>NC_086171.1:209799776-210999776 GCF_023053635.1 Elgaria multicarinata webbii | reverse complement strand
TTTAATTTTTAAAAAACACTTACCTTTTGCGCACGAGGGTTGGTGCGCTGCTCTCCATTTAAAAAATAAAAAATGGTGGGTGCGACACCTCTCCTTCTGAGGTCGTCAAGCATCACGTGTAGACAGAGGAGGGAACTCATGTTAAACACAAAGCGAGATCTTCCCTCCTTCTTCGCAGGACAACAGGTACGTCTAGCTACGGCCCAGGAATCAACAAAGCAGGACACAATGAAACAGCACCCTCCCACCCATGTTCCCCAGCAACTGGTACACATAGGCTTACGGCCTCGGACACTTCCAGTATGCTATGGTCCCAATGAACATCTCCCCCCAACACACACACACAAATGCCTATTATTATTATTATTATTATTATTATTATTATTATTATTATTATTATTATGAAAAGAACAATAGTAGCTACTGAAATATTTAGCACTTTGATCCATCTTTTGGCAGTCACTGCAACAAAATATATTAATGGACATTTTGTTAGATGGGTTTACAAAATATTCGAGATGTTTGTGGCAAATAAGCCTATCCGCAGGTATTAGCGATGAGAATTAAATGGCACCTCCGTTTTCAGAAGCAGCATTGTCCTGCATTATTTTTATGTGCATGTTTTGATTAACTGTGTTATGACCCTGTGGTAACAGCAATAAAGTAAGCGACTACTATTTGTGAGTGCCGAGGGCACCTGGCTAGTTGCTGCTGTGAACAGAATGCTAGACTAAAAGTCCTTGATCTGATTTGGCAAGCAATTCTTCTGTCCTTAAGTGCAAAAATAAATGGGTTGCTCAACAGGTGCTGAGATCCTAAATGGCTGTTAACATACTAGCCATGGACAATTTAATCCGCAAACTGACAGTCCGATTGACACATTTCAGCGAAAATAAAAAAAACATTCAAGGAACAGGTGCAGGAATCATGATGGTTATGTATTTTTAAAATCTCTCTCTCTCTCTCCCTCCTTCCTCCCTCTCTTTTTAAGGGGGGCAATGATAGGGATGTATGAGAAATTCATTTTAGTTCACGTTGCTTATGAGCAAAATGTACCTCATTTGCACCTCCCAAATCTGAACACAAGTGTCATGTGTGGTCAAAGCTCATGAACTCCCAAATTTGCAATGTTGTTCATGAGGTTGGGGTTGGTACAGCCTAGCTACAGTTAGCCATGCTCTGATAACCTCTCGTTTGGATTACTGCAATGTGTTATACGTGGGGCTGCCTTTGAAAACGGTCTGGAAACTTCAGCTGGTACAAAACAGGGCAGCATATTTACTAACAGGGACTGGCCGGCGAGATCACATTACGCCAGTCCTTTTACAACTTCATTGGCTGCCAGTCCAGGTCCAGGCCCCATTCAAAGTGCTGGTATTGACATTCAAAGCCCTAAACAGTTTGGGGCCAGGTTATTTGAAGAAACGCCTCCTCCCATATGTACCCACCCAGACCTTAAGATCATCCACAGGGGCCCTTCTCCGTGAGCCCCTGCCAAAGGAAGTGAGGCAGGTGGCTACCAGGAGGAGGGCTTTCTCTGCTGTGGGACCCCGGCTGGCACCTACACTGTATTCCTTCCATCACCACCTTTTTATTTTCTCAGTATTTTAACACCTAATTTAACTTTAAACTTTGCTGTTTTAATTTCCATATTTTAATCTATATCAATTTTTGCTGTGTGGTTTTATCCTGGTTGCGCTTTTTATATTGCATTTTGGATTTGTGTTTTTAGATGGTGGGTTGTTTTGTTGGTCTTTTCATGATTTTAATTTTTGTGAACCGCCCAGAGAGCTTCAGCTATTGGGCGGTATAAAAATGTAATAAATAAATAAACCTGCATACGTTAGAAAAATGCAAAGGAAAAATTGCATACTTTCTTCTTTTAAAAAAATAAATAAAAGGGCACACAAATATGCTTTAACCAATGGGAGAAGCATGCATGCTTTTAAAATGCACACCCAAATCTGTACCCGAGTACTTTACAATTTTCACACAAAAAATGGGGTGTGGAGCATGCAATCCAGTAAGGATGCAAGTTGGACCAAGATTCAAGGTGGATTTCAGAGAATGTTGATGTTCAGTTTTGTTGATTTCCATGGCCCTTGGAGGGAAGCCTCCATTAGCAAGAAAAGGCTACCATCAGTTGGGTTTACTAATGCTATGTTGTTGCTTGACTCCTCTAGGGAAGAGAAGATTGAACAACTGGAACGGATGGTCTTCGACCTCCAGCGGGAAGTCATTTCCTTGAAGCAGAAAGTGCAGCGCCTGGAAGCCACCTCCTTTAAGGAACAAGAACCTGTTTGCCAACAACCCTGTGAGGTGTCCGAACGGTTCAATGGGTACACCAAGGAGCAACTCAAAGAGGCCATCCGGTTTGACCAGAAAATCAGCACAGCTTGCAAAACGCTGCTCTACAAGCTCTTCACATCTGATTACATACAAAACCACTCCATCACTGGGAGGCGAGGGAATACATTCCGGGAAGCTAAGCCCATGATGGATGAAAGGTGCATCAAGATCATTAGGGTTCTGCTAAAGCAGAAGTTTGGAGAGCATCTGAGTGACACGGTCATCACAGAGAAGATCCAGAACGTGCAGAAAGCTCTGAGGCAGAAATTTAAGACTGAATGTCTCTGATCAGCCAGATGTCAGACATAACCTTTCTGTGGGTGCGGATGAAGCTTTGAATATAATGACCACATGACCATCACCATTGATTGGATCCTTGAAATGCCTGCCATTGACACACCCCAAATCTCTGCTGTCCTCCAATCTTGAGAGTCTTTATGAATGTGGAGCTGCCTTTAAAGATACAGTTTGTGCACTGATGGACTGTCAGTGGAAATATAAACCCTACTTAGATCTAGCACCTGATTCTTCAGCCAACATAGCGGGTGGTATATGAAGACCTTTGAGTCTTTAAATTTGTGCAAAAGAGGTCATATATATACACATCACGGTTCTTGCTCAAGTGCACACTAAGGCCGTCGCTAGACCTAAGGGTTATCCCAGGATTGTCCTGGGGTCAAACCTGTTCATCTAAGTGCCACACAGGGCATCCAGTGCTCAGGCAGGGATGAACCCGGGATGATCCTGGGATAAACCTTAGGTCTAGCTACGGCCTAAGTCCGTCTGTCTGCTATGTAAGGTGGGGGAAGAATTTATTTATTTATTTATTTATTTATTTATTTATTGATAACATTTATATCCCACTCTATATCATTAAGATCTCAGGGCAGCGTAAAGATAAAAGCATATATAAAACAGTAAATATACGCAGCTAAAAACAAATTAAACCATAAACCAAGTTAAAACAATATATAATTTAAAACCAGTAAAACAATTAAAACAGTTAAAACAATGTGCCATCTTAGTGAATTTAATTATTTTATTTATTTTATTTATTTATTACATTTCTATACCGCCCAATAGCTGGAGCTCTCTGGGCGGTTCACAAAAATTAAAAACATTCAAAGTATAAAACAACAGTATAAAACCATAATATAAAATACAATATAAAAGCTCAACCAGATAAAAACCGCAGCAATGCAAAATTACAAATTTAAAACACCAAGTTAGAATTTATTTGTAGATTTTTAAAATACTGGGAGAATAAAAAGGTCTTCACCTGGCTTCTAAAAGCATATAATGTAGGTGCCAAGCGAACCTCCTTAGGGAGCTCATTTAACCATATAAAGCTTTGTTAAAAAGCCATGTTTTCACAAAATCAGCATTGGCACCAGTCGGGCCTCCAAGGAGAGGGCATTCCTTCAGTCCCACCATCTTCACAGGCGCGCTTGGTGGGAACGTGGGAGAGGGCCTTCTCGGTGGCTGCTCCGCTTTGGAACTCTCTTCCCGGGGAAGCTAGGCTGGCTCCCTCCTTGATGGGCTTTCGGAAGCAGGCTAAAACTTTTTTGTTCCAGCAGGCCTTTGGAGAATAATCTGGCCCTCCATCTATGTTAATGTCTTATCATTTTGTTGTGTATTTTAAACATTTATGATTTTGTCCCGTCCCCCCCAATTTTAAACATTGCAAAACTGCCTTGAGGCCCAGCATTGGGCAAAAGCCGGGATACAAATAATAATAATAATAATAATAATAATAATAATAATAATAATAATTGCACAGTCGGGATGCCACAACAAAGAAAGCCCTCTCCCTTGTCCCAACATAACGAATGTGTTGTGCTGGTGGGATGCGGAGAAGGGCTCCCCCAACAGATCTCAAGTCTTGGGCAGGCATATATAAGGATGACGGTGTGGGAGTAGTTGGGCTTTACACTGCCCGCCCCCTTCACCTGATTCAGAGCTTCCAAATTAGCCCCAGCCCATTTTGGATTTGGTTCAGAATCCAAAGTGGGGTGGCTGTTGTGGTTTCCAGGGTGTGAGGCCAACCAGGAGTCCATAACATTCCCCTCCCCTCTCACCCACCCTGAACCCAGTGAGCTCTCCCACAGGACTTACCTGACCTGTCCATCTGCACCAGCAAGCTGCCCATCCTCCAAGAGACCCGCCCTGACATGCCGTAGATCTACTGTTGCAAACTATGGCAGCTGGAGAAGGCCATTTCCAGAAATGTCTTTTTCCAGCCGCAGTAGTTCGCAACAGTAGATCTACGGCAGGCCAAAGCCACCCACTTCCTTCAAGATGGCAGTTCTCCTGGCCGATGGGCGGCTCGCCAGCATGAGTGGATGGGTCAGGTAAGTCCCTTGGGGGACATCATTGGGCCACAACAGCCCAAGGCACCTCAGCTGCTTTGAGCCAAGCTGGCCCAATCTGATCCCAACTTGGATTCACGTTGAGGCAGCCTGAATCGACCCGCTTCGACTCGGATTCAGGGTTCAGGACGAAGGCAGCACATACCCCTTTTTGTTAAGGCTGCTTCCAGCTCCCCACTCACTTCATTCTTCCCTCCTTCCTTCCTTCCTTCCAAATTTTGTATGTTACAGATCCCTAACACTGCTCTGTGTATCTGACAGCTATCATGTTCTCTAGATGTTCAAATCCCTTAGCGATTTGATGCAGAGGTTGGGGGAATTTCACTTGGGAAGCGGCAAAGTGGAGGAGGAACTTGACAAGTTCTTTGACAAGTACAGATAATGACTATGCTTTGCTAAAGGAAGTAGTGTGTGGAGAGGATGAAAGTGAGATGGATGTTTACAAGAGGATATGCCTCTGCAGAGCTATGTAGCGGACAGGTGGACTTGAACGAGACCTCTGGCAAAAAACAAAACAAAAAATTGACCCCACTTGCACAAATTTAAAGACCGGGGGGGTGGGATCTGGCCATTTCCACAAAAATACATAGAATCATAGAATAGCAGAGTTGGAAGGGACCTACAAGGCCATCGAGTCCAACCCCCTGCTCAATGCAGGAATCCACCCTAAAGCATCCCTGACAGATGCTTGTCCAGCTGCCTCTTGAAGGCCTCTAGTGTGGGAGAGCCCACCACCTCCCTAGGTAACTGATTCCATTGTCGTACTGCTCTAACAGTCAGGAAGTTTTTCCTGATGTCCAGCCGGAATCTGGCTTTCTTTGACTTGAGCCCGTTATTCCGTGTCCTGCACTCTGGGAGGATCGAGAAGAGATCCTGGCCCTCCTCTGTGTGACAACCTTTTAAGTATTTGAAGAGTGCTCTCATGTCTCCCCTCAATCTTCTCTTCTCCAGGCTAAACCTGCCCAGTTCTTTCAGTCTCTCTTCATAGGGCTTTGTTTCCAGACCCCTGATCATCCTGGTTGCCCTCCTCTGAACACGCTCCAGCTTGTCTGCATCCTTCTTGAATTGTGGAGCCCAGAACTGGATGCGAAACATGTGGGGACACGATCCCATTTGCGCAAATGGAAGCCAGAAGAGGGTAGAAAAACAGGGACTCCTCAATCTCCAGACTAAACAAGGTGAACCTTTAAAAAGTGCTGCAAATTTTATTCATTTGCCAGAGCTCTCCAGTTTGCCTAATGCATTTCAAGTACAGTACAGCCTGCTACGTATTTAACTAGAAAACACTTCAAAAAATATAATTCAACAGACACGTATGTCATGACATTTAATACAGGAACATTCTATACAGCCACATAACTCCTTCAACTCCATATCTAAAGATAGATATGCAGACTCTTTGTGTGTGTCTGTGTGTGTGTTTCTATTAGTGTAATGCTGAAAATTTCTCCCACGTTTCTTTCGACCTTTCTCATTCATCATGATAGAAAAGCAATTGCTTTTAAAAAGAAATTCAAAGAACAAGAAAAATGTGGAAAAATTCTCATGGGTTGGGTTTGGAGTCCTTGCTCTTATCTTACTCATGACATGGCTGAGGAGTGTGCTCCTTTCGTTGCACATTTATTTCTTCAGCGGACTGCAGCCTCCTTGGCTTCCTACGCTTCAATTAAAGCCCAGGGGAAGACATCAGAGAATTCAAAATAAATTAGAAAATGCCCTAAGAGGCAGAAAAACAAAATCTTCTTTCATGGGAGAAGAAAATTATATTATTATTATTATTATTATTATTATTATTATTATTATTATTATTATTATTTACATTTAAATCCTGCCTTTTTTCCTCTTGCAAGGAAACCAAGGTGTCTTACATGGTCCTCCTCCTCCTCCTCCTCTCCATTTTATCTTCACAACAACCCTATAACATAGGGCTCCTCTACACCAAGCAGGGTATTCCACTATGAAAGTGGTATATAAAAGCCAGGAGCCACACTACTGCTTTATAGCAGTATTGAAGTGCACTGGCAACTGTTGGGGCCCATTGACACAGACCATATACTGCTTTCAAACCTCTTTCTTAGGGCTTTGCTAGACCTGCCGGGATAAGCCGGCAGGGAGGCGGGGCGACGGCGCGCTGATGTTCCAGACGCGGGACGCGCAGGGACATCGGGATCCCTGCAGCGTCCGCCATTTTTTTAAAGTTTAAAGGGGCTACATGCGGCCCAAAGACTACGGAGAAGGTCCCCTCTCTCCCCCACCCTCCCACCCTTGCCATCCCCAATGCCTGCTCTCCCCCCCCCCCCGTCCTGCCGGGTCCGGCCTTCCCCTTGCCCCTCTCTTCCCCCCCCCAGGCCGATGGTCTGTGGCTTTTCGCGGCTACTCGCGAGTAAGCAAGTAGCCCCCAAAAGCCACGGACCTTCCTAGACGAAAAAGGGGCGCCATAAGCGACTTCGCTTATGGCGCGTTAGAGGAGGCGTCAGTGCGGCCTGGGCCCGGATTCCCCTGTGCGTCATCTGGACGCACAGCAGGGAAACCGGGTCTCAAAGCGCGCTAAGGCCTCGTCTAGGAAGGCCCTTAGTGTTATATCCTGCTTGGTGTAGATGTGTCAATGGGCCCCAACAGTTGTCAGTGCACTTCGGTACCACTATAAAGCAGCAGTGTGGCTCCTGCCTTTTATATACTGCTTTCATACCGATTTCATAGTGGAATATCCTGCTTGGTGTAGATGAGCCCATAGGTTATCCTGAGAGTCAGTGACCAGCCCAAATTCACCCCAAGAGCTTTGTGGCCACTTGGGGACTAGAACCCAGATCTCCAAAGTTCTAGTCCAACACTCTAACCACTACACATTTCCAAGGAATTAGAGAACAGATTTTGGCCCCCAGGACTAGCTCCACCTCTTCCCTGGAGCTGGGCATAACACCGCCCTCCATACATCTGTTGCATGGCTTAAGAGAAAGCAACTGTATTACAGGCCAGATGTATCCACAATCACCCATCAAAAATTTAATGTTTGGAAGGCTCTGGAGAAGAGGAGGAAGAGGTTTGGCTATTGGGCGGTATAAAAATGCAATAAATAAATAAATAAAGAATGGCAACTGGAGCTGAACGAACATTTCTCAGAAGAATTTTTTTTCTCATGAAAGTTCTGAGATGGTGATGTTCTTATCCCCCCCCCCAAAATGCTACTTTGCAGAATTTTCACTAAATTTTCTGCACTATTTTTATTTTGTTTCAATTTAATTGAAACAAAAAAATACTCCAGAACAGTGTTAAGTATGGAGCAATACAGAGGATGCAAAATGGCTGCGGGGGATGGAAGAGAAGGTTGCCAACACTGTTAATGCTGTTCCCATTTGCAGGGATGGCACAAAATGTCTCCTCCCATATGTACCTGCCCTAAGTTATCCTCTGGGGTCTTTCTCCGTGAGTCCCTGCCAAAGGAAGTGAGGCAGGTGGCTACCAGGAGGAGGGCCTTCACTTCTGTGGCACCCCAGCTGTGGAATGAGCTCCCTAAAGAGGTTCACCTGGCACCTACACTGTACTCTTTTAGACGCCAGGTGAAGAAATCTTTATTCTCTCAGCATTTTAACAGTCTATTAACTTAATGTTAACTTTGCTGTTTTCAATTTGTATTTTAAATCTTTATTAAAGTCTGCATTGTTGCTCGATTTTATCCTGGTTGTGTTTTTATATTGTATTTTATATTATGCTTTTATACCATTTGTTTTAGATTTTGAATGGTTTCCGTGGTTTTAATTTTTGTAAACCGCCCAGAGAGGTTTGGCTATTGGGCGGTATAAAAATGCAATAAATAAATAAATAAATAAATAAATAAAACAAAAAACCCAAAACGTTAGGAAAAATGAGGAAAGCTGTGCTACTGCTTCCCATGACAATGCTGAGCCCCACCATTGAGAAACTCTTGACAAATTTCTCCTAACCCTGGAGAAACTTTGTGAAATTGTCCACCCACATTCTCTGTCCAGAAACAGGGTGAATTTTGAGAGAATTTTGAGAGAAGCCATTTCTGCAGAGTGTGTGTGTGTGTGTGTGTGTTTAGATAGATACATTATAGATATACCGTTTTTAAAAAATCTTTATGTTCTGAAATATGGTGATTTTTCTAGTTTTGATGCCAGTTTGGCTCTGTAATAGGGATGTGCTCCGCTTCTAATCAGACCGGAGAAGCAGTAGCGGAGCGGGGGGCTTTGCCTGCCCTTAAGGCGGAGGCGAAGAGGATTGGGGGGCCGGCGGAGCGTGGCGAAGAGGATCGAGGTGAAGGCGGATCCTTCGCCTCGATCCGGAGCTCCGCCAGAAAGGTAAGTGGGGTTTACCGGGCCCTGCCGCTGTCGCTGTCGCCCATGCGGCGACGGCAGCAGGGCCCGGTAACGCCCCCCGCCCTCCTCTCCCTTACCTGCCTCCGTCCGCGGTCCGTCAGCGTCTCCAATTGAGCCCGTGGTTCCAGCAGGAAGTCTGGGCCGCACTTGCAGCCCAGACTTCCTGGTTGAACCGCGGGCTCAATTGAAGACGGCGACGGACCGCGGACGGAGGCAGGTAAGGCCCCCCTCCCCCTTGGTCCCTTACCGGGCTCTGCCGCCGTCGCCGCATGGGCGGCGATGGCGGCAGGGCCCGGTAACCCCCCCGCCCTCCTCTCCCTTACCTGCCTCCGTCCGCGGTCCGTCAGTGTCTCCAATTGAGCCCGTGGTTCCACCAGGAAGTCTGGGCCGCCCAGACTTCCTGGTGGAACCACGGGCTCAATTGAAGACGGCGATGGACCACGGACGGAGGCAGGTAAGGGCCCCCTCCTCCTTACCGGGCTCTGCCGCCGTCGCCGCATGGGTGGCGATGGCGGCAGGGCCCGGTAACCCCCCCTATGGGGGAGGACCGGAGCTCTGATCCGGATCCGGAGCTCCGAGCGGAGCGGAGTGGGCACAGGTGGAGTGGGGGCGGGGCGGAGCGGCCCGATCCGAAAATGGCAGATCTTAAAGTGAAGCGGAGTGGGGGGTCCGTGCACACCCCTACTCTGTAACATTACTGCAAAAAAAAAAGGGGGTGAATGGCATATTCAAAACACATTGAAGGCCAAACGTGATTGGCCATTTTGTCTTAAATAAATACTTCCTACACTATCTAAGAACATATGAAGAACCCTGATCAATCCAACATTTGTTCACACAGTGGCTGACCAGCTCCTCATGGGAAACCCAGAAGCCAGACTTGAGTGCAATAGAACCCACCCACCCAGCTCTTGTGTAGAGATGTGAAGGCCTGGATAAAATAAAAACCAGAAAAAAATGGGGGGAAACATGGTTTTTTTCCAAAGCATTTTTTGTTTTTTTCTGAAAAATTAGAAAAATGGGGGGAGGGGTGAAGAAAAAAATAGATTATGGAATGTTTTATTTTCGCATGATGAATAAGATGTTTAAGACAAAAATAATTTTCTTTCTTACTAATGTTGATGTTTTCTTCTGGGGATTATTATTATTATTATTATTATTATTATTATTATTATTATTATTTTATTTTCCAGCTCCTCATAAACTGGCAAAACCAAAGAGGTTCCTTACAGTTCAGGAGCTTGTTGCTCCATTTATTACCAAAAAAATTAAAAAGTAAAAAAGTAAATTCAATTTGTAATATTTTTTTGAATACCCTGTACTTTTAATATACTACATGTGATAATTTTATGTTAAACCAACTTCTACATAATTACAAAGTAATAAAGTGACTTTCAGTCTATAAAAAGTGCTAAAATGTCGGTTTCCATGGCTGAGTGGGGACTAGAACCCGGATCTCCTGACTCCCAGTCTGACACTCCAGCTACTACACCACACTGGCTCACACTGATGATGATATTTAGAGAGACCATATGAAAAGGAGGACAGGGCTCATGTATCTTTAACAGTTGTATTGAAAAGGGAATTTCAGCAGGTGTCATTTGTATATATGGAGAACCTGGTGAAATTTCCTCTTCATCACAATAGTTAAAGCTGCAGGAGCCCTGCCCTCTTTTAAATCTGGTAACTCTAGTATAGCTCCTGCACTTTCACTGTTGTGATGAAGAGGGAATTTCACCAGGTTCTCCATACATACAAATGACACCTGCTGAAATTCCCTTTTCTATGAACTGTTAAAGATACAGGAGCCCTGTCCTCCTTTTTATGGTCTCCCTAAATATCACCATCAGTGATATAATAATATATCACCATCAGTGTGAGCTGGTGTAGTGGCTAGAGTGTCAGACTGGGAGTTAAGAGATCCAGGTTCTAGTCCCCACTCGGCCATGGAAACCCACTGGGTGACTTTGGGCCAGTCAATGACTCTCAGCCCAGCCTACCTCACAGGGTGGTTGTTGCGAGGGTAAAACTGGAGAGGAGGAGGATTATGTACGCTGTCTTGGGTTCTTTAGAGGAAAAAAGGCAGGATATAAATGCAATAATAAAATCATGACTGGTACCCATTTATTGTGTTCCCTGGTCAGTCGCCGCTATTTCAGAGCCCATCAGCATATTTGTGAATTTAGGATTTTTTGCCCCAATGTGCATCACCTTACACTCATTTATACTGAAGTGCATTTAGTTTTACCCTACCCTGTGCCTGTTTACCCTACCCTGTGCCTGTTTACCCTACCCTGTGCCTGTTTACCCTACCCTGTACCTGTTTGCATTCTCTTCCCCTCCTTATTGTTTTACTATGATTTTATTAGATTGTAAGCCTATGCGGCAGGGTCTTGCTATTTACTGTTTTACTCTGTACAGCACCCTGTACATTGATGGTGCTATATAAATAAATAATAATAATAATAATAATAATTTGCCATTTTAATACCCATTCCCCCCGTTGGAGAGGTTCTTTTGTTTTAACTATACTAAGTAATTCGGTATCATCCACAAACATGGCTATTCCATTGCTCAACCCCAATAGCAAATCATTTATGAGCAAGTTAAAAGCGCACTGATTTTAACACAGCTCCTTGTGGAACTCTGCCATTTACATCCTTCCGTTGCAAGAACTATCCATTTATTACTATTCTTTATTTTCTCTTGTTCAGCCAATTAAAAATCCGTAAGAGGACCAAGGTTGCTCAGTGAGGGAGAGCCTTTTGAAAGCCCAAATAAACTGTACTTACTGCCTGAAATCTATCTGAATGTTTGCTGATGTTCTCAAAAAACTGTAAAAGGTTAGTGAGACAGGACTTAACTTTACAGAAGCCATGTTGATTCTTCTTCAGCAAGACTTGTCCATCCATAATGTTATCTTCCATAAGACCTTCTATCAATTCTGTAAGACCTATCAGTTCCGTAAGACCTTCTATCAATTCCGTAAGACCTTCTATCAATTCCGTAAGACCTTATGTCAATTCCATAAGACCTTCTATCAGTTCCGTAAGACCTTCTATCAATTCCGTAAGACCTTCTATCAATTCCGTAAGACCTTCTATCAATTTACCTGGAAATTACAAACCTGTAATTTCCCAGATCCTTTTTCCAGTCTTCTCTGGTACAGAAGCTGATCTTAGAGACATGGGCCTCATCTACACCAAGCCGGATATTCCACTATGAAAGAAGTATATAAAAGGCAGGATCCACACCAAGCAGGATATAGCGGTGTGAAAGCAGTCTATGGTATGTGTCAATGGGCCCCAACAGTTGTCAATGCACTTTAATACTGCTATTAAGCAGTAGTGTGGCTCCTGCCTTTTACATACCACTTTCATACTGTAATATCCTGCTTGGTGTAGATGAGGCCATGTTGTTACATGTTACATAGTTTTGTTAGAAGATCAGTAATTTCACATAGGAGTTCTTTAGAAATTCTTGGATGGATACCATCTGGGCCAGCTGAATTGTTTGTTTTCAATTTTTCAATAAAGTTTAGAACCCAGAAATCTATTGCAATTTGGGTCTTGTATGTTCATTTAATCCTGATTAATTGTGGAATACAATAGTGATCACATTACATAAGCCATGTAACACACACATAAACCCCATAGCCTTCAGGTCTGTTGATTTGCCCCACTTTTAATGATTGATTCCCCTACCTGGATCTTTCTGCCCCTCTGTTTTAGTCCCTCAGCCTAATCTGTTGCTTGTTGACCAGCTGCAGACTTTTTGGTAGCTAGAACCATTTAGCAAGCCTTCTGGAAAATCCAGATTATCCTTGGATCAGATGGCCAAGCCTTTCAGGTGGTGCAGCTGCTACTTTCCATTCTCCAGCTTGTCTGGCTCTCCATGGATGGCTGTTCCCTGGAGCTTGCTGCCTGATTGCTCATTTTAGAAAGCTGGAAATGTGTTCAACAAACTGCTGCTTGCAGTTCCAACCCTGGCATGGTTGCTTGGCATTCCCAGAGTGTGAAATTTAACTGGGAACTTCAGTGACTATGGAGATGGTTGGGCACTGGTCTGGGGCAGTCTTGCCAATTAATTTCCTAGGGTGTATAGAAAGCATTTTATCCCTTTCACACATCAGATGTCATCAAATAGCATCAGTACAATTGATGGGTCTCAGAACACAGTCTATCAGAATGAAAGGGCCAACATTCTGAATATGTGAGGTCTTAGGGCCTTGCTAGACCTACCTGTTAATCCCGAGAGGAGAAGTCGCGTGGCCGCGATGCAGCTAGCGCAAGCCGTCGCCATTTTCTACACGTAAGACACCACGGGGTAAGGGAAAGCCCTGTCACGTCCTCCATTTTTTAAAAAAAACTTAAAGGGGCCATGTGCGCAGGAGCACACCAACAAAAAGGTAAGTCTTTTTTTTTTTAAAAAAAAAGGGTTCCCCACTCCCCCTGCCCCTGATTTCACACACACACACAATGTATGATGCTCCCCCCGCTTGCCCCCTCACTCACCCGTCCGTCTGCTCGTGCCCCCCCCACTCGCCACCTCGCTCGCTCGCCACCTCACCCTCCACTCGCCCCCTCGCTTGCCCGCCCGCCCATCCACCCCCGCTTGCCATGTCCACAGACAGCCCCGCTTGCCATGTCCACCCCCCCACTTGCCATGTCCACCCCTGCTTGCCATGTCCGCCCCCCACCGCTTGCCATGTCCACATACACCCCGCTTGCTACGTCCACCCCCCACTCACCTGTCCACCCCCCTGCTCACTTGCCCACTCGCCATGTCCGATGCCTCCTCTGCCCCCATCTGTGATCTCCCCCCCCACGGCGTTGTGCCCAGTGCGTGGCTTCTCCAGTCTACTCGCGAGTAAGCGAGCAGCCGGGAAAAGCCATGGAACTAATTAGACCTTCCGCGGCCCCGGGCTCAGCCTGGGGCTGCAGAAAAGCCGGGCCACAAGCGGATCCAGTTATCCCGGGTCAAGGGAGGGTTTAGCCTGGCCTGACCCCGGGATCCCCTGTGCGTCATCTGCATGCACAGCAGGGAGCCCGGGCCTCGCACGGGCTAAACCCTCATCTAGGAAGGCCCTTAGAGTCCTCCTTCC
Organism: Elgaria multicarinata webbii; assembly: GCF_023053635.1. Classification (NCBI taxonomy): domain Eukaryota; kingdom Metazoa; phylum Chordata; class Lepidosauria; order Squamata; family Anguidae; genus Elgaria; species Elgaria multicarinata. Next base: position 210,985,617 of record NC_086171.1, on the reverse strand, counting down.
AACCTGAGCCTCTCCTGGCCTGGATGGGGCCATTTCCACACACACACACACACTCACTCACTCACACTCACTCACACTCTCTCTCTCACACACACACACACACACACACACACACACACACACACACCACCCCCACCACTATATAGTACCTAGCAGAAGGGGCTGTGGAAAGGGTCTTACTCATTCATTCATCCCATTTCTATAGCCAAATCTCTCTGGGTGGTTCACAACATGATAAAACATAATCTTAATTTTTTTTAACATTCTAACAGTTGAAACAGTTTGAAAACAATTAACATGAAAATTACCAGGAGCTGGTGCACACAGGCTTACTGCCTCGGATACTGGAGGTAACACATAACCATCAGGGCTAGTAGCCATTGCGAGCCTTCTCCTCCAGGAAATTATCCAACCCTCTTTCAAAGCCATCCAAATTGGTAGCCATCACTACATCTTGTGGTAGAGAATGCCATAATTTAAGTACGCTCTGTGTGAAGAAGTACTTCCTCTTATTTGTTCCGTCTTCAGTATTTCCATTCATGGCTGGAAGTAACAGATGTACCCATCAGAAAGTTCTATTTTTCTGTCTAGTGGTGTTTGCATGCTTGAATGAAAATGTTACAATTAATGACTGATCTTTTTGCCAGTGCAGTACGTCGCTTTGGATTCAGAGTGACATTTTCTGGAAAGAAAAAAGAATGTCTAAATACTGTCTACCATACAGAAGCTGAACGAAGAAAGCCCAGTGCTCCTTGGGACGTACCCTTAGAACTTGCACGTAATGCCACTAACCTAAACTCGGAAGCACATTTTTATATATGTCAGTTCCCAAAAAAATCTGTCGCACTCTAGTGTGAACAAGAGACAAAACCCAGGATGGGGCCTGCAGAGAACAGTTGAGGAGCTCCAGGAACAGAAGCAGGCTTTGGGTTCCAGGAATGCCACAGCGAGAAGGGGAAGGGTTGATCCTTGTGAAGTGTTGGTGCAAACAAAAATGGACATTTCACATGTAGTGATGTTCTATGTAAGAGTTAAGAGAAGAAATATGAATGACAGACCTCTCCTCTTCTGCTTTCATCTGAAGATCTCCTGATGCATGAACAATATGGTCAGGACAGGGACTGATGCTCGTCCAATGCACCATTTCGTTGTTTAGCGTAGCTGAAGTTTTCCAACCTTGGATACCCCAAAGAGGAAGCAAGGCATCAAATTGCTCCTAAGAAATAGTTTATTAAGCTTAGCTTGTTAGCTGCTCCACCGAGGGCCAGGGCGCTCTATTTCACACTGTGCCCTAGGAAATCCATTGGACAATTGAGTGGGGGAAGGAGGTGCCCCTATAAGTGTGGTCATGAGTAAGGAAAGGTATGGCATTGGAGTAGTAACAGAAGAGGGCGAGGAGAAGAGGGGCACCTTACACCTATCCCCTCTTCTGGTCCTGACTCCATACAGATGGTTCCATTCAGCCTTCAGGCCTGGTTTTACAGCAGAAACTGCCTTGGTCACTCTGTGGGATGACCTTTGCTGAGAGAGGGGCAGGAGCAGTGAAACCCTGTTGATGCTCTTGGACTTCTCAGCGGGTTTCAATACCATTGACCTTAGTATCCTTCTGAATAGATTGTCTGGGTTGGGAGTTGGAGGCACTATGTTGCAGTGGCTCCACTTCTGCCTGCATCCAGAAGGCGGTACAGGGGGTTGGACTTGATGGCCTTATAGGCCCCTTCCAACTCTACTATTCTATGATTCTATTGCTCTGTGTGTCTTGGCTGCTATGCTATGGGGTTCCACAGGGCTCTATTCTATCCCCCATAATGTTCAACATCTACATGAAACCTATGGGAGAGGTCATCTGGAGGTATGGACTGAAGTGTCATCAGTATCCAAATTCTATTTCATTTCATTTGACACCCAGATGACATGCAATTCAGTCTCTCCTTTTCATCCAGCTGTTGTGAATCAGTGCCTACACCTCGTAAGAGACTGGATGAGGGCCAATAAACTGAGACACAGTCTAGACAAGATGGAGGTACTGTTAGTGGGTGACTCATCTGACCAGCTAAGTAATGTTAAACCTATTCTGGAGAGGGTTGCACTCCCTCTAAGGCCCTTTAACTCCTAAAAAAAATGGAGGACGCGATGGGGCTTCCCTCCGCCCCGTCACGTCTTACGTGCTACTTCTAGTGCAGCCTGGCCCCTCCTCCCACACGGATTATCTGGTAGGTCTAGCAAGGCCCTTAGACTCGTCATCACAAGTAAGAACTCTCTGGAAAAATGCAGTTCGTCAATAGAACGCCTAGAAAAAAGAAAAGTTCAAGATTTTTCAACATATAAGAACGGGTTGGTTTTTTTAGCCGCCTGTATCTAGCGTCAGCTCCTGAGGAAGGGTTTTGTTAAATCCGAAACGTTGAGCCTTTTACAAAAAAGGAACCATTAAAGATGTTAACTGTTTTCAGCAGCACCAGAACTTGCCTCCTGTTCTTTTTCTGTCTAGTGGTGCTTAACTACATGTCTGCATGCACAGGTATATCCAGGGACGTTCTAATGCGAAATATGGTGTGTAAAACACTTCAAGAGGAGTGTGATATAATTAGTGTAGATTGTCCCTACCCTATCTCCTAACCATAAATTCTGGAACATAATTCTAAGTAAAACCCCAGATGTCACGCTGAATTCTCTCTTTGCATGGAATTCAACAATTCCATGAACATTGCAGTCTTCACTCCCTCTGAACCACCACAGTTCAATATAAAATACAATTTACTGTGTCAGGGGGAGGAGGAAGAGAAGCATAAGAACTGAATTTTTGTATTCATTTTGAATACAAAATTTACATTTTGTATTTCACTGCTCATCAAAATGCATTTGTATCACCAGTCATACGCATGTATACATACACTATCCTGCTTTGTGGAGATATTATTCATTCTCTTCAGCAGTAGAACATCTAGCAAAAGAGCTTACAGGTGCAAGGAGATTAACCTGACGTTGTGGATTAAAAAGTTGTGGCCATCAATAGCAGGCACCTTCAACTGCTGGAGAATCACCGAGGCTTCACTTTTACACCCCATTCCCCAGAGAAATCCATAAGCCTGGAACATTGTAGGTATTAAGCACAAAGCCAGCTCACACATTTGTATCATCTGACGTGAAGAAAATGAATCAACATATCGTAGGCTGCAGGGGAAGGATCTTCTGTTTTTATGTCTGTTTGACTGTTCTGTTGAGGCATCTGGAGCTTAGCTCCATGAGACAAGGAGGTCATCCTCTGGGAAGCCAACACCCTACACAGGAGCCCAGAAGTAGAGAAAGAAGTCCTCTCTCAGGGAACACCCACAATACGTTCCCTTTGAGGTGGCCACATCCAGGTTGTTCCCAAATTACTTGGCCCCTTTAGAGTTTCTGAAGCATTACTTTTCTACTACAACTACCTGGAAGCTGAATTAAAATGCTGGTTCCACTTGGCACTTCATACATTGCTATTGTTGTTGTTTATTCGTTCAGTCGCTTCCGACTCTTCGTGACTTCATGGATCCCCTGTGTGTTACCTAGATGAACAGGTTTGACCCCTGGATGATCCAGGGATAAACCTTAGGTCTAGCTATGGCCAGACTCTCACAATTTGCTGCTCTTCTTGCTGCTGCAAGGGAAGGGGACATGCAACTGGCATTCTTCTTAATTTACACAGCAAGCTATGTCTTGATGGGCCCAAAACATCTGTAGAGCAGAGGAAACCTTTCCTCTCTCCAGCCAACCCAACACGTTCTCCCACTCCAGCTCTTGCCAGGAGCTCTAGAGTGGCCACCATACAGCTCAGATGAGGGCTGTAGTGAGCAATCTTGAAATCTTTGGCTTCATATATTGAAAGCAGCCACTCCTAGGCCATAGCTAGATGGGGCGATATCCCGGGCCAATCACCGGGATTGTCCTTGTGCGTTCACATGATGCACAGGGGATCCTAGAAGCAGGGAAGGATGATCCCTCCCTTGCTCCGAGATCTCACCCTACCCTTTAAGTGTGTTTTTTCCATGGTCTCGGGATGATCCCAAGACCGCAGAATGTGTGGGCGCGCGTCGAGGTTTGTCCCAGCTCCTTGCAAGTAACCGCGAGGAGCCGGGAACCGCGTATGGGGCACAGAGCTTCTCAGGCGCTCTGTGGCCATCGGGGATGGGGTGGGGGTGGGGGATTTTTTTTAAAAAACTCACAGTTCGGGGCTTAAGCACTCGTGCACTCCTTCTTCATTAAAAAAAATGGCAGGCGAGATGTCTTCTTTCTTCCTGGACGTCACGTGCTGTGTGTAAACAGAAGGGGACGAACTCACAATCATAATATTGTGAGATCCTCACCCCTCCATTGTGCTAGACCTGTAGGTCTAGCTGAGGACCTAGAACAAAGCACTTATGGAGCCCATTTGCTGTCAGCCTCCACTTCAGCCTTCCCAGCTAAGGGGAAGTCCCAAACTGACCTTTCGTCTGAGATCATCACATCTCTTTCCTTAAGAACATCAGAAGAGCCCTGCTGGATCAGACTGAGGGTCCATCTAGTCCAGCATTCTGTTCACACAGTGGCCAACAGCTGTCTGCCAGGGATGAACAAGCAGGACATGGTGCAACAGCACCCTCCCGCCCATGTTCCCCAGCAACTGGTACTAGATTTAGTACATAGCTATCAGGACTAGTAGCCATTCTCCTCCAGGGATTTATCCAACCCTCTTTTAAAGCCATCCCAATTGGTGGCCATCACTACAGCTTGTGGTAGTGAATTCCATAATTTAACTCTTCGCTGTGTGGAGAAATCCTTCCTTTTATCTGTCCTGAATCTCCTACCAATCAGCTTTGTGGGATGAGATCTCACTTTCAAGGTAGAGCTAAGTGAAAAAATGCCACCCCTTATAGCCCCAAAGCAGTTTGCCTGGAACGGTAAGAAAACATTGAATGGGAACCTGGATTATTTCAGTGTGAAGCATTTTGACCTCTCCTCTCTGTGGTTATAAGAAGATGGACCTTACACTGGTCAGTCATGGGAATAAGGCAAATCATCCCATTCTATGTAACCAAGCCTTCCCCACCCTGCTGCCTTCCAGATGTGTTGGGATACAATGGTCATGCTGGATGGAGATGATGGGAGTTGTAGTCCAACACATCTGGGGGGTCCAGGCTAGGGAAGGCTGACTAAACCCATAGGTCAGGGGGTAGGAAACCTCTCAGCATTTTGGACTACAACTCCCATAATCACTGACCATTAGCCACGCTGCTTGTGGCTTATGGGAGTTGTAGTCCAAAAAATCTGGAGGGCATGCCAGGTTGCCTACTCCTGCCATGGGAGAAAAGATTTGGAGAAGTGAAAAATCCCAGTTCATCTATGGGAGAGACCTTTGTAAACCAGCCAGAGAGTTTCACCTATGGGGCAGTATAGAAATGTACAACAACAACAACAACAACAACAACAATAATGTGACCCTATGAAAAGGAGGACAGGGCTCCTGTATCTTTAACAGTTGCATAGAAAAGGGAATTTCAGCAGGTGTCAGTTGTGTATATGGAGAACCTGGTGAAATTCCCTCTTCATCACACCAGTTAAAGCTGCAGGAGCCCTGCCCTCTTTTAAATCTGGTCACTCTAGTATAGCTTCTGCAGCTTTAACTGCTGTGATGAAGAGGGAATTTCACCAGGTCCTCTATATACACAAATGACACCTGCTGAAATTCCCTTTCCTATGCAACTGTTAAAAATATAGGAGCCCTGTCCTCCTTTTCATGGTCACCCTACACCTAGAGCACCATTTTGTTTGGTGGAAAGGCAGGGTACAAACCAAATAAAAAAGCAAACGAATGTATTAGTGTGTCATGTGAACCATTCCTAACAACGGTGGCTACATAACCATGGTTTAAACATGCTCACTAACCATTTGCTGCAAAGGGGTTAGTGGCCTAACCATGGCTTGGCGCGTTGTCTGAACAGGTCCTTTATCACAGAGCCCTGTAAGATTGTCGCTAACTGGTACTGCAACCTCACAGCCACAAACTGTCAGGTGTGGACCGCGACTGTATAATCTGTTGATGTCAAGTGCTGGCACTGAGGAACGAATATTTGGAGAGTAAAACAGGTCATTCAGAGAATCTTCGGCATCCATTTTCACTGCAGAGAATTTGGGGGGGGGAGCTTTCTGGAGCCAAAACAACCAAGAGTCCTGTGGCACCTTTATTTCACAAAGACTTGGGGCCTTGCTAGACCTACCTGATAATCCGGTGGGGAGTCGGGGCGAGGCTGCGCTGCAGCTAGCGCGGGCCGTCGCCCCTAGCTAGACGTAACATGCGATGGGGTAAGGGAAAGCCCTGTCGCGTCAGCCACTTTTTTAAAAAAATTAAAGGGCCATGTGTGCGGGAGCACACCAATGAGAAGGTAAGGCTTTTTAATAAATAAATAAATAAATAAAGGGTTCCCCACTCCCCCTGCCCCCGATTTCCCACAGTGCCTGATCCCCCGCCGCTCGCCAGTCCGCTCCCCCCGCTCGCCCACTCGATTGCCCGTCCACTCGCCCGCTTGCTCACCCATCTGCTCACTCGTCCACTCGCGCCCCCCATGCTCGCTCCCCGCTTGCCTCCTCGCTCGCTCATCTGCCCCCGCTTGCCATGTCCGCCCCCTGCTCACTCACCCGCCCATCCCCCCGCGCTTGCCCCCCCTGCTCACCCCCTCTCTCGCTCGTCCGCCCCCCCGCTCGCCATGTCCGGTGCCCCCTCCGCCCACCCGGCCGCGATCTCCCCACCCTAGCCCCGTTCTTCTCTCCCCCATCCCCGATCTGCTTGCCCTGGCCCCATTCTCCTTCCCTCCCATCTGCCATGTCTGATGCCCCTCTGCCTGATCGCCTGCCCGCTCACCACGCCCGCCTGATCACCACGCCCGCCTGATCACCCGCCCATCCGATCACCCGCTCACCATGTCCGATGTACCCTCCGCCCCCCCCCCAATCCGTGATCTCCCCACCCTGGCTCCGCTCTTCCCCCCCGCCCGCAACTCTCCCGCCGGGTCTGCTCTTTCCCCCCAAAAGTGAATCCGGTTATCCCGGGTCAAGGGAGGGTTTAGCCCAGCCTGACCCCGGGATCCCCTGTGAGTCATCTGCATGCACAGCAGAGAGCCCAGGCTTTGCACCAGGCTAAACCCTCGTCTAGCAACGGCCTAACAGATTTATCGTGCCATAAGCTTTGGCAAAAACTGGCCACCCATTTCATGCATTCCAGCTCTGCTTGGAAGCAAGTCTTTAAACTGAGCAGATTAATCCATTGTTCTTGGTCTCTTGTCAAGAATTCCCAAAGCACCGGCAGTAGAGCCTTCGCAAAGTAGTTGAGAATAATTTAAGAACAAATCGCAAGAATTTGTCAGAGCCTGTAACAGCACGCTTCTTAAGAGATATTGGGGAAAGAGACACTGTTGCTGTTAACTGAGTTGCTGCAGAGGGAACACCAGCTCATCGGTATGACAATATGGCAGAGCCATTAGCAGAACAGTCAATATGTGTGGGATGTGCGGCTGTCATTTTGCGTTCTTTTTTATATATAATCGTCCATTAAGCCCACTGCTGTTCCTTTTTTTTGGCAAATCAAGATGGAACTCATTACTTCAAATCACCTTTGTTTTTACAGTATGGTATTTGAAACCCAGAACACTTGAAATCTCAGAACACTTTTAGGTTTTTGGTTTTTTGTCAATAAGAACTCTCTCTCTCTCTCTCTCAGTCTCACACACATTAGTGGATTATTATTATTATTATTATTATTATTTATTTATTTATATAGCACCATCAATGTACATGGTGCTGTACAGAGTAAAACAGTAAATAGCAAGACCCTGCCGCATAGGCTTACAATCTAATAAAATCATAGTAAAACAATAAGGAGGGGAAGAGAATGCAAACAGGTACAGGGTAGGGTAAGCAGGCACAGGGTAGGGTAAAACTAACAGTAGAAAGTAACAGTAGAAGTCTGCACAACATCAAGTTTTAAAAGCTTTAGGAAAAAGAAAAGTTTTTAGTTGAGCTTTAAAAGCTGTGGTTGAACTTGTAGTTCTCAAATGTTCTGGAAGAGCGTACCAGGCGTAAGGGGCAGAAGACGAAAATGGACGAAGCCGAGCAAGGGAAGTAGAGGCCCTTGGGCAGGCGAGAAACATGGCATCAGAGGAGCGAAGAGCACGAGCGGGGCAATAGTGTGAGATGAGAGAGGAGAGATAGGAAGGAGCTAGACCGTGAAAAGCTTTGAAGGTTAACAGGAGAAGTTTATATTGGATTCTGAAGTGAATTGGAAGCCAATGAAGAGATTTCAGAAGCGGAGTAACATGGTCGGAGCGGCGAGCCAAGAAGATGATCTTTGCGGCAGAGTGGTGAACAGAAACCAACGGACTGATGTGAGTAATAGTCCACTAATCTTCCAACACTGAGGTGGATATTGGGGAGGAAAGAGGGAGGTCAGTCTTGTCATAAGAAAATGCTCATGTTTATTCATTGGACAAATGTTGTACCACTGATTTGGAAGCTGGCTTAAATAAATTGCAAACGTATGGCCCCACACTAAGCCTAGGCAGCATTGATATTTTAAACATTGGGCATCCAAACTTGGGCCGTTGCTAGACAAGGGTTTAGCCCGGGCTGATAACCGGGCTCACCCCTGTACGTCCAGATGACACACAGGGGATCCCGGGGTCAGCCAGGGCTAAACCCTCCCTTGGCCCGGGATAACCGGCACCGGTTGTGGCCCGGTATTTCCGCAGCTCTGGGCTGAGCCCAGGGCTGCAGAAGGTCTAGCTGGTTCCGCGGCTCTTCCTGGCTATGCAGCTTACTCACGAGTAGCCGGGAGAAGCCACGCTGTGCCCATCGGGCCGGGCGGGGGGAATTGCAGGGGGAGAGATGGGGCCAGCGGGGAAAGAGCGGACCCGGCGGGAGAGATGGGGGGGAAGAGAGATGGGTGGGGAGATGGGTGGGGAGATCGCGGCCAGGGGGGATCGGAGATCGTGGCCGGGGGGCACGGAGGGGGCATCGGACATGGCAGGTGAGCTGGCAGGCGGGCAGGCAAGTGAGCGAGTGGGGGCGGGCAGGGGATCGGACATGGCGAGCAGGCAGGTGGACGGGCGAGCAAGCAGGCAAGTGGGGGGCAGGCGGGGGATCGGACATGGCAGGCGGGGGGCATCGGACATTGCAGGGGGAATTGGGGGCAGGGGAAGCAGGGAACCCTTTTAAAAAAAAAAGACCTACCTTGTCGTTGGTGCGCTCCTGTGCACATGGTCCCTTTAAGTTTTTTTTAAAATGGCCTACATGACGGGGCTTTTCCTTACCCCATCGCGTGTCACGTGTAGACTGGTGTGACCACCCACGCTAGCTGCAATGCGGGCTCGCCCCTACTCCCCACCGGATTAACAGGTAGGTCTAGCAAAGCCCTTGGTCTTTTCAGTGGTGACCCCCCAATTATGGAATGATCTCTCTGATGACTCTTGCCTGGCACCAACATCGTTATCTTTTTGGTGCCAGGTCAAGGCGTTTCTCTTCTCACAGGCATTTAACAGCGTATGTTGAGTTTTTAAACTGACCACTGGGTACTTGGTTCGTAGTCTGTTTTTATGCTTTTTATGCTTTTAAATTTTGTAAATTTGTTTTTAAAAGTTCAATGTTTTTAATCTTTGTAAATTGCTCAGACAGCTTTTGCTATAGGGCGGTATATAAATACAAATACAAATAATAATAATAATAATAATAATAATAATAATAACAACAACAACAACAACAACAACAACAACAACAACAGACCTATGCAGGAAATGCCAAAGAGTCCAAGAAACAATATACTATGTAACAGGAGGATGTAAGTTTCTGGCAGGAATGGACTGCAAAAATAATTCACCAACAACTGGCTTGCAAAATGGACTGCAAAAATAATTCACCAACAACTGGCCATCAAATTCAACCTTATCAAACAAGCTACACCATACTATACATACTCACCTAAAACAAGCTTGGAAAATGCAGATCATAAAATATACTGGAACAGAACAATTCATACTGACAAAACAATACCTTGCAACCGACCAGACATAACAGTCAAAGACAAAAAAGAAAAAGAAAACACACATATCTCATTGACATAGCAATACCAAATGACAAAAATGTTGTTGAAAAGGAAGAGGACAAGAGAGAGAAATATACACCACTGGCCAAGGAAGTCAAAGAACTTTGGCAACAGGAAAAGGTCCCAATTTTTCCATTAGTCACTGGCATCACATAAAAAAAAATACAGAAAATCTTCAGAAACTGGGCCTACCAAAATACATCCACACCATCATCCAGAAAGCAGTCTAGAAAAACCTAATGTTTAGAGAATGCTCAAAGCACACTACTATACAATATACATACAGTGATAGATTGTGATCATTTACCTTATTTATTCACAAATATACCTGATGCATCCACCTGCATGGTCATCAATGGCAAACAGCTAGTTTGCTGTTTAGATTATTCATACTACTGCCTTCCCTTTTTTGAATGTCTAGAAAAACCGCCATGAGCAAGAAAGAGATTAATAATAATAATAATAATAATAATAATAATAATAATAATAATAATAATAATAATAATAATAATAATAATGCACTACATCCTATGGGCTCAGGCTGGGTTACAATTGATATACTATCAAAGGATTCATTAAAAATCCCCCCAGTAACTTCATCCTTTCCCTCTAACACATTATGATGATCTCATAAAAGCCATTTGAAAAACACCAAACAAAAGAACACCCTTCATGTAACCATCAAAACATGTAGGTTGCTTCATTCTGGGAGCATGGTGAGATGAAAATCAATTAATGTTCTAGCATTAATGAACTAGCATAATGGGCTCAAAACCTTTGGGGATTCCTTAGATGGATTGGCCCAAGAGTGATGCCAGTGATTTCCTGGCTATTTGTGTGTGTGGGGGGGGGAGCAAAGTGAAAAAATGGAAAGGCCGTCTTTCAACCATTTTTTCTTCTAGCCAGACCCACTTGCAATATCAGATATTGTTGAGGGGGGGATTGACCTTGCATGGAAGGGGTGTGCTTGTAAATACAATGGCCTGGGTTCAGTACACACACACACACATACACACACCCCAATACACACACCTAAATAATACCCTTTTTGCATTTTTGGTTGTGCAGGGCACTTTAAATCTCCCACAATGCCCCATTTCAATGAGGACAGAGAGGGAAGAAAGAAATACTCCAAATTTTGCCCTCTCCCCCAGTTCACCAAAAGTGGGCTCCCACTGCAAATAGGGCCATGAATTGAGGAGGGTGGGGTTTATCCTAACACTTTATCCTAAACCATTTCCCCCACCTTGCTCCCCTTCTTTCTGCCATTTGCGCCTCTGACATGCTCCTCCTCCAACAGAACAGCATTTTCAAATTCATCACCTTCCTAAGAACACTGATGATGCCACATAGCCAATCAGATTTGGCTTTGTGTTAATAACTATTCCTCAGAATGAAACCAACTTGGGGAAGGAGGGAGGGGAATCGTGCCTGATCAACCACTAATAGGGACGGTGAATAAGCTCAAGCTGTAGCGCTCCACTGAATGCTGGGTATCGAGCAAAGGACAGCCACCGAATGTCTATTGCCGGACTGCAGTCACGTTGCAAACACGTTCACATACAGCTTTTGAATCCTCCCCTGAATACCTTAGTAGAAAACATCACAGGACGGGGCAACCCAAATGATCCAGGCATTGAAGCAACTCACCTGTGACAAACGGTTGCATTAGATAAAATGCAATTGTGGGGAGACATGATAAAGGCGGGCAAATTATGCACGGCGTGGAGAAAGTAGATAATGACACATTTCCCCCCTCATTCCTAATACTAAGAACATTAGAACATCAGAAGTGCCCTGATGCAGGATCAGAGCAAGGGTCCATCTAGTCCAGCCCTCTGTTCACACATTGGCCAACCAGCCATCGGCCAGGGACCAACAAGCAGGACATGGTGCAACAGCACTCTCCCACCCATGTTCCCCAGCAGCTGGTGCACACAGACTTACTGCCTCGAATACCAGAGGTAACACACAACCGTCAGGGCTAGTAGCCATTGATAGCCTTTGCCTCCAGGAATTGATCCAACCCCCTTTTAAAGGAATCCAAATTGGTGGCCATCACTACATCTTGTGGTAGTGAGCTCCATCATTTAACTATGCGCTGTGTGAAGAAGTCCTTCCTTTTATTTGTCCTGGATCTCCCACCAATCAGCTTCATGGGATGACCCCGGGTTCTAGTATTTTGAGAGAGGGAGAAAAATGTCTCCCTGTCCACCTTCTCCACACCATGCATAATTTTGTACGCCTCTATCAGGTCTCCCCTTAGCCGCCTAGAACCTGGAATCATCCCGTGAAGTTGAATGGTGGGAGATTCAGGATAGATAAAAGAAAATACTTCTTCACATAGCACAAAGGTAAACCATGGAATTCGCTTTGCCAAAATATAGTGATGGCCACCAACTTGGATGGTTTTAAAGAGGGATTCCTGGAGGAGACAGCTGCAGGTTAGAAAGATGTTTGGAGGACAAATTCCTGGAGTATATCCAAGGCAGCTAGTCAGGATGGTGATATATTACCTTCAGTTGCTGGGGAACACATGTGTGAGGGTGCTATTGCGCTCATGTCCCGCTTATGGGCTTTCCACTGGGGCATCTGGTTGGCTGATGTGTGGGCGGAATGCTGGACTAGACAGGCCTTTGGTCTGATTCTGTAAGGCTCCACTTATTTATTTATTTATTTATTACATTTTTATTCCACCCAATAGCCGAAGCTCTCTGGGCGGTTCACAAAAATTAAAACCATCATAAAACAACCAACAGGTTAAAAGCACAAATACAAAATACAGTCTAAAAAGCACAACCAGGATAAAACCACGCAGCAGAAATTGATATAAGATTAAAATACAGAGTTAAAACAGTAAAATTTAAATTTAAGTTAAAATTAAGTGTTAAAATACTGAAAGAATAAAAAGGTCTTCAGCTGGCGACGAAAGGAGTGCAGTGTAGGTGCCAGGCGGACCTCTCTGGGGAGCTCATTCCACAACCGGGGTGCCACAGCAGAGAAAGCCCTCCTTCTAGTAGCCACGTGCCTCACTTCCTTTGGCAGGGGCTCACGGAGAAGGATGATCTTAAGGTCCGGGCAGGTACATACGGGAGGAGGCGTTCCTTCGAATAACCTGGCCCCAAACCGTTTAGGGCTTTAAATGTCAATACCAGCACTTACGTTCAAAACATTCTGATATGGAAACATCAGGGGAAATTTCAGCTCAGTCATAAAGACAAGTGTTTCAGCTTTCTTTGCAGCTTCTCAAGCGGCTTGCCACATGAGACATCCCAGCCTAAATCACCCTATATTTTAGTCACAGTCCCTCTAAGCATAACCTCAGACAAGAAGTGCTGCAGTGGCTCTTGTTCAATAAAGACCCCTTTCAAGAGACACAGTAGGTGGACTGTACGAAATGACCTGCTTCAGAAAATAGCTTTTCTGAAAATCCACTTCAGTGGGTTAAAGGAAGCCCCTAGGGCCACCAGGGCAGAAAATCAATGATTCTTTATTGATCAAAGGAGTCATAAGTAAGTCAGGGACACAGAACTTTTTTGGGGTGTGAAAGCAGCAGCTGTCATTAATCCTCTCGTGGGGTGTGCGCGTAGGAAGGTGAAATGTGACCAAAAACAAAGGGTCTGGAGAAAAATGGATTGCTCTGTCAAATGATGTCTCTGGGACTGTGGCAGGAACTACCTAAATGAGGACCAAAGACCCAAGAGAGAAGAGAAGACTGAAAAGCATTGATCTACTGGGGGATGAAGAGCCATAGATGTTGTGCTGGCTGGTGAGAGAAAGAAATTAAAAGTGGAAGTGAAATGTATTATTATTATTATTATTTATTTATTTATTTATTTATATAGCACCATCAATGTACATGGTGCTGTACAGAGTAAAACAGTAAAACAGTAAATAGCAAGACCCTGCCGCATAGGCTTACATTCTAATTAAATCATGGTAAAACAATAAGGAGGGGAAGAGAATGCAAACAGGCACAGGGTAGGGTAACAGGCACAGGGTAGGGTAAAACTAACAGTATAAAGTCCAAACAACATCAAGTTTTAAAAGCTTTAGGAAAGAGAAAGGTTTTTAGCTGAGCTTTAAAAGCTGCGATTGAACTTGTAGATCTCAAATGTTCTGGAAGAGCGTTCCAGGTGTAAGGGGCAGCAGAAGAAAATGGACGAAGCCGAGCAAGGGAAGTAGAGACCCTTGGGCAGGCGAGAAACATGGCATCAGAGGAGCGAAGAGCACAAGCGGGGCAATAGTGTGAGATGAGAGAGGAGAGATAGGAAGGAGCTAGACCATGAAGAGCTTTGAAGGTCAACAGGAGAAGTTTATATTGGATTCTGAAGTGAATTGGAAGCCAGTGAAGAGATTTCAGAAGTGAACTCTGAAAGGGTGCCAGGAAGAAAATAAAAATAAAACTGGCTTTCTTCTGTTGTTGTTGTTGTTGTTGTTGTTGTTGTTGTTGTTGTTGTTGTTATTATTATTATTATTATTATTATTATTATTATTATTATTATTTAAGAAAGGAAGGAGACATTAAGAAACATTCTGCTTCATTTCATTTTGCAAATGACAAGAACTGAACATGAGCTCTGCTGAACTGGCCTGAAGGTCAAAACCGGGGATCCGTTTTTCACTTTTGCTGGGGATTTGCACGAATTTGCGCAGGTGCTAATATGCATTCAGTACTTGTGCAAGTGGAACAAATTTCTCATGCATCCTGGGGTGGGGGGAAATGATTCAGTCAATGAGATGCCTCCCTACATCCAGCCCTGCACCTCAGTAACCCTCAAGACTGTTAACCTAACTCCTCAAACCATGTAGTGATGCCACCTTGTTTTCTGGGAGGGATGTTGTGGCCGACTGACTGTCTGGGAGTCTGATGTGCAGACCACCCCCTGGACCAGCCATTGATAGCCTTCTCCTCCTCCAGGAATTTATCCAACCCCCTTTTAAAGCCATCCAACATGGTGGCCATCACCACATCTTGCGGTAGTAAATTCCATAGTTTAACTATGTGCTGTGTGAAGAAGTCCTTCCTTTTGTCTGTGCTGAATCTCCCACCAGTCAGCTTTATGGAATGACCCCATTAGGTTCTAGTATTATGGGAGAGGGAGAAAAATGTCTCCCTCTCCACATTCTCCACACCATGCATGATTTTGTACACCTTACTTCCTTTTGTCCTCCTGTTCACTAACTTCCCCAAGACCACAAGTTGCCGATACCTGGGCTAAAAGTTGGTGCCAGATCTGAAAAGGGTGAAGACCACTGGTCTACAGTGACTGGCAGTGGCTCTCTAGGATTTCAGGCAGGGGTGCTTCCCAGTCCTACCTGGAGAACATAAGAAATGTTAAAATTAAGTGTTAAAATACTGAGAGAAGAAAAAGGTCTTCAGCTGGTGACGAAAGGAGTACAGTGCAGGCACCAGGCGGACCTCTCTGGGGAGCTCATTCCACAACCGGGGTGCCACAGCGGAGAAAGCCCTCCTCCTAGTAGCCACCTGCCTCACTTCCTTTGGCAAGGGCTCATGGAGAAGGGCCCCTGTAGATGATCTTAAGGTCCGGGTAGGTACATCTGGGAGGAGGCGTTCCTTCAAATAACCTGGCCCCAGACCGTTTAGGGCTTTGAATGTCAATACCAGCACTTTGAATCGGGCCCGGACCTGGACTGGCAGCCAATGAAGTTGTAAAAGGACTGGCGTAATGTAATCTCGCTGGCCAGTCCTTGTTAGTAAATGGACTGCCCTGTTTTGCACCAGCTGAAGTTTCCGGACCGTTTTCAAAGTCAGCCCCACGTATAACGCATTGCAGTAATCCAATCGAGAGGTTATCAGAGCATGGATAACTGTATATAGTGTATATAGGCTTATTATCCCTGTTACTGGAGGTGGCACATAGTCACCAGGACTAGTAGCCAATGATAACCTTCTCCTCCAGGAATTTTAAAGCCATCTGAATGGGTGACCATCACTACTTCTTGTGGTAGTGAGTTCCATAGTTTAACTATGCACTGTGTGAAGAAGTACTTCCTTTTATTCATCCTGGATCTCCCACCAATCAGCTTCATGGGATGTCCCCGGGTTCTAGTATTATAAGGGTATTATGAATCAGGCTTTCAAGCTTGGTTTGTTTGAAGATGTTCTTTCTTTCAAAATGAGAACACACTGAAGATTTATATGAAGGCATTATGCTATTGGCATTTTTTTCAATCCTTTCCTTAATTACCTAAAATACAATAAGTTTGGGCTTTAAACATTATGACTAATTTAACATTAACTACAAAATTGGTTGCTTCAATACTCAGTCCTAATGCCAATCCTTGGGATCCTTTAATGCTTACTTCATTGTGAAAAATGCCCTACATTCTGTTCCTTATTATTTAATCTGTTACCAGTTAGTGATGGGACAACCAACCCCATCGTTATTTCTAATTTGGCTGCCGAGTTACAAATCCAAACTCTTATGAACAAAATTTGCTATTACAGGATTTGATTTCCCTTCAAATGTTTGGCATGTCCCCTTCCAAACTGTCCAAAATGTATAAAATTGTATTGGGAATCTGTTGGGAATGTGAAGAGCAAAAAATAACATTTCATCATATGTGGTGGACTTGTAAAAAAGCTAAAACGTTTTGGACACAAAGTCATTCTTTGATGCAGAAGATATTAAAAACTAATATACAATTGAAGCCGGAATATTTTCTGCTGAATTTCACAGACGACCAAAAGAACTATGAGACCTTGTTTTTTATATATGACTATGGCCGCAAGACTACTACATGCACAAAAATGGAAAGGCTCAATATTACCTACTAAGGAGGAATGGCTGTTGAAAGTGTTGGGGATGGCGGAGACGGCAAAACTTATGTCAATAATCAGAGAAAAGTCAACATCTAGGTTTATTACTGAATGGAAACCTTTCACAGACTTTTTGCAAGATCTCCCACTCTGTTTACATGCGGCGCATGATGACCTCGGAGGGAGAGGACATCACGGCCGCCATTTTGTTTTTGTTTGTTAAAGGAGCAGAGCGCACGAACGCTTGTGCGCAAAAAGGATTTTATTTTTAACAATTTTCCCCACTCCCCCCATCCCATCCCCGATGGGGGCAGAGCTCCTGAGGAGCTCTGCACCCCATGCTCAGGTACTGGCACCTCATGAGTAACCACAAGGAGCTGGGGACTAACCACAACACCCATACACATGTTTCGCAGTCTCAGGATCAGCCCAGGACCATGGAAAAAGTAGGCTCAAAGGGTAGGGTGAGATCCTGGGGAAATGGAGGAATCATCCCTCCCTGCTCCCAGGATCCCCTGTGCATCATGTGGACACACAGGGATGATCCCCAGCATTGCCCCGGGATATCGCCCCGTCTAGCTATGGCCTCAGTTTAAATTATGAAAATATTAAGGTTCATTGGATCAAAGTCAGGGCTTGCTGGAAATCCAACTGCTTCCAGGTCCCTGCAGCATCACTATTACCGGTCCATCAGATTATTTGTCCTCTTATCCCATGACTGCTACCTTACTTGGGTTCTCCAATCCCTTGGTCATTTCTGTTGTCCTTTGCTGCATCCTTTCCAGTTCTGTGATATCATTTCCAAGGTGAGCAGAATTCTCCATAGGCATACAAACTCCATTGGGAAGTTCTCCTGCACAAAGCCCTATGGGAGTCCCCCAAACAGAACAAGGATTCCAGGGAGTCAAGATCCCCTAAGGGAAAGTGAGAAGCTATCTCCACAAATGATATCAAACCTTTAGAGTCTGCACTAGTGAGGGACCCAAACCCAGTGCCCTCATCAGGATCCCTCATCATTGATTCAGAATCCATTTGGTAGCCTGAGGCCTCCCTTCTATATGTCCTACTCAGGAGGAGAGGACAAGGTCCATGGATGCTCTGGATCAGGGCCTAAGAAGTTCTAGGCAGATATGAAACCATCAGGTCTATCTGGCAGTCCCTAGCTGCTTAATTGTTTGTTTATTTATTTATTTATTTATTACATCTGTATGCCACCCAATAGCCGAAGATCTCTGGGCGGTTTACAAAAAAATAGTGTTGTCTCCTTTTTTTGTAAACCGCCCAGAGATCTTCGGCTATTGGGTGGCATACAGATGTAATAAACAACTGCCAGTGATCCAGGTGTCCAAGTCAATATCCTTTTGTTCCCCATCACTTCCTCTTGGACAGCTCCCTCCCGAACCAGGACTCCTGACCAAGTTTCTGGCCCTGCTACTCAGTTCCTGCTGGGCACCTGGTCCAGGCCTCCCACACCATTCAGGTTGGCAGAAACAGACATTCAACAGGGCTGGCAGCATCTCCAAGCAGTACATAGCCTGATAAATGTGGAAACAAACCTGTCCTTCGGGTGGGGGTGGGGGGAATGCAGATTTTGTCTTCAACCAAGGGCACGTTCTCTCCCAAAGTTCTCGTCTCCATCACTTCCCAGAACTGCTTTTATGTGAGTTTCATTTCTCACAAACATCCCAATTTCTGCATTCTTCTGTGCATGGCCAACAGCTTGTTTTCATTGCTCGCCATGTTTTGGAAGGTGCTTTATAAAACACAAAAAACCACTTATTTCCTGGTATGCTCAGCACTGATAACGTGCAACCTGGGAATGCTACCTATTAGCAGGATGAATCACCTAAGTGCACTACATTATTATTATATTTTCAATTTCCAGATTGCCTTTTAGAGGAGGAGTCTTTTGAAAAAACTAGCATCTGATCTATTTTTCCTAATCTGGACACAGAGAGCAACATTTTTTCCATTGCAGGAGGAAATATCACCTCTTATTATCCCTGAAATTCGAGGCCAACAGATTATACATTAAGGGCAAGTACGTACTCTGTGCCTGAACTGAACCAGATAGGTAAGCATGTTTACAATATCACAGAATCATAGAATCATAGAATAACAGAGTTGGAAGGGGCCTACAAGGCCATCAAGTCCAACCCCTTGCTCAATGCAGGAATCCACCCTAAAGCATCCCTGACAGATGGTTGTCCAGCTGCCTCTTGAAGGCCTCCAGTGTGGGAGAGCCCACAACCTCACCAGGCAACTGATTCCATTGTCATACAGCGCTAACAGTCAGGAAGTTTTTCCTGATGTCCAGCTGGAATCTGGCTTCCTTTAACTTGAGCCCGTTATTCCGTGTCCTGCACTCTGGGAGGATCGAGAAAAGATCCTGGCCCTCCTCTGTGTGACAACCTTTTAAGTATTTGAAGAGTGCTATCATGTCTCCCCTCAATCTTCTGTTCTCCAGGCTAAACATGCCCAGTTTTTTCAGTCTCTCTTCATAGGGCTTTGTTTCCAGACCCCTGATCATCCTGGTTGCCCTCCTCTGAACACGCTCCAGCTTGTCTGCGTCCTTCTTGAATTGTGGAGCCCAGAACTGGACACAATACTCTAGATGAGGCCTAAACAGGGCCGAACAGAGAGGAACCAGGACCTCACATGATTTGGAAGCTATACTTCTATTAATGCAGCCCAAAATAGCATTGGCCTTTCTTGCAGCCATATCGCCCTGTTGGCTCATATACCTACACAAATGTAGGTAACTGCCATCCCCCCCCCCAAAAAAAAAAAATTATTGGAAATAACAAAGCCCAAGTTATAACAAAATTATAGAGATCAAGGACTAAGAAGTGTAATGAGGAGGAGGACACCAACAATGATGGTTATAGACGTCTGAATGGAACCATGAGTGGTGCTGGTTGATGGTGCCAAAGACTTCCTTGAGTAGTGGCAAGTTCAAGATAGTGGCTGCCGGTTCATGTTTCTAACAAAACAGATGAGGCACAAGAGGTCCTCTGGTTTTTGTGTGATTTGAGGCATCTCAGTGTTCTCCCAAAGAGATGATTTTGAATGTGTGAAAAGATTGAACAGCTAAGTAGTACCTGGCTACCACCTTGCAGATTGCAACTGTGTGTGATCTTCCTTGTTTGTTTCATCCCTAATTGACTGTAGGAACACAAAGTAGAAATTAGGGGTGTACTCCGCTCCGTTACAGATCCCTGGATCTGAAGCGGAGCGGGCCAATCTGGACCTCCTAAGCCCGATTCCGGATCAGATCAGCCCGAAGCGGTTCGGAATGGTCCGAAGCATCGGAGCCAGGTAACTGGGGAGGGGAGCTTATCTGGCTTATCTGCCGCTGTGGTCCATGTGGTGATGGCAGCAGAGCCAGGTAAGTAGGAAGGGGGGAGGGGGCTTACCTGGCTCCACTATCCGCCACCGCAGTCTGTGTGGTGATGGACGGTAGAGCCAGGTAAGGGGGAGGGGGGCTTATTCAGCCCCCATTTTGTCCCCACTTCCCCACTTACCTGCCTCCGCCATCCACCGCGGAGGCAAGTTAGTGGGGAAGGGGGGCAAAATGGCATCCGAATATCGATCCGGACCTCCGGATCTCGCTCCAGATCCAGTTTCGGAACAGATCGGGGGAGGTCCGGATTGACCTGAACCGGTTCGGGCCCGATCCAGAAGGTCCGATCAGTTCAGGGAGGGCATGCTCAGCCCTAGTAGAAATCCAAAGTTTAATGTAAACCGCCCAGAGAGCCCTGGCTATGGGAGCGGTATAGAAGTGTAATAAATAAATAAATAAATAAATAACTCAGTGCTATCTGCTGTTGCAGCAGACTCTCCATCCCTGAAAGCACTAAGTTTGCAATGGCCCTTTATCAAAGGCATCCTTTAAAAAATGGAGGGGAACGTTTCAAAATATAAATCTTGAAGTTGCTCCTCTTCCTTTCAATTTTGCTTTATCAGACTCCCATTATTTCATTTCCTCCTTTGATTTATGGCTAAGCTGCATTCGCAGTGATCCATCCTATAGCCCTCCTTTCAGTTGGTGTTTAATCTTATCTGAGAAGGCCAGACATAGCTGTACAAACAATGGTTCCTTGATCCTCTGGTCCCTAATACAATTGCAGTCCGTAGACTAAAAGTATGAATAGAGAGCCTATGAAGAAGAAAGATAACTAGGATTTTTTAAAAAAAGAATACGAGCAGTTACCAGGGAACAAATGAATAAAATGTAATTTCCATCAGCATCGTATGGAAGAAAGGCAGACATCGCTCGGGAGCGCTTTGTGGTTTTCTTCTCTGGGTTCATCTGAACAGGGCAATCAAAGGCAGAAACAAGACTGTGAGATAATTTGCTTCTGGTGTCAAAGATCGCAGGTTCAAATCCTCGCTGGGGAACTCTGAGAGAGGTTGTTAGAAACCCTGGAAGAATAAATGACTCCAGTTTTGCTTCAATGTGACACTGTCCCAAAGGAGCTTTAAAGGCACATTTTAAAGTGCAGAGAGTGGCACACGTGGAACTGTTGCGTAAGTGTTCTCATAGCTGTCTGGGGAGAACATTTGTGGACTATGTCTCTGCCTTTTTCAATGTGATTTGGAAGGCTTGGTTCATGCTTTTAGAGCATCCAAGATTCATTACTGCCCATGTGCCCATGTGTCATCCCTCAGTCTCCCAGCTAAATCCTTCTTTTAAAAAATATTGGAACTAGAAACCACATCTCCCAAGCTTTCCTCGGTTATAGTAAATGTCCACTTAGAGGCTGCCTCCTCCGGAATGAGTCATGAGGCATCCTAACCTGATCTTTTCCTCTGGCCAGGATGTTTTGCTGCCAATTTGATATGGGGAGGTGAAAGGAACACCATAGTTTTTTTTAAATGGATAGTGTTGTTTTTATACTGTTGCTTTTGTGGTTTTGATGGTTTAAAATTTTGTATACTTTTTATTGTGCACTGTTTTTAACTTTTGTAAACCGCCTTTTGTATACTATGGGGCAGTATATAAATGTAATAAATAAATAAATAGTCAGGTTGTTAAGCGAACAGGCTACCAGAGCCTGGGGTGTTCCAACCTCTGTTGCAGAAACTGAAACTGATGAAATGGTTTGCCCCTGCAAAACATAAAGCAGCGTTTTGAATTTAGCAGATTCCAGAAGCCCAGCTGGGAGAATGCAGTTTTGCATTAAAACAAAGGCCATTGCTAGACCAGGGTTTAGCCCAGTGCGAGCCCCGGGGAAGCCCCTGTGAGTCCAGATGACGCACAGGGGATCCCGGGCTCAGGCAGGGGTCAACCCTCCGTGGTCCCGGGATAACCAGCACAGCTTGTGGCCTGGTATTTCCCGCGGTCTCGGGCTGATTACTCACGAGTAGCCAGGAAAACTGGTGGATGGGGCACAGCGCTCCACAGGAGCACTGGGCCCATCAGGGTAGGAGGAGAGATTGCGGGGGGAAAGCAGAGATCGCGGGGGAAGCGAAGATCATGGGGGAAGTGGAGATCGCGGGGGGAAGCAGAGATCACAGGCGGGGAAAGCGGAGATTGAGAGTGGGGAAAGCGGAGATCATGGGGGGGCAGTGGAGATCAGGGGGGAATCGTGGCCAGGGTGGGGAAATCGGGAGCAGGGGGATCGAGGATCCCTTTTTTTAAAAAAAAAACCACTTACCTTTGTCGCTGGTGCACTCCTGCGCCCCCGGCCCTTTAAGACAAAAAAATGGCGGACACAACGGGGCTTTCCTGTAGCCTGTCACATCTGATGTGTAGCCTGGGGCGATGGCCCACACTACTTGTAGCGCGGGCTCGCCCCTCCTCCCACATGGATCACCGGGTAGGTCTAGCAACAGCCAAAGTGTATTTTAAAGGGAAATTGTGTGTGTTTTTCCCTCACTGCTGCAGCATGCTCAAGAAAATTGGCAGAGCAGTGGCAGCAGTTTGAGAGTGATGAGAGGTGCTAAAAAGGACCAGAGGGATGTCTGTTGCACATGGATCATGTGTTGCCCACTCCTGTTCTAGACTATCTGCATAGGCGTACGCAAGGGGCGTGCTGTGTGTTCCCAGGCACACCCGAATGTCTCAAGCAATAAGTGCTGAATTGAGGGGGGCATTGAGTAGGGAACCAGAGGAAGATCCAGATGCTGTGGAAACGGTCCTCTGGCTGCCTTCTGGCTGCTTCGCTGTCACTGCCACCAACAGTGCGTCATTGCTCCCAGCAGGAGTGAAAAGGAATCACTCTGACGGAAGCTTCTCTGCCAGAAGCCAAACTTCAAAAAGGCCAGGAGGAGGGCTCCCGAAAGCTAATATCACCTCATAAGCCTGTCCTCCAGCCACAAAGCCCCACCTGCAATGGCCCTCCCATGGGCAGGCAAGCTGAACATGGAGTAGGCCTCCGTGTCTACAGTGCTAAATAAATAAATGAATAAAAATAAGGTCCGTTATGACTGAGTATTCAATAAATGTTCACCTTTTTTAAAAAAAAACACCCCAGGGTGCACACTCAAATGAAATGTACTGCGGACACCTATGACTATCTGCCTTACAAAATACATTGGACTGCATCCTTAGATCTAGCTGGGGATGTTTCCAGGGAGAGAGAGAGAGAGAGAGAGAGAGATCTCAGCACAAAGAGGCCCTCATTAAAACCAGGACTGAAAGCATGTCACCCCATCTCTGCTACTGAGGCCATAGCTAGATGGGATGAAAACCTGGGGTGATCCCCGGGATCGTCCCTGTGCATTCACATGACACACAGGGGATCCCGGAAGCAGGGAGGGATGATCCCTCCCTTGCCCCAGGATCTCGCTTCCCCCTTTGAGCCCACTTTTTCCTTGGTCTCGGGCTGATCCTGAGACCACGGAATGTGTGTGCTGGCGTCACAGTTGTCCTGGTTCCTCGAGGTTACTTGCGAGGAGCCAGGAGCCGCGCATGGAGCACAGAGCTCCTCAGGAGCTCTGCGCCCATTGGGGGTGGGGTGGGGGTGGGAAATTAATTTTAAATTAAAAACCTACCTTTTGCACATGAACTTTCATGCACTCTTTTTTAACCAAAAAAAATGGCGCCCGCAACGTCCTCTCCCACTGAGGTCATCGCGCACCACATGTAAACAGAAGGGGAGATCTCGCGATAAAAATATCGCAAGATCCTCACCCCTCCATCACACTGGACCAGTAAGTCTAGCTGAGGCCTGAGTCTCTCATCACCCTCATTTGTGGTCTAGGGGAGAGAAACCCCACACTTTGACAAGGGAACAGATTTTTCTGGTGTAAGCAGACAGGACAGCAGCACTGATGAACTGTGCACTTATGTCACCAGTTCATATTTTTCCATTTGTAGAGAAGACTGTGCAAAGGAAAGGAAGGCAGGCAGCCAAAAGGCCAGTTGCTTGGTAATTGACTGATGGTGACACCAGTCGGATTTGTCTGTTTCCTCCTTTCAGAAGCAAGGCCAATCAGTTATTGCAAATGCGCTTAGCGCTCTTTTCCCTTGTGTGTGGGGGAAGAGAGAGGAACTGGGGCCTGGACTGCAGAATGAACTACTATTTTGACCAGGCAAAGGCAGGAACAAAAAGCCAGCTGTGCCCAGTATTTGTACCATGCCTGGCCAATGCAAAGGTTCCATGCCAGCAGCCCCCCACACCAGTGGTGGCTGCTGAGATGTTGAACTGATGGAGCTAATTCCTTTTCTTTTTTCTTTTGCTAGTGCCAAGTGCACATTGCCAGAACGGATGTACTGGCACATGCGCACTGTTGGGTTATTGTGCCAGAACTTTTCTCTCTCTGGAACTCTGTTTGTGCTCAGAAACAAACACACATCACACAGGTCTTACACAGCAGAGCTGGTTTATTTCCTTCAGGCTTCTGTGCAGTTCAATTCAGATCAGTTCAGATCAGCACACTGAGGCATACACAGAGAGCAGTGATCATAGAGCAGTGATCAGTAAGCAGTGATCTGTTCCATTTTACACAAGTGAGAAACTATATACAGATCTACACAATTCTTATCTACATTACATACAGCTGTGATGAGGCTAACTTAGAATCTTGGCAAGGTTCCCAGAACAGCCTCTATCTCAAGGTAATTGCCCACAGATAGTCTTTCTCTGTTTAACCCTGAGATAGCCATACACACACAATTTTAATGACTAAGCAAGTATTTCTTTTCATATACTTAACAGTCCTCCTCTTGCGCATGTTGTTTAAATTGTGTTACAATCTGAGACCCAGCTTTAAAAGCATCTCTTTGTGTTTTACCATTGAACGTTCCACCTGTCCTTCCTCATTTTGTTTTACTTTGAATACCCATTTACTGTTAATGGCTTTACGACCTTCAGGTAAAGGTACTAGCTCCCACGTTTCATTTTTTTCATTGCTCTGATTTCCTCTGACATTGCTTCATGCCAGCCCTGAGCTTCTGTAGGTTCCATTTCCTGAATTTCCTCAAATGAAGTAGGTTCATAGGCTATTAGTAAAGCTCTATGAGAAACCTGTTTGCTTTGGTATTCATCTGAGTAACGAATTGGAGCTTTGCGTTCCCTTTCTGGTCGCTTTGGCATAGTTACAGGCACAGTTTCCTCCTTTACAGTTTCTTCCCCCTCCCTCTCTTGCTGAGATTGTTCAGGAATTTCTTCTATTTCTACAGCTTTCTGTTCTACAGGCAAACTTACATACTGTTTTGTTTCCTGCATTTGTTCATGAAAAACTACATCTCTGCTCACAATTACACTTTTGTGATATGGAGACCACAAACGATAGCCTTTTGTTTGTGTATCATATCCCAACAGTTTACATTCCAAACCTCTTTGAGCTAGTTTTCCTGGTCTGTTTTCTTTCTGAATATGAGCAAAACATTTACTTCCAAAAACCCTTATATGTGACACTCTAGGTTTTCTTTTGTAAAACATTTCATATGGAGTTTTTTCATGTACAGAGTGGTAAAGCCTGTTTAACAAATAATTTGAGGTGGACAAAGCTTCTGCCCAGAACAGGTTAGACAATCCTGACTCTCTCAATAGAGCTCTTAACATGTTCTGCAAGGTTCTGTTTTTCCTTTCTGCAACTCCATTTTGAAATGGTGAATATGGAGCAGTAAGGTCATATTGTATACCCTCATCACTGAGGAATTTTTTAAATTGGTTGCTAAGAAATTCACCTCCCCGGTCCGTTCTTAGATTAGCTATAGGTTCTTTAAATCTATTTTTACTCCACTTAACAAAGGCTTTAAACTTTCCAAAAGTTTCACTCTTCTGTTTTAACACATACACAAATCCAAATCTACTGTAATCATCAACAATAGACAAGAAAAATCTGTTTCCTCCTTGACTTGTCTCAAAAGGACCTGCAAGATCTGCATGAATTAATTCAAAAATTCTTTTTGTTGTTCTCTCACTATGTTTTGGAATGTTTGACTTATGACACTTGGTTTCACTGCATACCTTACATTCTACATAGTTAGAACATGGTTTGATTTTCACCCCTTCACACAATTCTGGAATCTTAGAAATTGTTTTATAGTTAGCATGACCAAACCTTTTATGAGTTAAATGGATGCACTCTTGGTGTGGTTTGCAATTGGCTATTGTTTTTGTTGTGACTTTGCTGGCTACAACTTCATTTTCTGTACAAGTATTAATCACATACAAAGATTCTTTCATTATTCCCTGCACACACACCTTGTTTCCCTGTTTTATAGTACAATTTTCTTCAGTAAAACAAACCTCATACCCCATTTCTGTTAACTGAAACACACTTAGAAGGTTTGTTTCTAATTCTGGTACATATAAAACACTTTGTAGTTCAACTCCCAGACAATCAAAATATACATTACCCACACCACAAATCTGGATTTTTGATCCATTTGCAAGGGTAACACACTTTTGCTCTGAAGTAGAAGTTTCCAAGGTAACAAATGAAAGTTTGTCTTTTGCCATACTTATTGAAGCCCCAGAGTCCAAAAACCAAGGATTCATTGTCTCTTTGACTCTTGCTAGAAGACACTTCTTTGTTGATTCAGCTTCATTCATGTTGTTTTCTTCTCTCCACTTTGCTGTCAACTGCTTTTTCTTGTTGTTGTTGTTGCAATTCCGCTGTAAATGTTCTGTGGAACCACAATTAAAGCATTTCCTTGCCTTTAATGCAGCCACCACATCAGAAGATTTATGGCTTTGTTGAAATTCAGCCACAGGATGTTTAAGGCTCTGTTGTTTTGAAGCTTGTCTTCTTTCATAGGTTTCCAGTAGTTTTCCAGCTACATACTCAAGGGTTAAATTTTTCTCCTCTTGACTTTCCATCATGGTGACAACCGCGTCGTACGATGAATCAAGACTTGACAAAATCACATAGACTTGGTGTATAGTTGTAAACTCCATCCCTCGTGCCCTGAGTTGATTGAAGATTTCTCTCATGCTTTTCAAATGGTTTGACATAGACTCCCCTGGTTTCAGCTTCATTCCATACAGCTTCCGGGTTAGAATTATTTTACTGCCCGCTGTTTCTCTTTGATATACAGCTTGTAGCGCATTCCAGCACTCTTTTGATGTATTCAAAAACTGAATGAAGGAAATTTGAGAGTCTTCCACAGCTAATGCAATAACTGCCATTGCTTTTGCATCGTCCTTAAACCATTTAGCATTCTGTGGATCTGCTCTATCTGGTGGATCCTCTGTGACTACATACCACAGTTCAGCCTGAATCAGATACATTTGCATTTTGTAAGACCATAATGCATAGTTAGAGTCATTCAGCTTTTCCAACAATTGATGCAAACCAGACATATTAGCTCCTGCCATTCCCTCTGCTTTAGGAATTTGTATCTCACCGTCCTCCTGCTCAGAGTCCTCCTCAGAGTCAGCCGACTGAGATTTTTCCTCACTTTGCAGCACTGGCTTTAGCTTGATGTCTTCCTTCATCAACAGTTTTCTGTTTTAGCAGACTCCTGGTTCTGATACTGCACCGTTCCCATCAAGTTCTGGTTCTTCTGCCTGGATTAGGCTGGCGTAGGCTGGTCTAGGCTAGACTGGTCTAGTCTGGGCCCATAACCTTTGTTGGGTTATTGTGCCAGAACTTTTCTCTCTCTGGAACTCTGTTTGTGCTCAGAAACAAACACACATCACACAGGTCTTACACAGCAGAGCTGGTTTATTTCCTTCAGGCTTCTGTGCAGTTCAATTCAGATCAGTTCAGATCAGCACACTGAGGCATACACAGAGAGCAGTGATCATAGAGCAGTGATCAGTAAGCAGTGATCTGTTCCATTTTACACAAGTGAGAAACTATATACAGATCTACACAATTCTTATCTACATTACATACAGCTGTGATGAGGCTAACTTAGAATCTTGGCAAGGTTCCCAGAACAGCCTCTATCTCAAGGTAATTGCCCACAGATAGTCTTTCTCTGTTTAACCCTGAGATAGCCATACACACACAATTTTAATGACTAAGCAAGTATTTCTTTTCATATACTTAACAGTCCTCCTCTTGCGCATGTTGTTTAAATTGTGTTACAATCTGAGACCCAGCTTTAAAAGCATCTCTTTGTGTTTTACCATTGAACGTTCCACCTGTCCTTCCTCATTTTGTTTTACTTTGAATACCCATTTACTGTTAATGGCTTTACGACCTTCAGGTAAAGGTACTAGCTCCCACGTTTCATTTTTTTCATTGCTCTGATTTCCTCTGACATTGCTTCATGCCAGCCCTGAGCTTCTGTAGGTTCCATTTCCTGAATTTCCTCAAATGAAGTAGGTTCATAGGCTATTAGTAAAGCTCTATGAGAAACCTGTTTGCTTTGGTATTCATCTGAGTAACGAATTGGAGCTTTGCGTTCCCTTTCTGGTCGCTTTGGCATAGTTACAGGCACAGTTTCCTCCTTTACAGTTTCTTCCCCCTCCCTCTCTTGCTGAGATTGTTCAGGAATTTCTTCTATTTCTACAGCTTTCTGTTCTACAGGCAAACTTACATACTGTTTTGTTTCCTGCATTTGTTCATGAAAAACTACATCTCTGCTCACAATTACACTTTTGTGATATGGAGACCACAAACGATAGCCTTTTGTTTGTGTATCATATCCCAACAGTTTACATTCCAAACCTCTTTGAGCTAGTTTTCCTGGTCTGTTTTCTTTCTGAATATGAGCAAAACATTTACTTCCAAAAACCCTTATATGTGACACTCTAGGTTTTCTTTTGTAAAACATTTCATATGGAGTTTTTTCATGTACAGAGTGGTAAAGCCTGTTTAACAAATAATTTGAGGTGGACAAAGCTTCTGCCCAGAACAGGTTAGACAATCCTGACTCTCTCAATAGAGCTCTTAACATGTTCTGCAAGGTTCTGTTTTTCCTTTCTGCAACTCCATTTTGAAATGGTGAATATGGAGCAGTAAGGTCATATTGTATACCCTCATCACTGAGGAATTTTTTAAATTGGTTGCTAAGAAATTCACCTCCCCGGTCCGTTCTTAGATTAGCTATAGGTTCTTTAAATCTATTTTTACTCCACTTAACAAAGGCTTTAAACTTTCCAAAAGTTTCACTCTTCTGTTTTAACACATACACAAATCCAAATCTACTGTAATCATCAACAATAGACAAGAAAAATCTGTTTCCTCCTTGACTTGTCTCAAAAGGACCTGCAAGATCTGCATGAATTAATTCAAAAATTCTTTTTGTTGTTCTCTCACTATGTTTTGGAATGTTTGACTTATGACACTTGGTTTCACTGCATACCTTACATTCTACATAGTTAGAACATGGTTTGATTTTCACCCCTTCACACAATTCTGGAATCTTAGAAATTGTTTTATAGTTAGCATGACCAAACCTTTTATGAGTTAAATGGATGCACTCTTGGTGTGGTTTGCAATTGGCTATTGTTTTTGTTGTGACTTTGCTGGCTACAACTTCATTTTCTGTACAAGTATTAATCACATACAAAGATTCTTTCATTATTCCCTGCACACACACCTTGTTTCCCTGTTTTATAGTACAATTTTCTTCAGTAAAACAAACCTCATACCCCATTACTGTTAACTGAAACACACTTAGAAGGTTTGTTTCTAATTCTGGTACATATAAAACACTTTGTAGTTCAACTCCCAGACAATCAAAATATACATTACCCACACCACAAATCTGGATTTTTGATCCATTTGCAAGGGTAACACACTTTTGCTCTGAAGTAGAAGTTTCCAAGGTAACAAATGAAAGTTTGTCTTTTGCCATACTTATTGAAGCCCCAGAGTCCAAAAACCAAGGATTCATTGTCTCTTTGACTCTTGCTAGAAGACACTTCTTTGTTGATTCAGCTTCATTCATGTTGTTTTCTTCTCTCCACTTTGCTGTCAACTGCTTTTTCTTGTTGTTGTTGTTGCAATTCCGCTGTAAATGTTCTGTGGAACCACAATTAAAGCATTTCCTTGCCTTTAATGCAGCCACCACATCAGAAGATTTATGGCTTTGTTGAAATTCAGCCACAGGATGTTTAAGGCTCTGTTGTTTTGAAGCTTGTCTTCTTTCATAGGTTTCCAGTAGTTTTCCAGCTACATACTCAAGGGTTAAATTTTTCTCCTCTTGACTTTCCATCATGGTGACAACCGCGTCGTACGATGAATCAAGACTTGACAAAATCACATAGACTTGGTGTATAGTTGTAAACTCCATCCCTCGTGCCCTGAGTTGATTGAAGATTTCTCTCATGCTTTTCAAATGGTTTGACATAGACTCCCCTGGTTTCAGCTTCATTCCATACAGCTTCCGGGTTAGAATTATTTTACTGCCCGCTGTTTCTCTTTGATATACAGCTTGTAGCGCATTCCAGCACTCTTTTGATGTATTCAAAAACTGAATGAAGGAAATTTGAGAGTCTTCCACAGCTAATGCAATAACTGCCATTGCTTTTGCATCGTCCTTAAACCATTTAGCATTCTGTGGATCTGCTCTATCTGGTGGATCCTCTGTGACTACATACCACAGTTCAGCCTGAATCAGATACATTTGCATTTTGTAAGACCATAATGCATAGTTAGAGTCATTCAGCTTTTCCAACAATTGATGCAAACCAGACATATTAGCTCCTGCCATTCCCTCTGCTTTAGGAATTTGTATCTCACCGTCCTCCTGCTCAGAGTCCTCCTCAGAGTCAGCCGACTGAGATTTTTCCTCACTTTGCAGCACTGGCTTTAGCTTGATGTCTTCCTTCATCAACAGTTTTCTGTTTTAGCAGACTCCTGGTTCTGATACTGCACCGTTCCCATCAAGTTCTGGTTCTTCTGCCTGGATTAGGCTGGCGTAGGCTGGTCTAGGCTAGACTGGTCTAGTCTGGGCCCATAACCTTTGTTGGGTTATTGTGCCAGAACTTTTCTCTCTCTGGAACTCTGTTTGTGCTCAGAAACAAACACACATCACACAGGTCTTACACAGCAGAGCTGGTTTATTTCCTTCAGGCTTCTGTGCAGTTCAATTCAGATCAGTTCAGATCAGCACACTGAGGCATACACAGAGAGCAGTGATCATAGAGCAGTGATCAGTAAGCAGTGATCTGTTCCATTTTACACAAGTGAGAAACTATATACAGATCTACACAATTCTTATCTACATTACATACAGCTGTGATGAGGCTAACTTAGAATCTTGGCAAGGTTCCCAGAACAGCCTCTATCTCAAGGTAATTGCCCACAGATAGTCTTTCTCTGTTTAACCCTGAGATAGCCATACACACACAATTTTAATGACTAAGCAAGTATTTCTTTTCATATACTTAACACGCACAACACAAATGTACAGTTTTATTGTGTGTAAAGCATGCCTCTAAGAGCCTTGGAATGTGGTGTGGAGGGAGGAGAGATCAAAATGCCACTTGGTGAAGGAAGGCAGTTGGGGGGGCAGAGAAGAGGGAGTAGGAGAGGGAAGGAGGGTGAAAGAGAAGAAAGGATGGAGGAGCCCGCAGCGTCATGGAGAAAGAGACAGCCCGCAGCTCAGCGAAGACAGCACCTTCACACAGGACAGGCAACCAAGGACTATTTATTTATTTATTTATTTATTACATTTCTTTATACCGCCCAATAGCCGAAGCTCTCTGGGCGGTTCACAAAAATTAAAACCATAATAAAACCACCAACAGGTTAAAAGCACAATTACAAAATACAGTATAAAAAGCACAACCAGGATAAAACCACACAGCAAAATTGATATAAGATTAAAATACAGAGATAGAACAGTAAAATTTAAATTTAAGTTAAAATTAAGTGTTAAAATACTGAGAGAACAAAAAGGTCTTCAGCTGGTGACGAAAGGAGTACAGTGCAGGCACCAGGAGGACCTCTCTGGGGAGCTCGTTCCACAACCGGGGTGCCACAGCGGAGAAAGCCCTCCTCCTAGTAGCCGCCTGCCTCACTTCCTTTGGCAGGGGCTCACGGAGAAGGGCCCCTGTAGATGATCTTAAGGTCTGGGCAGGTACATATGGGAGGAGGCGTTCCTTCAAATAACCTGGCCCCTAACCATTTAGGGCTTTAAATGTCAATACCAGCACTTTGAATTGGGCCCGGACCTGGACTGGCAGCCAATGAAGTTGTAAAAGGACTGGCGTGATGTGATCTCACCAGCCAGTCCCTGTTAGTAAACATGCTTCCCTGTTTTGTACCAGCTGAAGCTTCCGGACCGTTTTCAAAGGCAGCCCCACGTATAACCCATTGCAGTAATCCAAACGAGAGGTTATCAGAGCATGGATAACTGTAGCTAGGCTATCTCTGTCTAGATAAGGGCGTAGTTGGTATGTCAACCTAAGCTGATAAAAGGTGCTCTTTGCCACTGAGTTCACCTGTGCCTCAAGTGACAGTTCTGGATCCAAAAGCACCCCCAAACTACGGACCCGATCCTTTAGGGAGAGTGCAACCCCGTCCAGGACAGGGCAAACAGAGAAATGGGATAAGCCATGGTTGTTGATCCAGCGACAATAACCGTGCTCATCACAGTGAATGGTAGGGCTCTTTTACACCTCTAACCTCGCAGAGAGAGCTGCTTACAGCAGCCGTTGTGCGCGAGATCCGATCTATGCACTTTCGGGAGCCCAGCTTTTGCAGAGAATGCCAGCTTGCAGGGAGAAATGGGCGGCTGCGGGCGCTTCTGGACTGTGCAGCACTTAACAAGCGCAAGCATGAGTGCACCATGGGTCAGTGAGCTGGGTCTGGAAATCTGGACGGGGCACTGCACTGCCCAGACGCAACATCCTACAACATCCCTAAGCGTCACACTTGCACACTCAGGCCCGGTGCTGCCATAGAGGCAACTCAGGCGGCCGCCTAGAGCGCCAAGCAAACGAGGGCGCCGAACAGCGTACCCGGAAGCTGCTCTCCTAGAGCGGCTTCCGGGTGTGCTGTTCCAAAGCCGCTGCCCCAGCCTCCGCCCAACCCCAGCATCCTGGCTCCTTCGAAGCCAGGATGCTGGGGTTGGAGGCGGAGGCTTCAGTACGGCGCGCCAGGAAGCCACTTCCAGGCGCGCCACTTCAAAGCCTCTGCTCCGCCCCCGAACCCCAGCGTCCTGGCTTCAAAGCCGGGAGCGGGAGGGAGCGGGCGGTGAGTGGGTAAGCAAGGGGGGAGCCGTAGCGGTGAGCAAGCGAGAGGGGGGGCGGGCGAGCGATGGGGGAGCCGGAGTGTGTGAGCGAGGGGGGAGCCGGAGCGGTGAGCGGGCGGGGGCGGCGGGCGAGCGGGCAGGTGGGTGGGCGAGTGGGCGGGGGGAGCAGTGAGTGAGCGAGCGAGCGGGTGGGCAAGCGAGCGAGGGGGGCGGTGAGTGAGTGAGCGGGTGGGTGGGTGGGCGGCTTCAGAACGTGCCTGCCTAGGGTGCAATATAGTCTGGCGCCGGCCCTGTGCACACTTTGGGATAGCCATTGCGTACCAAACCAAAGTCCTCCACTGGCACTTCCTCCTGGATGGTATTTTCCCCAAAAAAAGCCTTCATCAGCCACTCTTTTAGCAATGACACCTGATACATTCGTGCCTTGTCTCATTATGCCGCTAGTTCTGACATCTATCCCTTGTTTATTTGCATTTCTGTAAATAAATTTTGGCATCCTAAAGCCAGGCTGTAACATTCCTTTGAGATGGCCAAATCCCCCCAAAAGACAAAGAAGAGACGTCTCCTTCCATTAAAGATTCCAAGATACAGATAGCGCATGCACAAAATAAATACGTAGCCAACCTGATGTAGCTGAACTCCATTTCCCCCACTGCTTTGATCATGGCTAATAAAATGGTACCAAGGGAGTACTTTTGAGCACTCAAAATCATTATCTCTATATAGTATTATTAATCCCCCTAGGGAATACCAATTTCCATACCAGTAATATCCAAAGGATGAGGTGTCTCTTACAAAACAAATATAAGAACATGCAGAGACATTTCTGCTTTTTACAACAATTTATTTATTTATTTATTTATTTGCGGTGTTTTTATACCTCTCCTTGGTTTAAAAAAAAAAAAGGCTCCTCGAGTGTCTTACATTGAACCAAACAAAGCACTTGCTACCTGCAGGCTTACAATCTGAAACAAAACACAAATGAACAAACAAAAAATCACGACACACAAGAAAAAAATGGGAATGGGTTAGAGAAAGGGGGGAAATAATTCCTTCAGCAGGGTTGGTAGTGGAATTGTCCTCCTTGCCCTTGTCAGGGATTCTTTAGGGTGGATTCCTGCATTGAGCAGGGGGTTGGACTCGATGGCCTTGTAGGCCCCTTCCAACTCTGCTATTCTATGATTCTATGATCCTCTCCCTTGGCTCAGTCTGCGGGCATAGCTGCTGGTGGTTAGACCTGTGAGGGAGGAGCAGCCTTCATGGGGGAAATAAAATCACCTTTTTTGCAGGCATTCTTTGAAGATGGAGCCTCCAACCTCCCCTCACAGTTGTCCCAAAACTTTACAGATACAGTAGTAGGGTGGCCATATGGAAAAGAGGACAGGGCTCCTCTAAAACTAACAGTTGCATAGAAAAGGGAATTTCAGCAGGAGTCGTTTGTATGCATGCAGCAATTGGTGAAATTATTATTATTATTATTATTATCATCGTCATCATCATCATCATCATCATCATCATCCCACCTTTTGCCCAATACTCTTCACAGTGAAAGCTGCAGGAACCCTGCCCTCTTTTGTAACTGGTCACACTAGGCAGGGTGCTGCAGCTCTCACTGTTGTGATGAAGAGGGAATTTCACCAGGTGCTGCATGCATAACAATGGCCTTAGCTAGACCGGGCGAAATCCCAGGGTGATCCCCGGGATTGTCCACATGATGATGATTGTCCACATGATCACATGATGCACAGGGGATCCCGGGATCAGGCAGGCATGATCCCTCCCTTGCCCCGGGATCTCGCCCCCCCCTTTAGACCCAGTTTTACCACCGTATCGGGCTGAGCGCGAGACCATTGAATGTGTGGCCAGGTGCTGTGGTTTGTCCCAGCTCCTCACAATTCCTCACGAGGAGCTGGGACCCGCGCACAGGGCACAACACTTCTCGGGAGTGCTGCACCCATCAGGGGTGGGGTGGGGGAGCAGGGAAAATAAATATTTTTTAAAAACGTACCTTTTGCGCATGAGCATTCGTGCGCTGCTGCTTCTTTAAGGATTTTTTTTTAATGGCGGGCACAACACCTCTCTCTCTGAAATCGTCATGCAGCACATGTAAACAGAGGAGGGATCTCATGATAAAACCATCACGAGATCTTCACACCTCCATCGCAGACTAACAGGTAGGTCTAGTTAAAGCCAATGACAGCTGCTGCTATTCCCTTTTCTATGCAACTGTTAAAGATGCAGGAGCCCTATCCTCCTTTCCATATGGTCACCCTATACAGTAGGCCAGCCTTTACTTAAAAGGATGTCTTTTCCCAACATGCCTTCTGACGGGTGCATTTCTCTATTGCCTTTGAATTGAAATCTTCCCCGCAATGTATCGTTACTTTCTCCTTTGACAACACTGTTCAGGGGTTAAACCTGCCCAAGGTCGCTGTACTTCTTAGAAACATTTTTGGTGCACTTTAGAGTAAAGAAACACCTTTCTGCTTCTGCAATTGTCATTGGAGTAGTTATAACAATTTTCAAGAGTTTCATTGTTTCTGTAAATATGCCCTGTAGGCTGTTGCTCAGGAAATATTTCAAGAGTGCCACAGAAACTTGTTGCGTGGAAACTCTGGCTTTCATAAAGCAGTGTCAGTTCAGAATGCAGCATTTCTTTGTTCAGCATAGGGTAAAACAACTAGCGCTGTGCCAAAAAGTTTTCCTATGAAAATTGTTGACCGTTCTCCTTCAATTTGATAGAAAAGAAATTGCTTCTGAAAAGAAATTCAAAGGAGAAGAAATTTCTGAGAAATTCTCGTGGGTGGGGTTCAGGGTTCTTGTGCTTTCCTTACCTATGAGATGGATGAGGAGTGTGCATGGAGTAGAGAAATAGAGGCCTCTTTCATGGAGGACAAAAACTTTCAGGAAATTCCTGGGATTTTTCTTTTCTTATCCACTAGAAATAAAAGCACCTGT
Organism: Elgaria multicarinata webbii; assembly: GCF_023053635.1. Lineage (NCBI taxonomy): Eukaryota > Metazoa > Chordata > Lepidosauria > Squamata > Anguidae > Elgaria > Elgaria multicarinata. The sequence goes on along the minus strand of NC_086171.1, from coordinate 210,949,218 downwards.
TTCAGAATTTTCTCCACATTTTCTTCACCATTATTTATTTATTTATTTATTTTGTGGTGGCTGCATTCCCTCCCCTCAATGCCCTGGACTGATGCTGAGAATATGGGGAATTGTGGAGGATGCAAAATAGTGATGCTTACTAGGGCTGTGCACGGACCCACCACTCCGCCATGCTCCCAATCCGCAAATTGTGGATTGGGCCCGCTCCGCCCCGCCTTGATCCGCCTAGGGTCCGCTCTGCTCCACTGCGGAGCTCCGGCTCCGAAACGGAGCTCCGCAGTGGCGGGGGGCAGTGCCAGGTAAGGCCCCCTCCCTCCTCCCGCTTACATGCTTCCGTCCCAGCAGGCCACCACCTTCACTAGAGCCCGCGGCTCAACCAGGAACTGTAGGCCCTGCTTGTGGCCTACACTTCCGGGTTGAGCCGCGGGCTCTAGTGAAGCTGGAGACGTGCCACGACGGACGCAGATAAGACCCCTCTCCCCCTTGCCCCCTTACCTGGCTCTGCGACTGTCGCAACCCCCTCCTTCCTCCCCCTTACCTGCCTCCATCCGCGGCCCCGTGGCTGCTTCAACTGAGCCCGAGGTCTCAAAGAGGAAGCCTGGTCATCCTGTTTGAATCCTCGGGCTCAGTTGAAGCAGCCGCGGGCCATGGACAGATGCAGGTAAGACCCCCCTCCCCCTTGCCCCCTTACCTAGCTCTGCTGCTATCGCCGCACAGGCGGTGGCGGCAGCAGCAGGGCCAAGTAAACCCCCTTACTTTTTTTGCGGAGCTCCGGATCAAAGCAAAGGATCCGCCTTCACCTTGATCTGCTCCGCGACGCTCCGCTGCTACCCCGATCCTCTTCACCTCCGCCTTAAGGGGAGGCGAAGCACCCCAATCCGCTTCTGCTTCTCCGGTCCGAGGAGAAGTGGAGCACAACCCTAATGCCTACATGTGAGAAGTTTTTGGAGAATTTCTCCTCCCCCGCCCTGAAGAAATCCACTGAAATTGTCCCCCCTTCCCCAATTTCTCTACCCAAAAATAGAAAATTTTGACAGGCCACTTACACACAGCTCTAAAAAAAACCCATTGCATCCTTGAATGCTTGAACTGGGGAAGAATTGAATAGAACTGAGTATTTTTCAAAACAATCACTGTGCGTCATTTGCACTTATGAACTACTTGGTAAACATAAACCTCTCCTTAAAGTGTACAGAGACAATGTCACCCAGGAAACTGCAAGGCTGTGTCAAGCCCGGTGAGGTTGACCTCACCGGGCTTGACACACCGAGCTCCAATTGAGGTCTTAAAGGGGAAAGTGGGTCATTCGTGGACATTATAGAAAAGGCCCCAATTGGAGTGGATGGTGGTGGTGCAGAATGAAATCCTTTCCCTTCCTCCACTCCAATCGGGTTCTTTAAGGTGGCGGGGGAATAACATACTTTCTGCAGGACTCAGAAAGCTGCTTCCCCACACACACACTAGGTGTCCTCTTTTTTGGTTTCCCAAATATGGTCACCCTAAGTTACCTAGGGAGGTTGTGGGCTCTCCCACACTAGAGGCATTCAAGAGGCAGCTGGACAACCATCTGTCAGGGATGCTTTAGGGTGGATTCCTGCATTGAGCAGGGAGTTGGACTCGATGGCCTTGTAGGCCCCTTCCAACTCTGCTATTCTAGGATTCTATGTCTTCAGGGGGCTGAATCGCCCTTTGGTGCCAAGGCAAGGCGGGCACCCTCTGAAACACCCTGATTCAGAGGCACCAAAAAGGCCTCCAAGACAAGTTGGGGGGCTGTGCACAGCCCTAACACACACAAACACACTTCAAAACTTAGAGATGGTGCTTTGCTTTTTAACTATCCCAGTTAAAAATAATAACAAATAGCCTTAAGAAATAAAGCAAAAATCCTAGGGACATAGGAAGCTGCTTTTTACTAGGGGTGTGCACAGACCCCCGCTCCGCTTCACTTCCAGATTCGCGATATGCGGATCGGGCCGCTTCGCTCCGCCCCCGCTCCGCCTATGTCCACTCCACTACGCTGCGGAGCTCTGGATCGGAGCTCCGTTTTTTCGCCCCCATAGGCTTGCATTAAGCTTAAAAAGTATAAAACTTTTTTTCTGTGAAAGTTAGAAACCTCAAGTTTAGCACCATGACACCTCACGGAGGTATACACACACATGCCAAGACTCAAGGCAATCCCATCATCCCCTGATTTTTGGGGAATTTATGAAAATCGGGCACCCCATTCACACCCCTTTCGATAGCTCCGTCAATTTGCATGTTAGAAACCTCAACCTCACCACCATGACAGCTTATCTAGGGATACACATGAACGCCAAGACTCAAGGCAGTCTCATCATCCCCTGATTTTTGGGGAATTTATGAAAATCGGGCACCCCATTCACACCCCTTTCGATAGCTCCGTCAATTTGCACGTTAGAAACCACAAACTCACCACCATGACAGCTTATCCAGGGATACATATGCATGCCAAGACTCAAGGCAGTCCCATCATCCCCTGATTTTTGGGGAATTTATGAAAATCGGGCACCCCATTCACACCCCTTTTGATAGCTCCGTCAATTTGCAAGTTAGAAACCTCAAACTCACCACCATGACAGCTTATCCAGGGATACACATGCACACCAAGACTCAAGGCAATCGCATCATCCCCTGATTTTTGGGGAATTTATGAAAATCGGGCACCCCATTTGCAGAAGTGGACTGTTCTCTGACATTTGGACTGATAAAAAAAGGGAAGTGGGCACACTCACAGATGCCATCTAGACTCACAATCTTGCCAAGGTACAAGGCAATCCCATCATCCCCTGATTTTTAGAGGGGCTTAAACCTGCAGACAGATCAATGGGGCCATTTCAAAGGAAATCCCAAGATGCCATGAATTGGGGAGTAGAGATCATCAACTTAATATGAATCTTCTTCCACACTTGAAAAATGGATTTGGAACTTCCAAAACTCCAAGTGAGCACAGGAAGGACTTCTCCCCTGAGTCAAAGCCAGACACAAACCATCCCTGCGAGGCGGGCAGGGGAGGAGGGAGGGAAGGCAGGCAGGCAGCAGACATTTCTGGGGGCATAAGGAAGTGAGCCAAGGATAAGCCAGTAATGCATATAAAATGGAATGAATAAATAAATAAATAAATAAACAAAGGAGGGGTGGAATTAAAAGCAGCAGTGTTGCTGAATAAACAACAAGAACTTTTTAAAAAAAGGCTATATCTGTCTTTTACCAGTAAGAGGGGGACGTGCCCAGGGGAAGGGGAAGCATCTGCCAATTTGACTGGTCCTAGTGACGCCAGTCTTTTAAGAAGCAACACTCTCAGTTCAACTCATGAAAGGCATTCCTCCACCAGGCTACTCTCTTTGAAGGGCTCTGAGACCCAGTCTTTTAAGAAGCAACGCTCTCACTTCAACTCATGATAGGCATTGCTCCACTGGGTTACTCTCTTTGGAGGGCTCTGATGGCCCTCCAAGTACAGGAGAGAGTGAGGGCACATCCACATGGGATGCCCTAGGGGAGCTCATCCCCTTGCACCACATCCTTTCAGTTGTTCCCCAAAGTTAGGGTGGGTAGCAGTGCTCTCTTATTATTGGCTTAGTATATGATTTCAGGTTGTGTTTGTGCATTTGGTGGGGCTACTGTTTTAAAAAACACTGGGAAAAGTCCGTTCAGACTAAGAAAGAGAAGTTCCCAGAATCCCAAGTTACCCGTTTTGCCTATCCCTTCCTCCAACTTTGAGATCATGTGATCATGACTGGGAGTTGACTCTGCCCCTCAGCCCTTTGGAAAAGGTATTTTTCCCGCCGTTTTTTTTAAATTCTAGCAAGCGAACCGCACCACGCAGAGAGCTGAGAGTAGGCTCAAAATGACCCCCAGCCACGACTCTCTAAGTACAAGAAGTTTCAGAAAGATAGCTTCAAAAACAACACAGTTATCCCCTTTTCTTTTCCGCAATGCAATCCTATGGGCTAAATGTTTCAAAATGGCGATCGGATCGGTCCGCGGAAAGAGAAGCGCTCCGAAAATGGGCGCTTCTCTTCGCCTTGCTTCTAGGGGTCCACGGTCCGCTTCTCTTGGCAAGGCGGAGCAGGCCAATTCGCTCCTGCTTCTACGCTTCTAATCGGAGCGGAGCACATTCCTACTTTTTACTCACTCAGACCATTGGTCCATCTAGGCTAGCCTGGTATCGTTGACCCTGATTGGCAGCAATGGCTCTCCAGGATTTCTTTCACTGCCCTACCTGGAGAAGCCAGGGATTGAATCTGGGACCTTGTGCAGCAAAGCAACGGCTCTATCAAATGGAGCTACATCCCCTCCCAAAGGTCAGGGAGCGCAGAGAGGTATATGTGAGCATGTAAAGGTCCATAGGCACCACATTGGTCATTCCCTTAAGTATGGCCATAGCTAGACCTAAGTTTTATCCCTGGATCGTCCAGGGGTCAAACCTGTTCATCTAGGTGACACAAAGGGGATCCAGTGCTCAGGCGGGGCGAACCGTGGATAATCCAAGGAGAAACCTTAGGTCTAGCTGTGGCCTGAGTTGATTTGAATTTAGGGTGGATACAGGAATAATGTGCTGAATGAAATAGGAAGTCAATTTCAAGCTTTGTTCCAGTGTTAGCACTCATGCACATGTTTGCAACACTGTTTATGTAAAGGATTAAATGTGTAGGTTAATTGGGGCTGTTGCCAAGAACAAGGTCAGTGCAGCAGTGACAACATATTACAGACTCATCCACTTACCATCCGCCTCTGTGTCTGGCTGCAAACATCTTGCCTCCTTTTCTCCAAGTTAACAGCCTTGGGAGTAATTGCTTTGGAAGAATTTGATAAACCGTAATACCACTCTTTTATCTGTATTTTGTTTGTTTTTAAAATCATAGGTCAGCACTCATTTTCCACAATGTGCTTGACAACCTGGCAAGAGAAAATTGGAAACACAAGTATTCCTTTTTTTAAGAAACAGCACCAGACACAGAAGTTACAGGAAGCCAGATTCCGGCTGGATATCAGGAAAAACTTCCTGATTGAGAACAGTATGACAATGAAACCAATGACCTAGGGAGGTAGTGGGCTCTCCCACACTAGAGTCATTCAAGATGTGGCTGGAAAGCCATCTGTCAGGTATGCTTTAAAGTAGATTTAGGGTGACCATATTTTGGAAACCAAAAAGGAGGACAACATGGCCGCCCCATGGGGGCGTGCCCACCAACATGTCCAGCCCCAAGGGGGCGTGCCCACCAGCATGTCCAGCCCCCAAAGGGGCGTGCCCACCCAAACATGGCCTTGGTCATAGGTCTGATTTCACAGCACACAATTAAGACAAACCTGTTCTACATAACATCTTAATGTTAAAATCACTGGAATAAAGTATAAGTGAGACATTCAATGTAGCTGAAATTAACTTCACTCATTCCTACTTCTGTAGCTTTTGCTGTATGTTGAAGCTTTTGCTATACTGTGTGCTCAGCTACACCAAGCAGGGTATTCCACTATGAAAGCAGTATATAAAAGGCAGGAGCCACACTATTACTTTAAAGAGGTATTGAACTGCACTGCAGGAGCTACACTACTGCTTTATAGTGGTACTGAAGTGCACTGACAACTGTTGGGGCCCATGATACATCTACACCAAGCAGGATATAACACCATGAAAGCAGTATGAAAGTGGTATATGGTATGTGTCATGGGCCCCAACAGTTGTCAGTACACTTCAATACTGCTAAAACGCAGTAGTGTGGCTCCTGGCTTTTCTATACCGCTTTCAAAGTGGAATATCCTGCTTGATGTAGATGAGCCCTGTGTGTGATACAGGCCATAGCTAGACCTAAGGTTTATCCCTGGATCATCCAGGGGTCAAACCTGTTCATCTAGGTGACACACAGGGGATCCAGTGCTCAGGCAGGGGTGAACCCAGGATGATCCCAGGATAAACCTTAGATCTAGCTGTGGCCACAGTCTTCCCTTCCCTCAAATATCTTTTCTGACTGCAAATCCTTCACTGGATGACCATAGTCTAACCTTTCCTAACATTTAACACTGTTTCCCCATCACCTTACTGCATACTGCTACCACTGAACAAATGAAGCAGTTGACAAGTATACAACAACCAAACAACCAAGCATTCAGAAAGAGTATAATCTACTATTAGCCTCCAAACATTAGCCATGGAACAAAATGGACTAAAGGCTACTACCTCTTAGCTTGTTTCAACTTCAACCAGACATAACAGTCAAAAACAACTGAGAAAAACACACCTACATCGAAATTGCAATACCTAATGACAAAAATGTTGCAGAAAAGGAAGAGGTAAAGAGAGGAAAATATACACCACTGGCTATGGAAGTTAAAGAACTATGGCAACAGGAAAAACTTACAATTATTTGTTAGTCACCAGCATGACACCGTTGTTGTTTTTACAGAAAACCTTCAGAAATTAGGCCTACCAAAATACATGCACGCCAACATCCAGAAAGCAGTCATACGTAAAACATGTTCAGTAGTCAGGACATTTCTGAATCAGTAAAAGACAGCATGACTTAGCTAAGTTAAGTTCATCTAGAAAAACCACCACAAGCAAGAAAAGAGAGATAGATGATGATGATGATGATGATGATGATGATGATAGCAACCCTGTTAATTTTTTAAAGTTTCTTTAAGAAGGATGAACAATTGTCAGCCACTGTTACAAAATATACGTCATGCCAATTATAGCAAACAAATTGGAAAGGAAGGTCTACAAGTCTAAAATGTATTATTTGATAGGAACATCTCCTCCAAATCATCCCCCCCAACACACAGAAAATTACAGCCACCCCCACTACAAACATGCACATGCATTCATTCAGTCAAACAACCAGGCATCACATTCAGACATCAATACACTCACACTGCCAGAACACGTGTGCGTGCGCACACACACACACTCAGCATCACTCACTCCAAAAACACGCATGCACACATGCATGCACACATGCATTCACTCAAAGATCCCATGCACCCCATTCATCCATACATTCTCTCTCTCTCTCTCTCTCTCTCACACACACACACACACACCCCTCAGTCTTACCTCCTACTCGCTTCTTCTTTCTTCTTCTCCTCCTGCTGCTGCTTGCTTCTTTTTGCTTCTTGCTGCTTCTTCTTGCTGTTTCTTCTTCCTTCTTCTTCTTCAGTGCTGGCGGGTGGGGTGCTGGAGGCTGCGTTTCTGGAAGTTCCTGCATGCAGCCCCCAACCACTCACTTCACTCTCGCCGCCCACCCCTTGTGGCGGCCATCTTGAATCTCATCCGAACTCATGCGAGATCTTGGCTGTTGGCTAGGTCTCGCAAGAGTTCCCAGCCAGCTGCCAAGATCTTGCGTGAGTTTGGGCGATATTCAAGATAGCTGCCGCCACTCGCTGGGCAAACTTAGGCCCAGTAAGTTGGGGTTGCGGTTGCTGCAGGCCCAGTAACCACAACCCCGGTATTTTGGACCCTAACTCCAGTTCCTCCGGACCCCCAGATCTCCCCGGAGGTTTCCGGAATTTTCCGGAGGGTCTGGGCAGCCTAGTAGATTTAAAGTTACAGGAAGCCAGATTCCGGCTGGATATCAGGAAAAACTTCCTGATTGAGAACAGTATGACAATGAAACCAATGACCTAGGGAGGTAGTGGGCTTTCCCACACTAGAGTCATTCAAGATGTGGCTGGAAAGCCATCTGTCAGGTATGCTTTAAAGTAGATTCCTGCAATGAGCAGAGGGGTTGGATTCAATGGCTTTATAGGCCTCTTCCAACTCTACTATTCTATGATTTAGAACAGTCCCACACAGGAAATAAAGCAAAATAGCTAGGATCATAGATTCCTTTCCAAGAAAGAAGATTAACGGGGCAACCCTATACGGGTCTACTCAGAAGTAAGTCCCATTAAATTCAGTGGGGTTTCCTAAATTATTTCTATGATGATGATTAGATATTTTCCCTGTAAGAGCTGCAGGGTGAGCAATTTCTGAAGGCAAAAATGACCAGGAGAAATAAGAAATACAGCTGACTTTTCCCCATTATCATCTACTGTCTGACCTTATCTTTTGGGCCTTCTCCTTGCATGCTCACCTTTTGCTGCTTTACTAAACAATTCTCAGACGTTAAAAATAAGCTGAGGAGGTAAGATTTTCTTTCTTTCTTTCTGAATTTTTTAAATCACACCTTCATCCAAAAAGTATCCCAGGCCTTAGCTAGACCTAAGGTTTATCCCGGGATCCCATGTGTGTCATTTAGACGCACAGGGATGACCTGTGATCAGATAACCTCCCTTGTGGACTGAGGGAATGCTGTGGACGTCATATGTCTTGACTTCAGCAAAGCTTTTGACAAAGTGCCCCATGATATTCTGATTAACAAACTAGCTAAATATGGGCTAGATGGAACAACTATTAGGTGGATTCACAGTTGGCTACAGAATCGGACTCAAAGAGTACTTATCAATGGAACCTTCTCAAACTGGGGAGAGGCAACGAGTGGGGTACCGCAGGGCTCAGTCTTGGGCCAAGTGCTCTTCAACATTTTTATTAATGATTTGGACGAGGAGGTGCAGGGAACGCTTATCAAATTTGCAGATGACGCAAAATTGGGTGGGATAGCTAATATCCTAGAAGACAGAAACAAACTTCAAAGTCATCTTGATAGGCTGGAGTGCTGGGCTGAAAACCACAGAATGAAACTTAATAGGTATAAATGTCAAGTTCTACATTTAGGAAATAAAAACCAAGGGCACAGTTACAAGATGGGGATACTTGGCTCAGCAATACTACAAACGAGAAGGATTTTGGAATTGTTGCAGATCGCAAGCTGAATATGAGCCAACAGTGCGATATGGCTGCAAGAAAGACAAATGCTATTTTGGGCTGCATTAATAGAAGTATAGCTTCCAAATCATGTGAGGTACTGGTTCCTCTCTATTCGGCCCTGGTTAGGCCTCATCTAGAGTATTGCATCCAGTTCTGGGCTCCACAATTCAAGAAGGACGCAGACAAGCTGGAGCGTGTTCAGAGGAGGGCAACCAGGATGAACAGGAGTCTGGAAACAAAGCCCTATGAAGAGAGGCTGAAAGAACTGGGCATGTTTAGCCTGGAGAAGAGAAGATTAAGGGGAGACATGATATCACTCTTCAAATACTTAAAAGGTTGTCACACAGAGGAGGGCCAGGATCTCTTCTCGATCCTCCCAGAGTGCAGGACACGGAATAACGGGCTCAAGTGACAGGAAGCCAGATTCCAGCTGGACATCAGGAAAAACTTCCTGACTATTAGAGCAGTACGACAATAGAATCAGTTACCTAGGGAGGTTGTGGGCTCTCCCACACTACAGGCCTTCAAGAGGCAGCTGGACTACCATCTGTGAAGGATGCTTTAGGGTGGATTCCTGCATTGAGCAGGGGGTTGGATTCAGTGGCCTTGTAGACCCCTTCCAACTCTGCTATTCTATGATTCTATGACCCCTGGCAGGGACCCCGGGTCGACCCCAGGATAAACCTTAGGTCTAGCTAAGGCCCCAGACTGGTGTAGATAAAATTCCATTTTCCAATAGAATATTACAACAAGAAGAGAAAATGAAAACATCAGTATGATAAAACTGAGAGGGATTAAAACAGTCATACAGAAAAAGTAAAACAAAAAATTAGGTGGGCAAATAAATACTTTTTTTTTAATCTGGATCCAAGGCAGATCAATAAAATGTCTGCACCAGTTGTTCCTTCATCAGGATGGCAGGCCATAGGCAGGGCTAGGAAGCAGCATGCATGAATTACATACAGGTAGCTAATGCCACTGCATTATCTTCCCTGAGTCTTGGAAGTTTGGAACCCTGGGAAACTCAGACTGGCAGCACACACCTAGGGAGAAGGGTAAACCTTTTAAGCAGCTTCCTTTAAACTTCCCTTAAAAGCTTAGAGCATTCGAAATACACTGATGACAGCCTGCTCTATTGCTCCTTGACCTAATTTACACCAAGCAGGATATTGCACTATGAAAGTGGTATATAAAAGGCAGGAGCCACACCAAGCAGGATATAGCAGCATGAAAGCGGTACATGGCATGTGGCAATGGGCCCCAACAGTTGTCAGTGCACTTCAATACTGCTATAAAGCATTAGTGTGGCTCCTGCCTTTTATATACCATGTCCATACCACTTTCATAGTGCAATATCCTGCTTCGTATAGATTAGGCCCTCGTCACTGAACACCAAGGAAGGCTGACATCTGTTTCCCAGAGGACCTTTTCTCCTCAGGAGCTCCGTGCCCATCGGGGGTGGGGTGGGGGAGTGGGAGGAGGGTTTGTAAAAACACCCACTTAACCTTTTCTGCTTGACTGCTTAACCGTGCCTTCCCCCTTAAAAACAGAAACAAAATGGCGGCCATGACGACCTCCTCCTCCCAGGATGTCACACGCTGCATGTAGACAGAGGAGGAGATCTTGTGGTCATAAAATTGCAAGTTCATTCCCCCTCCATCACGCTAGACCCTGTAGGTCTAGCCATGGCCTCAGTGCACACCAAGGCCGTAGCTAGACCTAAGATTTATCCCAGGATCATGCCGGGTTCATCCCTGCCTGAGCGCTGGATCATGCAAGTGCCTGTGTGACACTTAGATGAACAGGTTTGACCCCAGGACAATCCTGGGATAAACCTCAAGTCTAGCTATAGCCCAAGTCAGGCAAACGCAGCAATCCACGAACTCCAGTCCGGGAGGCAGAGCCAGTGAGAAATTGCCACACTTTGAGCCCAAAATGGTCATCTGAGACCCCTTATGTTTGGTGCACAAGCTGAGCCCCTTCCTGAGTTATCTGATTTGGCAAATTCATGCCTCCATTACATCCGGCTTAAAATACTGCAGTGTACTGTACATGGGATGTCTGGAAGAAAAGTGTCTAGAAGTTTCAGTTGGGATTAACCAGTAAATGGTATGAGGACCATATTACACCTGCCTTTAAAGACCTACACTGGTTACCAATTGCTTTCCAGGCTCAGTTCAAACTGGAGAGGCTCCTAATGAGACAGGCAGTCACTTTGATTGCCTCACCCTAAATAGTTTAGGCTTTTTTGGTTAAAATCAACCATGAAAGCCTTAAACTTTTTAGGGTGTGGCTATCTAAGGAACTGCCTGTGTCATTACGAACCTGTCCAGTTATAAGAACCACCCCCCCTCTCGGCTTTTAGAAAGAGTATGAAAAAGATGTATCTTTTTAATTTAGCCTGTTAAATTATGAAATTGTTTTAATGTTTTTCATGGCCTGTGTTCTATGGTTTTATGATTTTATTGTCATAAATTGTTATGCACTGCCTTAATTGCTTTTAAGCATACTAAAATAAGGCAGTATATGAACATTAATGATAAATGGTAACTGATTCTAAATGAGGTTTATTATTTTGACATATATTTCTAAGCGCAATATCATGCATATTTACTCAGAAGTCGGGACGTGGAAGAAATTAGTTCAGTTTGCATTTTAATATGGATGCAATGTCACACTTTTGAACCAGTAGGTAAAGCGAAGCTCAGTTATCCTTCAAAATTTGCACTTCTCTGAATTTTTCAAAGAAAAATCATAAAATGATTTTCTCCAATTATAAAATGTGTACAAAAATGAATATATCATGGGAAATGACATTCAAGAATGCATTATACTAGGGAAATTGCATATACCCGTATTTCTTCAATTGTAAGACACCATCGATTGTAAGATGCACACTAATTTCAGTACCACCAACAGGGGGGAAAAAACCTAAGACACACCCACGATTCTAAGATGCCACCCATTTTTAGAGATGTTTATATGGGGAAAAAAGTGCATCTTAGAATCGAAGAAATAGGGTATTAGGTAAAATCCATCTATTAGGTAGAAATGCCTACAAAAATGCATATACTAAAAGAAATGTGGACAATAATCCTTAATATTCGCAATATTCGGGATGAACCAAACGTATGACTGGAGAAGTTCCCAAAGTTCAAGACAAGCCAAACTCAAGATTGGAAAAATGAGGAAGAGAGAGTAACTGGTGATGAACTTATCCATTTGTACTCAGAAGTAAGTCCCACTGAGTTCAGAGGGATCTACTCCCAGATGTTTACAGCACATGTGGTCAATCCTTCTCCTAATTATGTTTTATCAGGCCGGGTTACAGCTGCAATTGTGTTGTAGGTTCTGTCTTATGCTGATGTTTGTTGTTTTATGCCCTGGCCAAGCCACCTCTGGCCACACCTTTCTACTTTAAACTATTAAGAGATCCTTCTTAATAGCTTTCTTAAATGCTGACATCAACTTAGACCATTTCTACACTTGCCTTTTTTCCTGGGATCATCCTGGGATCATCCCTGTGCATCCAAATGACACACAGGGGATCCCGGGAGCAGGCAGGGACGATCCCTCCATTTTCCTGGGATAATCCTTAGGTGTAGGCCTTATCTAGACCTGTTAGTCTGCGACGGAGGGATGAAGATCTTGTCAAGGTTTTATCACAAGATCCCCCCTCTGTTTACACAAGGCATGCGACGACCTCAGAGGGAGAGGTGTTGCGCCTGCCATTTTAATTTTTTTCTAAAAGAGTCAGCAGCACACGAAATCTCATGCGCAAAAGGTAAGTGGTTTTTTTAAAATATATGTATTTACTTTCCCCGCTCCACCTACCCCACCCCCGATGGGCGCAGCGGTCCTGAAGAGCGCTGCGCCCCGTGTGCGGGTCCCAGCTCCTCATGAGGAATAGCGAGGAGCCAGGACGCACTGCGGCACCTGGCCACACGTTCTGCGGTCTCGGGCTCAAAACCATGGAAAAACCGGGCCTAAAGGGGAGGGCAAGATCATGGGGCAAGGGAGGGACACACAGGGACATGTGGACACACAGGGACGATCCTGGGGATCACCCCAGAATTTCGCCCCGTCTAGCTATGGCCGTAGAAAGGGCCTTAGCCTTTCCCCTACCTTGACCACCTTTTCTATTGAAGCACATAAACACTCCATTAATGATGCCGGTGCAGTAGCATTCATAGCTGGAAGACAGTTTTGATTTTTGGATTTCTCTTGCTGTTTTAAGGCATTTTATTTTGATGAACTGAGATGGCTTAGTACTGAACTCTCAGAAAACCAAAGAATCAATATTATTGAATCAAGACAGCACTTTTTACCCCCAAACCTATCTGCAACCCACTGCCATGGATTCCGATATTGGATTTCTGTAGAGTTATTTCAAATATGGCTATGTGTACATTGAATCCTATTTGATGTGTGTCTCGCATAATTGGACAGCCTGCCGAAAGAGGACTGAAGGATGGAACAATTGCCAGTGACAGAGGCTGCTGGCCACTCATGGGCCATAGCTTGACCTAAAGTTTATCCCTGGATCATCCAATGGTCAAACCTGTTCACCTAGGTGACACACAGGCCATAGCTAGACCTAAGGTTTATCCCTGGATCATCCAGGAGTCAAACCTGTTCATCTAGGTGATATGCAGGGGATCCAGTGCTCAGGCAGGGGCGAACCCTGGATGATCCCAGGATAAACCTTAGGTCTAGCTGTGGCCACAGCGTATCCAGTGCTCAGGCAGGAGCAAACCCTGGATGATCCCAGGATAAACCTTAGGATAGCTGTGGCCATGGACAACCATAATTATAAATGGAGAAACGCTGGTTCAGTGGCCTATGGAAGTCTGGCAGGAGTGTGCGGAGCTAATGAACTACAAAAGGAGATAATCTCATGCTGTCAGGGGAGGCCTTTTATAACATACAATGAATAAACAGACCCAGAAACCAAGGACAATAGCCTCCCAGTCAAGAGACTCTTAGCTCGAAAACATTTGGATTTCACCTATATTTCTAATCTCCATGGTTAAAATCTCATTTCAGCTCTCAGTAGTTGGGAGGCATCCAAAGAACACAACTAACTTAGGCAATATTTGTTTTGTTTATAGGAAAAGCAGTGACAAGAGATTCAGGCACTGGATGCTGTTCTTCATAGAAGGAAAAAACACACAAAGGACAACTGGGACGTCATTGTTGTTTTGAGTGTATGGTAGGGTGACCATATTTTGGAAACCAAAAAGGAGGACAACATGGTCACCCCCAAGGGGGCGTGTCCAGTACCAAGGGAGTGTGCCCACCCGAACATAGCCTTGGTCACATGTCTGATTTTACAGCACACATTTAAGACAAATCTGTTCTACATAACATCTTAATGTTAAAATCACTGAAATAAAGAACGAGTGAGAGATTCAATGTATCTGAAATTAACTTCACTCACTCCTACTTTTGTAGGTTTTGCTGTACTTTGAAGCTTTTGCTATACTCTGTGTGTTACATTCTCCCCTTCCCTCAAATATCTTTTCTGACTGTAACTTCACTTATTGCAAGCTGCTGTTGTTTTTAACAGGGTTTGCTACTGGCCCCAGATCTGTTTCAAACTTGGCATGGCTAAAGCTCTACCTAAAAGCTATCATGGTGCCAACTTTCAGCTCTTTATTTTTAAAAATGACAGTTTAAAAAATAATAATTTTAAAACCTCATTTTTTAAAAAAATCCTTAAAAATCAATGGATGAACGGATCTGTTTCAAATTTGGTGTGACTAAAGCTCTACCTAAATCCTATCATGGTACAAAGTTTCATCTCTTTATATTTCAAAATGATGATTTTGAAAATAATAATTTTAAAACCTCAATTTTTAAAAAATTCCTAAAAAAATCAATGGATGAACGGATATGTTTCAAATTTGGTGTGGCTAAAGCTCTACCTAAATCCTATCATAGTACAAAGTCTCATCTCTTTAACTTTAAAAATGATAATTTAAAAAATAATAATTTTAAAACCTCAATTTTTAAAAAATTCCTAAAAAATCAATGGATGAACAGATATGTTTCAAATTTGGTGTGGCTAAAGCTCTACCTAAATCCTTTCATGGTGCAAAGTTTCATCTCTTTATCTTTAAAAATGATGATTTAAAAAATAATTTTAAAACCTCAATTTAAAAAATATTCCTAAAAAATCAATGGATGAACGGATCTGTTTCAAATTTGGTGTGGCTAAAGCTCTACCTAAATCCTTTCATGGTGCAAAGTTTCATCTCTTTATCTTTAAAAATAATGATTTAAAAAATAATTTTAAAACCTCAATTTAAAAAAAATTCCTAAAAAATCAATGGATGAACGGATCCGTTTCAAATTTGGTATGACTAAAGCCCTTCCTAAGAGCTACCATTGTGCCATGTTTCATGTCTTTATCTTAAAAAATGATGGAGTTATAAGCATTTTTGTTAATTCCCATTAGAGGCTCTTTGAAAAAAAATCCGGATTTCCCCTCCCCCTTCCGGATTTGCCATCAAAAACCTGGACAAATCCGGGCAAATCCTGGTATATGGTCACCCTAGTATGGAATGAAAAGAATTCTAATTCCAACTTTGGCCATAGCTAGATGGGCCGATATCCCAAATGATGCACAGGGCATCCCAGGAGCAAGGAAGGATCCTTGCCCCGGGATATTGCCCTATAGTTGTAGCCTGCTTTTTCCGTAGTCTCGGGATGATCCCAAGACCGCAGAACATGTGGCCCGGCGTCATGGTTTGTCCCAGCTCCTCGGGATTAGAATGGCTAGGCTGCCTCCCACTCTCAGTAAAACAACCATCGAGGTGAGGTGGAGGGAGCAAGGAAATGTTGTTTTTTTAAAGTACTATTTGCACACGAGCACTCGTGCATTCTGTCCCCTTTAACAGAAAAAACAAAATGGTGGGTGCGATGTCACGCTCCGCATGTGAACCAGGGCGATGATCTCACGATCATAAAATATTGATTCTTTAGTTTTCTGAGAGTTCAGTACTAAGCCATCTCAGTTCATCAAAATGAAATGCCTTAAACAGCAAGGGAAATCCAAAAATCAAAACTGTCTTCCCTGCATGTAGCTTAACGCTTCTGAACCGACATTACTAATGAAGTGTGTATCTGCTTCAATAGAAATTTATATCCTACCCCTTCCTGTGTTATAAGGGAACTCAAGGCATAGAATCATAGACTCGCAGAGTTGGAAGGGGCCTACAAGGCCATCGAGTCCAACCCCCTGCTCAGTGCAGGAATCCACCCTAAAGCATCCCTGACAGATGGTGGTCCAGCTGCCTCTTGAATGACTCTAGTGTGGGAGAGCCCACAACCTCCCTAGGTAACTGATTCCATTGTTGTACTGCTCTAACAGTCAGGAAGTCTTTCCTGATGTCCAGCTGGAATCTGGCTTCCTGTAACTTGAGCCCATTATTCTGTGTCCTGCACTCTGGGATGATCAAGAAGAGATCCTGATCCTCCTCTGTGTGACCTTTCACACAGAGCCCTGCTGGATCGTAGAATCATAGAATAGTAGAGTTGGAAGGGGCCTATAAGGCCATCGACCATGGGTCTGTCTAGTCCAGCATTCTGTTCACACATTGGCTAACCAGCTGTTGACCAGGGACCCATAAACAGGACACAGGTGCAACAGCACCCTCCCACCCATGTTCCCCAGCAACTGGTGTATATAAGCTTACTGCTGACGGTAACCCATAGCCATCAGGACTAGTTGCCGTTGATAGCTTTCTCCTCCAGGGATTTATCCAATCCCCTTTTAAAGCCATCCAAATTGGTTTCCATTACTACATCTTGTGGTAGTGAATTCCATAGTTTAACTATTTGCTGTGTGAAATAGTTGCCTTTTATCTCTCCTGAAATTCCCACCAATCAGATTTATGGGTTCTAGCATGAGAGGGAGAAAAACGTCCAGACAATGCCGACTATCTTCATAGGACTGGGCCCTCAGTCTCATTTATAGAGAAATTTGAAATTTTCGGGAAAACAACCAAATAAACTTCTCACCCATCCCTAATTCTCCCTCATGAAGAGCTAGGGATGGAGCTGCAACCTGGATCAGTAGATTGTTCAAGGCTTTCAACACTGGGACTCTTAGGCCTTAGCTAGACCTAAGGATTATCCCAGGCGAATGGAGGGGTCATCCCTGCCGGTATGCCCTGTGTGTCATTTGGATGTACAGGGATGATCCCATGACAATCCCAGGATATAGGCCAGAGTCAGTAATGACTCAGTGCTTGTACAAGAGGTTCCTTTCCTTTCCTTTCCTTTCCTTTCCTAGCCATGGCCTCACTTGCCCCCAAGTCACAAATCACATTATCCCCCATTATTTCAGTCCTGCATAGATGAATTGTCCATCTCATCAGCGCACCATATAGCTCCCTTTACAGAAAGGTGGGCTTCGGAGCCCAAGCCAAATACACTCCAGTACTTCAGGCATTTTTATTGATATTGATTCATTCAGCGCTGGGCTTTTCAGTGGTTCTCCTCCACTGCGTCTAAATAATGTCTCCATGCCTCCACTAACATTTTATTTCCTCCCTCCACTTCAACTACTACTTCCTTGCATTGTAACAGTGCTTTTATATAATGAAGAAAACAGATGAAAGTCTCCAGAGTCAAAATAAAGAATAAAAAAGCAAAGAGAATATATCAATAAATAACCCCGAATTTTTATTTTAAATCAGCAAATAAAAGTTCTACCCAGAGGGGTTTTTAGGTATCATCCAAAAATATTTCTTTTTCTTTCTCTAATGATGTCTAAAATGGATTTTTTTAAAAAAAAATCTGCAGAGAAAATAAAGTTGAAACCTCTCATAGGCATTGATTATTGAATTAACGCAGACTAAAAAAAAAAACCTTTTCTCCAGCTTTGTCTTCCTATGATTGATTCTGGCAAACACACAAATAGGCGATAATGATCCTTAGCATTTTTTGTTGAGTAATTCAGTTAGGGCAATGGAGAAATGATCCATGGCCAAAGGAACTAAAAATCCAAATCTCTGCTGGTATGAGGGAGGTGTGCTTCTGGAGGGAAAATGAGTATGCCACAGACACACCATGCCATCCAAGGACATGGCATGGAGATTGGGGCTGGGCCACCCCAGATCTGTCTTCAGCATGACCTCAAAACACCTCCTTTTTGCTGGTGCCACAATGATACTGAATAGGGTGACCATATGAAAAGGAGGACAGGGCTCCTGTATCTTTAACAGTTGTATTGAAAAGGAAAGTTCAGCAGGTGTCATTTCTATATATGGGGAACCTGGTGAAATTTCCTCTTCATCACAACAGTTAAAGCTCCAGGTGCCCTGCCCTCTTTTAAATCTGGTCACTCTAGTATAGCTCCTGCACCTTTAACTGTTGTGATGAATAGGGAATTTCACCAGGTTCTCCATATATACAAATGACACCTGCTGAAATGCCCTTTTCTATGCAACTGTTAAAGATACAGGAGTCCTGTCCTCCTTTTTATATGGTCACCCTAATGCTGAAGCACCTGGGGGAAGAGAGATTTCTGAACTACCAAGGAGGAGGATTCTGAGAACTCCTTTACCCATGGAATTCACTTTCTGAAGGCACAGAGAGAGAGAAAGATCTGCCCCCATCCTCTGGCACTTGGAAGACTCTCCCTGTGAACAAAACTTTGCAGCTTTTGAGTGCTCAAATTGTAGGGTGACCTTATGAAAAGGAGGACGGGGCACCTGTATCTTTAACAGTTGCATAGAAAAGGGCATTTCAGCAGGTGTCATTTGTATAGATGGAGAACCTGGTGAAATTCCCTCTTCATCACAACAGTTATACTGGACACTGTAGTATAGCACGAGCTATACTAGAGTGACCAGATTTAAAAGAGGGCAGGGCACCTGTAGCTTTAACTGCTGTGATGAAGAGGAAATTTCCCCAGATTCTCCATATATACAAATGACACTTGCTGAAACCTGGCTGCCAGTCCAGATCCAGGCCTGATTCAAAGCCCTAAACGGTTTGGGGCCAGGTTATTTGAAGGAACGCCTCCTCCCATATGTATCTGCCCGGACCTTAAGATCATCCACAGGGGCCCTTCTCCGTGAGCCCCTGCCGAAGGAAGTGAGGCAGGTGGCTATTAGGAGGAGGGCTTTCTCCGCTGTGGCACCCCGGCTCTGGAATGAGCTCCCCAGAGAGGTCCGCCTGGCACCTACACTGTATTCTTTTCGTTGCCAGCTGAAGACCTTTTTATTCTCTCAGTATTTTAACACTTAATTTTCACTTAAATTTAAATTTTACTGTTCTAACTCTGTATTTTAATCTTATATCAATTTTGCTGTGCGGTTTTATCCTGGTTGTGCTTTTTATACTGTATTTGGTATTTGTGTTTTTAACCTGTTGGTTGTTTTATTATGGTTTTAATTTTTGTGAACCGCCCAGAGAGCTTCGGCTGTTGGGCGGTATAAAAATGTAACAAATAAATAAATAAATAAATAAAATAAATTCCCTTTTCAATACAACTGTTAAAGATACAGGAGCCCTGTCCTCCTTTTCATATGGTCACCCTATCAAATTGGGAGAAAGCTTTCTCCCATACGAGGCTGTCCAAGTTTCAAGATCATCAGTAGAGCTCCCCCTCTCATCGCAGCTGCCAGCAGAGATGTGATTGGTGAGAGCACGTCAGAGGGCCTCCTCAGCAGCCACTCCCAGACTGTGAAACTCCCTGCCTAGAGAGGCTAGGCTGCCTCCCACCCTCGTATCCTTTTATCGGCACGCCGAGATGTTTTTATTCAAGCAGGCCTTTGGCATGTAACACTATGGGCAGATCCACACAGAGGCTTTGGGACGCCCTGAAGGCGCTTTAGGGCGCCCCGAAATCGATGATGTACACCCTACCTTAACCGTTCCAAGAAGAGGCGGAGGAGGAGGAGGAGGAGGAGGCCCCGCATCGCCCCTCGCGGGGACGGGATGAAGAGTTGCTGCGTCCGGCGGCTTCGCCGGGGAATCAGCTGCCACCCACCTACCCGCCGGCCTCCTTTTGCCAGCGAAAGAACCACCCGGGCCCACCCCTCGCTTGCAGGCAGACGGGCATGCCTCCTTTCCAGAGTGGGTTTCTCCGTCTCCGGAGCCCCCGCCCCCCGCGCCAGGTAGGGGCACATCACGCGGCTGGGATCGCCGAGGCGCTCGGTTGGCTGCACTTTAGCGGTGCCTACTCGAGAGTAAGTCCCGCTGAGGCATGCGTCGCGCACTGCCCACCCGACGGCGTTAGGCTGGCGGGTGGGGTTTTCCTCCTCCTCCTCCGTCTCTTCTTGCAACGGTTAAGGTAGGGTGTACATCATCGATTTCGGGGCGCCCTAAAGCACCTTCAGGGCGTCCCGAAGCCTCTGTGTGGCTCTGGCCTATGTCTGCCCACTCCCCTAGTGCCGGCTCAACCATGTCTCCCCTCAACCAATGTCTCCCACAAGCCCCCATTGCATCTACCAGCACCCTGCCATGTCTCCCAGCACACCCTCTACCGTGTCTCCCCCTGCTGCGTGTCTTCCCTCACCCTCATCACATCTCTCAGCAACCTACCATGTCTCCCACCTACCTTTCGATCTCTACCACCACCGCATCTCTCTGAATACAGTAAAGATGATCTCCAGAGAACCCCTTTCCCCATAAAGCCCTTCAGATGTGATCATTGTCCGTTAAAAGACAAACAAAACAAAACTTGCCGCTCTAACATGGCCGGACAGTTATGGTCAGTGTAAATGTTTGATAAATGAAAAATAAGCTTGCAAGGTGGATGGGGGACCCCAGAAAGCCATAAATGGCCTTATTTATTTATTTGACTTTCTCCCACCTTTCTACCAGAAATTGTACTCAAGTCACCAGAGGTCCCCATCTCTACCCTATAGTCTACTATGGCCAAACAGACAGGCTTTTTCTCCAGCAGGAGGCAGAGATGCTCCCTCTGCTGGATTCTACCATTCTGCTTCATCACACCAGCAGGCCAAAATGATCAGCCAGTTTCCTCATGCCCCTATTGTGTCGGTGAAGGTTTGAGGCCTACCGGGCAAGTCAATGAAGTCTGGATTTTTCTGTTGGGGGTGTGTATCCCTGGGAGGAGGGGTTTCATTTCTCCAATTAAGTTTCGTTTCTTCGAGATTGAAAAAGTTCTTTAGTTTTGGGGGAAGAGGATATAAAAGACTGAGAGAGCCAGGAAAGACCAGACCATAAGGAAGGAGCAGAAAGATGCAGCTTGAACAAGTCTAGGTGCAGCTTAGGGGAAAGAACTTGCTTTTTTTCTTTTTCTTTTTTGCAACTTTTATTCTCTTTTAATGCCTTTAATCACCCAGCTCTATTGACTGAATACCTTAATTGTAATTTACTTGTTTTAATTCACTAGTAAACTGTTGTGTTAAGCCACAGTGTCTGGAGTGTCGCTCATGCCATGTCTGTAGCCTAAACCCTGCAGAGGAAGGTAAAAAGAAGGAAGGTGGGACTGTTAAGGCAAGTGATTCTTAAGGAGTTGCTCGGGTGGTCCAGGTCATAGAAGCAACCCTGACACTATCATCATCATCATCATCTTCGTCGTCGTCGTCTTCTCTACTGCTGCAAATTTGGAGTGAGTTTAATCATGCAGATGGCATTATTGCAGCAACTGAAGCATTTTAAATGTTTGCAACAGAACATGAGCAGCTAATACACACAGGCTCTTGGTGTATTGCAGGGCATCAACCCTCAGGCATCTGAGGCCATCGGAGGGAAAGGAAGCAGCAGCCAGGCACTTCTCCATCATGCCTGGGTCCAGCTCCAGCTGAGAGCCCCCTCCCTCCTGCTACCAACTATTGCTGCTAAAGCCATCAGAGGGAAAGGAAGCAGCTGCTGAACTTTGCAACTGAGGGCCTTGCTAGACCTGGTTGAAAATCCAGGGGAGAGGAGGGGAGACCTTGCATTTGAATAACATGAGATCTTGCCCTTATTCACACGCGAGCCGCGACAAGCTGTGGAGGAGAGCCGTCGTGGCCGCCACTTTGTTTTAGTTTTAAAGCAGCAGCAGCAGCAGCAGCGCAGGAGCCAGGAAAGGTAAGTGGGTTTTTATTTTTAAAAAAATTCTCCTTCCCCCCCACCCCCCATCCGCGATCTCTTCACCCTGGCCCTGTTCTCCTTCTTACCCCATCCACAATCTCCTCACCCTGGCCCCGTTCTCCTTCCCCACCATCCGTGATCCCCTCACCCTGGCCCCGTTCTCCTTCCCCTCCACCGCCACAATCTCCCCACCCTGGCTCCACTCTTCCCCCCATCTCTCCCGCCGGGTCCGCTCTTTCCCCCCTGGACCTCATCTCCCCCCCGTGATTCCCCCCCCCCGGCCCGATGGAGCATTGTGCCCAGTGCGTGGTTTCTCCCAGCTAGCAAGTAAGCCGGGAAAAGCCATGGAACTGGCTAGACCTTCCGCAGCCCTGGGCTTAGCCCGGGGCTGTGGAAATACCAGGCTACAACTGGTGCTGGTTATCTCGGGCCAAGAGAGGGTTTAGCTGGGCTAACCCGGGGATCCCCTGTGCATCATCTGGACGCACAGGGGTGAGCCCCGGTGTCAGCCCAGACTAACCCATGGTCTAGCAATGGCCTAAGAATCAAGTGCCTGAATTTGCTTCTTCTTTTTTTCCCTCCTCCCTCCCAATCCCCTTTCCTTTTGTGTCATGTTCCTTAGAGTGCAAGCCTGTGGGCAGGGATTGTCTTAAGAAATATTTTTGTAAACCGCCTTGAGAGCCTTTTTGGCTAAAGGGCGGGAGAAAAGAATTATAATAAATAAATAAACTACCTTGGCACATGGTACCTGCAACTGGATCTCCCATATCCAGGTGAGTCCCATTCCTGAAAAGTAGCCTCTACCATTGGCTAAAAAAGCACCTGTTCAGTTATGAGTTATGATTCAGTGTGTTTACATCCCATCTCACCAGAAAACTTTGACAATGGCTTACAAATGATGGAAACAATCATTACAACACCAAAAATCAATGAACAATAATAACGGGCAAAACAAAACCCAGCAAAATTGACAACGAACAGCCAAGTGATAAAACAACTCATTAAAACTACAATAAAGCAGTAGAAGATCTTTGCCGATAACATTAAAACTTCAGCTACTAAAAGCTAAAAACCCTGAAAGAACTCTTTTTAAAAAATATCCATCAGCATTAAAAAGAAAAGCCCTTCCAAGTGAATTAAAAGTCCTGGCCAAATAAAACAACTTTATGGCCTGGTGCCTAAGGCTGCAATCTAGAGTGGCCACTTCCGCATCAGCAAAAAGAAAAAGAAATGTATCACCCAGAAAGAGGACACCCAATTCCATAACTTTTGCACATGCTGATTTATATGTATAAATACACATTTAGAAATAAGAACTATAATTTTAATTTAAAAATACAATACGTCTCGCCGCTCTGAGATCTTAATGATATAGGGCAGGATATAAATGTTTAAAATAAAATAAATAATAAATAAACAGTGGGAATTGTTGTAGATCGCAAGCTGAATATGAGCCAACAGTGCGATATGGCTGCAAGAAAGGCAAATGCTATTTTGGGCTGCATTAATAGAAGTATAGCTTCCAAATCATGTGAGGTACTGGTTCCTCTCTATTCGGCCCTGGTTAGGCCTCATCTAGAGTATTGCGTCCAGTTCTGGGCTCCACAATTCAAGAAGGACGCAGACAACCTGGAGCGTGTTCAGAAGAGGGCAACCAGGATGATCAGAGGTCTAGAAACAAAGCCCTATGAAGAGAGACTGAAAGAACTGGGCATGTTTAGCCTGGAGAAGAGAAGATTGAGGGGAGACATGATAGCAGTCTTCAAATACTTAAAAGGTTGTCACACAGAGGAGGGCCAGGATCTCTTCTCGATCCTCTCAGAGTGCAGGACACAGAATAACGGGCTCAAGTTAAAGGAAGCCAGATTCCGGCTGGACATCAGGAAAAACTTCCTGACTGTTAGAGCAGTGCAACAATGGAATCAGCTACCTAGGGAGGTTGTGGGCTCTCCCACACTAGAGGCATTCAAGAGGCAGCTGGACAACCATCTGTCAGGGATGCTTTAGGGTGGATTCCTGCATTGAGCAGGGGGTTGGACTCGATGGCCTTGTAGGCCCCTTCCAACTCTGCTATTCTATGATTCTACGATTCTATGAAAGGACTGACCAGGTGCCCTTTGTGCCTCCTGCTCAATCGGTGGTTTAGTTTGTTAACCATTGATGGGCGACTTCAGAATCCCTGCTTGCTTCTGGGTTTGTTTATTTTTTAGCCTTAAGCTGGACTTGAACCGGACTGCTGTTCAAATAGAGGATGCCTTCAATAGAGGACTGTCCTCTGTAACATAAGACACCTGGCCATCCTGCTACAATCCTTTGCCCCAGGGATATACTGAATATAGATCAGGATCTACAAGTAGATAAGCAAAGGTTTCTAGTAGGGCTGTGCTCCACTTCGCTTCAGTTCATAGAAGCAATAGCAGAGCAGGCTGATTCGCCTCTCCAAGGTGGAGATGGATCAGGTCGGGGGAGCTGCAGATCGAGACGAAGTGGATAGAGACCAAGCGAATCCTTCACCTCGATCTGAAGCTCCGAAAAAAAGGTAAGTGTGGAGGGAGGGGGGCTTACCTGGCGATGGCGCAGTCCATGCGGCAACGGCAGCAGAGCCAGGTAAGGGGGCAGGGGGTCTTACCTGCATCCATCATGGTCCGGTGGCGGCTTCACCTGAGGCTGAGGCTCAAACCGGAAGAGCAGGCCACAAGTGCGGCCTGCCCTTCCACTTTGAGCCTTGGCCTCAGGTGAAGCTGCCACCAGAACACGATGGATGCAAGTAAGTGGTGTGGGGGAGGGGGCCTTACCTGGCGCAGTCCATCTGGTGATGGCGGCAGAGCCAGGTAAGGGGCAGGGGGGAGGGCGGATTACCTGGCTCCATCGCGGTCCGGCAGCGGCCTCAGTTGAAGCTGGCACCAGACCACGACGGAGGCAGGTAAGTTTTGGGGGGGTAGGGGGGCCTTAACTGCCGCCGCCGCGGAGCTCCGATTCAGATCCAGAGCTCTGCAGCAGAGCGGACCATAGGCAGATCAACACAGGGCGGAGCAGACCCAATCCGGAAGTTGCAGATCGGGATCCAGAGTGGATCAGGGGGGCGGGGGTTGTGCACAGCCCTAGTTTCTAGCTCCCAGGCCTTACCTAGACCTACCAAAATCTCCCCCTTTGTTTACACTCAGTGCGCGACGACATCAGAAGGTGAGGATGTCGTGGCCGCCATTTTTTATTTTTCTTAAAGAAGAGTGCACGAATGCTCGTGTGCAGGAAGGTACAGGGTTTTTTAAAATTTAAACTTAATTTTTCCCCTCCCACCACCCCACCCCCGATGGGCGCAGGGTCCTGGTTCCTCGTGAGGAACCAGACAATCCACGATGCCTGCCCACACATTCTGTGGTCTCAGGATCATCCCGAGACCATGTAAAAAGTGGGCCTAAAGTGTAGGGCAAGTTCCCAGGGCATCCCTTCCTGCTTCCGGGATCCCCTGTTCATCCTGGGGATCACCCCGGGATTTTGCCCCATCTAGCTAAGGCCCCAGTTATTTAAAAACTGAAAGAACAGCATGATCTTTTCCGCATAATTAAGCTGGTAAAATGAAGAAAGCGTGCTCAACCAGAAGTGGACTCCTGTGTGAAAGGCCTGTGTGTAGATTCAGTTTAGTTTAGTTTTTTTTTTAAAAAAACTGACCTTTCTGCGCACGAGCATTCGTGCACTCTTCTTCTTTAAGATTTTTTAAAAAAATGGCGGCTGCAACATCCTCACCTTCTAAGGTCATTGCGTGCCGCGTGTAAACATAGGAGGAGATCTCGCGATAAATATATCACAAGATCTTCACCCCTCTGTCCCGCTAGACCACTAGGTCTAGCTGAGGCCTGCGTCTTAGAAGTCCCAACCCAACTGCAATGCATTATACGTGGGGCTGCCTTTGAAAACAGTCCGGAAGCTTCAGCTGGTACAAAACAGGGCAGCCCATTTACTAACAGGGACTGGCCAGTGAGATCATATTACGCCAGTCCTTTTACAACTTCATTGGCTGCCAGTCCAGGTCCGGGCCCGATTCAAAGTGCTGGTATTGAAATTTAAAGCCCTAAATGGTTTGGGGCCGGTTATTCGAAGGAACGCCTCCTCCCATATGTACCTGTCCGGACCTTAAGATTATCTACAGGGGCCCTTCTCCGTGAGCCCCTGCCAAAGGAAGTGAGGCAGGTGGCTACTAGGAGGAGGGCTTTCTCCGCTGTGGCACCCCGGTTGTGGAATGAGCTCCCCAGAGAGGTCCGCCTTGCGCCTACACTATACTCCTTTCGTCGCCAGCTGAAGACCTTTTTATTCTCTCAGTATTTTAACACTTAATTTTAACTTAAATTTAAATTTTACTGTTTTAACTCTGTATTTTAATTTTATATCAATTTTGCTGAGTGGTTTTTATCATGGTTGTGCTTTTTATACTGTATTTTGTATTTGTACTTTTAACCTGTTGGTTGTTTTATTATGGTTTTAATTTTTGTGAACCGCTCAGAGAGCTTTGGCTATTGGGCGGTATAAAAATGTACTAAATAAATAAATAAATAAAATAAACTTGGGTGGGGCGAAAATTCCATTCTTAGCAGATAGTACTCATGGATGAGCAATGTACTTAGGATTCCATCTGAACACTCTTTCAGTTTTTCGGTTCTGCGAATCAAGGTGAATGTTGGTGCAATGAAATTGAATCTGCTGTTCTTATATTGTAATTTGTAAAGTTTGGTCTTGAAACGTAATTAGATGTGTTTTCGTTTACTTTGATTTTTTTTTTAAAAAATGAATAATTGAAGTGCTTCTCTCATTTTGAATGATGCGACATCAGCTGAAGCGCTGCGTGTTTGGGAACAAATTATATTGAACTGGAAATTCGTCATTTAGGGGAAGCTTGATTAATTTCTCGGTTGACGGAATTAAAGAAAAGATGTCCATCATCTCATCAGAAATTGATTAAGAGCTCTCAAAGGAATCTGAGGAATGGAGCTGAAAATTCAGGAAATGGGAAGAAATGGAGCAGTGGGCACTTCCCATTCAACAATATCAACGTGAAAAATAATAGCAGTGTGTTTATTTGTTTAAAAAGGCCACAAGCTTTCATTCTGATTATTATCAAATTAAAGTTTAGCTATGTTATTATTTATTGAGATCTATCACGAGGAATGAAATCCAGCATTGCCTGAGCAGACGGCAGATTGCACAAGCGTCCGTTCCCTTCCCATCTTATATACCACCACCAAACCTCTGCAGAGAGCCAGGTTGACCCAGGCCAGATCTACACCAAACAGGCTATTGCACTATGAAAGTGATATGAACGCAGTATATAAAAGGCAGGAGCCACACTACGCAGGATATAGCGGTATGAAAGTGGTATCTGGTCGGTGTCAATGGGCCCCAACAGTTGTCAGTGCACTTCAATACCACTATAAAGCAGTACTGTGGCTCCTGCCTCTTATATTCCGCTTTCCTAGTGCAATATCCTACTTGGTGTAGATCTGGCTCTACAGAACGTTGTGAAATGGGTCTTACCTGGCCTCGGTGGAAGGAGGAATTGCCTGAACTTGGGTGGAAGGACCTTGCACCACTCACCCAAGGTTCCCAATTTCAGTTCCTGCGTTGGCACCTCTCACCCATATTTGAGGACCTTCATCAGGGCTGATCTCAGAGGCCAGTAGTGTTGGGCCCCTGCCAAGGGCCACACCAATACAGTTCTCCTCCTCCTCCTCCTCTTTGTGCTCACTGTCTGTTTCCTTGCCCTCTCCAAGCTCTGAAACAGAGACAAGAGTGAAACTTGAAGCAGCAAGTTCCTTTGTGTATACTATGGGCCTTGCTAGACCTGCCGGGATAAGCCGGCAGGGAGGCGAGGCGACGGTGCACTAACATTAGCGCGCGCCGCCCCGCCTCCTAGACGGCCGACGCGCAGGGACTGCGGAAGCCCTGCAGCGTCAGCCATTTTTTTGTTGTTGTTGTTAAAGGGGCCACGTGCAGCCCGAAGACTCCGGAGAAGGTAAGCCGTTTTTTTTTTACTTAACCCCCCCATCCGGTCCTGATCCCTTCCCATGCCTCCTGCCCACTCTTACTCCTCCCTCCCTCCCTGTCCCCCGTGTCGCCCTCCGTGTCCTGTGTCGCCCGTGCTCCATCTCCCTCCGTGTTGCCCGTGCCCCATCTCCCTCCGTGTCGCCCGTGCTCCATCTCCCTCCGTGTCGCCCGTGCTCCATCTCCCTCCGTGTCGCCCGTGCGCCATCTCCCTCCGTGTTGCCCGTGCCCCATCTCCCTCCATGTCGCCCGTGCTCCATCTCCTCCATGTTGCCCGTGCTCCATCTCCCCCCCCCTGGGATCCCCCCGGCCCGATGGGCACAGCGCTGAGTGCTGTGCCCAGTCCGTGGCTTTTTGCAGCTACTCACGAGAGCCACGGCCCTTGCTAGACGTTCCGCAGTCCTGGCCTCAGGCCGGGGCTGCAGACTTCGCTTATGGCACAGGCAGGCTTCAGTGCGGCCTGGGCCCGGATTCCCCTGTGCGTCATCTGGATGCACAGCAGGGAAACCGGGTCTCAAAGCATGCTAAGGCCTGGTCTAGCAACGCCCTATGTTTTTAATCAGTTTTATTAACTTATTGTTGTTCCCCACTTCTCTCCCTCTGAGCAGTAGTGGGGATTTGGCCAGGGCCATAGCTAGACAGGGCGATACCCTGGGGATCACCCCGGGATCGTACCTGTGCATCCACATGATGCACAGGGCATCCTGGGAGCAGGGAGGAGTGATCCCTCCTTTGCCCTGGGATCTCACCCTACCCTTTGAGCCCACTTTTCCAGTGGTCTCAGGATGATCCCGAGACCGCGGAACGTGTGGGTGCACGTCGCAGTTTGTCCCAGCCCCTCGTGGTTACTTATACTTTGAATGGTGTGGTAAGAGCCCCCAAAGTGGGCTCTCTCTCTAGGAACGTGTCTAGCCACCAGCACCAAATAAGAAATAGACACGGGGTAAGATCAAACCCTTGGCTTTATTTCCGCAGGGAAAAGACTGCCTGTCTCAAATACAGGAGCAGCCCCGAATGCTTCTCGCCCAGGACTTTTATACTGTGTGGCAAACAAGTTACATCATATAGGCACAGTGTGCAGGCTCTAGTAAATTTCCACAGTTGCTATGGACTAACATTGCAGCCACTGCCCTTTGACTACCTGTTAACTTATAACGAATGTATGTATTTATTTATTTATTACATTTATATACCGCCCCATAGCCGAAGCTCTCTGGGCGGATTACAACAGTTAAAAACAATGAAATTTTTTTTAAAAAACAGATGTACAAAATTTAAAACCAGCAAACTCTGAGCACTTTATTAATCATGCTGGTTGCTTATGTGTTCAGCGCCTGATTAGTTTAGGTATTTTCTAGTTACTCATCTCTTGACTAGGCGCCTAGGCTGCATATTTGCCTTACTGCTCGTCTTCTGATAGAGAACAGTTAACTATTCGTTAACTATTATTTATTTCAATGGTTTTAATTTTTGTGAACCGCCAAGAGAGCTCCGGCTATTGGGCGGTATAGAAATGTAATAAATAAATAAATAAATAAATAAATAAATAAAGGGGCACAGAGTTCCTCAGGAGCTCTGCACCCATCGGGAGTGGGATGGGGGAACAGGAAAAATTGTTTAATTTTTTTTTTAAAATTAACCTTTTGTGCATGAGTGCTCATGCACTCTTCTCCTTTAAAATAACAATAAACAAAATGGCGGGCGCAACATCCTGTTTGTACAAGGCTGTCGTGCGCTGCATGTAAACAGAGGGGGAGATCTCACGAGATCCTCACCCCTCCATCCCGCTAGACCCGTAGGTCTAAATGAGGCCCTAGACAGCAGAGGAGTTGACCAAGGTTAAGGTAACTTCATAGGTTCGTATTTACCACTACATGTTTTGTTTTAAACCACTAGTATGTGGATTTTTCTTGGATTCTCAGGATTGAGAATGGGGGCAGAATTTCATTTGGTTCAAATTTTAATATGAACTTCATAATTTTGTACTTTCAAACCACGATACAACCTGAAATTCAGTGTTCCTTTGAAATTCACATTACTCTGAATTTTGCAATGGAGTTCTCCAACCAAAACATGCGTACAAAAATGTTTATATCAGAGGAAAGCTGATAAAAGTGTGCACAATCGTGAACACTGCTTGCAAAAAAAAGTGTATATTAAACGAAATTGCATACAAAAATGCATGTCTAAGGAGAAATGTGTACAAAAATGCATGAACAATGTCATGCAATTATTATTATTATTATTATTTAAAAAACACCTTACAAGCAGAATTTAAGATGGGGGGGATCTCAAAGCTTAATATGAACCAAATTTAAGATTAAACCAATGAGAAACAAAAAGAAACTGAAATTGACAGATTTGTCTTTCCTTACTGTCACCCGCTAGAGTCCATCTCTGAGGTCATACTTCCTGCAAACTATGCTCCTTAACTATACAGCAACTTGCTCAGACTGCCCTTTCATTCCCAAACTACAACTGGTAGCATTCAATCTTTCCAAGCAGAACTTCTATAAGGCCACACAAAACAGCCCCCATTGTGAAAGGGGAGACATGAGAGCACTCTTCAAATACTTAAAAGGTTGTCACACAGATGAGGGCCAGGATATCTCCTCGATAATCCCAGAGTGCAGGACACGGAATAATGGGCTCAAGTTACAGGAAGTCAGATTCAGGATGGACATCAGGAAAAACTTCCTGACTGTTAGAGCAGTACAACAATGGAAGCAATTACCTATGCAGGTTGTGGGCTCTCTCACACTAGAGGCATTCAAGAGGCAGCTGGGGTGGATCTACACAGCGTCGTGAAGGCACTTGCGTGCGCCTCCACTGTGCCCCGAAACTCACTGTGTAGATCCTGGCCAGAAGAGGAGGAGGAGGAGGAGGAGGCCCCGCATTGCCCCTCGCGGGGATGGGGTGAAAAGTTCCCAGGGCTCCTATCAGATGCAAGGAGGAACAGCTCCGAGTGAGTGACACCGTTGGTGCCTAGAGCGTCCTTGTCGCCGCCGCCCACCTCCCCGCCGGCCTCCTGCTGCTGGCGAAAGAGCCACCCGGGTCAGAGAGCTCGGTGGAAGAAGGCGGCCACGGGTGGCTCTTTCGCGGCAGGGAGGTGGGCAGCAAGGACGCTCTAGGCACCAACGGTGTCACTCACTCGGAGCCGTTCCTCCTTGCATCTGACAGGAGCCCTGGCAGGGTTTTGCTATTTTATTGTTTTACTCTGTACAGCACCATATACACTGATGGTGCTAAATAAATAAATAATAAGAATAATAATCTGCACAATTATCTCTTGTGAGTAACACATAAATAGGGCATGTTTAGCCTGGAGAAGAGAAGACCGAGGGGAGATATGATAGCACTCTTCAAATACTTCAGAGGTTGTCACACAGAGGAGGGCCAGGGTCTCTTCTTGATCATCCCAACATGCAGGACACGGAAACATGGGGTCAAGTTACAGGAAGCCAGATTCCGGCTGGACATCAGGAAAAACTTCCTGACTGTTAGAGCAGTACGACAATGGAACCAATGACCTAGGGAGGTTGTGGGCTCTCCCACACTAGAGGCCTTCAAGAGGCAGCTGGACAACCATCTGTCAGGGATGCTTTAGGGTGGATTCCTGCATTGACGGCCTTGTGGGCCCCTTCTAACTCTACTATTCTATG
This sequence comes from Elgaria multicarinata webbii, assembly GCF_023053635.1. NCBI lineage: Eukaryota > Metazoa > Chordata > Lepidosauria > Squamata > Anguidae > Elgaria > Elgaria multicarinata. Next base: position 210,917,640 of record NC_086171.1, on the reverse strand, counting down.
GTTCTATGAAATGTGCATATCTGTAGGGTTGGAAGATTTTTTCCCCCTAGGATTCTTTTGGTCCTAATTAAAGAGAAGCGAGAGACAGTGAAACTGTGCACATCTGCTTAGGAGAAAAAGGAATGAGGGGAGGAGAATCACATTTTGTCAAGAGCCATAGCATGGGTGTCATGTAATGCCACCTGTTGTTGTTTTTCCCCTTCTTTCTACTCGACTTCTTTCTAGAAATTAAGGCTGCCATGGATACTAACGGATGACAGCTAACAAACAACACTTGTATCCACTCAGGAAGTAAATTATGGGTATGTCAGAGGGCAGAAACATTTTGATTTAATTTGTGCCTTCTATCCAGTTGAGGAGATGCAAATACATCCTGCAACTGGGGCCATAGCTAGACCTAAGGTTTATCCCTGGATCATCCAGGGGTCAAACCTGTTCATCTAGGTGACACACAGGAGATCCAGTGCTCAGGCAGGGGTGAACCCTGGATGATCCCAGGATAAACCTTAGGTCTAGCTGTGGCCTAGGTGAAGTTAAATTGAGAATTATTCCAAAGAAATCAAGGAATGAGGGGGGCTGTTCACTCCAACAAAATAATAACCCAAACAAGGTACTGTCGTTATATCTGGGCTAACATCTTTTGCCAACAATGCAAACATTGATGACTGTCAATGATGATGGTTAGAGCATTGGGGAAACCCAGGTTCAAACCCCTGTTCATCCATGAAACTCATTGATTCACGTTGGGATGGTCACCATCTTTAGGCCTCCCCTTCTTCACAGGGTTGTTGTGATAAAATAAAGGGGAAGAAGTATGGATCAGACCTTGAGTTGGAGGAAATGTGGGATATACATCAAATAAATTAGTAAAAATGTATAATGGATACATAGTTTGAGGTCTCAGTGCTAAAATAGGTCCACTGGGAAACAGCATCTCCTTCGGGGATTTTGTATGAGTACAATCAAATACAAAATGTACAGTTCTGGGGGGAAATATGCAGTTTCAAAAGAACATTTATACGGTTCAAAAATTCATAACAAAAGTTATGTCGGCTCATGAACAAAGTGACGGATAACTATGTGAAAAGTGGAGTAGTCCAGGCTCCTTTGGAACTACAAACTCTGAACAAGTTTACCTATTTCTCCACCCTCTACCAAAGACACTCCCCATAGACACCACTGTTGCGCTCTATGGAATATTCACCAGTGTCTCAAATATGGAAACCATTCTAGAACATGGGGACCCCTAGCCTGATGTTATCAATGTTATGGCGAGGGTGATGTGATGCCAGAAAATATCCAATATGACATTTTTAACAGGGACCTTATTGGGGCAAAGCTACAAGACTATCTCTGAAAGTATCATCACATTACCGCAGCCGATCGGGACCACAACATATGAAACTTGAATATTACCCTGTTCAGTATATGAAGAAAGATTTGGTTTCTCTCCGTTTCTCATTTTTCTAGTCTTAAATTCGGTTCATCTTGAACTTTGAAAAATTCTCCAATCTTAAGTTTGGTTTTCCCACATTTTGAGAATCTTTTTTTTTTTTTAAAGTTTGCATGAAAATTCCTCAGCATTTTTGTTTGCATTTCTCATAACACATGCATTCTTGTATGCACTGTTGCCATATATACACATTTTTGCCAGCAACTTTACTAATATAATGCATTTTGATCATTATTTCCCATAATATATGCATTGTCAAGGCTTTTCTCTTCTCACAGGCATTTACCAATATGTGATGAGCCTGGATCTGTTGTTATTTTTTAGGCTCATAGTTTTTTAATAGTTGTTATAGCGGTTTTAAATGTATGTGTATATTGTATTGGTTGTTTTTTTTGTAGTTTTTAATTATTGGATATTGTTTTTAAGTATGTTAATCTTATGTAAACCACCTAGAGAGCTTTGGCTATGGGGAGGTATAAAAATGCAAAATAATAATAATAATAATAATAATAATAATAATTGTTGTACACATTTTTTTTCAAAAATGGAGAACTGCATTGCAAAATTCACAGAAGTGTTAATTTCAAAAGTCACTGGAATTGCTCAATGTCATGATATGTGACTCTAAGCAACAAAACATGTGTGTGCAGACAAGGAAAAGGCAAACACAGGTTTATTACGGTGCTGTGCACTACAGTGGTGTCTTTCAATCGCTCCTATAGAGTTCTGACCAGTTCTGACTGAAACCCAGAGCAGATTCACTGCCCCACTGACATCGGGGCAGTGAAATCCACTGGAGGGATTTAAAATTCAAATCAAGCCAAGGTTGCAATGAATAATCCTTTGTCAAATTTCACTTTAGGCCAGTGAGAATAAAAACTCAAGGCAGCCCTCCAGTGTACGAACAATGTGGATAATGGAACAGCACTGCATATAGCACATAGAATTAGCCCTGTAACGGCATACCAGGAGATGACAGACATTACCATGTTAATCATGGTGGGTCACATTTGTCTTCTTACAGTCCTGGAGGGACAGATCAGCCTCAGACAGAATTTTAATAAGCTACACGATGGAAGAACAGTGGAGAGAAGTGCCAGAACACTATGTTCAGTGCCCTTACAAGATTGTCCTCTGCAAATGGGTTCCATCTTTAACCTAATTTTCTAATAATTGAAATTTGATTTTTCTTGAGAGCCCAGCCATCATTTCCAGTAGCCTAGAATTTCCTCCCAGAAGACACCGTATATCTATTATTAGTTCCCCACCTTATTCCAAGCTACAATTTAGACTCCTGTCTGATAAAATTTTGTAGCTAATGCTTTGAAGATGCTGAAAGGAAGAGTTGATGACCATCTATCGCTGACAATTTCCCGTATCTGAAATTGGCCGGTTAGCGCAAGAATTTCAGCAAATGTTATGCCTGTATGGATAGTTATTGCTCAGTCCTACAACAATGGGGCCAACTCCGGGTTTGAAGGAATTCTCAAGAAAAATGTCCTCTAACAACCTTGCTCTTATGTGAGTGATCCTAGGATTTAAGAGAGGCAGTAATTTGTAGCATAGAAGAGTAGTTCTTTCACCACCACCATTGTTTTGGGAGGGAAGCAGTCTCCCATCACCTGCCATTTTGTTTTTCCCAAAATGATCTGGACATTGTGTAGGTCGCTGTGGGAAAAACAAAATGGCAGCCACCATTCCCAGTATCCCTTGCAATGCTTTGGACTGATCAATGATATTGTAAAAGATACCAAATGATTATGTGCCAGGAAATTGTGGGCACCAGAACCCGGTCCTTTTGGGGAACAGAAACGGGCAGGTAATCAAGGGTCAGGGTGGTGGGCTCTATGAGGAAATTGTAACTAGGGGTGTGCACGGACCCCCCGCTCCGCTTCACTTGCAGATCCGCGATTTTCAGAGCAGGCTGCTTCACCCCACCCCCACTCTGCCCACTTCCGCTCCGCTTCACTCGGAGCTCTGGATCCGGATCGGAGCTCCATTTCCCCCCCCCATAGGGTTGCATTGAAAGCTAAAAAATTATACAACTTTTTTTCTCTTCAAGTTAGAAACCTCATGTTTGGCACCATGACACCTCATGGGGGTATACACATGCACACCAAGTTTCAAAGCAATCCCATCATCCCCTGATTTTTGGGGAATTTTTGAAAATCGGGCACCCCATTCACACCCTTTTCGATAGCTCCGTCAATTTGCACGTTAGAAACCTCAAACTCAGCACCATGATAGCTTATCCATGTGTCCCCATGGACGGCAAGTTTCAAGGCAATCCCATCATCTCCTGATTTTTGGGGAATTTTTGAAAATCAGGCACCCCATTCACACCCCTTTCCATAGCTCTGTCAATTTGCATGTTAGAAACCTCAAACTCACCACCATGAAAGCTTATCCAAGGATACATACGCACGCCAAGACTCAAGGCAGTCCCATCATCCCCTGATTTTTGGGGAATTTATAAAAATCCAACACCCCTTTCCATAGCTCCGTCAATTTTGCATGTTAAAAAAAAACCTCAAACTCACCACCATGACAGCTTATCCAGGGATACATACGCACGCCGAGACTCAAGGCAGTCCCATCATCCCCTGTTTTTTGGCGGGGCTTAAACCTGCAATATTTGGAACTTCCAAAACTCCAAGTGAGCGCAGGAAGGACTTCTCCCCTGAGTCAAAGCCACACACACACAACATCCCTGCGAGGTGGGCAGGGGAGGAGGGAGGGAAGGCAGGCAGGCATGCAGCTGGCATTTCTGGGGGCATAAGGAAGTGAGCCAAGGATAAGCCAGTAATGCATATAAAATGGAATAAATAAACAAATAAATAAACGAAGGAGGGGTGGAATTAAAAGCAGCAGTGTTGCTGAATAAACAGCAAGAAGAACTTTTTTAAAAAGGCTATATCTGTCTTTTACCAGCAATAGGGGGACGTGCCCGGGGGAGAGGGAAGCAGCTGCCAGTTCAGCTCAAGAAAGCCATTGCTTCACCACGAGAGCTCTAAGAAGTAAACGCTCACTTCAACTCATAATAGGCATCGCTCCACCACTAAGAAGTAAACGCTCACTTCGACTCATGATAGGCATTGCTCCACCGTTTTACTCTCTTTGGAAGGCTCTGATGGCCTTCCAGTGCAGGAGAGAGTGGGGGCACGTCCACGATGAGATGCCCTAGGGGAGCTCATCCCCTTGCACCACATCTTTTCAGTTGTTCCCCAAAGTTAGGGTGGGTAGCAGTGCTGTGTTTCTATCCCTTATTCTTGGCTTAGTATATGATTTCAGGTTGTGTTTGTGCATTTGGTGGGGCTACTGTGTTAAAAAACACTGGGAAAAGTCCGTTCAGATTAAGAAAGAGAAGTTTCCCAGAATCCCAAGTTACCCGTTTTGCCTATGCCCTCCTCTAACTTTGGGATCATGCGATCATGACCGGGAGGTGACTCTGCCCCTCAGCCCTTTGAAAAAGGTATTTTTCCCGCCGATTTTTTAAAAAAATTCTAGCGCGCGACCTGCACCACGCAGAGAGCTGAGAGTAGTCTCAACATGACCCCCATCCACGACTCTCTGTGCACAAGAATTTTCAGAACAATAGCTTAAAAATCAACCCAGTTATCCCCGATTGTTTTCCTCAATGCAATCCTATGGGCGAAAACCGCCGTTTGACCTGCGCTGTCCGTTTGTTGACTCGATTTTTAAAAAATTCTAGCACGCGACCCGCACGACGCAGAGAGGTGAGAGTAGTCTCAAAATGACCCCCATCCACGACTCTCTGAGCACAAGAATTTTCAGAACTGTAGCTTAAAAATCAACCCAGTTATTCCCGATTGTTTTCCGCAATGCAATCCTACGGGCGAAATGTTTCAAGATGGTGATCGGAGCGCTCCACCTGAACTAGGAGCTCCGAAAAATGGCCGCTTCTCTTCGCCTTGCTTCTAGGGGTCTGCGGTCCGCTTCTACTCTGCCTCTGGGTAAGGCGGAGCAGGCCAATCCGCTACTGCTTCTCCGCTCCTAATCGGAGCAGAGCACATGCCTAGTTGTAACCCCATAGGTTGCCTGAGGATGCCAAATGCTGATGCCAGGCCTGTACTACAACTTGTGTGTCATTGCTTTCCTACCCAAGCCTACAAGCTCATTTGTTGACACAGCAGCTCCTAGGTCTGGGGTTCTGACATTTTGGGAGGCCTGATTTGTTTCCGCTTTATAGCAAGAAGGCTTGTTTTTACACAATTTGAGAGCCACCTGGTTAAGAAGTTTCTGTTATTTGTTAGAATGTTTAGCCATTTCTTTCTTGGTAGAAGGCAGGGTACAAATCAAATCAACAAATAATATACAGCTGGAAAATCACTTTAATGAATATTAAATGCAAAAGAGACATGATGGAGACATTGCAATCAGTGATCTCCCTTGTTTCTTCCATTGCCTTCATGAAAGAAATATCATGGCAGGGTTTGCAGATAGCACCACAAAGGTAGAAGAGTGGGCAGAATTAGGATAAATTATTCTCAGATTGGTATGTGTATCCTCCTGGAACAACTTATTGAGCATCCTGAGAAATCAAAAGTATCATTAAATGAAAGTGGGAAAAGAAGTGACAAAAATAGAAATCATTTCCTTTCTCCATTGGCCAGAATAGTCAAGTTGAGGCTCATATAAGCTCTGGAAGTGCTTTGTTTGATACCAACTCCAAAGACTTAAGAAATTGAATCCATATTTTATGTGATTTTATTGCTGCACGTAGGCTAGCATCTGCATGGTCTCTCAGTTGCAGAGGCAGCCTTATGGTGAAGTAATGTGAAGTCGATGCTTCAGGCTGTAAGATTTGGGCGGGAGGCATTTTTTCATTTCCAACCTCCATCAGTTTTAAAGAGGAGAGATGGAGGTAGAGATTCAGGGGTGTGTGGGTGTGGGTGTGCATACGTGCATGCATAGGGGATTACTTTCATTTTTCCAAATCAGCCCACTTCGCCTTGGATTCAGGGATTCAGCCCAAAGCGGTGCACAGCCCTACTATTTTGCCCCTTTTCTTTTTTCTTTGCTAATTGCCTTGCTAACAGGAGACATGATTACCAAATAATTCCGTCAAGTACTTCAGGCTAAAATTGAAATAGGATTTTATTTCTATTTATTTTAAAATTGTTCTATCGAATTCTTGACAGAATTTGTATTTGCATATTGAAACATACCCCTAAATTCATATTTCAGAATCAAATTTTGTTGTGAAAAATCAGCTCTTTGGTGTGTTCTTTGGTGTGTGTTTCCTCTGCCTATCTAACAAGATTTCTTTCAATAATTATTCAAATTAGGGCAGTATTTACTAAGTGCTACAGCAAGTCATTGGCTCTTACATATCTGATACTGCCAAATGTGGGCTTTTACTGCAAACCTATTGGATGTCAGAATATTCAGCTATTCACCAACTATGGATTTCAAATATTTATCAAATATCCTCTGACTACTTATGCATCCAGAAAATACTCTGAGAATGTTCCCCATGAAAATTGTGACGGGACATGTTTGAGGAGAATTTGGGATGGAGGGTCATTTCACACTTCAAGAAGGATGCAGACAAGCTGGAACTTGTTCAGAGGAGGGCAACCAGGATGATCAGGGGTCTGGAAACAAAGCCCTATGAAGAGAGACTGAAAGAACTGGGCAGGTTTAGCCTGGAGAAGAGAAGATTGAGGGGAGAGATGATAGCACTCTTCAAATACTTAAAAGGTTGTCACACAAAGGAGGGCCAGGATCTCTTCTCGATCCTCCCAGAGTGCAGGACATGGAATAACGGGCTCAAGTTAAAGGAAGCCAGATTCCAGCTGGACATCAGGAAAAATTTCCTGACTATTAGAGCAGTACGACAATGGAACCAGTTACCTAGGGAGGTTGTGGGCTTTCCCACACTAGAGGCATTCAAGGGACAGCTGGACAACCATCTGTCAGGGATGCTTTAGGGTGGATTCCTGCATTGAGCAGGGGGTTGGACTCGATGGCCTTGTAGGCCCCTTCCAACTCTACTCTTCTATGATTCTGTGGTTCAGCTCCAGTTGAAAGTACTGCTGAAAGAACAGCAACAAGCATTTTTAACATGTGCTTTAATTCTGATTATATTCTATGCTATGAGCCACAATAATACTGTCTTACATTTCAGAGTCGTTGCGAAGTTGGCAACACACGAACGCACACGGGCATTCAAATGTGAAACCTTAAGAAGATGCTTCATAGTGCCAAGTTTCAAGGCTGAAAAATTAGGTCCTCGCCTTTTCAGCTTTTCGCTCTGCATTTCTTGCAAGGTTCATCAAAAACCTTATTCACTAATCAAGAAGATCACAAAATGCTTCCCTGTTAATCTACAAAGTAGATGAAATTTCTGATCTAGAAACACAAGTTCTCCAAAAAGAGGGAAGCAAGGAAGAACGAACCTATAATATATAAGACAACCACGGGGAACCTCTAGTTGCTGTTGGACTACAATTCCCATCATGCCCCACCATTGGCTATATTGGCTGGGGATGATGGGATTTGACATCCACCATTATCTAGAGGGCCACATATTTCCCACCCCTGAGTGATAACCCTTAGAATGTGCAACGTGTTTTTTCCTTCTGACAGAAAAATGAGAATAATTTTCCAAGGAACATCAGTCCTATTTAACACGGTGGGGGTTTGGTTTTTTTTATCTCATTTCATCAAACTCCTGCAGATTCCTGCAGAGCCTTTATCAACTAAGACTTGTCTGCCAATTTAAGCCAGTGGGCTTGATCAGTTAGCACACCCGAAAAGATCTTTTGGCATTCTTTAATACTTCAGAGCGAACGTTCGTTGCTGATTTACTCCTGACTGTGAAATGGAAATGTTCCGCTCCAAGCGCTAAGGAGAACAACGAAAATGTGAGATGTGCAGCCCTCATGATTTATTCTAATTGTCCACGCTGGAAGTGTTCTGCGCACACAGAATTCATTCTCTTACGTTCATCATGTCTCACTTAATCCAACACTCTCCCTTGGCTTCCAGGTCTCCAAACCAGGGCATTATAGATTTTGATGCCTTTTTTTTTTTTTTTTTTGCCAATGAATAAGTTAAGAATCCTATTTCTGGCTTTATCGCCTGTGCTGACCTGATAAAAGAGAAATAGTGGGTGTTGCAGTTAAAGGTTCTGAGGCGTTTAAAGTTTTGGGCAAGTTTGCCAGAGAATTGAGGCAGGATTGTGTGGTCGCTGCAGTTCTGTTTTTGCAGCAAGACGCAAAGGATCCTACATTCTGAGGCCACAGCTAGACCTAAGGTTTATCCTGGGATCATCCAGGGTTTAACCCCTGCCTGAGCACTGGATCCCCAGTGAGTCACCTAGATGATTATTATGATTATTTATTTATTTATTTATTTATTTATTTATTTATTTATATAGCACCATCAATGTACATGGTGCTGTACAGAGTAAAACAGTAAATAGCAAGACCCTGCCGCATAGGCTTACATTCTAATAAAATCATAATAAAACAATAAGGAGGGGAAGAGAATGCAAACAGGCACAGGGTACGGTAAACAGGCACTGGGTAGGGTAAAACTAACAGTATAAAGTCAGAACAAAATCAAGTTTTAAAAGCTTTGGGAAAAAGAAAAGTTTTTAGCTGAGCTTTAAAAGCTGCGGTTGAACTTGTAGTTCTCAAATGTTCTGGAAGAGCGTTCCAGGCATAAGGGGCAGCAGAAGAAAATGGACGAAGCCGAGTAAGGGAAGTAGAGACCCTTGGGCAGGCGAGAAACATGGCATCAGAGGAGCGAAGAGCACGAGCCGGGCAATAGTGTGAGATGAGAGAGGAGAGATAGGAAGGAGCTAGACAGTGAAAAGCTTTGTAGGTCAACAGGAGAAGTTTATATTGGATTCTGAAGTGAACTGGAAGCCAATGAAGAGATTTCAGCAGTGGAGTAACATGGTCAGAGCGGCGAGCCAAGAAGATGATCTTAGCAGCAGGGTTTGACCCCTGGATGATCCAGGGATAAACCTTAGGTCTAGCTATGGCCAAAGAACCACTTTTCAATGAGCCAGTGGCTAGCTGCCCAGGGTCTGAAGATGAATATGTCCATTATGGCTGGGGGAAATCTCAAAAACTGGGGCGAGATGTATGCCAAGCCTTGCTGTGATTCAAGCTGCAGACACTCTGGTTCCAGAGCCCAGCTAGTTAGGGTGACCCTATGGAAAGGAGCACAGGGCTCCTGTATCTTTACCAGTTATATAGAAAAGGGAATTTCAGCAGGTGTCCTTTGTATGCATGCAGCACCTGGTGAAATTCCCTCTTCATCACAACAGTTAAAGCTGTAGGAGGTATTCTAGAGTGACCAGATACAAAAGAGGCCAGGACTCCTGCAGCTTTAACTGTTGTGACGAAGAGGGAATTTCACCAGGTGCTGCATGCATACAAATGACACCTACTGAAATTCCCTTTTCTATACAGGAGCCCGGTCCTCCATTCCAAATGGCCACCCTACAGCTGGTTTTAAGTCCAAGTGGGTCAGAAACAGATGGGCAGAGGTTGAGTCCAGAGCAATAATGAAGGATGAGAGGAGCCTCAGGCAGGAGTGTAGTCAAAACGTGACATGGGGTGAGTCCAGAACAACCGTCTCCAGGATGGAGAGCAGCTGCGGAGGCAGGCAATATCCTTGCATATGAGATTAAAGGCTCAGAGGAAGGAGACATCTTTGGGGCGGAGTTTGATAGGACTTAGACAGCAGGAATTGGACGCTGGGGCCAGCTGCCTGAGTGCTTGGACCGATGGCTGCTTTGGCCTAAATGGCTACTTGAAGCACTATCTGACCAGTCCGTAATGGAAACAGACTGTTGGTGTTGCAGGAGGGAAGGGGGAAGTCAGGGCCGGCCCTAGCATGCAGCAGAGAGAAGCACTCCCCTCAGGCAGCAAATACTAAGGGATTCATTGGCTTCCAGTCCAGGTCCGGGCCCAATTCAAAGTGCTGGTATTAACTAGGGTGACCATATGGAAAGGAGGACAGGTCTCCTGTATCTTTAACAGTTGTATAGAAAAGGGAATTTCAGCAGGTGTCCTTTGTATGCATGCAGCACCTGGTGACATTACCTCTTCATCACAACAGTTAAAGCTGCAGGAGCCCTGCCCTCTTTTGTATCTGGTGACGCTAGGCAGAGCTCCTGCAGCTTTAACTGTTGTGATGAAGAGGGAATGTCACCAGGTGCTGCATGCATACAAAGGACATCTGCTGAAATTCCCTTTTCTATGCAACTGTTAAAGATACAGGAGCAAGCACAATTTGTGACATTGCACAACTTCATCACTGCAGCCTTAACTTCCAATTTCTTGTCTTAGTAGATCTTAAGCTCACATGAGATGGCCTTATCTTATCATTGAATTATAGTGAGGTGCTGAAATAATCAACATTCCGTTTTTCTGCCTTTTTTTTTTTGCATTAAGGAAATATTGTTTAGGGTCGGGTGAACTCTTTGCAGTAAAAGAGCACCTGCATACTGGAAAATCCATCTTTGTCAAAATGTTTTTTGCACCTCTTTGCAGTACAGTACTTCACATAAATCACTAGATTTTTCGCCCTCCTCTGATAGCTCATCTCCTCCAAGAAGTAGCTACGTTTTCTCATGGTAGTTCGTTTCTGATTCTCTTCTGATTCTGTAAACAGAATCACATGGAAAGATGTAGGAAAGCTGATGTTGCATGGTGGCTGGATACATCACTGAACATAATGACATAGTTCTACACAACCAATATTGTGTGACGTCGTAAAGAAAAAGAAAAGAAAAGTCATATCGCCTCAGATGGAGCAGTGGGACATCAGGCCATAAATCATGAAGATTGAAGTAGCAAGAACAAAACATCAAAAGTGTGCCTCAGCAGGTTGGGGGCTCTCCTTCGCTAGGGGTATTTAAGCCAGTGGAAGCTGTTAGCTCCAATACTAGTGTGGCAGTGAATCTGCTCCAGGTTTCAGGCAGAACTCTAAAAGAGCTATCCAACCTTGGATAACTCTTTTGGAGCTCTGACTGGGGCCATAGCTAGACCTAAGGTTTATTCCTGGATCATCCAGGGGTCAAACCTGTTCATCTAGGTGACACACAGGGGATCCAGTGCTCAGGCAGGGGCGAACCCGGGATGATCCCGGGATGAACCTTAGGTCTAGCTGTGGCCTGGTTCTGACTGAAACATGGGCCTTAGCTAGACCTACCTGTTATTGCATGACAGAGGGGTGAAGATCCCATGATGTTTTTATCGCGAGATCCCCCCCTCTGTTCACACACGGCGCATGACGACTTCAGAGAGAGAGGGGTTGCGCTCGCCATTTTCTACATTTTTAAAGAGGCAGCAGAGCATTAGCGCTCGTGAGCAAAAGGTAGGTGGTTTTTTTAAAAAAAAATTGAGGAGGTCTGTGCCCCGTGCACAGGTCCCGGGTTCTCGCGAGGAACCGCGAGGTGCTGGGCAAACCGCAGCGCCCAGCCACATGTTCCATGGTCTCGGGCGGAAAAAAATGGGTCTAAAGTGTAGGGCGAGTTCCTGGGGCAAGGGAGGGATCATCCCTCCCTGATCCCGGGATCCCCTGTGCACCATGTGGCTGCACAGGGACGATCCCGGGGATCGCCCTGGGATTTTGCCCCGTCTAGCTATGGTCCTGGATTCACCATCTAACTGACATTTGAGCTACCAGTCTCCACTGATTTAAACAGAGGTTGGATGGCCATCATCAGGGATGCTGTAGTTACATTCTGCATTGTAGATCCTGGACTGAGCAGAGGGTTGGACTATATGATCTCCAAGATCCCTTTCTACTATAGGATTCTATGATTTCTTATGTTTATACCCTGACCCTGCCTTTCTTTAAAGCCGGACAAGTCAACCTACAGGGTTTTTCCCTAGAAAAACCTTTAGTCTCCACGGTTTGTGGCAGCTACAAAATCTGTAGATAGGAGTAGCTGAGGTTTCTATATGAAATGTTTCAGTAATGCATGGGTGTTGTTTCTGCTTTGTTATTTAAAAAAAAAACCTGTATATTTTATTAAAGCTCCTGGTGAAGGATGATACGTCCGAAACGTTGAGCAGAGCATTTTTGGATTTAAAGAATAAAGTAGTTTTAACACATTTATCAAGCACCAGAGTTGATTTCTCTTTTTAGCATCCAGGCCTTTTATCCCCACCATAAACCTATGAGAGGAGAAAGAGGCCTAATCTACACTAAGCAGGATATTTCTCTATGAGCAGTATATAAAAGGCAGGAGCCACACCAAGCAGGATATAGCAGTATGAAAGCGGTACATGGTATGTGTCAATGGGCCCCAACAGTTGTCAGTGCACGTCAATACTGCTATAAAGCATTAATGTGGCTCCTGCCTTTTATATATCGCTTTCATAGTGCAATATCCTGCTTGGTGTAGATTAGGCCAAATACTGACTGGCCAAGGTCACCCTGTGGTCTCTATGGCTGACTGGGGATTTGAACCTATGTCTCTCCAGTCCAGTCCAACCACTACACCACAGTGGGCATCATTTTTAAAATATAATTTTTATTGAGTTTTATCAATGTGTATATAGACAACCGGACAACTTTTTCAAGTCACAAAACACAGACGTTACATAAGGAATTGAATTACTGTTAACAGGATTCACAGGAGGTCCAGTATATTAATAACCTTGGAATAATATAACAAACTCAAGGGGTAGATCAAGGCCATCATGCTATTCAAAGTGCAAATGAACACAAATTCACTTTTGAGATTGCCTTCTGAACAAACCTCAAAAACCAGAGGCTGGCTTTTCAGCAACAGTAGGGTGACCATATGAAAAGGAGGACAGGGCTCCTGTATCTTTAACAGTAATGTAGAAAAGGGAATTTCAGCAGGTGTCAAATGAAGAGGGTGAAATTCTCTCTTCATCACACCAGTTAAAGCTGCAGAAGCCCTGCCCTCTTTTGTATCTGGCCACTCTACTATAGCTAGTGTAGCTTTAACTGCTGTGATGAAGAGGGAATTTCACCCACTTCAATTGACACCTGCACATCTTCCTTGTTGCCATCCTCCGAGCTTCCCTCAGAGTAGGCACTCAGAAGAGAACCTTAGATGTTGAGCTCAGTATACGGGTAGGTTCATGTCAGGAGAGGCGTTCCATCAGGTATAGTGGTCCCAAGCCATGTATAGGACTGCAGTGGTCATGCTGGCTGGGAATGATGGGAATTGCAGTCCAACACATCTTGGGGATGCCAGAGAGGGGAAGGCTGTTTTTGATTCACAACCTTGCCTGCACTCTACTGATATCACTCCTCTGTTGAAATGGCTAGCAGGGTAACCCTATGGAAAGGAGGATAGAGCTCCTGTATCTAACAGTTACATAGAAAAAGGAATTTCAGCCGCTGTCATTTGTATACATGCAGCACCTGGTGAAATTCCATCTTCATCACAGGAGTTAAAGCTGCAGGAGCCCTGTCCTCTTTTGTATCTAGTCAAGAGGGTAGGGCTCCTACAGCTTTAACTGTTGTGATGAAGAGGAAATTTCACCAGGTGCTGCATGCATACAAACGACACTTGCTGGAATTCCCTTTTCTGTACAAGTGTAAAAGATACAGGAGCCCTGTCCTCCTTTCCATAGGGTCACCCTACAGGCACAGTTCAAAGAGCTCAAAACCAACAGGTCAGGACCTGAATGGACAGGTTCCAGGGAATCTCAGGGAACCCACCATTTCTTGGCACAAGCTTCTACCTAGTTCTCCTGCTGTGCAGCAACTGAGGCAGTAACCAAAACTAAGCATGTGGAAATGAAACAAACACGTATTTCAGAAGCTTTCCCAATCTGGACTCCTCCAGGTGGTTTTGATAACAACTTCCAGCATTCCTAGCCATTGGCGATGCTGCCCAGGGCTGATGGAAGCTGAAGTCCAAAACATCTAATAGGTACCAAGTCGGAGAAGGTAGGGTGACCATACGAAAAGGAGGACAGGGCTCCTGTATCTTTTTTTAAAAAAAATTTTTTTAATTAAATTTTGAATAATACTTAAACATACACAATAACAATTAAAAAACAACAACACACTACATAAATGTTGAATAAATGTTGAATACATAATATCTTATCTGAGTAACATAATCAAAATTAACATAGAAGTGCACCCCCCACCTCGGGATCTCATTCCTGATTCCAGAATCTCATAGTTTCTTTTGCTGGTGGTTTCCCACTTCCCTTACAAAACACAAATATTAGGAACTGTTTCCAAATTCCTTCAAAATCATTTGTTTTAGCTATACCTCTTCTCCATTTAATATTACATGTCAATTTATCATTAATAGCTATATCCCATACTTCTTTATACCATTCTTCAATAGAATATTCCCCTTGAATCTTCCAGTTCCTAGCTACCATCAATCTTGCTGCAGTCAGCAAATTCGTTATCAGTTCCTTAATTTCTTTTTTACATTTTAAATCTTCAAATAGTGACAGTCATGCAACTTTTGGTGTTCGTTCTATCTTCATTCCCACAATTTCTTCAATCTCCAAAGGCTCCTGTATCTTTAACAGTAATGTAGAAAAGGGAATTACAGCAGGTGTCAGATGTATATATGGGGAACCTGGTGAAATTTCCTCTTCATCACAACAGTTAAAGCTGCAGGAGCCCTGCCCTTTTTTAAATCGAGTCACACTAATATAGCTCCTGTAACTTTAACTTCTGCGATGAAGAGGGAATTTCACCAGGTTCTCCATATATACAAATGACCCCTGCTGAAATTCCCTTTTCTATGCAACTGTTAAAGATACAGGAGCCCTGTCCTCCTTTTCATATGGTCACCCTAGGCAAAGGGCAAGGCAGAGCTGAGACCACGGGAAAACCGGGCTGCAAGTGTAGGGTGAGATCCCGGGGCAAAGGAGGGATCATCCCTCCCTGATCCCGGGATCCCCTGTGCGTCATGTGAACTCACAGGGACGATCCCAGGGATCACCCAGGGATTGTCCCTGTCTAGCTATGGCCATGATGTTATTAAAAATGCATCCTATAAAAATCTAGAAAAAGTGTAAACTTCTTGTACTGGCATATCCCCCCCCATCACACCATGCACACACCTCTGGGTGTTTCCTGTAGTGTACCTGTAGGGTGACCATATTTTGGAAACCAAAAAGGAGGACAACATGGTTGCCCCCAAGGGGGCGTGTCCAGTACCAAGGGGTTGTGCCCACCCAAACATAGCCTTGATCACATGTCTGATTTTACAGCACACATTTAATAGGGTGACCATATTTGGGAAACCAAAAAAGAGGACTCCTAGTGTGTGTGTGGGGAAGCAGCTTTCTGAGTCCTGCAGAAAGTACGTTATTCCCCCGCCACCTTAAAGAACCCGATTGGAGTGGAGGAGGGGAAAGGATTTCATTCTGCACCACCACCATCCACTCCAATTGGGGCCTTTTCTATAATGTCCACGAATGACCCACTTTCCCCTTTAAGACCTCAATTGGAGCTCGGGGTGGGGGAATGATGTGCCTCAAGAAAGCATGTCATTCCCTCCTGCCATGCTAATGGCAGCCTTAAAGAGGAAGGTGTGTCATTCCAGGACATTATTGAAAATTATAGAAAATCCCCCCTGACACCATGGAAAGAACAAAAACCAGGACAAATCCGGGGAAATCCTGACAGTTGGTCACCCTAGTACCTGACATCAATGGGACTAAACCCCTCTTGGTACATTGAACAAAAATGTTTGTTTTGTGTTCCAGGGAGTGCACACAACCTGGTGTTCGATGCTGTGATAAATAGACATTTAAAAAGCTGCAAGAACAAGCAGTACCATTGATTTAACTCCATTCTTCCTGCAAATAATTGTCATGCTTCTTCCTAGAACATTTAAGAAGAAAAACATGTTGTGCGTCTGATTCGTCATCGAAGTATTTTTGTTTTTTTAATAAAACCACGGCTGACCTCCTGAGAGCAAATGAGCTGCTGTTGCACATCACAAGGGTGTCGTAAGCAATTGTAATTCCAAGATTACCTTTCCACTTGTATTTCCTGAACGTTGCGCTTCTAGACAATTAATGCTGACAAAGGGAAATTGTGATTAGCTTTGCTTACTTGTTTTGTAATGTAAACTTAAAGAGTCCACAATGTCCTTTGCGAGAAAATTCTCAGAAGTAGCAGAACACAGTAGGAGCTGGCAGACACGTTGGGTGAAGGAAACATCGACTGGATGACCGTTAATCTCTCGATGCAGTTCCGAATGTTTAAGCTCAGAACCCAAAATCCAGACCATGCCAAAAAAAAAAAACCATGGGGAAATGACAGTTCTGAACTTTATATTTGGACCTTATCATTTGCCCTTAAAAAAAAGGAAAGAAGGATTTTGCTTTAACTAAAATTTGTGGTATTTTAAAACTAGATGGCCTCCTGATTGAAGAGTAGTTACACTCACTAGAATGCTAAAGCAGGCAGACAAGTAAAGTGAGTAATTAGAGTCAAATAGTTGGGGAGCCCATTTCTATCAGCATGAGGGGCCACCACCATTGAGCATCTGCTGAGAACAACCCAGGCCACAGCTAGACCTAAGGTTTATCCTGGGATCATCCAGGGTTCACCCCTGCCTGAGCACTGGATTTCCTGTGTGTCACCTAGGTGAACAGGCTTGACCCCTGGATGATCCAGGGATAAACCTTAGGTCTAGCTATGGCCCACGAGAGCAATTCTATGGTCCCTGGAAGAGCTTCCCAGCCATCATAGGATATGGTGGATTTCCACGCCCCAAGGCCATAGAGCTACGATCTTGGGGTGGGGGAGAATACGAGGGTGGACATTGGTCTATTGGATGCACAAATCTCTCTTAACACCATCTTCACCCACAGCAATGTAAAGAAACAAGATGGGCTGAGAGACAGTGTGGTGTAGTGGTTAGCCTTGGACTCTGAAGATCTAGGCCCTAGTCTCCACTTAGCCATGAAGCTCATTGGGTGATTTTGGGCCAGTCGCTAACTCTTAACCTAACCTACCTTACAGGGTTGTTGTGAAGATAAAATGGAGGGGGGGAGGGTCTTTTCAGTGGTAGCCCCATGACTGTGGAACTCCCTGCCATAGAAAATACGTTTGTGTATTTCAAAATGATTTTTTTAAAATAAATAAATAGATTTGACTGTTAATATCTGCTTGTATTCCTTTATCTGAAACTGTCTCAGGTTCCTAAAACGTCAATTTTTAAATTGGTTGTCTCACTGTATGTTTTGGATGGTGACTTGGATCCAGATGTTGTCATACATAGAGTAGGCCCATTGACATTAGTGGGACTTAAGTTAGTCCTGACTTGGCCCTAACTCTGTTAATTATGAACACATCTCCCCCTCTTTGTAGCTGTCACAGAGTGTCAAAGTGAACTAAATGCAACACTCAGTCCCACATAAACCAGCAATCAGGCGGTCTCATTTCACTGGCACCTGGATAATCAGCCAGTTGGGAAAACGTCACTCAACCCCATAACCTGGAGCAAAGACGAGATTCTCAGTGACAGAGATGGTACGCCACTCACATGTGGTTTTTCAGCAAGTAATTCTCAATTTTAAGAGAGAGAAAGGTAAGATCCCTTTATATCAGCCTGGGGTGAATATATATTCACTCTTGGCCACAGCCATGGCAGAAAGATTGATTTCTGCATCGAACAGGAAGGGAACCGGCAGGCTCTAACTTTCATTTTCCAGGTTGCTAAGGCAACAGTTGCCTTCCCCCCCCTTTCCGAAAGATTGCCATGTCTCCCATTTTCTGCACAATGAGAGTTTTGTTATGCTTTTAGAAAATTGATGTGTGCTCATTAAAGGGCCATATCCTCTCTGGTGGCTGCCATAACCCCCACCTGCCTGCCAGCACAAAGCATCCTCAGATAAGGATACTTTAGAACATATTTTAATTTGTGGCTTTTCACTTCATTGAAAACCAAAACAAATTAGGACTGGAGCAAACACAGCCCCTCATTTCACAGTGTATTTCTAAGACAAACTCATTTGTCGTACATTGGGCCTTTGAAGATAGGTGAAATTTACCGTTAATTAGAAAGTCAGAGATGATCCAGAGTCCAGACATTGAGGAAAGAGACATGGCACATGGTAGTCTAACACATCTGGTGCCTCCCAGATGTGATGCTGGACTACAGCTCCATCACTCGCATTCAGCATGGACATTTCCACTCAAACAAATCCATGAAATGGATCAAATCTTCTCCAGAATTTTCAGATCCATATACAAATTTGGAAGATCAGCATTTGCTACCTTTGGTTCTTTTGCATGCAAAATTCACCACTGCAAGAGATGAGCGTTTTAGCAGACACTCGTCATTGCCCACCCCCGGGGGTCCACGGGTCCTTTTGACAACGTCCGCCTCTCCCTCCTTCTTGCCTTCTTTCTGTCACAAAATAGACCCTGGTAAACCCGACTTTTTATTTATTTATTTTAAACTAAATGTGCCGCCATTTCCAGCTGGGTGTGGGAATACTGGCGCGATAAAAACGGCCACTGAATGGGCCACATGGTCACAGTTTACTTCCTCTTTCTTCCCCTGTGTGAAGAAAGAGAAGTATTGTGGGACAGAAGCGGGGGGAAGCGACGGTAAGGAAACACGATTTTCCGCCCCATCTGATGACGCCTATAAGCTCCGATGTGAATGAAGATTCTTGGATCTGAATCCTCGCCCAGAGAGCTTCAGCTATGGGGCGGTATATAAATGTAATAAATCAAATCAAATCAAATCAGCTATAGAGTTCCCTTCGTGACTTTGGTCCAGTCACTTTTTCTCAGCCTAACCTCCCTCACCAACTTTTCATAAGGATACAACGGGATCATCCCTGCCTTTTACAGTTTTGGAGGAAGGGTGAGAGAGAAACATGATAAATAAACAAACGAATATCAGTGTCCTGGTAAGCTTCTCAGGAAGAAGTGCCTTGGGCCGGATCTACACTAGTCTTATAACGTTGCTAGTGTCCCTTTCTTTTTCTTTTTTTTAATATATTTTATTTTTCCAATACTTAAACATATAACATTGCAATTAAAAAAAACAACAACGACAACATTACTACATAAATGTTGAGTACATTAATATTGTATATTTTCACTTTAACTGATTAACATAATCACACCTAACATAAAAGTGCACCCCCCACCTCGGGATCTTACTCCTGTTTCCAAAATCTCATAGTTTCTTCTGCTGGTGGTTTCCCACTTCCCTTAAAAAACACAAATATTAGGAACTGTTTCCAGATTCCTTCAAAATCATTCGTTTTTGCTATACCTCTACTCACATTAATATTACATGTCAGTTTATCATTAATAGCTATATCCCATACTTCTTTACACCATTCTTCAATACAATAATCACCTTGAATTTTCCAGTTCCTAGCTACCATCAACCTTGCCGCAGTCAGCAAATTCGTTATCAGTTCCTTAGTTTCTTTTTTACATTTTAAATCTTCAAATAGTGACAGTAATGCAACTTTTGGTGTTCGTTCTATCTTCATTCCCACAATTTCTTCAATCTCCAGAAACACCATCTTCCACAATTTTTGTACATATTTGCATTCCCACCACATATGTAAATATGTTCCTTTCCCCCCACATCCTCTCCAACAATTTGCTGAGTGCTGGTTATTTATCTTATTTAATCTAACCGGGGTTAGGTACCACCTCCATATGATTTTGTAATAATTCTCTTTTATTCTCACTGACATATTTCTCAATGCTTTTTGTCTCCATATTCCTTCCCAACTCTGTTGTCCTATTTGTACATTCAAATCTGTCTCCCAAACCATTTTTCCTGAACTATCTACCATCCCTTTCTCCAACAATATTTTATATATTTCA
Source organism: Elgaria multicarinata webbii (assembly GCF_023053635.1). Taxonomy (NCBI): domain Eukaryota; kingdom Metazoa; phylum Chordata; class Lepidosauria; order Squamata; family Anguidae; genus Elgaria; species Elgaria multicarinata. The sequence continues at coordinate 210,897,362 of NC_086171.1, read as the reverse complement.
CTCATTAACCCTTTTGTCGCTATTCTTTTTCCCTTGTCCTTTTCTTTTTTTACTATTAATTTCTCAAACTTCGACAATTCTCTACAATCTCCATTTTCTCTTACCCAACTTTTAGTCCACTGTTTTAATTGCCAATAATTTAACCAAGTTAATTTTTTATCTTTTAGAACCTCTTCCAACTTCTCTCTTGTATTCATCCCTCTTAACCAATCCCTTAATTTCATTTTATTTTTCTCTATTAAAACTTTACTTAATCTACTCTTTAAATCTTCCGGGAAATTTTTTAACATTATCACCGGTGATAAAGGGGAGCTGCTAAAAAGCAACTCCTTTTTATATTTTCTCCAAAGTTCCCAATGGAATTTCAAAAGCAGATTACCTATATTTTCAGCCCATTTTTTTACTTCCTTCCCTAAAAAATACATTTTCCAAATTCATCTCTATGTTACTTGTAAATTTATCTTCCATCCAATCTAAATCTCCTACTCCTATAATTGCTTCTACAATATGTCTTAACCTATTGGCTACATAATACAAGTCAATATTTGGGAGACCCAATCCTCCCTTTTTTTGGCTCAAATACCATTTATTCTTATTTATCCTCGCTTTCTTATCCCCATTACAATAATTATTTATAATATTCTGCCAACTTTTTAGCTCTAATTCTGAGATTTTTATTGGTAGCATCCTAAAAACAAAATTAATCTTTGCTAAAATCTTCATTTTTACTAATGCTATTCTTCCAAACCACGATAAGTTCAATCTTTTATATTTTTCCATTTTTACTAAAATCTCTTTTTTCAAACTATTTAGGTTCTCCTTCTCTAAATTATCTAATTTTTTTGTAATTCTAATTCCTAAATATTTAATCTGTTCTTTAACTCTCATTTCTGTTCCTTTTCTTTCCCAATCCTTCTCTTCCTTTTTTGTATAATTAAACAACATCATCTCTGATTTTGACCAATTTATTCTTAACCCAGTAATTTCCTCAAACTCTCTCAATTGCTTTTTAACTCTTTCCGTCTTTCTTATTGGATTTTTGAAAGTTAACAGAGTATCATCCGCAAACATATTCAATTTTATTTTTTTAATACTGCCTATCCCTTTTATCTCCCCATCATGTCTTATAGCATTTGCCAATAATTCCATAACCATTACAAACAGGACAGGCGAGAGTGGGCATCCTTGTCTTGTCCCTCTGGTCAGTCATATCTTCTCCGTAACTCCATCATTCACTACCACTACAGCTGTATTTTGAGAGTATAGCTGTTCTATTATAGCTTTAAATCTATTTCCAAATCCCATTTTATTTAAAACCATCTTTAAAGCTTGCCAGCTCACACAATCGAAAGCCTTAAAAATATCTAGCGCCAAAATTCCCGCTTTAGTCTTTGACTTTTTTATCACCTGCATCACATTCAAAACTCTTCCAACTAAATTATGCATTTGTCTGCCTCCTACAAATACACATTGATCTTCTCCTATATATTTAGCTATAAATTTATTTAGTCGTTTTGCCAAAATAGTTGAGAAAATTTTAGCATCCTGATTTATTAATGATATAGGTCTATATGAATCTGGGACAGTCAAATCCTTATCTGGCTTTGGAATTAAAATTATCAACGGATGTTCCCATGATTCTGGGATTCTCTCTCCCTCCAGTATAGCATTATATAACTTTACTAATTTTGGTACTAAAAACGCTTTAAAAACTTTATAATATTCTGATCCTAAACCATCTACCCCTGGTGATTTACCCACTTTCAAGTTTTCTATAACCTCTTCAATTTCACTTTGAGCTATAGCCTTTTCCATTAACTCTTTATGATCTTTTCCCAATTCCCTCTTTATATACTTTCCTATATACTCCTCCATCTTCTTTTTTTGAAAATCCTTCTCCTTATATAATTCCTGGTAAAATTTTACCCTTCATAATATGACAGTAATTCCCTTGTTTGTCCTTCACTACTCCTATCCCATTCTTAGCTTTTTCCTTTTGTGTGAGCCTGGCAAGCAGTCTGGAATTCCTGTTACTATTTTCAAAATACTCCCTTTTCATATAAATTAAATTTTTCTGAACTTCCTCCAAATTTATATTTTCTAATTGTTTTTTCTTTGCTTGTAATTCTACTAATTTATGCTTATTTTTTTATTGCCAATAGGCTTTCTCCAAATTCCTAATCTCTTCTTCCAACTTTCCCTGCGCTACAACCTGTTGCCTCCTTAAATTACACATTTCTCAAATGCATATCCCTCTTGTTACAGCCTTCATGGTATCCCAAACAACTGCTCTTGACGTTCCTCCCTTTTCATTAACCTCCCAAATTTCTGACAATTCCCTTTGCATTTTTTCCACCACTTTACTATATTTAAATATCTTTGTATTCAATCTCCACCTATATGCTTCTTTATAATCCCTTCTAACTGTAAAATCTAAAGTTAGCAATGCATGATCTGTTACTTTAATTACCCCCAATTCCATTTTAGAAACCTTGGTTGCGAACTCTTTTGAAACAAAAGTATGATCTATCCTCGAATATGTATAATGTACTGGAGAATAATATGTAAAGCCAGGTTGAACCGCATTAACTAAACGCCATCCATCAACAAAATCTTTTTCTTTTATCAAATTATTCAATATAGTAATATTATTCCTCTTTTCAGCACTAGTGGGGTTTGACCTGTCCAGTCTATTATCCATTACCATATTAAAATCTCCAGCCAATATAACATATCCTTCTTTAAATTCTTCTATTTCCCTAAATAATTCTTTATAAAATACTCTTTGTCTCTCATTTGGGGCATAAACATTAACCAATGTATACACTTTACCTTCAATTTGACCTTATATCATAAGATATCTACCATTGCCATCCTTTTTTACATTATCCATAGTAAATCCACTTCTCTTTGAAATCAAAATGGCCACTCCATTTTTTTTGAAGTCCCCAGTGACTTTTCATAATAGACTGACCATTTCATACGTATTTCATTTTGGCCCTCCTTTATTTGATGTGTTTCTTGCAGCATAATGATATCAGATCTTTCTCTATTTAACATTTGTTCAATTCCACTCCTTTTCACGACTGCCCCCAGACCTTTAACATTAAGCGTTGAGATCCTTATATTTTTATCCATATTCATTTTTTTGATTTTCTTTCTGATCCCTTGTGCTCTGAAACTCAAATTCGCAAACATAAAAACATACAATCTCTTTCCCTCCCTTCCCACCCACCCAATCATATCCCACCCCTCTTATTGTTATTTTTCTATATACCCTTTCCCATCCCCATCCCTTTCCCATCCCCCTCCTCCCCCTCCCCCCACCTCTTTTCCCCCCACTAAATCCCTGTGAGTCTAACACTCCGGCCGTTAATTACCCTGGGGGGGGGGAGATGAGCCTACAGTCCCAAGTCAGCAAGCCTTTTATTTAAAGAAAGAAAAAAAAATTATACTGCTTCTATCATCAGAATATTGAAAGTCACATCCCACTTGCACCAGCAGCTTCTTCTCCCTCTTCCGATTGAGCTGCCCTTCCATTCACATCCAGACCCAGACTTTTCAGAAGCTCTTGCCCCTGCTCCAAGGAGGTCACTCTGCAGAACTTTCCAGCATGCGTAAATTTCAAAAAAACTGGATACCCCCACGCATACTTTATTCCATTTGCTCTAAGTTTCTCTGTAATAGGCTTATTGCTGCATCTCCATTCAACAGTTTGTTGGCAGAGATCATTGTAGATTTGAACTGTGGAGCCTTTAAACTTCAATGTTGTAGATCTTAGTTTAGACATGAGCTGCCCCTTTTTGTAGTAATTGTCGAATTTCATCAGAATATCTCTTGGGGAAGAGCTAAACCGGTTTACTCCCACTCTGTGAATTCTTGCCACATCTTTATCCTTTATTATCAAGTCTGGTATCAGCTCTTTAAACTAAGCCAGTATTATTACTCTCAAATCTTCAGATGGTTTCTCTAAAAAGTATTTAATTTGAATCGACGATCGTCTAGACTGGTGCTAGTGTCCCTTTCTAACGTGGTTCTCTGTATCGGTTCTCTGTATCACGGGGCACACTAGCGTGACTTACGTTTAGCTGTAACGTTACTGCAGGGCACATTGTTAAATCCTTTCTGTTATTCTCCCTCTTCTCTGAGAGTAGCAGAGTTGCTGGGTTTGCTCCGCCCACTGCCTGCCTCATTCCTAGCCAGTAGTGCAGGGCAATAGTCATAAGCACACACAAACCTCCTCCCAAAACATCTTAACACAAGTCCCAGGGAATTGCCTGAATGCATAGGAGCCAGCCACTTTGCTGAAGCTAAGCTGGGCTGGGTCTGGTCAGGGTTTGGATGGGTGACTAAATTGAAATTTTTTAGCAGCAGCCCTGTTTTGGACTGGGAGCAGAGACCCTTGTTAATTTTCCTGCACGAAGCTACAGCGATCCTTTGAGCGCTCCTCAGCTCCTTTGCAAAGAGGGGGGAAATGTTAAAAAAAATGATAAAAAATCAACTGATGACCCAATTCGATTCAAATTTGGTATTTGAATTACTGTGCCAATTTTGGTGTCTTTATCTATAAAACTTACGCAGATGTAAGCATTTGTTTAAAATCCTGCTCCTGCACCCACAGCAGCGGCTCGGGCGAATCTTTTGCAAAAGGAGCACAATTAAGGCAGGATGCATGGGGGTACTTCACAATCAAAGCAGATTCTAAGGTGGAAAACTTCGGAGTCCTTTGCATGCAATTGTCAGTGATTGCACAGTATAAGGCTGGTGTGATTTATCTGCTGTAGCAGATAAGATAGCAAACGGGGCGAAGGAAGGAGAACAGGAAGTGGGCGGAGCAAACCCAGCAGCTCTGCTATTCTCAGAGAAGAGGGAGAGGAAAATTACCAGTAGAACGAGGCACATGAATCTGTAGCCGCGCTAGAACTAAGAAATAGAACCTGTAAGTACAACTCATTTACAACGTTAGAGACCCAGGGTCATGTGACGCTGTGCATCACAGTAACCCATTCAAAACGTTAGAATAACATCAGTGTAGATTCCCACCTGGGCATACCACTTGACATACAACCTGGTTTCCTTAAAAGGACTGCCAGAAGAAGTGGACTGCCCACAAGGCACTGGAATTTGGAGTGTGTAGGTGGGTAACCCTAGACCTACCGTCTATACTGGTTGAGAGCCAGTATAGATTAGTGGCTAGAAGTTTGGACTGGGAGTCAGGAGATCCAGATTCTAGTCCTCTCTTGGCCACAGAAACTCAATAGATGACGTTGGGCCAGTCACAGACTCTCAGGCCAAACTACATCACAGGGTGGTTGTTGTTGTGAGGATAAAATGGAAAGGAGGAGAATTATATACACCCCAATGGGCCCGTTGGAGGGGGGAAAGTAGGATAATAACAATATGCTGCCTATATGCTTCCGGTTGGATTTCAAGGTGTTGGTAATGACATTTAAAGCCCACATGCGGCGAGACCACATCACGCTAGTCCTTTTCCAGCTTCATTGGCTGCCAGTCCCGATCCGGGCCCAATTCAAAGTGCTGATATTAACATTTAAAGCCCTAAACGGCTTGGGGCCAGGCTATCTGAAGGAACGCCTCCTCCCATATGTACCTGCCCGGACCCTAAGGTCTTCCTCAGGGGTCCTTCTCCGTGAGCCCCTGCCAAAGGAAGTGAGGCAGATGGCTACCAGGAGGAGAGCCTTCTCTGCTGTGGCACCCCAGCTGTGGAATGAGCTCCCTAAGGAGGTTCGCTTGGCACCTACATTGCATGCCTTTAGATGCCAGGCGAAGAGCTTTTTATTTTCTCAGTATTTTAACGGTCTATAAATACATTTTAACTTGGTGTTTTAAATTTGTAATTTTGCATTGCTGCAGTTTTTATCTGGTTGAGCTTTTATATTGTATTTTATATTTTGGTTTTATACTGTTGTTTTATACTTTGAATGGTTTAAATTTTTGTGAACCGCCCAGAGAGCTCCGGCTATTGGGTGGCATAGAAATGTAATAAATAAATGAATAAACGGCTTGGGACCTCGATACTTGAGGGAGCACCTCTCCTTATATATGCCCACCCGAGACTTGAGATCTGTTGGAGGAGCCCTCCTCCACATCCCACCAGCGCAACACATACGCTATGATGGGACAAGGGAGGGTAAGGCTATCAATGGCTGCTAGTCCTGATGGCTAGATACTATGTCCAGGATCAGAGGGTGCATTCCACTGAATGCTAGTTGCTGGGGAACCTGGGCAGGAAGGTGTTATTGTGCTCATGCCCTGCTTGTGGGCCTCCCATTGGTATCTGCTTGGCCACTAGGGATGTACTCCGCTTCTCCTTGGACAGGAGAAGCAGGAGCAGATCGGGGGGCTTCGCCTCTGCTTAAGGCGGAGGCGAAGAGGATTGGGGGAGCCATGAAGTGTTGCAGAGCGGATCGAGGTGAATGCGGATCCTTCGCCTCGATCCGGAGCTCCACAAAAAAGGTAAGGGGGAGTTACTTGGCCCTGCCGCTGTCGCTGCCGCCCGTGCAGTGACGGTGGCAGAGCCAGGTAAGGGGGCAAGGGGGAGGGGGGGTCTTACATGCATCTGTCCGCGGACCCGCGGCTGCTTCAACGGAGCCCGAGGACTCAAACATGAAGACTAGGCAACAACTGCGGCCTGGTCTTCCTGGTTGAGGCCTCGGGCTCCACTGAAGCAGCCGCAGGTCCGCGGACGGATGGAGGTAAGGGAGAGGAGGGGGGGTTACCTAGCCCTGCCGCCGCTGCAGCCCATGCGGCGACAGTGGCAGAGCCAGGTAAGGGGGAGGGGGGTCTTACCTGCGTCCGTCACGGCCCATCCCAGCTTCACTAGAGCCTGCAGCTCAACCAGGAAGTGTAGGCCACAATCGGGGCCTACAGTTCCTGGTTGAGCCACGGGCTCTAGTGAAGCTGGGATGGGCCACGACGGACACAGGTAAGGGGGAGAAGGGAGGGGGGCCTTACCTGGCGCCACTCCCCGCCACTGCAGAGTTCCGATTCTGCAGTGGAGCGCCTAGGCGGATCTAGGCGGGGCGGAGCGGGCCCGATCCACAATTTGCAGATCGGGCGCGAAGAGGATCAGGGGGTCCGTGCACACCCCTATTGGCCACTATGGGGACAGAATGCTGGACTAGACCTTTGGTGTTCTCCAACATGGCTCTTCTTATGTTCTTATAATAGTCTATATTCAGACAGGGCACGGCCAGATCAAGAAGAAAGCATACATGTAATCCAATTATCTTCTATGAATTATAAACAGGCATGGGAACCATGTCAGGTTTGTTATTTGTACAGACCCGGCATATTTAGTTGAGGCTAAATAAATAAGTCAGCGCGAGGAAGCCAAGCTGGCGAGTAATATCTGGTGAGCTTCAAAGGAACAATCCCTACAAAGTCCTGAGTTCCCAGCAGTGGGAACTGGGTTCCCTCTTACATTTTGCCCGTGACCTGGGAACTATTGCTCCTTTCTGGGCCTCCATGGTCATGTGAGAAGGCACGGGTCAGCTCCACGGCACGGCCTGGGGCACAGTGCCAGCTCCAGATTTTTCAGGGGGCTTGGAAGGGCATCCTTCATGCCCCCTCCCTCTGTCTTTTTACTGCATTGTTACCAGGTCCTCCTCCTCCTCCTCCTCCTCCTTTTCCTCCATTGGGGTAGGCGAACTCACCTGCACCCAACCCATCAGAAGCTCGCCCCATCACTGCCCCCTACTCCACACACAAGCTTCTTCCAAGGCTTGGCTCAGCCTAATGAATGCTCAGCAGCCATCCACACACACACACACACACATTGATGAAATCGCATACTTCCCACGCCACATTAATGGCGGCCCTAAAGTGCCGTCGATGCAGCGAGGTGAAGTGCCTGATTTCGACAGTGTGGGCAGACAGCTACTGAGCACTCGAGCGAGGGTCCACGTTCATACTGCAGGTACCCGACTGGGTCCGGGGGCGCAGACCCAGGGGAGTCGGTCAGACTGCCAGACTCAACTGGGCACTCGAGATCCCTCCTCCTCATGGCGGTCACCCACTTGCTTGCCAGGCAGGAAACCAAGGAGCAAGCAGACAGTGGCACCGACTGTTTCTCCTTCCCACAGCCCCCATTGTTGAGGCCAGACTGAGAGGCAGGTGAACATGCAGACTACGACGGTGAAGAGGAGAAGTAGGTCTGGGGGGCCCCTGCTGGGTTGTGGGCCATCAGCAAGTGCCCCACCATGCTGACCCCTGCTGGGGCCTCTCACATTACTGGATGGCCCAGGAAGGATGCGATGCAATGGCTCCATAGGGTGGTGGCTTCCGGCTCCGTTAATGCAGGGACCCTTTTAACTGGCCCACAGCCTTCGTTCCTTTCCAGCATGGAGTTCTCCACGCAGAGCAGGCCGGCTCGGTTGCTGCAGTGACTTCAGCATTGCAACGTCAGTCCAAATAAAAGCAATTTATCCTCCTGGCTTTGTTTCCTGGGTCCTTGTGCAGAGGACTCGTCATGTCACGCTGTGTTCTTGTCTTCCCCCTTTCGTTGTTGTTATTGTTCTTCGGTCTGAAGAAAAGAGAAAATGAGACAGCAGCTTGTTTCCTTCTTCCTTCTCTGACTTTTTCCTGGCACCGTCAAATTCAAAGAAGTCCTAATTAATTGGCCTCACATGGCTGGGTGGTTTTTTTTTCTTTTTCTTAGTAGCATTTTGGCAGGAACGGTTGCCAACAGCACCAAGTTGATGGTGTTGTTGGGGGCAAATTCTTAATCTCCGGCTTGGGCAAAACTCCCACTGAACTTAGAAGAAGGTAGGAAAAGGGAAGGAAGGAAGGAAGGAAGGAAGGAAGGAAGGAAGGAAGGAAGGAAGAGCAGGCAAGGAAAGGAGAGGGAGGGAGGGATGGAGGGGAAAAAGAAATGGAAGGAAGGAAGGAAGGAAGGAAGGAAGGAAGGAAGGAAGGAAGGAAGGCCGGGGCTGCGGAACGTCTAGCAGCGTTCTTGCGGCTGCTTGCTTACTCACGAGTAGCCGGGAGAAGCCACGGACTGGGCACAGTGCTCATACAAGTGCTGTGCCCATCGGGCCAGGGGGGGATCCCAGGGGGGAGATAGGGGCTGCGGGGGAAGGCCGGACCTGGCAGGAGAGGGGGGGGAGAAGAGCGGGCATTGGCGATGGCAAGGGGGGGGGAGAAGAAGAGCGGGAGACAGGGCATCGGGCATGGGGGGAGGACGGGCGAGTGAGTGGGCAGGGGGGCATCAGGAATTGTGGGGGGGAATCAGGGGCAGGGGGAGCGGGGAACCCTTTATTTTTTTAAAAAAAGCACTTACCTTCTCTGGCACACATGGCCCTTTAAGGGCCGAAAACTCGGAGCACGTGACGGGGCTTCTCCTTGCCCCGTCGCGTGTTGACGTCTAGAAGCCGGCGACGGCGTGTGCTAGCTCTACCGCTCCGTCACCCCGCCTCCCTGCCGGCTTATCCGGCAGGTTTAGCAAGGCCCATGGTTCCCTATTCCCGGTTGTGGAATGAGCTCCCCAGAGAGGTCCGCCTGGCGCCTACACTGTACTCCTTTCGTCGCCAGCTGAAGACCTTTTTATTCACTCAGTATTTTAACACTTAATTTTAACTTAAATTTAAATTATACTGTTTTAACTCTGTATTTTAACCTTATATCAATTTTGCTGCATGGTTTTATCCTGGTTGTGCTTTTTATATTGTATTTTGTATTTGTATTTTTAACTTGTTGGTTGTTTTATGATGATTTTAATTTTTGTGAACCGCCCAGAGAGCTTCGGCTATTGGGCGGTATAAAAATGTAATAAATAAATAAAAATAAATAAATAAATAAATAAATAAATAAATATTCAGTTTTTCACACCACTGTAAAGCTAAAGAGCTCTACTATTTATCTCTGCCTGTTTTGGGATCATGCCCCTGCTTTCAGCCATCTTGGGCTGACCACCGGGTCCCCTGGGCTGAGTCCCATGACCCAACTGCCTGGAACCTGAGCCTTGCTGAGGCTTGACCCAAGGATAAGCACCCATCGGCCACTGGGCTGATTGCTACCATGGGATTGCTACCATGGCCATAAACAGAACACAGCTGTTTAGAGGAACACAGTGGAGGGAAGCTAGGTCCAGCACTGAGACTCCTGACATTGCACTATGACGTTGTCAAAAGCTGGAACTATTTGAGCCCCATAGATTTTCTTTCTAGTAACTCTGCTCTGGATCCTTTTCAATCTGGATTCCGTCCTTTGCATTCCACTGAAACAGCCCTTACTAAGATTACCAATGATCTTCTTACTGCCAAGTCTAAAGGCCATTATTCCGTTTTTATTCTCCTTGATCTAACTGCAGCCTTTGACACGGTTGATCATGATCTTCTTTTAGATTTCCTTCATGACCTTGGATTTTGTGGCTCTGTCTATAACTGGTTTGCCTCCTATCTAGCGGGTCGCTCTTTCAGCGTGTTGGCTAATGACAGCTCGTCTTCTTCTTTTCCCCTTTCAGTAGGGGTTCCGCAAGGCTCGGTGCTTGGCCCGTTGTTGTTTTCTTTATACATGTTGCACTTGGGTAATCTTATTCAATCTCATGGCCTCCAATATCATCTGTATGCCAGTGATACACAATTATATCTTTCATCTCCGGATCTTTCTCCTGATGTTCACGATCGTATCTCAGCATGTCTTTCAGATATCTCAGCTTGGTTGCTTCATCGTCATTTGAAACTTAATATGGCAAAGACTGAATTGCTTGTTTTTCCTCCTAAACCCCCTCCTCATCTCCCATTCTCTCTTACTGTCAATAATGTTACGCTTACTCCAGTCAAGGAAGCTCGTAGTCTTGGCTTTATATTTGATTCCTCGCTCTCCTTTATTCCTCATATCGAGACAGTAGCTAAATCCTGTCATTTTTTCCTGTATAATATTGCCAGGATTCAATCATTTTTGTCTGTCTCTTCTGCCAAGACTCTTGTTCATGCATTGGTTATTTCTCGGTTGGACTACTGCAACCTTCTTCTCACTGGCCTTCCTTCTTCTCACATCAGTCCATTGGTTTCTGTTCACCACTCTGCTGCTAAGATCATCTTCTTGGCTCGCCGCTCTGACCATGTTACTCCACTTCTGAAATCTCTTCATTGGCTTCCAATTCACTTCAGAATCCAATATAAACTTCTCCTGTTGACCTACAAAGCTTTTCACTGTCTAGCTCCTTCCTATCTTTCCTCTCTCATCTCACACTATTCCCCCGCTCGTGCTCTTCGCTCCTCTGATGCCATGTTTCTCACCTTCCCAAGGGTCTCTACTTCCCTTGCTCGGCTTCGTCCATTTTCTTCTGCTGCCCCTTACGCCTGGAACGCTCTTCCAGAACATTTGAGAACTACAAGTTCAATCGCAGCTTTTAAAGCTCAGCTAAAAACTTTTCTTTTTCCTAAAGCCTTTAAAACTTGATTTTGTTCTGACTTTATACTGCTAGTTTTACCCTACCCTGTACCTGTTTGGTGCATTCTCTTCCCCTCCTTATTGTTTCATTATGATTTTATTAGAATGTAAGCCTATGCGGCAGGGTCTTGCTATTTACTGTTTGTACAGCACCATGTACATTGATGGTGCTATATAAATTAATAATAATAATAATAATAATAATAATAATAATAATAATAATAATAATAATATGCTATGGCAGAGGTAGTTTAAGCCACCACTTCTCCTACTGCCTCCTAGAACAGCACATTTTCCTCCACGGAACAACTCTGCCACCTTGTGGCTCTTCAACATAAAAGCAGAGAGATCCCATAAGACATCTCTTCGGTTGAAATCCTAAGCATGTTTAGATACACAGAGAAAAAAGCCCTACAACTCCTACATGCTGGCTATGGGCTGCTGGGAGTTGTAGGATCTTTTTTCTGCTTAAACATATATAGGATTGCACCCTTAATGACTTGTTCAATTACAGCTTTTCGGATATAAGCAAGCAAAATCCTCATGCAGATCAATCTTTACCAGGATTACTCACGGAGTGTATGGGTGTGAGTATGGGTGGGTGGGTGAATGTGCACATATGTGTGCCTGCATGCATATGTGCATATATGTGTGTAGACATGTGTGTGCAGCCCTTGGAGCCCCAAAAAAAGGTAATGCACCCGTGCTCTAGGAATGCAGGATTCAGCCTCTCATTCCCCCTGCAAATACCCAGCAGAAATTGGAATGCCAGGACCCAAGGCATGGTGACATCCAATTAAATTCTTGCTAATTTCTCACCTAAGGGGTGGGGTTTGGGTACCCAATACGCCTGTCTCTCACAATTTGGGTGTTTGATTAAACCAGTCTTGCCCAGGCTGCTGCCCTCCAGATGTGTTGGATTGCAACGCCCATCTTTTCCAGCCAACATGGCCATTGGCCATGGGATAGTAGATGCAATCCCACTTAACTGGAAGAAAGCCAGGTTGGGTAAAGCTGTGTTAAACAAGACTTAGGGAGACATCCTATGACACATAGACTGTATCTGGGGGACCATAGGATATTTTGGGTTCCTGGATCCAAGTTCGGAGATCCCATTCTGAACTCTGATCCAGGAATCCGCACTCCCCACCCACCCCAACCCCTCACAGTTGTCATGGAGAGAACCATGCCATCTGCCTCTCTGAGGATGCAAAAGCAGCCTCAGAGCGGAGGTAATGGAGGCATTCCTGTGGGCAGGAAGGGGAAGGGACTGAAAAGGCCACCTTAGGAAGCATCTTCAGACCTCCCCAGCCTCCTTTCCTCCGCCTCTGCAGCACCCCAGCTAGATGGGCAAAAATGCCCATCTAGTGAAAATGCAGAGTGTTCTTTCTGCTCCTTATTGACTGCCTGTAAGCCTCTGAGTTTGGAGGCTGACAAGCATCAGTTTTTTTATTTTTTTATTGATTACATTTTTATACTGCCCAATAGCTGAAGCTCTCTGGGCGGTTCACAAAAATTAAAACCATAATAAAACAACCAACAGGTGAAAAGCACAAATACAAAATACAGTATAAAAAGCACAACCAGGATAAAAACCATGTAGTAAAATTGATATAAGATTAAAATACAGAGTTAAAACAGTAAGATTTAAATTTAAGTTAAAATTAAGTGTTAAAATACTGAGAGAATGAAAAGGTCTTCAGCTAGCGACAAAAGGAGTACAGTGTAGGCGCCAGGCGGACCTCTCTGGGGAGCTCATTCCACAACCGGGGTGCCACAGCGGAGAAAGCCCTCCTCCAAGTAGCTACCTGCCTCACTTCCTTTGGCAGGGGCTCACAGAGAAGGGCCCCTATAGATGATCTTAAGGTCCAGGCAGGTACATATGGGAGGAGGCGTTCCTTCAAATAACCTGGCCCCAAACCGTTTAGGACTTTAAATGTCAATACCAGCACTTTGAATCAGGCCCGGACCTGGACTGGCAGCCAATGAAGTTGTAAAAGGACTGGCGTAATGTGATCTCGCTGGCCAGTCCCTGTTAGTAAATGGGCTTCCCTGTTTTGTACCAGCTGAAGCTTCCGGACCGTTTTCAAAGGCAGCCCCACATATAACACATTGCAGTAATCCAAACGAGAGGTTATCAGAGCATGGATAACTGTAGCTAGGCTATCTCTGTCCAGATAAGGGCGTAGTTGGTATATCAACCTAAGCTGACAAAAGGTGCTCTTTGCCACTGAGTTCACCTGTGCCTCAAGTGACAGTTCTGGATCCAAGAGCACCCCCAAACTACGGACCCGATCCTTTAGGGAGAGTGCAACCCCATCCAGAACAGGGCAAACATCACCTCGCCGGACAGATGAACCACCCGCTAAGAGTACCTCCCTCTTCTCAGGATTGAGTCTCAGTTTGTTAGCCCTCATCCAGTCCATTACCGTGTTGGTTGTGCCTTTACTGAAGAAATCTCTCCTGGTTGGAATGTCATTTTGGGAGCTATCCTTGGTCCTGCATGGCTCTATGACTACCTGGACACTTCCTGTTTGATCCTGCCAGAATCTTGCCACAGAGCAAACTCTCCCACACTAGAGGCCTTCAAGAGGCAGCTGGACAACCATCTGTCAGGGATGCTTTAGGGTGGATTCCTGCATTGAGCAGGGGGTTGGACTCGATGGCCTTGTAGGCCCCTTCCAACTCTACTTTTCTATGATTCTATGATTCGACTTTATTCAGCAATATATGAGCTGACAGCTTTGTTGGATGATCCAATAGAACCCGAAACAAAGTTTTCAGAAGCACAACAAGCCTCAGATATCTTGTGTCACTCTCCTGGCTCTGCTATGAGTGCTCACTGAGTAATGCCTGCAGCATCACAGCTCACAACCCACCTGCTTTCACTTCACCTACATCCATGTTCAGCAAGAGTTTTAGAGCAATTTATGTATTTTCTGCTAACGTATGGGTGAATTAGCAGGAAGAGAGGAGCATCGTTAGTGATCCTTCTTAAAGAAAATGCAAATGGTGCTCACAGCCCATAACAATATTCCACTGTCTCAAAAGCTACTTTACTTCTTTTTTTCTCTCTCTCTCTCAGCTATTTTTACTACGAAAAAAATTGTCCTCTTCTGGATCAGAGTGAAAGGCAACAAGAAGGAGGGGAGCAAACAGAATCGCCTCTTTCCTTTTCCCTCTGCGGGGTTTGTTCAGTAATCATACTGCTATTGTGAGAATGAAGTTGGCAGCAGCACTTTAGGACTAATGAAGAAGTCACTCACTTTGCTCGGGGGGGAAATCAGATCATTTGTCCGAGCACTAATGGCCAAAGGAAGTGCATCAGCCGCTGCCTTATAAGGCAGCTTTTGTTGTTTATTCGTTGAGTCGCTTCCGACTCTTCGTGACTTCATGGACCAGCCCACGCCAGAGCTTTCTGTCGGCTGTCGCCACCCCCAGCTCCCCCAAGGTCAAGTCTGTCACCTCCAGAATATCATCCATCCATCTTGCCCTTGGTCGGCCCCTCTTCCTTTTGCCTTCCACTTTCCCTAGCATCAGCCTCTTCTCCAGGGTATCCTGTCTTCTCATTATGTGGCCAAAGCACTTCAGTTTTGCCTTTAATACCATTCCCTCAAGGGAGCAGTCTGGCTTTATTTCCTGGAGTATGGACTGGTTTGATCTTCTTGCAGTCCAAGGCACTCTCAGAATTTTCCTCCAACACCACAGTTCAAAAGCATCTATCTTCCTTCGCTCAGCTTTCCTTATGGTCCAGCTCTCGCAGCCATAGGTTACTACGGGGAAACCATTGCTTTAACTATGCGGACCTTTGTTGTCAGTGTGGTGTTTCTGCTCTTAACTATTTTATCAAGATTTGTCATTGCTCTCCTCCCAAGAAGTAAACGTCTTCTGATTTCCTGGCTGCAGTCAGCGTCTGCAGTAATCTTTGCGCCCAGAAATACAAAGTCTGTCACTGCCTCCATGTTTTCTCCCTCTATTTCCCAGTTATCAATCAAGCTGGTTGCCATAATCTTGGTTTTTTTGAGGTTTAACTGCAACCCAGCTTTTGCACTTTCTTCTTTCACCTTTGTCATAAAGGACAGCATTTTCCCACTAGAGGACCCAGATACAAACTCAATCACAGCTTTTAAAACTCAGCTAAAAACTTTTCTGTTCCCTATAGCTTTTAAATATTGAGTTTGTTCTGACTCTATACTGTTTAGCTTCACCCTACCCGGTGCCTGTTTACACTTCCCTGTGCCTGTTTGCATTCTCTTTCCCTCCTTATTGTTTACTACAACTTTATTAGATTGTAAGCCTATGCGGCAGGGTCTTGCTATTTACTGTGTAATCTGTACAGCACCATGTACATTGATGGTGCTATATAAATAAATTAATAATAATAATAATAATAATAATAATAATAATAATAATAATAATAATAAATTGTCCAGGCATTAAAGTTCAATGGTGGTTTCTCCAGCCTTGGTAATCGTTGGGCACATCTGCAAACTTTTTTTAAAAAATATAATTTTTATTATTTAACAACAACACATAATAAATCATATACATACATAACACAACATTCCTCTTATTTCTTAGCTATATATTCTACTTCTTAACTAACTCACATTAATAAGTGCCCCCCACCCTCGGGATCTTATTCTAGTTTCCAAAATTGCATTGAATCTTCTGGCGGTGTTCTTCCACTTCCTTTCAACAATACATGTTCTAGGAACAATTTCCATATCTCTTCAAAATCATTGTTTTTTATTATGCCCCTTCTAAATCTAATATTACATGTTAATTTATCATTATTGGGATATGTTGGTTTATATTTACAACCTTATTTAGTTATTGCCAGACTGGGCTTCTGGCCAATAACCTTATAGCAGAGTTTTTGCAACGGTTTCCAGCAAAGTCAGCACAGACACAGATTAAGACTGAGACTTTCAGTAGGTTTAAACAAACCTTTACTGGCATATAAAAATATAATTTAGTTATGGCAATCACAAATACAAATACTTACATACGGTCAGTCAATACAGCTCTGATACATAGATGGAGTGATCTCTGATAGAGTGATCATTACTGAGTGATCATTTCTGATACATGTACATGGGAATACATTCCTTTTTATAGGCTAACTGTACAGTGATGCAACTGCCTGCAATCCCTTAATTGAAACAATCAAGTTACCAATTATTCAATCATGACATCAATGTCCAGGTGCAACGTTGACCTTTAAGTTTTCTGCTGAGTCTTCTGATTCCTCCAGCTCCTCAGCAATTAGTAAATCCATGGAAACATAACCAGGATCCATTCCAGGATCCAACAATCATTTATAGCAATATCCCATATTTCTTTATACCAATCTTCTATTTCATAAACTCTTTTAACCTTCCAATTTCTGGATATCATTAACCTTGCAGCTGTTAACAGGTTCATTATTAATTCTTTTTCCATCTGATTACATTTAAGATTTCCATACATTGATAGTAATGCTACACTTGGTGTTTCTTCTAAATCCATTCCAGTTATTTCATTTATTTCTCTATACACCATTTTCCATAATTTTTGTACATGTTCACAATTCCACCTCATATGTATATACGTTCCTTTCGCCTGACGTCCTCTCCAACAAAGTAACGAGTTCTCTTTATTTATTAAGTTTAATTTTATTGGAGTTAGATACCACCTCCAAATTATCTTATAATAATTTTCTTTTATCCTTACAGACATATTTTTCAACACTCTTTGTTTCCATATCCTCCCCCACATTTGGAAACTTGTGAAAGCGTCATGGGCACCATCACAAAATAGTTGCCATGGGCGGGGGGGTGCCTATTCACAAAATGGCAAACTGTCAGAGGTGTGGTCGGAGCCCCCAAACACAAACCCACTACTTTGGACTTGTGGTTCTCTCTTTCATTCAGGATCACGCACACGCGTTGCACCCCAAAGTTTCTGTCTCTCCTCACAGTGCCCGCACACAGGAATCAGTCATAACAGGCATGCTTTTTCTCATTCTCACTGTATCAGCCTTTTCCCCACCCAACCCACCCTCCCAAAATCCTCTCTCTACCCAAAGGCTTCCTCAAGCCTTCCCATTGCACCCCAAGTCCTTCCCCGCTACTCTTCCTAGAGCCCCAAATTCTCCTTGCAGTCATTCTTGCATTTTCCTTCTATTTTCCCCCAGTCTTGGCAGGTAGAATCATACAATCATAGAATAGCAGAGTTGGAAGGGGCCTACAAGGCCATCGAGTCCAACCCCCTGCTCAATGCAGGAATCCACCCTAAAGCATCCCTGACAGAGGGTTGTCCAGCTGCCTCTTGAAGGCCTCTAGTGTGGGAGAGCCCACAACCTCACCAGGCAACTGGTTCCATTGTCGTACTGCTCTAACAGTCAGGAAGTTTTTCCTGGTGTAGCTGGAAAGCATCAGAGCTCTGCCCTCCTCCTTCTCAGACCTCTTCCTTTTTTGCAGACTGTTCTCGGCCCAAAGGTTTCCAAGGGCTGTGATGCCGGTGGGCTGGGCACTGCAGACCCCAGCCCTCAAACAATGTTTTTAAGCTGTGTTCTGATAGCCCTGGGTTTGCTAAGGGGCTACTAAGGGGCTCCTATTGATGGACAAGCGTCTCTGAAAGGCCAGTTTGTCCACCGCTGCTGAAATTTCCCTACAAAGTGGGGTCACAGTGGGGGTGTTGGCAGGTATTCTGAGTCACATTCTCAATCCTACAAACCAAAAAAGACGGGATCCTCAATTACAACTCAACAAAAAAACACAAGGTGCCAGGGACCTTACAGCTCTGCACTTGATCAATATATTGCATAAAAGAAGTAAAGTTACAGTGGTTTATAAACATGTGGATAAACAAATCAGGTACTGTCATGGAATAATAATAATAATAATAATAATAATAATAATAATAATAATAATAATAATAATTCTTAGCCACCTCTCCATTCTGATCGAGGTGGGGAACAACAATAAATAAAACTGAATTAAATCATAATATACATTGTTAAAAACATCCTAAAAAACATCCTAAAAACATTCTAAAAACATCTTAAAATTCCACTGGATAGGCCTGCTTTCTCCTCCAGCAGGCTATTCCACAGTCTGGGAGCAGCAGAAGAGAAGGTCCTCTGGGTAACAGTTGTTAATCTAGTTTTTGCTAGCTGAAGTAGATTTTTCCCAGAGGACCTGAGCATGCGGGGCGGATTGTACGGGAGAAGGCGATCCGGCAGGTAGCCTGGACCCAAACCATGTAGGGCTTTAAAGGTGATAACCAACACTTTATAATTCGCCCGGAAACTAATTGGCAACCAGTGAAGAGATTTAAAAACGCTTGCCAATTGCTTTATTGCAACAACACAGAAAACCCTACATTGCAGAAGCCAAGACCTCAGGGCGGTGGTCAAAAGAAGTAGCCACCGCCCGAGGTCTAACACTCTTATAGATTTCTGCGCCATATGGCAGAGGTCAATTCTCCAATCACAAAGCTTACAATGTTTTTAAGCATGACATAACTTGCTGCCTGGTTACATGGGATGTAGCGGACTTCTACATTCAGTATCTCCCTTTGACTCCCATCCTCCACATGTCTCAGCCTTAAGAAACAGCTAGCCATACATTTCCCTTTTCACCATATTCGTGGCCATGAGATACAGCCGATTGTGCACTTTCTATATTCCCCTTTTGCCTTAGCATGCAGGGTGAAAATCAAGGCAAGCTTTATTTCAAAGCAAACTTCTTCTTTTTTAGTAAATCAACCTTTTACTTGATAAAGATAAATTTCCTCTACCGTACAATTGACTATGAGCACCAAATGACAGGAAGAAAATATTTCCAATGCATCTACATCATATCAAACCTATCAAAATATTAAGGAAGTGGATTCTTTTTCCTTGAGATATCTGTTTCCATATATATAATTTTAAAAGTGGTTTATATTAAACTATTCCTAATCAAAACAGTAACAGACCAGGGTGCTGTTGGACTGATATATTCAATGTAAGATTGATATATTTGATAGGACGTATATGCACTGAAAATATTTCCTTCCTCTGTAAATTGGTGTGCATAACCAATTGTGCTTTACTTGTTTATCCACATGTTTATAAACCTCTAGAAATTTATTTCTTTTATACAGCACATCCTAAGTCTACACAAAGGAAATCTGAGGCCTTAGAGGTCTGACTAGAACTCCCACAAGAATGGAATGTCTAGCTTAGAACATGCCCCACACTTCCGCCATTAAGGTGGAGTCCAACCTTTTGATAGCTGGGGCACAGCTTTTGATAAACCTTTGCCCCAGCTATCAAAAGTCTGGGAAGCACTGGGTTTCCCCCCACCCCTTCACACTGCACTGCAATACCTTTTACGCTGTGTTGCAAGTAGCCCAATTGCTCAATCCACTTTAAAAGCACTGAAGTCTCCATTCACGCACAAAACAGGAGAGAAGATTCTCGGGTGCCTGGTAAAAATCTTTTATTTGTCCCAACGTGTTACAGAAAGAAATATCCTTCCTCAGGGATAATGCTGCCTCTGTTTTAAAATCCACCAACAGAGAAAACAGAGAATATAGCCCCCTGTGGAAAGATATGAAACGTGTCTTTATGAAACACATTCCTCTCTTTCTGCTCTTGCTCTTTCCTCCACACACACACACACACACACACCTTCCCAACAGTCAGTTCCAGATATATATGAATACTGGAACCATGTGAACACAACCAAGCATGTAGCTCTTTTTTATCCAGTCATCACCTGAGTTGGAGGATGCCCTAGAACACTCTCAGCTGTATCCTATTTGACACGACTATTGATGGAAAATCTGTTGTACCAGCACACACGGTTGGTGTTGCTCTAGAGGTCGCTCATGTGATCACAAGATCACTGATATTAATGATAGTGTCAAATAGGATGCTGACCTCGGTGTGTGGTTGTGGGTGTACATGTGCATGCACACAGAGATGGGAATGGGTCCACAATATCTAGGTGCAGTATGAGTAATCCTTCTCTCATAATATTAGAACCCATTGGGGTCATCCCATGAAGCTGATTAGTGGGAGATTCAGGATGGAAAAAAGGAAGAACAGTTGTAAACGGTCCGGAAACTTCAACAGGCAGCACGGTTACTAACAGGGACTGGCCGACAAGACCACATCACGCCAGTCCTTTTCCAGCTTCATTGGCTGCCAGTCCAGGTCGGGGCCCAATTCAAAGTGCTGGTATTAACATTTAAAGCCCAATTTATTTATTTATTTATTTATTTATTTATTTATTTATTATTTATTACATTTTTATACCACCCAATAGCCGAAGCTCTCTTGGGGCCAGCTTGGGGCCAGGCTATCTGAAGGAACGCCTCCTCCCGTATGTACCTGCCCGGACCCTAAGGTCATCCTCAGGGGTCCTTCTCTGCGAGCCCCTGCAAAAGGAAGTGAAGCAGGTGGCTACCAGGAGGAGGGCCTTCTCTGCGGTGGCACCCTGGCTGTGGAATGAGCTCCCTAAGGAGGTTCGCTTGGCACCTACATTATATGCTTTTAGATGCCAGGTGAAAACCTTTTTATTCTCCCAGCATTTTAACAGTCTATAAATAAATTTTAACTTGGTGTTTTAAATTTGTAATTTTGCATTGCTGCTGTTTTTATCTGGTTGAGCTTTTATATTGTATTTTATAGTATGGTTTTATACTGTTGTTTTATACGTTGAATGTTTTTAATTTTTGTGAACCACCCAGAGAGCTCCGGCTATTGGGCAGTATAGAAATGTAATAAATAAATAAATAAATAAATAAGGACTTCTTCAAACAGCGCATAGTTAAACTATGGAATTCACTAGCAATGGCCACCAATTTGGATGCTTTTATAAGGCGGTTGGCTAAATTCCTGGAGGAGAAGGCTATCCATGGCTACTAGTCCTGATGACTATGGCCACAGCTAGACCTCAGGTTTATCCTGGGATCATCTCGGGTTCACCCCTGCCTGAGCACTGGATCCCCTGTGTGTCACCTAGATGAACAGGTTTGACCCCTGGACGATCCAGAGATAAACCTTAGGTCTAGCTATGGCCTATATCCTGTCTTTCCAGTATCAGAGGCAGTATACCTATGTACACCGGTTGCTGTCACCCTTATGTCCTGCTTGTGGGTTCCTGGTTGACAGCTGGTTGGCCATTGTGTGAACAGAATGCTGGACTGATCCACCATGGCTAACTTCTTATGTTCTTATGTTCTGAATCCTTAAACCGTTTTTGTTCCATGGAGTCATCCTTGTCCTGAACGGATTGCTTAATCCATGGCAACCTGGCCACACTATGGCAACAGACCTCTTGTCATCAAGAGAATTCAGTAGACCCCATACTCAGTGGTCCATGTAAGGCTAGACCTTAGGGCCAAAAATCCAAGACGCTGCAGCCCAGGTAGCCTAGAAATGACCAGCCAGAGAGTGGCAGCTGATAGGGACATCAGGGTA
This sequence comes from Elgaria multicarinata webbii, assembly GCF_023053635.1. NCBI lineage: Eukaryota > Metazoa > Chordata > Lepidosauria > Squamata > Anguidae > Elgaria > Elgaria multicarinata. The sequence continues at coordinate 210,875,488 of NC_086171.1, read as the reverse complement.
GCAAAAGCAAACTCCATTTTATTCCTGTAGTCATGGTGGCACTATGATTTAAGTGGCGTTAAAATGCAGATATACACACGCTCAGAGTTTTGTTTTTAATGGCAAGATTGAACAATATATAAGGAATGCAAAAGCAGTTGTAAAGTATGGAATCTGGCGGGGGTGTGGGAGGAAAGTTAGTATACTTCAGAACTACTAAGATACAGGGCCTTGCTAGACCTACCTGATAATCCGGTGGGGAGTAGGGTCGATGCTGCGCTACAGCTAGTGCGGGCCGTCGCCCTTTTCTACATGTAACACGTGACGGGGTAAGGGAAAGCCCCGTTGCGTCCTCCATTTTTGTTTTCACTTAAAGGGCCATGTGCGCAGGAGCGCACCAACGGAACAGTAAGTGGGTTTTGTTTTTTAAAAAAAGGGTTCCCCGCTCCCCCTGCCCCTGATTTCCCCCCCACAATGTCTGATGCCCCCCTGCCCACTTGCTCACCCATCCTCCTCCCGCTCGCCATGTCTGCCCCCGCTCGCTTGCCCATCCCTGCTCACCATGCCCACCCCCTGCCCGCTCGCCCATCCCCGCTCGCCATGCCCTCCTGATCACCCACCTGCCATGTCCAATGCTCCCTCCGCGCCCCCTCGTCTGTGATCTACCCACCCTGGCTCTGCTCTCCCCCCCCCCCGTCTCTCCTGCTGGGTCTGCTTTTTTCCCCGGCCCCCATCTTCCCCCCCCCGTGATTTCCCACCCCCCGGCCCGATGGGCACAGCGCTCCTATAGAATGCTGTGCCCAGTGCGTGGCTTCTCCCGGCTACTCGCAAGTAAGCGAGCAGCCAGGAAAAGCCACGGACCCTGCTAGACCTTCCGCAGCCCCGGCCTTAGCCTGGGGCTGCGGAAAAGCCGGGCCATAAGCACATCCGCTTATCCCGGGTCAAGAGAAGACTTAGCCCGGCCTGACCCCGGGATCCCCTGTGCGTCATCTGGATGCACAGCAGGGAGACCAGGCCTCACAACGGGCTAAGTCCTTGTCTAGCAATGGCCACAGTCTCATGCATGTTTTGATAGAAAAAGAAGTCCTACGACTCCCAACTTTCTCCATCCAGCCATACTAGGAATGTTGGGAGTGGTCGGATTTTTCTTTCGAAACAAGCGTAGGATCGTGCCTAAAAGTACAGTTCTGAAAATTAGCTAGCTGCACCACTTCTCACATCTTGTCCTCTGCCTCAACTGCTTCATTGGTCCACAGGCAGAACGTCCGATGGGCAAGTGAGTCAAAAGGAGGGCATTTGTCTAGTTTTATATCGGAACAAAACCACCGCTCCGCTCTTCATATAAATGGGACAAGAGCCAGGAAAGGTTGTTGATACTAATTAATGAGAAGTTAATTTGCTTGACCATGTGTTCATGACTGCTTGAACAGCTCACTGGGGACTTGTATAATTGACTTGCACAGTGGTGGGGGGGTTGTGTGTGCAGGGTTGTTCGGAGCTCACACCCTTGCATGGGTTGATTCAGAGCTCTTATTTAGGGAAGCCCATTTCTAGCCACAAGCTCAACAGACGCCTTGTTTTCTAAATCATAGAATCATAGAATCATAGAAGAGTAGAGTTGGAAGGGGCCTACAAGGCCATCAAGTCCGACCCCCTGCTCAATGCAGGAATCCACCCTAAAGCATCCCTGACAGATGGTTGTCCAGCTGCCTCTTGAAGGCCTCTAGTGTGGGAGAGCCCACCACCTCCCTAGGTAACTGGTTCCATTGTCGTACTGCTCTAATAGTCAGGAAATTTTTCCTGATGTCCAGCTGGAATCTGGCTTCCTTTAACTTGAGTTTATGATTCCGTGTCCTGCACTCTGGGAGGATCGAGAAGAGATCCTGGCCCTCCTCTGTGTGACAACCTTTTAAGTATTTGAAGAGTGCTCTCATGTCTCCCCTCAATCTTATCTTCTCCAGGCTAAACCTGCCCAGTTCTTTCAGTCTCCCTTCATAGGGCTTTGTTTCCAGACCCCTGATCATCCTGGTTGCCCTCCTCTGAACACGCTCCAGCTTGTCTGCATCCTTCTTGAATTGTGGAGCCCAGAACTGGACGCAATACTCTAGATGAGGCCTAACCAGGGCCGAATACAGAGGAACCAGTACCTCACATGATTTGGAAGCTATACTTCTATTAATGCAGCCCAAAATAGCATTTGCCTTTCTTGCAGCCATATTGCACTGTTGCCTCATATTCAGCTTGCAATCTAAAACAATTCCAAGATCCTTCTCGTTTTTAGTATTGCTGAGCCAAGTATCCCCCATCTTGTAACTGTGCATTTGGTTTCTATTTCCTAAATGTAGAAATCATTGCCTTGGACTGGTACAAGGAACTGTAAGAGAAATAGATGTTCACACTTTACTTACACAGAAGGGAAGGGGCAGAGTGCAACAGCTCAACCTCTCTTCCTTACTACTACTGTCACTACTGCCATTGCTATTGCTGCAGGTAGTAGTGTTACTATTGCTATTGCTCTTACAGCTACAATTGAATTGTAGGGTGACCATATGGAAAGTAGGTCAGGTCTCCTGTATCTTTAACAGGTGTATAGGAAAAGGAAAGGAACCTCTCATGCAAAGCACTTGAGTCATTACTGACTCCTAGAGGGACGCCTGCTTTCACTGCCGTTTTCTTGGCAGACTTTTTAGCGGGGTGGTTTGCCATTGCCTTCCCCAGTCATGGTTACCTTTCCCCCAGCTAGCTGGGTACTCATTTTACCGACCTCAGAAAGATGGAAGGCTGAGTTGACCTGAGCCGGCTGCCTGAGAACCAGTTGTATAGAAAAGAGAATTTCAACAAGTGTCATTTGTATGCATGCAGCACTTGGTGAAATTCCCTTTTCATCACAACAGTTAAAGCTGCAGGAACCCTGCTCTCTTTTGTATCTGGTCACTCTAGAATACCTCCTACAGCTTTAACTGTTGTAATGAAGAGGGAATTTCACCAGGTGCTGCATGTATAACAATGACACCTACTGAAATTCCCTTTTCTATAAAGGTACAGGAGACCTGTCCTTCTTTTCATATGATCACCCTACATTACATCTGCTACTACATTACTATGTATAGTACTATATTACTATGTCTGTTGTGGTGGACAGCTCTATGAAAATGTCAACCCAGTGTGCAGCCGCTGTAAAGAAGGCAAACTCCATGTTAGGCATCACAAGAAAAGGAATTGAGAATAAAATGGCCAGTATCGTACTGCCTTTATACAAATCTATGATGCAACCACACTTGGGCCACAGCTAGACCTAAGGTTTATCCTGGGATCATCCAGGGTTCGCCCCTGCCTGAGAACTGGATCCCCTGTGTGTCACCTAGATGAACAGGTTTGACCCCTGGATGATCCAGGGATAAACCTTAGGTCTAGCTATGGCCTTAGAATACTGTGTATAGTTCTAATCACCACACCTTAAAAAAAGTAATTATAGAGCTGGAAAAAGTGCAGAAAGGGGCAACTCAAATGATCAAGGGGGCTGGAGCATCTTCCCTATAAGGGAAGGTTGCAACAGCTGGGATTGTTTAGCTTGGGGGGAAAGAGGCTAAGGGGAGACCTGATAAGAGGTGTACAAAATTGTGCATGGGGTGGAGAATGTGGACAGAGACATTTTTCTCCCTGTCCGATAATAGAATGAAAGGTCATCCCATGAAACTGATTGGTGGGAGATTCAGGACAAATGATTTGGACTACAACACCCATTATCCCCAATCAGCATTGAATTGGAGTTGTAGTCCAAGAAATCACAGATTAATGCAGAAATGGAATAGGACAGGCTTTGGAGTGAATATATGCAGAAGTGACTCAGACCAGAAATAGAATGATTTGTCCATCCGTACCAGAAGTGAAGTCTTGCTGTGTGTTCATAGGGATGCTGGAGAAATTCAAGATGGACTAAATGAGTTTGGATTTCTAAAAATCTGACCAGCGGAATCCACTGTGCCTAGTCATAGAATCATAGAATCATAGAGTTGGAAGGGGCCTCTAAGGCCATCAAGTCCAACCCCATCTGCTCAATGCAGGAATCCACCTTAAAGCATCCCTGACAGATGGTTGTCCAGCTGCCTCTTGAATGACTCTAGTGTGGGAGAGACCACAACCTCCCTAGGTCATGCGTTCCATTGTCGTACTGCTCTAACAGTCAGGATGCTTTTCCTGATGTCCAGTCAGAATCTGGTTTCCTTTAACTTGAGCCTGTTATTCCGTGTCCTGCACTCTGGGAGGATCGAGAAGAGATCCTGGCCCTCCTCATCCTGGTTGACCTCCTCTGAACATGCTCCAGCTTGTCTGCATCCTTCTTGAAGTGTGGTGCCCAGAACTGGATGCAGTACTCAACGATGAGACCTAACCAGTGCCAAATAAATGGGAACCAGTACCTCACGTGATTTGGAAGCTATACTTGATTTGGAGCGTGTTCAGAGGAGGGCAACCAGGATGATCAGGGGTCTGGAAATAAAGCCCTATGAAGAGAGACTGAAAGAACTGGGCATGTTTAGTCTGGAGAAGAGAAGATTGAGGGGAGACAAGATAGCACTCTTCAAATACTTAAAAGGTTGTCACACAGAGGAGGGCCAGGATCTCTTCTCAAGCCTCCCAGAGTGCAGGACACAGAATAACGGGCTCAAGTTAAAGGAAGCCAGATTTCAGCCGGACATCAGGAAAAACTTCCTGACTGTTAGAGCAGTACGACAATGGAATCAGTTGCCTGGTGAGGTTGTGGCCTCTCCCACACTAGAGGCCTTCAAGAGGCAGCTGGACAACCATCTGTCAGGGTTGCTTTAGGGTAGATTCCTGCATTGAGCGGGGGGTTGGACTCGATGGCCTTGTAGGCCCCTTCCAACTCTGCTATTCTATGGTTCTATGATTCTATGATTCTATTAATGTATCCCAAAATAGCATTTGCTTTTTTTTCAGCCACATCACACTGTTGGTTCATATTCAGCTAACAGTGTGATGTGGCTGCAAAAAAAAAGCAAATGCTCTTCGGACTTTCGGATTTATTTATTTATTTGTTTGTTTGTTTTACTTCTCCAAATTGTATGCAAATTTATTAACCAGAAAATGTGCAAGTTTCTGCTGAGACATATGCCATGCTGGAAAATATACGCGGGGAAAGGTTGAATGGAGTGGGGGTCATGTAAGTTGTTGTGAACTTTCTTACGGAATTATTTACGTATTTTTCCACATCACCGGGGGGGGGGGGTTAATCTGTCTGTGAATGGATGCCAGTACAAACAACATCACACAATCCACACCACACACACACAGGTCAGATTTCCCAAAATCCAGACATCATTATATGTGAGTCATGTTTAAATTTGAACTAAATGCTATTCTGTGGTAGATCACCAGAGGGTGCTCTCGTAGAACATAGAGAAGCTGAAGGTTGACCAAGAGATTGTTACTAGAGTATCTTCTCAATCAAAACACCGGGACTATCACATGCAAGTTTGGAATTTGCTAAAATCCAAAGGATGGCCATATTTCTCTGGGCTTACACTGTTGTGCTTGCAGTAGCACACACACTCCATGAAGTTTTATCATTGAAATCCATGTGCGTGCACGCCCACCCACCCACACATTCATCCCTGCAGAAATCCTGTATTCTTTCTCTCTCTCTTTCTCTTAAACTGAGGTACTTTGGACATTTGAGCTCTGGAATCGGAACTATGGAGTTTGCTTTCCTCCTCTCAAAAGGGCTATCACAGAGGTCTGGAAAAGGGCAACAGTAATGATTTAAAGGCTGGAAAAGTTTTAGAGTTAGAAGGGACCTCGGAGGTCATTCATCCAACCTCTTCTCATGGTGGGGATTTTGCAATGACAGCATCCCCTGACCTAGAGCCATCCAGGATCTGCTCAAAGCCCTTTAGTGCAGGAGAATCTACCACCTCCTGAGGCAGACTGTTCCCTGTCAAACAGCTCTTACCTATCCTGACAGGTGTCGCCATTTCCCTAGCTCACTTGCAACTTGCTGCAGCTGCTTTTCTGGCAAACCAAGCTAGGCTAACGTTATTTACTTGCTTCTAATCCGCCATTAATGAATCAACAATTTAAAGGCCTTCCGAAACATGGGAGAAATGCACAAAGAGAGCATGAAAAGGGCCTGTTCAGAATTAGGGGTGTGCACGGACCCCCCACTCCGCTTCACTTTCAGATCCGCCATTTTCGAATTGGGCCGCCCCCACTCCGCCTGTGCCCACTCCGCTCTGCTCGGAGCTCCGGATCCGGATCGGAGCTCCATTCCCACCCCCATAGGGGGGTTACCGGGCCCTGCCGCCATCGCCGCCCATGCGGCGACGGCGGCAGAGCCCGGTAAGGGACCAAGGGAGAGGGGGACCTTACCTGCCTCCGTCCGCGGTCCGTCGCTGTCTTCAATTGAGCCCGCGGTTCCACCAGGAAGTCTGGGCCGCAAGCGGCCCAGACTTCCTGCTGGAACCACGGGCTCAATTGAAGACGCTGACAGACCGCAGACGGAGGCAGGTAAGGGAGAGGAGGGCGGGGGGACAGCGGCAGGGCCCGGTAAACCCCACTTACCTTTCCGGCGGAGCTCCAGATAGAGGCGAAGGATCCGCCTTCACCTCAATCCTCTTCGCCACGCTCCGCCGGCCCCCCAATCCTCTTCGCCTCCGCCTTAAGGGCAGGCGAAGCCCCCCGCTCCGCTCCTGATTCTACGGTCCGACTAGAAGCGGAGCACATCCCTATTCAGAATGACACTTTAGGCTCCGTGGTTAGTGAAACTGTGTTTCTCTGGGGTTAGCACTAACCAGAAGCTGTGCTGTCGCACGCAACACTTTAAGCCATGGTTAGAGCCGCTAACCCTGCTGCAGACAATCCGAGTGGAGTTGGAAAGTGACCAGGATTTAGCGAAACGCATCGCCCAAGACACCTTAAACGCTGCTGCTTAATCAAAAGCCTTGACCAACAGGGTTTAAGGTGTCTTCTGAACAGGCCTATAGAGAGAGAAGAGAGAAATGTGGTGTGTATGTGTGGTCACTGTGGATGCAAACACACCCAGACTGAAACTTAATCTTGTTTTTAACTAAAACCGACTTCTCACAGAGGTGTTCAACCTGTGCCAGGGATGTACCAATTCAGATCATGGTATGGATGTGTGAATCAGCAGTTTGAGTTTGCCCAAATTTCTCCAAATTCCATCTTGAACTTTGTTCCGACTTGCATCTGTATCAGATTCTGAGCTTTTATTATTATTTTTTGTTCTGTTTGCGTGAAAATCCATCCACATTTTCATGTAAACTCTTCCAAATGTACACATCAGCTGTGCAGATCTTTGAAATATATACATCCTTCTCTGCTTGATATTTGTGTGCATTAAAAGTATGCATTTTTCATGCACACTTTTCAACTGTATGCAGGCTGTACATTTTTTGGGCCACAAATCGCATTACAAGCTTGGATATATAGACTTCGACCACAGTTTGCATCCAAGTCCATCTTTGGGCCGAAAGGTGCAAACTGGATAAATCCTGATTAAAAACAAACTGAAACAAATTTCATATTCCTCCCTGATTATAGGTGGAGACTTAAGTGATTGAATGCTTCTGAATAAAAACAAATCCCTGCACTTAGAAAATTAACAGCTCAGCTAGAAAGCTAAGGTTAGAATCCTTTCCCCTACCTTGCTAGATTGCTATGAGTGGGGAAATTGTTTTTGTTTTGTTCATTTTTATGCACATGCATTCAGACTCTGGCCAGTAGTTTGGAAGGGATGAAGAATCAGTATTATTATTATTTGCTGTATTAGTATTTGCTGTCCTTCCTCCCATTTAAAAACAAACAGACAATGTCCATTTAAAAAAAATGCTTGCAACAGGAAGGAAGAATGTCATTAGACCAGCTCTCAGGCTAGTCTAATCTTTGCCTGTGTTGTTGGAGAGCTAGGAGGGTTTTCGGGGGTGGGGGGGAACCTCCATTTGCCAAGGCCACACACCCAGGCCTTAGCTAGACCTAAGGTTTATCCCGGGATCGTCCTGGGGTCATCCCTGTTGGATATCCTGGGAGCAGGCAGGGATGACCCCAGGATGATCCTGGGATAAACCTTAGGTCTAGCTAAGGCCCCAGTCTGTCCATGTATTCTTCTCCCTGATTTCAGGGAGGGAATGGTCCCACAAACCCATTCCATGGAGGCAGGGAGGAGGGATTTGAAATCAATTCTCCTACTCCAAGGTGGGAATCTGTCTCTGGCCTTGGGAGGGAGAGACCCAGGCCATGGCTAGACCAGGCCTATTTCCCGGGATCATCCCTGTGCATCCTGGGGCATAGCTAGACCAAAGGTTTATCCCTGGATCATCCAGGGGTCAAACCTGTTCATCTAGGTGACACACAGGGGATCCAGTGCTCAGGCAGGGGTGAACCCTGGATGATCCCAGGATAAACCTTAGATCTAGCTGTGGCCCAAACGACACACAGGGGATCCCGGGGGCAAGCAAGGACGACCCCTCCATTTGCCTGGGATAATCCTTACGTCTAGCTAAGGCCCCAATCTCTCCTATGGGCCCTGGGGGCACAAGCTGTCTGCTTTGGAAGGCAGTCAGATGGTGGTGGGGCCGGGGGGGGGGGGGTGTCCTAATGCATCACTATACAATTTGGGATATAATATCAAAGTCCAGGAATTAAATTAAACCGTCAAACCTTACAATGCAATTCTACGCAATACTCAAAACCTACCCATGTTTTACTTGGATGCAGTCTAACTGAAATCAATGGAAGCTAATTACAAGTTAATAAGTTTAGAATCAAGCCATTGACATTAAGAGTGTCATCAGATGAGTGTATTATAGCATACTTGTTACTGACCACTTATGGATGTCCGTGGGTCCTTCTGATGATGACGTCCACCTCCCATGTGTCTCCTGCTCCTTATTCCGTGGAAAAATAAGACTCAGGAAATGCATCTCTTTCGGTTTGCAGCAAAACGTGCCGCCATTTCCTGCTGTGTGCAGGAAAGCAGCATGGAAAAAAAATGCCCACTGAATGGGTCACGTGGTCTTTGTTTACTTCCTCTTTCTTCAGATGCTGAAGGAAGAGGAAGCTGCTCTTCCCTATTGTGGGACAAAAGCACGATTCAAAGCCAGGGGAGGAAACGTGATTCCCCTCCCCCACCCTGTCAGAAGGAGCTTAACATTTAGAGATGTTTCAGCATGAGAAGATCACAGTATATGAGACACAAACATGTCAGGCATACATTTAAAAACAAAAATCGCAATTCTTTAACTAGGACTGATTTGTTTAAATTGTTACCATGCCCGACCTTGAAGGCTCAGGGTGGTTAACCAATTTCAAAGAACATCCTAAATCCCATTAAAACTGCAAATCTTATGCACACTTACATGGGAGTAAGCCCCGTTGAACTCTGTAGTATTTATTTCCGGGTAACCATAGATCATGCTTCATTCGTACAGAGTAAAACCAAATGAATCTTCAATACACACAATTGTACCATCTTCTGCTACTTTTATCTTGTCCTCCAGCTCTGGAAGACAAGGGCTTAGAATACATCTGCAACTTTTGTAATTTCATCACGAAACATTTTTTGAAGGCCAGAATAGAATTCTTCACATCAAGAGTAGCCAGAGTGCTTAACTTGTTTTCAGGTGTGTGCGTTTATAGAACTCCTTATCCTTTGGCTGACGTTTTGATGACAGGTCATTCTGGGCTCAATCTATCTCGCTGTTCCCTTGCGCAAGCCCTATTGAAATAACTGTGAGTCCGTGGAGGCTGGTGGCTCCACTGTCAGTGGGCTGTAAATCCGCTCCAGGTTTCAGTCAGAACCACTCACAACTCTAAAGGAGCTATCCAAGGTGCAGAAAGACCCTGGATAGGTCTTTTAGAGTTCTGACTAAAAGCCATAGCAGATTCACCACCCCACTGACATCGGAGCCACCAGCCTCCACTGGTGTGACCCACACAAGAGGAAAACTATGCTCCTTTCATTTCATGGGGGGGGGGTGCTTGCCAGGGGGGATTCCCCAATGAATTTCTCTTTTCATTATCACCCACATCAGGCTCCAAAAGCAATGAAAGTCCACCATTCTCACCAAGTGCCAGAGAGCCCTCGAAAGCAGAGAAGGGATGGCATGTGTGTGAAATGGTGGAGGGGAGACGCCAGGGAACAGTGGGGCATTTGGAAGTAGGGAGGAAGCGAAGATCTTGGACGGGCTGCGCATCTGCGGGAAGAAGCTCTGTGGTCCCTTTGTGTGTTCCCGCGCATTCAGGCTTCTGATGAAACGAGAAAGGGGGACGTGGCGCTGTGACAACATCTTCATTGTGGATGGAAGGTCATTCGGGCGCTAGAGTTTTGCTCGTGCATTTTCAAAGGAACTGGTGCAGAATTTACTGACACATTTGAGTTGCATGGACACCAGTGTCTAAGATTCATTGTACCGTGTGACCTCTCTCTCTCTCTCTCTCTCTCTCTCTCACACACACACACACACACACACACACACACCTCAAATATTCTGTTTAAGCAATAAATTCTGTGGTGCCACTTTGTGTGATTTGGGTTAAGAGGTGCTTTGGGGACCATGAACCGTACATTCATTCTTAAAACCCAAAACACTCAGGTGGGATTTATAAATCTGTTGGTGAGTGGGATCTGTCCATATATCGGCATTGTTTTCTTTCTTTGTCAGGTGAGTCATGGGCACACCTGTTCAGGTAAGAGAAATAAGCTACTTGGTTGGATAGGGGATGGTCCACATTATTTAGATAAGCTTTTACAATCATAGAATTATCATTCAAAGAGTCCCAAAAGCTGTCAGCTCCAACCCTTACCCTTAAACAGATTCTATACCTGTACTATCACAGAGATTCACCTGTCCAATCCATTTTTGTTCCAGAGTTGTAGATTTCACAACACCCCAACCCCTACCATTCGGACCTTCTTCTTTTTTGACAGCCCTTACTGTTTTTGAGCAGTAGGTGGCAGCAGGTAAAAGAAATTCATTTGGGCACAAGCAGCAATACGGTACTGTAGGACAGAGGTCCTGAAAAAAACAGAGAACTCCAACAGTAGAATTGACACTCAGATGAAATGCAAAGTAAATCAGGCAAAACGTTTGTGGCAATCCCAGGGAAATTTCTGGGTTTTGCATTTCCTGCAGCCAATGTGTTGGGGTGTGCAACAGACAGCACTGCTTCCTATCTGCTTCACTATGCCACATTGTGCCATTCTCATTCAAATGGGGGCAAAGGTTTTTTAAAAAAGTACTAGGTGTGTCTTTTTTGGCATTGCATTTTGGATCCACTTCTGTTGTTATCTACCAGCTGCTGATGGGTGTGTCTAGGGAAATGAACAGTGGTGCAGCTAAGAAGCTTTAGACCCTGGACTTATGGGTCTTATGGCGGGGAGGGGGGAGGTGCTTTGACAGTCATGTGTTTTGCTTCAGTTGTGAAGCACACAGCTAGCATTTTTTCCCCTACCACCACCAACAATAACTGCCATTCTGTCATGTCTAACCCTACTGCCCCTGTTTTGGGAGGAGGTGTTTCAGGTAATCAATCAGAATCAGATTCGGAAATAGAGGAGGTGGCGCCAGACACCAGCCAGCCTGTACCACTGGAGGAGAAAGCTCTCATGGTCAATACCCCAGCTGAGAGCTTATCTCCAGAGCTTATCTCCACAAGGCCAAATCCTACACACTCTGTGAGAAGTGAGTTTTCTTCCAGAGAACACCCCAACAAGCTAGCTGATGCTAGAGTCTGCCGGAAGCTCAAACGCACGAAGCGGAAGGAAGGTGTGAGAAAGTCAGTCCAACTAGGATTGCGCCAGAACCTGCCTCCACACCAGGCTCTCTGAAGTTACAGGCGTTTGGGAAGTGGCTTCCTATTCTTCTTGAGCGGACAATTGTCTCACTTAGTTTGCATAGTTTTGCCTAGGGGGATGTTTCCAAGCGATTAGACTCTCTTCAGGTAGAAGAGACATTTGTTGCTTAATAAAAGCTTTGTGGATTACTTAGCAAGCCTCGTCATTTGCCTCCCATCGAAAGCAGGAGTTTTCTGAGAAACACGACACATTCCATGCTTTACAACTGCCTCTACATGCCTTATTCCAAGGGTGTGGAACCTCTTTCAGTCCAAGAGCCAAATTCCATTTGGGAGAAGCCCTTGGGGGATGGCACATTTCAGTAGTGGGTGGTTCCAAAGGCAAAAGTGGCAGGGGCAGATCAATACTAGCACATTTTAGCTTAAATCCCTTTCTGCCAGTAACTAAGCCTCAGGCCCTACCACGAAGTGAGAGGATGGTGCAGCAAGCAGCAGAGTATGGGAAGAGTGACACTTTGGCCACTCCCTCACATTCTGCCCCTCCCCTCCCCCCTGCTTGTGCACCTCCCAACCCAGCTGGCTCTGCACACCTGGCTGCCGGCTGGCTTACTTTTCTTTGTGCATGTACACACGCCTACCTCCCCAGCAGGCTACCAGGATCTCTTGCAATACTTTGCCCGATGTGCAGGTGCTGCGCAGTTCCTGAAGGCGGAAATAGCTTATGGGCAGCACGCTGGAAAGGAGGGGGCACAAAAGAAACTAATTCAGCTGGTGGGCAGGCAAGAACACACCCACACACTGAAAGACTGGTGTTTGGGGGAAAGGGTGGGGCTAGGGCAAGGGGGCATGGCTTCCTGGGACACTCCAGAGGACTGGATTAGGACTGCAGGGGAACTAGATTTGGCCTCCAGGCTTGAGATTCTGCAACCCCGGCTTATTCTTTAGAATGTTTGCCAATCCAGATTTTTTAAAATAATAATAATAATAACAATAATAATAATAATAATAATAATAATAATAATAATAATATCTGAGCTGGTGCAGTTTGCACATTTTAAGCTTACTTAAATCACAGCATGAACATGACTACAAGTATAAAGTGAATGCTCTTTTAGCTACCATCACCTGCCACTCTCTGTGTCAGCATTCCCCAATCTGGTGGCCTCCAGATAAGTTGGACTACAACTCCCAGCATTCCCCAGCCTGCTATTCATGTCCGGAAAGAGGCCCAGAGTCCACTAGGCAGCATGTTAGATATTGCTGAGTCCTACTTGTGAGGAGGAAGCATACGCTTGGGCTGGGCCCTGATGACAAGCCAGGAAGGGGGTGTGGCAGTGGCATCACTTATAAAGCTGCCCAGTTTGAGCTCAGCCATTGCTGAAACAACATCTTCCTTGTGGTCCTCCACGCTGGGGAGATCTCCTGCTAACCTTAACTTGCTTATCTTTACAGGACTATGCCTGATATGGCAAGATTTGACTCACATGGAAACCTGGCAGAAACAGGACAAGCAGATACCAGCTTATCTGGTGTTGAGCAGGGGGTTAGACTCAATGGCCTTGAAGGCCCCTTCCAACTCTATGATTCTATGATACATGAATAGATGTAGTTTAGTCCTAAAACAAGCAATGGAGAGGCCCTGCCATCTTACTTAGAGGTCTTGAAGTCATTCATGTGAGGTCTGTTTCTCCTTGTCTATACAAGTTGGCATGGGGGGGGCAGGGTCCCCGCCTCTCCTGTTTCCATTTTCATGGTAAATTTGTTTGCTGGACTGCTGTTGAAATTCTGGAAGCAGAGAGAATGCATTTGCTTCATAACCTTTTTGGATCTGACAACTCTTATAAAATCTATTAAACCCTTTAATGATATCCCCGCTCTGTGGCAGTGCTTGTGAATGAATGCGGGATCAGAAATTGAATTTTAAATTAAAATGTTGTTTTTGTGGTCCATGTGACTTAACTGGAATGGAAATTAAAGGGGCTGGTTTTCTATACTTGGACTGTTGGGGGAATTGTTCTGATGTACAGTTCAGTTTTGCAAGGGGGGCGGGGTTCATCTTCAAAAATGAAGCATCTTTTAGATCAGCATATCCCAACCTGGTTCACTCCAGATATTTTGGACTACAACTGTCAACATTCCTGATTGCTGGCCATGATGGCTGATGCTGATGGGTGTTGAAGTCCAACGTATGAAAGGCATCAGGTTGAGGAAGGCTATTTTAGATTATTCTGATGACATTCCTGTCTGTGAAGCTAGAATTTGTGCTGGGAAAGTTGACTATCACTAATAGGAGCCATCTGTCTCTTGCTGAGGTGATAAACCTGTTTGTATGTGGGTTGTAACATGTGAAAGTGTGGCTCACACAACTGAAGGTTTCCCCACGCAAGGAACATTCCCTTCACATTTAAAATTAGAAGATAATCATTTCTTTATTCCTCATTTGTCAGCCATTCATCATCATCATCATCATCATCATCAGTGCCCTTCAGATATGTTAGTCTGCAATGCCCATGATCCACAGACAACATGGCTGCCGTATCCTGGATTTGAGAAAGTAGTGGATTTTGCTTCATTGGAACTGCTGGATAAACTACTGAAAAAATGCGAATCCACTTCTCTTAAAAAGATGTAAGATGACTTATTATGAAATGAAAATACCAAGTGTTAATGATAAATAATTAAGAATTTGAAAATGTAAATAAGATGGGGGATACTTGGCTCAGCGATACTACAAACGAGAAGGATCTTGGAGTTGTTGTAGATCGCAAGCGGAATAAGAGCCAACAGTGTGATATGGCTGCAAGAAAAGCAAATGCTATTTTGGGCTGCATTAATAGAAGTATAGCTTCCAAATCACATGAGGTACTGGTTCCTCTCTATTCGGCCCTGGTTAGGCCTCATCTAGAGTATTGCGTCCAGGTCTGGGCTCCACAATTCAAGAAGGACACAGACAAGCTGGAGCGTGTTCAGAGGAGGGCAACCAGGATGATCAGGGGTCTAGAAACAAAGCCCTATGAAGAGAGACTGAAAGAACTGGGCCTGTTTAGCCTGGAGAAGAGAAGATTGAGGGGAGACATGAGAGCACTCTTCAAATACTTCAAAGGTTGTCACACAGAGGAGGGCCAGGATTTCTTCTCGATTCTCCCAGAGTGCAGGACACGGAATAACGGGATCAAGTTAAAGGAAGCCAGATTCCAGCTGGACATCAGGAAAAAACTTCCTGACTGTTAGAGCAGTACGACAATGGAATGAGTTACCTAGGGAGGTTGTGGGCTCTCCCACACTGGAGGCCTTCAAGAGGCAGCTGGACAACCATCTGTCAGGGATGCTTTAAGGTGGATTCCTGCATTGAGCAGGGGGTTGGACTCGATGGCCTTGTAGGTCCCTTCCAACTCTGTATTCTATGATTCCATGATTCTAAGAAGTAGCAATTGTATTAAAGGGAAAACAATGCAGAGACACAAGCAGGTTCACAATGAATTCTGGGTAATTGGAATAAAAAATAATGGTCCAGTTGATCTGGATGGTATCCAAACAGAACATGGTGAGCTAAAGTCCTATCAGTCAGACCAAAATGTTATTTCAGTCATGAACAGGTGTATTATATTCCAGGTCAAAAGTGTACTTAAAGTTTTTGCTTATCAATTAATGTACACATCAAAAGCTAGATATACGGTTGTCTGGGGAAATTATACAATTATGTTTAAGTAGCAAATTTTGTGTAAGGAGTTATCGAACCTTTAATTAAACTCTTCTTGGCCAGAATCTGCTCTGCCCTGCTGAGTGGCAATAAGGTATAGCACAGGCCAGCTTACGTAAGAACATAAGAAGAGCCATGCTGGATCAGACCGAGGGTCCACTTAGACCTAATCTACACAAAGCAGGATATTGCACTATGAAAGCAGTATGAAAGTGGTACATAAAAGGCAGGAGCCACACCAAGCAGGATATTGGTATATGGTATGTGTCAATGGGCCCATACTGCTATAAAGCAGTAGTGTGGCTGCTTCCTTTTATATACCGCTTTCATACCACTTTCGGAGTGCAGTATCCTGCTTGGTGTAGATTAGGCCCTAGTCCAGCACTCTGTTCACACATTGGCCAACCAGCTGTCGAGTAGGGACCCACAAGCAGGATATGAGTGCAACAGCACCCTCCCACCCATGTTCCCCAGCAATTGCATATAGGCTTACTGCCTTGGATACTGGAGGTAGCAAATAACCATCAGAACTAGTAGCTCTTGATAGCCTTCTCCTCCAGGAAATTGTCCATCCTCTTTTTAAAGCCATGCAAATTGGTTTCCATCACTACATCTTGTGGTAGTGAATTCCGTGGTTTAACTATGTTGTAAGAAGAAGTACTTACTTTTATTTGTCCTGAATCTCCCACCAATCAGCTTCATGGGATGACCCCATTGGGTTCTAGTATTTTGAGAGCTTGTAGAGGATTCCTTCATTGCATAGTCCCTGTACCACCAGTGGACATTGCTGGATTTGAGGAATGAATGAGAAATTCATTTCATTTCATTTTTGACCAGAATTTATCCAATTCACAACGCCTGGACCTGAAGATAGACCTGAACTCAAGCTGCAGTCAACATCTGTAGATTTTCAAGCTTATGATACAATTTGCTGAAACAAAAACAAAAAGCATACATTTGAAAAATGTGCATGTAAAAGCGTACTTTTGAAAAATGTGCATATAAAAGCATACTTTTGAAAAATGTGCATGTAAATGATACATTTGAAAAATGTGCATGTAAAAGCGTACTTTTGAAAAACGTGCACATAAAAGCGTACTTTTGAAAAATGTGCATGTAAAAGCGTACTTTTGAAAAATGTGCATGTAAAAGCGTACATCTGAAAAATGTGCATGTAAAAGCGTACTTCTGAAAATGTGCATGTAAAAGCGTACTTTTGAAAAATGTGCATGTAAAAGCGTACTTTTGAAAAATGTGCATGTAAAAGCGTACTTTTGAAAAATGTGCATGTAAAAGCGTACTTTTGAAAAACATGCATGTAAAAGCGTACTTTTGAAAAATGTGCATGTAAAAGCATACTTCTGAAAAATGTGCATGTAAAAGCGTACTTTTGAAAAAATGCACAGAAAGATGGTAGAAGAATGCATACATTTTAAAAAATGTGCACATATGGGGAAATATGCAGAAAAATACACACAGATATTCTTGCAAACAGGAGAACTCAAGCTCATCATCCCTAGTCGAGATGCAGTGGAGGCTTGTGACTCCGATATCAGTGGGCAATGAATCTGTTCCGGTTTCAGTCATAACCAGCCAGAACTCTAAAGGAGCTATCCAAGATGCAAAGTACCAGTATATTTTGCAAAGTACCTTGGGTAGGTCCTTTAGAGTTCTGACTGGTTCTAGTTGAAACCTGGAGCGGATTCACTGCCCCACTGACATCAGAGCCACCAGCCTGCACTGTTGAGATGCAATCGATCATGAAACCATCCAGGGGTGGGCGTTTCTGGCTCCGTTCTTGTCAGCAAGCAGGGGACTGCAGCTAACAACTGGCCTGCTTCCTGCTCTTTGAAGTACTCTTGTCAATGTCAACCCCCTATTGACTCTCAAGCTAAGAAGATCAAGCAAGCAATGCAACAGATAGATATAATGGTCAACCCACACATGGAAGAAGTCTCCTGAGACAGTCGGGAGGTGGGACAAGAGGCCATTGTTCATAGAAGAGAAGTTCCCCATGGATTATGACCTATGTCAATATTATGTAATACCATGTTGAAATCTTTACTGGCTCCCAGCTCATTTCTGAGTCCAATTCAAAGTGTTTGTGATTAAAACCCTAAATGACTTGGAGTCATGATACCTAGAAGATCATCTGCTTCCACATTCTCCTGCCCACTTGCTTCAATCTGATGGAAGGCTCTGTTCCTCCCTGTTCCACCAACAATGGAAATGCAGTTGGGGGAATACACAGGTCAGGGCCTTGTTCATCGTGGCACCCCAAGGCTCAGCACTTTGGATAGTTCCTTTAGAATTCCAATGCTGCTATCTTTCCTGCGCCAGGTTAAGACTTTCCTCTTTGCCCAGGCATATGGCGGCACATCTTAATCACCCACATGTTTAGTTTTGTGTGTGTGTTTTTAACGGTTTTTAATGCTTTATGTGTGTATGTTCTGTGTTTTAGAATTTAAAATTTTATATACTCGTTTTTATCTTAATTTTAGAATTTCTGTAAACCGCCCAGAGAACCCCGGCTATGGGAGCGGTATATAAGTGCAATAAATGAATAAATAAATAAAACCAGAATGGATTCACGGCTGCACCGAAATTGGAGCTACCTGTCTCCACTGCTCCTATCCAGCTTTTGATCTGCTGCTAGTTTTAATTTCAAGTAATTTTGTCTGCTATGTTATACATGTCCCACGTTGAGGGACGAAGAAGCAAGATACATATGTTTTAATAAAAATGTTAACATTTATAAGCGATGGCCAGCATTTCTTTTCATCCAGACTCCCAGCGTTCCCATTTTGAGGCCATTTCCTCAAGTAATTCTGAAATCAGTTTTATAGTTCTCATACCTATAACTCAGAAGTGCCAGCATGTGTATGCTGCAGTTAGGCACAAATACAGGGGTGGGGAAGCTCAGAAAACCCTAGTGCAAGTCCTTGGCTCCTCTGTAATTCAATTAAACTAAGCTTTGCAAAAAACCTCAGCTTCTGATCCAAGAAACACTCCGTGCGAATCCTCCACTCCTCTGCAAATTAACGAAAGAAAACTTTGCTAATCTTTCCAACCTGGCCTCCTTAACAGGACATAGTTCCTAGGCCAGCAAGCAGAACAAGAGACACTAAGGCCTTAGCTAGTCCTAGCGGTCTAGCGGGATGGAGGGGTGAAGTAGGGTGAGCATATGAAGAGGAGGACAGGGCTCCTGCATCTTTAACAGTTGCATAGAAAAGGGAATTTCAGCAGGTGTCATTGGTATATATGGAGAACCTGGTGAAATTCCCTCTTCATCACAACAGTTAAAGTAAAGGAGCTATACTAGAGTGACCAGGTTTAAAAGAGAGCAGGGCACCTGCAGCTTTCACTGTTGTGATGAAGGGGGAATTTCACCAGGTTCCCCATATATACAAATGACACCTGCTGAAATTTCCTTTTCAATGCAACTGTTAAAGGTGCAGGAGCCCTATCCTCCTTTTCGTATGGTCACCCTAGGTGAAGATCTCATGATTTTTTCATCGCGAGATCTCCCCCTCAGTTCACACACAGTGCGCAATGACCTCAGATGGAGAGGCATCAGGCCCAACATTTTTTTGTTGTTGTTTATTAAAGGGATAGCAGCACACGAACGCTCATGCGCAAAAGGTAAGTGATTTTTCCGATTAAAGGGCCAGCAGCGCATGAACGCTTGTGCGCAAAGGGTAAGTGATTTTTTTTCTAATTAAAGGTCCAGCAGCACACGAATGCTTGTGCACAAACGGTAAGTGATTTTTCTGATTAAAGGGCCAGCAGCACATGAACGCTTGTGCGCAAAAGGTAAGTGATTTTTTCTAATTAATGGTCCAGCAGCACACGAATGCTTGTGCGCAAAAGGTAAGTGATTTTTCCGATTAAAGGGCCAGCAGCGCATGAACGCTCATGCGCAAAAAGTAAGTGATGTTTTAACAAAATAATTACTTTCCCCACTCCCCCCAACCCACCCCCGATGGGCACAGTGCTCCTGATGAGCTCTGAGCCCTGTGCATGAGTCCCGGCTCCTCGCGAGGAATTGCGAGGAGCCGGGACAAACTGTGTGCCTGGCCACACATTCCATGGTCTTGGGATAAGCCCGAGACCACGGAAAAACTGTGCCTAAAGGGTAGGATAAGATCCTGGGCAAGGGAGGAATCATCCCTTCCTGATCCCTGGATCCCTTGTGCGTCATGTGGACGCACAGGGACGATCCAGGGGATCACCCTGGGATTTTGCCCCACCTAGCTATGGCCTAAGCCTGCCCTTGTTATCCCACATTGGCATCAGCATACGAATGCGCAAAGCTACGGATCAGTATGGCATCAGCATACGAATGCGCAAAACTACAGAAGGAGATTTGAAAGTCTCTTGGGAGAATGGCTAAAAGTTTAGAATTTCCGTTTCAGATGATTGTAAGCACAACCTTGTGGCTCTGCTGGACGCCTGAAGCTCCATACATGCAGAGGTGCCTCCATTTTTGTCACTGAGCAAGGAAACACCCATGGTTTTCAAGCGAGAATCCCAGCATGCCTGTGTAGAAGAAAAGCCCAACCATGCTATTTCAGGAGGCACGTACCTACGACGCCTGGTTCTGGCACGGTGACTGCATCATTACGAGCACACACACAGCCCCGGGTCCTCTCCTCAATCCCCTCTTTCTTCTCCCTGCCCCACTCTGAATCTGCCACCTAATTAAAATGCTAATGAAATTAAACTGTTGCCTGCATTAAGCCGGTGAGCACATTCAAGATCACTTTTAAGGACTCACTGCAGATGGTAAAAGATTCTCTAGTGAGCCGGTTAAACAACCCAAAGTGGGCCGTGGAAGGCTCCTCCATGAACCTTTTACATTTCAAAGGGCTGCTCAGGGAAGTTTATTCATGGCCTTCTGCATTGCTGTGGCAGACAACGAGATTATCTCCTTGAGTAAAGGCCGAGGCAAGGCAGAAGTTTGGAGCATCCTGCAAGCCTCCTCCCCTGACCTGCCACCCTGCCTCCCAGGCCATATGGCGCACTGATAATCGGCTGAGCCATTGCTGGAGAAGGGTTACTCCTTTAATTAGATCAGCTTAGGGAGAAGGCGGCCTACGCCACAAAGTGGAGCCACGTTCGTATTCATGACAGACATTGGGAGCTTAGCCGTGCTCCTCGGGGAGGGGACAGCATCAACGCCCTGCTTGAGGAGGAGATGTTCGAGAGGGACTGAGAAAGTCATTAGAAGTGAGATGAATGAGGTGAAAGAGGACCCTTTTCTGAATCTTCCCTTTAAAAAGATCCCTGATTTCCTTTTCCTGCCAGAGTTATCTCAGCTAGATCAAAACGCAATGAATGCAACATCATTTCATATTACTGGGAGATGTTCCATGGATCCACCCTTGACTTCTTTTTCCTCCCCTGTTGGTAATTCCCAACAGCTTGAAACCTCTTGGCTCACCAGGCTGTCCCATCAAGACCATGGTGCTTACGTCGAGGCCCCTCCTACCTCCTAGGCCCCACCCCTTCAGGCCTAGTTACTAAGCTGTGGCTGGAGGAGCACTCTTCCACCCACTGTCTCAGTCAGAGTGACGTTGGTGTCTGTGGACTTTCCGTAGCTGGGGAAAGGACACATTTACCCAGCTGGGTCCCCCCTTGAAGCACCTGGTGGAGGTGTGTTACTCCATACACACCTAGGCTGTGGCGGTGTAGTTAGTCATGACTAATTTCATTCACATTGATTTCAATGGGTCTGCTCTATGTATAACTAAACCTACATTCCACCCTGGTTTTTAAAGGGTTGACCTTGGTTGTTCCAGGATCCGAGTTAGTCTATACTACGAGCCAAAACAGACATTACATTATTATTATTATTATTATTATTATTATTATTATTATTATTATTATTATTATTAATTTATTTATTTATATAGCACCATCAATGTACATGGTGCTGTACAGAGTAAAACAGTACAGAGTAAAACAGTAAATAGCAAGGCCCTGCCGCATAGGCTTACAATCTAATAATTTGTAAGGATTCAAACTTTGAATCCTTATCTAGTGTGTGTGTGTATATATATATATATATATATATATATATATATATATATATATTCATTTTTACTCTACAGTAAGTACAAGGGGCCCAAGCCAGATCTTAAAGGTCCCCTATCCCCACCCTAGGGTTCCGATTTGGATAAGGCCTACTGCACCTACTCTATAGTAAAAATGGGGAGCAGACATAATGGGGAGCAGACATGCTAGGCATGGATTTAAATTAATGTCTGTTTTGACCCTAGGAAGGGTGTGAGATGAGGACTTTAGGCAGTCTACTAGGTTTGTGCATCGTTTCCCCCACCTTTTTGTTTCAGTTTTTTAATACCTCTTACTCCAAATAAAGTTTTGTTGGAATTCGAGATGTCTCTTGTGCAAAGCTTGAATGTAACCCCCTTCCAATTCCCAGTTTTCTCCCACTCTCTGTACAGGCTTCTGAATGTCATGATGCATGACTCAAAGACACAAAATATGTGCATGCACAAAAGCAAAAGGCAGAGGTATGTTGTAGCCGCACGCACTGCGTGTAGAAATTACAGTGACATGCCACCATGCAGTTCCGAATTTTCCTTTAGCAAGCTATGACTTAGAGGAAACATATTGTTTAGAAGTTGTGACCAAAGAAATGAAATGAATATTATCATTCCCAAGTGAAGGCTGGGACTTTTTGGTAAAATGAATAGTCCACCATTAAAGTCTGGCGAGGTCAGTTCCTTTCTTGGTACATCAGCTCGTACTAAGGCAGGATCGACACTACTGCTTTAAAACGGTTTATAACAGTAATGACAACTGTTGGGGCCCAGGACACACTCCAGATACAGTTTTCAAACCGTTTTCAAAGTGCCATATCCTGCTTGGTGTAGATCTGGCCTAACTCCTCAGGAATCATATAACCATGAGGGATCGTGCTGAGAGATTTCAGGATGAAAACAAATTTTCTGATCTTGAGTTCTCTTTGCCTTTGAGAACGCTCAAAAATATCACTTGGCTATGAGACTTTTGCTTCTTCTTTTTTTAAGAAAGGTGACCTGTTAAATTATTCTTAGGAAGCCTTTTGAATTGCGTTTTCCTTATTACCCCTACCACAATTGTATGTATTGTATGCTGACTGGGGAATGATGGGAGTTGTAGTCCAATGTTGCCCCTGGATTATGGAATGGCCTGCCGAAGGAGATTCATAATATTAACACTCTCTGTGATTTTAAGGCAGCTTTGAAGACTAGCCTTTTCCAGCAGGCCTACCCAGATTAATGTAAAATCAAGAATTTTTAAAAATGCGTTGATTTCTGTACTAATGTTGTTCCCCGCCTCCATCCAAAGGGAGAGGCGGGTAAGAAATTATTATTATTATTATTATTATTATTATTATTATTATTATTATTATTATTGTATCTAGATTATATGACTCTATGGGCCTGTTCAGACAACATGCTAAGCCATGGTTAAGCCACTAACCCTTTTGTAGCAAAGGGTTAGTGTGCATGTTTAAACCATGGGTATGGAGCCACCCTGGTTAGGTATGGTTCACACTACACACTAAGCCATAATGTTTAGCTCAAAATGCTTAACCACTGTGGCTTAGCGTGTTGTCTGAACAGAGTCACTGGCCTTAACTAGACCTACCTGTTAGTCTGCGACGGGTGATGGTTTTATTGTGAGATCCCCCCTGTTTACACGTGGCGCACGACGTCCTCAGACAGAGAGGCATCATGCCTGCCATTTTAAAAAAATCTTAAAGAAGCAACAGTGCACGAACACTCGTGCACAAAAGGTAAGTTTTTTAAAAAATATATAATTTCCCCGCTCACACACACACACACACACACGCCGTGCTCTTGAGGAGCTCTGCGCCCCATGCGTGGGTCCTGGCTTCTCGTGAGTAACCGTGAGGAGCCATGACAAACCATGGCGCCCGGCCACACGTTCCGCGGTCTCGCCCGAGACCACGGAAAAACTGGGCCTAAGGGGGAGGGCGAGATCCTGGGGCAAGGGAGGAATCATCCCTCCCTGATCCTGGGATCCCCTGTGCATCATGTGGATGCACAGCGATGATCCCAGGGATCACCCCGGGATTTTGCCCGGTCTAGCTATGGCCACTGATTCCAGATTACAGTTTAGGGAAGGCACTTCTGTGCTCTCATACCATCCCTTATAATGTAAATACCATTTGATATTTGGAAAGCTTGATTTATATTTCTTTCTTTCAGACAAACACCTGCTGGACCCACAATGAAAGACAGATAGGTTGTACTTCTTTTATAAGAGTTTCTTTCTTTTTAATGGCCTGGTTATTAGCTGATAACTTCTCGTTCTCTAAATACCAGGGATATGGAACTGTCTCCTAGAAGTAAACACAAGACAGAAACTACGAGTGACTTATATTTACCCAGTCACAGCTGGGTGACACCATCCCCAGAGATAGGAGTGGGAGGAAGACATGACAGGCCCTTCCAGAAAGAGTCCCTGCCTTAACAAAAGCCGATTTCTTCAACGAAGGGAAGGTACTCAGATCAGGCCATTCATCTAATCTCCCACAATCCTACTGGTTCAACCAGTTTGGCAGATCCCCATTTTACAATCCAGAATTGTAGGACTGGAAGGGATCCTAAAAGGACATCCTGCCCCACCCCACACTCATTAGGGATCTTTGGTTCCATTTGCTGAAGAGCTTAGATGTTAACCTCCTAGGTTTTTGCTCTTCCATATTAGATTGCATTGACTGTTGTTATAAGCTTTGGTAGCCACTCCGGCTATCTTTTTGATAGAAGAGCAGGGGTACAAAGTTGAGTATTATATAAAGTGGGTCAGGTTGCGGAACCGGTCACTGATGTACACTTGGTTGGATAAATTCCTGCAGGAGAAGGCTATCCATTGCTACTAGTCCTGATGGTTATGTATCAAAGGCAGTAAGCCTGTGTGCACCAGTTGATGGGGAACATGGGCAGATGGGTGCTGTTGCACCCGTGCCCTGCTTGTGGATCCCTGGTCGACAGCTGGTTGGCCACTGTGTGAACAAAATGCTGGATTAGGTGGACCCTTGGTCTGATCCAGTATGTTCTTGTGGGGAGCCAGGACATCCACAAAGCAGAGGGTGGGGAACCTCTTCTGGCCTGTGGGCTAGGTGCAGCCTTTAGGGTCTCCCCATCCGACCCTCCATCCTCCAGCCAGGCCCTACTGCTAAGTCCCCCCCCCCTTGAGATGTCCTCCTTCCCCATATTATTATGAAAAAATGAGTTGTGGGAAAAGAATCTATGACAAAACCATGGTTATATGAGAGAGCTTTGGCTATGGGGTGGTTTATAAATGTAATAAATAAATAAATTGCAAATGATGCTTCTCATCATACCTATCTAAGGATACCTGTGAAATCTGCAATGGATGCAAATGAGTTCGAATTTCTATGAATCCGACCTATGGATTCCACAATGGACCTGTGTTTTCTGAGTCACACAGATTCTGGGGACCTGTTTTTAACATGGGGTGGGAGATTTGCACAAGTGCACATTAGCACAACTAGTCGAATGAAATCCTGGTTTTAAAAAAATCTGACTCCGCCAATGAGCGGAATATAGATAGAGTGACCCTATGAAAAGGAGGACAGGGCTCCTTAGAGGGACCCAAGAGAGAGACTCCTGAAACCGCTGCTGACATATGGAGGCATGAATGCCCAAGCAGAAACAGTTCTCTTCCTCCTTAGCGATACCAACAGTTATGTCACTCATAAAGTGGCCCTGTTTGCACTGGCAACGAAAAAGATTAGGAAGAGAGAACTAGATAAAATTGCTATAAACTGCCACGGAGACTCAGAGTGCTGAGCGAAACGAGAGCTTTAGTCACAGTAAATTTAAGCTTGTCTGTATGGTTCTCTTGGTTATTTTAAACTGTTGTGTACTTTTATAGTTGTATGCTTTTCTATGGATGTATTTGTCATGGCCTTTGGCTAGCACAATAAACTGATGATTGATTGACAAGGGCTCCTATATCTTTAACAGTTGCATAGAAAAGGGAATTTCAGCAGGTGTCATTTGTAGGTATGCAGCACCTGGAGAAATTCCTTCTTCATCACAACAGTTAAAGCTGCAGGAACCCTGCCCTCTTTTGTATCTGGTCACTGTAGTATAAATCCTGCAGCTTTAACTGCTGTGATGAAGAGGGCATTTCACCAGGTGCTGCATGCCTACAAATGACACCTGCTGAAATTCCCTTTTCTTTGGAACTGTTAAAGATACAGGAGCCCTGTCCTCCTTTACGTATGGTCACCCTAATACAGAAGAAAAGACACCTGACAATCCATGAAACACAAATCGAATGGATTTGACCAACTCTGTACATCTCTGTTCTTAGCTAAAAAAAATTGCATCCTTTTGCCCACTTTGGCAAAGCCAGCTAGTGTTACAAAATTACAGGCAGTTCTACCAAAGCCCTTGTTGCATTCATTGAATCCACTGATTCCAGCAAGTGGCCTAATATTTCTAGTGCCATGGCAACAAGTATTCTGTATTCTCTCACTATCTTTATTGTCCTGCTATTTTCTCCAAATTACTTCCTGTAATCTTGTCACATCCCACCACAACCTTTCCAGCAAGACCCATTTAGAACAGCAGGTCTAAATTGAAGTGGGACAAGCATGAAAACGACATGTGCAGTTTTAAGACTACGTCATCCAAGATGTGATGCACCCATGCGTAAAAACGTGTGCGCATGAGAACTCCTGTTGGTTTGGGTCACCTGGAAATAGCCATACTGGCTCGTCTACACCAAACAGGATATTCCACTATGAAAGTGGTATGAAAGCGGTATATAAAAGGCAGGAGCCACACTACTGCTTTATAGTCGTGCTGAAGTGCACTGACAACTGTTGGGGCCCATGACACATCTACACCAAGCAGGATATAACACTATGAAAGCGGTATATAGTATGTGTCATGAGCCCAAACAGTTGCCAATGCACTTCAATACCACTATAAATCAGTAGTGTGACTCCTGCCTTTTATACACTGCTTTCATAGTGTAGATGACCTGCTTGGTATATATGACCCACAGAGAGCCACTTTTCTGAACCACCCTGGAATCCTAGGGCAAGTGGGATTCATGGGACAAGGTATGAACACCTTTATGATGATTCTAACGCCACAGCTAGACCTAAGGTTTATCCCTGGATCGTCCAGGGGTCAAACCTGTTCATCTAGGTGACACACAGGGGATCCAGTGCTCAGGCAGGGATGAACCCGGGATGATCCCAGGATAAACCTTAGGTCTAGCTGTGGCCAAGAGCTTCATCACACCCGCGTTATACTGTGCAATCACTGCAAATTGCATGCAAAGGACTCAGAATTTTTCCACTTTGATTGGGAAGTACTCCCATGCATCCTGCCTTAATTGTACTATAAAGCCAAAAGATCCGCCGTATTTAGCCCCTCCTTTTTGAGCGTATCTTCCAAGCCGCCGCTGGGGCGCAGGAGCAGGATTTTAAAGAAATGCTTACATCTGCGTAAGCTTTAAAGCTAAAGACACCAAAATTGGCACAGTAATAGATATTAGGGAGAGCTTTAAGCATACCAAATTTGAATTGAATTGGGCCATCCATTGATTTTTTATGATTTTTTTTACATTTACCCACCTTAAACTCACTTCCTGGTATGCAAAGGATCGCTGTCGCCCGGTAGCAAAAACAGCAACAACAGTGAAAGCTTAGCGCTATGGGGAAAATCTGAGGGAAGCAGGTACGTGGGATGAAGCTCTAACAGACTACCTAAGAACCTGAGAAAAATCATGCTGAATCAAAGGCTTTTCTAGTCTAGCATTCTGTTCATACAGTGGCGAACTTGTGGGAAGACTCATCCATACCAAGCAGGATATTCCACTATGAAAGCAGTATATAAAAGGCAGGAGACACACGACTGCTTTATAGTGGTATTGAAGTGCACGGACAACTGTTGGGGCCCATGACACGTCTACACCAAGCAGGATATGACTCTATAAAAGTGGTATGAAAGCAGTATATGGTATGTGTCATGGGTCCCAACAGTTGTCAGTGCACTTCACTACCACTATAAAGCAGTAGTGTGGCTCCTGCATTATATATCCCTCTTTCATACCACTTTCATAGTGGAATATCTGCTTGGTGTAGATGAGCCCATAGTGTGCCTGTGAGCAAATTAAACCTCTATGAAGATACCCAATGTCTCTGCTGTTCAAGGAAAGTCAGCAAAAACTGCTGAAACTGGAATTACCAGCTGGAATTTCTGCTGAGCAAGGCCGGGAAACAAAACTGGAACATTTCTAGAGCAAGTTTCACAGATGCCTAATATACAAAGGGGAAAACCAACATGCTTATTTTATTGACAGCAAATAACTCCAAACAATAAAGAGGCTTCTGTTTCACGTAGGGTGACCATACGTAAAAGAGGACAGGGCTCCTGTATCTTTAACAGTGCCAAAGAAAGGGGAATTTCAGCAGGTGTCCTTTGTATGCATGCAGCACCTGGTGAAATTCCCTCTTCATCACAACAGTTAAAGCTGTAGGAGTTATACTAGAGTGACCAGATACAAAAGAGGGCAGGGCTCCTGCAGCTTTAACTGTTGTGATGAAGAGGGAATTTCTCCAGGTGCTGCATGCGTACAAATGACAACTGCTGAAATTCCCTTTTCTATGCAACTGTTAAAGATACAGGAGCCCAGTCCTCCTTTTCATATGGTCACTCATGGCCTTGTATCATTTGAGTGTGCTCCAGGCCTATGCACAGCATGGCAAGGGCTGCATGCACACTGCATTAGTTTAGCCTCTGAACTTTAGAGACATGGAATAGTAATCATACCACTCATCTGTCTCCCTAGGAAGGGAGACTAAATTAGGCTGACCATATGAAAAGGAGGACAGGGCTCCTGTATCTTTAACAGCTGCATAGGAAAGGGAAGTTCAGCAGGTGTCATTTGAATATATGGAGAACCTGGTGAAATTCCCTCTTCATCACAACAGTTAAAGATGCAGGAGCTATACTAGAGTGACCAGATTTAAAAGAGGGCAGCTTTAACTGTTGTAATGAAGAGGGAATTTTCACCAGGTTCTCCATATATACAAATGACACCTGCTGAAATTCCCTTTTCAATACAATTGTTAAAGATACAGGAGCCCTGTCCTCCTTTTCATATGGTCACCCTAGCTTACCTGGCCATGGATCCCCTCAAACCTGGACACAGTGGATCAGAGTGATAGATGCTTCTTCTTTTTTAGCTATTTGGATCCACAAAGCCTCCTTTTGTCCACCATTTTGATTCATCCCATCATGCTTTGGATATTGCAATGGTCCACAAAACAAAATGGTGTCAGCTAAAAAAACAAAACAAAAAACCCATAAAAAACAAAGGAAACCACGCTGGCCACTTGCTATCTGGGAACTAGCCAGACCTAAACCTTTTTTTATTCCAACATGGCTGCTGTATTATGTGCCTTCTCACTATGTGCTTGGAAATGTGGAAGACGTAGTGGTAGCTACCAAGCTGGATGGCTTTAAAAACAGTTAGACAAATTCCTGGAGGAAAAGGCTAGCGGTGGCTACTAGTCCGGATGGCCCTACAGTACTTCCAGTATCAGAGGCAGGATGCAAATGTATGCCAGTTGCTGGGAAACATGGGTGGAAGGGGTCCTGTTCCAATTCACTTCAGAATCCAATATAAACTTCTCCTGTTAACCTTCAAAGCTTTTCACGGTCTAGCTCCTTCCTATCTTTCCTCTCTCATCTCACACTATTGCCCCGCTCGTGCTCTTCGCTCCTCTGATGCCATGTTTCTCGCCTGCCCAAGGGCCTCTACTTCCCTTGCTCGGCTCCATCCATTTTCTTCTGCTGCCCCTTACGCCTGGAACGCTCTTCCAGAACATTTGAGAACTACAACTTCAATCGCAGCTTTTAAAGCTCAGCTAAAAACTTTTCTTGTTCCTAAAGCTTTTAAAACTTGATGTTGTGCAGACTTTATACTGTTAGTTTTACCCTACCCTGTGCCTGCTTACCCTACCCTGTGCCTGTTTGCATTCTCTTCCCCTCCTTATTGTTTTACTATGATTTTATTAGAATGTAAGCCTATGCGGCAGAGTCTTGCTATTTACTGTTTTACTCTGTACAGCACCATGTACATTGATGGTGCTATATAAATAAATAAATAAATAATAATAATAATAATAATAATAATAATAATATCCTGGTTGTGGTTTTCCCATGGGCAGCTGGTTGGCCACAGTGTGAACAGAATGCTGGGGCCAGGAAGGGCCATAGCTCAGTGTGATAGGACACCTGCTTTGCATGTAGAAGGTCTCAGAACCCCACCTGAAACCCTGGAGAGCTGCCGCTGCCAGTCAGTGTTGTCAATACTGGGCTGGATGGACCAATGGTCTGATTCAGTATAAGCCAGCTTGCTATCTTCCTATGTCCAGATGGACCTTTGGTCTGATAGAGCATGGCTGTTCTTATGTACTTGAAGGTCCATGTAGGTCAGTATTACCTACACAGATTTGCAGTGGCTCTCCAGGGTTTCAGAGAAAGCTTCTTTCTCAGCTTTATGCCAGGACCTGAACCTGGAATTTGTGCGTGCAAACCATGTGCTGCCCCACTGAGCTACAGCCCCTCCCCATAACGTCAACGTCCACATCAAAACTTAACTTTTAGATTCTCTGTACCACCGGCCAAATAGTCACACTGCAATTTCAGATTTTAAATGAAACAAATATCCGTGGGTGTATTTCTCAATACGGTGAAGGGTTGTAAACAATGCATTTGTGCTCAAAATAAATGTGAGGCATGGCTGTTTGTATTTCCTGGCCGTGAAAAGTTTTGTGGCCAGGAATCTCAATACCCTACGTGCATCAATTACATTTGTGTACATTGGCTGGTGTCGCAAAACTGCAATCCACATCCGTGATTCCGTTTTGGCATGCCAAATGTAGCACAAGGATCCATAACCCCATAGATATTTGGCAGCCATTTACATTTCCCTCGAGAATCTGTCGCAGAACGTCTGTGTCCTTTCGAAGGCCTCGCGTCGGCCTCCCACAGTGAGCTGAAATCATTCCATGGGGTTTATAAAATTTGCCATGTAGCGTCTTTTGGTTCTCTGTGTAGAAGGAGGCACCATCTGCTTGACTGCCTCAAGCCAGATTCTTGATGAGGAAGTGAGTACTGTGGGCTCCAAGGAGGACAGAGTTGGGAGAAAGGAACTATTCAACCTGCCATGTTGGTAGGACAGAGAGCAAATCTACACGTAGTACTGAAGGCGCCCGGCAGAAGGAGGCCGGCGGGGAGGCGGCAGCGGCGGCAGCGGCAGAGGCAAGGACGCAGCCGGTTCCTCCTCCGTCTCTTCCTCCGTCTCTTCTTTCGCCGTCTACACCATCATTTTGATGGCGCACTGGAGGCACATGCAAGCACCTTCAGTACTACGTGTAGATTCCCTCAGAGGCTCTCTCTCTACCATCTTGCACTCCATCTACGATGTCTACCGCTGCATTCCTGCTTGGACCTGTACAAGCCAGTTCGTAGGGATGGACATACCTGTCAATTTTGGCTTCTCTTGGTTTCCCAAGTTTGGTTAGTCATGAACTTTTTAATCATAAGTTCAGCTCATTCCAAACATTGAGAAGGCTTAAAAAGAACAAAAAATCAACATGAAAATTACATGAAAATGTGATTGCCTTTTTATTTATTTATTTATTTATTTAGAGTATTTTTATCCCGCACCTCAGCCAGAAAGGCTTTCGGAGCGGCTTACAGTTGCTCAGTAAAGAAGACAGTCCCTGCCCTCAGGCTTACATTCTAAAAAAGACATGACAAGCAAGGAAAAGGGGATGGGGAGGGAAGAGGGAGAAAAGAAAAAGAAAAAGACTGTTCAGGCTGGTGGGAAGGCCCAGCTCCGCCCTCTCATCTCCCAATGGAGGGGCAAACCAACAGCTCCTTCTTCTTCCCCACATGGTCAAGATGACAGTTAGCTAGGGTGACCATATGAAAAGGAGGATGGGGCTCCTGTATCTTTAACAGTAATGTAGGAAAGGGAATTTCAGCAGGTGTCAATTGAAGTGGGTGAAATTCCCTCTTCATCACAACAGTTAAAGCTACACTAGCTATGGTAGAGTGGCCAGATACAAAAGAGAGCAGGGCTTCTGCAGCTTTAACTGTTGTGATGAAGAGAGAATTTCACCCTCTTCATTTGACACCTGCTGAAATTCCCTTTTCTACATTACTGTTAAAGATACAGGAGCCCTGTCCTCCTTTTCATAGGGTCGCTTCTTCTTTTTGGGTGCACTTCCCTAATACAAGCATTTTTACGTACTTTCCTCTAATACACACATTTTGCAAGTAATTTTCCTAATATAATGCATTATAATTTATTTTATTATTACATTTATATCCTGCCTTTTTTCTTCTTGCATGGAACCTAAGCTATCTTACATGGACCTCCTCCTCTCCATTTTATCCTTGTAACAACAACCCTGTGAGGTAGCCTGGGCTGAGAGTCAGTCACTGGCCCAACGTCACCCCATGAGCTTCCATGGCCGAGTGGGGACTAGAACCCGGATCTCCCGATTCTCAGTCCAACACTCTAACCACTACACCAGCTCTCACACCCTAACCTCTACATGACACCATCACTCTTTAACTTTATTTTTGTAATGTATACATTTTTGTACACTTTCCCCTAAAATACACATTTTTGTATTTGATGGATTGATTGATTTCATTTCATTTCCATACCACCCAAGAGCCAAAGCTCTCTGAGCGGTTCACAAAAATTGAAACCATCAAATACGACATGATTAAAAAAAACAATTTAAAAGTTCAAACCTACAGAACAGAACATAAAATAACAACCAAAGATTTAAAATACACTACTAGTTTCAAAACAGAATCCAGTTGGCTGGCTTTTCTACTCTGAGCCAAAAGAAATTGCTAAGCTAGATCCCAGTTGCTAGCGTAGCTCAAAACCTCCCGTTCTAGAAGTGATTTCAGCCAGGAAGGATGAGGACAAGAGATTTATGGATTTTGTTAAATCTGCTCTGTTTATATTTCATGGATTGTTAGGTTTCATTCATTCCATTGTCACCTCATTGATGGAATTTGTGGGTGTTGTTGTTGTTGTTGTTTGCTTTTTAGGGAAATAATAATAATAATAATAATAATAATAATAATAATAATAATAATAATAATTTATTTCTTACCCGCCTCTCCATTTGGATCAAGGTGGGGAACAACATTAGAAAAGGAATCAATACATCTTAAAAATTCTTGATTTTACATTGATCTGGATAGGCCTGCCAGAAAAGGCTAGTCTTTAAAGCTGCCTTAAAATCACACAGAGAGTTAATTTTACGAATCTCCTCCGGCAGGCCATTCCACAATCTAGGGGCGACAGAAGAAAAGGTTCTCTGGGAAACTGATGTCAGCCTAGTTTTAGATGACTGAAGTAAGTTCTCCCCAGGGTAGGGTGACCATATTTTGGAAACCAAAAAGGAGGACAACATGGTCGCCCCAAGGGAGCGTGTCCAGTACCAAGGGGGCATGCCCACCTGAACATAGCCTTGGTCACATGTCTGATTTTACAGCACACATTTAAGACAAATCTGTTCTCTGTAACATCTTAATGTTAAAATCACTGAAATAAAGAACAAGTGAGAGATTCAATGTATCTGAAATTAATTTCACTCACTCCTACTTTTGTACGTTTTGCTGTACTTTGAAGCTTTTGCTATACTCTGTGTGTTACATTCTCCCCTTCCCTCAAATATCTTTTCTGACTGTATCTTCACTCATTGCAAGCTGCTGTTGTTGTTAACAGTGTTTGCTACTGCCTCCAGATCTGTTTCAAATTTGGTACAGCTAAAGCTCTACCTAAAAGCTTTCATGGTGCCAACTTTCAGCTCTTTATCTTTAAAAATGACAGTTTAAAAAATAATAATTTTAAAACCTCATTTTAAAAAAAATCCTAAAAAATCAATGGATGAACGGATCTATTTCAAATTTGGTGTGGCTAAAGCTCTGCCTAAATCCTATCATAGTACAAAGTTTCATCTCTTTAACTTTAAAAATGATGATTTTAAAAATAATAATTTTAATACCTCAATTTTTAAAAAATTCCTAAAAAATCAATGGGTGAACGGATCTGTTTCAAATTTGGTGTGGCTAAAGCTCTACCTAAATCCTTTCATGGTGCAAAGTTTCATCTCTTTATCTTTAAAAATGATGATTTAAAAAATAATAATTTTAAAACCTCAATTTTTAAAAAATTCCTAAAAAATCAATGGATAAACGGATCTGTTTCAAATTTGGTATGACTAAAGCCCTTCCTAAGAGCTACCATTAGAGCTGCTCTTTGGGAAAAAATCTGGATTTCCCCTCCCCCCTCCCGGATTTGTCATCAAAAACCCAGACAAATCCGGACAGGTCCGGTCATATGGTCACCCAAGGCTTATCCGACATGGTCTAGCAAGGCCCCTCTTTACTCTTGACATCTGTTAGTATGTCCCTTCTTCGTTACAAGAATTCACACACCCCTCCTTCACCGCTTAATTCTTCTCCCATTGCCCTCTCTGTGACTTCTGTGATGCTTCTTCTCATGGAAAGGTCTACCTGCTCTTCATTCATCAGTCTGCTTTCTCCTCCCTTTTCAAATCTCTTCTCAAGAACCCACACTTTAGCAAAACAGCTCCTGAACAACAGTTTGATACATTCTAACTATGGCCCTGCACAAAAGTTCATGTAGAAATGAAGGGAGGGGAGAATTAGGATTGCATCCATTGCTCCTCCCTCAAACACCACTCTTTGAAAAAAAATCCGGATTTCCCCTCCCCCTCCTGGATTTGCCATCAAAACTCCGGACAAATCCGGGCAAATCTGGTCATATGGTCACCCTACCCCAGTGGACCTGAGTGTGCGGGGTGGACTGTATGGGAGAAGGCAATCCCACAGGTAACCTGGACCCAAACCATTTAGGGCTTTAAAGGTAATGACCAACACTTCGTACTTTGCCCAGAAACTAACTGGCAGCCAATGGAGTGATTTTAATGTTGGAATTTAAGTATATTAAGTATAGGAATTTCATTCCTGTTTTTACAGTAAAGTCAAGTTTATTTGTGTAAACCATAGGTTTACAAAAAGTTAAAACAGGTCATCACTTTTACAGTTGACAGAAACTTTACCCTAATTTTCTTAGCTGCAATTGCATTCAGGGCCGCTTTTTTGATAACACAGGGTTCATTGTTCATTTTCTGATAATAGAACTGATATTTTCTCGGATAAAGTTGTACCAGACATTGTTTTTAGAAGCGGACCAATACATTTCTTTCTTGGAGATGAATACAACTCACAAAACATATAGTGAATGATGTTCTATATTTGCAAGGCTCCACAAATACAAAGTATAGGAATTTAATTCCTGTTTGCAAATGCGCATTTCCACATATGTACACTGTGCAAGTGCACATTAGGACATTTGCACACACACACACACACACACACACACACACACACACAGACTTTTAAAAAATGGTCTGCAACTCCATGGAATCTGAACAGCTCAGAAAAAGTTGGTCAAGTGTGAAATCTGCAAGTCAGATTCACAGAAAACTGAACTCACTGGAACCTGTTGCCAATTTCTGTGACTTCCCTAATGAGCACACCTAGTATTTATCTATTTCATGGCAAAGCTGAGTGATTGTCTATTTCAGCATGAGATCATAGAATCATAGAATCAAAGAATAGCAGAGTTGGAAGGAGCCTACAAGGACATCGAGTCCAACCCCCTGCTCAATGCAGGAATCCACCCTAAAGCATCCCTGACAGAGGGTTGTCCAGCTGCCTCTTGAAGGCCTCTAGTGTGGGAGAGCCCACAACCTCCCTAGGTCACTGGTTCCATTGTCGTACTGCTCTAACAGTCAGGAAGTTTTTCCTGATGTCCAGCTGAAATCTGGCTTCCTTTAACTTCAGCCCGTTATTCCGTGTCCTGCACTCTGGGAAGATCGAGAAGAGATCCTGGCCCTCCTCTGTGTGACAACCTTTTAAGTATTTGAAGAGTGCTATCATGTCTCCCCTCCATCTTCTCTTCTCCAGGCTAAACATGCCCAGTTCTTTCCGTCTCTCCTCATAGGGATTTGTTTCCAGACCCCTGATCATCCTGGTTGCCTTCCTCTGAACACGCTCCAGCTTGTCTGCGTCCTTCTTGAATTGTGGAGCCCAGAACTGGACGCAATACTCTAGATGAGGCCTAACCAGGGCCGAATAGAGAGGAACCAGTACCTCATGTGATTTGGAAGCTATACTTCTATTAATGCAGCCCAAAGTAGCATTTGCCTTTCTTGCAGCCATATCGCACTGTTGGCTCATATTCAGCTTGCGAGCTACAACAATTCCAAGATCCTTCTCGTTTGTTGTATTGCTGAGCCAAGTATCCCCCATCTTGTAACTGTGCATTTGGTTTCTATTTCCTAAATGTAGAACTTGGCATTTATCCCTATTAAATTTCAGCTCTCATAGATCCTGGAAGAAGCAGAACTTGGAGTGACCAGATCTGCACCCCATGTTTTCCAAGTACTACTGGTGCTCAGATTGACCTAGCAGTCTTAGAGCATCATCACACAGGAGAAAATCACATTTGCTCACCATTGCTACTCCGCCTGCGTGTTTGTCCCTCATTACTTCCTCTTTCGAAAGAGGAATTAAACCACGTATACGTGGCCCATTCAGAGCTTTATCACACTAGCATTATACTATGCAGTCACTGTGAATTGCATCCAAAGGACTCCGAAGTTTTCCATTTTATAATCTGCTTTGACTGTGAAGTACTCCCATGCATCCTGCTTTAATTGTGCTATGAAGGGAAAAGAATCGAGGTATTTTAGTACTAGTTTTCGAGCGAATCATTTGTTGTTTTCTGAGCGGCCACTGGGGGCGCAGGAGCAGGTTTTGATATGTTTAAAGAAAAATTAAACAAATGCTTACATCTGCGTAAGTTTTAAAGGTAAAGACATCAAAATTGGCACATTAATAGATATTAAAGAAAGCTTTAAACATACCAAATTTGAATCAGATTGGGTCTTCCGTTGATTTTTTATTATTTTTTTACATTTCCCCCCTTAAACCCTTTTCCTGGTATGCAGAGGATCTTAGGAGTGCTGCCACCCAGGGTGTGATTTAGCTAGCAACAAAAACAACGACGACAGCTTAGCACTGTAGGGGATAATTCGAGGGAAACAGGTACGTGAGATGAGGCTATCAGCGGGCCATTTGGATTCCACTGCTTCTCCTGCACACAACAGCAGATAGCGGCAACTTCCATCTTTAAAAATATGTTGGACTTACTGGGGGGGGGTGTTGTGGCATGAAGAAGGCTAGAAGGGGTGGGAGGCACATGCGAGGCAGATGACATTGTGAGAGGGACCCGCAAATGCCCAGTAACAAGTGCACAATAAAATGTTCTTTTGATGGAGTTGCCAGTGAGGCCAGCTGGCTGGCGAGAAGCCACCAGTATCCCAAGCATCCATTTGTTCCTTAACCTATTGCAAGAGTTAGGGTAAAATATATGGTGCACCTCCACCCAACATGCAAATATATTTGGTTGCCTCCATCACTTGGTGGAGTAGGCTCTTTTCACTGGTCTACAGCTTTACAAACCTTTCATCTGATGGTTTTAAATTCATACATTATGTTCTGCGTCGGGGGCCGTCACACCGATAATGCAGATAATTCCAGGTGTCTCAGGTCAGTGAGTCAGAGCACATTTTACAGCAAAATGAAGGGCGCTTTCACACAAGGGGGAATCGTATGTTCCTTACTGTCGCTCTTGCTTCCTTCTCCTCTTCTTCAATAGGGATGAGCAGAATCACACGGGGGGGGGGGAGAAAGAGGAAGCAAGCAGTGACCACACAGCCCATTCAGTTTAGTGGGACAGCACCCTCTAGTGGGTGTTTTATAGCGAAACTTCTCCTGCGCAGGGCAGGAAATAGCGACAAATATCCCTATAGTTCAGAAAGTTGAATTTTCAGAGAGTTATTTCATAACGGGGAAAAATGGCAAAAGGAGCGGGAGACAAGGGGGAGACGCACAGGAGGATCACTGCGTCATCAAAAAGACCCAGGAACAACCATGAGTGGCCAGTCACGAGTGTGCAATAAAACACTCACCTGAAGAAGCTCAAAGAAACAGAAATACAAAGAACATTAGCCATTCTGACGTAGGTGTCGCAAACCCAAATATGAAACCTGCTGTCCGAAGTATTATAGATGTCCTTTAGTCCTTGTATTATGAGAACAGGGAAATAATATGCCCCTATCTATTCCCCATAATATAATTACTAAGCATATATTTAAGAAGAGGAGGCTGGTTTAGAGGTAATCGTCTCCCCGCCACCCTTGCTATGCAAAAGATTCTCATCTTTCAAAAGGCGCCAGTTGCAACACTGGCTCAGTTGATTGCTATGTCCGTCTCTAATGGAAGTATCAAAAGTCATCACAGCATCTCTCTTCAAATTGGAAGTTTGCCCTTCAGACGGCGGTGTCATGCTAAGGAGAAAATGGCCATTTAGAAAAGGAATTAAAAGGGAGGAGGAGGAAAACATCCTTGTTAGCATTCTTTCCGAGTCACAGGCCTGCATTGGCTTCTTTGCTCGTCCAGTGGTGCAATTTAAAGGCCGATTTGGATATTTGTGCATTTAAAATAAAGCTTCCCATAGGTCCATTGCTGAGGAAGAGAAGGAGGTGAGAGGGACGGGGCAGGGGGGGGGGAATGAGTTCTAAGAAAGAGAGGATAGAAAACGGGATTTTTAAAAAAATGAAAAAAAGATCTTGTGACTTTTCCTAACTTTTCCATTCAAAATAAAATTCCACATCACAAGTTTTCCTTTTGAAGAGGAAGAGGAAGAGGAAGGGGAGGGGGAGGGGAGGGGGAGGGAGGGAGGGAGAGAGAGAGAGAGAGAGAGAGAGAGAGAACCTAATATGAGCATCTCTAATGTAATTAGACAGAGACTTCACAGCCCATTCTCTTCCCCCCTCCACACACATCAATTAAAAGCCAGACTGTGGCAGGGTACATAATCCATTTACTGACTCCCTACAAAATACCGCCCCATCCCACTTTCCTCCACACCCTCTCCGAATATCCCCTGGTCCGAAAACAGCCCTCCGCCTGCCTTTCGTTTGGGAGTCTGTTCAAACAGTGCATTGTGAAGAGTAAATAAATTATTCCCTGCCCTCTTGCCCTCTTTCTATAGCAGACGGCCCTGTTCCAAACAGCTGCCTTTATTGTATGTTCGGATACTGGGTGGAAGAAAAGAGCGATAGAACACCCCGGCTGCAAGCCTGCACACTTCCGGGTCAGGCAGGGCCTTTGTGTACATCTCCCTCCCCGAATTTGCTTGCGACAGCCCAGAAATGCAGAGAAATCAGAGCTGAACAACACTGATGTAATCACCGCATCTGCTGGTAGTACCCAAAGGGCAGATTGCACA
Source organism: Elgaria multicarinata webbii (assembly GCF_023053635.1). Classification (NCBI taxonomy): domain Eukaryota; kingdom Metazoa; phylum Chordata; class Lepidosauria; order Squamata; family Anguidae; genus Elgaria; species Elgaria multicarinata. The sequence goes on along the minus strand of NC_086171.1, from coordinate 210,836,469 downwards.
CCCCTTTGAATGGATGGTTGTGAGCTCTCGTGGTGGTGTGGAGGAAGTCGATCCGTGCAGAACCTTGTACGCTCAATCATGGAGCTCAGTGGTACAGGGAAATTGGAGCATTCCTCTTATGGCTTCAGGTTCTGAGGTTGCACCACTTATCACCACCAGGTTGAAAGGCAGAAACATGGACATGTATGGACAAAACAGAGTTCAGATGTGTTGCAGCCAGAGAGCTCAGTGGAGGCAGGTGACTCCGATGTCGATGGGTGTTGAATCCGCTCCGGGTTTCAATCAGAACCAGTCAGTGCTCTAAAGGAGCTATCCAAGGTGTGAAGCATTTGATTTGTGAGGTCTCACAACAAGGCTTTTAAATAAAATAATGCTTCCTTTAATGGTGAACTCAGCTAATTGAGGGCATGTCTACACCGGGCAATATCCCTGGGATCGTCCCTGTCCATCCAGATGAAACCAGGAGCAAGGAGGGATGATCCCTCCTTTTCCCCAGGATATCAGCATACCCTTTTTTCTCAGTTTTTCCCATGGTCCCAAGGAGGGTGTGGCCGGCTGTCCTGGTTTCTTCCCTCTTCCCCACGAGTAGCGGGGGGTCATCTGATGGAAGGAGCTGGGATGGGAAGAGTCCAGGGCCATCGGGGGTGGGGTGGGGTGGGGAGCAGGGTCGGGGCTTCTTCAACATTTTTATTAATGATTTGGACGAGGAGGTGCAGGGAACGCTGATCAAATTTGCAGATGACACCAAATTGGGTGGGATAGCTAATACCCTGGAAGACAGAAACAAACTTCAAAGTGATCTTGATAGGCTGGAGTGCTGGGCTGAAAACAACAGAATGAAATTTAATAGGGATAAATGCCAAGTTCTACATTTAGGGAATAGAAACCAAATGCACAGTTACAAGATGGGGGACACTTGGCTCAGCAATACTACAAACGAGAAGGATCTTGGAATTGTTGTAGATCACAAGCTGAATATGAGCCAACAGTGCGATATGGCTGCAAGAAAGGCAAATGCTATTTTGGGCTGCATTAATAGAAGTATAGCTTCCAAATCACGTGAGGTACTGGTTCCTCTCTATTCGGCCTGGTTAGGCCTCATCTAGAGTATTGCGTTCAGTTCTGGGCTCCACAATTCAAGAAGGACACAGACAAGCTGGAGCGTGTTCAGAAGAGGGCAACCAGGATGATCAGAGGTCTAGAAACAAAGCCCTATGAAGAGAGACTGAAAGAACTGGGCATGTTTAGCCTGGAGAAGAGAAGATGGAGGGGAGACATGATAGCACTCTTCAAATACTTAAAAGGTTGTCACACAGAGGAGGGCCAGGATCTCTTCTCGATCCTCCCAGAGTGCAGGACACGGAATAACGGGCTCAAGTTAAAGGAAGCCACATTCCGGCTGGACAGCAGGAAAAACTTCCTGACAGTTAGACCAGTGTGACGGTGGAATCCGCTACCTAGGGAGGTTGTGGGCTCTCCCACACTAGAGGCTTTCAAGAGGCAGCTGGACAACCATCTGTCAGGGATGCTTTAGGGTGGATTCCTGCATTGAGCAGGGGGTTGGACTCAATGGCCTTGTAGGCCCCTTCCAACTCTGCTATTCTATGGTTCTATGATTCTATGATTCTTTTTTACTTACTTTTTCACTGGAGCGCAGATGCGCTCCAGGTCCTGTCTTTTTTTAAAAAAAAATGGAGGGTGCAATGTCCTCCTTCCTCCCTGGACGTCGTGCATTGCGTGTGAATGCAGCAGGGGGAGGACCTTGCAATCAGCATACCCCCTCCCTCCCAGATCGCCGGGAGGTGTAGCATGCCCTGAGTACTGATAGGATTGTATCCAAACCAGGGCCACTGAAGAAGAAAGTTTAATCCCCAAGGGCTGGGGAGGCCAGCTGCACAGAGCACTGAAGAGGAGCAACGTTTTGAGTATTTGGCAAACATAAATCCAAATCCACACTCCTACATATGGGCTCTTTGAATACGTGCAGGTTAGACAGAGATGGTAATGTGACTCAACCCTACCATCGGTACGGCTGAACGTCATGTCTTGGGAGGCGTGTATCTGCTCGTTCCTTACTGTAACCAGTTCAGAGACTGCATTGTCCATGCATCCTCCTCCACCATATTTCACAGATCTCTTCCCAAAACATGCAAATCTCCATGAAATGTGTATCTGAATGCATATCTATTGACGTGTTTCAACACATGCTTCTGCAGTTATGTGAGCTTTCTGTAGGATTTGCTGCTGTTTTCTTTCACAAAGTGCCCAATAGGGTGAGTCTTTGGCGTTGACTTGGTGTATTTGTGGATTTTATGGAATTAAGAATTTCATCTGCCCTCCAGCCTAGTGGATGCACACACCCCAGAGAGGAATGTGTATATGCATGCCCAGAAATGTGTATTTGATCAGCAGATGCACCTAGGAAGCACATATGTCATCAATGCCAACATTTAGCACATGTTGTTCCATTCTGCCAAAGAGCTAATATGGGGCTGATTCCGTTGCAAATTTCAGTTCAAGGAAAATTGGAGAGCATTTCTTATTACATGGAAATGTATCTGTATCAGCATTTCCAATTCCATGAAGGGAGCATAATGAAGACACTTGTCATAGCTTAACCTGAGTATGTCCTTCATCACAGGCCATAGCTTGACGGGGCTTTATCCCAGGGCGAACCCCGGGATCCCCACATGATGCACAGGGGATCCCGGGATCAGGGAGGGGTCATCGCTCCCTTGCCCTGGGATATGGCCCTACACTGTGGCCCTGTTTTTTCCACAGTCTCGGGCTGAGCCTGAGACCATGGAACGTGCGGCCCATTGCTGCAGGTTGACCCGGCTGTGCATGATTCCTCACGCGGAGCCTGGAGCTGCACCCATCGGGGGTAGGGTGGGGGGAGAGGCGAACTTAATTTAATTTTAAAAACCACTTACTTTTTGCACACGAGCTTTCGTGCGCTCCCATCACTTTAAGAAAATCAAAAAATGGCAGGCGCGACACCTCTCCTCCTGAGGTTGTTGAGCATTGCATGTAAACGTAGGAGGGATCTCACGTAAGGCCTCAGTTGTCGGACCACCAGATCATTGTTTGTTAGAAAGAATGTGGAAATGCAGGGTGCAGAGAATGGAAGCAGGAGGGGGGGGCTTTCCCTTTCCCTGTCAATCCATGGGATAATGGAAAGTGAAAGGACCGGCAACTGTTCCATGAGTGGCAGGCGAAACAGGGAAAAGAGCATGCCTCCACTCACTTTCTCCATGTGCTTCCTGTGGCCTTTTCCATTGCTGCCAGGTGGAAATCTCCTTTTTCTTTCTGGCTGCCTCCATCAAACCAGCCGTAAAAACCCTCTGACAGCTACATTGGATAGTTTAGGGGGTTGGCTGTCAGATGTGAGGTGGGTAACCCAATACAGAAAAGAGGCCACCAAGTTTCAAACAACAACATTTAAAAGTTTACTGAAGAAAAAATGTCTAAAGGAAAAAGTTTTAAAAACACAACACACACACAAATATGAGCAATGGGGGTAATAAAATAGCCAGGATAAATGCATTCATGTGACTATTTTATCCAGCTTCCTTATCCAAACAATATCTTACTGTCATAAATCCAGCTCACTCGCTCTCACCGACCTCTCCAGCTTCAGCAGCTCTGGCTCTTTCTGGCCTTCCTCCTCCTCCTCCTCCTCCCTCCTCCACCTCTCTTTCTCACTCTGTTTTTCTGCAACTTTTAGGCTTTTTAAAAATCTTCAAATTAGTTGTTTTCTCTCCAAACTTTAACCAATCAGGAGGGCAGTTTCTTATTCACCTTTGTCCTAAAGTACTTTTCCTAATCTCCTCCTCTGACCCTCTGCTGAACCTCCTGCAACCTTCCCCCCACCTTCCCCTGCAGACATCCTAACTAAACTTTTGACTTAAATTGCCTCCAAACCTTTGGCTTCCTCAACAGGCATTCGGTTTGCTATAATGTAACACAATTTATACCTTTGTGCTGAAACTGACCAGCATTCTCAGTCTCATTCTCTCTCTCTCTCTCTCTCTCTCTCTCTCTCACACACACACACACACACACACACACACACACAGAGAGAGAGAGAGAGAGAGAGAGAGAGAGAGAGAGAGAGAGAGAGAGAGAGAGAGAGAGAGAGAGAGAGAGAGAGAGAGAGAGAGAGAGAGATGATTCAACCCATAGTAAAACCAAACTAAATGCAAAGGCGAAGAGGAACACTTCTGTTCTGTAATAAAAGGCAAGTCCTGAAATCTACATGGGGCTGCTTCACACATGCATCACTTGGTAAAAACCCCATTCAATTTAGGACTGATTCTGACATTATCTTTTATTTAGACCCCAGTTGTGTAGCATCTCATCAGTGTACATACAGCTCCCAACAGCTTTTGATCTCTTTCTTAGAGGAGGAGAAGAAGAAGAAGAAGAAGAAAACCAGGCTCAGAAGTGCTGGAGCACTTACATATTATTTCAAGCTGGCTAGCAAGAAAGCTGTTCTTGGCATAATTAAACATGGCACAGAGAAGTCAAGCATTCAACACAGTTTCATTAAGAGCAACGAAGGGGGTCGGTGATCCATGAGCAAAGGAGCCTGTATTGGTGATGCTAGATGGAGTGGAAGTGTTTGTGGATCATCGTTCAAGAAAGAAGTTAGGATAGAAAGGATACGCGCGCAAAAGGTAAGAGGTTTTTTTATTTTTAACGATTTCCCCCGCTCACCCCACCCCATCTCTGGTGGGCGCAGAGCTCCTGAAGAGCTCTGCGCCCCATGCGCAGGTCCTAGCTCCTCGCGAGTAACCATGAGGAGTCTGGACAAACCGCAACACCCACACACATGTTCCGCGGTCTCGGGATCAGCCCGAGACCATGGAAAAAGCAGACTCAAAGGGTAAGGTGAGATCCCTCCCTGATCCTGGGATCCCCTGTGCGTCATGTGGATGCACAGGGATGATCCCGGGGATCGCCTCGGGATATCACCCCATCTAGCTATGGCCAGAGTCTCAACTCCAAGGCTATACATGGCTATAGGCGTTCATGCTCAATGCCCTGCTGAAGGTGGGCAGAAGGGGTGCATGTCAGGGGTAGAGACATGCTCTTTGTCCCCGACTCCCCGCTCACTGCTCAAGCGATCAGATAGCTGGCTTTAGCACACCCAAAGTTCTGCTCTATTCTGCACTTGCATCCCACATCTACATAGAATCATAGAATCATAGAATAGCAGAGTTGGAAGGGGCCTACAAGGCCATCGAGTCCAACCCCCTGCTCAATGCAGGAATCCACCCTAAAGCATCCCTGATAGATGGTTGTCCAGCTGCCTCTTGAAGGCCTCTAGTGTGGGAGAGCCCACAACCTCACCAGGGAACTGATTCCATTGTCGTACTGCTCTAACTGTCAGGAAGTTTTTCCTGATGTCCAGCTGGAATCTGGCTTCATTTTTCAGCCCGTTATTCCGTGTCCTGCACTCTGGGAAGATCGAGAAGAGATCCTGGCCCTCCTCTGGGTGACAACCTTTTCAGTAGTTGAAGAGTGCTATCATGTCTCCCCTCAATCTTCTCTTCTCCAGGCTAAACATGCCCAGTTCTTTCAGTCTCTCTTCATAGGGCTTTGTTTCCAGACCCCTGATCATCCTGGTTGCCCTCCTCTGAACACGCTCCAGCTTGTCTGCGTCACATAGGGTGACCTCAAATAGGGCAGAGCTCCTGCAGCCTCAACTGTTGTAGTAAAGAGGGAATTTCACCAGGGGCTGCAGGCATACACAGGACACCTGTTGAAATTCCCTTTTCTCTACAACTGTTAAAGATACAGGAGCCCTGTCCATACGCTCACCCTACATCTACAACACATTACTAAAAACTGTGACATGGACTCGAACCTCTGCCAGCAGAGTGGCAGTATGCAAATTTGCTTGAGAATTCTCTCCGTCCCCACCCTCGGCCTGCCGTGCCATCTCCCTTTCTAGATGTAGAGTAGTCCTGTGGGAGGGAGCGATGGAGGGCTTGGCTGAATAGGAATCCCAGGGACCAGTGATTTCAGGATCTCCCTAATGCAAGGCTAACCTTTGGCGATGACCACACACGCACACACGCACACACGCACACACGCACGCACACACACCTCCACCACCCTTCTCTATTTGAGGGCCTGGAAAGGATGCTGTTCTGTGTAGCCTTCTTGACTTCTGAGAGGCGGAGTGGGTGGGCATGGTGACAGTCTCTGAATTGCTGCTCTGAAGTGCTTTTAAAAGCCAGCCTTCTCCAGCAAATTATTAGCAGTAATTGTTTTACCGGAGTGGAGTTGGGGGGGAGTGTCCACTTACATGGAAACACACACACAGGCCCAGATGCCGTTAATAGTTGAGGTTTTCTGATTGCTGCAATTTCCACCGCAACAACTCCCCCCTCCCTCTACTAGCCCTGATGTGCATTTAAAAAGAGGGTATTCTGAAGGAAGGAGGGAAGAGTGCGGAATAAAGCGCACTCCATTACAAGGAAATAACAGCCCTGCACCTGAAAGTCCATTAGGGAAGCAGAGATGGACGCCGGCACTTGGTATTCCGTGAGCCTGGCACGCCAGTTGATTCGACTCACACAGACCTGCAAGCTTGCTGTTCAGTGGGACGGCAAAGGGGGGGACGTTAAGATCACGGATCCACGCACTCGCATGCAGCACGGGCGGTTTAGAACAATTGTGGCGTGGGATGTGCGCTGTCAAACAGCAGGGCACAACGGGAAACATGCAGACTTCATACTGGGCGTGTGGCATGATTCCACGGGCGCATGTAATGCGATGATGGGATCAGGGCCGGTGCCAGACTATTTTGTGCCTTAGGCAGGTGAGCTGCTTTCACCCACCCACACCCAGCCCAGCGAACTTGGGCATGGGGTGCCATCTCACCCGCCCAGCTGAACCGAAGCCAGGATGCTGGGGTGGGTGGGGTGGCTTCGGAATGGCGCCTCCAGCCGGAAGCCGCTCTAGGAGAGCGACTTCCAAGCGTGCCATTCCGAAACCGCCCCCCTACCCCAACGTTCTGGCTTCGCTTCGGCGCCCACCCAGCCAAAGCGAAGCCAAGACACTGGAGTGGGAGGACTGGCGTGGCTTCGCTTCGGCTGGGTGGGCGCCCAGCCGAAGCGAAGCCAGGACACTGGGGAGGGCGGCTTCAGAACAGCATGCCCAGAAGCTGCCCTCTCAGAGCCACTGTGGGAGAGTGGCTTCCAGGTGTGGCGTTCGGCGCCCCCTTACCTTGGCGCTCTAAGCAGCCACCTGACTGGCCTCTATGGTAGCACCAGCCCTGGATGGGATGTGCCAGCTTTCTGGGAATCTGGAAGCTCAGTGGTATTCATGTTCTGTCATTTCTTTAATGGTTCCCTCTAGGGCTGTGCAGGGACACACACACCCCAATCTGCCTTGGTGGCCGATCCGGAGCCCCCGAAGCAGCCCCGATTCACCTTGGGGCTGCCTTGGGGGTTCCCGATCTGCCTCGGCACTGAAGCCGAGGCAAAATTCAGACCCTCTGGGGTGACTCGGAGTTTTCTGGGTGACAGCTGCACCCAGAAAACTCTCCGCACTTACCTGGTGCCTCCGCCGTTCGCCGCCGCCACCGCTGGCTTGCATCTGGCAGCGGATGCAGGTAAGTGGGGAAGGGGGAGGGGGGCTTACCTGCTCCCTCCGTCGCTGCCGCCATCTTTCTTCTGGCAGCTTCTGGTGCCACCGGAAATGAAAGGGAGTAGGCCACACAATAACTTAAAATCGCACGACCTACTCCCTTTCATTTCCAGCGGCAGCATCAGAAGCCGCCAGAAGAAAGATGGTTAAGCAGCATGGTTTAGCGTGTTGTCTGAACGGGGCCAATCTCTCTCTCTCTCTCTCTCTCTCTCTCTCTCTCTCTCTCTCTCTCTCTCTCTCTCTCTCTCTGGACTGGGTACCCCTCTGCCTGCTGCTGGCAGTGGAGAAGAATGCCACAGATCAGAGGGCTTTGCCACCTCGGAGGCCCCCACTGCACCCAAGTGAGACGAAAGCTGCTATTAGTAGTATTTCTTTATTTCTTTATTTGTTACATTTATATACCACCCGGCGCCCCATAGCCGAAGCTCTCTGGGCGGTTTACAAAACTTAAAAACAGTAAACATTAAAAGTATACAAAATTTAAAAACATAAAAACAACAGTATAAAAACAACAGTATCCATTTAAAAACAACAGTTCTGGGGGTCCATTAAAAAACAAACTTTGCGTTGTTAAATGATGTTAAATGCCTGGGAGAAGAGAAAAGTCTTGACCTGGCACCTAAAAGATAACAATGTTGGCGCCAGGCGAGCCTCATCAGGGAGATCATTCCACAGTCAGGGGGCCACCACCGAAAAAGCCTCTCCCTTGTTGCCATCCTCCGAGCTTCCCTCGGAGTAGGTACTCAGAAGAGGACCTTAGATGTAGAGCGCAGTGTACGGGTAGGTTCATGTCGGGAGAGGCGTTCCATCAGGTATTGCGGTCCAAAGCCATGTAGGGCCTTATAGGTTAAACCAGCACTTTGAATTGGTCTCGGAAATGTATAGGCAGCCAATGCAAGCGGGCCAGAATCGGTGTTATATGTTCGAACCTCCTTGTTCCAGTTATCAATCTGGCCGCTGCATTTTGCACAAGCTGCAGCTTCCAAACTGTCTTCAAAGGCTGCCCCATGTAGAGGGCATTGCAGTAATCTAATTTGAAGGTTACCCTGGAACAGAGAAAGGGTGGTATAAAAAATGTAAGGACGTTGTTTTTATCTTTAAAACCAATCAAAGAAATTCGATTTTCACCCCAGAATTTGAATTCTACAGAGTAAGACAGAATCTATGCAGGGTTCTACATTTCTGAATTCTTAATTCTCTTCCTTTTTCAGATCATTTTCAACACTTTTGAAACATCATTGGAGCTCTAAAAAAAAATCCTCTTTTTCACACATGGAATGATTTGAAGTCTTTGGGGTTTAATTTTTTTTAAAAAAAAAATGCAATGCATGGGAAGTTTAATCACGCAGGCTGGGCATGAAAGCCCTCTGGAACCAGCAGATGTTATATACTGTAAGTCATCTTCCCATGAAGGTTCCTATTCATTCAGGTTGAGCTTTCCTTTTAAAAGAAGGGGCTTTTGAAAGCACGCCAGATCACGAAGTTACAGAGACAAAGGTCAATAGCAAAAGAGGGCGAGAAGAAATAAGGGCAGATACGCCCATGAGGGAGGATTTAGCCTTTCACCTCAGGCCCTGTCATTGAAGTACAGCGCTGGTTCTCTGAACAGTAGACCAATAAAGGCAGACGTTCGTCTGAGAGCAGGTCAAAAAAGGAGGACCTTTGACAAGAAAAGGACTTCTGTGTAAGACCATTCTTCAAATTAGAAAGAGCTCTGATTCAGCAGGGTAGGTGGTCTTACTCTTCGTCTCCGGCTGGAGAAGGTCCTGATAAGGTCATAGGTTGAGGTCACCAACAGAGCAAGAGAAAACCACACTACCACTGATGTAAAAACTAGAATGTCCATTTCCCCCTGACATGAAAACACGCATCCTGACACGCATTCAGACATGCATGTACACACGCACACACTTCTGAAGCCTAATCACACGCACACACTTCTGAAGCCTAATCCGCCATCTCTCCCCGCCTCTCTGTCTGCTAACAACTTTGCCTCTTTTTTCAATGCTAAAATCCAAACTATCCGCTCTGATCTGGCCAGCTCTGCTCCTCTTCCAGTTCCTGTTCCTCATCTGTCAGCTCCTCCTGCAAATTTCTCTGCGTTTCCTTCGGTCTCTGCGGATGAACTGTCTACAATACTGCGCTCTTCGAAGCCTTCCACTTGTTCTCGTGATCCGATTCCTTCTCGCGTCTTTATTAATCTTATTCCTGCTATCCTCCCTTCCTTGCTACATATTATTAATCTTTCTCTGTCCTCTGGTTCATTTCCTTCTGCTTTTAAACATGCTACAGTCTCTCCCATTCTCAAGAAACCTACTCTTGATAGGCTATCTCTGTCTAACTACCGACCTGTCTCTTTGTTGCCGTTTGTTTCAAAGATCCTGGAGCGTGCGGTCTACTCTCGCTGTCTTGACTTTCTTTCTAGTAACTCTGCTTTGGATCCATTTCAATCTGGATTCCGTCCTCTGCATTCCACCGAAACAGCCCTTACTAAGATCACCAATGATCTCCTTACTGCCAAGTCTAAAGGCCATTATTCCGTTCTTATTCTCCTTGATCTAACTGCAGCCTTTGACACGGTTGATCATGATCTTCTCTTAGATTCCCTTCATGACCTTGGATTTTGTGGCTCTGTCTATAACTGGTTTGCCTCCTATCTAGCGGGTCGCTCTTTCAGCGTGTTGACTAATGGCAGCTCGTCTTCCTCCTTTCCCCTTTCAGTAGGGGTTCCGCAAGGCTCGGTGCTTGGCCCGTTGTTGTTTTCCTTATACATGTTGCCCTTGGGCAAGCTTATTCAATCTCATGGCCTCCAATATCATCTGTACGCCGATGATACACAACTATATCTGTCATCTCCGGAACTTTCTCCTGATGTTCACGATCGTATCTCGGCATGTCTTTCAGATATCTCAGCTTGGCTGCTTCATCGTCGCTTGAAGCTTAACATGGCAAAGACTGAATTGCTTGTTTTTCCTCCTAAACCTTCTCCTCATCTCTCATTCTCTCTTACTGTCAATGATGTTACGCTTACTCCGGTCAAGGAAGCTCGTAGCCTTGGCTTTATCTTCGACTCCTCGCTCTCCTTTATTCCTCATATTGAGGCAGTAGCTAAATCTTGTCGATTTTTCCTGTATAATATTGCCAGGATTCGATCATTTTTGTCTGTCTCTTCTGCCAAGACGCTTGTTCATGCACTGGTTATTTCACGGTTGGACTACTGCAACCTTCTTCTCTCTGGCCTTCCTTCTTCTCACATCAGCCCGTTGGTTTCTGTTCACCACTCTGCCGCAAAGATCATCTTCTTAGCACGCCGCTCCGACCATGTTACTCCGCTTCTGAAATCTCTTCATTGGCTTCCAATTCACTTCAGAATCCAATATAAACTTCTCCTGTTAACCTTCAAAGCTTTTCACGGTCTAGCTCCTTCCTATCTCTCCTCTCTCATCTCACACTATTGCCCCGCTCGTGCTCTTCGCTCCTCTGATGCCATGTTTCTCGCCTGCCCAAGGGCCTCTACTTCCCTTGCTCGGCTTCGTCCATTTTCGTCTGCTGCCCCTTACGCCTGGAACGCTCTTCCAGAACATTTGAGAACTACAAGTTCAACCACAGCTTTTAAAGCTCAACTAAAAACTTTTCTTTTTCCTAAAGCTTTTAAAACTTGATGTTGTGCAGACTTCTACTGTTACTTTCTACTGTTAGTTTTTCCCTACCCTGTGCCTGCTTACCCTTCCCTGTACCTGTTGGCATTCTCTTCCCCTCCTTATTGTTTTACTATGATTTTATTAGATTGTAAGCCTATGCGGCAGAGTCTTGCTATTTACTGTTTTACTCTGTACAGCACCATGTACATTGATGGTGCTATATAAATAAATAATAATAATAATAATAATAATAATAACCAACGCCTATGCACACACAGAGACACACCAGGAGAGGGTACAGAGGCGCACAGGGCAGAGAAGAGGAAGTAGTCAGATGCCCCAGTGAAGTCTCCATTTACCCCCATCTAAGCAGCATGTAGGTACACATTAAGCCCCTAGTCTCGACACCAATTGAGTTAATCCCATCAAATCCACTCACTGGCTAGCTGCCCAGACATCACCATATAGGGGAAAGGTTAAGTGCAGGTATGCAGGGCAAAGGACATCTGAGAGCAGGTATTTCATACGTAATGGCGGCGGCCAGATGTTTTCCCCACACACAGCTCCAGCGCCACCTAACTTCAAGCAAACATTGCTTAAGTGCACTTTAACACCATAGGTCAGTTTCAAAATGACACTGACCAGTTAAACTCAGGCAAGTCCTTAGGACTGCCCCCCTAGCCACATCACCAATAGGGGAGGGGCTACAGAAGTTACACATGGCAACTTCAGCTGCAAGTCCCCTTCTGACCACTGCATAGAAGTATCCTGCCTCAGCACAGTGTGACTCTGATTTAGCAGCGTGAGCGCCAAGAAGTCACCTTATTCTTGAGAATAAACGTTTGGAGCCCAACGCCTTGCCTGTGATCTTTCGCGAGTGTCTCAATATTGGATTTGAACACACTCGGATTAGCATAATTTATGCAACACCGCTTCAAGGGTCTCTCTGAAGATGATGATGATGATGGTGATGATTTCATAATAATCAGAGTGTTAATCTAATTGCACATAAAACTTCCATGCTGTCTTCTAGAACTGGCTTGAAATCGTTGGTCTTTTAGTTATGATGGGGAAAGTCATGGTCACTGGGGGGGGGGTCGTATTCTCCCTGTCAAGCATTTTATCTAGGGTGACCACATTTAGGAAACCAAAAAAAGAGACACCCAGTGGGGGTGGCTGGGAAAGCATGCTTTCTGGGGGTTCACGGAAAGTGCATCATCCCCCCCCTCCCGCCACCCTAACAGCAGCCACCTGTTTTCACCTACCTGGAGTGGTGGGGCCTGGGTTGGGTTGGAGAAGCGCTGCCAGAACACCTGAAGAGCTGTGGTTAGTGGAAAAGGAGCAGTGACGAATTAGCCCCCACTGGGGGGCGGGCAGTTTAGCACAAGCGATCTGCGAGTAGGGCTGGGTGAGTCACTGGGCAGTGGCAGAATTTGCAATTGTTGCAAATTTACGCAGGATCAACAGTGCTGACAGACGTGGGTGTCCAAGTCCCTTCCCTCCTTTGGCAGCTCATCCAGCCCCCTGAAAATGCTATACAGAGGAACCCCTGAGGCATGGGGTGAGCTCTAGTGGTGGGGTGGGTGAAGGAACCTTTCATGAGCAGGGACTTTTTCTTTCAGAAGTCTCCTACCTCTCGAGGAAGGCAGATCCTGGATCCGAACCCCTTATCCTAAGGACATGACTGAACGGTGGACCTTGTTTACCCATGTTCCTGGGTCTGTTTGTGTTTGGCCAGTAAAAGAGAAGTTTTCAGCTGCCTTGCAAGAAGCAAACTGGGGAGGTGGGAATGGACAGTGATTACTTTCAGGACCTGATGGCACTGCCTATCTGACTGCTCGCTTCCCCCCCCCCGCCCTCCGCCCCCCGGATTCTACCTATTTGCTCCACCAATGCATTTGCTACAAGAAAACACTGTAGGGTTCCAGGGTTCGCCCCTGCCTGAGCACTGGATCCCCTGTGAGTCACCTAGATGAACAGGTTTGACCCCTGGATGATCCAGGGATAAACCTTAGGTCTAGCTATGGCCTAAGTCTCCAGCATTCTGTCCTCACAAACAAACAATAGAATTTGTGGCAGCCTGTGAAACATGCAAGGTAGAAACCATGTACAACAAGCATACAATCCCCGATTCCCCAAGCTAGTCCCATACAAATGAAGACATTTTTCTTGTTTGATTTCTCTTCATCCCAATTAACTCAGCCCTGAAACTGTTTGTGCTTTTAACAAACAAGACATATTTGGAAATGTCTTTAATTGTCCTTTATGGGTTCTGTGTGTGTGTGTGTGTGTGTGTGTGTGTGTCTGTGTGTATGTGTGCAGAATATTTATTAAATTTCCACTACGTAAAAGGGAATATCCCACGCATGTTCTTCTCTGTCCTTTTCTTCTCCTGATTTTGCAATAGAATTTTCAAAGTTAGCAGTTTGGTTAGAAATTCTAACATGAAAGCACAAACCAGGTTTCTGATGGTGATCGCTCATGTCTGAGTAAGGCCACAGCTAGACCGAAGGTTTATCCTGGGATCATCCAGGGTTCACCCCTGCCTGAGCACTGGATCCCCTGTGTGTCACCTAGATGAACAGGTTTGACCCCTGGACGATCCAGGGATAAACCTTAGGTCTAGCTATGGCCCTAGATGAACAGGTTTGACCCCTGGACAAGCCTTAGGTCTAGCCTTAAACCTTAGGTCTAGCTATGGCCTAAGAGTGTCTTCCAGAGTTGGAGACTTTAACAGAGGGTCTGCAGATGACTGTGAAGGCTGATCCTGGATCCACACAGCCTCCACAGTGAGGACACAGGTTCCCAGGTGGGAGACGGTCACAATGAGGATTTCCTTGGCATGCTTTCGGTTTAGCTCTTTTACCCCTTTCACCTGTCTTTGCTGTTCTTCAAAATCCATATTACCTTTGGTAATGCCCTCTTTCTGTGCTAAACTGGTGTCTTTCGGCAGTAAAAGACTGGATGAGGGCAAACAAATTGAAGCTAAATCCAGACAAGACAGAGGTGCTCCTGGTCAGTCGAAAGGCGGAATAGGGATTCAGATTGTGCTGGATGGGGTTACACTCCCCCTGAAGATACAGGTCCGCAGCTTCGGTGTACTTATGGAATCTGCCCTGAACCTGAATGCCCAGGTTTCAGGAGTGCATTTGCACAGTTAAAGCTAGTGCACCACCTGCTCCTGTTCCTTGAGATGTCAGAACCAGCCACGGTGACACTTGCCTTAGTTACATCCCGTTTGGTTTACTGTAACACACTCCATGTGGGGCTTCCTTTGAAAAGTGTTTGGAAACTTCAGCTGGTTCAAAGAGCTGTAGCCAGAGTGTTGACCAGGACTGGTCAAACTCTGCTGTTAAAACAGCTCCACTGGCTTCCAGTCTGTTTCCAGGCACAATTCAAAGTGCTGGTTAAGACCTATAAAGCCCTATACGGCTTGGGTCCTTGTTACCTGAGAGACTGTATTCTCCCTTATGAGCCTGCCCTTGCTTTGAGATCTTTGGAGAAGGCCCTTCTCTCAGTCCCACCGCCATCACAGGCATGCCTGGTGGGAACGCAGGCGAGGGCCTTCTCGGTGGCTGCTCCAGTGCTCTGGAATTCTCTTCCCAGGGAAGCTAGGCTGGCTACCTCCTTGGTGTGCTTTCAGAAGCAGGCCAAAACGTTCTTGTTCCAGCAGGCCTTTGGCGAATAATCTGGGCCTCCACCTATGCCAAGGACTTTAAAATTGTCATGTATTTTATATGTTTAAGTGTTTTAATTTTGGAATGTATTTAATATATTTTTAACTTTTGTATATTTCTATTTATAGGTTTTAACTCTATATGTTTTAATTTTGTAACGCCACCTTGAGGGTCAGCATTAGGGGAAAGGCAGGATACAAATAATAATAAATATTATAATAATAAGCATCACATCAAAATAAAACTATCTAGAACCTTTCAGGCTGTCAAGATAGCAGTGTAGAACTTGGCACTTGGCCTATAAGGGTGGAAATAGATCTCTCTGTGGCAGGTGGCCATGAAGGTGTGAGGAATCGCAACAATTGTTGGTTTGTTTGATGTATATCCTACTTTTCCATCAAAAAAAAAATGATGCTCAAGGTGACTAATGAAAAGAAGGCCAAGATTAAAACAAAAACTTGATTAAAACATTTATGAAAACAAGTAAATTAAAAGCACTATTAAAAATGGCACACTTCCCTGTGCCTGTTTGCATTCTCCTTCCCTCTTTATTGTTTACTACAACTTTATTAGATTGTAAGCCTATGCGGCAGGGTCTTGCTATTTACTGTGTTATCTGTACAGCACCATGTACATTGATGGTGCTATATAACTAAATAATAATAATAAAATAAATAAATAAATAAATAAACTGGGCCTAATGAAATATATCCACACCAACATCCAGAAAGCAGTCATACTTAAAATATGCTCAATTGTCAGGAAATTCCTGAATCTGTAAAAGACAGCATGACTTGGCAATGCCTGTCATGTCCATCTAGAAAAAATGCCATGAGCAAGAAGGAGGAAGAGGAGGAGGAGGAGGAGAGGAGGAGGAGGAGGAAGAGGAAGAGGAAGAAGGATGGTCAACCTCCAGTTGGGATGCTCCTTGGTGAGTCCTTCACAGTTCTCAATGTTCTTTTTACATTTCTTCAAGTTAACTTTGAGAATGTCTTTAAACCACTTTTTCTGTCCTCTGAGGTTACAGTTTCTATCCTCGTTGGGAGTAGAGCAGCTGTTTTGGAAGATGGTAATCAGGCATTCGGACAACATGCCCAGTCCAGCAGAGTTATTTTGGATGGACATTGAGCTCCATCACACCTATTTTTCCCCCTTGGTTCACCTGTGTATTTTTTACCACCATTTCATAAGTGGATTTTTTTTTCATAAAAAGAGCCTTGTGTGGCGCAGAGCGGTAAAGCAGCAGTTTCTGCAGCCGAAACTCTCCCCACGGCCTGAGTTCGATCCCAGCGGAAGCTGGTTCTCAGGCAGCCAGCTTGCGTCGACTCAGCCTTCCATCCGCCCGAGGTCAGTAAAATGAGTACCCAGCTAGCTGGGGGAAAGGTAATAATGGCCAGGGAAGGCAACGGCAAACCACCCCGCTATAAGGCCTGCCAAGAAAACGTCAGCGAAAGCTGGTGTCCCTCCAAGAGTCAGTAATGACTCAGTGCTTGCACGAGAGGTTCCTTTCCTCTTCTTTCATAAGTGGGGCAAGCACTCCTCCCTTTCATGATCATCGCTATACCGGTGAACTCTCTTTTCACTTCTTTGCTCTCCCGCTGCTATTGTGCCCGCCTCACTCCACTCTTTCTCTTTCCCCCTCCAGTTCATTAGTTCTTGTCGTTGATGGACATTGTGATCAAGTGACAGCCTTTCCCCTCCCCCTGCCTGCTCATTGGATCTCCTTTGAGAATTAACCAAAATGCTTACGGCTCCCTCATTTTTAGAGATAAAGAGATGAAACTTGGGACAGTGAGGGGTTGGTGGAAGCTGCTCTAATCTATGTATGTGGAATCTATACATATAGTAATGTGTTCCTGTTATAAGTCTAATTTAACAGTGAGTATCTCTACAATGACACTAGGACTAGTGGATTAGCATATGTGTGATGATGGCTGAGCTAGGGTGACCATATGGAAAGGAGGACTGGGCTCCTGTATCTTTAACAGTTGCATTGAAAAGGGAATTTCATCAGGTGTCATTTGTGTGCATGCAACACTTGGTGAAATTTCCTCTTCATCACAACAGTTAAAGCTGCAGGAGCTATATTAGAATGACCAGATGCAAAAGAGGGCAGGGCTCCTGCAGCTTTAACTGTTGTGATGGAGAGGGAATTTCACAGGGGGCTGCATGCATACAAATGACACCTGCTGAAATTCCCTTTTCAATACAACTGTGAAAGAGAAAGGAGCCCAGTCCTCCTTTCCATATGGTCACCCTAGGCTGAGTGAGTCAGAGAAGAAGTGAAGTGTGTGTGTGTGTGTGTGTGAGAGAGAGAGAGAGAGAGAGAGAGAGAGGGGAGGGAGGGAGGGAGGGAGAGATAAAGGCAGGTTGCTTTGCTTGACTGTGAAACCTGCAGGAGCCCTGCCCTCTTGACCAGATACAAAAGGGGGCAGGGCTCTTGCACCTTTAACTGTTGTGATGAAGAGGAGATTTCACCAGGTGCTACATGCTTACAAATGACACCTGCTAAAATTCCCTTTTCTATCTATACAACTGTTAAAGATACAGGAGCCCAGTCCTCCTTTCCTATAGGGTCACCCCAGATTAGGTTTATTGTGTATGAGATATAACACAGAGAGTAGGAGGGCCATGACTGAAACCAGGAGCGCATTCACTACTCTTGCCATAGATGTGTCAGAAATAGGAAAACTCTCTGTAAATGATGGGCAGGTGCCACACTGTGAATTTAGCACTGGAGGCCAGTGGCTCCGATGCCAGCAGAGCAGTGAATCCGCTCCGGGTTTCAGTCAGAACCATTCAGAACTTTTGGATAGCTCCTTTTAGAGTTCTGACTGAAACCCGGAGCGGCTTCACCACCGCGCTGACATCAGAGCCACCAGCCTCCACTGGGATTCAGAGCGTTTTCGGAGTCATTCCCTTGGATTCAAGATCTGGGTGCTTTTTAACCCTCCACCTCCCCTCCACCCCTTAAGTTTAGGCTCCGAAGGACTCGGACAGAGGGCTGGCAAACGGAGCAATCTTGCACATCCCCAGCTAATTTCCAAACAGAGTCTTTAGGGTGTGATTTGCATACAGATGCTAATGCAGGCCCACCCCACCAGCCACCAGCCATCATGGAGGCTGCTGGGCTGGGAGTGCAGAGCAACAGCAGGGAGGAAGAAAGGGTGTCTGGCTACCTCCAGTGTCTGCCTGGTAGTTGCTGAGAAATCTGCCGAGTCCCGGAGTCCAGGTGGCCGGACAATGATTATTCAGAAGGGCTATTATAGTCTCCGGAGGTCCTGGTCTTCCCCTTCGCTTGGAGAGCAAAGCTATTGCCAAGCCCTTGAAGGAACACATGGCGCGCCCCATTCACTTGGAGCGGCCCTTCGGCGCGCGTGCTTTGTGCCGGCTGGGCTGCCAAGGGAGGCCGGAGCTTTTGTCCGGACGTGGCCTCCAATGCATCTCCCCCGTCTGAACAAACGTCCGCCCTTCCCTGTTCTTAGTAGTGTCTGCTCAGAAGCTGCAGGTCTGGTTTGCCCCTGCGCTATTGCAGCACAGCTATTTGGAAAAGTGTCTCCCGGGGTCTTCCGTTTAAGGCTTTCGCCTTTCCTCTTTGCTGACCTTCACGAACACACACACACACACACACACACCACTTTTTTTAAAAAAAAAAAAGAGGGGAGGGGTATTTTCTTGACTTTCTTTTTTATTACCCCTCTTTTCCGCCTAAGATTTAGTGATCAAAATGGCATGTTGGATTCATTTATTTATTTATTTATTACATTTCTATAACGCCCAATAGCCAAAGCTCTCTGGGCTGTTCACAAAAATTAAAAACATTCAAAGTATAAAACAACAGTAGAAAACCAAAATATAAAATACAATATAAAAGCTCAACCAGATAAAAACAGCAGCAATGCAAAATGACAAATTTAAAACACCAAGTTAAAATTTATTTATAGACTGTTAAAATGCTGGGAAATGTTGGATTCATAACAGCAACGAACGTGAAAAGAAAAGGTAACAACTTCAAAGAAAATATTGAACAGCGGGAACGAAGTTGAACAATCGAATTCCAATTTGCCTACAGAACGCCTAAGAAATGCTACAGCATGCAGTTGAAGACCACAGTCCTCGGCTTCGTGGAAATGTCTCGTCTAACCTTAGAATAGCCTTTGCCCAAGTGCTGTTGCATGATGTCCTGCTTGGTTGGTCCCTGGTCAACAGGTGGTCGGCCACTGTGTGAACAGAATGCTGGACTCGATGGACCCTTGGTCTGATCCAGCAGGGCTCTTCTGATGTTCTTACGGTGCCTTGGGATGCTGGGACTTGTAGTCCAACACATCTGGGGGACACCACTTTCGGGGAGGCTGTCTTATGGTGGCCACTTGTGAACAGTGCATGTGTGACCAAAAAAGAAGGATGTCCATTTACATAAAATCTGCATGTGCTAATTTATATGTATAGATGCAAATTTAGAAATATTTATTCATTTTATAATTACATTTCTATACCACTTTTTTTCCTCTTGCAAAGAGACTTACATGGCCCTCCTACTCCCCATTTTATCTCCACAACAACCCTGTGAGGTGGGTTAGGCTCACAGTCTGACCCAAAGTTACCCCGTCAGCTTCATGGCCGCGTGGGGATTAGAAGATGGGTCTCCCTAGTCCTAGCTCAACACTCTAGACCACACTGGCTCTCATTTAAAAAGAAATGCATTGCATCGCACTATGATGTGGAAGATGTGACCAGGAAAGCCATGTGCCTTGCTCAGCCTGCTGTCCAGCTACTGTTCAGGGACTTCTTGAAGGCCCAGCTCTTCCTTCTGGTACTTCTTGGTCTTTATAATGGACTTAGACTGGGCACCCTTCAGATAGAGGACTGTCCTCTGTAAATGAGGACACATGGCAAAAATAGGCAGCCTTTTCCAAAGTGGTGTCCTCCAGATGTGTTCGACGACAGCTCCCAGCATCCCCCAGCCAGCCATCATAAGAACATAAGAAAAGCCACACTGGATTAGACCAAGGGTCCATCTAATCCAGCATTCTGTTGACCAGCTGCCCACAGGAAACCCACAAGCAGAACAAGAGTGCATCAGCATACTCCTACCCATGTTCCCCAGCAACTGGTGCATATAGGCTCACTTCCTTTGATACTGGAGGTACCACAGCCATCAGGTCTAGTAGTAATTGATAGCCTTCTCCTCCAGGGATTTATCCAACCCCCTTTTAAGGCCATCCAAATTGGTGGCCATCACCACATCTTGTGGTAGTGAATTCCATAGTTTCAGGGGACTGTTGACAAAATGCTCTCCAGTTACGCTTTGCCTTACCACCAGGCTGGGCCCAGTCTCCATCACTACCTACAGAAAGAAGGCAAGCGAGCAGGCAGAGGGCTTCTTTTTCAGCGTATTCATGTCGTCTCTCCATCTAAGCCAGAGAGGGTGAGTGAAAGGGAAGCAACGACAAAGAGGAAGAGGAGGAACCTGGTGCTAAGGTTGGTGGTGTCGTCCCTGATCCAGCCCTGATCCAGCTGCCTCAGCCCACTGAAGTTCAAGCCTAGGGAGCACAGGGCAGCTCCTTTTCCAAGCCCTGAGAGTCCCTACTGCTTTCTGTATGGTTGTTATGAGCAAAGCACACGAAATAAAGGTGCCCAAGACAAAGCCGCTGCTGTGGTCTTTGTTCATAGAATCATAGAATAGTAGAGTTGGGAGGGGCCTACAAGGCCATCGAGTCCAACCCCCTGCTCAATGCAGGAATCCACCCTAAAGCATCCCTGACAGATGGTTGTCCAGCTGCCTCTTGAATGCCTCTAGTATGGGAGAGCCCACAACCTCCCTAGGTCATTGGTTCCATTGTCCTACTCCTCCAACAGTCAGGAAGTTTTTCCTGATGTCCAGCCGGAATCTGACTTCCTGTAACTTGAGCCTGTTATTCCGTGTCCTGCACTCTGGGATGATCAAAAAGAGATCCCAGCCCTCCTTTGTGTTTTCTGACTCTCATCCTTCTGAGAATGTGAAATGTCCTTCTGAAAAGCACTGCCTTGGGAAACGATGGAGTGTTGCCCTCTATTATTGGGTCCAAGGAGGGTGGATTCCTGCATTGAGCAGGGGGTTGGACTCTATGGCCTTATAGGCCCCTTCCAACTCTACTATTCTATGATTCTATGAGGGGTGGGCTGCAAGATCGTCCATAGGCAAAGTGGAGAAGGGTCTTGAAATTGAAGGTTGTCATGGAGCACACATGCAAAACTCCAGTTTGCCTGGTCCAATGGTGGCAAGGGAGGGTTCCAATGGGAAGCAAGGAGAGCCCCACATAACCTTCTCTCCATGCGTGTGCACATGCATGTTCGGGCAAACGGGATTGCACCTTTAATGTGCAGTTTTCAAGATGCATTTGGCCTTTGCTTTACAGAGAGAGAATTCCTCACCCACTTGTGGAATGTGCAGGATCTCTTCACTGTAGTGTGCGCGGCCTTTGTTGTACAAATTGAAATCCCAGTGAAGCACAGGGAGGCACATGACCCACTGGTATTGAATCCATCTCTTGAACATGGAGGTACATTGAGAAACGAATCCGAGGAACGCACGTTAATTATGAGCTTGACAAAACAAATTTTAAAAAACCCAATGCTTCATTTGTTTATCAAAAAGATGTCAAAGACAACGTAATTGCTGTTGGTTTTTCTATTTCTGCTTTTGTTTTTCTGATTCAAGTAATTTTTTCAGTTTTCCTGTGTTCTTCTCTAAAGCATAGCCTTGGGGAACAGCCGATTGCATCTCTTTGTCATGGGGACACTTTAACAGCACTTGGCTTTCACACAGCCTTGGCATTATTTCCTGAATAAATACGCTGACCCCCTTCAAATGGTGTTTTGTCACATACTTTTCCCTTTACATCCTAACTCGGAGAAAATGCACCAAAAGCCCTTACCAAAATACTTACTTTTCTCTTTGTCTTCAAGTTAAGATCCACTCTAAGGTGTAATGTTTCCTTGACGTTTCCAAGCTGTCACAAAACATATCGCTCCAAGGAACTTTTTTATCATATTTTTTGTCACACCCAGTTCATGTCAAGCTGGGCTAGTGGCGAGTACGTCCCATCCCTCACAGTGCCACATCTTGATTTGACTAAACAAATGTTTTTTTTCTCCCCAAATTGGAAAAGAAATGATATTATTTCTGAGCCCTTTCGGGAGTTGAGTTCCATCATGCTCCCAGTGAGATGTGAGTAGGGTGACCATATGAAAAGGAGGACAGGGCTCCTGTATCTTTAACAGTTGCATAGAAAAGGGAATTTCAGCAGGTGTCATTTGTAGATATGGAGAACCTCGTGAAATTCCCTCTTCATCCCAACAGTGAAAGCTGCAGGAGCGATACTACAGTGACCAGATTTAAAAGAGGGCAGGGCACCTGCAGCTTTAACTGCTGTGATGAAGAGGAAATTTCACCAGGTTCCCCATATATACAAATGACACCTGCTGAAATTTCCTTTTCAATACAACTGTTAAAGATACAGGAGCCCTGTCCTCCTTTTCATATGGTTACCCTAGATGTGAGGCTGTCCAAGACACACAATCCTCCCCCATGTAGGGTTGCCATATTCTGAAACCACAAAACCGGGACAATTTTTTTTGGGGGGTGGGGCTAGGATTTTTTTTTAAAAAAAAACCTGAGCAATATGTAAAGGTCCAGGGAAAGAAAGAGAGCTATCTAAGCTTTAGTTATCTAACACTACAATCCTATGCGTGTCTACTCAGAAACAAATCCTATTAAGATAAATAGGACTTATTCCCAGGTAAATATGCATAGGATTGCAACCTAAAGTACTTAAGCACCTGCAAATAAATAATAGGCAAAGAACAGTTTAAGCAAACAAACAGAAAAAATGACATTAAATTACATTTCTCTACTAGTTCTCAAAAGCTAGAGGAGACTTCAATATGGAGACTAAGGCCATAGCTAGACCTAAGGTTTATCCCAGGATCATCCCGGGTTCGTCCCTGCCTGAGCGCTGGATGCCCTGTGTAGCACTTAGATGAACAGGTTTGACCCCAGGACAATCCTGGGATAAAACTTAGGTCTAGCTACGGCCTTACACTCCACTGAACAGGCTCAAAGCACCATTTAGGAGGTTGGAAGTTCTCTGGCCGGCTGGAACAGGAATCCAGGATTCTTGACTGACCAGCCAGGACATTTTGGAAATGCTTGGAAACCGTGACATTCCCGGTTTTCCAGGATGTATGGCAACCCTCCTCCATGAGTCCCCACACCCACTTAAGCCCCAACCTGTTGCCCAATTGGGAGAGGGGTTCGTTCCCTGGAGGACCATGCTAATTTATCCTTCAGAGTAGAATCAGACGCGCAGACCCTCGGCGGATACAACCCAGCTTTAATTTCTCGAGAAAGGCAAGAAACCAGCAAGCTAACGCCCTGCAGGATCTGGCCCCAAACAATCTAAAGGTACTTCCTTATATTAGCATATAAACAATGGAGATGAGTCACAATCATGTGAGGTTACTTCAGAGTCACGAGTTTAAATTAGGGTGACCAACTGTCAGGATTTCCCCGGATTTGTCCTGGTTTTTGTTCTTTCCATGGTGTCAGGGGGGATTTTCAATAATTTTTAATAATGTCCTGGAATGACACACCTTCCCCTTTAAGGCTGCCATTAGCATGGCAGGAGGGAATGACATGCTTTCTTGAGGCACATCATTCCCCCACTCCAAGTTCCAATTGAGGTCTTAAAGGGGAAAGTGGGTCATTCGTGGACATTATAGAAATTGGAGTGGATGGTGGTGGTGCAGAATGAAATCCTTTCCCCTCCTCCACTCCAATCGGGTTCTTTAAGGTGGCGGGGGAATAACGTACTTTCTGCAGGACTCAGAAAGCTGCTTCCCCACACACACACTAGGTGTCCTCTTTTTTGGTTTCCCAAATATGGTCACCCTAATGCCACGTCGTTGTTGCTGGGCAGAGTTTGCACTCGGCACCTAAAGTTTGCGCCCTGCCTGCTGTTTTTGCACTCCTTACGCTGGAGCTGACAGTCCTTATATGGCCATTCTTTGCACTCAGAACACAAAACTTTGCTCCTGGCCTACTACCTTAGGCGCGGCTGTGTATACAGGGTCTTGTGATTAGCTGATTCAAGCAGGCATTTACAATTTATTCAACAAACCCATCTCCAACTCCTTCTCTTTTTTTCCTCCCAAACCTACTCAGTGGTGATCCATCACTTGGTGGCTACTACATGGAGCCCCACAACAATGAGGCCTAGTACTGGGCTTCCATTATGCATGGAAAACTACATTTCCCAGGGATCCTAGGATCCAAGATATGGTTGTGAGCATGCTCATTAGGGGCCCAGGGGCCCTAGGAAACTATATTTCCCATATCAGTTGCACCTGGAATGCTGCTGAGTATCCTCGCAATAGCACCTTGGTCCCTAGGACCTCTGCCAGTTATTTAAGTGGAGACAGAGGAAAAGGGGACAGCTTTTAGTGTTGCTGCAGCTGGGATGGATGGCATCAACCCTATTAGAAGCCAGTCCAAAATGTTGGAGGGGTTTGGTCTCAGTTCATAATTATATTCCAAGATGATGATAATGATGATATAATTCTTAACTGCCTCTCCCTTTGGACCAAGGCAGGGAACAACATTAGTACAACAATACAATATAAATCAAATACATAAAATTAATTAAAAGAGCATTTAAAACCAATACAATATCAAAAAAAAAAAAAACAATCAAAGCATCTTAAAATTCTTGGTTTAAAATTCATCTGGGTAGGCCTGCCAGAAGAGGCTAGTCTTTACAGCTGTCTTAAACTCTGAGAGAAAGTTAAGTTGACGAGTCTCCTCCGGCAGGCCATTCCACAGTCTGGGAGTGATAGAAGAAAAGGTCCTCTGAGTAACAGCTTTTAGCCTAGTTTTGGCTGACTGGAGTAAGTTCTCCCCAGAGGACCTGAGTGTGTGGGGTGGATTGTATGGGAGAAGGCGATCCCCACAGGTAACCTGGACCCAAACCACATAGGGCTTTAAAAGTTGAAGTACCTTTTGGGTGAAGTACACTTCGTACTTCACCCGAAAACTAATTGGCAGCCAGTGGAGTGATTTTAATGTTGATGTAATATATGGTCACCCCTAAGTGTACCAGTGACCAACCTGGCTGCCATATTTTGAACTAGTTGAAGTTTCCGAACGAGGTACAATGGTAGCCCCGTGTATAGCGCATTCCAGAAGTCGAGCCTTGATGTTACCAGTGCGTGCACAACCGTCTTTACATCTTCCAACTCCTTTACCCTGTGACTCAGCAATATCCAGGTCTCACTGTGGAATCAGATCTGGGAAGGTTCATTCACACATGCAGGTAGGTCATCCCTTGGTATTGCACTATGTGTGAATGAGCCCTACCACTCCTCCTCAATAAATAAAAACATAAATTCTTAAATAGATGGCTCAAAGGGTAATTTGTGGATTTATTTATTCTTTCAACTTATATTCTGCTTGTCTTTGAGCATCACCATACGAGCGTTTTATAGCATGCTTGTTACTGGGCAATCACGGATTTTCACGGGTTCTGCTCCTGACGCTGTCCACCTCCCGCCCATCTCCCGCTCCTTCTGATTGTTTTCCCGTCTCCAAAGAAGACTCCGCAAAATCTGGTTTCTTTTCCTCTAGCAAAACATGCCGCCATTTCCTGCTGTGTGCAGGAAAAGCAGAACAAAACACCACCCACTGAATGGGCCACGTGGGCTTTGTTTACTTCCTCTTACTACTACCACCTCCTCCGTCTGCAGAAAAAGGAAGCTGCTCGTCTCTATTGTGGGACAGAAGCACAATTCTTAGCGACGGGAGGGAAACGCGATTTCCACCACCCCACCCATCTGAAGAAGCTCTTTATTAAACAGTAACTCAAAGCAGGAAGAAGGAGGAAAGGTCTATAAATTGCTACTAGCATGAGTGGAAACTTAATGCTCAAAACCAGTGGCACCATGAATGCCGTTTGCTGGGCATTCATGCAACCCTGAGAGAGGGCGGTGCCACTGGGGCCCAACATCTGGGGCTTCCAGCAGCATCTGGATAAAGATGTTGGAAAAAAGAATACTGAGCAGGGCTGTCCATCTTCAGAAACTCACCAGACTGGAAACTGGGGCCATAGCTAGACCTAAGGTTTATCCCTGGATCGTCCAGGGGTCAAACCTGTTCATCTAGGTGACACACAGGGGATCCAGTGCTCAGGCAGGGGCGAACCCTGGATGATCCCAGGATAAACCTTAGGTCTAGCTGTGGCCTAAGTCTCATTTCAACACCAGTGATGGGACAGCATCTTCCATGGCACCTGGGCAGCAGGGTAGTTTAAGGGGTGCAATGCAGGCAGACCTAGGGTGAGCCTATGGAAAAGGAGGACAGGGCTCCTGTATCTTTAACAGTAGTAGAGAAAAGGGAATTTCAGCAGGTGTTCT
Organism: Elgaria multicarinata webbii; assembly: GCF_023053635.1. Taxonomy (NCBI): domain Eukaryota; kingdom Metazoa; phylum Chordata; class Lepidosauria; order Squamata; family Anguidae; genus Elgaria; species Elgaria multicarinata. Next base: position 210,810,041 of record NC_086171.1, on the reverse strand, counting down.
TTGAATGCATGCAGCACCAGGTGAAATTCCCTCTTTACTACAACAGTTATAGCTGCAGGAGCCCTGCCTACTGTGACCAGATACAAAAGAGGGCAAGGCTCCAGCAGGTTTCACTTTTGTGATGAAGAGGGAATTCCACCAGGTGCTGCAGGCATACAAATGTCACCTGCTGAAATTCACTGTTCTACGCAACTGGTAAAAATACAGGACCCCAGTCCTCCTTTCCATAGGGTCACCCTAGCAGCAGGCCCAGATCTGTCCTATCCACACCTCACCTGCATCAGCCAGGCTCACTCTATGTCATGGTAGGACCAGCCCAGATCCTGGGTTTGATAGCCATTTATCTGATCCAGCACCGCAATTCTGAGCTTTTTACATCTTCAGGAACATGGCATTTAAAAATAATGGAAGGGACTGGCATTTTTTTAAAAAATAAATAAATCACCAGGCCAGTTTGTAACTGAAAACCTATATTGTAAACTATGCTCAACTATTGTTATCCTAGACATTTTGGAGGGTATGTTTTTAAAGTTGCATGTGATGAAGTGGGCAGTGTCCATGAATGCATATGCCATCACAGATTTGTTAGTCTTGAACATGCCCCAAGACGCTTTGTTGAAAAAAAAGTAAAAGTTTAGCTTCATCCCATGTACCTGTTTCCCTCGAATTATCCCCTACAGAGCTAAGCTGTTGCCATTGTTGTTGTTGTTGTTGTTGTTGTTGTTGTTAGCTAAATCACACCCCTTAGCGCTCCTAAGATCCTTTGCATACCAGAAAATGGGTTTAAGGAGGGAAATGTAAAAAATCATTAAACATCAACGGCTGACCCAATCCAACTCAAATTTGGTATGCTTAAAGCTCTCCTTAATATCTATTACTGTGCCAATTTTGATGTCTTTATCTTTAAAACCTACGCAGATGTAAGCATTTGTTTAATTTTTCTTTAAACATATTAAATCCTGATCCTTCGCCCCCCAGTGGCCGCTCAGAAAACAACAAATGATTCGCTCGAAAACCAGTACCAAAATACCTCGATTCTTTTCCCTTTATAGCACAATTGAAGCAGGATGCATGGGAGTACTTCATAATCAAAGCAGATTACGAAATGGAAAACTTCGGAGTACTTTGCACGCAATTCGCAGTAATTGCACAGTATAACGCTGGTGTGATGTAGCTCGTTTTCAACAAGTCAACCCAATTGACAACTTCTTTCTTTCTTCCTTCCTTCCTTCTGCTTTATTTATTTATTTATTTATTTATTTATTACATTTTATTTATTTATTACATTTTTATACCGCCCAATAGCCGAAGCTCTCTATGGAGGGGACTAAACTTTGGAGCAGATTCTTCACATCGTCCCTCTCAGCAACAACAGGGAAGAGTAGACCTTCTCCGCCTCCTTTTTCTTCTCAACTCTCCATTTGTGCATGAGGCCTTAAGAAGAAGGGGGAAAGGAAAGGCGCCGGGGCTGCTCCAAGCCGACAGACGTCCAAAGAATGACTCACTTGGGGACATTCCCAAAAAACCTCCCACTACTTCTTGGCTTCTTTATGTTGCTCCAAGAAATTTATGCATATTTGTCGCACCAACTGATCACTTTCTTCAACATTGCGGTCACCCACCCCCACCCCACCCTTCTTTCCCCAGGCAGTGCCCCCCCCCAACACCCTCTCTTCAGCTCTCTTATTTGGATTTATACCTCCATATAATTAGCCCCGTGGACTCATTTCCTTTTGTTTCAGATTAATTGCTCACTACTTTGCACAGACTGACTACACCACCACCCCTTCCCTTTTGAATTTTTTTTTTTTTTTTAAAGGAGGAAAGACAGAGACACAAAGTGGAATCACTGGGTCTGGGCACTTTTTAGGATTTTTTTTTTAAAAAAAAAAACACCTCCCTTCGATGACAGCTGGGCTTGGAAAAGCCGAGCCTTTGAGTGGCTAAAGCCCATTAGCTGTGCCCACTTATTTAATGATGCCTGGAGCCTGGAAAGGAGGAGGGAAATCTCCACCCAGAAGTGTGGCAGGGGGCTTTGTTATTCTAATCGAGTTTGAGTTTATGGAATGGTGCCATCACTGGCTCCGCTTCTGACAGCTAGAGCTTACGATTTACTCAGAGGACAAAAAAAGAGTCGGACTCTTTCAATGCCAAGGAGGGAGATAACGAGAGAGAGAGAGAGAGAGAGAGAGAGAGAGAGAGAGAGAGAGATTGAGCACAGTGTGTGTGTATCCTCACATCGTCATAGGCCAGGTCCCTGAACCCTCATCTTCAGGGTATCCCAACTCCTTGTCCTTAGAAAAGGCTCCTGAGTTATAAGTTCAGCAAGAGGGCTCAGTCATCATGAGGCTTCCACCTCCTCAGGATCCAGAAAGATCCCAGGGGTTGGCTCCCTACATCAGAGGGCCCATTTCAAAGCGCTGGTATTAACATGTAAAGCCCTAAACAGCTTGGGGCCAGGCTATCTGAAGGAACGCCTCCTCCCATATGTACCTGCCCAGACCCTAAGGTCATCCTCAGGGGTCCTTCTCCGCGAGCCCCTGCCAAAGGAAATGAGGCAGGTGGCTACCTGGAGGAGGCCCTTCTCTGCTGTGGCATCCCAGCTGTGGAATGAGCCCCCTAAGGAGGTTCACTTGGCACCTACATTATATGCCTTTAGACACCAGGTGAAGACCTTTTTATTCTCCCAGCATTTTAACAGTCTACAAATAAATTTTAACTTGGTGTTTTAAATTTGTAATTTTGCATTGCTGCTGTTTTTATCTGGTTGAGCTTTTATATTGTATTTTATATTATGGTTTTACACTGTTGTTTTATACTTTGAATGGTTTTAATTTTTGTGAACCGGCCAGAGAGCTCCGGCTATTGGGCGGTATAGAAATGCAATAAAGAAATAAAGAAATAAATCAATCTTTGGACTCTGAGAAGACTTCCATGCCACAGCCACTCCCACATCATCGCAGCCTAAGTCTTCTAAAAGGGGGGGGGTATTTAAGAGAGAATGCCTCAGTCACTTTAGAGGCAGAACCAAACTGCCTAAAATCAGCTAAACTCTTATTTAAGCCTTAGTCTGGAACTGTTTCTTGTTGGAGTGACATATAACAACCCTGGCTTGCCTCCAGTCCCAGCCTCAGCCCTTTCCATGGTGCTGATCTCTTCCCATCTTGCTTCACTGAAAAACCTGACCTCTGCTAAAATTCTGGCCTATATGCAGCCCAGGCTACAGGGCAGAGCATCAACAGAACCCACAGCCTGAAATGAGACATAAACATCCCACAAAATTGCATGAGGCATCAGGCGTCATGAACCAAGAATATGGCCGAGGCTGAATGAGTGTGTAAGATAGTGAGGTGGCAACACGTGCTTTGAGCCCTCTGGGCATGCCTGCTTGTGGCTCTGATCCTGCACGCTGCTGCTATGTGACCCCTGGGAGGTTTCCTGGGTGGCAATCTAACCCCTGGGCCAAAAAAATGTTCCTACCTCCAGTGGCGTAGCATGGGGGGCCCCCTCAGGGGTGGTTACCTTGGGCGCAAAATTCTTAGGGGCGCAAAAATTTCAAAAAAAGAAAAGAAAGTAATAAAAAAATTAAAAAAATAAAATCTGTGTAGATCCAACTGTGTAGACAGGGCAAATAAATGTTGCCACGTAACATTTTACAACATTTTTCTTGTTGCGCACAGGTCAGGACGGCCTTGCAGGCTGCATTTCCTCCCAAACGGGCCTCTCTAGCACACGCGTTGCTGCTCTGGCTACCTTCTAAGTCATCCAGAAGGAGGACAGAGCAGCGCCGCGTGTGCTAGAGCGGCCCGTTTGGGAGGAAATGCAACCTGCAAGGTGATCGGTTATCATATCAAGGTCATCATATCAGCCATGATGCTAAATAAAAAAGAATCAGGGGCACAATGCAGGAAGATGAGGAAGATAGAGCAGGAGCAACAAGCTAAGCTAGTTGGAAGCCTTGACAGGTTTCTTGTGAACACTGCTGAAAGTACTGCAGTAGATTTCAATACTGTTATTGAAAAAAAGGCACATATTAAAACCAGGCAATTTTAAATAAATGTAAGTACTGCTATACTAGTATTAAATTAATTTTACTTTAAATAGATCAGTATTTTCTTAAAATATAATGCATGTGCTTGGGGGGGGGTAAGGGGTTCAATACTGGACTGGTGGAAGGGGCTCAGGGAGTGCTAAAGGTCCACGGATTAGGGGCGCAATACTTGCCTTGCCCTGGGCGCCGGCAACCCACGCTATGCCACTGCCTACCTCTGACTTATTTATTTATTATTTATTACATTTTTATACCGCCCAATAGCCGAAGCTCTCTGGGCGGTTCACAAAAATTAAAACCATCATAAAACAACCAACAGGTTAAAAGCACAATTACAAAATACAGTATAAAAAGCACAACCAGGATGAAACCACGCAGCAAAATTGATATAAGATTAAAATACAGAGTTAGAACAGTAAAATTTAAATTTAAGTCAAGTGTTAAAACACTGAGAGAATAAAAAGGTCTTCAGCTGGCAACGAAAGGAGTACAGTGTAGGTGCCAGGTGGACCTCTCTGGGGAGCTCATTCCACAACCAGGTGCCACAGCAGAGAAAGCCCTCCTCCTAGTAGCTACCTGCCTCACTTCCTTTGGCAGGGGCTCACGGAGAAGGGCCCCTGTAGATGATCTTAAGGTCCGGGCAGGTACATATGGGAGGAGGCGTTTCTTCGAATAACCTGGCCCCAAACCGTTTAGGGCTTTAAATGTCAATACTAGCACTTTGAATCGGACCCGGACTTGGACTGGCAGCCAATGAAGTTGTAAAAGGACTGGCGTGATGTGATCTCGCTGGCCAGTCCCTGTTAGTAAACGGGATGCCCTGTTTTGTACCAGCTGAAGCTTCCGGACCGTTTTCAAAGGCAGCCCCACGTATAACGCATTGCAGTAATCCAAACAAGAGGTTATCAGAGCATGGATAACACTGTAGCTAGGCTATCTCTGTCCAGATAAGGGTGTAGTTGGTATATCAACCTAAGCTGATAAAAGGTGCTTCCCCAAATCTGGCACCTTCTGGATTCATCGTACTACAACTGTCATCATTCCCAAGGATGGGGATGGTGGAAGTTTGTTATGCAACACATCTGGAAGCTGCCAGGTTGAGAAAGGCTGGTTTAAATCAACTACACAACCTTGAGTCATGGTAATATGAAGTATCTTAGGGTGCTTTTTTCTGTACACACAGAAAAAAAAGACATTTTTCTGCCTAAACATACATACAGTAGGATTGTGCCCTTAATGTCTTGATTTATTTTTTTAAAAAACTGTTTTTTTAGATGTTATGTAATAAACGTGGAATTACATTATAAGAACGACACTCAATTACCTGCTTAAGCAATACAGTTCCAGAAGCAACAGAAAAAAGGCCACAGAGTTATTGACGTTTCTGCTTACATATAAATTTTGTGTTGTATATTTTAATTTTGTTGCACGATGCCCTGATAAGTCGCAATTCGGAGCCCTTTATATATTCTGTAATAAATAAATAAAACAATACTTAATTCTAGAATGAAGGGCAGAATCCATGCAGACCGCAGCGCACTTCAATCTTACCAATTCCAACAGGCTGAGGTGTGATGAACTCCATGTTAGATCACGGCCAAGGTTTCCCAGAAGCAATTTTATTTTGGAAAAAGCAAGCCAAGCTAATACCAGTACAGTCATCAACACTGGCTGTTAGAAGCGGTATTTAATTGAGTGTCATTTGGGCGAAATCTGTCAGAGCAGGTTATCTGAAAGACCGTTTTCTCCCTGATGAGCCTGTCTGTGCTTTGAGAACTTCTGGGGAAGCCCCTCTTTCAGACCCACCATCTTCACAGGCGCACCTGGTGGGAAAGTGAGGGAGGGGCCTTCTCGGTGGCGCTCCAGTGCTCCAGAACTCTCTTCCAGGCAAAAACTTCTTTGTGCCGGCAGGCCTTCTGCGAATAATCTGGGCCTCCGTCTATGCTAAGGACTTTTAAAATTGTCATGCAGTTTAAATGTTTAATGTTTTAATATTGCAGTATATTTAATATATTTTTAAATTTTGTATATTTCTTTTCATAGGTTTTAAAACGTATATGCTTTAAATTTTGTAAGGCTGCCTTGAGGCCCAGTATTGGGCAAAAGGTAGGATACAACTCATCATCATCATCATCATCTGTCATCAAGAGGGTGCAGGGAAGATGGACCAAACCAGCTTCTTACCAGTTGCGTGGCAGCAACGGCCAAGCTGCACTGGGAGAGGAGGCACCCGTTCCCTTATGGCATAGCCTTCCTAAAGCAAAAAAGGGAGATGGTGGAGTGTGGGGGAGACAGAACAGTGTAGCAGCCTGCCCTGTGCCCTCTAAGCTAGCTTGATTCCCTCAAGCCTTACCTAGACCAGGCTATAACCCAGGGCGAACCCTGGGATCATCTCTGTGAGTCCACATGTCGCACTGGGGATCCCAGGATCAGGGAGGGATCATCCCTCGCTTGCCCCGGGTTACAGCCCTCCCCTTTGGGCCCGCTTGTTCCACGGTCCCGGGCTGAGCCCGAGACCGCGGAACGTCTGGCCCGTTTCCGCGGCTTGACCCCGCTCCGTGCGACTACTCGCGTGGAGCCAGGAGCCACGCACGGGGTGCAGTGCTCCTCAGGAGCACTGAGCCCATTGAGGTTAGGGTGGGGGGAGCGGGGAAATGGAACGAAATTTTAAAAAGCACCTACCTTTAGCGCACAAGAGTTCGTGCGCTCCTCACCCTTTAGCTTGGGGGTTCTTTTAGATCCATTATTGTCACTTGAGGTTCAGGTGACCTCAGTGGCACGGAGTGCCTTCTACAAACTCCGGTTGGTGGCCCAGCTACGCCCCTATCTGGACATGGATAACCTGGCTTCAGTTGTCCATGCTCTGGTAACCTCCAAGTTAGATTACTGCAATGCATTCTACGTAGGGCTGCCTTTGAAGATGGTTTGGAAGCTGCAGTTCGTGCAAAATGCAGCGGCCAGGTTGATTTCAGGAACCAGAAGGTTTGACCATATAACACCTACTCTGGTCCGCTTGCACTGGCTGCCTGTATGTTTCCGAGCCCAATTCAAGGTGCTGGTTTTGACCTATAAAGCCTTACAAGGCTTGGGACCACAATACCTGACGGAACGCCTCTCCCGACGTGAATATACCCAGTCACTACGTTCAACATCTAAGGTCCTCCTCCGGGTGCCTACTCCGAGAGAGGCTCGGAGTGTGGCAACGAGGGACAGGGCCTTTTTGGTGGTGGCCCCCAGACTATGGAATGATCTCCCTGATGAGGCTCGCCTGGCACCAACACTGCTATCTTTCCAGCGCCAGGTTAAGACTTTCCTCTTTGCCCAGGCGTATGGTGGCACATCTTAATCACCCACATGTTTTGTTTTTTAACTGTTTTTAATGCTTTATGTGTGTATGTTCTGTGTTTTAGAATGTTAAATTTTGTATACTCATTTTTATCTTTATTTTAGAATTTCTGTAAACCACCCAGAGAGCCCTGGCTATGGGAGGGGTATATAAGTGAAATAAATAAATAAATAAAATAAATAAAAATAAAAATGGCGGGCGCATCGCCTCTCTTTCTGAGGTCATTGCACCTTACATGTAAACGGGGATAAGATCTCGCATTAATCACAATGTGAGGTCTCCCCTCCTCTGTCCCGGACTTTCAGGTAGGTCTAGCTAAAGCCTCAGTTTCAGTGGGAAATGCTGTCCCATGACTAGTGTTGAAGACATATTTAACCTCCAGCCTGGTACAGCCTTGTCCTTTGCTACAGGATGGAAAGCATCTGCCTTGCCCTTTGCGGCCATCTTAACTCTATAGACTGATGCTAGGGTGACCCTATGAAAAGGAGGACAAGGCTCCTGTATCTTTAACAGTTGTATAGAAAAGGGTATTTCAGCAGGTGTCATTTCTTCAGCACCTGAAGAAATTCCCTCATCATCACAACTGTTAAAGCTGCGGGAGCCCTGCCCTCCTTTGTATCTAGTATCACTCTAGTGTAGCTCCTGAAGCTTTCACTGTTGTGATGAAGAGGGAATTTCACCTGGTGCTGTATGCCTACAAATAGCACCTCCAGAAATTCCTTTTCTATACAACTGTTAAAGATTCCATATGGCCACCCTAACTGATGCCAATCTGGAAAGAAAATGGAGGCCAGGTGTCTTCTGGGCGAAGGGGTCATAAGATCATAGAATAGTAGAGCTGGAAGGGGCTATAAGGTCATTGAGTCCCCCTCCTGAATGCAGAAATCCACCTTAAAGCATACCTGACAGATAGCTATTCAGCTGCCTCTTGAATGCCTTTAGTGTGGAAGGACCCACTACCTCCGTAGGGAATTGGTTCCATTGCCATACTGCTCTAACAGTCAGGATGTTTTTCCTGAAGTCCAGCCGGAATCCAGCTTCCTGTAATTTGAGCCCATTATTCCATGTCCTACATTCTGGGATGATGGCGAAGAGATCCTGGCCCTCCTCTGTGTGACAACCTTTCAGGTATTGGAAGAGTGCCATCATGTCTCTTCTTAAGGCTAAAAATGTCGAGTTTTTTCAATCTCTCCTAATAAGGCTTTGTTTCCAGACCCCTGATCATCCTCGTTGCCCTCCTGTGAACCCCCTCCGGTTTGTCTCCATCCTTCTTGAAAGGTGGTGCCCAGAACTGGACGTAATACCCAAGAAGAGGTCTAACCAGTGTTGAATAGAGGGAAACCAGTACCTCACGTGATTTGGAAGCTATACTTCTATTAATGCAGCCCAAAATAGCATTTGCCTTTCTTGCAGCCATATCACCCTGCTGGCTCAGATTCAGCTTGTGATCTACAACAATTCCAAGATCCTTCTCATTTTTAGCATTGCTGAGCCAAGTATCCCCCATCTTGTAACTGAGCATTTGGTTTCTTTTTCCTAGGTTTAAAACTTGGCATTTATCTCTACTAGTAAATTTCATTCTGTTGTTTTCAACCTAACACTCCAGCCTATCACGATCACTTTGAGGTTTGTTTCTGTCTTCCAGGGTATCAGCTATCTCACCCAATTTTGTGTCATCTGCAAATTTGACAAGCATTCCTTGCACCTCCTCATCCAAGTCATTAATAAAAATGTTGAAGAGCACTGGGCCCAGGACTGAGCCTTGTGGTACCCCACTCGTTACCACCACCACCCAGCTTGGGAAGGTACCATTGATAAGCACTCTTTGAGTCCAATTCTGTAGCCAACTGTGAACCCACCTAGTAGTTGTTCCATCTAGTCCATTTTTAGCTAGTTTGTTAATCAGAATGTCATGTGGTACTTTGTCAAAAGCTTTGCTGAAGTCAAGATATACTATGCCCACAGCATTCCCACAGTCCACAATGGAGACTGCTCTAACCACTGCACCATACTAGCCTTGCCCTTTATGGACTCGTATCTCCTCCATGTTTGACTTCACCCTTCCTTTGAAGAGCATGTTACTTCCCCTTTCCCACCCCTAACCAGGCCGGCCCTACCATCAGGAAGAGTGGCATGACCTGCCTCAGGCAGTGGAGTTTACGGCACCATTGAATAGTGACGTATGATTCAGTTTGTTTGTTTTTTAGCACCGTGAAGGATATGTTTGGATTTTCTGCCTCCAGCACTGAAATGTAATGTGCCTTCTCAGCCTGCCCCCCCCTTGCACCCCTCCCCATGTCCTTCTCTAAGCCCTAACTTTGGTTTCTGTTAGAAGGTTCTGGATCCTAGCACATTAAAGCACACACACATGCAGAAGTGGAGTTTGCCCTGATCACCTAGGAAAGCATGACAAAAAAAATTTGCTTCCTCCATGAGCCAATAAACAACCGTTTATTAGCAGCTCTCATCAGGAGCATTGGCTTTTATTAGCGTTCCTGGAAAACACCTTGCACTCAGCGTTAAAAAGCCCCCACGGTTGAACCCTCTGAGGTCGCTGTTAATAGGTTAATGAGACCTTCGGCTGCTTTTGTTTGAGTGCCTGGTTTCCTAAGATAAAAACTACCCTGGTGTCGTGAGGAGGCTGGGCCTCTTTATGACTGAGCACCATTCATTCTGAGTACACAAGAGCTCGCAAATTTAATAAGCGGAATCCATTTCAGCCTCATGGTCTACCATGGCAACAGAGAGCATGGGAGGGGGGGTGATGCATAGAGGAAGGGGGCAGCTTGCTTTGCTTAGCCTTCATTATTTCCAAAGCCATCTGCTGCGGAGAAGCTACAATTCCAAACTCATTTAAATAGAGCTGGTCTGAAATATGACGATCACTCAATGCAAGATTCTTGTCCGTATCTGTCTCTCTTTCTCTTTCTCTCTCTCTCTCTCTCTCTCTCACACACACACACACACACAATTTATATATCATGATTAAAGTTCAAGAAACATAGGACAATGTAGAAATGAGATTGTAACGTTTGGCAGAAAGAAGCAAAAGAAAATGGAACAAATAAAATTATGTTCTCTTGATAATGATGATGATGATGACAATAATAATAATAATAATAATAATAATAATAATAATAATAATAGAAGGAAGATGTAAAATTCTGGCAGGAATATATACTAGCAGACACAATACAGCTGCAAAAATAATTCACCGACAACTGGCCATCAAATTCAACTTCATCAAACAACGTACAACATACTATACACACTCTCCCGAAACAATCTTGGAAAATGCAGATCATAAAATATATTGGGACAGAACAATTCATACAGACAAGACAATACCTTGCAACCTATCAGACATAACAGTTATAAAGACAAAAAAAGGGGGAAAAACACATACCTTATTGACATAGCAATACCTAATGACAAAAATGTTGTAGAAAAGGAAGAGGAGAAAAGAGAAAAATATACACCACTGGCCGTGGAAATTAAGGAACTATGGCAACATGAAAAGGTCACAATTATTCCATTAGTCACCTCAGTCACCAGCATCATATTAAAAATCTATGCAGAAAACCTTCAGAAACTGGGCTTAGCAAAATACATCCACACCAACATCCAGAAAGCAGTCATACTTAAAACATGCTCAATTGTCAGGAAATTCTTGAATCAGTAAAATACAGCATGACTTGGCAAAGCCCATCATGTCCATCTAGAAAGGGAATTTCAGCAGGTGTCACTTGCATGCATGCAGCACCCAGTGAAATGCCCTCTTTACTACAACAGTAAAAGCTGCAGGAGCCCTGCCCTCTTTTGTATTTGGTCAAAAGAGCAGGGCTCCTGCAGCTCTAACTGCTGTGATGAAGAGTGAATTTCACCAGGTGCTGCATGCATACAAATGACACCTGCTGAAATTCCCTTTTCTATACAACTGTTAAAGATACAGGTGCCCTGTCTTCCTTTCCATATGGTCACCCTAGATTTCTGTTACGAAACAGCACAAAACTTTGGCATGTTTGGAGGAGATACTAGGCTGGGGGTTTCATAATTAATAGACCCTGGTTCAGCCTTGTCTGCCACATGGGCCTTAGTTAGGCCTAAGGTTTATCTCGGGGTCGTCCCTGCCTGCTCCCGGGATATCCTGTGTGTCATTTACATGAACAGGGACGACCCTGGGACAATCCTGGGATAAACCTTAGGTCTTACCTAGTATACATTGAATGGCAAACCCAGGTCTGTTGCTACATTCTCTGTGGAATGAAACCTAGTGCTACACTTAGGCCACAGCTAGACTTAAGGTTTATCCTGGGATCATCCAGGGTTCTCACTTGCCTGAGCACTGGATCCCCTGTGTGTCACCTAGATGAACAGGTTTGATCCCTGGACGATCCAGGGATAAACCTTAGGTCTAGCTATGGCTTAAGGCCTTAGCTAGACCTAAGGTTTATCATGGGGTCGTCCCTGCCTGCTCCCGGGATATCCTGTGTGTCATTTACATTAACAGGGATGACTCCGAGATGATCCCGGGATAAACCTTAGGTCTAGCTAAGGCCTAAATCAGAATTCCACAATGTGCCATTTGTACCATCCATCCCTGGTCAAGATATCGACTATCTTAGGGGATGCATTATGCTCTGATTTTATAGGAGCCATAAATGATTGCCAAGCACAGAACACCAAACTCTCAAGTAACTTTGTTTTAATTTCACATTTTATTAAGAAGAAAAAACTAAAAACAAGTTTCTATTTTATATATTTTTATTTATTACATTTTTATACTGCCCAACAGCCGAAGCTCTCTGAGCAGTGCACAATTAAAAACCATGAAATATAACAAGTATAAATTTTAAACATTAAAAGGTTTTTTAAAAGACATTATAAAAGCAGCTACATTTAAAAAAACCATTTGTAAAAAGGTAGCCCATAGGACAATCTCCAGATCCTGTGGTTTTGGGTGAGGTGTCACCAATATGCTAATGACACCAACCTCTACTTCTCTTTTGTTTCTAAGTAAGAAGAAGCTGTGGCAGTGCTTAGGGTGACCATAAGAAAAGGAGGACTGAGCTGCTGCATCTTTAATAGTTGCATAGAGAAGGGAATTTCAGCAGGTGTCATTCGTATGCATGCAGCACCTGGTGAAATTCCCTCTTCATCATAACAGCTAAAGCTGCACAAGCCCTGCTCTCTTGACCAGATACAAAAAAGGGCAAGGCTCCTGCAGCTTTAACTGTTTTGATGAAGAGGAGTTTTCACCAGGTGCTGCATGCCTACAAATGACACCTGCTGAAATTCCCTTCTCTACACAACTGTTAAAGATACAGGAGCCCTGTCCTCATTTTCCTAAGGTCACCCTAGTGGTGCTGAAATAATATCTGGGCTTACTAATGAACCAGATGAGGCCCAGCAAGATGAAGCTCAGTCCAGACAAGATGGTGGTACTGTTGGCAGATGCTACATCTGATCCAGCAGGTGATGTTCAGCCTGGTTGCGATTGCACCCATCCAAAGAGGTTAGGTTCACGGTCAGGGAGCACTATTAACTAGGGATGTGCTCTGCTTCTAATCGGACCAGCGAATTAGAAGCGGAGCGGGGGGCTTCGCCTGCCCTTAAGGCGGAGGCGAAGAGCATTGGGGGGCCGGCGGAGCGTAGCGAAGAGGATCAAGGTGAAGGCGGATCCTTCGCCTCGATCCGGAGCTCCGCCGGAAAGGTAAGTGGGGTTTACCGGGCCCTGCCGCTGTCGCTGTCGCCCATGCGGCGACAGCGGCAGGGCCCGGTAAACCCCCCCTCCTCTCCCTTACCTGCGTCCATCCGCGGTCCGTTGGCTTCTTCAATTGAGCCCGCAGTTCAACCAGGAAGTCTGGGCCGCACTTGCGGCCCAGACTTCCTGGTTGAACTGCGGGCTCAATTGAAGAAGCCGACGGACTGCGGACGGAGGCAGGTAAGGCCCCCCTCCCCCTTGGTCCCTTACCGGGCTCTGCCGCCGTCACCGCACGGGCGGCGACAGCGGCAGGGCCCGGTAACCCACCCACCCCGCCCTCCTCTCCCAGCCTTACCTGGCGCCACTCCCCTCCACTGCGGAGCTCCGATTCGGAGCCGGAGCTCCTCAGCGAAGAGGAGTGGAGTATGAGCAGAGTGGCGCAGAGCAGAGCGTGCCGATCTGAAATTTTCGGATCGGCCCGCAGGGCGGAGCGGGGGGTCCATGCACACCCCTACTATTAACTCAGGCCTTGCTTTCCGAGGTCCAAGAGGCTTCTATGGCACAACATGCCTTCCACAAACAAATAGAAGGCAGTAGTTTTTAAATGACTAATACATATAAGGTGCCAGAACGCACACAACTACTCGAACCACTAGTGGAGAAGGATGATTAACAAGAAACCCATTTATTATTATACAAAAATTACAAAAAAGCTGACGTATCCCATAGTTGTTAGACAATAATATAGACTTGTATTGTCTTACAGTAGGAATAGCATTCCAATTATTGGTTTATTGTATTATAGTACCCAACACCACTATTGTCTAACAACTATGGGATACATCAGCTTTTTTGTAATTTTTGTATAATAATAAATGGGTTTCTTGTTAATCATCCTTCTCCACAACATGCCTTCCACCAGCTAAAATATGCTGGACAAAAAGCCTGACCACAACGGTCCACATGCCGGTACCATCCAGTCTGGATCACTGCAATATTTTGTACAAGGTTCTTGAGTTTGAAGACTGCTCAGAAATCACCGTTAGTTCAAAATGCAGCCGCTAAATTACTGACAGGGACATATTCTTGCCCGTTTTGTCATGTTTTATTGGCTGCATTGTTTATTGCTGGTTTAAATTCCTGTTTCTTGTATGCCGCTCTAAGGGTCCTTGAGGAGCAGGTTGAAAAGAAGGCTATTAAATCCTCAGATAGAGAAATAAATAAACATAATATATGCTGGAAAGTTAAATTGTGGCCGACGCCGGCTGATGATGCTTGCTGGCGTCTCAGAAGCCAGGGAGTCGCCGAACAAGATTTCCAATGACTGGGGTGAAGTTTCGTGGTCTCACGGGACTCCTTATTGCGCCTGCATAATTAATCCAGGTACAAAAACATGCAGATTAAATTATGACAAGTAAAAACCAGAATGCACACTTGCTCAATCTGCATCGTTTACCCAGCTTGCGGAATTCAGTTTTTTTAAAAAAAAAATATCTGCAGAATTTGCATTGCCTTGGTGCAGAATTGGCACAATTACGATCAATGACCACACAACATGTTTCTGGAAGGGATGCCTCATAAACAGCAAGTGAATCATCATGACTGCATCTTAACAACAGAGCCTTACTGGAACAATTAAGCAGCAAGAAGACAAGCTCCATCAATCCAATTTTTTTTTCTCCCTGTACAAGCCCACCTTCCTCATTGCAAATGGATAGAGATACCACACAGAACTCACTCCTCCAAGAGTGGGAGCTTTTTCATCTTTAACCTGATGAGTGTCAGAGGCTGATGTTGAAATTAAGCTAGTCTAAGGGCCAATCTACACCCAAACCATATACCGCTTTCATCCCACTTTCATAGGGGGCATGTATACACATCCCAATGTTCCAGGAGACAGAGGGGAGGAAATCACAATATTGTGCCTGTGATATCCTCCCCTTTGGACAGATGCATGTATGACATCCCGGGAGGAACGAGGGATGTCGCGCCCGCCATTATTATTATTTTTACAGACATGAGCGCATGTGCGCTCCATCGCAAATGTAATTTGCAATGGATGTAAATGTAACTCCCCCCACCCCACCCCCGATGGGCACAGAACACCTGAAGAGCTCCGTTCCTTGTGCCTGGTTCCCGCCTCCTCACATTTACTCACGAGGAGCGGGATGAAACCAGGACGGCTGCCCACGCCTCCCGCGGTCTCGGGACGATCCCAAGACCACAGGAAAAATCAGGCTAAAAGCCGTCAAAGTTATCCCAGGGAAATGAAGGGATCATCGCTCCCTGCCCCTGGGATCCCCTCTGCATCATGTGGATGCACAGGGATGATCCCAGATGATCCCCAGGATAAGGCATTGTGTAAACATGCCCAGTGTTAGATCCTGCTTGGTGTAGATTAGGACTTCCTCTCCCTTTACCACAGTACACTGCATTTAGCAAGTATCTTGCCATCTCCAGAATTATTTACTCAGTTCATATTCTTTGCAAAATGTACATACACATAATATTGAGAAGTCTGTTTGCGAGCGCATTTTCAAAAGAATGGCATCTCGCTTTGTTTGCCTGGTGTTTCACTTCTCTAACAGCTGTTGTTTTTCTGCTCTTATCGGTGTTGCTGTGCTCTGGGTGCCAATCTTGGCGCCATCATTTTGTTCATCGACAGAGAACACCTTGAAAAGAATGCGTGGAGTGGAGTGTTTCCATTATCAACGGAGCACGCTGGGTGGAAAGAGGCGTTTCCATTACTGCTCTTCACTTAGAACCAATTCTTGCTCATTTTTATTTATTTATTTATTTTGCCTTCACAAGATATTTTTGAAGTATCCGTTCATGATGCAGAACTTCATAGACTATGGAGAAAAACAGGGTGGCTGCTGAAAGCCAGTGGCAAATGATGTTTTTAAAATGAGAAACCACTGCCCCTACAACCACCACCACCACTGCCAAGAGTGCTCTCTCTCTCTCTCTCTCTCTCTCTCTCTCTCTCTCTCTCTCTCTCTCTCTCATAGAATCATAGAATAGCAGAGTTGGAAGGGGCCTACAAGGCCATCGAGTCTGACCCCCTGCTCAATGCAGGAATCCACCCTAAAGCATCCCTGGCAGATGGTTGTCCAGCTGCCTCTTGAAGGCCTCTAGTGTGGGAGAGCCCACAACCTCCCTAGGTCACTGGTTCCAGTGTCGTACTGCTCTAACAGTCAGGAAGTTTTTCCTGATGTCCAGTTGAAATCTGGCTTCCTTTAACTTCAGCCCGTTATTCCGTGTCCTGCACTCTGGGAGGATCGAGAAGAGATCCTGGCCCTCCTCTGTGTGACAACCTTTTAAGTATTTGAAGAGTGCTCTCATGTCTCCCCTCAATCTTCTCTTCTCCAGGTTAAACCTGCCCAGTTCTTTCAGCCTCTCTTCACAGGGCTTTGTTTCCAGACCCCTGATCATCCTTGTTGCCCTCCTCTGAACACGCTCCAGCTTGTCTGCGTCCTTCTTGAATTGTGGAGCCCAGAACTGGACACAATACTCTAGATGAGGCCTAACCAGGGCCGTTTCTCTCTGTTTCATTCTTTCTCTCTGGGCATGTCTAGATGGGGCGATATCCCAGGGATTGTCCCAGGATCATCCCTGACGCACAAGGGATCCCGGGAGCAGGGAGGGATGATCCTACATTTCTATCCCGTTTTTTCCGGGATACGGCCCTACGCTTCTATCCCGGTTTTTCCCGTGGTCTCAGGATGATCCCGAGAGGGCAGTAGTTTGGGACACCATGAAGGCAGTAACGAGAGGGATATGTATTAGAGAAATGTGTAATTTAAGAAGACAACAAGTAGCAGAGCAAAAACAATTGGAGGAAGAGATTAAGAAAATGGAGGAAGATTATTGGCAACACAAAAATAAGCATAAATTAATAGAAATACAGGCAAAGAAAAAACAATTAGAAAATTTAAATTTAGAGGAGGTTCAAAAGAATTTAATGTATATGAAAAGGGAGTATTTCGAAAACAGCAACAGGAATTCTAAACTGCTAGCCAGACTCACACAAAAGGAAAAAGCAAGGAATGGGATAGGGATTTTGAAAGATAAACAAGGGAAGTATTGTCACACAATGAAGGATAAAATAAAGATATTTCAAGAGTTTTATCAGGATTTGTATAAGGGAAAAGATACTCAAGAAAAAAAGTTGGAAGCTTATATAGAAAAATATACAAAGAAGAGAATAAAAATAGAGCATAAAGAGTTAATGGAGAAGGCAATAACTCAAGGAGAAGTTGAAGAAGTAATTGGGAATTTGAAGCCGGGTAAGTCACCGGGGGTAGATGGTTTAGGACCAGAATATTATAAGGTTTTTAAAGGAATTTTAATACCAAAATTAATAAAATTGTATAATTCCATACTGGAAGGGGATAGAACGCCAGAATCATGGGAACATTCATTAATAATTTTAATACCAAAACCAGATAAAGATTTGACTGTCCCTGACTCATATAGACCTATTTCATTAATAAATCAGGATGCTAAGCTTTTTTCAACTATTTTAGCAAGGAGGTTGAATAAATTTATAGAGGAATATATAGGGGAGGACCAATGTGGATTTGTGGCAGGTAGACAGATGCCTAATTTAGTGGGAAGAGTATTAAATGCAATTCAGGTGATAAATAAGTTTAGGGTTAAAGCGGGAATTCTGGCATTGGATATTTTCAAGGCTTTTGATTGTGTGAGCTGGCAAGCTTTAAAGATGGTTTTAAATAAAATGGGGTTTGGAAATAAATTTAAAGCGATAATAGAACAGTTATACTCTCAAAATACAGCCGTAGTGGTAGTGAATGATGGTGTGACAGATAAGATACGACTAGCCAGAGGGACAAGGCAAGGTTGTCCGCTCTCACCAGTCCTATTTGTAATGGTAATGGAATTATTGGCGAATGCAATACGAGAAGATGAGGAGATTGAAGGAATAGGTAGTATGAAAGAAATTAAACTGAACATGTTTGCAGACGACACCTTGTTGACGATAAAGAATCCAATAGAGAAGATGGGGAGAATTAAACAGCAACTGAGAGAATTTGAGGATATTACGGGGTTAAAAATAAATTGGTCTAAATCAGAATTGATGTTGTTTAATTATACTAAAAAAGAAGAGAAAGATTGGGAAGAAAGGGGAAGAGAAATGAGAGTTAAGACTCAGATTAGATATTTGGGAATAAAAATTACGCAGAAGTTAGAGAGTTTAGAGAAAGAAAATTTAAATGTTTTAAAAAAAGAGATTTTAGTAAAACTGGAAAAATATAAAAGGTTAAATTTATCCTGGTTTGGAAGAATAGCATTAATAAAAATGAAAATTTTAGCAAAGATAAATTTTGTGTTTAGGATGCTACCAATAAAAATTTCAGAACTAGAGTTAAAAAGTTGGCAAAGGATTATAAATAATTTTTGTAATGGTGATAAGAAAGCGAGGGTAAATAAAAGTAAATGGTATTTGAGTCAAAAAAAGGGAGGATTGGGTCTCCCGAATATTACATTATATTATGTAGCCAATAGATTAAGATATATTGTGGAGGCAATTTTAGGATTAGGGAACTTAGATTGGATGGAAGAAAAAAACATGAGTAACATAGAGACTAAATTAGAAAATGTTTTTTTTATGGAAGGAAAAAAAAAATGGGTGGAAGGTATAAATAATCCGCTTTTGAGGTTTCACTGGGAAATTTGGAGTAAATATAAAGGGGCGCTGCTTCCGAGCAGCTCTCCCTTGTCACCGGTAATATTGTTGAAGAATTTCCCGGAGGAATTAAAGAGTAGATTAAGCAAAGTTTTAATAGAAAAAAATAAAATGAAATTAAGAGATTGGTTAAGAGGAATGGGTACAAGAGAGGACATAGAAGAGGTCTTGAAGGATAAAAAGTTAACTTGGTTAAATTATAGGCAATTAGAACAATGGACTAAAAAGTGGGTAAGAGATAATGGGGAGTGTAGAGAATTAACAAAGTTTGAAGAATTAATAGATAAGAAAGATAAGGAAAGGGGGAAAAGAACAGTGTTAAAAGGGTTGATGAGCGAAATATATAGAATATTGGTGGAGAAAGGGACAATGGATAACTCGGGTAAAACGGTTTGGGAGACAGATTTGAAGGTACAAATAGGACAACAGGGTTGGGAGGGAATATGGAAACAAAGAGCGTTGAGAAATATGTCAGTAAGAATAAAAGAGAATTATTATAAAATTGTATGGAGGTGGTACCTAACTCCGTTAATTATAGCTAGGAACTGGAAGATACAAGGGGAATATTCTATTGAAGAATGGTATAAAGAAGTATGGGATATAGCTATTAATGATAAATTAACAAGTAATATTAAATGGAGAAGAGGTATAGCTAAATCAAATGATTTTGAAGGAATTTGGAAACAGTTCCTAATATTTGTATTTTCTAAAGGGAGTGGGAATCCACCAGCAGAAGAAAGTATGAGATTCTGGAATCAGGAATGAGATCCCGTGGTGGGGGGTGCACTGTAGGTGTATTGATTATGTTATTAAGATAAGATATTGTATTCAACTGAATTATGTAGTATGTTGTGTGTGTTTTTTTATGTGATGTAATGTGTATGTTTAGTATTGTAGAAAATAAAAAAATTTATATATATATAAAAAAAAAGGATGATCCCGAGACCACGGGAGGTGTAGCCACAGCCATCCCAGTTTTTCCCAGCTCCTCGCGAGCAACTGCGAGGAGCTCGGAACTGGGCACGGGGAAGCTCTGTGCCCATCAAGGGTGGGGTGGGGGAGCTGGAGGTGTTTTTTTTAAAAAATAATACTGTTTTTGCTGGAGCGCTCCTGTGCTCATTTTCGATTTTAAAAAATGGTGGGCGTGATGTCCTCTTCCTCTCAGGACATTGCGTGCTGCGTGTAGACTGAGGGGGAGTATCTCACAATCAGCATATCGTGAGATCCTCCCCCTCCACCCCTCTGGTGTAGACATGACCTCTCTCTCTCTCTCTCTCTCTCTCTCTCTCTCTCTCTCTCTCTCTCTCTCACACACACACACACACACACACACACACACACACGCACACACACACACACACACACACCTAGTGGAGGCTGGTGACTCTGATGTTAGTGGGGCATTGAAGCCACTCCAAGTTTCAGTGAAAACCAGTCAGAACTTTAAAGAAGCTATTCAAGCTGAGCTCAGTGGCTGTGTATGTGTTGTTCTTCTTCTTGTTGTTGTTTTAATGTACTGTCTGCAGTGAGCTAGGGAGGCAAAAAAAACAAGTGTCTGTAACCTTTCTTAAAGGTTCTACACGTTGGTTGGGTACCAACTGCAAAAATGATCTTCCTTTAATTAGCTTTAAGGATGATGTGTGTGTTTTCAATTTCCACATTGACATCATTTGCAATAGGTATAAAGTAGTAGAACAGCTTTATTCTGAGGCAAAGTTACTAAGAACTTATTATGTCAAATATTGTAATCACTATAATCACAATAATAATAATAATAATAATAATAATAATAATAATAATAATAATAATGCCCTAAGGTATAGGAGGTTATCTGGATACCTTTATTTTTTTAATTTAGAACCTTTGTTCATTATTTTTAAAGTTAAAATAATGGAGATCCTAAAACAGAGAATGCTTACAAAGAGATAGGAGTTGCTACAAAACAAAAAATATTGTAAGCAAAACCATTGCTAGTTCTGCTGTTTTGCACAGTGCACTGCCACTGTTCAGAAAGTAGTGTTTCGAACATTGGCTTGTGCAAACTGTAGCACAGGGGCTGAGAGAGCAAGGTTTGGTGCAATGTCATTTGATGGATATCACATCTTCACCAGGCCCCATGAATCCTCTGGCCCTGCAGAACCAACTATGGGGGCAGGAGGGCACCAAAGGCACTCCTTGCCCATGGTGCTATTTATCCTAGGACTGGCCTTGCCCATGATGATGGTGGGGAATTATGGGAGTTGTGGTCCAAGACATCTGGAGGGTATCAGAGTGGAGAAGACTATGAGCTCCTTTAGATGGGGGGGGATTGTGTTTATTTATTTATTTATTTATTTATTTATTTATTTATTTATTTAGAATATTTATATACCACTCCCCATTGAAAAATTTCGGAGCAGTGTACAAGATAAAATTATTATTATTATTTATTTATATAGCACCATCAATGTACATGGTGCTGTACAGAGTAAAACAGTAAATAGCAAGGCCCTGCCGCATAGGCTTAAAATGAAAATAAAACCAGAATAAAACAGTTAAAACAAAATTTAAAAGAAGCAAAATCAGAGATTCAAGGCTGCATATTAAGGAAAGGCTTCTTGGAATAAAGATGTTTTCAGGAGGCGCCGAAAGGAGTACAAGGTTGGCGCCTGCCTGACCTCCAGAGGCAGGGAGTTCCACAGGAGGGGCACCACCACACTGAAGGCTCTTCCCCGGTGGATTCCAATCGGAGGATGGATCTATGTGGAACTATGTGTTCCCTTACCGTGGCTCTGCTTCCTGCTTCTCTTCCGCTTCTGCACTGAGCTGTAATTACATGAGGAAGAGAGCAGCATCCACATAGCTTGTACAGCCTCGATGCAGTTGAATGGGACACCACCCTCTAGTGGGCATTTTATAACTCAATTTTGCCTGTCCATGGCAGGAAAACCTGACAAATATCGATATATCCCAGAAGAGTCGGGTTTTCTGAGGTTTTATTTTTAGTGCTAAAATCGGAAAATGGAGTGGAAGGCTGATGGCAGCATCAGAATGACCCGCGAACATCCATGAATGTCCAGTCATGAGCATGCTATAAACTACTCATGTAAAGATGCTCTATAGGATCAGGTTAATAAGTGCAAACACAGCCTATTGAGCAAGAACAAACATGAAGGAGCAAACTTCCTTAGGTCTCGCCAAAAGATCATTAAAAGAGAGGGATGATTTGGGCAATGCCAAATATAGGGTGACCATATGGAAAGGAGGACAGGGCTCCTGTATCTTTAACAGTTGTAGAGAAAAGAGAAATTCAGCAGGTATCCTTTGTATACATGCAGCGCCTGGTGAAATTCCCTCTTCATCCTAACAGTGAAAGCTGCAGGAGCCCTGCCTTCTTGAGCAGATACAAAAGAGGGCAAGGCTCCTGCAGCTTTAACTGTTTTGATGAAGAGGGAATTTCACCAGGTGCTCTATGTTTACAAAGGATACCTGCTGAAATTCCCTTTTCTCTACAACTGTTAAAGATACAGGAGCCCTGTCCTCCTTTCCATATGGTCGCTCTAGCCAAACATGTTCCCAAAGAACGGTGAAAAACTCAGGATTTTGGGGATCTGCTCTGCTTATTCAAGGCTAGAATTCTCCCAAACGTCTACAGGCGTTTTGCCCAGAGTGTGTGGTTATGCCACTTAGAAATCATGCTGTTTGCGAAAGAAAGAAAAAAACACTGTGGTTGTTTAAGCAGATTGGGAAATGGAACAGCTTTCTTGTGAGCAATGGATTTTTAAATTAAGGTGAACAACAGGGGAGTCTGGTGATATTTTCAGGCATTGTGGCATGAACACCTCAGTGGGTGCAGAGTCCAGCACAGAACTGCACAACAGAAGTGTCACATTATCATACGGAGACGCAGCAGGTGCTGTGATGGAAGAATAAAAATATTAAACACAAAAATACAAATGTCTTTGCTAAGATGGCAATGGAGGCAGAGGAGAAGACGGGCTGTGAATAGAGGAAACCCAGTGGAGGAGATAGCCAAGGAAGTCAGTCTTTCTCAGCTACCTTCCTGAATATTTTTGGATGCTAATTTCTGAGAATGAGAGGTGCTGTCAGGACTCGAACCCAGAACCTCATGCCAGCACTATCATCAACCAGCACTCTCAGGGAGCTGCAGTGTCCACTGAAACTGATGCCTGTTCTGTCTCACCCTCTTGCACCAGGCAGTCAGGAATACAAACAACCTCTTAAAATTCCCCACAGTGTCTTCACTGCAGCTCTGAGGCCATGGAAAATTTAAAATGGTGGCCCCAGGGTGGTCCCAAACTGTGTTGGAGGCATTGTGGGAAATTTAAAATGGTGGTTCAACATTGCCTTCTGTTGCCTCCATACGAACCCTTGGCAGTGCTGCCAGAGGTAAAGGACAATTTATTTATTTATTTATTTCATTTTTTTATACTGCCCAATCGCCGAGGCTCTCCGGGCAGGGCACAATTAAAACCATAAAACTACAATAAGTGTACAATAAATTTAAAACTGCTGACGGAGACAGAATGAACACGACTGCGGTCTTGTAAAAAATATCTATTTCAAATTTATAATTACTTTAAAAAGTAATATTTCGTTGTACAGCTCCTGACGAAGGATCCCCAGATCCGAAACGTTGAGCGTTGTACAAGTTTGGTTTAAAGTTTTTTGAACGTTTTTTTATATTTTGGATAAGAAAAATAAAGAAACCTCTTTTGACATTTCATAGCACCAGAGCTAGTCGCCTCTTTTTCTCATAGCCTTTTCGTGGTGCTTTCCCCCTCTTTTTCCACAACAGATAGCACATAACCACTAGGACTGTTGGCCCTTGATAGTCTTCTCCTCCAAGAATTTATCCAACCCCCTTTTAAAGCCATCCAAATTGGTGGCTTCCACGACACAGGCTCTTTTCAACAGGCCTGCCTGCGTGGACACTCCCTGCTCAAGCTAAGCGCCACCACTTTATGAGCCTGAGGTGAGGGACAAACACCACCTTTCTACAAACTCTGTGGAGAAAGGAGCTAAACAGGAATGATTTCAGGAGTAAAATAATGTGCTGTGAATTTTATGTGCTGATGGTGAATTAATGTCAGAACGGGTGTTATATGTATATAACTGCAGTTGATAAATGCCAAGGAGACACGTGGGGTTTTTGTGGTAGTAAAACAAACTGAATAAAAATTTATTTCAGTGTTCACAAACTTTGGGCCTTGCTAGACCTACCTTTAAATCCCGGCCTCTGGAGGGGTCAGCCCGCACTAGAAGCAGCATGGGCTGTTGCTCCTGTCCACACGTGACATGCGACGGGGTAAAGGAAAGTCCCGTCGCGTCGGCCATTTTTTTCCAGCTTAAAAGGGCCATGTGCGCAGAAGCGCACCAACGATAAGGTAGGCTTTTGTTAAAAAAAGGTTCCCTGCTCCCCCCTGCCCCCGATTCCCCCCCGTGAAGTCCGATGTGCCCGCCCACCCTGTCCAATGCCCCCCACCTGCCCACCATGTCCAATGCCTTCCCTGCCTACCTGCGATCTCCAATTCCCCCCATTGCCCCTGGGCCGTGATTCCCCCCCCCCCAATGTCCCCTCTTCCCCTCCCATCTCTCCCCCCCCCTGTGATTTCCCCCCTGGCCCCGATCTCCCTCCCCCCTGCGATTCCCCTGGCTACTCACGAGTAAGCCACGTAGCCAGGAAAAGCTGTGTAACTGGCTAGACCTTCCGCAGCCCCGGGCTCAGCCCAGGGCTACGGAAATACTGGGCCACAACCAGTGCCGGTTATCCCAGGCCAAGGGAGGGTTTAGCCTGGGCTGACCCCAGGATCCCCTGTGCGCCATCTGGACCCACAGGGGTGAGCCCAGGTATTAGCCCAGGCTAAACCCTCGTCTAGCAACAGCCTTTGTTTCATAATAAAACTTTTCAGACCCTTGTTAAAACCTCTCATCCAATCCTTTCTCTCTTCTCATACACTCTTTCCTTTCTCTCACACCTTCACTCTTGAACTTTCTTTAGTATCAGGATTGTTTCATATACACCAACTGACTATCTGCACGCTACACTCAAAAGACAACCCTCTTTACCCTGATCCTCTAATACTCCCTCGAACCAAAGTACTTTAAAAACACCCCACCACCACCCTATCACCTCAGCCAGTCCCTTATATATCCTCCTCCCCCCTCCTAAAATATTCAATCTCCACCCACTCAGGTCAACATTCTAAACACAATGGACTTACAAATCCTAGACTGACTTGGAACTGCTGGAACTGACTTGTGGGGTGTAACGCCACAGTGGCCATCACTACATCTTGTGGATGTGAATTCCATATTTTAACTATGCACCGTGTGAAGAAGTCCTTCCTTTGATCTGCCCTGAATCTCCCACCAATCAGCTTCATGGGATGACCCCATTGGGTTCTAGTATTATGGGAGAGGGAGAAAAGTGTCTTCCTGTCCACATTCTTCACACCATGCATAATTTTGTACACCTCTATCACGTCTCCCCTCAGCCTCCTTTTCCCCCAGCTAAACAGTCCCAGCTGTTGTAACCTTCCCTCATAGGGGAGATGCTCCAGTCCCTTGATCATTTTATTTGCCCTTTTCTGCACTTTTTCTAGCTCTACAATCTCTTTTTTTAGGTGTGGAGAGACCACTTCTGTTGCTGTCCCCCTCCCCCATTTCCTCCTACACTGTAAGAAATTAAATTGTATGTTTCTCAAGGGATGGAACTGTTTCATTTTTGTTTGTTTTCCACTTAAAATAACCTGTTTGAAGCACCAAGCATGCTAAAGGCATTGTATAAATAATAAATAATAATATACAATATAGTAGAATGTGTCTAACAGAGTGGGGCACAGTTAAAAAGAATAACCAGCTGTAACTGTATAAGTATTGGAATAACATGGAATTCCACCTTAAGGCTGGAAAAATGTCTTTTTTGTGATTGGGGGTCTACTGGATTTCCCATTGCACCCTCCTCTCTCCTCCTCCTCCTCCTCCTCCTCCTCCTCCTCCTTCTCCTCCTCCCTCTTCTCCCTCCCCCTTTCACAGGTTACGGAACAAATTCATTATTTGTGGGGTTTTCCATCTCTTCCGTGGCTTGCATGGCATCCCTTGACACGCCACCCACGCTTTTCACTATAGTATTAATTATCAGCTCACCTCTGAGACTGGTAATTATCTCTCTGTAGTACTCTTTGGGTTTCCCTGCAGGGTTCACAGCAAGTACAAGCGGGGTTTAGAGAGCAGCATAAGCAATGGGGAAATGTTTGTTCTGTTGGAGAAATGTTGGCGCAATTGCCCCTCTCCAATTGATAGAAAGGCATGGAAGATCCTCCATGAGACGAGCCATTATGGAGCCCATGGGCTGTAGATAATCCAACTGTCTGATTCCTAGGGATGGACAAATCTGTCGATTTCAGTTTCTCTCAGTTCCCCTCTTTTCCAGTTTTAAATTTGGTTAAGAACATAAGAAGAGCCCTGTTGGATCAAACCACGGGTCCATTTATTTATTTATTTATTTATTTATTTATTTATTTATTACATTTCTATTCTGCCCAATAGCCGGAGCTCTCTGGGCGGTTCACAAAAATTAAAAACATTCAGTCCAGCATTCTGTTCATGCAGTGGCTAAGCTGCTGCTGACCAGGAACCCACAAGCAAGACATGAATGTGACATGCACAGGGACCCAGCCATGACCAGCCTGGATTTTCAGGCTGGTGTAGAAACAGCCAATATGGGTTCCCACCACACCGTCCAAGGTTTCTCACTTTATCCAAGCAGCGCAGGAAGGAGCCACATACTTGGGCCATAGCTAGATGGGGTGATATCCTGGGGTCATCCCCAAATGATGCACAGGGGATCCCGGGAGCAGGGAGAGAGGATCCATCCTTTTCCCCAGGATATCGCCCCCTTTCAGCCCACTTTTTCCATGATCTCGGGCTGATCTCGGGACCGTGGAACGTGTGGGTGGGTGTCGCAGTTTGTCCCAGCTCCTCGGGGTTACTTGCGAGGAGCCGGGAACCGCTCACAAGGCTCAGAGCTCCTCATGAGCTCTGCACCCATTGGGGGTGGGGTGGCTCTTCTCCTTTAAGGGGAAAAAACAAAGTGGCAGCTGCAATATCCTGTTCTTCCGAGGCCATCGCGCACCGCATGTAAACAGAGGGGGAAATCTCGTGATAAAAATATCACGAGATCCTCACCCCTCCGTCATGCTAGATCCATAGGTCTAGCTGAGGCCAGAGTCTCCAACTAGGAATGTGAGAACTAGGGGTGTGCACGGACCCCCTGCTCTGCCCCGCGGGCCGATCCGAAAATTTCGGATCGGCCCGCTTCGCTCCGTGCCGCTCCGCCCATACTCCGCTCCTCTTCGCCGCGGAGCTCCGGCTCCGAATCGGAGCTCCGCAGTGGAGGGGAGTGGTGCCAGGTAAGGCCGGGAGAGGAGGGCGGGGGGGTTACCGGGCCCTGCCGCCGTCGCTGCCCGTGCGGCGACGGCAGCAGAGCCCGGTAAGGGACCAAGGGGGAGGGGGACCTTACCTGCCTCCGTCCGTGGTCCGTCGGCTTCTTCAATTGAGCCCGCGGTTCAACCAGGAAGTCTGGGCCGCAAGTGCGCCCAGTGCGCAAGTGCGGCCCAGACTTCCTGGTTGAACCGCGGGCTCAATTGAAGAAGCCGACGGACCGTGAATGGAGGCAGGTAAGTTGAGGAGGGGGGTTTACCGGGCCCTGCCGCTGTCGCCGCATGGGCGACAGCGGCAGGGCCCGGTAAACCCCACTTACCTTTCCGGTGGAGCTCCGGATCGAGGTGAAGGATCCACCTTCACCTCGATCCTCTTCGCCACACTCCGCCGGCCCCCCAATCCTCTTCGCCTCCGCCTTAAGGGGAGGCGAAGCCCCTCGCTCCGCTTCTAATTCGCCGGTCCGATTAGAAGCGGAGCACATCCCTAGTGAGAACCAGCCAAATTCGAGCTCCTCAAAGTACCGCCTTGAAGCTCCAAGTTGTGTCCATACCAGATTGTGAGCCTGAGGTTTTCTTTCCTCTTTTTACACACACACACAAATTGTACGCATGTCCGTGCACAATTTTCCAAATGCATGCATCCACTGTATGCCTTTTTAAAACGTTTTGAGTTGTTCCTCCTATTGATTAAAGTGTGTTTGGGTGCCTCTTTCAAATGCACACATTTGGGGGGTTGGGGGGTTTCGTTTATTTGTTCGCCAAATGACATCGCAAGCTTAGAAATGCATGGACTTTGACCGCAGATTGCATTCGGGTCTACGTACAGTTCTAGGAGATGTGAACTGGGTCAATTCTGGATAAAAATGAACTGAAAACAATTTATCATACTCTTTATCTTCCACCTCCCCCAATGTAATGTAAGTCGAGGCCCCTGAGTCATCCTGAAGTCCCAATGGATGATGAGTACAAACTAGCATGACACAGCACAGTTAGCTTTGTGGTAAACAAGGCTTACTGCTTGGACTTAACTCCTGCTGATCCATTGGGCTTCTTCCCTTACTTTCTGAACCATTCATTTCCTTCGCCAGCCAAAGCTGTGCTTTAGAACATGCCAACCTTTAAAGAAAATGTCAATCTGACATTGACTAAGAATCTGCACTGCAATTCTTCTCCCTCTTCTTAAGAAACGGTTTTCAATGCCACTTTTTTCACGCTGCCCCAGTTGGGTTTCTCCCCCCCCCCTTTTTTTTTTCTCTCTCTCCAGCTATTCCCTATATCTTTTAATCCTAATTCAAATAGGGTGAGCAAGCAGATATTTCTGTGACTCTGATAACAACATCCTCTTCTGGCACATGAACAATGTGTGATATGTGTGACCGATTTGGAGTTGTGTGCCAAGGGGGGGGGGTATTTACTCCTCCATGACTGGCAGGCAAGCACAGCTTTCGGAGACGAAAACTGTGAAACCCACACTGGCCAACAGCATGAGTGTCTTCTAGGCCAAATGACAATGTTCTACCATTGAACCTGCCCTTTGTGGGAGAGAGAAAATACAGGCCACAGCTAGACCTAAGGTTTATCCCTGGATCGTCCAGGGATCAAACCTGTTCATCTAGGTGACACACAGGGGATCCAGTGTTCAGACAGGGGTGAACCCGGGATGATCCCAGGATAAACCTTAGGTCTAGCTGTGGCCACAGTTTATTTATTTTTATTTATTTATTTATTACATTTCTACACCACCCAATAGCTGGAGTTCTCTGGGTGGTTCACAAGGGTTTCCCCCACCCTTCCAGATTTCTCCACTGATAGGAATACAGTTTCTGTAGGAATGGTGATATTAGAACTCATGGACCCAAGCCTAAAAAAGAAAGCCTTCCTTGAGCAAATGACCACCAGAGTTGTACAGATATTAGTTTTCATTGATTCAAGCAAAAAGGAAGACTTCCTTGATCAACTGATCACCAGAGCCATATAAATTATTATTATTATTATTATTATTATTATTATTATTATTATTATTATCATTATTATTATATTTATATCCTGCCTTTTTCCCAGTACTGGGACTCAAGGCGGTTTACAAGATTAAAACATGTACAATTAAAACATATCAATATGAATTACAAAAGTTAAAATAGAATTAAATGTACAGTAAAATTAAATACATGTTACAAAAAATTAAAACTGTAACAGGTTAAAAGGGGGGGATCCAATACATTAACACAGGTCCAGTATAGTTCCAAAAGCTTGCTGAAACAAACATGTTTTTGCCTGCCTCCGAAACTGTAGCACAGAGGGAGCCAGCCTAGCCTCCCTGGGAAGGGAGTTCCAAAGCCTTGGAACAGCAACCGAGAAGGCCCTCTCCTGCATACCCATCAGGTGTGCCTGGGATGTTGGTGGGACTGAGAGAAAGGCCTCCCCAGAAGAACTCAGAGCATGGGCAGGCTCATATACTCTTCCAATACTTAAAAGGTTGTCACACAGAGGAGGGCCAGGATCTCTTCTGAATCCTCCCAGAGTGCAGGACACGGAATAATGGGCTCAAGTTACAGGAAGCCAGATTCCAGCTGGACATCAGGAAAAACTTCCTGACTGTTAGAGCAGTACGACAATGGAATCAGTTACCTAGGGAGGTTGGTTGTGGGTTCTCCCACACTAGAGGCATTCAAGAGGCAGCTGGACAACCCTCTGTCAGGGATGCTTTAGGGTGGATTCCTGCATTGAGCAGGGGGTTGGACTTGATGGCCTTGTAGGCCCCTTCCAACTCTGCTATTCTATGATTCTATGATAAGTGAGAATGGTCTTTCAGATAACCTGGACCCGAGCCGTAACAATCAGCAGTAACCGGGGGATTCCTCTCCCCAACCTTTTCACAAACTCCACTGTAGCCACCATGCCAAGGGGTGGGGCTTGGAGAAGGGGAGGGGAGGCAGAGCGCCACAGATGAACCCCAACCCTCCATAGGTCAGAAGGGTGACCTCTGCAGCATGAATTAGGGCCTGCAGGCCAGAGGTTGGCTATACTTTACATACTGATATCTCTCGCTGCAAATGACTCTGAGAACCCTCTCCTTCCCCTGGAGACCCTGGGAAGAAGGCTAAAACCCAGAAACCTGAATCTGAACTGTATGTCTCATAGAGCCAGATCCTAAACAGAGTTCCAGAAGAATTATTTCTACTTTAGGGTGACCATATGAAAAAGAGGATAGGGCTCTTGTATCCTTAACAGTTGTATTGAAAAGGGAATTTCAGCAGGTGTCCTTTGTATATATGGGGAACCTGGCGAAATTTCCTCTTCATCACAACAGTTAAAGCTGCAGGTGCCCTGCCCTCTTTTAAATCTGGTCACTCTAGTATAGCTCCTGCACTTTAACTGTTGGGATGAAGAGGGAATTTCACCAGGTTCCCCATATATACAAATGACACCTGCTGAAATTCCCCTTTCTAAGCAACTGTTAAAGATACAGGAGCCCTGTCATCCTTTTCATATGGTCACCCTAAATTATAGCAATTATTACTGCTAACTAAAACTGAATCGGCACGTATAAAGAAGCCAGTGAACGCTGCTGGCTCTGGTGTCAGTTTGCTGGTGGATCTGTTCCAGGATTCAGTCAGAACCAGTCAGAACTCTAAAAGAGCTCTCCAAGCTGTTTCCAGAGTTCTAATTGAAAGCCAGAGAGGATTCACCACCCCACTGACATCAGAGCCACCACCTTCCACTGAAAGTCGTGCGTGCAATGTTTATGCAAAGCCCTCTTTCATCTTCTTTCTTCTGGGTGATGCACTTCCTCTGTTTTGACAATGTGCACGCGACTGCCCTGGGTGTGTGCGAAATGCCTGGCAAAATCTCAAACGTCAGAAGATTTGCTGAATAAGGTTTGCAGGGGGCAGAGCGGTAACGGGAGAAGAGGAGGCCTTAGCAAATTGGCTGTGGAGATCCTGTCCGTGCATGGAAAGGTGTGCGCATGAATCGTGTGGATCATCCCATATGTATGGAAATAAAAGTATGTAATGTTGCTGCTGTGATAGAGCCAGGTGAGATGTTGATGCAGAGAAGTGGGGAGATTGTCCCTTCTGTGAGTTCCTAACAGTCTAATTTTTAAAGCAGATTGTTTATGACTGTATTAAATAAATAAATAAAAAGCCACCACAGAAAGTGAACCTTGTCAGCTGAAATGCAAATATTTGGAGACAAAGCATTCATTATGGCAGAACCTGATTTTTTCAGGGTCAGGGCTTTTTTTATTGCAGCAAAATTGATAGGCAGCTGAAATGTTTATTGTCACCACCCTCTGACAGCTTTGACAGGGCCTATCAGGTGGAACTCGACAGCTTGGGGCTTGTTATTGCTCTATATTTTTAGCGTAAAGAAATGGGGAGAAAAATGTGAGAAAAGGAGACAATTAAATGAAAGCAGTAATCGTCAACCTAAAAAGAAACGGCAGGAACTACCACCTTCATGGCAAAGGAAGTGCCCTTATTCTGCCCATCAAAGATCAAGCTTATATTTCATGGCTTTGTAAATAAGTTTTGAACCAGTATGCTATGGTGAACGGGCTTCTCTTGTGGTGTGCTTCCGTCTGGAGTATGCAGTGGGTGTGCCATGCTACCAGGAAGAGGGCCTTTTCTGCTGTGGCACCCCGGCTGTGAAATGAGCTCCCTAGAGAGGTTCACCTCGCACCTATATTACATTGTGAAGACTTTTTCTTATTCTCCCAGTATTTTAGTATCCTAGTCTTTTAGCTTTGCTGTTTAAAATCTGTATTTTAAATCTCTGCATTGTTGCTCAGTTTTATTCTGGTTCAATAATAATAATAATAATAATAATAATGTTATTTATTTATTTATTTATTTATTACCCACCTCTCCCTCTGGATCGAGGTGGGGAACAACCCTAAATAAAATATAATACATAAACTATAATACATAAAACTATAAAATATAATACATAATACATATACTGTGGTTTTAAGCTTCCATAATTTATATTTTATGCTGTACCTTATGGCTTTAATTTTTGTGAACCGCCCAGAGACCTTTGGCTATTTAGCTTTTATTTATTGCATTTATATGCTGCTGTGGCGATACCCACCTTTCTGTCCCTTAGGTATGTCTGCGGTTTGTATGTCTAGTGAGTGCAGGGTGACCATATGAAAAGGAGGACAGGGTTCCTGTATCTTTAACAGTTGCATGGAAAAGGGAATTTCAGCAGGTGTCATTTGTATATATGGGGAACCTGGGGAAATTTCCTCTTCATCACAACAGTTAAAGCTGCAGGTGCCCTGCCCTCTTTTAAATCTGGTCACTCTAGTATAGCTCCTGCACTTTAACTGCTGTGATGAAGAGGGAATTTCACCAGGTTCTCCATATATACAAATGACACCTGCTGAAATTCCCCTTTCTATGCAACTGTTAAAGATATAGGAGCCCTGTCCTCTTTTTCATATGGTCACCCTAAGTGAGTGCAGAATGTTTGCCTGAGTGGGTGTGGCTAGTGATGCGGTGAGAGAGGGGGAGGGAGGAGTATAAATAGGTTGGCTGAGGGGATTGTGAGTTTAGTTTGAGGTTTAGTTTTAGTCTGGGAGTTTTAGTCTAGCTTGTGCTTCGTGAGAGTGTTTGGTGTGAGGGGTGAGAAGAGATAGAATTTTAAGGGACTTTGGATTGTTGTTTTAAATATAAAAATATGCAGGTGATCTAAATTGAAATACTAAAGATTTGTTAAATTTCAATAAACTTTACTTTGTGTTCTGTTACCACAAACCACGTGTCAGCTCGGATTTATTACCTGCTATATTACACAGTGTAAAAACATCTAACAGTACACCTTCAGTTCGGTACCTCAGCAATAGAACCTATTTTCCCAAACCTTGTTCCCTCACATATAGGGGAAAGTTTGTGTTGTTTTTACCCTTTCCTCAAGCTTTTCAAGAGGTGGTGCTTGGCTTGAGAAGGGTGTGCTAGGCAAGGCCTTCTGTGTGAGTTCGGTGCCGTCACAGCTGCCTTTCCTCCAAGGAACATAAAGGCAGTGTACACTATTCTCTCCCTGAATATTTTAATCTTCATAACAGCCCTGCAAGGTAGGTTAGGCTGAAAGAGAATGACCAGGGCACTCAAGGTACTTTGGGACAGACTGACAATTTGAACCCGGGTCTCCCTAGTCCTAAACAGGCCCTCAGTCCATGACATCGCACCAGCTGTCACTTTTAAAATTCCTTACGGCTCTAGATTTGGTCACTGTTCTTGGCAGGAAACAAAAGCCATGTGTCAAGTTCTGGAAACATTTTAGAACACTGAAGTGAGTCATGCGACTCTTATGCCAGAGCGCAGCTAAGAAACAGCTTTCTCCTTAGGCTTCGTGTCTCCTGGTAATTGACAAGGGACAACAGACACTAATGGGCAATTTGGCTGATATTCAGCCAAGAGCTTGAACAAGAGGGGAAAAGGAAGGTGAACAAAAACATTCACCGGCAGTTTAATGGTCTCAGACTATGTTCTATAAACCAGGGCTGAGCAGACTGCAGGGGCTACTTTGGTTTTTTACTAGAACCCCGAGATGCACCAGCCGGATCCTGGCGCAATAGGCCTACACTTTGGGTGCAATCCTATGCAGGTTTAGTTGTCGGGGGGGGGGGGGGAGTCCTGCAACAAGTCCTGCAAATGTCCTACAAAAGTTGTAGGGTTTGTTTGTTTTTTTCTGTCTAGGAATGAACGGAGCTCACAAATCTATTCCCAGGTATCCCAAGGTTTCTTCATTTTAGCAGTATAATTTAGGGGGATGGGGGGGGGGGGTCATTTTGCTACTGCTATTGTTAAACAAGTGAGAATCAGGTATCCTTGCTGATCTGCTGCAAATCATGAAGCTGAAAAGGATGGTACATAGTCAGGAAAACTTATAAAGCTTCATCCCACATACCTGCTTCCCTCGGATTATCCTCGTAGCGCTAAGCTTTCGCTGTTGTTGTTTTTGCTACAGAGCGACAGCAATCCTCTGCATACCAGGAAGTGAGTTTAAGGGGGGGGGATGTAAAAAAATCATAAAAAATCAACGGATGACCCAATGCAATTCAAATTTGGTACACTTAAAACTTTCCCTAATATCTATTACTGTGCTAATTTTGGTGTCTTTATCTTTAAAGCCTACGCAGATGTAAGCATTTGTTTAATTTGAAGCTTAAAAGTATCAAATCCTGCTCCTGTGCCCTAGCGGTAGCTTGGAAGATACGCTCAAAAAGTAGGGGCTAAATACGGCGAATCTTTCGGCTTTATAGCACAATTAAGGCAGGATGCCTGGGAGTACTTCACAATCAAAGCGGAAAACTTTTGAGTCTTTTGCATGCAATTTGCAGTGATTGCACAGTATAACGCTGGTGTGATAAAGCTCATAGACATGGAAGTAGGGATGGGTGAGAAATTTGTCTGCATTGGTTTTGACCAGAATTTATCTAATTCACATCTCCTGGAACTGAATGCAGATGTGAAATGGGTTCTCAGGATGCAAATAATTTATTTTCATGAAGCACAACACGTTTCTACCTGTACTTTATTCAAAAGCCTTCCTCAGGGGGCTGTAACATTAATAATACAATAAAATACATTAAGGTAACGCATGATATTAAAATATGTTTTTTGTTATTTGGGTAATTGGGCACCTTGCCACAAGGGCCTGTGCCCATATGTAAGTTTTAAAAACTTTTATCATAACGAGGTGCTACTAGCCCCTATATATATATATATATATATATATATATATATATATATATATATATATGTAGTATAAATAAAATCATATAAAACAGGTTTCTAACAAAAGTATACAAATCCTTACTTGTTGGAAGATAGTGTCTGCAGAATTTCCTCTAGCAAGATAATTGTGTGCATGAATAAATGTGTACATTTGAAAAATATGCAGAAACATACTTTAGTTAATGGGAAGAAAGTGTGTACATGTCAAAGGTGCACACAAGTGATGCATACAGTTGAAATAATGCACACAAAAATAAGCATGAATTTTCATGTAACATTTCCCCTCCCTACACCCCAAAGTTTGCAATCCTACATAAACACAAGACGGAAAAAGCTTTGAGGTAGAATTCATAGCACCTCGGAGACCTTGAGTAATAATA
Source organism: Elgaria multicarinata webbii (assembly GCF_023053635.1). Taxonomy (NCBI): domain Eukaryota; kingdom Metazoa; phylum Chordata; class Lepidosauria; order Squamata; family Anguidae; genus Elgaria; species Elgaria multicarinata. The sequence continues at coordinate 210,774,661 of NC_086171.1, read as the reverse complement.
ATAATAATAATAATAATAATAATAATAATAATAATAATTTATTTCTTACCCACCTCTCCCTTTGGATCGAGGCGGGGAACAACATTAGTGCAGGAATCAACACATCTTTAAAATTCTTGATTTTACATTAATCTGGATAGGCCTGCCAGAAAAGGCTAGTCTTCAAAGCTGCCCTAAAATCACAGAGGGAGTTAATATTACGAATCTCCTCCAGCAGGCCGTTCCATAATCCAGGGGCGACAGAAGAACAGGTCCTATGGGAAACCGATGTCAGCCTAGTCTTGGCTGACTGAAGTAAGTTCTCCCCAGAGGACCTGAGTGTGCGGGGCAGACTGCATGGGAGAAGGTGATCCCGCAGGTAACCTGGAGTTATGCTGAGTTACACATCCCTATGTATCAGAGCCTGAAGGAATTTAGCCATCTCCAAAGTTTCTCACTCTGCCTATTTTGGAGAATCACTGAAGAAGGCCATTCGTGTTGATGCGTTTCATAGTAATGCTCTCCTGATGCCAGCCAGAGATCTCTCCCCACCCTCTAGCAAAGTTGCAGAAAAAGTAATGGGGTTGAGTTTTGGTTAGAACTCTGCACTTGGGACATGATGGATTTGCCTCCCATGGCACCCACTATTTAATTAATAAACTTTAAGATATGCTACAATGGCGTATGTTACGCCGGGTACAGCTAGTATATAAAAATTTTGCAAGTACATTTGATCGGCTTATTGTTCCAAAAGATTTGGGAATGACTCTGAGATTATGATTGACTCATCGCATTTACAATCCTACCCATCTGCCAAGGAATTCTGGGAACTATACATGCCCAACACCACCAACACTATTTTATCCTCACAATAACCTTGTGAAGCAGGTAAGGCTGACAGTGACTAGGGGGTCATCTACACGGTGCCACTTTAGCTACTGATTTCCCCAAAAACCTGGAACTTTGCTGCTGTGAAGCAACTTCAATAAGGCTGCAAGGCAGGAGTGAGCGTGGTCTATCCAGCCAGGGGAATTCACAGCGCCAATGTCACAGGACAGTAACGGGCAACAAATATTGAGTGACTGAAAACCTCCAAAAGCGTTTTTTATTTCTTTGTTTTCTGGCATCTCTGGGCAACATTTTAGTTTTGATGGCCCATAGTTGCGCATCTCCGCTGCTACAGTTCATTGACTATATGCAGTACACTTAATAACTGTTCTTACTTTCATTCCAGAATGAGACTTTAATGTCTCCTTGGCAGCCATTACTAAACACTCACCTGCAGCCCACTCTCTTAATCTGAGTTGAAGCCCGCTGTGCCCACTTTCTTAATCTGAACTGAAGCCACCACCAACACACGCACAAACAACTGTGGTGACTTTGGAGCAAAGTTAAAAACTCACAGTAAAATGCCACATTGAAAATAATATGGCGTGGCTGCGAGTTGGTGGCTACATTGTATAAACAATGGAGCCCAACGGTGTATATACAGCATATAGGCAAGTCCCAGGTCAAAGTTACCTAATGATGGGTTGACCATATGAAAAGGAGGACAGGGCTCCTGTATCTTCAACAGTTGTATTGAAAAGGGAATTTCAGCAGGTGTCATTTATGGAGAACCTGGTGAAATTTCCTCTTCATCACAACAATTAAAGTTGCAGGTGCCCTGCCTTCTTTTAAATCTGGTCACTCTAGTATAGTTCCTGCAGCTTTAACTGTCGTGATGAAGAGGGAATTTCACCAGGTTCTCCATATATACAAATGACACCTGCTGAAATTCCTTTTTCTATGCAACTGTTAAAGATACAGGAGCCCTGTCCTCCTTTCCATATGGTCACCCTACTATAATGAGGTACATGACTGAGTGGAGACTTGAACCCAAGTCGTCCCACCCCACCCTGTCCAAGTCCAATGCTTTACCCTCTGCATTACATTGGCTCTCATTTAGTCCAAATGGTTGCCCACGTTTTTTCCCCCAGTTGCCCTCTGCATTCATTTCCAACCTTCCTGTTTACTTTTGGCAACTTCTAAGTTCCTGCCTCTGAAAAACTGAAGCCACCATTGCCTCTGTCCTCCATTCCTTGTTTTCACAGCAGCGGCAGGGATTCAATGAAAGCAAACTCATCTCGATGTGTTTCTCCCGCTGCACGTCAATTTGAAATCTCCCCCATGCATGAAAAAAAAGTGTGCTAAATGGAGGTGCTAAGTGACCTTGCAAAATGGCTGGCCACTGTGGCTGCAGGATCAGGGAGGGCAGAAGAGCTACTTAGCTGCCTTCCATTAAGGCCCCAGGAGGCTGAAGAACGCGGGACTAGAGAACAAAAGTTCCCAATTGCCAGCAATATAATTGTTACAGTCATTTTCCAACCATGGAGACCTTAACAATGTCACCTCTCATCTTCAGAAGAAGAGCAGAGAACAATGAACCTTTTTTTTTCCTTTTTTTTTGCAGAGGAGGCTCCACCGGCATTAAGGACGGGGATTTACAATTGCTCCAATGTGGGCTTTCGTTTCTGAGAAGTGAATAGATTTCCAGACCCTGCCCCACCCAACATTTTTATGTATTTATGTTAGGTCTGATTTGACTTCCTATAATGCTCTAGCTGAGCTAGTATCTGACTTCAATCACGGTCCTATGTTGTAGCTTCCACCGAAATTTCGTATTTTCAGATTTGAAGTTGAAATACGGGAGAGGGAGTGAAACGACAAAGAGGTGTTGAACTTCTCTTGCTGTGTCATTTCCATTGTCACCAATTTGGGGTGCTCAGCAATGGTATCTTTCCACCAGTGAAACAGACACTGCTGGTAGATTGAATTCTGCTCCCTCACCCACCCACCCACGCATTATTTATTTATTTATTTATTTATTGCATTTCTATACTGCCCAATAGCCGAAGCTCTCTGGGCGGTTCACAAAAATTAAAACCACTTAGACAATTCAAAGTTTAAAGCAAACAACAGTATAAAAACACAATGTAAAAGCACAACCAGGATAAAGCCGAGCAGCAAGGCAGAGATTTATACAGATTTAAAATACAGATTTAAAACAGGAAGTTAAAAGACTAGGATGGTAAAATGTTTAAAAACTCAGAAAATAAAAAGGTCTTCACCTGGCGTTGGAAAGAATATAACGTAGTTGCCTAGGGTGACCATACGAAAAGGAGGACTGGGCTCCTGTATCTTTAACAGCTGAATTGAAAGGGGAATTTCAGCAGGTGTCGTTTGTACGCATGCGGCACCTAGTGAAATTCCCTCTTCATCCCAACAGTTAAAGCTGCAGGAGCTATACTAGAGTGACCAGATACAAAAGAGTGTAGGGCTCCTGCAGCTTTAACTGTTGTGATGAAGAGGGAATTTCACCAGGTGCTGCATGCATACAAATGACACTTGCTGAAATTTCCCTTTCAATACAACTGTTAAAGATATAAGAGCCCTGTCCTCCTTTTTATATGGTCACCCTATAGGTGCCAGGCGAACCTCTCTAGGGAGCTCATTCCACAGCTGGGGTGCCACAGCAGAGAAGGCCCTCCTCCTGGTAGCCACCTGCATCACTTCCTTTGGCAGGGGCTCACGGAGAAGAACCTCTGAGGATTATCTTAGGGTCTGGGCAGGCACATAAGGGAGGAGGCGTTCCTTCAGATAACCTGGCCCCAAGCCGTTTAAGCCTTTGAATGTTAATACCAGCACTTTGAATTGGCCTGGGCTGGCAGCCAGTGATGCTGGAAAAGGAACTGGCATGATGCGATGTAGCCTCGTTGGTCCGTCCCTGTTAATAAACACGCTGCCCTATTTGTAACAGCTGGAGTTTCTGGACCACTTTGGAGTGACCAGATACAAAAGAGGGCAGGGCTCCTGCAGTTTTCAGTGTTGTGATGAAGAAGGAATTTCACCAGGGGCTGCATGCATACAAAGGACAGCTGCTGAAATTCCCTTTTCTATACAACGGTCAGAAAACGCTCCTCTGATGCCATGTTTCTCACCTGCCCAAGGGTCTCTACTTCCCTTGCTCGGCTTCGTCCATTCTCTTCCGCTGCCCCTTACGCCTGGAACGCGCTTCCAGAACATTTGAGAACTACAAGTTCAATCGCAGCTTTTAAAGCTCAGCTAAAAACTTTTCTTTTTTCTAAAGCTTTTAGAACTTGATTTTGATCTGGCTTTTATACTGTTAGTTTTACTCTCCCCTGCGCCTGTTTGGTGCATTCTCTTCCCCTTCTTATTGTTTTATTATGATTCTATTAGAATGTAATCCTATGCGGCAGGGTTTTGCTATTTTATTGTTTTACTCTGTACAGCACCAGGTACACTGATGGTACTATATAAATAAATAAATAATAACGGTTAAAGATACAGGAGCCCTGTCCTCCTTTCCATGGAGTCACCCTAGCAGGTGAAGAGGCAATTACGGGGGGCGGGGGGGGAGAAGAGCATGATGCAAAGCAGGAATCGCTAGGCTCCAGAGGGTGGTAGTGGGCCTTCTGCTATGGGCCTTCACAGAAACCCAACAGTGCTTACCTCTGTTTACTAGTGCAGCCTTCCCCAGCCTGGTGCCCTCCAGGACTACAGTTCTATCATCCCCAGCCAGTGTGACAGGACCTTCCTGCCATTACCTTCAGGGGCCAGGGGTTGTAGTTGGAGGTATGGGGTGCTATGACCAGCATCATGCATGCACATTGCTGCCGAGCGCATAAGCTTTCCAGTACATGCTACCCACATGGCAGAGGCCTCCATCCACCCAGCAAGTTTGCTGAATTTCCCTTGGTTATCTCCTAGCTTCTAGCTACTATGCCACTTGGAGCCTCGGAAAGTCACAATAACCCTGAAAATGACCATAGCATCTCTCTGCCATTAGCAGCTGTGCCCGGCACTCACCCAGGTACACCTAGCAGCACAGCTATGTCAACACGGGTACTAAACACCATCTTTATGGTGCATCCAAGGCACTGTGGGTTTTTGTTTGACTTTCTCCTTTCTCTGCTAATGGAGAGCCATAAAAATATGTGAATGTGGGAGGGAGGCAGTGCATTTTTTAAAAAAAAAGAGAGAGAGAGAGAGAGAGAGAGGAAAAATAACATCAACAAAGCTGTTTTCATTCTCAACCTTCTTCTTCCGAAGATATCTAGGTTAAGAAGTTGAGATGCTTTTAACAAAGGGCTCAGTGGAAGATCCGTGTACAGAAAGTGTGAATTGGCCTCTTGTGCCTCTTTTTGTCCCAGGGGGGGCAGTGGGGGGGGGGGAGCTGACCTTTCTTCCAAACCCAAACCCAAGATAATGCATCACCAGGCCCTGCTGGGATAAATTGCTTTAAACTCCCCTTTAGTTAATATCAGCTTTGTGTCTGGCTCTTATTATTACACTCACCACCTGTCCCTCAAATTGTACATTTTGGGCCTCCCATTTTCCCCACCCACCCACTCAAATTACCCCAGGGTGGGGGGAGGGGAGGCCACACTTTTCGCTCTGAACAGCCCTATTAAGCCAATTCGCTTACTTACATGCAACCGTCGGCGGTCCATTGCCCGCCTGCTCACAACTGGGCTTTGTGTAACAGGATCCCTGCTTCCAAGGCAAGCTGACCGTCTAAGCCACAAGACAGTCAAAACTAAGACCTACCAACCTACCTCTCTCTTCACCCCTTTTCCTTTGCAATGTCAAGCTCTTGGTCACTGACGCCACCCTAAAAGTCACCCACAATCAACTCCTGGCCAGACGAATGAACCTAACTTTTTCTAAAGATATCTATTCCTTCCTAGGCTCTGCTGGCCCACAGCCAGGTCTCCCCACCCGGCCGGGGCCGAGTGTTGCCATCTGTCTTTCGGGATAGGGAGTTGCCCTTTGTTTTGGGAATGGGAGGAGGGGTTGGTAGGTAGCCACAATGGATGCCCCCTCCACTGTGAACAAAGCCTTGCAATGCGAGGACCCATTCTGCCTGAGGGCTAAGTCGAGCTGGGCTGCTCCTAAGAGCCCTCTGGCCCAAAGAAGTGAAGGGGTTTTTCTGAGTAACATGTCAGGGAAGCTGCAAAGCTGCTTGCTTCCAAGTCAGACTCTTGGTCCATCAAGCCGGGTTCCCATGGTGCTCAGTGGCCACCATTTGCCAGTGGGTCAAGCGCGCTTTCTTGCAGCGAAGACTGGTGGCTCCAATGGCAGTGGAGCTGGGAATCGGCTCCGGGTTTCACTTAGAACCAGTCGGAACTCTGAAGGAGCTCTCCAAGATGCTTCCGCACAAAAATCTGTGAGTGCCCAGTAATGAGCGTGCGATAAAACACTCATCGGATGGAGCTCTAAGGCCACAGCTAGACCTAAGGTTTATCCTGGGATCATCCAGGGTTCGCCCCTGCCTGAGCACTGGATCCCCTGTGTGTCACCTAGATGGACAGGTTTGACCCCTGGACGATCCAGGGATAAACCTTAGGTCTAGCTATGGCCTAAGTCTTAGGAGAGGCATTTCAACCTTTTAGAATGGGGGGGGGGGCAGGGATTGCACAAAGCCCAGGAAGCCACCAAATGATTGATGGGTGGGGTGAAAGGGCAGGGCAAGGGGTGGGGCGATATTGGGAGCCCAGGAGGGCCACATTTGGCCCGTGGGCTTGAAGTTCAGCACCCCTGATTTAAAACATATCAAAAGTTTAAGTGAACATTAGACATACCAATATCCAGTTACCAATAATAACGTTATGCTCACATTAAGCATTTCATTCAATAGTTCATCTAAATCAAGAGATGCTGTGCATGTTCTGGTGCCTGGATGCAGTGATGGGTTGGGTGGGGGCCGATGAATCCCGACAAGGTGGAGACTGTGTGGGCGGGTGGTTCCCAGGGACGGGAACTGAGGAGTTTGCCTGTTCTAGATGGAGTTGCACTACCTCAGAAGGAACAGGTATGTAGTTTGGGGGATACTCCTGGATTCATCATTGTCATTTGAGGCCCAGGTGGCTTCTAGGATGAGGAGTGCCTGTTACCAGCACAGGTTGCTATATCAGCTGTGCCCTCTTCAGGACAAGGATAGCCTTGTGCTTGGTCCAGAAGTTGCAGCTGGTGCAGAATGCAGCAGCCATGATGTGGAGTGGAGTGCCTGCCATGCACATATTTCACCAGTGTTAAAGCGACTGCACTGGCTACGTATTAGCAACTGAGCCAAGATCAAAGTCTTGCGGTTAGTATATAAAGCCCTGAACACCTTGTGACCAAGGCCAGATCTATACCAGCAGGATATAACACTTTGAAAATGGTTTGAAAACAGTATATGGAATGTGTCCTGGGCCTGAACAGTTGTCAAAACCATTATAAACTGTTATAAACCAGTAGTATAGATTCTGCCCTGGTTATCACACAGATCGCCTTCCCCAGTATAGACCTGTGGGATCATTAAGATCATTGGAGGAGGTCTGGCTGGTGGCACCACGACCTGCAGGCTGCCATCTCAGCAACCAGGAAGCGGGGCCTTCTTTGTGGTGGCTCCCAATTTATGGAATGATCTCTCCCCTGGTATTTAGGTGTCAATGATGTATCTAATTGTATTTTAATGTATATTGTGAATTTTGTGAACTGCTTAGAGATATTTTAAAGTATACTCAGTGGTAAATCTGTTAAATAAATAAATAAAATCTAAACATCTGCATGTAGATAAAATAAATACATTCATAATGAGATCTAACAATAAGGTACCTCACCCATGTCCAGCTTGCAGCCAGAGGGAAAGATAAAACAGAACAGACAAGGCACGCCACCCAACACACCCTCAAGCAAAAGAAAGAGACCCTCCTCTCACCTGGATCCCATGACCTGAGCCAAGAAAGGTACCCTCATCCTCATAGCAACTGGAGAATGAGGGTAAGAACATAAGAACATAAGAAGAGCTCTGCTGGATCAGACCAAGGGTCCATCTAGTCCAGGGGGGATTCTACACGTCGTACTGAGGGCGCTTCTATGCGCCCCCAGTGCGCCCCCAAAGCGATCGTGTAGCTTGCCTGGCGAAGAGACGAGGAAGAGGCGTCCATGCCGCCGCCGCCACCCACCTACCTCCTCGCCGGCCGGGTCGGAGAGCTCGGCGGAAGAAGGCGGAGAAGCTCTCCACCCCGCCTTCTTCCACTGAGCTCTCCAACCCGGCCGGCAAGGAAGTAGGTGGGTGGCGGCGGCGGCGGCAGCAAGGAAGCCTCTTCCTCGTCTCTTCGAAAGGCAAGCTACACGATTGCTTTGGGGGCGCACTGGGGGCGCATGGAAGCGCCCTCAGTATGACGTGTAGAATCCCTCCTGCACTCTGTTTACACAGTGGCCAACCAGCTGTCAACCAGGGACCAAAAAAGCAGGACACTGTGCAACAGCACCCTCCCACCCATGATCCCCAGCAACTGGTGCACACAAGCTTACTGCCTCAAATACTGGAGGTAGCACACAACCATCAGGGCTCGTAGCCATTGATAGCCTTCTCCTCCAGGAATTAATCTAACCCCCTCTTAAAGCCATCCAAACTGGTGGCCATCACTACATCTTGTGGTACTGAGTTCCATAATTTAACTATGCCCTGCGTGAAGAAGTCCTTCCTTTTATTTGTCCTGGATCTCCCACCAATCAGCTTCATGGGATGACCCCACTGGCTTCTAGTATTTTGAGAGAGGGAGAAAAATGTCTCCCTATCCACCAGGAGAAGCAAGATAGGAAAGGCAGAGGTCCTCATTTCATCCGCTCTTCCTTGGAAAAATGTGAGCCCCCTTCCAACGTAACTCCACAGGAGTTAAAGCAAGTTCTCCTGTGTCCGCCTGTTCGGCTGGCCCTCTTGATACTACTACAGCACACCATAAAATACTTTAATCATTCGCTCTCTCTTCTTTCTTTCTTTCTTTCTTTCTTTCTTTCTTTCTTTCTTTCTTTCTTTCTTTCTTTCTTTCTTTCTTAATATGATTTGTTAATCACCACAGGAAACCTAAGAGGGCATTAGGCATGTGTTTCTCAACCCCTTCAGCTACCTGGCAATCTTCTTTGAAGCTCTTGGGTCCTTCAAAAGCCGCTCAGGCTGTAGGATGGGGTCTGGTGTTCAAAGGGGGAAAGGCAAAACTCCCAAGTCTGTCACCAGGCAAAACTTCTGGTGATAGACCAGGATCTATGGCTAGATCTCCTGGGAGTTTGCAGTAGATCACCAAACGGTTTTCATCTCCCAATGGTTGAACAAAAGTGACAACAAAAACCTTTTCCCTTCTAAATTAGGCTGCTAAAATCAAGAAAGGTTGAGCGAAAATGGGAATAAACGTGAAAAGTTTTGTGCAAGAGCTCCAGTTCTAGCAGTGAAAACAAATTTGGGGGGAGCATGTGTCCCCCTTACTGAGCCACTATTTTGTGCTTGACTCCAGTCACTGGACTTCAACGTTTTATTATTTATTTATTTATTTATTTATTTATTTATTTATTTATATAGCACCATAGTGAAAAACAAAGTCCTGCAAGGCTGCCTTTCCTGGCCATAAGAATGTAGAAAGCTCTGGAACGCTTGAGACTAGGGAAGGACTGCCTTCACCACTGTTGTGCATTGCTTGCACACAATTAGGGTGACCACATGGAAAGGAGGACACAGGGCTCCTGTATCTTTACCAGTTGTGCTGAAGAGGGAATTTCAGCAGCTGGTGAAATCCCCTCTTCATCACAACAGTTAAAGCAGGCCTGCCATTTTTTGTATCTGGTTAAAGACAAATGTTATTTAGGGCTGCATTAATTAGGGTGACCATATGAAAAGGAGGATAGGGCTCCTGTTTCTTTAACAGTTGCATAGACAAGGGAATTTCAGCAGGTGTCATTTATGTATGCATGTCACACCTGGTGAAATTTCCTCTTCATCACAACACTTAAAGCTGCAGGAGCTATACTGCAGCTATACTGTGACCAGATTTAAAAGAGGGCAGGGCACCTGCAGCTTTAACTGTTGTGATGAAGAGGAATTTTCACCAGGTTCCCCATATATACAAATGACACCTGCTGAAATTCCCTTTTCAATACAACTGTTAAAGATACAGGAGCCCTGTCCTCCTTTTCATATGGTCACCCTACATTAATAGAAGTATAGCTTCCAAATCTCGTGAGGTACTGGTTCCTCTCCACTGGTTAGGCCTCATCTAGAGTATTGCATCCAGTTCTGGGCTCCACAATTCAAGAAAGATACAGACAAGCTGGAGCGTGTTCAGAAGAGGGCAACCAGGATGATCAGGGGTCTGGAAACAAAGCCCTATGAAGAGAGACTGAAAGAACTGGGCATGTTTAGCCTGGAGAAGAGAAGATAGAGGGGAGACATGATAGCACTCTTCAAATACTTAAAAGGTTGTCATACAGAGGAGGGCCAGGATCTCTTCTCAATCCTTCCAGAGTGCAGGACACAGAATAACGGGCTCAAGTTAAAGGAAGCCAGATTCCAGCTGGACATCAGGAAAAACTTCCTGACTGTTAGAGCAGTACGACAATGGAATCAGTTGCCTGGTGAGGTTGTGGGCTCTCCCACACTAGAGGCCTTCAAGAGGCAGCTGGACAACCATCTATCAGGGATGCTTTAGGGTGGATTCCTGCATTGAGCAGGGGGTTGGACTCGATGGCCTTGTAGTTCCCTCCAACTCCGCTATTCTATGATTCTATGAAGAGGGCAAGGCTCCTGCAGCTTTAGCTCTTGTGATGAAGAGGGAATTTCACCAGGTGCTGCATGCATACCAATGACTTCTATTGAAATCCTGTCTTCATCACAACTGTTAAAGATACAGGAGCTCTGGGTCCTCCTTCTCATATGGTCACACAGTATTAAACATTTGAGGTTCTGCTCCACGTCCCACCACTTTCGAAGTTGTGTTTGGTGGGGATACGAGAGCGGGCCTTCACAGTGGTGGCACCCAGATTGTGTAGATGCTTCCTGAAGGAAGCTCTGTTGTCCCCCTCTCTTTTGAGTTTTAGCAGAGTGGCAAAGACTTTTTATTCTGCTGTGCCTTTAATTTGTTTTAACCTCCTGCTGTGGCAATGTATTTTTAAACTGACCCAGTTGTTTTATGTCCCACATGCTGCTGTTTTAACAATTTAATTGATATATTGTATTTCTTTTCATCTCATTATTTTTATTGTTTTTCTGTGTTTTTTAATCAAGAGGCAGCCTTGGGGGCCGTTGGGAAGGACAAAGACAGGAGAGCATTTTTTAAGATTAAAAATAAAATAAAATAAAATAAAGTAAATGTCTGGAACCCAACCAAGATGCTTTGGTTGTCCTATAAATCTATCCTAGTTACCGGAATTAGGAAATGACCACTAGGTCCCAAATTGTCTTTTAAATGGTAACTCTCACAGCTAGAGATGAGTATAACCATACTGAGATTTTTATTTCTAAACTTCTCAAATTTCTTTTCATTTCAGTTAGAATTCCTACAGATGCATTAGGAACAGGGAGGCATTACATCAAGTGTTTGCAGTTGTGCGGAGGGGTTTTAACAATGTATATTATGTTCTTAATTCAGTTTTATGTAATTTATATTTATTGTTGTTCCCTGCCTTGATCAAAATGGAGAGGCGGGTAAGAAATAAATTATTATTATTATTATTATTATTATTATTATTATTATTATTATTATTATTTTAAAAAACCCATTTTTTTCCATTTGCTCCTCCTGAGCATTTAAGTGAGCTGAGAGATGCATACCAAGATCCACATTTTTGCAAGTTTTGCAAAGCAGGTCATATCAGGGGAAATGTGCAAGTCAAACGCATATATTTGAGGAAAGTGTGCACAAAACTGTATTTCAGTAATGTAAAGTAGGAAACAACTGGGCATGTTTAGCCTGGAGAAGAGAAGATTGAGGGGAGACATGAGAGCACTCTTCAAATACTTGAAAGGTTGTCACACAAAGGAGGACCAGGATCTCTTCTCGATCTTCCCAAAGTGCAGGACACGGAATAACGGGCTCAAGTTACAGGAAGCCAGATTCCAGATGGACATCAGGAAAAACTTCCTGACTTGTTAGAGCAGTACGACAATGGAACCAGTTACCTAGGGAGGTTGTGGTCTCTCCCACACTAGAGGCGTTCAAGAGGCAGCTGAAAAACCATCTGTCAGGTATGCTTTAAGGTGGATTCCTGCACTGAGTGGGGGGTTGGACTTGATGGCCTTATAGGCACCTTCCAACTCTACTATTCTATGATTCTATGCCTTGAGTTCCCTTATAACAGGGGAAAGGGTAGAATATAAATGCAATAATAATACAATAAGAACTAAAAAATCAAACAATTTCAGAGAAATCAGTCCATCCCTAGTTAGGAACATTGTAAATGCCATATACCAGGTCAACCTATCAGTGGAATCATAGAATCATATAATAGCAGAGTTGGAAGGGGCCTACAAGGCCATGAAGTCCAACCCCCTGCTCAATGCAGGAATCCACCCTAAAGCATCCCTGACAGAGGGTTGTCCAGCTGCCTCTTGAAGGCCTCTAGTGTGGGAGAGCCCACAACCTCCCTAGGTAACTGATTCCATTGTTGTACTGCTCTAACAGTCTGGAAGTTTTTCCTGATGTCCAGCTGGAATCTGGCTTCCTTTAACTTGAGCCCGTTATTCCGTGTCCTGCACTCTGGGAGGATCGAAAAGAGATCCTGGCCCTCCTCTGTGTGACAACCTTTTAAGTATTGGAAGAGTGCTATCATGTTGGCTTCATTTTCAGTGGGGCCATGAATCCATTTTGGGCTTCAGTCAGAACTTTAAAGGAGCTATCATATCATATAAAAACGTATCATGTTTTTATACTGTTTGTTTTATACTTTGAATGGTTTTAGTTTTGTGAACTGCCCAGGGAGCTTCGGCTATTGGGTGGTATAAAAATGCAATAAATAAATAAATAAATAATCCGAAGTGCTGAAAATGGGTTCTGGCTGGTTCTGCCTGAAATCCAGGATGCAGTTACAATCCCACCGAAGTCGAATCCATCAGCCCCCACTGTGATCTATTTGTCCATCTAACTCACTATTGCCTTCTGGGACTGGCCGTGGCTCCCAACGGGGTCTCCAGTAAAGGTATTTTCCATCACCTGCTGCCTGATCTGCTTAAATGGCTCTGAAACAGGGACTTCGCTCAGTGGGATAAGGGACCCTAGCTCAGTGTGATAGAGCACACATTTTGCATGCAGAAGGCCCCAGGTTCAATACCTGGCTTCTCCAGGTAGGGCAAGGAAAGGAATCCTGCCTGAAACCCAGGAGAGCTGCTGCCAATCAGTGTCGACAATACTGGGCTAGATGGTCCCTTGGTCATGCTCAGTATAAGGCAGCTTCCTACATTCCTCTGACTTTCTGCATGATGAGTATGGCCTAGATCGCTGAGCTGTGCTCCCTTCTCTAAAATGTCCTGTCCGTGCAGGACCTTCCAGGTTCTCCTTCACTTTTGCTTTACGTGGAATTTTGTGGCAACACAGAGACACTAGAGGCCTTGAAGAGGCAGCTGGACAAGCATCTGTCAGGGATGCCTTAGGGTGGATTCCTGCATTGAGCAGGGGGTTGGACTCGATGGCCTTGTAGGCCCCTTCCGGCTCTGCTATTCTATGATTCTATGATTCTATGCTCGGGGGTGGGGGTGGGATTTGGGCTGATCTTTTCCCTCCACTTCTCTCTTCCCTCAAAAGTCTCCAAAAATTGCTCTTTAGGTGAAGACCAATGGCAGCTTTGATTGCAACTCTTGCTGCTTGCTTCTGTTCTGCTTAAATATAAATATATCTGCTTAGACTGAATGCACATTGCAGCCTGCACAGACACGCAGCAGCAGCTACGCTATGTCAATACCAACCAAAGCGGCTTTCTGGAGCGAATCGTGGAGGACTTTGCGGCTGCTATCAACATGCAGTCGTATGTTTTCTCATTCAGCCTCATTCAACTTAATCCCATTGTCTCCTGTCTCAATAGCAATTGGGTTGTGTGTACCCAGGACCTGCCCGGTCCCTGATTGGCTGCTTTGTTGGCTGCCTTGATTTGCAATTAGCAGCTCGGGAAGTTCCCATTGGCTGGCCGGCCTTCCTCTGAGGGCCTCTCGGATGCATAAGTTTTTGCTCTGGACGGTAACTTTTTCGTGAAATGAAGTCTCGTGCGTGACTTGAACTGTTGCGTTTGACTTTCGTGGTTGTTGCTCCAAGGGAGATAGTACTCAAAGGGGACAAAAGAAAGCAAGGATGAAGCTGTGTGGAACATTCCTAGGTGCGTGGTTTTTGTGTGTGTGTTTTTAACTCTCAAAGTTTTCTTGGCTTTTCTGTTGCTTGTTTGTCTTGCTTTAAGGCTTGCTGCTTTTCACTGGTGGATCTGCTGCATGTTATACCACACAGCAATTGGGCTTTGTGTGAGGTTTAATCTGCCTGCGCATAAGGATCAACGAGATGTCAATTAGCCAAGGAGATCAAAACCAAATTAAAAAAAAAAAAAAAAACCAGATCCTGTGTTTGTTGCGTTTGGAGTAACGGAGTGGGATCCCTTCCCCGACCCATGTTGTGATCTTAATGAAATCTACATTGTCAAAACTGTATCTATCAGTTTTGTGATCAGTGAGGGTGTGTGTGTGTGTGTGACTCTTCACATATACTGCGTTGCCCATCGAATTAAATTGCAAAGACTTAAATCACAGGGATGAAACTAGGAATGTAAATGCAGTTTTAATTTCAGCTGCCAGTGGATGAAATTATATACTTACTGTGGTTACTATTCTCTTTGCAAATATTATTTATAAAGAATCAAGGGAGAAAAATACTCTCAGAGTTCTTCTTTCTTTCTTTCTTTCTTTCTTTCTTTTTATTTATTTCTTGTAGTGCCAGAAAATGACATTTTTTTTCAATGTAAACAGAAATCAACCTGTTTAGCAGGAGGAGGAGGAGAAAGGTTTAAAACAGAGTGTATAAAGAAAAATGTTGAGGAGGGGGGAAGGGGACTTATGCATGTATCAAGGGCACAACGAAAACCGTGGGGTTACAGGAAGATAATTCAGAAAGGAAAAGTTGGCTGGTTTGGAGGAGGGGGGGGGGGAATCATCGGATTAAAAAGATCAACTTCCAACTGTAAATTTCTTGTAGACAAAGAACTTTTTTTTTTTACTCCTCAGGGGTGATTGTATAAATCTCGGAGAAAAGGGGGTTATTAAATGGGTTTTTCCCCTCCCTCCCTTCCTCTGTGTTCCTCTCTTGTTGTTCCATCTGCTAGGGGCCTGCTCTGGGCAGAATGCACTCCAGCCCTTCAGCTGTTCCATATACAATATTAATGTGGGGCTATTTCGCCTTGGAATAGCATTCTTAATTGCCGTCTAAGGCATTAAGGCAAGTCTCCCCATCTGCACAGGGAGGTTTTTCTTTTCCACAAAGAAATAAGGAAAATCTTTTTCTCTCTCCCTCTCTCTCTCCACCCTTTCCCCATTTTGACTCATTCCCCCCTCCCCTCCCCCACACCTACACCATCCTTCCAGCTGGCAAGCAGAGAAGTTGGTACCCAAATCCAAATGCATTAAGTTTGAGGCCTAAATGACAAAAGAGTTTCTAAGGAGCATAAAAAACAGCTTCACAGTTGTATGTCTGGCTTTGCAGAAAGTCATTGTTCTTTTAATTACAGTGATCTTCACAAAGCCCAAAACATTTATTTCATATTTTTTCATATATATATTGTCCTGGATTCTTCTGTTAGATAGAGATGTGAGAATAAACCACACATTATTTTAAAAAAAATCACCTTGGAATTATTAGTTTAAATGCATGCCCTGCTTTTATTCCTTGCAAAAGTGCACTCTCTCACTCTCTCTCTCTCTCTCTCTCTCTCTCTCTCTCTCTCTCTCTCTCTCTCTCTCTCTCTCACACACACACACACACACACACACACCGTTTTATAGCACATTTTCTAATAAAGATTATATTAAAAATATGAAGCAAGGGGTAACTTTTCACAGCTAAAATGCACTTCACAAAAATCCCTGGGTTCTTTCCCAAAAGTTTTTCAGCCACCATCCTTTCAAAAAACGAAATGGAATTTATATATACATTCAGAAATTCCTGGAATAGTGGAATTGCTTATTGTAAAGAAACGAAGAGTTGCATTTAATGCCCTGCTGTCAACCTGCGATAATCAGCATCTAATCTTCAATGCAAAACTTTGGGAGAGTCCGTTCAGGAAGTTCAACGAGGAGCTGTCCAACCCGTGGTGCTGAACTGGTCATTCTCCTCTAGGATACTCAATATGGTCATTATCCCGGGTTTTAGATTTTAAGAGAATCCATGGATGTTAACTTCAATACACAATGGTGTGCTATCAGACAATGGTAAACTTTTCATGTTTAGTGCTTCACCATACAGACTGAGCAACTTTCTCCAGACCACACCTCAAATGGGCAACCATCGCTTCCCCCCAAAGGACAGCCCATATTAGAGAAACACTGACATCACTGGGTGCAGTGTCTGCTCTTTGTATGGAGATTTTTTTGTCAGCAGATATGCTGTCATGGAAACCCACAAATGCCACGGGGATTGTCCAAAAATCAAGACACTGTATATCCGTGGAGATTTACCAATGCCTTCTCCAACCCATGCTGGCTGTGGATGATAGGGGATATATTATTATTATTTTATTATTTATTTGTTGCATTTATATCCCACTTTTTCCCCTCCAAGGAACCCAAGGCAGAGTACATAATCCTCCTCCTCTCCATTTTTATCCTCACAACAGCCCTGTGAGGTAGGTTGGGCTGAGAGTCTGTGACTGGCCCAAAGTCACCTTGTGGGTTTCCATGGCCGAGTGGAGACTAGAACCCAGATCTCCTGACTCCCAGTCTGACACCTTAGCCACTACACCATACTGGCTCTCAAGTTGAGGAAAGCTGCCTCACTGTATTGTTTCATTGCTCCATCATCACTTTTGAGTAACGAGTATAAAGTCTAGGTGCTCTGAGACAACACGTCTATGTTTTTAAGAGAGTTGGTTTGTCTTAAAGGGGGGGAAAGTAAATGATACATCACATTTTCTTCCTGCAGTAGTTTTATATAAAAGAATATAATGATTTCAGAAGATCCCTGCTGGATCAGATCAAAGGCCTTTCTAGTCCTGGATCTGGTTTGCCACAGTGTCCTCTGAGACATCCACAAATAAGGCTTGATAGCAAGACCTACTCTTGCATCCCAAATCTGATATTTATTGGTACAATGCCTCTGAATATGGAGGTTTAATATTTCCATCATGGCTAACAGGCTTCGATAAACCTCTTCTCCTTTCTTTGTCCAATCCCCTTTAGATATTGTCGAAGCAGCAGCCATTGCCATAAATTAATAACATTTTCTGTCAATCAATTGCATCAGATGGCCCTTAGTTCTGGTATTATAAGAGCGAGAGGAAAAACAAATCTCTGTCCAGGTTCTCCACACTGCATAATTTTAAAACCTCTATACCCTTACTATCAATACTATCTGTAAAATGATAATGGTGGTAATAATAATAATCTGGGAAAAGTCTTAAGAGAATGAAAATTAAATATTGTATTGGTTGGGTGAGCAGAAACTACTCTAGTTTTCCTAAACATTTTGGCATTATTGAACTCGCCTTCCGTTGGGGGCATTTTTTGGTCCAAAAACTTTAACTTTGTTTTAAATTGGCCTTACTCTCATTTGGCCACAGTTATGTCATCCCATATCCAAACCCTATTGACTATGTAATATTATGATGTCAACCTATTCTTTATGTCATTTTTGACTGGGCGGGATCAGCTAACTAGGAAGGATGATAGAGCAACAGTGGGGGGTTGGGATAATTAGCACTAAAGTAACAACAGCCAGATGAACAATGGCAGTAAACAGTATTGCAAAAGATGGTTAAAATCAATACTGGCCAATAATTGATATAGCCATAATTCTGATGGAATACTTTTGGTATGGCTCATACTAAGCCAGATGTTTTGTTTACTGATAAACTAGAAGAAATAACAAATGTAATTGCCGCACCAGTATTTTTGATTATAACAGAATATGATCTTGGCAAGTGATTATTATTTTTTAATTTCAGTGGAAGAGTTTTATGCTGAAAACCTATGCCCACTCACCTGGGAGTAAGCCCCATTCAACTTAATGGGGCTTACTTCTGAGTAGACATGTACAGAATTTCACTGTTAAAACATGTGCTTAAAATTGATTGGATCATAGCAATACTAAAAAAAAAAAGGCCAAAAGTATGCAGAAAAACCCCATGAAAGATGGGGCAGTTGGATTTGAGTGTGATCCTCTCAATAGTCCCATTCAGAATGATTTGATGTCAATAAATATCAGGATACTATTAGAGAAGTTAGATATTTTGTACCTTGGCTCCAAAAAAAAGTAAATCTTGAAATTAGTTGTATCACCAAGATAATCCCAAGCAGCTTAATGCAATGTAAAAGGTTCGAACAACTATTACGCCACCATATGTAACTCTTCAGTGACCATGGCTACAAAATAATAATAATAATAATGATAATAATGCATATACTTTGGAGTTCTCCTCAAGAGCACAATAATCTCTATGTGTGTTATGTTCCTGTGTGTTTTACTCAAATTATCTTTGAATTAGCACGTGTGTCTGCCTATACACACAGAAATACGCACACACATACACAATCACACTTTTACCCTCCTTATTTTCCACAATATTGTGCTTTTGTTTTCCAAGTTGGAGCATTACAGATCTGAATTAAATAGCAGTCAAGGGGACCATCCGGCATTGTTCATGGGATAAAGTTGATCCTGCCTTTTCCCTCCCTTTGATTGTATCTTGAATGCAGAACAATGAAATGCAGTTAAAGCACCAAGCCTGGTGCCTGATGATAAGGCTTTAATAGAATTTCTGAATGCCAGAGGTTTAGGATGTAAAATATCCCTGTCTTCACAGCATGGTCAAAGGAGATAGATTTTTTTTTAGATTTTTTTTTTAGGAGTACTCTCAGCTGAACACATCCTTTTATGTTAAGGGCTGAGCTTGCAAAAAGAGGGGGTGCAGCAGTTGGAATGGACCATTTGCTGGATTTTCTGCTACATTTGAAAACCTGCATTCAGAACAGGGCCAAAGGAGAATTCAAAACAATGCAACACACATCAATTAGGAGATATTCAAAAGCAGCCACCTTCCAAGGAAGGAAGGAAGGAAGGAAGGAAGGAAGTGAGGAAGCCATGCAAATAAGTCTCCAAAAGTTACTTGCCCACTTCAGCAACCTGAAAAGGTGAGGGAGAACCAAGTCATTTGCATAAAACCCCTTTGACTCAGTACCTGGATGTGATTCTTACTAGCTGTAGTTAACCAGATGTGTTGTTAATAATGGACTGGAATTCTGAAAAGAAAAGAATAATTAGATCCATCGAACAGTAGATGCACAAGTTCTTGGTCAATAGAAGATATTATTAGGAGGGGATATTTGAACTCCCCATGTGAGAAACATAAAAGCAGCAGTATGTACTGGGTGGGCCCTGCTCAGGGGATAGAGTGCTGTAGCTCAATGACAGAGCACAGGCTTTGCTCCTAGAAGGTTCAGGACAGGTGGTTGAATCTCCACATCAAAGTATCTCAGGTTGCTGAAAAGACCTCCTTCCCAAGGCCATAGGAAGGATCTACTGCCAGTCAGACAGACAAACTATAAGGCAGGTTTGTGTGAATTATTATTATTATTATTATTATTATTATTATTATTATTATTATTATTCAGTTTTTACCCCTTCTATATGTTCAGCTACTAGAGGTAGCTACGTTGATTATATTCCCTGTGAAGAGGGTGGCTGAGACAGTATTGGCACATAAATTTATATGATATTATGTCAATTTAAGACTATGATCTTAATCACACTTGACCTGTAGTTCTATTGACATCAGTTAGTCTTACTTCTGGGTAAATAAACTTATATAAAGGTGACAGAATGGATCACAGGCTACTTCTTGTTTATTCTGAAGTCTATGTTCCAACTCCAATTCAAACAGAGATTATACCAGCCTTCCCCAACCACATGCCCCCTACATGTTTTGGACTTCAGCTCCTATATGCCTCTTCCAGCATGGGCAATGTTCAAGAATGCTGGGAGTTGTAGTCCAAAATATCTGGAAGGCACCAGGTTGGGGAAGCGTGCATTAGACAAAAGCATGGCTATCAATTTATTTATTTATTACATTTTTATAGCGCCCAATAGCTGAAGCTCTCCAGGCAGTTCACAAAAATTAAAACCATGAAGAACATAAATGGCTAGTAGTCACGTTTGTGATTCCTTTCGGGATCAGAGGCACCATGTCTCTCAGTACCAGTTTGTGAGGAACACAAGTGCGATGGTATTATTGCACTCATGTGTGGGAACAGAAGGCTGAAGACAAGTTGGAATAGGTTGGAGAAGACCACCAGGGCGCTCTTCAAAAGTTCAAGTGATAAATTGTCTCCACAACTCTTAGAGTTTACAGTGTACAGTAGCCAGTCTTCTCTTCCCTGTGTTGCAGGGCGGAGCAAAACAGAGAGATTTATACACTTAGTCTATGACATGTTATCCCTACCCTTCCGCCAAGGACCTCAGGGCAGCATGTATGGTTTCTTCCCACTTTATTTTCACAACAACCCTCCAAGGTCAATTTAGGCTGAGAGAAGAGGAGAGAGAGACTGGACCAGGTTTATTCTCAGGGAGCTTCATGGCTGAGTGGTGATTTGAACCCTAACTTCCTCCGCTACTGGAGGCTCCAATGTCAGTGGGGCGGTGAATCCGCGCCAGGCTTCAGTCAGAACCAGGCACAACTCTAAAGGAGCTCTCCAAGGTGCTCACCACCCCATTGACATCTTAGCCAGTAGCCTCCACTGCCCCCAGCCTTAGCCTAATGCTATAACCACTGCACTACACTGGCATCGGTGAAGACACTGTACATGGTGGAGATAGTACCTTCAAGTCACCTGGTAATCTTGAGAGAGAGAGACTTGTACTTTTCATCCAGCCTTCCCCAACCTGGTGTTCTCTAGATGTGTTTGGAGCAGCCAACACATCTAGAGGACAGTCTCCATGGCCAGTGGTTGGGATGATTGGATCCAAATCCCCAAACATCTAGAGGGCACAATTCCATTGTACCAGCTCTCCCTCATCATCACATCACCTTTAAACAGTCTTTGAATCATAATGTCATAACGTGCCTGTTCCTCACAACAGCCCTCTGAGCTCATACCTGGTCTATAGCTAGGGATCTCGGGCTGAAAAAGATAGTGCCTTGCCCAAGGCCAAACTGTTAAAACAACAGCAGAGAAGAGGGTTTAAAGTCAACTCTCAAAAAGTTCAAGTCCAATGAAGCACCCATTCCCTGGGGCACTCGCTATATGCATCCCTAAACAAATGCTGAAATTGTTTAAAAACCATGCACAAAAAGCTTGCCACAGCATTTGTACAATGCTTTGTTTTTAACGTCTCCTTAAAACTTTTAGTCCAAGGCAACATTCTGATGAAAAGATTGAATTGCCTTTTCTTCTATCACAATGCTGAGATCAAGGCTAATGGCCAACTCAACCTGAATCCATCAAGGATTGCATCAGATGTATATTTCATCATTTATATGGAAAGATAGAGATAGATAGATAGATAGATAGATAGATAGATAGATAGACAGACAGACAGACAGACAGATCTTTGTCACACTTCTTGGCAATGAACACCACAGCAGCCTCCCCAATCTCGCATCTTGCAACTTCCATCCCCAGCTTTCTGGAGTTATGGGAGTTGTAGTCCAACTCATTTATTTATTTATTTATTTATTTATTTATTTATTTATTACATTTCTATACCACCCAATAGCCAGAGCTCTCTGGAGGATGCCCATTTGGGGAAGCCAAGTCTTCAGTCTGGGCCTTTCTGAGACATTTGGGTTGTTGAGGCAGAAAATGTAAATGGGAGGTCCACCAACCTCCCCCCTCCCCATCTTCAACATGGCGCCCTGTTCCCCAATGCAAGCCCAGTTACTGAAATTAAGCCACGTTCTCGTGCAGCTCCTGTTCCAGCTGATGGGGCTGGCTCAGGAAAACATCCCAGTGGATTGGGCCCCATGGATCACATCTGCGCCCTACCTGCTCACTGCCCCTCGAGGGTGTCCACATTCCTGAACCAATCGCCCTGACATAGCACACCTGCTCTTCAGTAAAAGGAAAGATTCAAGGAGGGGGGGGGACAGCTGGAGTATGATGGGCGTGTGCTAACACTAGACAGAACGCAAGGGAAGAGTGAACACCCCCTTTCCTGCTTGGATAAAGTTGGCAGAAGACATTTAAAATGGAGTTTACAACTCCAGGAAGGCTGTAACCTGTATCGAAATGGTGAGTTGGTGTTATGACATATCCAGCCCAGCCTGATCTGTCCATATTTAGATCAGTCCCTGCTAGTCTGCCGTGTGCCCAGTCTGTCAACTGGCCATGAATTCCCCCCACTCCGTCCTTCTTTATGGCGGCGGGTCATCTCTCCTAACCACCCATAAACATTGTAAAGTACTTTCGCTGCAGCTAGGCTAAAGCCAGGGCGTCTGTCATTCCCTGCTTGTTGCTATTAGAAATTATGGGACTGTACCATAGGCACGAAATGCGGAGGGGGGGATTAAGCTGACAGTGCTAACCTTCGCGGATCCCTTTTGTCTGTTTTGCATTTATTTATTTATTAAAAAGAAAGACGGGGGGAAAGAAAGGGCTCTCAGCCCACGCTGCGTATTAATTATGGATTGGATTGGATTTTTGAGTGGGGCGGCGGGCGGGTAAGGAGAATCTTCCGCCTTGTGTTGGATGGGAAAAGGCTGGAGGGAGGGAGAGAGGTTCTGGGGCCCTCTCTCGTCCGCACCCCCCTCCAAAAAAAAAAAGTCAGCGCCTCCATGCCTTTCCCCCTGTACTGTAGATTTATTTCACCTCGGAGAGTAAACAGATATATTGCAAGCCCAAAGGGTTGATGGGTAGTGTATTTACAAAGGGAAGGAGAAGGGAGCAAACCCCCCCCCATCCACCTCCTCCTCTCCCCCCCCCTCTCGCCATTCCCATTAATGAGAGCGATCATTAAGTGAGACACTGCCTTTAGCAGGGCTTAAAGAGTTCGCACACTAAAGACTTATCGGCGATTTAATTGAAAGCTACCAACCTTATTCCACTCATGATCCCGGAGTAGGGGGGGGGGATTTCACCGAGTGCTCCTCTCTCTCTCTCTCTCTCTCTCTCTCTCTCTCTCTCTCTCTCTCTCTCTCTCTCTCTCTCTCTCTTCTCCGCCCCCCCCACCCATCCTTTCCAACCTCTCCACCTTCCAGCCCCCACCCTCTCCCCCTCCACCCCCATGTAAATTTCATGATTGCTTTCCGTGATGTCATTTTGAAAAGGGGAAGACAATAGGCTGTGGGCAAAGGTAAGTCAATGTTATGTTGTGTAGTGTTGTTGTTGTTGTGTTGTTTGTTTGTTTCGGAGGACAAAAGGCGGATCGTGAGAAATTGTGATATAGATATAGAGATTTTTTTTTTTAAAAAAAAAAAAACATCCACCCAAAATTAAATAAATAAATAAATAAAAATAACCGTATGATTGGGATGAATCCAGAAGGGTGGGAGAGAGAGAGAGAAAGAAATATCTATATCCGGATAGATCTGCCCTGTCCGGAAGAGGTTGTGTTAATCTGGAGCAATCGCTTTGGAGAGCTCGTACAGGAGATCTGTTTTATTTATTGGCGTATGATATTATTATTATTATTTTCCTGCATCGTGATGATTGAGTTTCTCTTGCGGGTGCGGTATGGATCTCGTTGCAATAGTAGAAAGATGACAGGAAGAGAGGCGGAGAAGGTAGGGGGTCGCTGAGGCCGGGGTGGGGGTGGGAGTTGAGATACAAGACCGTTTTACTCAGTATCTTCTTTACCCAACTGGGAAAGTTTCCCGGCTCCTTTATTAGGAAGAAGAAAGAGAGAGAGAGAGAAAAGATGATGTCTGAGGAGTTGGAGACTCATGCCTGGATCCTCGCTCACCTGGGCGCGATCCTAAAAGGGAAATATTTTTTGTTGGGGGGAAGCCGATGGACTAGCTTGTGTAGTTTCTTCCGTTTAGACTCTCAGGCTAGGATGTTGGTGCCGTCCAAGGTCCTGAAATTGCAGGCTTTCGGGAGGAAGTCGACGCTTTCTCCGTACGCTGTCCTTGTTGTGTTTTCTGACACTGGAGAGGAAGACGAAAACTAGTAACAGAAAGGAAAACTGATTTAAAAGAGAGATTATCTTCCATGTGTCTGTCTAACTGTCCGTCTGTCTTTCCTTCTTTCTCTTTTTCTTTTCTTTGATAAAATGTCAGTGATCCTACACTGTCCTGATGTTTTGAGTTAAAGTTATGCATACAAGTAAAAGCAGGAGTGAAAAGCGGGAGGCATTTTTTTGTAATTAAGTTACTTTGCAGCGTTAATAATAACTAGTCATGTGCTTCCTGGTTTTGTAATTTCGAATCCTTGCCACGCACATAATGGCCAGGAACAAAAATAAAGAGGTGGGGGGAGAGAAGTGATTAGACTGACCATTCTTCCTTCTAAATAAACTGATTTTATAAGGTTTATTGTTCCTTCTAAATATACTCCAGGCTTTGTTGTTTACATTGCTTGGCTTCTCTGGACACTTTATTCCAGCCAACTTATTTCTCTCTCTCTCTCTCTCTCTCTCTCTCAAATAATCTGTGTGACAAGGAAGTGTTTAGGACATGGTGCCATATTTCTAGTGTTCTCAGTGACTTTGCTTCACAAATCTGTCTGAAACTCTTAATGAAGATTTGGGGGGTGGAATTTAATTGATTTTTTTTTCAGGGAAGGGATTGAGAAGAAAGTAAAAGTCTGGCTTTTGAACAATGAACAGAAGAACCAATTATTACAGTAAAATTAGCAAGGGAGACCTTTGTCTGTTGTCGGAGGCATCGGTTTGTTTGCCTAGGGAACCTCTATTGTTGAACAGGAGAAGAGTTGTTGATTTGTACATTTATCCCAGTTTCTGATTTTTGATCTGGAGGCTGGACCATCTGGGGCTTGACATAGAGTTTTTCATGACAGCCATTTCCAACCTCTGAAAGCGAACGAGGAAAGGGCATGTTTATGACTCAACCAATTGTCAACACAACTATAGCAGCATTAGTATTATTGCTCTCTGGTTGGCTCCGATTTACTGTGGTTTCCTAGGGATCCACTTTAGGTGAAGTTCTCCTCTCCAATAATTGCACCCACCCTCTCTCTCATTGGCTCATCTGTTCTTATTATCAGCTTCTTCCATATGTCCACTTTAATTAATGGCAGACAAAAGAAGCACAGAGAGAGAGAGAGAGAGAGAGAGAGAGAGAAGGGGTAGTTGTAGGAATTAAAGTTTAAGTGTTGCTTTGGCTGTGATGGGGTCATTGAAACAAAGACTGCAGGGTGTTGATTTTGTGCGGTCCGTCTAAAACACAGTTGCACCTTTTGTAATGTCATACATATTTCTCAGAAGGAAGATTGGTCATCTGGTGGTGGTGAGGTTTACAGAAAGCTCAGCAGAGGAAACGAGATTGCTTTGCTCTTGGTCCAAGCTCTGGAAAGAAAGAAAAAGCCCCACACACACGCACACACAAAAAGAAAAGACAGTATACCAAGGCTCCAGATGTCCACGCTACAGCTAGCAAAGTAGTTTCTTTCTTCTTCTTCTTTAGCATTCTGATTCCCTTTAGTTGCAAAAGGTTCTCCAGGCTGCTGGTAACTTACTCGCGGTGTGTGTATCTCATGCGCACATCTGAAGGCTAGCCCCTGGCCCCAAACGAAAAGAAACAAAGTTCTGAAAGCAGGCCAGCTTGTTCACCCCAGGAGAACTCTGGGAAGTTTTTTTAAAAAAAAGAATTCTGAAGGTTTGCTAATAAACTCTAAATCTATATTTAGACCCATATAAATAGTGTACCACATAAAGAGATGAGATGAGTTGTCTCGGAAGAAAACCAGAAGGGCTTGTTTCTTCTTCCTTTCCTTACATGCCTGTTAACTGAAGTCTGAGATAGAATCAACCCTGCTCCCCTCATGGAACGAAATGCAACTTTTCCTTGCAGGAAAGTTAAAGTATGTTTACGCACAGGATCCTTTGCTTAAGATGTAATCCTATGCATGTTTAGATGGGGGAGGGGGGAATCCTATGATTTCCAGCATTGCTGGGAGTTGTCAGGTGGACTTTCCCCCCTGTCTAAACATGCATAGGATTGCACCTTATAGTTATTAAAGATATAAAAAATACTGTCATCTGTGCTTCATATGGTCTCTCAGGAGTATTCAGTGGCCGATCCATTTGGTTCAGGGCAGCTATCTCCCTATTTATCTAGGTCCCTGAAATCCTGGCCCCCTCCCCAATATTCTGTCACACTTCAGCATGACCAAGAAATGAAAATTGGGGTAGAGCTATCATTACAGAGCTGGACTCAGTGCTCAGAGGCTCCCATTGAGTTACGTGGAGCACGGCTGTCTCTCAGTCCAGAGACTGGGACAAGCAGGGGCAGGTAGCAAGTTTGGGCTGCAATCCTATACCGACTTACCTGGGAGTAAGCCCCATTGAACTCACTGGGACTTACTTCTGAGTAGACATGCATAGGCTTGCACTGTTAGCTTATTTACTTATTTTACATCATTTTTAGGCCGCCTTTAAAGGTAGAACCCTCTCGAAGCATCATATGAGATAAAAGCCACACAAAGTGCTCCAATAAAAATCAGTAAGTACATATTCAATGCAAATCCATAAAAACAAGAAAAATCAATAAAAACTGAGATTACCAATAAAACCAGCAGCCCAAGATACCAAGGGATCACTGCTGATGGTGTTCTTACATGAATGCCTTTACTTATGCCACAGAAATATATGGCTGTCATTCATTCCTGGTGGATGGGGGAAGGAATTAAGTGTTCCACTTGAGGACATTACAGTGAGAGCAAAACCTGTCCACAGCCTCTGATAATGGGTGTCTTGACCCACTTCCTCTGAGAAGCACCAGGGTTACACATGAGGGAAAGAGTGATTCCAACACTCCCTCCAACTTGCATACACACAGAGAGAGAGGAGCTCGGTTTGGGAGGAGAGAGAAAGGAAGAACTAGGGTGACCATATGAAAAGGAGGACCGGGCTCCTGTATCTTTAACAGTTGTATTGAAAAGGGAATTTCAGCAGGCGTCATTTATATACATGGGGAACCTGGTGAAATTTCCTCTTCATCACAACAGTTAAAGCTGCCCTCTTTTAAATCTGGTCACTCTAGTATAGCTCCTGCAGCTTTAACTGTTGTGATGAAGAGGGCATTTCACCAGGTTCTCCATATATACAAATGACACCTGCTGATATTCCCTTTTCTATGCAACTGTTAAAGATACAGGAGCCCGGTCCTCCTTTTCATAGGATCACCCTATTCAGAAGAACTGTAGACTGATGCCCCTTCCTCCTCTTGTACCTTGAACACACCTTCTAGGTTGGGAGGCGAAAGTACTCATTTTCTTCCCTTTAAGGCCTGGAGGTCAGTCTGGTTTGGGAGAATGTCAACCAAGCCTAGTTGTGGGGAGGCACATCCTGTCGCACCCTTCGTTCTGGTGGAAGCCATGGCCTCCATGATAGATGAGAAGATGTGGAGTCGGGAACGAATGGGTGTTGGGGAAAGGTCTGAACCCCTTCCCATTCAATTTAATAGGCCTTTAGTGAGTTATGAATACATATTAGTGTTTGAGTAGACAAAACAACAACAAACTCAGCCTGATCTATAAACCAGGTTAAGCCATAGTGCTGCAATGTAAGCTGATTTCATCCTTAGTACAGGGACAAGGGTTCCTTCATGCTCAAGTTATTATTAATAGATGTGAGTATGGAATACCTTAAAAGAGGTAGACGCACAACTCAATCGAAACAGAGGGCATGGATCCAAGCTGATGTCATTCTGGGTGGGAAGTTCCTCTGAGTTGAACATTGGGAATGGGCACCTGACCATTTTCTGGTCTCCCAGAACATGACATTGCTGGCCTTAAGTTAAGATGATTAAATGGGAAAATAAATATGGCTGTCCGGGGCATGCTGGGAGTTGTAGGACTTTTTCTTTCTTTCTAAATATGCATAGGATTGCACCTGAAATAAGTAAAAGGCAATTGGAAAGGGAGATTTGACATTATTTATTTTATTTATTTATTTATTTATTTATTTATTACATTTTTATACCGCCCAATAGCCGAAGCTCTCTGGGCGGTTCACAAAAATTAAAACCATCATAAAACAACCAACAAGTTAAAAATACAAATACAAAATACAATATAAAAAGCACAACCAGGATAAAACCACGCAGCAAAATTGATATAAGGTTAAAATACAGAGTTAAAACAGTATAATTTAAATTTAAGTTAAAATTAAGTGTTAAAATACTGAGTGAATAAAAAGGTCTTCAGCTGGCGACGAAAGGAGTACAGTGCAGGCGCCAGGTGGACCTCTCTGCAAACAAATGTGCTAGCGTTTCTTTTGGCTTGTATACCATTGGGAGGGGTGTCTTCCTTCTTCCTCCTCCTGACCCTCCACCCATAAAAGAAGTAAATGGCCTTCTCTTTTGTTATGTATTGTATCTGTCTCAGTAGTAGAGTGTGGCCAGAAGGGGGATGCCTCTCACCCATAGCACACTGCAGGTTCGTGGGGAACCCAGTGCTAAATCATTCGTAGATGACCTGATTCTGGGTCAGGGTTTTGTATGTAGCTCCCTCACTGCAATCTATTGTATTCATATGCTCTGTAATGAGGATATCCTGTTATCATTAGATTTTACTTTATTCACTTGGGACAGAACCTTATGGGAAGTTTTACGGTGTAAGGCCCATGGCTATCAAAGTTCTTTCGGCAGGATTTGATCTGTGAAGGCTCCAACCACATCGTCAAAGGATGACTTGAGCCAGAATCTCTGAGAAAATGAAGGCATATGTGCAAATCAGCCCCCACAAATTCCAGTAATCCAGATAGAAAAAAATGTGCCTGCATCTTTGAACCAGCCCTCACCATTATTATCTTACATAAAATAAAAATACAGTGATGTAAGTCTTAATGGGCTTTAGCTAGACCTAAGGATTCTCCCAGGTGAATGGAGGGGTCATCCCTGCCTGCTCCCGGGATCCCCTGTGTGTCATTTGGATGCACAGGGATGATCCCGGGACAATCCCGGGATATAGGCCTGGTCTAACCATGGCCTTACTCAAGCTCTGCTAGACCGATTTTGCTCATTTTTGTTTTAAACTGAAGATCCAGCAGTGTAGATGTGCTGAAAATGTTGAAAGTTCAGAAAAGTTCAAAGCTCAAGCTTTAATAGCAATGAATTTCTTCCACATCAAACACAGGGAGGGCAGCCCCACCCCCAGCGGGATGATGGACAGTTCTGCTCAGCCAATCTGAGGTGTGAAGTAGGCTGTGGGTGAAGCCACATGGTTAGGCTGTTGGTAACAGCAGGGGGGGGAAGGGAGAGGGGCAGCCAATCGGGGTGAGCGGGGGAGGAGATTTCAGAGGTGGGGGTGCACTCTGCATGAACCACATTTGCATTATTCATGAGCCCCTCAATAGAGCAAAAAAGAGTGGAAAAGGATTACTAGTGCCCATGGTAACGTGGGCTTTACACTGGTTTATGAATAATAGCATTAGACGTAAAAAACCAGGAATAAGATGATGATGATGATGATGATGATGATGATGATGACGACGATGATGATATTTACATCCCACCTTTTTCCCAGTACTGGGACTCAAGGCAGTTTACAAAATTAAAACATGTACAATTAAAACATTAATATAAATTTACAAAAGTTAAAATAAAATTTAAAACATGTTAAAAATTTAAAAACAGTAACAGATCAAAAATGGGGGGGGGGGTGTCCAATACATTAACACAGGTCCAGAGTAGCTCCAAAAGCCCGCTGAAACAAAAAAGTTGTTGCCTGCCTCCGAAACCATAACACAGAGGGAGCCAGCGTAGCCTCCCTGGGAAGGGAGTTCCAGAGCCTTGGAGCAGCCACCGAGAAGGCCCTCTCCTGCATACCCATCAGGTGTGCCTGGGATGTTGGTGGGACTGAGAGAAAGGCCTCCCCAGAAGATCTCAGAGCACAGGCAGGCTCATATGGGAGAATACGGGATTGCAGATAACCTGGACCCGAGCCGTAAAGGGCTTTAAAGGTGATAACCAGCACTTTGAATTGTGCCTGGAAAGAGACCAGAAGCCAGTGAAGCTGTTTTAACAGGGGAGTTGTATGCTCCCTGCAACCAGCCCCAGTCAACAATCTGGCATTAGCTTAAATGCAAGCACTTCAGCTGAAACAGGTCATGGATCAGGCTGAAAGGCATGCCTTGCTGACTTTTTTTGGCCCTTGGCTGAGAAGCTTCCAAGCCTCTTTTGAAGCCTCCCCCACCCACCCAACTTACACAAAACAATAAGCTTTGACTTTGCCTTTCTTAAAATGCACGTGCACGTGGGTGTAAATACGCCCGAAGTAGCTGCACAGCCAAATTCATTCTACATTTTCTGCTGTTGTTTGAGTGTCATCTAATCACCCATGAAGGTTCTTTAGTAACCTTTTAACTGTTCACAGACATTCTGGGGAAACTAGACCAAAGCATTATGTAGAGTAATCAGAAATGCAGCTACACCAGCACAGCACTCATGGTTGATTCTGCCATGCAGAAGAAATGTCTTTTATCCCCTTGGGAAGTGGCTATTTTTATTTTTGTTTTTGTTTATTCCTCTTCCACTTAATGGCAAAGGAGGACCCAGAAATAGATTGTCTCTCCTTCTAAACTTCCAATGGGATTATCTTCAATGGGATTTCTTCAGGATTTAAACCCAGCTTTCCCGTGTCCAAAACCGGCATGTTATTCACTATATACAGTGGTGCTAATGATGATTAGCATTTATACATCCACTTTCAAGTTTTCAAAGTGCTTCATATACATTATCTCAGCAACCCTGTAAGGAAGGCCAGTATTATGATCCTCTAAATTGCCGTGGCTGAGTGAATTGTGGCTTCAGTTGGGGGTGAACTAGATATTAGCGTTAACACAAGACAAGCATTGAAAACAGCAGTCATTTATTTATTTATTTATTTATTGCATTTTTATACCACCCAATAGCCGAAGCTCTCTGGGCAGTTCACAAAAATTAGCTCTCTCATCCCCATAATTTCTAGTAAACTCTACCCATGTAGATTCCACAGTGCTCCATGTTGTCTAAGTACTTTCTCCTCTGCCAGCAACAACCAGTACTGTAGAGTAAAGTAAAGGCAGAGACATACAGAATAGCATGATGCCAGGACCTGGGTACGTTTATTAGACATTATAGAGAAAAAGTGTCCAGGTTCCTTCTATGACTTGGACCCCACACACACACAAGCAACTCCTTAAGGATCTTTTGCTTCCTTAAGAGTCCCATCTTCCTTCCTTTACCTTCCCTTTCCAAATAACATGGGGTTTAGCCTGTAGACTTGGGGTTAGTAGCACATCAGACACTTGAGATTTAACACAACAGTTTACCAGTGTATTAAAACAACCGAATTACATATAAAGTCAATAGAGCTGAGTGATACAAAGGCTTTAAAAGAACATAAGAGTTACAAACTACAAATACTTTTACCCTAGCTGCACCTAGACTTCCTCAGGCTGCTTCTTTCTGCTCCTTCCTCATGCTCTGGTCTTTTTCTCTCTTTCTCTCTCTCTCTCTCTCTCTCTCTCCTCTCTTTTTATAACCTCTTCCCCAAAAACAGAAAGTACTTAACTGGAGAAATGAAACTTAACCGGAGAAATGAAACTACTCTCAGGGATACCCCTTCCCAACAGAATAAAACCCAGGCCTCTAGGGCCTGGCCTTTTTACTTTGCATCTGTAGGTCTCAAGCCTTCACAAGGAGCTAAAAGCATGGAAGAGCAATTGTGCTTAAAATGCAGCCAGAGCAGTGGTGAAGTCGAGCCAGGTCTCACAGGGTCAAAATTCTGGGACTTCTTGATTAGCAGGCATGATGATAAAATCTGCCATCCCATTCAGGCTTCCCTTTTCCCTCTGAGTTTATCTGTAATCCTCACAGTAGCTGGAGCAAGGCAGGATGGATTCTCCTGGCAACAATATAGTGTTTTGAGCTAACCATGTTGTAATTCCTGCATTGAGCAGGGGGTTGGACTTGATGGCCTTGTAGGCCCCTTCCAACTCTGCTATTCTATGTTTCTATGATTCTAATGCAAAGTATTTTGGGCTGTCTTGGTTTTGAATGGCCCGTCCAGACCACTTGCTTTACAAAAGACTTGCATCTCGTGCAGATGAAAATGACTAAATATGGGTCCACAGGGGGCATGGCTATGGGGGGATTGTGATGATGGGTACCTTCAATCAAAATTCACTGTTACACCACTGGCCTAGAGGGCCTATCCTGATGTTACCTGAATGACAGCAAAGGCTACCATCAGGAACCTCAGACCAGCATTGTCTTTTCCAAAGATGCAGCAAGTCAGGCATAGGATGGAGTTGCACTACCAATCTCTAAGACTCAGGGTGACCTAGGGCTGAAACAGTTATCCCAGCAGCATGGGAAGGAAGAATACTACAGAGGCTTCCAAACCACATAAATCATGTCATAACAGGACCAAGCAGACTTGGAGCGCTTTAGGTCTGCAGTCTTATGCACACAGGCATGAGTGTAAACATGTTTAGTTCATGCATAAGATTGTGCTGTAAGGCTGTTGACTGAGTGTGGCAGAAGCTTGGGGAAGGGAACATAGCTTGATGCTAGAGCACCTGCATTGCATGAAGAGAGGCAGTGGGACGTAGTGGTTAGAGTATTGGACTAGAACTCGGGAGATCTGGGTTCTAAGCCCCATTTGGCCATGAAGCTCACTGGGTGACTTCGGGCCAGTCACTGACGCCTTAGCTAAACCAGCCTTTATCCCGGGGTGAACCCCAGGATCGTCCCTGTGAGTCCAGATGACGCACAGGGGATCCTGGGATCAAGGAGGGATCATCCCTCCCTTGCCCCGGGATACAGCCCTCCCCTTTTGGCCTGCTTTTTCCACGGTCCTGGGCTGAGGTGTGGCCCATTCCATGGCTTGACACAAGGGGCACAGCCCTCCTCAAAAGCGCTACACCCATCGGGGGTAGGATCGGGGGACCGGGGAAATAAGTTAAATTTTTTTTAAAAAAAAAACCTCTGCGCACGAGTGTTTGTGCACTCCATTCCCTTAAAAAAAAAAAAATGGCAGGCACAATGCCTCTCTTCCTGAGGTCGTTGTGCCTTACGTGTAAACAGGGGCGACATCTCGTGTTAATTCCACCGCGAGGTCTCCCCTCCTCTCCCCTGGACTTTCAGGTAGGTCTAGCTAAGGCCTGAGTCTCGACCTAACCGACTTCACAAGGTTTTTGTGAGGATAGAATGGAGAGGAGGAGGGGATGGCTGTGTAAGGTGCCCCGGGTTCCTTGGAAGAGGGGGGAAAGGCAGGTTAAAAATATAATAATAAAAATGAAGGTCCCACATTAAATCCCTGCCATCTCCAGTTAAAAAGTTGATGGGAATGTCCTCTCTTTCACAATCTCAAACTCTCTTTGCCTGAAACCCTAGGGACCCACTGCCAATTTCAAAAGAGAATATGGGGCTCAGGAATCATCTGACCTGGTTGGAGATAACACCCAGAGATGGGCAGACTGCAGACCTGAAGAATCTGCTTCATTTTTACTAGAATCCAGTATCCACCAACACTTCACATTAAAGAATTTGTTTTTTGAGTGCCATAACTGAGCAGAACTCACTGTCCTATAAACATCCACTCCTGGCTAGCCCAAGATTTCTTAATTTCAGCAGTATAATTTAAGGCAGGAGGTGGGGTGGTCATTTTATTGTTGCGGTTGTTAAACAATAGGGAGACAGACATCCTCGCCGATCTGCTGTAAATCACCAGAGATTTACCAATAGATCCTGCCAATCTACTTTCAGTCATGAAGTAGACCTTGCCTACAACAGCACATGCCCGAATAAATGCATTAGAGCTTTTCTACATGAGCTATTTATTGCACACTTATAATTGGCCACTCACAGAAGCTTGTGGGTTCCTTACATGATGCCGTAAACCTCCAGAACTTTTCCCTGGTAATGTCAATTTTAAAAAACCCCAGAGATAATCTAATATTTAAAATAATTGAGGGATTAATTCTGCCACTAGATGGCACTGTTTCATTTTAACTTTATGGAGCATGGCCCAGAGGGGAAGTTTTCAATTACAAATTATGTGATCACGGTCTAAAGGAACCCATAGCGAAAGTGGAAAGACCTGGGGAAAAAAGCATGGTAAGAACATGGGTTTTTCCCTTAATGTAGTGATGTCCTTAGTCTTAGGGTGCAATTGTATGCATGTTTAGACAGGAAAAAAGTCTAACAACTCCCAGCACAGCTGGCTGGGGAATCCTGAGAGTTGTAAGACTCTTTTCTGTCTAAATATTCATAGGATTGCACCCTTGAAGTGCCACTAGACTTTTTCTTACAGGAAAACACCAGCCTCTTTTTCATTAATTTAGATGAAGAGCTGGCAAAGCCACCAGGAGATGATTCAAGGATGTATGCTTATAGTTTGTTTGAATGCTCTGCTGTGTCATTGTTTGATTCTTCACAGCTGAGCACCTCATAAACTCATGCCAAGAAGGTGTCCCAAAGGCCCCAAATCATCACCTTCCTGAACTAACTTCACCCTATCTGCCATTTGTTTGAACAAGAGAAAAAAGTTTCACAACCATTCAAAACTAGCTAAACTCTCTCTTCCCCCCCCCCCCCCGTTATTTTGAAAAATGTTCTCATTTTGCTGTAGAGATGCAACAGTGCTAGCCGAAGCTGTTTAGGGGCAGAGAGAGAAGCCACTTCAGTTTAGCCCTCACTTAGCCGGAGTGAAGGAAGGCTTTGCGACGCACTGGAAACAGACAAGGACATTGAGCAGGGGGTTGGACTGGATGGCCTTATAGGCCCCTTCCAACTCTACTATGCTATGATTCTATGATCCTAAGGAGGCCTATGTTTAGACATGGTGAGCTATCTGGCAAAACAAGAGTGGTGTTGAGAGGACTGACTTCTAGGGAGCTGAGTTATGAGTAAAGTAGGATGACCCTATGGAAAGGAGGACAGGGCTCATGTATATTTAACAGCTCGATAGAGAAGGGAATTACAGCAGGTGTCATTTGTATGCATACAGCACCTGGTGAAATTCCCTCTTCATCACAACACTGAAAGCTGCAGGAGCCCTGCCCTCTTGACCAGATACAAAAGAAGGCAGGGCTCCTGCAGCTTTAACTCCTGTGATGAAGAGGGAAATTCACCAGGTGCTGCCTGCCTCCAAATGACACCGGCTGAAATTCCCTTTCCTGTTCAACTGTTAAAGATACAGGAGCCCTGTTCTCCTTTCCATAGGGCCACCCTAAAGTAAAGTTATCAGGTGACTTGGGGGAAATTACCTGCTCTGCTCTTACACTTGTAATTATTATTAACTGATCTATAAAAAGCAGCAGGCAGAACTCTTCGCAACACAGAGCTAGAAAAAGGCACACGCAGCCTGAATGTCCAGTCGCAATAAGGAATGAGAGCTACCCTTTTGCCTGTGCATCGTGTGTGAAATGGTTGTAAGCTATTGCTTACCCTGCCCTGCAAACATTCTCAGAAGTTACGATGCATTGTAAAAAGGGCACAAGCAAGAAAATCTGGACTTTATCTGTATTCATTACACTGATAATTCACTTTATCCACATGGACCCACAGTGGGTAACAAAAAAACAAAAAAAACCAATATTACTACATAAAAATAGCAAGCATGAAACAATACATTTAAAATATACGAGGACACATTTGAAAAACATACTACCACAATAAAGTCTTATTTATCCCTGGTCACTAAGTGCTCATCCATACAGTAATCATCTTTCATTGCTGCTCCGGAAATGTTGAAGTTCACAGTCAGGCCTTTTGGCATGAGAGTTAGGTCACTGCAAACAGTTCTTACGCTGCTTCCTCGCCAGGACCGTACTTCCTAATGGAAGCTAGTCACATGTTCGTTTCCAAGTCATGCAGCGATTAGTCCCTGGCTGTTCATCACACACTCACTGGCCAAGCATGCCAATTTCTGTGGCAGAGTGACACAAGCCTTCACCTCCATCACATGCATCAAGCGAGTGCATCACACCACTAAGAACATAGAATCATAGAATCATAGAATAGCAGAGTTGAAAGGGGCCTACAAGGCCATCGAGTCCAACCTCCTGCTCAATGGAGGAATCCACCCTAAAGCATCCCTGACAGATGGTTGTCCAGCTGCCTCTTGAAGGCCTCTGGATGTGTTCCATGCTAGCCACATCCCCTAAACACAGATCCACCCGGGTATGAATCTCTAGTCCATACATCCCCCTCAATACACCAGTTGATTAAGCTTACATTGGAGTAAGATTTCTGGTGTTATCCCTTGCCTTTACCTAGATGACATTTCTCCCTCAATTATCTAGGTTTAGGCATGTCCCACTTTAAAGAGGGGGGGAAGAACTTTGCACTTCTGATCCAGTTTCGCATGGGTGCGTATTATTTGTTCGCTGATTAAAAAAAGTTAAATGCCATCTTTCAGTCTAAAAGATCTCCAAGACTGCTTCCAAGGCTATATTAATGCCTCTCCCTGGCTTCCTAATAAGCTGATGTGTCTGATGAGGGCATGTGCTCAGTTTTTTAATACCAGTTTGCACATTGGTTTGGGCTCCCCAGTTTTCCCGTTTCACAAAATGGTCCAGGACAACTGTACAGGGTCAGTTTCCCTGCGAGTACTGGAGATTAGGGATGTGCTCCGCTTCTAATCGGACCGGCGAATTAGAAGCAGAGCGGGGGGCTTCGCCTGCCCTTAAGGCGGAGGCGAAGAGGATTGGGGGGCCGGCGGAGCATGGCGAAGAGGATCGAGGTGAAGGCGGATCCTTCGCCTCGATCCGGAGCTCCGCTGGAAAGGTAAGTGGGGTTTACCGGGCCCTGCCGCTGTCGCCCATGCGGCGACAGCGGCAAGGCCCGGTAAACCCCCCTCCTCTCCCTTACCTGCCTCCGTCCGCGGGTCCGTCGCCATCTTCAATTGAGCCCGTGGTTCCAGCAGGAAGTCTGGGCCGCGCCCAGACTTCCTGCTGGAACCACGGGCTCAATTGAAGACAGCGACGGACCGCGGACAGAGGCAGGTAAGGCCCCCCCTCCCCGTTGGTCCCTTACCAGGCTCTGCCGCCGTCGCCACATGGGCGGCGATGGCAGCAGGGCCCGGTAACCCCCCCGCTCTCCTCTCCCTTACCTTCCTCGGTCCGGAGCTCCGAGCGGAGCGGAGTGGGCACAGGCGGAGTGGGGGCGGGGCGGAGCGGCCCGCTCCGAAAATGGCGGATCTGTAAGTGAAGCAGAGCAGGGGGTCTGTGCACACCCTTACTGGAGATAGAGGGTGCCTCTTCTAAGCTGTTTATTTCCAAATATACAGGGAGGTGAGAACCAAGGTGAGTAGCTCTTTGCTTGGCACAATAGCATGGCTGCATGTAAGACATAATCATAAAATAGGAAAGATTTCCGGGGTAGGAAAAGAAGGATGCGTACAGGAATAATTTAAAGGGATAAAATAGTTAAGATCAGAGACACCACACTGACAACAAAGGTCCGCATAGTTAAAGCAATGGTATTCCCCGTAGTAACCTATGGCTGCGAGAGCTGAACCATAAGGAAAGCTGAGCGAAGGAAGAGAGATGCTTTTGAACTGTGGTGTTGGAGGAAAATTCTGAGAGTGCCTTGGACTGCAAGAAGATCAAACCAGTCCATA
Source organism: Elgaria multicarinata webbii (assembly GCF_023053635.1). Lineage (NCBI taxonomy): Eukaryota > Metazoa > Chordata > Lepidosauria > Squamata > Anguidae > Elgaria > Elgaria multicarinata. The sequence goes on along the minus strand of NC_086171.1, from coordinate 210,736,899 downwards.
CTCCAGGAAATAAAGCCAGACTGCTCACTTGAAGGAATGGTATTAAAGGCAAAACTGAAGTGCTTTGGCCACATAATGAGAAGACAGGATACCCTGGAGAAGAGGCTGATGCTAGGGAAAGTGGAAGGCAAAAGGAAGAGGGGCCAACCAAGGGCACGATGGAGGGATGATATTCTGGAGGTGACAGACTTGACCTTGGGGGAGCTAGGGGTGGCGACGGCCGACAGAAAGCTCTGGCGTGGGCTGGTCCATGGAGTCACGAAGAGTCGGAAGCGACTGAACAAATAAACAACAACAAAGCTCAACCAAATTGATACTGTTGTTTAATTTAAAAAGATCATAGAGAGATACTTCCCCAACGAGTCACTTAAGGCACAATCCTATGCAAGTTTAGACAGAAAAACTCCTAGAATTCCCCAGCCACTATGGCTGGCTGGGGGACGCTGGGAATTGTAGGATTTTTTTTCTGTCTAAACATATATAGGATTGCACCCAGAACGATTTAAGAGGTAATTAGATTAACCTTGCCCAATTAACTTTGCCAATTTAAGAAGATCTCCTACACCATGTTTGATGTCTAGTTTAAGGTCCCAGGATGTGGTTCGCCTTTGGCACTGTAAAGTACTGAACCACAAGTAACAACTGGAGAGGAGTATACATTGAATCATAGAATAGCAGAGTTGGAAGGGGCCTACAAGGCCATCGAGTCCAACCCCCTGCTCAATGCAGGAATCCACCCTAAAGCATCCCTGACAGATGGCTGTCCAGCTGCCTCTTGAAGGCCTCTGGTGTGGGAGAGCCCACCACCTCCCTAGGTAACTGGTTCCATTGTCGTACTGCTCTAACAGTCAGGAAGTTTTTCCTGATGTCCAGCTGGAATCTGGCTTCCTTTAACTTGAGTCCATTATTCCGTGTCCTGCACTCTGGGAGGATCGAGAAGATACACATACACCACATATCCTATGGAAAAAACAGGAAAATGAAACAAGACAACCCTGATGTTGTTTGGACTCTATACTGTTAGTTTTACCCTACCCTGTGCCTGTTTACCCTACCCAGTGCCTGTTTGCATTCTCTTCCCCTCCTTATTGTTTTATTATGATTTTATTAGAATGTAAGCCTACGCGGCAGGGTCTTGCTCTTTACTATTTTACTCTGTACAGCACCATGTACATTGATGGTGCTATATAAAATAATAATAATAATAATAATAATAATAATAATAATAATAATAATAATTAATAATAATAGTGCATACATTACCAGTACAGTTATTCCCTGCTGGGAACAATTCTCTTGATTTTTGCAGTTTTACACTTGGACATGATATGTGATGATATGTGATGTGATTGGCTACTGTACTTTGATTGGCTACTGTAGTCCTTAATCCCGCCTCTTCATATTTATTCGTATTTGATGGCATTTTGCTTTTTCCTTTTACAGTTCTATAGAAATTTCCCAGCTGATTCTCTGTGGTTTTGACCCATCTGGAGCAGGAACCTTATTGAGCAAGGAATTTTCTCGTAATGTTCTCTTTTGCTCAGGACAAGCTTCCTGCCAGTAATAGGTCAAAAGCAAACTCTGGTTCAGGCAGCCTTTTAAGATAGGCTTTGTTGATATGCCTGATATATGACAATTGCCTTAAAGTTGCCTAAACAGTCACAATATCAAAGAACAATTTACTATAATCCAATTATTCCTGTAAAAAAAGCTTATTTCCCCCATCCGTTCAGTGGATGAAACAGAGAGCTAACATTATGCATTGCACAGAATGAGGGTGATAGACTGTTGTGGCTACATTGCAGGTGGGTGTGTCAGGGAGGGGTCTCAATCCGAAATGGCATCAATCCGAAACTGCAACCTAAAGTGGTGCACGAGAGTATTCACAACTTCCTGCTACATGTATAGACCAGGCCTGACAATCGATCTACACATTATGCAGAATAAGGTGATAGATCCTGGATTGTACCACTTCACACTGAAAGGGAGGGGGCACTGCGTTCATCAATACTCTCCCTCCCCACTTTTTAAACTAGCAATGCTAAACCTTTGTCTCTAATAGTCTATTTTATAAGTGCAAGAAAGAGGGTTTTTTTTAAAAAAAAAAAAAAGATTTGAAATAAATGCCATTCAAAATTATGACATGCCCCCGCATCATCCATACAGAATGAGGGAAGAATCCTGCCTGAAAAACTGGAGACCGGCTGCCAGTCAGTGTCACCAATACTGGGTTAGATGGACCAATGGTCTGACTCAAAATTTTATTTATTTATTGCATTTATATCCCGCCTTTTTTTGTCCAAGGAACCCAAGGTGCCATATAAATAATCTTCCACCTCTCCATTTTATCCTCACAACAACAACCCTGTGAGGTAGGTTGGGCTGAGAGTCTGTGACTGGCCCAAGCTCACACAGTGAGCTGCCATGGCTGAGTGGAGACTAGAACACAGATCTCCCAACTCCCAGTCCAACACTCTAACTACTATACCACACTGGCAGCTTCCTATTTTCCTATAAGACGAGAAGAAGAGCCTTATGAATCAGACCAAGGGTCTATCTAGTCCTGCATTCTGTTTATCCAGTGGTCAACCAGCTGCCTGTGGGAAGCATATAAGCAGGATACGAATTCATTAGCACTGTTTTGTTCATGTTCTCCAGCAACTGGTGTACAGAGGCAGACAGCCTGGGAGATAAGAAATAGCCATCATAACTACTTGAAGTATCTTCAAATACTTGAAAAGTTGTCACACAGAGGAGGGCCAGGATCTCTTCTCAATCCTCCCAGAGTGCAGGACACGGAATAACAGGCTCAAGTTACAGGAAGCCAGATTCCGGCTGGACATCAGAAAAAACTTCCTGACTGTTAGAGCAGTACGACAATGGAACCAGTTACCCAGGGAGGTGATGGGCTCTCCCACACTAGAGGCCTTCAAGAGGCAGCTGGACAACCACCTGTCAGGTATGCTTTGGGGTGGATTCCTGCATTGAGCAGGGGGTTGGGCTCGATGGCCTTATAGGCCCCTTCCAACTCTATTATTCTATGATTCTATGACTAGTAATGATTGATAGCCTTATCCTCTATGAATTTGTCTAATCCCTTTTTAAAACTATCCAAGTTGGTGGCCATCACGACATCTTGTGGTAGCAAATTCCACAGTTTAACTATGTTCATAGATGCCTGAGTAGTAGTAACTTCCAGAATTCTACTATCTCATTTTGAGTAATGTGTAGATTTGCACTGATATTCTAATCCAATCGTGGGCTGAAGGTAGCTCTAGATCTATTGGTAGATCTCTGGAAGATTTGCAATAGTGTGGCAAGGATTTCTGACTCCCCATCATTTAACAACAGAATTAACAAAATGTCACACAGACACACACATGTGCACACACACTCCGCTGCCATCCGAAATGATACTGCTGAACTGAAGAAAGGTAACTAGGAGCTGATTTCTTTGAGTGGAAAAACAAATCAAATTCCTGGGCTCAGACTTCTTTCAGTGAAGTGTCTTTTGTACCACGCTCTTGTTGGTGGGTTCTAGTAAAATAATAATAATAATAATAATAATAATAATAATAATAATAATAATAATAAGCAGTTCCCACAAGCCTGAAATCTGTCCACTCCTGTTTGGCAAACTAATATACTCTAGTAATTGTGAGCATGGCCACAGGTGGTTGGAGGTTCACTGGGTCCAGTGATACAAGGATGTGTGTTTAGCTGAGTCCTGCTGCCCCATCTCCCTCCAGTGTTTACTTTGGCCTTTTGGGGGACATTGGGGTTCAGGGAGGGGAGGTTGCTTTAACGCTGCATCTGGATTGTTAAGGCTGCTCCAAATCACATGGGGGAAATGAAGAGGAGGGAGGGGAACTATGGGGCCAGGAGGACCAGGTGACTTCCAATCAGGATGCTGCAGAAAATGATTATCCCTGAGAATAAACCAGCTGGGGTGAGCAGTTCTCCAGCAAAGCAGGACTCAATAAAGAGTCATCTGAGAATAATAAACTGTATATCATTGGGGTGGGGAGGGGCAACCACTCGCACGGATGATGTAGGAAAGTAACAGGCCACGGGGGAGGAGGGACAAAGGGACCCCAGCTGGGAAGGAAAGGCAGCCAAGTGGAGCCACCTCCAACCAGGTGCCCTCAGATGTGTTGGACTGCAACCCCCATAATCCCCAGGCTTGCTGGATGAGAGTTATGGGAGTTGGACTGCCGGACTACAGTGTGCCCTTACTTCCTCTTCAGGCAAAAGAAAGCCAGACAGAAGCAGGAGGAGAAAGCAAATTCTAAGAACTCCCAGCTTTTGAAGATGCATTTATTTTATGTCCCACCTTTTTTCCTTCTTGCATGGAACTCAAGGCGGCTTTCATTATCATCCTCTCTATTTTATGCTCACAACAACCCTGTGAGGTAGGTTGAGCTGAGAGTCAGGGACTGGCCTAAAGTCACCCAGTAAGCTTCATGGCCGAGTGGGGACTAGAACCCAGATCCCAAGTCTCAGTTAGTCCAAAACTCTTAACCACACCACCACCACTGCCTTTAGCAGGGAGAGCATTGAAAAGGAAGGATTGCCATGAAATTGACCCCAGCTTCACCAATTTGAATCTAGCCTTGATCCCCTCCTTCCCACACACCCCACAACTAGCTCTCCCACCCCATCTACTGCTGGACCTGTGGTTGTTTGGAGGAAAAGCACCCTTCATATACAAATAACTGGTACTTAAAATAAGACTGCAAAATCCTACATAGACTTTCTTGAATTTTCACTCCATGAAAAATCAGTAAGATTCAGTACTACTCAAAAGTAACCTTCATTAACCCAAGGGACTTAGGCCACAGCTGGACCTAAGGTTTATCCTGGGATCATCCAGGGTTCACCCCTGCCTGAGCAATGGATCCCCTGTGTGTCACCGAGATGAACAGATTTGACCCCTGGGCGATTCAGGGATAAACCTTAGGTCTAGCTATGGCCTTTGTCCTTGGTAAATGTCTATAGGGTTGTAGCCATCCAGTTATTTATTTATTTATTTATTTATTTATTACATTTTTATACCGCCCAATAGCCGAAGCTCTCTGGGCGGTTCACAAAAATTAAAACCACAGTAAAACACCCAACAGTTTAAAACACAATTACGAAATACAGTATAAAAAGCGCAACCAGGATAAAACCACACAGCAAAGTTGATATAGGATTAAAATACAGAGTTAAAACAGTAAAATTTAAATTTAAGTTAAAATTAAGTGTTAAAATACTGAGTGAATAAAAAGGTCTTCAGCTGGCGACGAAAGCAGTACAGTGTAGGCGCCAAGCGGACCTCTCTGGGGAGCTCGTTCCACAACCGGGGTGCCACAGCGGAGAAAGCCCTCCTCCTAGTAGCCACCTGCCTCACTTCCTTTGGCATTATACTCCTTTAAGAAAACTAAGCTTGAGGAATGACACTTTCCCACCCCCACAGAACTACACTTTACTCTTTCCATGCTCTCTCCCAATGTTTCCCTCTCTCCCATAATTCTAGAACCCAGTGGGGTCATCCCATGAAGCTGATTGGTGGGAGATCCAGGACAGATAAAAGGAAGGGCTTCTTCACACAGCGTAGGGTTAAATGATGGGATTCACTATCACAAGATGTAGTGATGGCCAACAAATTGGATGGCTGGATAGATAAATTCCTGAAGGAGAAGGTCATCAATGGCTACCAGCCTGATAGCGGGGTGCTATCCCCAGTATTTGAGGAAGTAAGCCTGTGTGCAACAGTTGCTGGGGAACATGAGTGGGAGGGTGCTGTTGCACCATGTCCTGGTTGACAGCTGGTTGGCCACTGTGGGTTCTTGGTCAATAGCTGGTTGGCCACCATGTGAACAGAGTGCTGGACTAGATGGACCCTTGGTCTGATCCAGCAGAGTTCTTCTTATGTTCTTACTCTCATTCTCCAGTTGCTATGAGGAGGAGGGTACCTTTCTTGGCTCAGGTCATGGGATCCAGGTGAGAGGAGGGTCTCTTTCTTTTGCTTGAGGGTGTGTTGGGTGGCGTGCCTTGTCTGTTCTGTTTTATCTTTCCCTCTGGCTGCAAGCTTGACCACTGTGTGAACAGAGTGCTGAACTAGATGGACCCTCGGTCTGATCCAGCAGGACTCTTCTTTTCTTACCCTCATTCTCCAGTTGCTATGTTCTTATTTTTTTGGTACCACCACTATCATGCTGGTTGGAGGTGATGGGATTTGCAGTCTAATACATCTGGAGGGTACCACCAGTTTGGGGAAGGATGCTGTAGACAATACGGTTTTTAGTTCCACTCAGGGGTGCAGCTAGAACCAGAACTTGGGGCAGAGGTCCAGGGCACTGCAGCTCAAGGGGCACTGCAGGCTGGTGGCTCTAATGTCAATGGGCGGGTGATCATGAAGTCACAGAATTGTAGAGTGGGAAAGGGGCTATACGGCCATCGAGTCCAACCCCCAGCTCAATGCACGAATCCACTTTAAAGCATCTGGGTTTCAGTCAGGATTCCAAACGGGCTCTCCAAGGTGCTGAAACTAGTTTTGGGATAGGATTCAGCAGCTTGGATGGCTCCCTTAGAGTTCTGGTTGATTCTGACTGAAACCCAGAATGGATTCACAGCCCCGAAGAACTCAGATCCACCAGCCGCCACCAAACAAACTCCATTCAATTCCTATAGTCATCGATGACGCTATGATGGAAGGAAATGAATTCAAAATGCTAAACCGCACATGCTCAGAGGATTCCCTGTTTATCAGGGTTGGCAAACAGTTGTATCTGGGGTGTGGTTTATTTTTATTTTGCTCTAACGTATCAGAAACGAAGAAGCCGTTGCAAAGCATAGAATAGCAGCGGCGGGGCGATGGGGGGGGGGGGGTTGGGGCGAGTTGGAGAGGAAAGCCCCCCCACACATTTCAAGACTAATTTTAATGGCGTGTTCCCCAATTGAAGTAATACTTCCAAAGCGCCCCATCGTACGATCAAGCCCCAAATGAGCCAGCGGAGGCACTGGTGAGCCCCACTACCTTGGATCTGCAAGTTATTTTTTTTTGGGGGGGGTGAGTTCTGGTACAGTCTAAAGTGGAACTTCGTGGAAAGCTTTTTAGCACGCAGTCCTTTCCTAGGACTTTTTTTCCCGTCTAAACTCGGAAAAGATTGCGCTCTTCGCTGCGGTTAATTTTTTAAAAAGTTTCTCCCCACCCCACTTCCTGCGGGTGGGGCGTGTATTTCGCTGCCCTTCTTACGCCCCGCGTCCGTCCGCTTCCCATAACGCCCAGATTCTTCTTGGTTCCCCCCCCCCCTTCCTGGATCCGCCACCCCGCAGTTAAAAAAAACCCGGGTTTGGACCTCTTCTGTTCGTTTGTTCAATAGTTGCTATTCCTCCAGCCCGGAGTACAACCGGTCGAGCGAAATGGACACGGAGGTCGAGCGTGACACGGTTTCACACGTGCAGGCGGAGGGGGAGGCGGACAACGAGGAGGCGAGTTAGTGCTGGCTGAGCCGAGGAGAGCCAACAACGCAGCTGAGCGTCACAACAGCTGCCATTTTAGTTCCGACATTTTGAAAGCCTTTTATTTTAATAATAATAATAATAATTAATAATAATAATAATAAATAATAATAATGATGATCTGCGTCCGTTCGCAAAGCCAAGCTCCCTGTGCCTGGCAAGGCGAGGAAGGGGTTAAAACCCAAGCAGCCATTTAACAAGGCACCATCAATAACAAACAGCCCTCCACCAAGCCCATTCAGAGCTTAATCAGCTTTTCCCTTTACTCGTTAATTAAATAGCCTGTGAAGGTGGAAGAAGACGGGCGCCCTATGTGTACGTGTCACCCTTACATCCAGGAAAATGTCTACAAAATGCCTCGCCTCTCTCCCCTATCTTTTTTAAATCCCAATTTTTCTCTTCCATAATGACGTTTGTTTCAAGTTTATTTTGGGACCCTTAAAACTGTGGATAATTAAGCCGCTCAAGAAGTCACAGAATTAGCTGATCATTAAAGGACGTTCAGCTACAATCCTATGAACACTTACCTGGAAGGAAATTCCCTTACTCTCAGTGGGGCTTACTTCTGAGTAGGCATGCGTACTGTTAAGCTGCAATCCTATATAACCCCTTTATATGGGTGCAAGCTCATTGAACTCATTGGGACTTCTCTCTGACTAGCCATAAATAGTTTAAAAGGCATTTCTACGGGTGCATTAATACCATGCACAGCGGTAGGCTTTTAACACCTTTTCCAGACACTAAAGGCAGAATCCAATGCACATTTAGACAGAAAAGACAGGTCCACAACTTTCAGCGGCCCTCCAGTTAGCAGTGCTGGCTGAGGCATGCTGGGAAATGCATGATTTCTTTCTGTCTAAACATGCATAGGATTGCACCCATAGGGACTTTAATAATGGGGCTGTCTAGCAGCTGTATATTTTTATTCCCCCCCCCGATTACTTTTCCCTCATTTCCCCTCCTCTAGAATAGGGGTTCCAATCCAGATCAGAACCTTAGCATCGGAGCTTTTAAGATCCATCTTGAGCCTCCTGCACGTAATCTAGAGTAAAAATAAGAACAAAGACATAGCTGTTAGCCACACATTTAAAATAATGTCTTAAAATAATGTCTACTTTGGCCCTTTTGACTGAAATCGATACACCCAAGATGAGTGTGTAGGAGGGTGAATGTGTTTCACACATAATTGCGTTTCCCTGTTACCGGTACCTGAATATGTGCGCATACCACTATTATAGCAAGTAAGTAAAGACATGAGTGTTTCTCTTGTTTCTCGATATTTAAATAGCTCAAGATGCCTTCTTGGAGGGCACTAATGGCTAGAAGACGTTTGCAAATGGCTTTGGAGAGTTGGTGGCTACTTACTATTGGACTTGTTCAGGTGGGGGCTGGAGAAGAACACCGACCGTGTTTGCACGTAGCCAGTGAAGGAGCCAAGAGTGTGAATTTTGCAGCTAGATGCAAGAAGCAGCCTTTTTATGGAGATGTTACTAATTCACGTCATGTGCTTTTGGGGGAGCTGTGGCGTTACACCCCACAAGTCAGTTCCGTAATGTATGTCTAGCATTTGTAAGTCTGTGGTGTTTAGAAATTTGACCTGAGTGGGTGGAGATTGAATATCTTAGGAGGGGGGAGGAGGATATATAAGGGAATGACTGAGGTGATAGGGTGGGAGGTGTTTTTAAAGTACTTTGGTTCGAGGGAGAATTAGAGGATCAGGGTAAAGAGGGTTGTCTTTTGAGTCTAATGTGCAGATAGTCAGTTGGTGTATATTAAACAATCCGGATAATAAAGAAAGTTCAAGAGTGAAGGTGTGAGAGAAAGGAAAGCGTGTATGAGAAGAGAGAAAGGATTGGATGAGTGGTTTTAACCAGGGTCTGAAAAGTTTTATTATGAAACAAAGTTCGTGAAGATTGAAATAAATGTTTATTCAGTTTGTTTTACTACCACAAAAATCCCACGCGTCTCCTTGGCATTTACCATCTGCAGTTATATACATATAACACCCGTTCTGACATTAATTCACCATCAGCACATACAATTCACAGCGCATTATTTTATTCCTGAAATTATTCCTGTTTAACCCCTTTCTCCACAGAGTTTGTAGAAAGGTGGTGTTCGTCCCTCACCTCAGGCTCATAAAGTGGTGGCGCTTAGCTTGAGCAGGGAGTGTCCGCGGACAGGCCTGTTGTAAAGAGCCTGTGTCGTGGCACAGGAACCAATGCTCCTTTAAAAACCAGGGAGGTGTCTTCACAGTGGCGGGTTGGCACCGCCTCCCTCTCAAACCACATGCTTTCCCTCCCCTGGGGCGGCAGCAGGCAATCCCAACGCGAAGAAGAGAGCGCAGGGTACCAGAGTCGCCACCCACCTTTTTCAGGTGGGAGGCGCCCAATCGCAGGTCGCCTTCCACTAGGCAGTGCACGGCCACGCCTCCGCTGCAACTCCAGAGCGAGGCAAGGGGTTGTCTTGATGCCGTCTTGTGTGTCCTCGCCTCGCTCCAGAGAAAAATGTCAGGGCAAGTCCCTGATTTTTTTTTCTCCGCAGCTCCAGTGGAAACTCCAGGGGTGGGTGCCCGATTGCAGCAGCGTTGTATAATCAATGCTGCATCGACGCCGCACACCCACCCTGGGCTTTCCCGAGCATTTAGGCAGCCTCCCAAGACTCTTGCTTGTTTGTTTGTCTGCTTCCCCATCCTCAACATGGGGCATTTGTAAATATGCAGATATTACAGAGAAATAGTATGTCTCCAGTTCTTTCTCTTGACAAAGAAAATGACCCTGGAGCCTGGAACTGTCTACTGCTTGGGTCATAGGAAAGCCATAAACCCCAGAAACTCCACTTAAATTTGGGCACTTACCCTGACTTTTTGGGCTGCAGAGGCTTGTCACAGCCGATGGCACCCCTGATTGGTTGGCATTGGCTGGACAGGGAAGGGCGCGGACGTCCGGAAGCTCAGGAGAGCCCTGCAATGTCCCTGTAACTAAAAATAATAATGACCGGGGGGGGGGGGGGGGGGGAGAGAGAAACGGATGCTGTTCCTCCTCCCCCCCCTCATTTTTTTTATCTGCAAATGCGAACCTTCCCGGGGGAAGGACCGGGCAGCCAGAGGGAGGTCAGAGGGGGGAGAGGCGGTTCGGGCACGCCTCGTCCCTCCCTTTGTCCCCCTCTGGATGCCTCGTTCCTCCCCATCCCCATCCCCACTCAGTGCTTAGCGCAGCAGCAGTGGTGGAGGCAATTTATTTATTTATTTATTTATTTATTGTATTACATTTGTATACCACCCAATAGCCAGGACTCTCTGGGCGGTTCACACTTGCAACTCCTCACTTGCAATTCCTTCCCATGAAGATGTCGGGAAGAGTGCAAATTCGGGAGCCAGAGGCCTCCCGCAGCCTTAACTGTTGTGATGAAGAGGGAATTTCACCAATTGCTGCAGGCATACAAATGACACCTGCTGAAATTCCCTTTTCTGTACAACTGTTAAAGATACAGGAGCCCTGTCCTCTTTTTCCATACAGTCACCAGAATGATAATCAGATATTTATTTGTGTGTTTGTTGAAAACATTTGTATCCCTCCTTATATCACTAGGATATCAGGGCGGCGTACAGATAAAATCATGTAATATAAAGCAATAAATATACACCGCTAAAAACAAATTAAACCATTAATCAAGTTAAAACCAGTATAGAATTTAAAAGCAGTAAAAACAATTAAAACAGTTAAAACAATATGCGAGCTTGGTGAATTTAACCATCAAGGGCTTTGTTAAAAAGCAGTTTCTGCAGCCGAAACTCTCCCCACGGCTTGAGTTCGATCCCAGCGGAAGCTGGTTCCAGGCAGCCGTCTCGGGTCGACTCAGCCTTCCATCCTCCCGAGGTCGGTAAAATGAGTACCCAGTTACCTGGGGGAAAGGGAATAAAGGTCGGGGAAGGCAACGGCAAACCACCCCGCTATAAGGCCTGCCAAGAAAACGTCAGCGTTTCCTGCCAAGAGTCAGTAATGACGCAGTGCTTGCACGAGAGGTTCCTTTCCTTTCCTTTTACTTGGCGCCAGAATAAAGTCAGCATTGGCACCAGTCAGGCCTCCAAGAGGGGGGCATTCCACAGCTGGGGTGCCACCACAGAGAAGTCCCTCTCCCTTGTCCCATCATAGCGTATGTGTTGCGTTGGTAGGATGCGGAGGAGGGCTCCTCCAACAGATCTCAAGTCTCGGGCAGGCATCTATAAGGAGAGGCGTTCCCTCAAGTATCGAGGCCCCAAGCCATTTAGGGCATTAAACATCATTACTAACACCTTGAATTCCGACCGGAAGTGTATAAGCAGCCAGTGCAATTCCTTTAAGACTGGTGTTACGTGGTCTCTGTAGGATGTGCCTGCCAGCAGTCTAGTGGCTACATTTTGCACTAGCTGCAACTTCCAAGTCGTCTTCAAGGGCAGCCCCACATAGAGTGCATTGCAGTAGTCTAATCAGGAAGTTATCAGTGCATGCACTACTGTGGCTAGGTACTACTTAGTACTGACTTCTCCGTAGAAGGCTGGGGGTGTCTGGGAGTTGCAGTCCAACACATCTAGAGGTCACCAGGCTGGTTGAAGGCTGGTATAGCACTTCTCCAAGGCAGCAAATCCCATTGGATATCCAGAGAACCTCACCCCCCACCCCACCAAGATGCTTTTAGCATTCCAGAGCTCATCCGCTCTCTGTTATGCATTTATTCATTTCATTTTTATACTACCCAATAGCCAAAGTTCTCACGGTGGTTCACAAAGCGTTCAACCACAACTACAAGATAATAAAAACATGATCTAAATCTTCAGCAGACAAAATTCTTAGACCATTTTTCCTCTTCTTTGGAATGCTTCTGCAGGAATGTTTTGCTGAAATAGTTTTGCTGAACTAGCTTGGAGGTTGCTATAAAGGGAAAATTGACTTTACTTTGGTTCTTTTGGGCCAGTTCATTTTATCCCAGTTCTGGCCACATGTACTATCTCTTGGGTCTCAGTGAGCCAGAAAATAATAAACCAGCAAGGACATTCAGTATTATTTTGCACGGGGAAATTACAGTAACGAAAAGAGAAGAACCTTCTGCAGCCTTGTAAATGTGGGAAACAGATGAACTCATCCCCGCTAAGCAGAACAGTTTCCCAGAAACCGTGAAATCAGCAGAGGAGAAAGTCGCGTCCTATTACTCAGGGATGTAAAGTGAGAGGTTTGGGTTAATTACTGGGAGGGAAGGATGGTCAGGGGAGAGGAGTGGAAGAAAGCCCAGCAGAAGAAGAGGATTGACTTTTCAAACCTTAGGGAAGTAAAACAATGCAAAATATTATTGTCAGAAATGTTCTCTGTTTATGTAAAATCCTGCCCCCTCCATTCTAAGGTTTCATATAACTTGGCATTTTGAGTGATGGAGTCCTGATTAATGGCGTTTGAGGGCTGGTGGCTACTCCAAGCAGGTGGCCATTTGTGTCACCCGCCAATTGTGCAGATGGGGTCAAGGGAAACTCTTCTTGAAATACAAGACAAAAAAGATAGCCTGAGTCTGTCTGTCTGAAAGAAATTGCCAAGACGCTTTTGGTTGCCTGCCAAGATATTGAGGAAGCTGCAGATTGATATTGTGTTTGCCCCCAACCTGCTCAACTTCTACATTTCCAGCTCAACAGTGTGTTACAAAAGGTACAAAGAAACTAATGCAGAGGCGGGTGACTTGCACCCCTCCAGATGTTTTGGCCTACAACTCCCATGATCCCTCACCATTGGCTTTGCTGGCTAGGGCTGATGGGAGTTGAAGGCCGAAATCTCTGGAGGGGTGCAAGTTGCCCACCCCTGCTATCAAAGGCTACACTTGGAATATCCTACTTCTGGGAGAGGTGAGGAGGGCAAAATACGAATAATATGAGAAATTGCATCTTTGAGTGAACCAGCCTTCTTGGTAGTGAAACTTGCCCACTCCTTGAGTCACACAAGACGTACACAGCCAACTTTCTCATTGTTGCTAATGGCTCCGGGAAAGATCATTTCGGTTCTCACTAGGTACCCTCTGACACATCACCCCCAAAAGGTGAGTGGGGATGGGGGGGGGGAGAGACACAGATTACATCAAAGCCAAGACCAGCAAAAGGGATCCTTTGATTGTAGCTCAGTGTGATAGAGCACATGGATCCCAGGTTTGATTCCCCAGGTAGGGCTGGGAAATAATCCTGCCTGAAACTCCAGTGGGCTGTTGCCAGTCAGTGTAAGCAGCACTGGGCTAAATGGACTAATGGTCTGAAACACAGTATAAGGAAGGTTCCTAAGATCCTCCTCTTTAAACCATCCATCCTGGACATAACATAGAATCATAGAATAGCAGAGTTGGAAGGGGCCTACAAGGCCATTGAGTCCAACCCCCTGCTCAATGCAGGAATCCACCCTAAAGCATCCCTGACAGATGGTTGTCCAACTGCCTCTTGAAGGCCTCTAGTGTGGGAGAGCCCACAACCTCCCTAGGTAACTGATTCCATTGTCGCACTGCTCTAACAGTTAGGAAGTTTTTCCTGATGTCCAGCTGGAATCTGGCTTCCTTTAACTTGAGCCCGTTATTCCGTGTCCTGCACTCTGGGATGATCAAGAAGAGATCCTGGCCCTCCTCTGTGTGACAACCTTTTAAGTATTTGAAGAGTGCTATCATGTCGCCCCTCAATCTTCTATTCTCCAGGCTAAACATGCCCAGTGAAAGTACGTCAAGCAAGTAAAACCCAAAGGGACTGGAGCAAAGGGTCTTACTAACAAATTCCACAGTCATGGTTGCGATGACTCCACTTTATAAACGGTGGCACAGGTCTGCATGTTACAATGACTGTGGAGAGAATGCCACTGAACAAATGTGAAGGACATCTAAAATAATAACATGGTGCTTCAGATCTCGCCAAGGCCCCAGGGGAACATCCCATCAAAACAGGCCATTTGTGGACTTCAAAAGAGCTGGACAGAACTTTGGCTTTTCATAACAATAGCAACGAGAAGTCTCCCAGGACTGAATTTCCCAGCATGGAGTTTCAGAAGCTTCTAATATTCACCTTAGCAAGAGATGAACATCACAGCCCCAGAATTCTTCCCCAACTAATTCCAACCCAAACTAAGGATGGAGGAAGATCTTTAGGTGCAACCCCGCACACACACACACACACACACACACACACACACGGCATTTTTGCAAGTACCTGAGCCAAGCATAGTTTTTTTGTAATTCTTATAGCAACCGTGTGATGTAAGTCAACCCCATAGCCTCAAGTCATTGAGCAAGTTTGTAGCAGAAGCAAGATACCTGAATGTGACATATCCTGTTTCATAGGGAATTATCCTAGCCATTATGGCACATTTGCTCTCTAATTGTTTGTTCTATTTACAGAATTTTACAAGAACCAAAACTTCTTCCAAAGGCCAAGCCAACCTGTTGCAGAAGAATAGATGCATAAGATGGGGAGGTTTTTGTTTAATTTAAACCTTTAATGAGACACAACATCCACACTACGGATTTACACTGATTAGTCTTCCCTTCCTCCCTCAGAACCGTAGTTCTGAGACGTTCTGGAAGGCCCTCACAATGTCAATTCCCATGATCCTTTGGGGAAAACCATGAGAGTCAAAATGGCATTGATTCAATATAGCTTTATAGTATAAGACCCATTGGCATATGAGTATAGATACCATGTGCAGAAAAAGGAGTACAAATTGTAAATAGAATCAGGTCTGTCCATACGTTCAGGAGGAAGTGGTAAAATTTTACTTAGATTGTTCTGTACAACTTCAGGCTGCAGGTTGGATATTTTGATGGACCCCCCTTAAGAAACAGTCCATGTGTGTAGACATCTAGCCTGTCAAGGACAAGGGCTCAGCATAGCCTTTTCCCTGTCATGATAATTCTATGTGCAGGGAGGGTTGTTTGTTTGGGCATAGCAGTATTCAGCATTAAAATGCAGCAGCTTCCCTTCAACCTGAAGTGAACTGCCTAGACAGCTTTTGCTATGGGGCGGGATAGAAATGGAATAAATGAATGAATGGAGGAATGGAGGAAGGAAGGAAGTGGTACAAGCTGGAGCGTGTTCAGAGGAGGGCAACCAGGATGATCAGGGGTCTGGAAACAAAGCCCTATGAAGAGAGACTGAAAGAACTGGGCATGTTTAGCCTGGAGAAGAGAAGATTGAGGGGAGACAGGATAGCACTCTTCAAATACTTATAAGGTTGTCACACAGAGGAGGGCCAGGATCTCTTCTCGATCCTCCCAGAGTGCAGGACACGGAATAATGGGCTGAAGTTAAAGGAAGCCAGATTCCAGCTGGACATCAGGAAAAACTTCCTGACTGTTAGAGCAGTACGACAATGGAACCAGTTACCTAGGGAGGTGGTGGGCTCTCCCACACTAGAGGCCTTCAAGAGGCAGATGGACAACCATCTGTCAGGGATGCTTTAGGGTGGATTCCTGCATTGAGCAGGGGGTTGGACTCGATGGCCTTGTAGGTCCCTTCCAACTCTGCTATTCTATGATTCTATGAATTGAGGGGAAGCTTTACCAGCTGATCCTGGTGAACGTCTACTGGGCCTCCAACCAAAGGCCATTGCTTAATTTCATGGTCTAGGGTGGTTTTCATTGTTTGCTGACTCAGCATTTTGTACAAAAATGATACATGGTGTGGGAGACACTTTTCTCCCTCTCCCATAATACTAGAGCCCAGTAGGGTCATCCCATGAAGCTGATTGGTGGGAGATTCAGGGCAGGTAAAAGGAAGCACTTCTTCATACAATGCATAGTTAAACGATGCAATTTGCTACCACAAGATGTGGTGATGGCCACCAATTTGGATGGCTGTAAAAGGGGGTTGGATGAATTTGTGGAGGAGAAGGTTAGCAATGGCTACTAGTCCTGATGGCTATGTGCTACCTCCAGTATCAGAGGCAGTGAGCCTATATACTACTGGAGAACATGAGTAGGTCCCTGCTTGTGGTTACCTGCTGATCAACAGCTGGTTGGCCACTGTGTGAACGGAGTGCTGGACTAAATGGACCCTTGGTGTGATCCAACAGGGCTCTTCTTGTGTTCTTAGCATTTGTTTACACAGTCTGCCATCAGAAGTTATTAATATTCTAGTGTTGTTATCCTGAGACAACAATCCCTATCTATAATCAAGGAAAATTTTCAACATGTTTCAGCTGCTGGCTCTCTTAGGTCAGTCAGAACCCCTTTGTATGGACCTGGGTTTGTCATCCATCAGGGATAACAGCTGTGCTACACTTCACAATATAAAAATTACATGATTGCTTATTCTGAGATGAAAGTGAGCTTGGGTGACGATGAGTCATACTTCCCAGAAGACCGTCCTCCATTTCCTCTGTTTGAAGAGCCATCCAACCTAAGTCTGGTTTAAACAGAAAGAACACCAGAAAGGAGAGCAGGGGCTCAGACGTGCCCTCAGCAGTGACGACCGTGCCAGCAGACCGAATGGGTATGCAGGTCAACCGGCCACCTTCTTTCTCACTAGGATGAGGTGTATTTTATGTCTATTTAAACTAGTCATTGTTTCTAAATTTGCATCTATATGCATGCGCCAAGTTTAGAAATGGCTACATAGGGCCGCCCAGATGTAGTTGGACCCTGAGAGAGTTATCAAGCATGCGTTTTCAAGCATGCTCGTTACTGGCCACTCACGGATTTTGCAGGACCTTTTGATGATGACGTCCCCCTCCTGCACGTCTCCCGCTCCTTCTGCTTGTTTTTACGTCACAAAATAAGACCCGGAAAATCTGGGAATAAAAGCAGCCACTGAATGGACCACATGGCTGTTGCTTGCTTCATCTTTCTTCCCCATGTGAAAAAACAGGAAGTTGCTTGTCCCTATTGTGGGGTGGAAGCAGGGGGCAAAGTGACAGTAGGGAAACGAGATTCCACCGCCCCCCTGTCTGATGAGCCTACAACGGCATGGCCAGTGGTCAGGGGTGATGGGGGTTGTGGTGCAACATCTGGAGGATGACAGGTTCCCCACAATCCTAAGCTAGATGGTCTCACTCAATTTAAGGCAGCTTCCTATGTTTCTAATCTAAAACATAATGGAGAGGCCGAGGAGGGCGGGGTGACACTTTTGAAGCAAGCAAACAAATAGGACACATCAACAAATCTCCCAGAAGTTATCAGCCAGCCAGATAGGCCTCCCTAGGCAGAGAATTCCACGTGGCAGGACTGGAAAGGTCCATCCAACTTGCCTCAGATGGCACTGGCAGCCAGGGCTGGTGCTACCATAGAGGCCACTCAGGTGGCCGCCTAGAGCGCCAAGCTAAGAGGGGTGCCAGGCACAGCGCAGCACTCACACACGTTGTTGGCTGTGAGCCGGCCCAGCCCGGCCCGAGGATTCAGCTGGGCCTGGGTGGGTGAGATGGCGCCCTGCGCCCGCCCAGCCAAATTGGAGCCAGAGACGCTGGGGTAGGGGTGGGGCGGCTCCACGTTCGGACTTCCGGAACACACCCGGAAGAGAGAGAGAGAGAGAGAATGTTTGGGTGCATTGGGGTCTTTGAGTGAATGCATGTGTTCATGCATGTGTTTGTTTGGAGTGAGTGATGCTGTGTGTGTGCGCGCGCATGTGAGTTGGGGGGGATGATTTGGAGGTGATATTCCTATTAAATAATGCATTTTAGACCCATAGGCATTCCTTTCCAATTTATTTGCTACAATTGGCATGACGTATTTCTTGCACTTTAAAATAAATTTAGCAGTTTCAAGTTTTGTGCTTATTTTTTCCAGGAAACATATGTTCTTCAAAATCAAAGTTGGTGTGTGTGTGTGTGTGTGTGTGTGTGTGTGTGTGTGTGTGTGAAAGTAGCTCACCTTGCCTAGGGCGCAAAATAGTCTGGCACCGGCCCTGCTGGCAGCCAGACCAGAACCTGGTGCAGTTGCCTGGAGACTCATGTCCTGAGTTGCAGGAAACGCCTGGGGAGTAAGGCCTCACAGAGTGGCAGGGTGGGGGAGCCTAGTGGGAGAGTCCCGGGGTCAGCTGGTGGGTCGGGGGTAGAGACTGATGGTCATGGGGACAGAAGTAACAGCAAGCGCCCTGATCAAGGCAAACAGAAAATAGCCTGGGATCAGCGCTGGCATCAAAGGTAGGCATGGCCAGGTACCTACTGAGAGTCCATATCCCAGAAGGGGACCACTGACAAAAGCCCCCTGGAGTTGCTCCTCCTCCTCTTCACCACTGCAACTTGCACGTTTACCTGGGTCTAGGGTGACCAACTGTCAGGATTTCCCCAGATTTGTCCTGGTTTTTGTTCTTTCCATGGTGTCGGGGGGGATTTTCTATAATTTTCAATAATGTCCTGGAATGACACACCTTCCCCTTTAAGGCTGCCATTAGCATGGCAGGAGGGAATGACATGCTTTCTTGAGGCACATCATTCCCCCACCCCGAGCTCCAATTGAGGTCTTAAAGGGGAAAGTGGGTCATTCGTGGACATTCTAGAAAAGGCCCCAATTGGAGTGGATGGTGGTGGTGCAGAATGAAATCCTTTCCCCTCCTCCACTCCAATCGGGTTCTTTAAGGTGGCGGGGGAATAACGTACTTTCTGCAGGACTCAGAAAGCTGCTGCCCCCCACACACACACACACTAGGTGTCCTCTTTTTTGGTTTCCCAAATATGGTCACCCTACCTGGGTCTCACACTGGCCCCAGAAATGGTGGTGGTGATGAGAAGGAGCAGCCGTGGATGCCACTTCCTGCTTGCTCGATGGCGCTCTGTATGGGTGCTTCTGGATACACAGATTCCAAAGCCAGCCCTCCACCATGGCCCTAACATGGAAGAAAACGTAGGGAGAGAAATAATTACGATATTATTATTATTATTATTTTCAAAACTGGGAGGAAGGACCACCCTGCCAGCAGGAGCTTGGCAGAGCTTAGAAAAATTTAAAAATTTGTAACTGGAATAAACACCTATTCCTCACCCCACCCCTGCTGAATTATAGATTGCAAGCCCAAGGGAAAGGGTTCTAGCTTCTTGTATTCATCGTCATCGTCGTCATCATTTATATTTATTTATTTATTTATTTATTTATTGCACTTATATACCGCTCCCATAGCCAGGGCTCTCTGGGCGGTTTACAGAAATTCTAAAATTAAGATTAAAACGAGTATACAAAATTTTAAATCCTAAAACACGGAACATACACACATAAAGCATTAAAAAAACGTTAAAAACCTAAACATGTGGGTGATTAAGATGTGCCGCCATATGCCTGGGCAAAGAGGAAAGTCTTAACCTGATGCCGGAAAGATAGCAGTGTTGGTGCCAGGCGAGCCTCGTCGGGGAGATCATTTCATAGTCTGGGGGCCACCACCGAAAAGGCCCTGTCCCTCATTGCCACACTCCCAGCCTCTCTCAGAGTAGGCACCCAGAGGACGACCTTAGATGTTGAACGTAGTGACCGGGTATATTCATGTCGGGAGAGGCGTTCCATCAGGTATTGCGGTCCCAAGCCATGTAAGGCTTTATAGGTCAAAACCAGCACCTTGAATTGGGCTCGGAAACATACAGGCAGCCAGTGCAAGGGGACCAGAGCAGGTGTTATATGGTCGAAACTTCTGGTTCCCGAAATCAATCTGGCCGCTGCATTTTGCACGAGCTGCAGCTTCCGAACAATCTTCAAAGGCAGCCCTACGTAGAGGGCATTGCAGTAATCTAACTTGGAGGTTACCAGAGCATGGACAACTGAAGCCAGGTTATCCCTGTCTAGATAGGGCCGTAGCTGGGCCACCAATCAGAGTTTGTAGAAGGCACTCCGTGCCACTGAGGTCATGGAGATGCTATGACCATCATCATCATAGCATCTCTGAGCATGTACAGAGTTCCTTCTCCTCAATCAGCCCACCTCTTGGACCCGTCTGGAATTAAGGAGAAAAGGTTCCCTAATCAGCACCTCTCTTTTGCGTAAAGGGGGACAGGCCTGAGCAAATTGCCTGGTTTGCTTGCACTCTGGCGCCAGTTCTGGGGGCAGGAATGGTTCTACAAATGAGCACAACCCTCCGGGAAGATCTCTCATGCGAACAGCCCCACTGAAATGATCTATCATAGAATCATAGAATAGCAGAGTTAGAAGAGGCCTACAAGGCCATCGAATCCAACCCCCTGCTCAATGCAGGGATCCACCCTAAAGCATCCCTGACAGAGGGTTGTCCAGCTGCCTCTTGAAGGCCTCTAGTGTGGGAGAGCCCACAACCTCCCTAGGTAACAGATTCCATTGTCATACTGCTCTAACAGTCAGGAAGTTTTTCCTGATGTCCAGCCAGAATCTGGCTTCCTGTAACTTGAGCCCATGATTCCGTGTCCTGCACTCTGAGAGGATCGAGAAGAGATCCTGGCCCTCCTCTGTGTGACAACCTTTTAAGTATTTGAAGAGTGCTATCTTGTCTCCCCTCAATCTTCTCTTCTCCAGGCTAAACCTGCCCAGTTCTTTCAGTCTCTCTTCATAGGGCTTTGTTTCCAGACCCCTGATCATCCTGGTTGCCCTCCTCTGAGCACGCTCCAGCTTGTCTGCATCCTTCACGCAAGCCCCACTGTGAAAAATTAGCAAAGCACCTCACTACCAGCTCGGCCGGCTCTCGCAGGTTTTTATAAACGTTACGTTTGGGGGAAAGCGACGCAGCCTGTCGCCCGCTCATACTATTGCTGGCAGCTGACAGATCCCTTTTTTAAAGAGAATAATGAAAAGACAGTGCTCTTTTACCGCTTTCTCTTTTTCTAAAAATCAACTCCAGAGGGAAGAAAAATAATCATTTTCACCTGAATTAAAGTATCTTTGATCTTTGTATTTCATTGAACTTCTTTTCTTTCTTTCTTTTTTGCTTCAGAGAGAATAGATTAATAAACACTTTCAAATGGAAAAAAAAATATTGTTGGGGGAAATGGCCTTCGTTTTATCTTTTTAAGCAGCTTGCTTTGTTGCTAACCTGTCTGTGGCGTTCCGTCCCAGTTTCTCTTTTGTCTTGCCTTTTTTTCATGTGGCCAGGAATTGGTTTTTGTGCTTTTACAATTTGTGATCATCAGCCTGGCCTTTCCTGACCATTTTGTAAAAGTTCTTCTTTTCCTTTGTTTCTGTTAATTTTGAAGTCAGCAGATGACAGGAACGGCGGCGGCGGCAACAAAATGCAATGTTATTTTAATCAGGCTGAATGAAAGAGCAAATCAGAAAGGAGGGATTTTAATCTCCCCCAAGCAAAACTGCCTCATACATCTGTCATGTTTGGGATTAGTGGAACTCTTTTAAGGAGCTGAAGACTTTTTTGAACAAAGTATTGAACATTGGTGACCTCATTTCCATTCTTACGATATTCTCATTAATAAAAGTGGAAAGGCCTGAGACATCTGTTAGCACTGTTTTTAAGGATATTACACAGCCCTTCAACAACAAAAACAACAAGCAAATCTTCTAAATGGAGCAATTGACATGATTTGCCTACGGGGTGTGCAGCGGGGCCTGCCCGACCTTCTAAAGCTAGGCAGGGATCTTTCCAAGTAGAGTTGTATGGCATCTGCAGATAGCCTGACCATATTTTGGAAACCAAAAAGGAGGACAACATGGTTGCCCCCATGGGGGCATGCCCAGTACCAAGGGGGTGTGCCCACCCAAACATAGCCTTGGTCACATGTCTGATTTTACAGCACACATTTAAGACAAATCTGTTCTACATAGCATCTTAATGTTAAAATCACTGAAATAAAGAACAAATGAGAGATTCAATGTATCTGAAATTAACGTCACTCACTCCTACTTTTGTTGGTTTTGTGTATTTTGAAGGTTTGTGTTACATTCTCCCCTTCCCTCAAATATCTTTTCTGACTGTATCTTCACTCATTGCAAGCTGCTGTTGTTGTTAACAGGGTTTGCTACTGTTTCAAATTTGGTACGGCTAAAGCTCTACCTAAAAGCTTTCATGGTGCCAACTTTCAGCTCTTTATCTTTAAAAATGACAGTTTAAAAAATAATAATTTTAAAACCTCATTTTTTAAAAAATTCCTAAAAAATCAATGGATGAACGGATCTGTTTCAAATTTGGTGTGGCTAAAGCTCTACCTAAATCCTTTCATGGTGCAAAGTTTCATCTCTTTATCTTTAAAAATTTTTGTGAACTGCCCAGAGAGCTCCGGCTATTGGGCGGTATAGAAATGTAATAAATAAATAAATAAATAAATAAATAAAAATGACGATTTAAAAAATAATAATTTTAAAACCTCAATTTTTAAAAAATTCCTTAAAAATCAATGGATGAACAGATCTGTTTCAAATTTGGTATGACTAAAGCCCTTCCTAAGAGCTACCATTGTGCCAAGTTTCATATCTTTATCTTAAAAAATGACAGAGTTATAAGCATTTTTGTTAATTCCCATTAGAGCTGCTCTTTGGAAAAAAAATCCGGATTTCCCCTCCCGGATTTGCCATCAAAAACCCAGACAAATCCGGGCAAATCCGGTCATATGGTCACGCTAGCAAACAGTAAGACATTGCGTTCACCTCTCTTCTCCCACCTGTCTCCCCTCCTCTATGGGAGATGACAGGTTCCGGGGAAGGGAAAAGACCCTTTCTGTTGGGTCCTTAACAAGATGTAAGCTCAGCCTTTCTTCCTCCTATCCCATCCCCTTTATCTGGCACCTTGCAAGGCAAAGCAGGATATGGCGGATGGATCTCTATCAGCACTGGAATTCAGCTCCCGCCACCGCGCCACTTCTTGTCTCCCCCTATTGGAGAAATGAGGAAGTGGCAAAGAACCAGCAGGATATGAGATGGTTAATCAACAGTAATTCATTTTTACAATAGAGGTCTAATGCTTTTAAAAGACGTGTTAGTCCTACACTTGTTAAAGAAAGCAGCACAGCATCGTCAGCATACAGAAGAACTGACAAGGGCTTATTTGCCAGTTTTGGTGGATGGGAACATACTTCCCTCACACTTTTAACTAATGAATTGATATAGAAATTAAATAGAGT
This sequence comes from Elgaria multicarinata webbii, assembly GCF_023053635.1. Lineage (NCBI taxonomy): Eukaryota > Metazoa > Chordata > Lepidosauria > Squamata > Anguidae > Elgaria > Elgaria multicarinata. The sequence goes on along the minus strand of NC_086171.1, from coordinate 210,713,395 downwards.
AGGTGCAAGTATACAGCCTTGCTTTACTCCATTAAAAGTTGGGATTTGATCAGTTAGGTGTCCCACCCGATCGCAACTTATACGAAGATAAGTGTTCTCATATAAGCAGCATCTGAGAGTTAAGAAACGTCTATCAATATTTGTATCCTCAAATTTTTCCCATAACCTCTCTCTTGAAATTAGGTCAAAGGCCGATTTGAAATCAATAAAGGCTGCATAGAGAGCTCCTCTAACTTTTGATGCACATTTTTCAACCAAGTGTTGGTGAACCAAGCCTTGGTCAATAGTAGATCGCCCAGACCTAAATCCTGCCTGTTCGTCTTCTAGAATATTTTCTTGATCCAGCCACATAACTAGTTTTTCATGAAGATGGCTGGCATACAATTTACTAATTATACTTAAAAGGCTGATAGGTCTGTAATTTGCAGGGTCCGATCTTTTCCCTTTTTTGTATATTGGGATGATAATTGCAAGCCCCCAATCTTCTGGAATGCAAGTTGAACGATCAATGCAAGTGAATAGGGCTGCCAAAACTGGCGCCCACCACTCTTTATTGGCTTTAAGCAGTTCTGGAGGGATGTTGTCTCCACCTGGTGCTTTACCCTGTTTAAGTTTCAGGATAAGGTTATTTATTTCAGAAACAGATATGACCTCAGTCCTCTTCCTCTCCATCTCCTCTCTACCACATCCTGTTCCCCTCTTCCAAGTCTCCAGCAGGACAGGGGACCCCTCCTCTGCTGCCCCACCCCCATACCATGGGGAAGAAGAACAGAGAGAGGAATAATGGATGCTAAATGTTGTACTTTGGTTCTTCTCATACATTTGCTGCAAGCTCTGCCTTTATGTGGATGGAGCTTGGAAGGCATGAATGACCGTGGAAGCAAGAGCCATGATTCAGCAGCCTCATACCCTTCATTGTTTTAGTTACAATTACTGAAATAATGTATGTGAATTAATTTGCACTATAAATTGTCATTAATAATAGTGATGATGATGATGTTGATGATGATGAAGATAACCAACTGTCAGGGATGCTTTAGGGTGGATTCCTGCATTGAGCAGGGGGTTGGACTCGATGGCCTTGTAGGCCTCTTCCAACTCTGCTATTCTATGATTCTATGATAAATTCTTGCCATATAGACACCTGGGATACCCATGTTTTAAGGATATATGAAAGGAACCATCTTTCCTTGCCTTAAACCAGGTGTGATGAATCTTAGGGCTGCAGGCTAAACTGGGGGCATATCCCCATTTCCAGGTGTTTCTTGTAGCTTTCTCCTAACCTCTCCTAATTTACTGTCACTCTGCTTGAAATCTGCTGGTTCATCTCCATATTCCCTCCATCTCCCCCTTGTAAGAAAGCGACTGAAAATAAAAGAGTAAGTATTGCTCCGGCATTATATAAATACCTAGTGTGGCCCGATTTTAGAGTGTTTTGTACAACTGGGGTCGCCCCAGTTCAAAGATGATAACGCAGAGGTGAGAAAGGAAGAGAAAAAGGAAGAGAACTTTTCCCCTTTGAGAAAAGGCTAAAGAGATTGGGGGCTTTTAGTCAGAGAAAAGACATGTCTAAAGGAGACATGATAGAGATTTAGAAAATTATGAACGGGGAGATTTTCTCATAATACCAGAAGTACATCCTGGGAAATAGGCTGCATGTTCGGGATAAGCATAAGGAAATACGTCACACACACACCACAGTTAACATACGACCCAAGCTGCCACATATTGCAGGAATGGCTACTGAACTAGTACAGATGTTTTGATTTTATGGACAATGCATTTGTCCATTTCTGTTTGCCATGGTAGCTGAAAATGGAATCCCTTTATTCAGAAACATATTACCAGATTCTGGGGGGAGGACAGCTCTCATCTTCATGCCATGGCTGCTTGTGAGAGGCTAACTTCATATGCAGTGCAAACATGTGTAAGACAACCCCCCCTGACACTGTTTATCTCTTTTGAAACAAAAGCGGCTTTTGTTTCAAAAGGAAGGGATAAGGAGCCGACAGGCTGTGGGTTGGGAACAGCTTGACCCTTTGCCCTATCTCTCAACTTCTGCACTCTAGTCTAACGCTCTTGTAGAGGAATCGGAACCCCGTTTCCCCCTTGTTGGGATCATTTGGTGGGGTGGAGTGTCAAGGATTCTCAAGACAGCGCCTCCTTCTCTGTAATGAATGTTTATTACGAGGAATTGCAAGGAGTCTACACACCAAAGGACGAGCCCAAAGTGAGACTGGCATTTGGTACAATGGTCTACAAATTTATAGGCACTTCATATAATTATTGCGGTGGATCCTAGAAAGGGCCAATCACTACACAGATACAAAAAGGCATGAATCATTACTCTTAGGCCATAGCTAGAAGGGGCGATATCCTGGGGTGATCCCCAGGATCACCCCTGTGTCCACATGACGCACAGGGGATCCTGGGAGCAGGGAGGGATGATCCCTCCCTTTCCCCAGGATCTCGCCCTACCCTTCGAGCCTGCTTTTTCCATGGTCTCTGGCTGATCCCAAGACCGCAGAACATGTGGGCGGGTATTGCAGGTTACTTGCGAGGAGCCAGGGCCCGCGCAGAGCTCCTTAGGGGCCCATCAGGGGTTGAGTGGGGGGAGTGGGACAAATTATTTAAAATAAAAAACTAACCTTTTGCACACGAGTGTTCGTGCGCTCTGCTCCTTTAACAAAAACAAAATGGCGGGCGTGATGTCCTCTCCCTCCGAAGTCATCACACGCCACATGTAAACAGAAAGGGAGATCTCGCAATAAAAATATTGCGAGATTCTCACCCCTCCATCACACTAGATCCGGTAGGTCTAGCTGAGGCCCCAGATTATAAAAGACATATCCAATCGCAACACACATACACTCAAATTATCCAATCCAATATAACCTCCCAGAGAGCTTCAGCTATTGGGCAGTATAAAAATGTAATACAGAAATAAATAAGCTGGTGCAACATGTTTTTTAGCCTTCATATAGAACATAAACACTTCATACAACTTCTTATCAATGTTATACATACGGCTCTGGTAGGGTGGGGTGAAGAGTAAAAGCTAGCAGACATCTATTATTGCAAAGTCATGGTGACGTTAGAGCATAGTTAATAAAGAGTCATGAAGCCAAACACTTGGAGTAGTTATTATCTCACTCTGTCTTGGCCTTACTAAAGGCAAAGCTCACAATCTACTTAGCTGTCCTATACCTGTAAAAGAGACAGGTTAGGCTCACAATCTAATTTCTTCCACCCTCTCCCAAGTTGCTTCTCCCATCATGTTCAAGAGCAATACTGTATGTTTGAGAGGATACAACATGTATTCATCACATGTACTTAGACATTGAACTTTCACAATTGGCCATGGCTGAAGACACAATGTGGTGGAAATAAACATATATATATATATATATATATATATATATATATATATATATATATTTCCTACAATACTTAAACATACACATTTACATTATCACAAAAGGAAAAAAAATAACATACTACATAATATTGAAATGTTGAATACATAATATCTTATCTAAATAACATAATCAAAATTAACATACAAGTGCACCCCCCACCTCGGGATCTCATTCCTGATTCTAAAATCTCATACTTTCCTCTGCTGGCGGTTTCCCACTTCCCTTAGAAAACACAAATATTAGGAACTGTTTCCAAATTCCTTCAGAATCATTTGATTTAGCTATACCTCTTCTCCATTTAATATTACATGTCAATTTATCATTAATAGCTATATCCCATACTTCTTTATACCATTCTTCAATAGAATATTCCCCTTGAATCTTCCAGTTCCTAGCTACAATCAATCTTGCTGCAGTCAGCAAATTCGTTATCAATTCCTTGATTTCCATTTTACATTTTAAATCTTCAAATAGTGACAGTAATGCAACTTTTGGTGTTCGTTCTATCTTCATTTCCACAATTTCTTCAATCTCCAAAAACACCATCTTCCAAAAATTTTGAACATAGTTGCATTCCCACCACATATGTAAATACGTTCCTTTACTTCAAACTTTTGTGGTCTGATCCAATAGCACAATTTTTTATGTTCTTAGGTTCCTCTTCCTATGTGAGTACCAAGCTGGTCGCCAACACGAGTATTATCCCCTCTATTTTTCATGTTTAGGCATGTGCGCTGTTGACTATACAGCCAAAATGGCACAACCACACACTGAAGAGAGAGGTACCAGCAGATTTGGGGGAGTCCCAAAGTTTGTGGAAGTACAAAGAAAACATTCGGGGGAAAATTATTACTGAGCAGAACCACACACCAAAAAAAAAACCCAGCCCTGAGTGTGCTCATTGCCCTCTGACTGTTAGGGCAAAAAATGGAAAATTGGGTGAGAGGGGAAATGGGATGGAGTACATTGAAGAGGATATGTTTCATTAACTAAAACAATGAACAGGGTCACACCACACTGCAACATTTTGTTGCAGGTCCCACTTGTTTTAGTTAATTGCATCTGCCTAGATTGAAGAGTACTGGCTTTCTTGCTCGGGAACAGGACGTTACTAATTTGCTACTATATATCGAGTTTAGACATTTGATGGCTATCATAGAGATAAAGTTGCAGGGTAGGCTGAAAAACTGTTCATATACGTGGCATCAAAATATTTAAAATGTGTGGATTTTGCCTAGATGGTACAATTATTTATTTATTTATTTCACTTATACACTGCTCCCATAGCCGGGGCGCTCTGGGCGGCTTACAGAAATTCTAAAATTAAGATAAAAACGAGTATATAAAATTTAAAATTCTAAAACACACATAAAGCGTTAAAGCATTATGTGTGAAACAATTACATTGTTTCAAGTTTGTTTTTCAATGATCTGGATAACTTTTTTTTTTCATCCAATAAAACATTTTCAGGCAGGCATTCTATACCCTAGTTTGCTGGAGTGTTTGCTGGAGGTGGTGAGCACATGTGCTTTATGTTTAATGCAGGTGGCGCATTTTGTGCAAACCACGCACACTTGGGTGGCACTTTCTGTCCTTACACAGCTGGTGGGGATGACTACGGAACCATGTTACTTTCAAATACCAGAAACGCAATGTAGAATCCACTCCAGTGGATGGTGGGAAAATTCTTGGTGGCTGGGGGCTTTCTGTATTATAGTTCAGAAAGGGGTGGAATGCCTCCCCCCAGCCCCACACTGGAGTTCATTAGGTGCAGGGCCACACTGGCTGCACCAACCCATGGCAGTGCACTGGGCCCAAAGCTTAGGGTGACCATATGACCGGATTTGCCCGGATTTGCCCGGGGTTTTCATGGCATATCCGGGAGGGGGAGGGGAAATCCGGATTTCCCCCAAAGAGCAGCTTTAATGGGAATTAACAAAAATGCTTATAACTCCATCATTTTTTAAGATAAAGACATGAAACTTGGCACAATGTTAGCTCCTAGGAAGGGCTTTAGTCATACCAAATTTGAAACAGATCCGTTTATCCATTGATTTTTTAGGAATTTTTTAAAAGAGGTTTTAAAATTATTATTTTTAAAATTGTCATTTTTAAAAGATAAAGAGATGAAACTTTGCACCATGAAAGGATTTAGGTAGAGCTTTAGCCACACCAAATTTGAAACAGATCCGTTCATCCATTGATTTTTTAGGAATTTTTTTAACAATGAGGTTTTAAAATTATTAATTTTTAAACTGTCATTTTTAAAGATAAAGAGCTGAAAGTTGGCACCATGATAGCTTTTAGGTAGAGCTTTAGCCATACCAAATTTGAAACAGATCTGGGGCCAGTAGCAAACCCTGTTAACAACAACAGCAGCTTGCAATGAGTGAAGATACAGTCAGAAAAGATATTTGAGGGAAGAGGAGAATGTAACGCACAGAGTATAGCAAAAGCTTCAAAGTACAGCAAAACCTACAAAAGTAGGAGTGAGTGAAGTTAATTTCAGATACATTGAATCTCTCACTTGTTCCTTATTTCAGTGATTTTAACATTAAGATGTTATGTAGAACAGATTTGTCTTAAATGTGTGCTGTAAAATCAGACATGTGTCCAAGGCTTTGTTCGGGTGGACACTTTGTTCGGGTCGACCATGTTGTCCTCCTTTTTGGTTTCCAAAATATGGTCACCCTACCAAAGCTCTCATCTCCATTTAGAAATAATCCGGATCTACCAGATTACTTCTGCTATGACAGGAACCCCCCACCCAGAAAATAGCAACCACAATACTGCATTATGTACACATCAAACATGAGAAGTAGTGAGGCATCGTAAGCGTGGAGTCTTTCTGGAATCGTTCTATGCCAAACTTTGTTTCAAGGGGTCATTCGCAGTGTCTGTCATACCTGGAGCAGAAATAAAGGTGTAACAATGGAGGGAACAGGTGCTGGCTAAAATAATGTGATGTGCTTTGCTTCTCTAGCACATCCCTATAGTACATGGTCACCTCTGTGCCAAAAGGTGCATTTCCCCTGCTTTTCCTTGACTTCCTTTAGTCTTTTCACATGCTTCACAGCTTGATGATGAATGTGGGTTTGCTGATAAAATCGCAACCTTCTGTCAGGTTCCCTCGCCTCTCCTCTAATAATGGAAAGTTCTGGGAATGTGTAAGGCAACATCATAAAGCCATGTATTTTCCAGCCCCCGTTCCACATGATTAGCATCTACTGGGAGAGGGGAGGGGAGATGGAGAAATGCATAACATGATGACATGGCGTCATACATTTTTCAAACCTACAAATTACAGGAGGAAAGAGGGGAACTTGATGTGGGATTGCCCATATTTATGCTGACACCTGTTTCCAGTGTCACACCTATGTCCACTATACGTTGCCCCAATTATGATCCTGAAAAGCAGAGGTGGCCAACATGGGGTGCATGAGGCACTCACACACACACCCCAGTGTGGACCCCACCACCCCTGGAAATTCAGGGGGACCCCCTAATTATTTTTCAAACAAAATAGCAGCTGCCAGCAGTTTCAGAGCCCCCAAAGTTCAAAATTAGCTTGCAAACAAGCTCATTTTGACTCTTTTAGCACTCTGTATCAGATACAGATGCCATTTTGTTTTTATTTTCATTAATTTATCCCCCCCCACACACATTTATGGCATCTGGGAGGGGGTTAAAATGGCCCCCAGATTGCCTGACATTGCCCACCCATGCTGAAAAGACTTACCCGAAGACCTTGCAGGAAATATGGATCTTTTAAAATCAAGTTTTCACCTGGATTTCTGAAGTCAGTCTTGGCCTTTGGCTCTGAGGTTGGGTATTTGCCAGACAGACCTTGACAGTGACACAGTTCATGTGATCACTGAAGCTCGTCATGACACTGTGCGCTACAGTCCCCACTGGCATGTGCCAGACAGCTTTAAGCAGCAAACCCAGTCAGGCTGGGTTGTTGGCATGGTTATCAAGCCAGCCACAACCCTAAGACAGCCCGTGGTTTGTTAACCACACTAACAACCCACTCTCACTGGGTTTGCATAGCAGGACAAGCCACAGTCATGGCTTGAATAATCAAAAGTGGCCACCTGCATGCACCTAGGGTGACCATATGAAAAGGAGGACAGGGCTCTTGTATCTTTAACAGTAATGTAGAAAAGGGAATTTCAGCAGGTGTCAGTTGAAGGGGGTGAAATTCCCTCTTCAGCACAACAGTTAAAGCTACACTAGCTATACTAGAGTGACCAGATACAAAAGAGGGCAGGGCTTCTGCAGCTTTAACTGGTGTGATGAAGAGGAAATTTCACCCTCTTCAATTGACACCTGCTGAAATTCCCTTTTCTGCATTACTGTTAAAGATACAGGAGCCCTGTCCTCCTTTTCATATGGTCACCCTACACACACCGCTGAGCTTTGCAGCTAAATTAACCCACGGTGGCTTAGCGTGACATGTGAACCGGCCCATTGCGTGTGTGTGGTGTGTGAAATTTAGGGCCCTTCCACACGCCGTACTGAAGGTGCATGCATGCGCCCCAAGTACGACCCCAAAGCGATAGTGTGCACTACAGCCAGAAGAGACGGAGGAGGAGGAGGCTGGGGAATCCGGGCGCGTCCTTGCTGCCGCCGCCGCCTCCCCGCCGGCCTCCTGCTGCCTGGGTAAGAGCAACCCGAGCTCTCCGACCCGGGTTGCTCTTACCCAGGCAGCAGGAGGCCGGCGGGGAGGTGGCGGCGGCAGCAAGGACGCGCCCGGATTCCCCAGCCGCCGCCTCCTCCGTCTCTTCTGACTGTAGTGCACACTATCGTTTGGGGGTCATACTTGGGGCACATGCATGCACCTTCAGTACGGCGTGTGGAAGGGCCCCAGGTCCCTGGTTGCCCTTGATAGTAGATGTGAGTCACCCACAGTGTATAATTGAAGGGTTGCACCGTAGCTGTTGAGGAGTCAAAAAGAGAGAGAAAGGAACTGGAAAATGACCTTGATTTGTACGTGTGCTTTGTGGGGATAATAAGACAGAGGAAACAACCAGCATGGCTTAGACACCTCCAAGGAAAGAGCCACATGCTCAGTATATTCTTTGCGAAAGAAAGAAAAAAGAAACAGCTTTCATTACTAACAGGGCTATATCATCTTTTTTAAAAGGTTGCTGTCAAGCACATTCTTTGCATCTTGTTTAGGCATGCTGGGTAAAATATTAACGAAAGCCCTGCGAAGACGAAGTTGTGGTGTGAAAGAAGAGCAGCGGGGGAGAGGCAGATGGTGCCAGCGCACTGGCACGATCCCAAACACGTAGGGTATTTTTCTCCTCTCTTTTCCGAGGCATGAAAATGCAAAACACCTCCGGCATCCGCCGCTCTAATGCTTGACATCATAGATGGGATTTCACCAGGGCCAAGACAAAAAAGGGGATGAAAGGAAACATCCAGATATGGATTTTGCTGCATGGTTAACAACAATTTTTAAAAAATGTTGTATTTTCCCAGGCTTTTCATGTTTAACTTCCAATTCTAGTATGTTTGCAAGTTGCACGGCTTATTATGCAGCGTTCAGGTGGTTGTATTGGTTTAATGCTATATATGGTTTTTATATCACACGCTACACCACTTTAAATGTTGTTGCTGCTGCTGCTGTTGTATGATTTATTATTTATACTGCAGCATTATTTGATATTTTATAGAGTTATAGTAGAAGGGGAAAGTGGTCCCTGCTTTAAACTAGATAATGGGAAAGACTGGGTTCACGCAACACGCTAACTCACCCAGTGTGGGTTGTTGTGGAACCATAGGTGATTCTGTTGTCTGAATAGCCTATGGTTTATTCAGCAGCATAAGTTATCATGTTGTCTGAATGCAGCCCGTTTTCCATAGGGTTGATCATTGACCATGCAGTGTGGTTTGTTATCCTCTATCCTGGGCGGTGTGGCTCCTGCCTCTTATATACCACTTTCATAGGGCATTTCTACATAAGCCCGATAGTCCGGGCTGGTCACGGCTGAGTCCCTGTGACTCCCGGGGCCAGGGGGCATGGGCACAGATTTTCCCAGGGATGAAGAAACCCTGGAAAAACCCGTTTCTTCCTCCGGTCTCAGGATCGTCCCAAGACTGCGGGAGGTGTGGGTGCCTGTCGCGCCTGGTGCTGCGCTTACTCGTGAGTAGCGCAGCACCAGAAATGGGCATGGAGCCATGCCGTGCTGCTCTGTGCCCATCAGGGGAGGGAGTGGCAGCAATTTTGCCACCCCTGGGATGACAGAGAGGGGATTGGGGGATGATTTTGGGTTGTCGCTGTTTTTTAAAAAACGTACATTTTTGGTGAACAGCTGGTGGCTTGCACAACCAGCCCAACTGAGGAGGAGGTGGAGGAGGAGGAGGAGGAGGAGGAGGAGGAGGAGGAGGAGGAGGAGGAGGCACCCATAATGTCCCTGCTTCCTCCCGGGATGTCTCGCACCTCATGTGCATGCTGAGGGAGGCTCTCATGGTCAGGATATTGTGAGAGCCTCCCCACTCCCTCCCAGAATGCCAGGAGGTGTAGAAAGGGCCATAGTGCTATACCCTGCTTGATGTAGACCAGATTTGGCCTTAGGGATGTCCAGAACCTATGTTCAGAAGTGGTGTGCAGGGCCTATGAGTAGGTCTGAAGCTCCTGCTTGAGTCAAGGCGTGTAAAAGTTTCAGATAAAGTACCTGAGCTAACATTAGTTAGAATGTTATAAATAGTAAGATTTGTACCGGGTTGAGCAGACAGATCCCGGCAGAACGAGAGGCCTAACGCACATGATTACCTAAGCTCTGCCTACTGCATTGTTGATTGAGAGGAACAGAAATTTAATTTTAATCAGAAATGTGCCCGCCACAATTTCTGTTGCGCTTCTAATCATCCTAACTGCACTGAATATGGTAATGTGTTTTGCTTGCTTTATCATTGCAAAGTTTTGTGATTCACTAATACTGTTTCAGTAATCAGTGTGGTTCTACGTTGTGTTACATGGCTTTAGGGGTGTTTCAGGCACCACCGACAAATTAATTCTTGAAGCCCAAAACGCTCAGCTGGGATTTATTAATCTGGTGCTGAGTGGGCTTGGCCTATACAGCTACTGTTTTCTCTCTTTGAGGATCATCAGACGAGCTCATTACTAGGCACTCACGGATTTTCGCAGGTCCTTTTCATGATGCCGTCTGCCTTCCATGCGCTTCCTGCTCCTTCTGGTTGTTTTCCTGTTTAAAAAAAAAAAAAAGACCCCAGGAAATCCAATTTTTTCCTCCTACAGCGAAATGTGCCCCTGTTTCCTGCAGTCTGCAGGGAGAGCAGCGCAATAAAGACACCCACTTCAGTGGGCCATGTGGTCCTTGTTTACTTCCTCTTTCTTCAACATGTGAAGGAAGAGGGAGCTGTTCATCCCTATTGTGGGACAGTAGCACAAGGCAAAGCGACAGGAGGGAACTGTGATTCCACCACCACCACCACCACCCACCCACGTTCATCTGAAGAAACTCTTAGTCAGGTGAGTCACAGAAGCACCTGTTCAGCTATGGGAAACAAGCAAGTTGGATGTAGTAAAAAAGGGCCCTTTCTACACCCCTGTTTTTTGGAGGAAAAATGACGCACAGGGGATCCTGGGACCAGGAGGGATGATCTCTCCATTTCCCCAGGGTAACTGAGACCTCGGTTATCCCAGTTTTACATGCGGTCCCAGGATGATCCCAAGGACCACGGGCAGTGTGGGCACCCGTCCTGACTTCTTCCCTCTTCCCCGTGAGTAGCAGGGTCATCAGAGGGAAGGAGCTGGGATGGGAGGGAGTCCAGAGCCCTCCAGGGTGGGGTAGTGAGCGGGGTCGGGGTGGTTCCCCCCCCTTACCTTTTAATTTTTGCTGGAGCGCAAGTGCACTCCAGCTCTGGCCCTTTTTAAAAAATGGCGGCCGTGACGGGTGCAATGCCCATGACATTGCATGGCCCGTAGACTGAGGGCAGCAATCCCAGAACAAGGTACGTCCGGGATCGTCCCCTCTCCCTCTCTCTACACCCGTAGGTGTAGAAAGGGCCAAGGTTTACCTGTCTCAGTTATTCCCCTTCTTGTGAAGGCCTAGATAAATAGCTTCCAAAACTAACTACTATCTACAAGTCCAGTTCTGCTTATGGGTCAGCAACCCTTTATAGGTATTGGGCAGAGGACCCCGACTTATGGCACGCACTGGGCTTCCCTTTCTGTATTTTTCTCTCTTCCGAACAGTTGAAGTGGTCTAGGAGCAGGGAGGGTTGTATCATTAGGCAGAAAAAGGCAACTCCCTCAGGCAGAAAATGACTTAAACCCATGAGATCCTGCAGCTCAGTGGATCTAGCCATGTTAGCTGCCACTTAAGTAAGAAACAGCTTGGGGACTATAGGTAGAACTATAGGTAAGCTACAGTCTGCTGGGCAACTTCAAGGCCACTGCCATCCCTTCTTATCATCCTTTTTCTTTAAACTGGACTTGGACTGGGCAGCCCTTCAAACAGAGGAAGCCTTTAAAATAAAGGATTGTCCTCGTAAAAGAGGACACAGGGCAAGAGCAGGGGTAAGTTAAGAGAATGTCACAGGGAAGCCCTGCCCAGGAATATACACTTTGGATGGTGGTAGTAGCAGGCGGTTGCCATCCTACTCCCTCAGAGCTGGCAGTTAGATGGGAGGAGAAAGGTGGGAAGAAGAATGGCAATGATACAGAGGTAGCTCAAGTGGCACCGTTGCCCAGCAACCAAGCACACCCTCCTGCTTTTTCAGGCCAGGTGTCCTGAAAAACTGTCTGTCCAGCTCCACTTGAAGGTGTTCAAAGAACTTTATGTTTGCCAAGGAAACGTCCTTAAGGCAAAGTCTGACATAGGCTGTAGCTAGACCTAAGGTTTATCCCAGAATCATCCCGGGTTTGTCCCTGCCTGAGCGCTGGATGCCCTGTGTGGCACTTCGATGAACAGGTTTGACCCCAGGACAATCCTGGGATAAACCTTAGGTCTAGCTATGGCCACAGATTCACAGAATAGTAGAGTTAGAAGGGGGCTAGAAGGCCATCGAGTCCAACCACCTGCTCAATGCGAGAATCCACCTTAAAGCATCCCTGACAGATGGTTGTCCAGCTGCCTCTCGAATGCCTCTAGCCTGGGAGAGCCCACGACCTCCCTAGATTATTGGTTCCATTGTACTGCTCTAACAGTCAGGACGTTTTTTCCTGATGTCCAGCCAGAATTTGGCTTCCTGTAACTTGACCCCATGATTCCGTGTCCTGCACTCTGGGAGGATCTAGAAGACATCCTGGCCCTCCTCTGTGTGACAACCTTTCAAGGACTTGAAGAGTGCTATCATCTCCCCTCAATCTTCTCTTCTCCAGGCTAAACATGCCCTGTTCTTTCAGTCTCTCCTCATAGGGCTTTGAAAACAAAGCCCTATCTTTGATATTATTATTATTATTATTATTATTATTATTATTATTATTATTATTATTATTATTATTATTACATTTCTATACCACCCCATAGCTGAAGCTCTCTGAGCGGTTTAGTAGCTTCTGCTTTTCAGACAAGACGCCTTAAATATGCTCTGATGGGGAAATGCTCTCTTGAGGGTGTTGCCTGCAGTTCAGGCCTGCATAATTTTTGACCCACTGTTATTGGTCCAGGAGTCCACCAACCATGAATTGCAGCTCGCCATTTTCCTGGTAAGCCTCCTGTTGTTGCAGTCCTGGGAAGTCAGCATAAACAGAAGGTTTATTGCGCTCTCAGTGGTCCACCATACATGATTCTTAGACTGTGACCCCTTCATAGTCAGATGTTGGGTCAGATGTTGTGATGATCTAAAAGGGCTAGAAGGCCTTTATGAGGATATTGCAAACTCCAGACGGTCCATATAGAACTACAATAAAATATACAGAGGGCAAACCGAAACTGAAGACTTCTTGCTGGTTTTACAGCTATTTCCGCTTCCCATTGAACTCCAGGGAAGACGGTTTAAGTCAAAGGCATGGATTACAAGTCAAGTTAAATTACAAGTCAAGTTACAGGAAGCCAGATTCCAGCTGGACATCAGGAAAAACTTCCTGACTGTTAGAGCAGTATGACAATGGAATCAGTTACCTAGGGAGGTTGTGGGATCTCCCACACTAGAGGCATTCAAGAGGCAGCTGGACAACCATCTGTCAGGGATGCTTTAGGGTGGATTCCTGCATTGAGCAGGGGGTTGGACTCGATGGCCTTGTAGGCCCCTTCCAACTCTGCGATTCTATGATTCTATGATTCTATGTGGCCTCTCTCTGGTCTACTGGGTGTCCAGATTAGTTTCTTGCATCGACGTGTCTGCTTCCCCAACCAAGTTCCAGGAAACCCGTGAAATATGGCCCATAATAATACAATGAAACTACTTCTCTTATCACAGATTTCATCAAACTTCTTTGAATGTTGAACTCAGTGGCAAGATGAGATGAGAGTAAATCATCTCCTTCAACTGGAACCTTGTTTACTCAAGGGCTTTCTACTGGCTTAAGGAGAAAGTCAGGTGTATGGGGCAGACAGATTTCCAAAGCTGTATTACAATGCTCCCACAGTGAATGTTATTACAAGGTACATGAGATATCACTGGGGGTGGCTGCATACGTATGGTACTTAAATCCTAAAGTACCATTGGCTTAATCTGCAGGTGACCCAGGAGGGGCTCTTTGATTTGACGAGAGACGGGGAGAAGCAAAGGAATTCCTCAAATGCAAGATTTTTGGGTGTAGAATACTTGCATTCATTTTGCCAATCCTTCTGACTCTCCCGCATGCAATGTGCTAAGGTTTTTGTGTTTTTTTGTCAAAATATTGGGGTGCCGCTGCTGTTTTTCTGCACAACACCTACATGCAGTTCACAAGCTAATTCAGTGGCAAATTCAATATTAGGAATTTCTAGGGAAGGGAATGAATACAGAACAGCAAGTATCAGAATGTCATTATATAAATATATGCTCCACCCACATTTGGAACAGTGTGTGCAGTTCTGGTCGCCCAGTTCCAAAAAGAATATCAAAGTATAAGGCTTTGCCAAATGTTCACTTATGAATATTTTCAGGATGAACACTGCGCTTTCAAGAGAGCCAAAAGAGTTCTTGAAAAGCCCATGTTTTCCCAGGGTTTTGGCATCACTCACAGCTCTTTATAGGCTTTGTTTCCCTGGCCTGCTGCTACTTCGGTGCCGTCTTTCCCCTTCTAATCTAGTTATTGGAGCGATCCCAACCAATCAGGGAGCATGTAGTGAGTGGAATGGCATTACTGAGGTCAAATGTAGCTGTTAGAGCGAAGGCAATACTTCCTCGATGGGTGATCCTAACCAATCAAGAGCACATTGCTTCTCCTCTAAGCCGTCAAAGTGCTTTCAAATCGACAAAAGAGAGCTATGGAGATTGGGCTGCATGTGGCACAGCAAAATGCCTATTTTACACTGTCAATAGCAAGCACTTTGTCTGTTCAAAGTAGGCAATCCACACTGTTGTTACGTGATGTGCTCTCATTAGACCCGTGTACAAACTTGCACACGTTCTAATGAGACTTACACCCACTTCTAAGGAATCTTTTGACATTGGCAATAGAGCGTCTGTGGCTAAGTAAGGCGATTCTTACTCAAGAAACTTACAGCACTGAAGGGGATAACGCCACAATGGCACATTTATTGAGGTTGAAACAAATACAAAAGTACAAGCTAGTTTTGGGGAAATTAGCTGAGCAAGTAGAGGCTTAGAAGCAGTTTCAAGACTGAAAAATAGACTTTTTGAGACTTAAGAGCATACACACAGAGAGAGAGAGAGAGAACAGGGGAAAGAGTAGAGGGAATCTTTAAAGGCAGTATACCTTTCCTTGGGCTGTAGCCCTTTCTTGTAGAGCAGAACTGGGGAGCTTTGCAGCTCTTGGTCTTAGGTGAAGAGGAAAAGCGAATACAGCGAGGCAAAGCACTCACTCATGGCGGCTTGCACTCAAGCTGGAAAGTGTAGTATGCTCTGTGTTTCTGGTTCTAAAGAGAGAGAGAGAGAGCTAGCCTGCCTCTTCTCTCAAACTTGAGGGTTTTTGTATGATCTTATCTAAAGATCTACTTGCTATGGGAACAAAAGAGGGTGATTTGGGATGATGGCTGTACTTGATGCAGCCTGGAGTTCAGCAACAGGGCTACATTAGCATGTGTATGACCAGGTAAAACTCTTGCCATCCAGCATTCATATTCTGCTTAGTTTTACCCCTACTTTTGTCTCTGGGGAATGCATTTGAAGAAGTCTATCAGGAAATGGTTACTTGACCTAGGTTGTCTGTGAATGCTCTCAGTCTGTAGGTGGGGTTTGGGGTCGCTTCAAAATGGAGTCAGTACTGCTCACAGAAGCTACCTTGTAACACTGTCATTCCTCCCCATCTCTAGTCCATTTGAAAGTGCTTTGCCAGGACGGAGGAAGGATCACGCTGCACATTGTGCAGCAGGTCGCTTCTTTTAAACTGGCAAAGCACTTGCAGATTGGCAAGGAGATGGTCCTCAGCACAATCTTTCCTGCCCGCTTGGCAAGGCACTTGCAAGTGAACTAGAGAGATGGGGAGGTATCACTGCAAACATTTTAGCCTCCTCTTGCTGTAAGGGGCAGCGATTCAGAACCTCCTCTCCCCACCCCCCACCCCCGCAAGCCTAATCCGGCCCATTGTGGTTCTGCATGCAGCTCATGAAACCCCCTTGGAGTCACCCCTGCTTTCATCGCCAATCTGATGTGGGCAGCAGGGCCTCAGCCAGTTGTGGGAATCATAGAATAGCAGAGTTGGAAGGGGCCTACAAGGCCATCGAGTCCAACTCCCTGCTCACTGCAGGAATCCACCTTAAAGCATCCCTGACAGATGGCTGTCCAGCTGCCTCTTGAAAGCCTCCAGTGTGGGAGAGCCCACAACCTCACCAGGCAACTGATTCCATTGTCATACTGCTCTAACAGTCAGGAAGTTTTTCCTGATGTCCAGCCAGAATCTGGCTTCCTGTAACTTGAGCCCGTTATTCCGTGTCCTGCAGTCTGGGAGGATCGAGAAGAGATCCTGGCCCTCCTCTGTGTGACAACCTTTTAAGTATTTGAAGAGTGCTCTCATGTCTCCCCTCAATCTTCTCTTCTCCAGGCTAAACCTGCCCAGTTCTTTCAGTCTCTCTTCATAGGGCTTTGTTTCCAGACCCCTGATCATCCTGGTTGCCTTCCTCTGAACATGCTCCAGCTTGTCTGCATCCTTCTTGAATTGTAGAGCCCAGAACTGGACGCAATAGTCTAGATGAGGTAGGGTGACCATATGAAAAGGAGGACAGGGCTCTTGTATCTTTAACAGTAATGTAGAAAAGGGAATTTCAGCAGGTGTCAGTTGAAGGGGGTGAAATTCCCTCTTCAGCACAACAGTTAAAGCTACACTAGCTATACTAGAGTGACCAGATACAAAAGAGGGCAGGGCTTCTGCAGCTTTAACTGGTGTGATGAAGAGGAAATTTCACCCTCTTCAATTGACACCTGCTGAAATTCCCTTTTCTACATTACTGTTAAAGATACAGGAGCCCTGTCCTCCTTTTCATATGGTCACCCTAGATGAGGCCTAACCAGGGTCGAATAGAGGGGAACCAGTACCTCGCGCGATTTGGAAGCTATACTTCTATTAATGCAGCCCAAATAGAAGTATAGCTTCCAAATCGCGTGAGGTACTGGTTCCTCTCTATTCGGCCCTGGTTAGGCCTCATCTAGAGGTTGACTGCTCTTCCCAGCACCAGCAGATTCTTCCTTCTCATGTCTCTTGTCCGAGGCAGAGGAAGCACCTGACATAGCAATGCTGGGAAGAGTCTTCCTCCATGTGCTCCACGCTGCCCCCAATGGGGATGATGAGAGGCGCAGGAAGGAGGCACCCAACTCAGCTTCTGCTAGGAGGAGAGGCTCTTCCCAGCACCAGCTGAGTCCTTTTCCCATTGGGATGACAAATGGTGTGTGAAGCCAGTGCTGGGAGTAGGAGGTCCCACTGGGGATGCTGCTTGGCCAGTGCTTGAAGGAACTGCTCCTCCCCGTAACAGCCAAGTACCTTCCTTCAGGTGAAGAGAAGCACAGAGAACAGACGAGGACTTTACAAGGAGCACAAAGACGTTCATGAAACATACCCCCACCCCACCTCAGTTTGCCTTCGCAGTTCTGATATCTCTTTAAAAGGCTTCTGCTACTGTACTGTTTGTTTGTTTGTACTTAAATACGAGACTCTTCTGTCATTTGAACTCTTCCATCCCAAGACCAAATGGAACTCTCTAAGCCCCTTACGGGATGCTCCACCTGCAGCAAGCTAAAGGCATCCAGAATCCCTCTGTCTTTGCCAGGAGGATGCTGCGGGCAAAATCCCAGCCATTACATTATTATCCTACTATCTAAATCAGCCTCCTTCCAGATGTGTTGGTCTACCACCCCCACCTTTGCCATGCTGACCGGGGAAGTTGTAGTCTAACACATCTGTGGGGAGCCGGGTTGGAGAATGTTAATCTAAAGTATCTTAACTTCTGAAACTTGAGGTGTATAATCTTTTTGGCCTCGAGGGCCATTATGTGCTGTTGGTGGGAGGGCAGACGGATGGACGGACGGACACATATTCCACCCCCATCCCAGTGATCCTGCAGCAAGGCTGCTAGGTTGGGGAGGCTGCAGGACTTCATTTTCATATCTCTCTGATGCTGTTAGTCATGCCACAAAGCGCAACACTGATACTACTTCACCAACCATTCAAAGTCCTGCTTGGCTCATCCAAGCTTTGGAGATTTCATCAGGCACCATCCACTAGCTTTCATGTACGCCAGGTTCCAAATCATCAGCAAGGGCTAGAAACGTGTGTGTGTGTGTGTGTGTGTGTGTGTGTGTGTGTGTGTGTGTGTTTAAATACTAATAAGATGAGCCTCTGCCCTGGAGCTGGCATAGCAGTGCCTCAGATATTAGGGAGTGAAACTGACTTGCCTTTTATGTACTTAGGAAATTTACCTTGATTTCTGTTGGTGGGTGGGTGTTGTGGGGTCCAGCAGAAATGCATTCCATCTGTCCTAAATGGACTGAAGGAGAGAGCTGTTATTGGAAGGAAGCCACAAAATGTGGGGCAGGATGAGTTTGCATGTGTGTGTGTGCGTGTGTGCGCACATTCCTGCCATCTAGGAAAGAGGGTTGTCAGAGGGCGCTAGGAAGTGTTAAACCACCCCAAGGGGGGTTGCTGATTTCAGAGCGATTTTGCCTCCTCATTACGCCTTATTGCTTCTGTCTCTTTGACTCGGTATGACACACATTTTGTGTCAAGTTTTCATTTCTCATACCGCAGGAGGAAGAAGGGACTTAATATTGGGATGACAAGCTGGCCATGGCGAAGGAGTGCTCTTAGTCATCAAATTCCCAGTCAGAACGCCCATTAGCCAGTGCTCGCTCTCGCTCTCGCTCGCTCTCAGCTGCTGGCCTGCTCTTATGTTTTACATTTTAATGGCAGATGTAGCGAGAAACAGAGAGAGCCACGCAAGAAACGCTATTGGTTTGGGCTGCAGTCCTCTGCGTTTTGCTCAGAAGTAAGTCTCATTTCTTCCTTCCTTTTGCAATTCCTTATAAGTTCAATTTATATGTTATATTAATTATCTACTCCACATCATTGTCAGGAACAGGCCAATGAGGCTATAGAAGGCTTCACAGGATAACAAAAAAGGAAGGAAGAAATTATTAATACTAGGGTGACCCTATGAAAAGGAGGACAGGGCTCCTGTATCTTTAACAGTTGTATTGAAAAGGGAATTTCAGTAGGTGTCATTTGTATATATGGAGAATCTGGTGAAATTCCGTCTTTATCGCAATAGTTAAAGGTGCAGGCGCCCTGCCCTCTTTTAAATCTGGTCACTCTAGCATAGCTCCTGCAGCTTTAACTGTTGGGATGAAGAGGGAATTTCACCAGGTTCTCCATATATACAAATGACACCTGCTGAAATTCCCCTTTCTATGCAACTGTTAGAGATACAGGAGCCCTGTCCTCCTTTTCATAGGGTCACGCTATTAATACTATGAATTTTGGGATGAGCCATACTTTATTTTTATAAAATGGCCAGGTGTTTCCTGCAGAAATGGAGGCCTGATAATTTTCCCAATTACCTAGGGTGACCATATGGAAAGGAGAACAGGGCTCCTGTATCTTTAACAGTTGCATAGAAAAGGGAATTTCAGCAGGTGTCATTTGTATATATGGAGAACCTGGTGAAATTCCCTCTTCATCACAACAGTTAAAGCTGCCCTCTTTTAAATGTGGTCACTCTAGTATAGCTCCTGCAGCTTTAATTGTTGTGATGAAGAGGGAGCATCACCAGGTGCTGCATGCATACAAAGGACACCTGCTGAAATTCCCTTTTCTGTGCAACTGTTAAAGATACAGGAGCCCTGTCCTCCTTTTCATATGGTCACTGTACAATTAACACTTCTGAATTAAAGGCGGGGGAAACCACCCAACTCGAGGTGCGTGCCCTGTTCAGAACCGATGGCACTGTCCCATCTTTTGCCACTTAATCTCAGGTCCTTTTTATAGCCAAGTTTTAAAAAGTCAAGTGTGAATTGGACCTCTGATACGTTTATGTACATCTGAGGAAGGGGGGGATGATTGGCTGTTACTTCCCTCTCCTTGTTATTTTCATCCCAATTTGACTCTCCAACCACCTTCTGTCTTCAATAAAAGGCAAGATGCAAAGCGTGTCCCTTAATCTCCAAAACAGCAGCTCACCGCTGAGAAAATGATATAGATGTAACTTCCAGCATCATACACTTTCTTTTCCATTTATATGCAAATGCCGACCTTTCACCCAGGCTGTCTCGAAGAAGTATTTCCTTAAAAATGCAAATGGCATGTTTCAGGCAGTTGCTCTGCTGAGGCTTTCTTATGGTATTATTACTATTATTATGTCTTTTAACCTTGCCGGCGCTGGAAAAACAACTGCTAAACAGCACCCTGGTAGTAATTTACTTTCCCATCCCAAATCCAAAGCTGACCAATTCGGTGCAGACGGAGTCGTAGAGGTGATGCAGGGCATGGGGAACATAGGGAGCAGGGAACCCTGGGCGGTAGGGTGACCCTATGGAAAGGAGGACTGGGCTCCTGTATCTTTAACAGTTGTACAGAAAAGGGAATTTCAACAGGAGTCATTTGTATGCGTACAGCAGCTAGTGAAATTCCCTCTTCATCCCAACAGTGAAAGCTGCAGGAGCCCTGCCTTCTGTTGTATCCGGTCACTCTAGTATAGCTCCTGCAGCTTTCACTGTTGGGATGAAGAGGGAATTTCACCAGCTGCTGTATGCATACAAATGACACAGCAGCGCTTTCACACTGTGGCTGGCTTCTATGAGTCCAAGCAGAAAGGCGCAACCAACCAACCAGCCCTACACTCCCTTTCCCCCCACGGCCAGAACCACCAGCAGCAGCAGTCAGTGTTGCCTAGGGTGACCATATGAAAAGGAAGACAGGGCTCTTGTATCTTTAACAGTTGCATAGAAAAGGGAATTTCAGCAGGTGTCATTTGTATGCATGCAGCACCTGGTGACACTCCCTCTTCATCACCACAGTAAAAGTGCAGGAGCTATACTAGAGTGACCAGATTTAAAAGAGGGCAGCTTTAACTGTTGTGATGAAGAGGGAATTTCACCAGGTTCTCCATATATACAAATGACACCTGCTGAAATTCCCTTTTCTATGCAATTGTTAAAGATACAGGAGCCCTGTCCTCCTTTTCATAGGGTCACCCTAGTGTTGCCCACGCCTCGTGATGGAATGTTATCAAAGTGTGCTTGATTAATTGTGTACTGCTTGTGTGCACTGCACAACCCTAAAACACACAAACATACAAGTACAAGAAGAAGACACTTGTAACTTTGAAGCCAAGGGCTGCTGCGAAGGCTCAACTTTGAGGAAGGAGAGCTACAGCACGTCAAACCATTAAGGGGAAATCATCATCATCATCATGCAACCCAGCCTTGCAAGGTGGGATGGGCAGGCACATTGGAGGAAAAGACTTCAACAGAACAGGCAGGCACACACTGGGGGTTGAACAGGTGAAACAGGTCCTTCTCTCTCTGCAAAGAAAGTGTTTCTCTTTTTATCCTCACTTCGCTATCCAATGCCAATCCATCATCCAAACCTGCTTTTTGAAAGCAGGAGATCCTTGTTCAGGTTGATCATCTCCCCAAACAAGGTAAATGCAATGATTGCCTGAACAAATGAATACTGCCTGGAGTGCATACAGACTTTAAAAAAGAAAAAGGAGAAAAAAGTCGGTGGTCTTACACCTGTAAAGGCTGTATGAACAGTCAGCAAGTGTTGAAAGCCTTGTGGTTCACTGAATTCCGATCCACCCCTTAATCCAGGAAGTGTGGATCAGGTCGATTTTTACCAGAATCCGCAATGAGTGAATACCTCGAGCATCCCTAAAGAAATTCCAAGTGACTGGAGCAAAGCTTGTTGCCTCCTAGAAAAGTGCCTGAACGAACGTGTCATCTGTATTGTTTTATCATGGGAGAATCTTGTAGCCTTGCAGATATCGGTAGGAATTCATTGCCAATGCTTAAAAGAGCAGCTGAGAGCAACGGATTGGGCCTTTTTTCTTCCCCTTGGTGCGCCCGGATAGAAGACCTTGTGCTCCTCTCTCTCTCTCTCTCTCTCTCTCTCTCGTTTGCCCTAGTGCCAGCAGATTTGAACCAGATTATGCTCAGCTGTCAGCAGAAAACACCTCGAAGGCGTGTTTCTGCTGAGCTGGGAACATCCGTTCCACAGTGAAGCAGGCACAAGATCTGACCTGCCTGAATCAGCAACCCCCCTCCCCTTTTTCTTTTGATTAGGAATGAGAAGCAGATTGCAGAAAACACAGGCCCTCATGTATCCAGAGGGTCGACTGAGCCCTCACACAGCCTCTGTGTAGGCCACTGAAAAAGGGGAGTCATAGAGGAAGGAGTAGTCCACCACTAGGGGTGGGCGCTCCACCCCATTATCTGGTAACCACGATCATTTGCAAAGCATTCGATCTTCCAGAGTGGTGACTGGCCACTTCTAAACCCATCAAATAATCTCAGAGTGGAGACGCGCCCAATCAGTGCTTCTAAAGTCTCCGTAATTATTCGACCGTTTTGTGTGTGTGTGTTGTGACTAATTGAAAACCTCCCAATAAAGAACATGGGGTATAGGGTGGGGAAGTTTTGAGAATTGATATTGACTGAGAATATCTGTTCTCCAACAATCACAGTGTTAGGGGAGGGAATTTTCTCATGGTCCTTGGTTCCACATGCTCATTGCTGTTCTTGGCCTTGCAGTGTTCGTTTTGGTCAGAGGGAGAGAGAGAGAGAGAGAGAGAGAGAGAGAGAGAGAGAGAGAGAGAGAGAGAGAGAGAGAGAGAGAGAGAGAGATTCCTTTATCTTTGCACACACAGTGCAAAGCGAGATGGGGGTGTATTTGCAAAGTGAGATTTAGAGGAGGAGAGATCTTGAGTCAACTCTGTTTCTTTGTAGAGAGAGAAGAGAGGGGGACCTGTTTCACCTGTTCCACCCCACTGTGTGCCTGCTATTCTGTTGAAGTTTTTTCCTCCAATGTGCCTGCCTGTCCCACCTTGCAGGGCTGCATTTTGTTATATTATTGTTGTTGTTGTTGTTGTTGTTGTTGTTATTCAATGGTTTGATGTGCTGAAGTTCTCCTTCCTCAAAGTTGAGCCTTCGCAGCAGCCCTTGGCTTCAAAGTTACAAGTGTCTTCTTCTTGTACTTGTATGTTTGTGTGTTTTAGGGTTGTGCAGTGCACACAAGCAGTACACAATTAATAAAGCACACTTTGATAACATTCCATCACGAGGCGTGGGAAACACTGACTGATGCTGGTTCTGGCCGTGCGGGCAGAGGAAGTGCAGGGCTGGTTGGTTGGTTGCGCCTTTCTGCTTGGACTCATAGAAGTCAGCCACAGTGCGAAAGTGCTGCTGGGCTGGCATCGTCAGTGGGTAAGCTTCTACACCTGAATCAGGCAGGCTGTTTATTTCTCAGTTAAAGTATTACTCCTATTGGCTGGCTGGGCTTCCAGTGCAGGGCCGGGGTCATTGTCATCCTCTTCCTCCTCCTGTGTACCCTCCTACAGGGAAGCTGTTGTTGTTTGTTTGTTTGTTTATTTATTTATTATTTACTGCATTTCTATACCACCCAATAGCTGAAGCTCTCTGGGCAGTTTACAAAATTGTCTTGACTCAACTTGCTCCAATGTGCCCGACCGACAGTGGGGGAGGGGTACCTCCTCCTCCTCGTCCTGATTGCCAGTCGCCATCTGCCAGGACCACCCCACCCACCCCGGATTGGCCACAGAGCGAGGTCAGATGGCAGAAGATGGCACTCCCAATGAAAAAGTTGGGGTAATTGTTGGGAAAAGCCCCATGGTGGCTGCGAATCTGAAGCTGCATCATATAACTGACGCAGCGCCGATTCGCTTCGAGTATGTATAGACAGCCCCCTGCAAATCTATGGGAAAACTGTTTGTGAGCCGCCATGGCTCAGTGGTAGAGCCCCTGCTTTGCATGCAGAAGGTCCCGGGTTCAATCTCCAGCATCTCCAAGTAGGGCTAAGAAAAGGTCCTGCCTGAAACCCCAGAGAGCTGCCGCCAGTCAGTGTTGACAGTACTGGGTTTGATGGAGCAATGGTCTGACTAAGAATATGGCAGCTATTTATATTCCTAAATGTGCTGCCAGTCAGTGAAAACAGTACTGGGCAAGCAGGACCAATGATCTGATTCTGTATAAAGCAGCTTTCATGTGTTTTCAGCATTCAAAAACTAATAGATTATGGCTTTTCTACGGCCATCTACAGAGTGTATGGCTGAGATACAATTTGACCTGGGACCTTCCTAGCTCACAGTTTGCAGCCAGAACCTTTGCATGCATTGGCTACTCAGAAGTAACTTCCACCAAGTCAAATGGGGTTTACTCCCAGGTAAATATGTACAGGATTGCAGTCTACAGTGCAATCTCATATGTATCTATTGAAAATAAGTCCCATTAAGTTTGATGGAACTTACTCCAAAGGAAGCAGGTACAGGATTCCAACCTTTTTTTTTTTAATGCCACAATAAAGCGCTACAAGGCTCCGTGTTGTTTTTGCTGTAAAAACAGGCTAACATGAATACCCCTTTGGGAATGTCATTGGACTCAATGGGACTTACTTCCCATTGAGTTCATACATAGGATTCTGCTGTCAGCTGCTACACTACACAATCACCTGCATAGCCTTCCTTATGCTAATGCCTCCCAGATGTGTTGCACTGCCATCATCCCCAGCCAACATGACCCGTGTCCGCTCTGGCAGTGGATGGTGGGGTTTGTAGTCCAATGCATCTAGAGAGCATCCAGTTGGGGAAAGCTGCTACTGCAAGTTTGATTATGGGGCCTATTTTAGGCTCACATCTTTAGTACTACGACTGATACTATTATGACTTCTCCACAATTCAAGAAAGATGCAGACAAGCTGGAGCGTGTTCAGAGGAGGGCAACCAGGATGATCAGGGGTCTGGAAACAAAGCCCTATGAAGAGAGACTGAAAGAACTGGGCAGGTTTAGCCTGGAGAAGAGAAGATTGAGGGGAGACATGAGAGCACTCTTCAATACTTAAAAGGTTGTCACACAGAGGAGGGCCAGGATCTCTTCTTGATCCTCCCAGAGTGCAGGACACGGAATAACAGGCTCAAGTTAAAGGAAGCCAGATTCCAGCTGGACATCAGGAAAAACTTCCTAACTGTTAGAGCAGTATGACAATGGAATCAGTTGCCTGGTGAGGTTGTGGCCTCTCCCACACTAGAGGCCTTCAAGAGGCAGCTGGACAACCCTCTGTCAGGGATGCTTTAGGGTGGATTCCTGCATTGAGCAGGGGGTTGGACTCGATGGCCTTGTAGGCCCCTTCCAACTCTGCGATTCTATTATTCTATGACAACCATGGTGATGTGATAACAGTTTTCCTTTGACAGATGTTTACAGGGCAAAGGGGGAATCAGCAAAGGCATCACTCGATCCTGGTGCTTTCCGATCATGGAAAGAGTCCTTCCGTTCAAGGAATGGCCCATTTGGATCAAGTCCTCTATCTGCATCTTTTTTCCCCCATATATTCC
Organism: Elgaria multicarinata webbii; assembly: GCF_023053635.1. Taxonomy (NCBI): domain Eukaryota; kingdom Metazoa; phylum Chordata; class Lepidosauria; order Squamata; family Anguidae; genus Elgaria; species Elgaria multicarinata. The sequence continues at coordinate 210,687,837 of NC_086171.1, read as the reverse complement.
ACAGTGCATTATTATCGGGTTTCCCCTTTTGTGTGTTTTCTGTAGCGAAATGCTGCAACGCTTAATTGCCCTTTGTTTGCTTAATCTCTTTTCCCCTCTCTTTCAAGGGGGCGGGGGGGGGAGCCCACATCTATCATTTCCATCCCATGTGAATATTATTTACTTAAGCAAAGCAGTGAGTGATGCCTGGAAAATTTAGCTCTTGAAGCGTGCATTTAATTTAAACCCTAATACAGAACGTTAAACTGTATAGTGCACCACTAATAGCTAATCATTAAAACCTATTAATTGAGGTTTAACAGCTGTGTAATAGAGATACATGATGCTCACTCCGTCAGTAAATATGATGTAATATCTGACGGGGATAAAAGTGATGCCAGCCGATGTCTATAAATAAGATAAAACATGCATAATTTCTTGAGAAGAAGCTGCAAGCGAAATAAACAAACAAACCTTAGACTCAAGGCTGAAAACCGATGGAATGGCTATTTATTAGATTTCTCTACTGCCCAATAGCCAAAGATCTGTGGGCAGTTCACAACAATTAAAACCATAAAATACAATATGATAAAGTACAATTTAAAATTGCAGGATAGAATATAAAATAACAATCAAAGATTTAAAATATACATTGATGGTGCTATATAAATAAATAAATAATAATAATAATAATAATAATAATAATAATAATAATAATAATAATAATTTTAAACAGCACCCACGTGGCGATCCAGATAGCCTCTTGCTTTCCTTTATTGTTTTCTCAAGAAATCATAACGCCCACCATCACCCCCAAATTTCAATTCTGCACTGGCTTCTTGGACACTCCTGGATACAGCACAAACTGAAGCTGCTCATCTTTACCTTCCAATCCCTCCACGGATGTCCTCACACTTACATCTCCTCCTATAGCTCGGTGATAGAAGAGGACCAGGCTAGAGGTGGCCATTAGTCAAGATGATGGTTATATGCTACCTCCAGATTTAGAGGCACGATGAAAGGGAGTTTGCTGAGGAGATGGAGGCGGCTTGTCCTCGTTGTGGAGACGTCAGGTTGGCCACTGTGGAGACTGGATGCTGGGCTAGTACTTAAAATCATGGATAGTAGTGTTGGAAGGGGCCTATAAGGCCATTGAGTCCAACCCCCTGCTCAGTGCAGGAATCCACCTTAAAGCATCCCAGACAGATGGCTGTCCAGCTGCATCTTAAATGCCTCTAGTGTGGGAGAGCCCACAACCTCCCTAGGTAACTGGTTCCATTTTCGTACTGCTCTAACAGTCAGGAAGTTTTTCCTGATGTCCAGCCGGAATCTGGCTTCCTTTAACTTGAGCCCCTTATTCAGCGTCCTGCACTCTGGGATGATCGAGAAGAGATCCTGGCCCTCCTCTGTGTGACAACCTTTCAAGTATTTGAAGAGTGCTCTCATGTCTCCCCTCCATCTTCTCTTCTCCAGGCTAAACATGCCCAGTTCTTTCAGTCTCTCCTCATGGAGCTTTGTTTCCAGACCCCTGATCATCCTCATTGCCTTCCTCTGAACCCCTTCCAGCTTGTCTGCATCCTTCTTGAAGTGTGTTGCTCAGAACTGGACGCAGTACTCAAGATGAAGCCTAACCAGTGCCAAATAGAGGGGAACCAGTGCCTCATGTGATTTGGAAGCTATACTTAATGCAGCCCAAAATAGCATTTGCTTTTTCTGCAGCCACATCTCACTGTTGGCTCATATTCAGCTTGTGTTCTACAACAATTCCAAGACCCTTCTCGCTTGTAGTATTGCTGAGCCAAGTATCCCCCATCTTGAAACTGCATTTGGTTTCTTTTCCCTAGGTGTGGAACTTGGTATTTATTCCTATTAAATTTCATTCTGTTGTTTTCAGCCTAGCACTCCAGCCTACTAAGATCACTTTGACGTTTATTTCTGTCTTCAAGTGTAGTAGCTATCCTACCCAATTTTGTGATACCTGCAAATTTGATAAGCATTCCCTGCACCTCCTCGTGCAAGCCATTAATAAAAATGTTGAGGAGCACTGGGCCTAGGACTGAACCATGCAGTATCCAGCTTGTTACTTCCCCATAGTTTGAGAAGATACCATTGATAAGCACTCTTTGAGTCCAATTCTGTAGCCAACTGTGGATCCACCTAATAGTTGTTCCATCTAGCCCACTTTAAGCTAGTTTGCTAATCAGAATGCCATGTGGTACTTTGTCAAAAGCTTTGCTGAAGTCAAGATATATTATGTCCACAGCATTCCCACAGTCCACAAGGGAGCTTACCTGACCAAAGATTGAGATCAGATTGGTCCGGCAGGAATTGTTCTTGACAAATCCATGCTGGCTTCTAGTAATCACTGCCTTGTTTTCAAGGTGCTCACAGATTGACTTCTTTATCATCTGCTCCAAAATTTTCCCAGGGATGGATGTCAGACTGACTGGTCTGTAGTTCCTCTTTTTTGCCCTTTTTGAAGATAGGGACAGCATTAGTCCTCCTCCAGTCATCCAGCACTTCACCTGTCTTCTATGATTTTGCAAAGTTCATGGACAGTGGTTCTGAGAATTCTTCTGCCAGCTCCTTTATTACTCTAGAGTGCAGCTCATCAGGCCCTGGAGATTTGAACTCATTCAAAGAAATTAGATGTGACTTGACCATTTGTTTATCATTGGCAGAGAGCAGTGAGGCAGGGAGTGGTGGGCAGCTAAGAAAGGAATAATAATAATAATAATAATAATAATAATAATAATAATAATAATAATAATACCTTTCCCCTTGGGCCCCTTTTTTTCAATCAAAAATAATGGGTAGCTACTTTTTCTATCCATGGGGGAAAAGATACAGTTGGGCCCCAATTTTAACCAAAAAAATGGCCCCAGGTGACAGTGTTAACCCCTGCCATCATTCACATCAACCAGATTTGTGCTCCTTTGGAGCTACATTTCCAGAGTTAAGGGGATATCCAGAGAATGATTGTGCATCTCCCATGTTTATGCCTGTGCTGTACTGTGGAATGCCCATGTGTACTTCTCATAGAGTCATCCAGCTGTCTCACTCCACATACATACCAACCAATGAGAGATGTGAAAGGTGCATGTAGGCCTTTCCATCCCAGGTAGAGGGCAGGTTTATTTCAGGGTACTCAGCACTATCTTCTCCCAGCTGAAGACTGACAAAGGATAGAGAGTTAAGAGATCTGTCAAAGGTTAAGAATATTATATTAATGTTCCAAATGGATCATGATGACATCCAGTAGTAATGTGAAAATGCAATCCCCAAAAGTGAACAAAATTCCCACGAAAGGATATAAAGACAAAGAGCAATACAATCTGCTTCGCTAATGATACTCTGTTATCATGCATCTAGCTTTGTCTGATAGAGAGGGTTGATGGGACTCCAGGAATAGTTAGGAAATCCATCTGACATCTTCTATTACTTTTAGTCTTACATATGAAGTGCCTAAAAATACTAGGTGCTGTCCAAAAGTTAAAACTAAACCAGGCCCTGCCTACTTGCAGGCTGGCAATCTAATGACAAAGGCAAGACATGTTAGGGAGGAAAGGAAAGGAAAGTCAACTAGGGTGATTAGATGTGATTTAAGGAGACCCTGGATGTAAAAACAGAGGAAAAGAGTCAGGCCACAGTTAGACCTAAGGTTTATCCTGGGATCATCCAGGTCTCGCCCCTGCCTGAGCACTGGATCCCCTGTGGGTCACCTAGATCAGTGGTTCTCAACCTTCCTAATGCCGTGACCCTTTAATACAGTTCCTCATGTTGTGGTGAGCCCCAACCATAAAATTATTTTCGTTGCTACTTCATAACTGTAATTTTGCTACTGTTATGTAGCAAAATTATGTAGCTTGGTTCCTAAGACCATCGGAAATATGTGTTTTCCGATGGTCTTAGGCGACCCCTGTGAAAGGGTCGTTCGACCCCCAAAGGGGTCACGACCCACAGGTTGAGAACCGCTGACCTAGATGAACAGGTTTGACCCCTGGACGATCCAGGGATAAACCTTAGGTCTAGCTATGGCCTCAGATATCAAGTGCAAAGAAGTGCATTCCAGTGATGGGAGCTTCTAGGGAAGGCGTGCAGGCACGGAAGAGAGAGGCCAAACTTAGCTTACGCTAGAAGATTGGTACCTGTAGAACAAAGAAACTGAGGAGGAGCATAAACAGAATGAAGCGATGAAAAGGAGAAGCAAGACCATGGAGACAATTTGGAAGTACAACTAGCTTAAAGTGAAAATGAGACCAAAAGAAGGAAGTCAACAAAGAGACTATTGCACAGGAGTAATATGAGATTTGAATTATGAGCACATGTATATATTAAATGACCGGCAGCATTTAAGCCAGTGTGCAGAGGCTTAAGAGTAAAAGCAGGAAGAGCGACAAGGAAGCTGTGCCAATAATCAATGCAGCAAATAATAAGAGAATGACCTAAAATGCTGGTAGTATTTGTAAACAGAAAAGAGCAAATTGTTCGTTGAGGTTGATAGAAGGATTCCATTCGAACATGCGTCACCATCACACAAGAATAGCTACATCAAGCACTGACTTGCACACAGAGAGCGAAGTCACCAGGCTGATTAACAAATGGAACTTCATCAAGGGATAGGTTGCATGCAGTCATCACAAATATAACACCAGAAAGAACCCTCTGTATGTCCTCACAAAGTAATGTTCTCTAGTGAGTTCATTTAGCTGCTGAAATAAGAGAAATCAAGGAGTGTCCATGCATTGTGTGTGAACCATTGTGCAAATGAAATATGAAGTGATGTATAAACATGTATGTATAAGCAAAAGCATGAGATTTTTGACTAAAGATTGAAGCTAAGTTTTGTTGATCTGTGTCCTCAGCTAGATACTTCCCTGCTGGGAGCAGCCCTCTACCAGGCAGTGAAGAATTCTCTTTGCCTTCCTCTCCTTGTGACATCTTTGTTAACCTTTAATATGTCTTGCTGTAAATATACGCATTGGGAAGACAAATGAGTATCTTGAGGGTGTTTTTTTATTATTATTATAAAGGTTGCCATGATCAGGGCAAAGCAAGGTACATGGATGCCCTGTGAATAATGATACATCTAGTAAAGTGACATATGTATATATAGCAGTGATTATTTTAGCACACAAAGAAGTTGCCTGGTGCCAGGAATTCCCTACTGGAGAGGAGTAAATCAGCTGTTTTTAATAGAAGGTTAACCAAGTTACATTAGCTCCAGGATCAGACTCACTGTACCTTTCAATACCAGTCGTTGGGGAACATGAAAGAGAGGGTGCCGTTGGACTCATATGCGTCTTGAAGGCCACTGTGAGAACACAGAACTAGATAGGCCTTTGGTCTGATCCAGCACAGCTCTTATGTTCTGATGACACCCCATGATAAGAACTGTATGGACTTTATACAGGCATGATCAAGTAATAATAATACTTAGTATGTAGGTACCATTTTAGAATGTTCAAAGCCCCTGAGATAACCACACAAATTCCCCATGCAATGAAGTCAACAAGGGTCTTGAGGAAAGGTGATTAAGTGTGCAATCCTATGCATTTTTTAGATAGTAAAAAAAAGCCTACGTGCAGGCTGGGGCATGCTGGGAGTTGTAGGCCTTTTTTCCAGTCTCAACATGGACAGTGTTGCATGCTTACCACCTTTTCCATGTATCTTTATGGATGACTTGGAGATTCCAATCCATGCCATTGATTGTGAGCCTAGATGGAACCAGTGGATTGTGTATAGAAATATGATCTCGTACCTGTGATAATCTAGCAATGATACTTTCACCCGTTAGAGCATCTGCCTACTGTCTTGCCACCAGATGGGCTGAGTTGTAGTTGAGTTGAGATGTATGGCTCATAGTTGTTTTTATATTTAGAAATAGTTTAAGCATTTCCATCCTACCATTGAACTTGAGAGGTGAGACGGCTGTTAGTAGCATCACTTTGCTTTAATTCCATCTGGACTGCTATTATGGTGTTGAAGAGTGGGAAGGGGAAGAGGTAACAGTGTTGGCTCACTCCAGTGGGCAGACTGGGCAGCTGGTGGTGCATCACAGTCCCAACGATACTGACTATACCATGGCATAATGTGAAGGTCAATGATGCAGCAATCTTGCTAAAGCTAAGCAGGTCTGGGCCTGGCCAGTGTCAGGAGGGGAGACCACCAGGAAATCTTCATGCATTCTGTCTCAAGTTCCACAATGGAAGAATTGTATAAATGTATACATGTCATAAATACATGCCAGAAGGAGTGCCCAGTTTCACAAATGCATGCATGCTGCTTTTGGATCTCATGGTGGCTCCCTGCGTGATTAGAGAGAGTGCCCCCAGAATCCCAGGAGGTTTTGAATGCACTTTCATGGCAGTAGTCCCAAACTACCAATGATGGCATCAAAATGCCTTGAGCCAGCCCAGAGAAGGAGTGTGTTGCAGTTGTCTAGTGACAAACATCTGGCAATTGCTGAAAGGCTGGACATCGATCAGGGGTGGGCAACTTGTGGCCCTCCAGATGCTGTTGGATGGCAATTCCCATCAGTCCTAACCAGCATGGTCAATGGCAAAGGATGATGGGAGTTGCAGTCCAACAACATCTGGAGGACCACAAGTTGCCCACCCCTGGCATCGATCTTTTGCATGGGTTGAACAGAAAGGCCCTCAGCCTGCCAATGCAAACTCTGGAGAGGAGAGGAAAACCCCACTGACTGCCCCCCAGTCTGAAGCCTGGGTCACCTAGAGAAGCGTCGCGTAGCGGTGCTAGCGAGAGTGCTTCCCGTGGCCTTCGTAAGCTGCGGCCTTCTTTGCTGATGCTATCTATTTCTCTTCCATCCTTAGAAAATGAGTACCGAGGCAAACTGCTGAGTCAAAGGTGGACCCGTGGAGAAAAGATCAGCAGTTGCGAGACAGCAAAAAGCCTCCACAGCAGGCACATCAAGGTGAGAAGGCAGGTCCTCCTCAGAAGGAAGCAGTGCGAGCACAGTAGGCTAGGTTGGCCACGTACGCACCTCCAAAAAAGAGAGGAATGCATCCCCCCAAAAGAGGACACTACTCTGCATAACATTTGCACATGTAAATTTGTATGCATAGGTGCACAAGTAGAAATAATAGCTATTATTGAAATATTTCACCATACTGGAGAAGGCTGACCAGCTGTGTGCCTGCTCAATCTGCTATCGAGGTGCTAAGTGTTGATGGGCAACGTCCAGTCCCCAGCTGCCTCTCCCACCTTATGGTTCTTTGACTTTAAACCAGACTTGGACCGGACACCTTCAAATAGAGGACTGTCCTCTCCAGAGTAGGACACCTGGTCACCCTACAAGCCAGAACGAACCACACACACATACCACATGCCCAGGCCTGAGCAGAAGCTGGGGATGAAGGCCACCAGCTTAGATGAGTTTCAGAAAAGGAGGAAAATGTGGAATAGGATGGGTCTGTCAAGGGCTATAAAGCCATGCTAGCTAAATTGGACCTTTATGTACAATGGCAGAATATTTCTAAATGCCAGGTGCTGGAGACAAGGTACAGAGGGAGATTGTTGTCTTCGTGCCAGCGAGTGTCTAGAGGCATCTGGCTGGATGTTTTTTGAAACAGGAGGTTGGATGCACAGTCTGAATGCACAGGCAGTTGTCATTTTCACACACAGTACACTTGCACACCCACAGCCCACCCACTCATTCAACTTCTGTTGCCACTCCAACCTGACAATTCCAAAATTCCAAAGAGGCAGACAGAAGTTGCAATCCCATGTACCAATTGGTGGCCCTCCAAGTGTTTTAGACTATAACTCCCATCATTCCTAGCTGATATAGCCATTGGCCAAGCTGGCTGGGAATCATGGGTGTTGTCGTCCAGCACATCTGGGGGGGCACCAGAATGGGGAAGGCTGTCATACACATTTGTCTAGGAATAAGTCCCATGGAACTCAGTAGGATTGACCTCTGAGTAGACATGCATAAGATTGCGAGGGAACGTTCCTGATCACCCACTATTAACCTTGCAGCACATCAGTATGGATGCCCTTTCTTCCCTTACATCAGGGGTGGGCAACCTCTGACCCTAGAGACGTAAGCAGCCCTTGGCCTAATTTCAAAAGCCCTCTCCAAGCAATCAGTTCAGATTTCTGCCAAAAGTATTCTGTCCCTTCCCTGCTCGCCTGTTGTATAGGGAGGGAGGGGGTGACTGGGGGGGGCAGGAAGGCAGGAAGAGAAGGGGGGGCAGAAAGAGAAAAAGGAAAAGGATGGCTCCACCCACTTTTGACTCTGGCCCCTCCCACGCTTGACTTCAGCCCCTGCCCACTGCCAGCATACAACCCTCAACAGATGGCCCCTGAGAAGGCTATCCATGGCTTCTAGCTCAGATGGTTATATGCTACCTCCAGTATCAGAGGCAGTAAGCCTGTGTGCACCAGTTGCCGGGGAACATGGGTGGGAGGGTACTGTTGCACCTGTGGGTCCCTGTCCGACAGCTGCTTGGCCACTGTGTGAACAGAGTGCTGGACTAGATGGACCCTCGGTCTGATCCAGCAGGGCTCTTAGGTTCTTATGAGGGAATGTGGTTCTCAACAGGGAAAAGAAAGTTACCGTGCTCCTGCCCTACATACATGCCCTGGCACAGTAAACCTTGTCCATTTTTTTTTGAAGTTTGCATTCATTATAATCACATATTTAAATGTATATTTAAAGAAAAGTATTGCGATTTTTGTGTGTGTGTGTGTTGCCATAGACTGAACAGTTGAATTGGATCTTCTGTATGCTTCCATGATGCTTATAGGTTCTTCCAACTTTGAACTGGTTTGCAACTGAACTCTTTGCAAAAGTTTTCTGAAATGATGAGCAAATGGAGAGAAGACCTTGTAAAGCTTTCCGTGTTTATCTTGCTTGTAAATAATGCTATTCCTGGGGTGGAAATAAATACTCTGTGCGTGTTTTAAATGAGTGATTCAAACAGGGACAAACAGAGATGGAGCAGAAAAGTCTCCAAAGAGATAGGGAAAGTAAGTGAGCCAAGATACGCTCTTGTCTACCAAGGTAGAATTGTCAGAGTTGTTAACTGATGGGCTACTCTAATGGTTGCCAGGTGTTCTTTTTTTCTTTTCTAATCAACTAATGTCCTATTTCTGCACTGTTCAGTGTGCAGTTATTAGCTAATGTTGATGCTTATCTCTATGCCTTGAAAAGTTCCACTGGACAGTCACTACATACAAATTTGTTCATAGAATCATAGAATCATAGAATAGCAGAGTTGGAAGGGGCCTACAAGGCCATCGAGTCCAACCCCCTGCTCAATGCAGGAATCCACCCTAAAGCATCCCTGACAGATGGTTGTCCAGCTGCCTCTTGAAGGCCTCTAGTGTGGGAGAGCCCACAACCTCACCAGGCAACTGATTCCATTGTTGTACTGCTTTAACAGTCAGGAAGTTTTTCCTGATGTCCAGCCAGAATCTGGCTTCCTGTAACTTGAGCCCGTTATTCCGTGTCCTGCACTCTGGGAGGATCGAGAAGATATCCTGGACCTCCTCTGCGTGACAACCTTTTAAGTATTTGAAGAGTGCTATCATGTCTCCCCTCAATCTTCTCTTCTCCAGGCTAAACATGCCCAGTTCTTTCAGTCTCTCTTCATAGGGCTTTGTTTCTAGACCTCTGATCATCCTGGTTGCCCTCTTCTGAACACGCTCCAGCTTGTCTGCGTCCTTCTTGAATTGTGGAGCCCAGAACTGGACAGTTAAAGCTGCAGGAGCATAAAGTCACAAGAGAAACCATGGCTGGTTTTCTTCCAGCTAGTTTGCAACATTACCTATATTAATTTTATCCCTAATCCTTCCATCCTTAAGAAACAGACAAACCTTGAATTCATGGGGCCAAAACTACACTCTTCTCATTTCCATCTAGGCCCTTGCATTCATGGTCTGAATTAACAGTCATCACCTTCACAGTGTGTGTGTGTGTGTGTTTCCCCAAAAGGAGTACAACCCAAAGTAGCGATCAAGTGTTCCACAAGTGGTTATGATTAAGAAAGCAGTTCTAGATAACATGTAGTAAGGACCAGCAATTCTGATTCTATTGCAGAGCTTAAAAATGGACATTCTCTGTAGATGCACAGATCTGGGGACCCAGAGATTGACTAAGGCCTAATCTACACCAAGCAGGATATTGCACTATGAAAGCGGTATATAAAAGGCTGGAGCCACACAAAGTAGGATAAAGCAGTATGAAAGCAGTATATGGCATGTGTCAATGGCCCCCAACAGTTGTCAGTGCACTTCAATACCACTATGAAAGCAGTAGTGTGGCTCCCACCTTTTACATACCACTTTCATACCACTTTCATAGTGAAATATCCTGCTTGGTGTCGATTAGGCCTAACATTGAAAAAGAGGCAGGCAGTGTGATTTGAAAGAGGGAAACATCTGGTGCCAGGCATGCCCGCAGTCTTCATATTAGGTGACCCTCTGGAAAGGAGGACAGGGCTCCTATATCTTTAACAGTTGTATAGAAAAGGGAATTTCAGCAGGTGTCAATTGTACGCATGCATCACCTGGTGAAATTCCCTCTTCATCACAACAGTTAAAGCTGCAGGAGCTATATTAGAGTGACCAGAAGTAAAAGAGGGCAGAACTACTGCAGTTTTAATTGTTGTGATGAAGAGGGAATTTCACCAGGTGCTGCATGCATACAAGTAACCCCTGAAATTCCCTTTTCTATACAATTGTTAAAGATACACAAGCCCTGTCTTCCTTTCCATATGGCCACCTGGTGTTGTTGTTTATTCGTTCAGTCGTTTCCGACTCTTCGTGACTTCATGGACCAGCCCACGCCAGAGCTTTCTGTCGGCTGTCGCCACCCCCAGCTCCCCCAAGGTCAAGTCTGTCACCTCCAGAATATCATCCATCCATCTTGCCCTTGGTCGGCCCCTCTTCCTTTTGCCTTCCACTTTCCCTAGCATCAGCCTCTTCTCCAGGGTATCCTGTCTTCTCATTATGTGGCCAAAGTCCTTCAGTTTTGCCTTTAATACCATTCCCTCAAGGGAGCAGTCTGGCTTTATTTCCTGGAGTATGGACTGGTTTGATCTTCTTGCAGTCCACGGCACTCTCAGAATTTTCCTCCAACACCACAGTTCAAAAGCATCTATCTTCCTTCGCTCAGCCTTCCTTATGGTCCAGCTCTCGCAGCCATAGGTTACTACTAACTGCTTTTATTTCTTTATTTAAAGTCAGCAGAGTGACTTGTGTCTCCCCACATAACATCTAGTTTGGGCCTGAGGAGGTCATGCTTGAGGCCTTCTGTTAGGCCCAAACATCGTGGCTCAAGCAATATTGTTTGAAAGCTCTCAGAGGCCCTACCAAAGGCCTTTTGTTTCCAAAATTGGTTTCCTTCCCAGTAGAAAGAGACACAATAAATATCAGTGAGACAAGCTCTGAATTGAGGAACTATTTGAAAGAGTTGAGGGGGGACTCCCCTCTCCCCGTTAAGACACGGGCTTGTCGAAAGACGCTCCTGACAAGCCAGGTGAAAGGCAAAAACGTTGGAAGAGCTAAATGAACCCCTTCTTTCATGAATGAAGTAGCCCTGATTAGAAGTCTTAGCGAGAGGAAAGCAAGTTGGAGAAAGAAAGTCGGTGCTGTTGTTTTGGACACAGGAGGGTATTTAAGGAAAGAGATACAGCTGCAACTTTTTGAAAAGGAGGGAAGGCAGAAGGCGGAACTGTCAAAAGTTCAGGGCTAAGTTCTCTTGCCAGAAGATTAGGGGGGCTTTTATGAAGGGATACTTCCGGCCTTATCTTGCTGAAACACGGTGGCCTGTGTCCCCGTAGCAACAAGGCATCATCTTGTGATGGTAGCAATGGGCTCAATGTAAGGCAGCTGAGCCAGCCTGGCTTCTACTGTGCCACTTACACAGAAGAAGCCAAAGAGGATTTCTGTTCAGCTCACTAGCTCCAAACCCTGAAAGGTCTCCTGTCACTTTTAAGTGTTGCTGAGAAAGGAAAACCTCACCAGGTGTGGCTTTTCCACATCACAGTGCTGTATTGATACGAAGAGCTGCACCTGGTGCAGCAATAAAAGTTACAAGCGCTCTCTCAGTTTCTGGGACTAGTTACTGTCAGCTATGTATCCACAGCGCTGAAAAGACACCTTAAACCATGGCTCTTAACCACAGTGAATAAGGCTTTTAAAGCCGTGGTTTAAAGTCTCTTCCGAACAGAGCCAGAGATATTTTGGTTCCTTCAGCAGATTTTCTTTTTCAAAAATAAGCCTGACCTCTTAATAGGAATGGATAAATCTGTCAATCTTGTCAGTTACTTGAGATCAAGCTTGTTCTGTACCATTTCTAGACGGTCTTATTTTATTTTCAAATCATTGCAGAAATGTGCACTCTTTACTTTTTCTGTAATTTAGTGATGTCAGAGAAATCCACAATGATTCAAATGAGCGAAGATTTCCATGAATCCAACTTGCAGATTCCATAGCGATTGTTTCTGAGTTGCAAGGATTTTGCAGACTATTTTTTTATTATTATTCTGGGGAAGATTTGAATAAGTGTGCATTACCACTAATACGCATTTGCAAACAGGAAAAATGTTCGTGGACATCCCTAAAAAAATTCCGTACATCCCCGTACATTAATGTATGCATTTTTGTTTGCATTTTTAATGGACACAATTTTGCAACTAACATTGCTGAAATGCAGTTTTGAGCACATTTTCCCCAAATATTTGTATTTTTGTATCTATCTTAGCTCACTGAAAGGCACAGGAGGAGCAAATCAGGTAAATCTGTAAAACACACATACACACACGAAAGAATTTTTCACCCATTCCTAACTCAAAATCATCGTGCTAAGTAGCAAGGAGAATTTTTCCACTCATGAGAACGTAAGAGTCCTGCTGAATCAGATTCATCTACTCCAGCGTTCTGTTCCCACAGGGACTAACCAGATGCTCCTTTAGTTATGCTTTGTGAGGACTTTTGTCCTGCTTTCTCCCTGCCACCAAAATTTCTGCTGAGGTGCAGAAGCGTGGTTAAAACACACACACAGCCTCATCACTTAATAGGAGATCTAGATTCTAGTACCATCTTGGCCATGGAAGCTCAGTGGGTGACTTTGGGCCAGTCAGACTCTCAGCCCAGACTACCTCACAGGGTTGTTGTTGTGAGGATAACATGGAGAGGAGGTTGGTTATGTATGCTGCTTTGGGTTCCTTGGAGGAAAAAAGTTGGAATATAAATGCAATAATAGATACACACACACACACATACATACATACCACCAGCTTACCAAGAGGCTGCATGCGCTCCGACAAGAATCCTCTTGCTATATGGTCATCTGTAGTCAACTCTTGGCCCAACTACTTGACCGATGCTAAAAGGAAATGAATTACTTGGTAGACATTTTGAAATTTGCTCTTCCAGACTTATTGCTGTGCTTATACTACCGTATTTTATTTATTTATTTATTTATTTATTATTAATTCTTATTAATTATTATTATTTATTGCATTTTTATACCGCCCAACTGCCGAAGCTCCCTGGGTGGTTCACAAAAACTAAAACCATTCAAACTATAAAACAAACAGTATAAAAACATGATATAAAATACACATTAAAAACTGATTAAAAACATACCATACATGATTAAAACATCTTTAAAACATTCTAAAATTTCACTGGATAGGCCAGTGAAATGTTTATTAAAACATTTGTATCCCGCCCTATATCACAAGGATTTCAGAATGGCATACGGATAAAAAAATATATACACAGCTAAAAACAAATCAAACCATTAATCAAGCTAAAACCAGTATAGAATTTAAAATAGTATAAACCAATTAAAACAATTACAACTATGTGCAGGCTTGGTAAAATTAGCCATCAAAGGCTTTGTTAAAAAGCCATGTCTTAACTTTGTGCCGAAATGAAGCCAGCACCAGCGCCAGTCGGTCCTCCAAGGGGAGGGCATTCCACAGCTGGGGTGCCACCATAGATAGGGTGACCATATGAAAAGGAGGACAGGGCTCCTATATCTTTAACAGTTGCATAGAAAGGGGAATTTCATCAGGTGTCATTTGTATATATGGGGAACCTGGTGAAATTCCCTCTTCATCACAACAGTTAAAGCTGCAGGTGCCCTGCCCTCTTTTGTATCTGGTCAAGTGGACAGGGCTCCTGCACCTTTAGCTGCTGTGATGAAGAGGAAATTTCACCAGGTGTGACATGCACACAAATGACACCTGCTGAAATTCCCTTTTCTATGCAACTGTTAAAGATACAGGAGCCCTGTCCTCCTTTTCATATGGTCACCCAGCCCTCTCCCATGTCCCAGCATAACAGAACTTAAGTCTTGGGCAAACATATATAGGGAGAGGTGCTCCCTCAGCTATTGAGGTCCCAAGCTGTTTAGGGTTTTAAATGTTATTACCAACACTTTGAATTCTGACTGAAAGTGTACAGGCAGCCAGTGCAATTCTTTTAAGACAGGTGTTATGTAGTCTCTGTAAGATGTGCCTGCCAGTAGTCAATGGTAGCCCTATATACAGTATAGGATGACCATATGAAAAGGAGGACCGGGCTCCTGTATCTTTAACAGTTGCATAGAAAAGGGAATTTCAGCAGGTGTCATTTGTATATATGGAGAACCTGGTGAAATTCCCTCATCATCACAACAGTTTTTGTGAACCGCCCAGAGAGCTCCAGCTATTGGGCGGTATAGAAATGTAATAAATAAATAAATAAATAAATAAATAAATAAACAGTTAAAGCTGCAGGAGCTATACTAGAGTGACCAGATTTAAAAGAGGGCAGGGCTCCTGCAGCTTTAACTGTTGTGATGAAGAGGGAATTTCACCAGATTCTCCATATATATGAATGACACCTGCTGAAATTCCCTTTTCAATACAACTGTTAAAGATACAGGAGCCATGTCCTCCTTTTCATATGGTCACCCTATATATACAGCACATTGCAGAAGTCAAGTCTAGAAGTTACCAGTGCGTGCGCTACTGTCTTTAGGTCTTCCAACACTAGGAAAGGCCTTACTAGTTCATTTTATCCATTTATGTCTGATATTATCTCCCCTCACCAGCAGTATCCAAACACTGAATGTCAGAAAGCTGCATATTATTGTGTCGCTCCGGCCTTCTGCTTAAAATGCCAGTGCCACAAATTGCACACCAGGCGCAATGCCTCGTAGCAGGGCTTTCTGATCCGCTCCACACTCACGGACGAAACTTCTCTTGATCACACATAGTTAAATGTTTCATTTGTGCCCTTCATTTCTGCAAATGAAAACTGACAAGCCAGCTTCGTTAGGCTGTTTATCACACAGTAGTAATTTTTAATTTGAGGCCCAGGGATGAGAGAACAAGCCACCTTGCTCCCAAGATGCAATGCTGGTGAATACCACATACAGGCCACGTGGGGGGGGAGAGCCCTTTAACAGGGTGTGTGGGGGGGTGTAAAACAGCAAACTGCTAGTTAATTCAGCTGTGAACAAAACTCACAAGGGGTAAGATGTCAGGAGAACTTAAATCAAGCAGCTGGGAGGACCCTAAAGGAAAAATAGTGGGGGGGGATTTCAGAAGATATCTATGAAACTGCAGCTGGGAGCTACAGAACTGATGTACAAAGATGCAAGTTTATAAAACACATCCAGACTTTATATCACATTCTAAAGCCAACAATAAATCCTCTATCTCTATTTCAGCAAATGCCCATTTGCTTCCTTTGGACTACTTTAACCAAGATTCAAACTTCAAGTTCAGGGTCATTCTGAAGGATGGGTCTTGATGTGTCATATCTCCAGAAGCTACAGGCACCCATTACCTAGTGGGGACTATAACTGTTAGAGCAGTGCGACAGTGGAATCAGTTACCTAGGGAGGTTGTGGGCTCTCCTACACTAGAGGCATTCATTTGTCCAGCTGCCTCTTGAAATGCCTCTAGTGTAGGAGCCTAACAGTTAGGACAGTTTTTCCTAACACTAGGAAAAACTGTCATCCAGCATCCCTTTCAGTCATTCAATATGTACGTTCAGTGAATGTGTGGGTGGTGGCATGGTGGCACCAGACTCACCTCTCTCTCTATGCACAGGCTCTATTCCAGGGGTGGGCAACTTGTGGCTCTCCAGATGTTTTGCCTTACTACTTCCATAATGCCTTGCCATGGACTATGCTAATTAGGGCCAATGGAAGTTATACGCCCAGAAATCTGGAACTTGCCCACTTTTGGACTATTCCGATCTTGTTCCCACACGCAGATGCATGACCCATGAATATGGTTGTGTGAACGGGGCTAGCGCACAGTTAAATGCCATTAATAGCTTCCTCTGCTGATTTCGGCTAAGGATGGACAATTCTATCAATTTTGGTTTCTCTCAGTTTCTCATTTTTCTAATCTTACATTTGGTTTGTCTCAAATTTTGAGAATAATACAATGCATTTTTAATGTTATTTCCTCTAACATAACTTTTTTGTACACATTTGTTGTTGTTGTTGTTAGAAAGCTCCATTGCAGAATTCTGCGGATTTCAAAGGATAACTGGAGATTGGTTGCAATAGTGGTTCAAAGGTGCAAAATTTGTACTAACATGCAAATTGAACCAATGTCTCTCCCCCCCCACCAGCTCTAATTTCCCCAGTGGTTTTTGCTAGCCCCTTGGAAATACTGGATCTCCTCAGAAAGTATGTTTCTTCCACTTCACACTTTAGACGCTTGTGTAAGGCTTATTTGATAGTGAAGGCATTTAGTGACTTAGTCAGAGGGTCATGTCAGGGGGTTTAGTTATGACTAACTTGGGTCCAATTCATTTCAATGAATCTATCCTGAGTAGGGCTTTAATTGGATTTTATCCATTGTTCATAATCATTAAGGTAGAATGTGTTCTCTTAGTTATTTTTATATTTTATGTGGATTTTATTTTAAAGTTTTATCATTATATTCTTTTAAATCCAGTTAAGGTCTTTTATTAGAATTATTGTATTTGTTGCATTTTTGCAAACTGCTGACCTATTTTATCTCATGTACAGCACTTTGTCAGAGAGTGCTATATAAAATAATAATAATAATAATAATAATAATAATAATAATAATAATAATAATGCCACAGCTCTTGATTTGGTTGTCCTGCTTTGGTACTTACAGGTTAATCATTTTGGCGTTGCAGTTTTTTAATTGAGTATATATGTAATGATTTTGAATTATATCGAAAGCTCTCTTGAGTACTGGGGTAAGCCAATAAGAAACATATCAAATAAATTATCCAGCCTTGTGGCCAATAGTGTTTTCCTAGGAAGTTTTTTTCTTGATATTTGCAAAAAAAAAAACTGCCTTTTTTGGTGTGCCGGTAGGATAATCCAATAGAAACCATACTGAAAAGGTGTTGTCTTGAACTCCTTTTGCTGGTAAAATGTGTTATCTTTTATCTTTTCTTCTCCCTCCCCCACCCGTTTTTTTTTTTTCCCTTCCTCCGCTTTTTGCTGCCTCTGGGCAAAATCAGGTCATAAGGGAGGAGGGGCAACTAAAAGATTTCAATTCCTCTTTCCCACCTATTTTTTTTTTTCTGTCTGTCTTCCAGTAGCCAAGCTGAAACAGGACCTTTTTTAAAAGATACATATTCAAATAAGAACACTTGGGTGGTTTTTTAGGTTTTTTGTCTTTACTGTTCTTGTTCTGACATGTCAAATAAATATTTTTAGACCGCCAGCCAAGCCCACCCCCACTCTCTGCCATCTAAAGATGTCAGCTCTGACTTCCGAGCTCTTCAGTGTTCGTGAATATACATAAGGAATTAACGCTGACCTTGGGGGAATAGAACTTGGCTCTTATTGGCATGTTTGCATAGGCCTCACAAAAGGAACTCTGCCCCCTGAACAGTCAACAACCCTGGCCACGTTGGCCTCCCGTTAAAGACCAAGGGGGTGCAAACACAACCCAATTCAAATGAGGTTTCCTAGTCATTTTTAACCAATTGCTCTCCAAGGCTTTATCCCATCCTTAGCTACTTGGTCTGATCTCTCCCTTCCCACAACCTTTGTACATTCATGCTTGAACTATAAGGGGAAAAGTAGGAGGACCTTAATGAACTCCACAAGTCCTCCATCAATCATGCCCCCTGTCTCTGCCCCCCCCCCCATAGTCTTCTAAAAACAGTAGCTAAAGGGTCTATAACAAAAGTTGGGTCTGAATTACCACCCTGTCACTCAAGCACTGCTCCAGCTTTACCAGCCTAAGCCTCCCAAAGGTTCATCAAGTCCTGGAAATATAGAGTTGGAAGGGAAACTGGAGTTCATCTAGTCCAGTACCACCACCGCCTGCTCAATGCAGAGTTTGCAATGCAGGATTTCTGCATTGCAAATTTCTCCTAATGTTTAGATGGAAATTGATTGATTTCTTTGAGAATTCTTAAAGGATTCTTTCCATCCTCTCTTGCTGCTCTGTATGCTTGGAATTCCTTCCTTCCTTCTCTCCCTCCCAAAATAGCTACAAGGTGCCACTAGCTCTCTTCCTTCAAGCCCTAGCTCAAAAGTCCACCTCTTCCATTATTATTATTTTGTCTTAATCCCTCCCATCAGCTCATCCAGTAGAGGCTGGTGGCTCCTGTTCCAGCGAAGCTGTGAATCCATTCTGAGTTTCAGTCAGAACCATCCAGAACTCTAAAGGAGGTAACCAAGATGCTGAACCCATTTTGGGGACAAGCTTCCTCACTTTGGATAGCTCCTTTAGAGTTCTGTGTATGCGTGTAAGTTAAAAACGACAAGAGCTGGGCACATGGGTGCAAAATTCTTGGCTAGGCTCCAGGAGGAAAGCCAGCTGCAGGAAGTTGGTGAGCAAAAACGAGAAAGTGCACATCCCATTCTGAAGGTTTGGGTTAAGAAGATTCCTTTAAAAGCTGAGGACCGCTCAGAAGCATGCTCTATTGGTGGTGGTGGCGGTGGGGAGCCATCTCAAATAACTCACGACACAGACAATGCAGCTTTCTGTGCCATCACAAAAGTGTTGCAACTGTAAACCCAAAGCTGTCATTCCCCCCCTCTCCCCGCAACCAGAACTGGGGAGGAAGTGCTTTATTAGATATTTCCTTTCTATGTTTCTCAATTACCAATGGAGAAAGGTGATGCTGAAAAGAAAAAAGGAAGCTACGGATGTTGATGTCCATCAAGAGGACTTAGCAGCTTGCATGCTGCCCTATTATATTTTCTGCAACCTTTTCTGTTTGCTGCTCTACCCCCCCCCTTTTGTATTATTATAAAAAAATATTTTTTTCTGCATGAAATCCAAATTGCCAAGGCATGCTTGAGAACCAGCAGAACGTTTGCCAATATCCCTGGGAAAACTGACAAAATAAAGTGGGGGGGGGGGGAGAAAAGAGAAGCATGCTAGATTTCATTTTCGAAAACACGTTTTCTCTCTCACACACACACACACACACAGCCATCCAGCAATCAAAAATATTAATTCTATTGTGAGGCATGCCTCGGAAGGCATTAACTCTAGTGAACACCAGGAACGGCATATTTGAAAGGCTCATAAATGTAATGAAGTCCTTTTGACACCTGCTCTTCTCCACACTTTAAATGTGAGCCATCGGTCCAGAGGGAATCGAGGCTTTAAAAATAGAAATTATAGTAATTGTCTTCTTGGGTTATTGGGAAGGTTGTAATATACGTGGGGCTCATAAGGCGGTGGCGCGGCAAGACTGTGGTTGACAGGATGCATAAATTACCCCTGTTTTTTTATTATTTCTTTCCCCTCCCCCTCTCCAGCAGACCCACTAGCAAATCACACAGTATAAATCATTGTGTGTTAGTGCTACATTACCGCGAGGGAGAATAATATGCATGGAAATTCCATCTGAGCCATTCGGTTCACGGACGGCACTTCAGGACGCTTTGTCATCCTTCAGCATTTGAAACAAAAACAACTTAGGGAACAAACTCCTGGCAGCAACCCTTCCCTTGTGAAGCTTAGGAGAAAAGTACACCAGCCTGGTACAAGGAAATGATGGACGCGGGACTGAGGAAGGCCTTTTGTAGATGCTGGGTGCCAGTTTTATACAAGTTTAAAAGTCATGGCTTCTTCTAAAGAATCCTGGGTTTTTTAATCTGGCGAGGTACTGAGAAGCTGTGTAAGAGGCCCTTACCCTCCTTAGAGACCTACAGTTCCTAGGGGTCCCTGAAAAGTGGGAATTCAATCAGGTTAACCCTGTACTGTAGATATGGATGCAGACAATTCCCTATTTAAGAACAGCCTCTTTTTTCCCTCCTTCATTGAAGAAGGAGCGATCATGTGGCTGGCAACTGGCACTTACTCATGACTCTATGCCAATAGGAAGGCAGCACGCTTTGTTTTTATTAGACGCTCTGCCAGGGAAGGGACAGAGAGGGGAAGCAGCGCGTGCCGTTACACACAGCTCATGTTCCAGCTGCTGCCTTCAGCCGTACTATTCCACACACACAAATACACACACACACACACACACACTCCTCTCCTTTCATTTCATTCCGTGGCATCGTTTTCTGTGCCGTCTCATCACACAAGGGATGCTGTCAGCATTTGATAGCAGGGCCATGCTTTGCATGGAAGGCTGAATCTGGGGTTATGCACGTTGAAGAGAATTAGTCTTTCTTGACAACGCAATGCAGCCGTTTTAGAGTTTCAGTTCTATCTTTCTTTTTCTCCAGAGCTGGCATATCATGCCCCATAACTGTAGTGATGAAATCTTCTATGACTAAACCAATAGGCGAACCTAACCTCCCCCTGGCTTGCCCCATTGGGCCCATGACATTTCCGCTGCACCTGAAAGCAGCGTTTCCTAGGGTCCAAGTGAGACGTAACCTCTGCAGCCTGTTGTTCTTCAAGGAACTGCTCCATCCATGTATGAAGCAGGACAAGAGGCTTGTTTCTACATCAAAGGGGGTGTTCAAGTGAGAGGAGCAGAACCATATTCTCCCTCTCCCACCTTGGGGACTTAGAGACTGTTGCCCAAACCCCTTGCTTCACAAGCCCAGCTCTAACCCTGCACATGAGCTGGGAGAAACACAACTGAAGTGATGGAGTGCCAAGAGGTAATGCAGGGGAAAGGAGATTGTTCACCCGCCCCACAAGCCTCTTTTCATGTCACATGTAGACCACTATCACTACCCCATTGCCTTAAGACCACAGTACATATGCAGTATTTAGAATGTATAGGCATTGCATGTCAACGAGCATCACAAGCCCTGGATTTACACTTCGACTGACTTGCTTGTTTATACGGCACATCTATGTGCAGCAGACACGGTTTTAATAGGAAATGAACAAAACACCCGGCATTATAGGTTAGTTTGGATTCTATGGAGTCTGAGTTCCCCACCCTGTCCCTCTCCCCCTTGCAGGGACCTTGGAGGAAAGGTAAAGGGGAAATCCCCATAGATGGGAAAGGAAGGGGACTGGGAGGCTGGCTTATGAGGAATCCCTCCCCCTCATCAACACCTCAGCTAGATGGGCAAAAAAGCCCGTCTAGCTGAAATGCAGAGCGGGAGAAGAGCGGAGGCAAAGATTGACTCTACTGCTCCTCCTGTTCTTCATTAGATGGTTGTAAACCTCCAAATTCGGATGCTTATCGTCATTCCCATAGGCCTGCACCCTTAAAGTATTTTTATCCTGCTCCTCAGCCAAAAAGTCTTACATGCAGTCAGTAAAAGAAGGCAATCCCTGCCTGTACAATGATAATCTAAAAAGACGACATGCAAGGAAAAGGGGATGTAAAGGGAAGAGGAAGAAATGTAGTATTTCAGCAGTACTCTATATATTGCAGGGATAGAAAGGCATATTTTGAAGACTCCACTGTGAAGATACACTGTGTCCTCTGCCAGATGCCACTCAATGGGCTGAGGTCAGGGTTTGCCCATACAGATGCGTCCGCAAGAGCAGAGCTTTCTTTTCCCCCATAGGAATGCATGTGAGCCATTCACTTTTCTGGGAGAAAGTAAAATGTGTGTATTTTGGGGACACTGGACACATTCTGGGGACACAGACATTTCAATTTTCAGAGCACTTTGCTAAATAATAAGCTGTCCAGAGAAGCTGTGAATTCATATTTTAGACACTTCTAAGTAAAATATCAACATAAGCTATGAATATTTTGAAATATTCCAAACTTTGCCAACTTTCAGGTGTTGAGCTTTAAATCTGAAATCTAAATTTGCTTTTTGACTGCAAAAATTTAGCTCGACATTCAAAATTTGCACGTTTTCCTTTAGGTTTGCTGGCATTTCTTATATTTTTATTTTTGCAAGCATAACATACGAAATCTCATAAGCTGTCAACTGTCAAATATGAGACAGCATTACACATCTGCTAGCAAATACTGCCGGATAACAAATATTGAAGTCAAATATCGAAGTCCAGCAAAAAGTGTTGTAATTAAATCCCAGGTATCAAAGGCATATATCAAATATTTGGTGAATATTCTGCAAACATCTGCATATTTGGAAAGTAGATTTATTTCAGCTTTAGCTGATATCCATTTGTCAGGATTTCTTTAGTATAAGACACCCTGACAAATGGATGCCTCAGGAAAATACATTATCCTTTTGGTTCCATGCTAGACCTGAATTTCAACTGGGGGTTCTCTGTCACATTATTGTGAATGCACCAATAATTGCTAGCTGTGTTCTCTGTAAAATTCTCACAGCATTCTGCCCCAGATGTGGTTCCTCTAGCCCCTTCTGTATTACACACTGCAGTGTGATTATGCTTAATTAATAAATGTACTTCCAGCCCTTGGAAGTTGCAAATATTATTTATTCATGATGCTGTTCCTTACCAAACATTATGTTTGATGTTCCGGAATTAGAGAGGATATTTGAATGCATTCATCTGTCTGAGCAAAGTTTCAGTTTTGAGCAATCTTCATTGTCACCTTGCTAGAGGATTGTAGACAATGTGAACCATGATATCATTTCTCTGGCCCATACTTTCATAGTTGAACAAAAAAAACACAAAGGAAACATGGCTTCAATGAAACCAGAGAAATATATGTCAAGGGGAGTGCAATGACTCATTCTCACAAGCATTTTTTTAATTGATTGACTTAATTTATAGCCCACCTTTCCACCAAAAAAAAATTGCACTCAAGGTGGCTTACAATTTTAAAAATTAAATTAAATTAAAAACATCACCTCCAGTAGTCCCTTACCCATCCTTCTTATAGAGTTTGTATCTAGAGATGAGTGTATCCCGCTGGTTCACTCCATTCCTGTAGGTTTCCATTATATCCATTACATCTGTATTCTCCTTTAAAATCAAACACCCCAACTCGCCCCTCTTAGCTCAGAGAATTCTAGCATTAGCATAGAAAGGAACACCTATAGACAATGTCCTTCTCCAAATACCTCTGGTGTGTGCACTTTGGCCACTTTGACTAGTAATCATGTTTTACTGTGGCCTATTTCCACCCCATCCCCATTTGAGCGATCAAAAACATGTTCACCTTCATCACCAAGAGATTATCCAACCTGCACCAAAAGCTCACCATCTCCTGTGAGCTAACCCAAGGGATCCGTTTAGAAGATGCTCTGTAGGAGATGGGGAAGATCTCTGCCCAAGACCTTGAATTGCCACTACCAGTCAGAGTAGACAACTAGACCAAAGATCTAACCTAGTAGAAAGCCGCTTATTTTCTTCAACATGATCACTAAAGGTAGACATACTTCCCTGAAAAACAGATTGCCCATCAATATCAATTTTTCCAAACGTTGATCTGACCTGTGAATTGTGTGTGCATCTTAGAACTTGCTCCAGAACCCTCAGAAGATACAGGGATTCTATAGCAGCTGCTCAGGGGTTCTTTGGCCATCAACTTTACATATTACTGGCCTACAGAATGTGAATTTCTTTTGTTCAATTTGTCACACTATGTTTGAGACGGCCAGAACTTCCTTTCTACGTGGCTTGCCATGTAGAGCTGCCTTCACACAGTGGCATGTCAAGTGGAAACTGAGCCACGGCTTACTCCTGTGTTAATTGTGCCAAAGCAGTGGTCTTCTTGTTTATTAGCCACGCGTTGAGATTATTTCTCAGAGGGCTCATGGCTTAGATCATTGCCGCCTTTGTGCAATTCGGCTCATGGTTTCCAGGGGCACATTAGCTTTGATTGCAAATTGTTTTCATTAAATAAAATGTTAATTCTGTTGTTGTTTGATTCCAGATGAGTTTAGAGAATGACGATAAGCGAGCACGTACACGATCAAAGGCAATCAGAGGTGAGCACTTTGTTATTCCCCCATGTGGAATTATGTGCACAGGAAGTTAAAACAAGCAATGTGACTTTGTGTGGTTCATCTAAATGGACTTCTGTTGGAGGCCCAGAATCTTGATCGTGTGTGTGTGTGTTTAAATGGTGCATACACGCATCATCCACAACTTTTCCCAAGCACTTTCTTCGAATGACTGATATGGACACTCAAGCCAGCAACAAAACATTTCCAATCCACATTCTTCCCTCCTGCCATTTTCCTTCTTTAAAAAGCAGCGGCCTCACATGCTTTGCCTCATAGAAATCTTGATAGCTTCAGATCACTTTTATCGCATGTGCTCGGCCCGAGGCTTTGAAGTCATACATCTGAGAGAGCGAGACAGAAACTGTGCATGTTGCAGAAGCAAACAAGGCTGTCTTGTGGTGGGGATTTGAACACAAACGACTTGTTAATTCAAAGCTTGATTGCTATTTATTTTCTGACTTTGAAAGCAAAATGCCGTCATGCTTTTCACCTGGCAGAAGGAAGAAAGCCTGACATATAAAATTGGGTGCCTGATCATTGCCTTGAACATAAAAACAACACAACTCTCAACATCCAAAATCCAAATGGTGATGTTTAAATTTGATTTCTCAGTTCTGAGTGAACTCTCCATGGTGTGTGTTGGTATGGATGGATGGAAGGGCATATATGTATGCTCAATTATTGGTGACATGATTTATAACCCAGGCAAAAATAACAACACTTTTAGCTGCAAGATCTAAATGTGCAAATTTCAAAAATCTGACATGAACATTTAAGGATTTTTAAAACTAGTGTTCAGATTATTATTTTTTGAAATTACATTTTTTGCTTTACTGTTCGATACTCAAAAAGCTTTCAGTAAGTTGAATGCTAATTTATCCCCTTCAGGAGGTAGGGTGGGGGAAAGTTTGGACTCTATTCTGCTGAACAGTTGGTTTTTATCTAAAAGTTTGGGAAATGTTAAAAAGATAATGAAACTGACAAACGATCAGCATGATCTATCCCATCCACCAGGCATACTCTAGATGCACACAGAAATGTGTGCACAGGAGGGGAATTTCCAGAGGCCACAGTAAAGCCTTTAAAAAAAAAAAAAAAAACCTTCCCTCCCATTGTCCCACCAGTTCTTGGCTGGATGCACAGATATTGCCCGCATACTGGGATCCATCTAGCCATTAGTTACAAAGAGCAGCCTGTACATAACAGTGCCCTGGCACACAGATCACTCGTGCTCAGAGCACAAGTCGCCTGCCTTTGCAGCCCTGGGAAACAGCGGGACCACCGAATTTTGCCATAGGCATGCCAACATCACTGGCACTCTGTGCACACCCAGCTGAGAGCCAGCAGGGATGGGCAGTTAAAAGGGCTCATTAAGCCTTATGGGGAATCACACACACAATTCTGTGCTCGTGGTGGGAGGGGGTGGATTGTGCTGCCAGCGGAATTGCAGCAGGATGGAGAATATTTTGAGGATAAATAGCCTCCTTTCATACAATTATTAGAGTTCAGGATTACCAACGATGTAAGGCACATGCACCCACCCAGCAATAATACAGAATTAGTTTAGTGTAATCACAGTGCTATACTATGCATATTTTCTTCCTTCTAAGTGTTGAAAATCTAAGTGTTTTCAATGGAGCTTGTTCCCAGATTAGTTTACATAGGATTGCAGCCTTGGAAATAATGCATGCTACTATGTCTCTCTGAAGCTGCATTATATCAGGGCATGGCCTGAGGGCACCGTGCTGAAGCTAAGGAGGTCTGGGTCTGGTCAGTGTCTGGATGGGAGACCTCCTGGGAAACCCATATATGCCACCCTGAGTTTCTTAATGCGAGAACGAAGGGATATAAATGTACTAAAAAATCAGGGGCAGACAGAAGGTATTTTCCAGTCGATTAGTGGACTTCTGGTCTTAAGCAAAAACAAATAGTCCGAAACACTTAATACAGATTTGTTATGAATTCACTGTTAAGATTTCCAAAATGTGCATTCTTGCTTTATAAATTTAAAATACATCTGTGGACCCAAGGGATTCTGCTAGAAAAAGAAGTTGATCCCACAAGACTGAAATCACACCTGTGTTTTATATTATGGAATTCTGTTTAGGTGCTCTCTTTTTTCCCTAATTTGCAATTTGGAGGACGGGACAAAATCACAGCACTCCCTCAAAAAATAAATAAATGTTCCAATCAAAGTTAAGCATTTAGGGGAGTATCTAATGTGATGTTACTGCTAATGTAAATTACATTGTGCTAGTGTAAACAACTCCAATAATGCTTACTGGAAAACCCATCATGCCAGTAAACCCTACTGGAGTTGCATTAGAGGTCATTCACACTAGCACAACATAATTTACATTAGCAGTAGTGTCGCACTGGATACCGACCACTGATTTCAATGGGAGAGTTAAGCATGTGCTTAAATCACTCCCACTGACATCAATGGGACTCAAAAGTGCTTTACACTGGCTGGATTGTGCCTGGAAATTTTAGTTTGTTCAACATGAAACAATACGCTCAATGTTCAGGAAGTGTTAAAAACCCAACCCTTTGAAAGAAGCCAGTTCAGTTTGAACACCCTAGAAAAGCAGAGTTGCTCAGCATGCTTTGAAATCTCATAATATGAAATGCATTTGCTTGTCATATTCAATCTCTGTTTTCTAGCCCATTACTTGCCTTTTGATCTTGAAATACTCTGCCAGCAAAAAATCTCTGTAATTGCACGGTAGCTAGGACCAGCAGCATTCCTTGAAGGCTACGTTAGTTACTGAGGGTGTAGCTACTCAATTCTGTGCAACACAAGGCTGCCACTGAAGTCGGCATCCCTGTAACGTGTAGGATCACTTTTCCTACCCACCACCAGGGGGAGCTAAACAGAAAAAGGGTGGAGCCAAAAATACAGGACAAATTACCAGCATATTGTAATCTTAAAGCTCTTACTGTCATCCTTAGGAGAGGCATTTCAACTTGGACATTGCACGGCATTGCACGGACCCCCCGATCCGCTTCTCTTCCACATCTGCAATTTGCGGATTGGGCCGCTTCGCTCCACCCCACTCCACCTATAGTTCACTCCGCTCCGCTGCGGAGCTCCGGATCCGGATCGGAGCTCCGCTTTCCCCCCCCATAGGCTTGCATTGAAATCCAAAAAAGTCTACAACTTTTTTTCTGTTAAAGTTAGAAACCTCAAGTTTGGCACCATGACACCTCATGGACGTATACACATGCATGCCAAGACTCAAGCCAATCCCGTCATCCCCTGATTTTTGGGGAATTTATGAAAATCAGACACCCCATTTTCAGACATAGACTGTTCTCCAACATTTTGACAGATAAAAAAATTGGAAGCAGGCACCCTCACAGATGCCATCTAGATCCACATTCATGCCAAGTTTCAAGCAAATCCCATCATCCCCTGATTTTTAAACCTCTAACACACCACCCATAACCCCAATTCACATCCCTTTCGATATCTCCGTCAATTTTCACATTAGAAACCTCAAACTCAGCACCATGATAGATTATCCATGGATACACATGCATGCCAAGACTCAAGCCAATCCCATCATCCCCTGATTTTTGGGGAATTTATGAAAATCGGACACCCCAGTATCTCAGGGATTTAAAGCTGCAGACAGCTCAATGGAGCCATTTCAAAGGAAATCCCAACATGCCATGAATTGGGGAGTAGAGATAAACCTATATGAATTTTCTTCCACACTTGAAAAATTGATTTGGAACTTCCAAAAGTCTAAGTGAGCGCAGGAAGGACTTATCCCCTGAGTCAAAGCAAGACACACACAAACCATCCCTGCGAGGTGGGCAGGGGAGGAGGGAGGGAAGGCAGGCAGGCAGCAGACATTTCTGGGGGCATAAGGAAGTGAGCCAAGGATAGTTTCAAAGCCAGTAATGCAAACCATCCCTGTGAGGTGGGAGCAACACAGAGAGATGCCTTTTCTTTTGCATCCCATAACTAACTAGGAGGCTAGGAGGATAAGAGTAAAGCTTTGTGATCCTTGCTTCAGAGTTGATTGATTGCACTGTGATCACAGCCATTATTAAACAACAACAAAATAATAATGTTAATAATAGCAGTACTAATTAATATTAATAGCAATAATAATAACAACAACAACAATAAGGAGTTGAACCACAATGAAAGCCTGCCTGATTTCACTGAAGAGGAAAAGCCAGGAGAGATTGGGCTATGGGGTGTAAATATAAAATGGAATAAATAAATAAATAAATAAATAAATAAATAAACAAAGGAGGGGTGGAATTAAAAGCAGCAGTGTTGCTGAATAAACAACAGTAAAAAAAAATTTTTAAAGGCTATATCTGTCTTTTACCAGTAAGAGGGAAGTGGACGTGCCCAGGGGGAGGGGGAATTGTGCCAATTTTGACTGTCCCTGTCTAGGGAGCAGTCTTTAAGAAGTAAACTTACACTTCAACTCATGATAGGCATTAGCTTCAGTGTTCAGTCTCTCCACGGGTTACTCTTTGGAGGGCTCTGATGACCTTCCAAGGAGTGCACTGGGCACGTCCACATGCCCTAGGGGACCTCCTCCCCTTGCACCACATCTATTCAGTTGTTCACCAAGGTTAGGGTGGGTAGCAGTGCTGTGTTTCCTATCTGTTATTTATTTGCTTAGTATATGATTTCAGGTTGTGTTTGTGCATTTGGTGGGTTTTAAAAAACACTGGGAAAAGTCCGTTCAGACTAAGAAGAGAAGTTTCCCAGTATCCCAAGTTACCCATTTTGCCTATCCCCTCCTCCAACTTTGGGATCATGTGATCATGACCGGGAGTTGACTCTGCCCCTCAGCACTTCAAAAAGGTACCTCTCCTGCTTTTTTTACCCGATTTTTCCAAAAAATTCTAGCAAGCGAACCGCACCACGCAAAGAGCTGAGAGTAGGCTCAAAATGACCCCCAGCCACGACTCCCTAAGCACAAGAAGTTTCAGAAAGATAGCTTAAAAAACAACACAATTATCCCCTATTCTTTTCTGCAATGCAATCCTATGGGCGAAATTTTCGAAAATTGTGATCGGATCGCTCTGCGAAAAGAGAAGCGCTCCGCCTATGGGCGCTATTCTTTGCCATGCTTCTAAGGGTCCGCTGTCCGCTTCTACTCCGCCTCTGGGCAAGGTGGAGCAGGCCAATTCGCTTCTGATTCTCCGATTCTAATCGGAGCGGAGCACACCTCTAATTTCAACCTTTTAGAATGGAGGGAAAACTGCATACAATCTAGGAAACCACCCGATGGTTGGTGGTTGGGGAAAGGGCCCGGGGCCAAAGGAAGGGGGAGTGGCTATCTAAGGAACCATGGCGGGGGGGATATTGGAAGCCTGTGAGGGCCAGATTTAATCCTCAAATGTGACGTTCCCCACCCTGGCATATGCTCTGCATACAGGAGATCTCATTCAGTTTCTGGTGTCTCCAGTCAAAATAGACCAGGTAGCTAGTGATAAAAAACCATCTCCACCTGCAGCCTCAGAAAGCTGCAGCTAGTCATACAAAAATGGTTGTTCACTGTGCTGGTCCTTTGGGTGGCTGGAGAATCCAAAAGCTATAATAAGGTAATATACCTCTATTTGGACCAATCAAAGTGTCACAAAGACATAAACAAGCTTTGGAGATCTCCAGAATTGTTCTTCAGGTTGGCTGTTAAACCAATGGGTGGAGGCAAAAGAAAGTTAGAGCGTGGTATTAGAACTTCAAAGACTGAAACAGTTTTAAGCTGCAACGCCAAAGGAACTGTGCAAATTTCAGTATGTTAAGCCTCCACTAGGTACTAAACAGATCTCAACTTGCACCAAGGGTAGACTGTATAGGACGATTTGGACCAATGGTTTGAATGGGTATGATGCAACTTTATTTAACATGGGATACTGTTTTCAGTGGCAGCTCTGTGGCAAGTGCAATGTGTTGCTCCACCTTTAGAAATCACCGGAGATAGACATCTTGTTTTACTCACTTGTCTTGTCTCTGTTTTGTTTTCCTTTTTTTCTTCTCCGTCATACACCTCAGTACCTACAGAACTCATCGGCCAGGAGGTGAGGTAAGGAAAATTTCTTCTCAACTCCTCAGGGCTGATTCACACATACATGTATTTCTCTTGATACCTCACCACTTGATGACTCAGCTAAGAGCATGAACTGTTCCTGTTGAAAATTATTGTACCCGAGGTGATATGAGCTGAAACAGAAACTCTGCAGTCTCTGGTCTGGCATGGCTCCTTCACACACGCCAGGTCTTCCCTGTTTGATGTCACACATGTGTAAATTCATACTTAATTTGGTCAGAGAACATAAGACGTTTTATATTTTACTCCATAAATCCATGAGTCAGAACAACAAGAGGCCCATGATTAGGGCCAAATTGTACCCCCTCTACCAAAAAACCCCCCCCCAAAAAATCACCACCAAAAATATAAACTGTGACTTTAAGCAAAATTTTGCTGAGGATGTTCATTTGCACCCATTGGCAATTTAAAGAACACATTCTAAGTAAACTAGAACTCTTTTAAGTCCTATTGATTTCACCTGGACAGTTTCATGTACATACTTAAATCTTCCATTGAAATCAGTGTGGCTTAAAAGTGCTTAACTAGTTAATGCCCTTTTGTTTGCGTCATTCTCAAAGCGATAAGAAGTCCAGGAGGGCACAGCCTTGACAGAGTATACTTTGAACCAAAGCTAGTAAATTATACAAAATTAGCATACTAGGATATGTGGAGCTGGTAGACAGTGGCCCTCTTCCTCCACCCATCACTGCTGTATGGTATGGCCAAGCAAGAGGCAGGTAGCAAGGTTGCTGAAGCCCTTGGTGAGGGGCTGTGCCTCAGTGGTAGAACCATAGAAGTATAGAATAGTAGAGTAGGAAGGGGCCTATTAGGCTGTGGAGTCCAACCCCCTGCTCAATGCTGGAACCCACCTTAAAGCATACCTGACAGATGGCTGTCCAGCTGCATCTTGAAGGCCTCTAGTGTGGGAGAACCCACGACCTCCCTAGGTCATTGGTTCCATTGTCATATTGCTCTAACCGTCAGGAATTTTTTCCTGATGTCTGGACGGAATCTGGCTTCCTATAACTTGAGCCCATTATTCCGTGTCCTGCACTCTGGGAGGATCGAGAAGAGATCCTGGCCCTCCTCTGTGTGACAAGCTTTCAAATCCTTGAAGAGTGCTATCATGTTTCCCCTCAGTCTTCTTTTTACAAGGCTAAAATAGCCCAGTTCTTTCAGTCTCTCCTCATGGAGCTTTGTTTCCAGACCCCTGATCATCCTTGTTGCCCTCCTCTGAACCCTCTCCAGCAGAGCAACTGCTTTGCCATCTCCAGGTAGGACAAGAAACAGTCCAGCCTGAAAGCCTCTTCCAATCATTATCAACAATACTGGGCTAGATGGGTCTGTCTCCATATAAGGCAGCTTCCTATGTTCCTAAGATATCCAGCTAAGGAATCAGAACTAGCACTGGAGACTGCGAATTGGGCAAAATGGTACAGCATATGTTTCACATGCAGAAGGTCCCATCTTCAAACCCTGGCATCTCCAGAGAAGTGGATCAGGTAGCAAGTGATGGGGAAGACTTTTGCCTAAGACTCTAGAGAGCCACTGCCAGTCAGAACAGTCAATATTGGGCTGGATGGAAATCTGATAGAAGGCAGCTTCCTATGTTCTTGTGTCCTTCTCATGGGAAGGATTCAACAGTGTACTACTGTTAGCGCAATCGACATTGCACTAGCAGAAACTAGTGCTTGTGCAACATCAATAACACTTGCTAGTGCAATGAGTTTCCTGGGAAACCCAGGGTGTTAATAAGTGCTATTGACATGACGCACTGCGTGTAAACAGAGGGGGGGATCTCGCGATAAAAACATTGCGAGATCTTCACCCCTCCATTGCGCAATAACAGGTAGGTCTAGCTAAGGCCTAAGGAGAAACCACCGCAGTGACCCCCTATTCTCCTCAAGACCGCCTCCCTCTGGACCCATCCATGGATGGAGATTTCATTCAGGATGCAGGAGAGGTACAAGATCATCCAGTACAGGCTGAGACAGATGGAGGCCACCACGTTCCACGAATGAAAGCTGTCGCTTCCCCCTTTGCCACTGGGTTGGCCATCATCTTTTCCTCTCACTCTTTCATTACCTCAAGATTGATTTGTTTTCTGAGAGTTTGGTGCTCTCTAATATGCCCCCATGATGGGAGCACCATGAGAGAAATCGAGGAAACTCTTGAAGAACTTAACACAGTTCGGAACACAAGAGCATGTAAATTATAGGCTCACGAAAGACCAAGCGCTATTAGAAACATATCCGAGTGCCAAGGTTCAAGTGAGAAGAACTCTGTAGCATGGGGCAAATGACAGAGGCTGCCTTTCCTCTCCCTTTTCATTAGAACACACACACACACACACCGCATCAAAGAGTAATTGGACCTTACGTGACCCGGCATCCTAGGGTCTTTCTGCTCTGAGATCCTGCTGTTTCTCTCAAGATACCAGTTTAAAGAGCGGCAGGCACACTACTTGTCTGCCTTTTATTGCTGAACACATGAGTGGAGGTAGTAATTGAAGCTGGTGACATATTTAAGGGGCAGTTCTGAGGGTTGCACACCGCCATCACTGCAGCTGTGCTCTAATTGCCTGATTAACTGGACAATTAATCGACTAATTGAAGCCGAGGCTGTGTCTGCATGACAAAAGGGAAAGGAGGCCATGATAAAAGAAATTAGCACTGTTGCAAGAAGTAGGGGAGCAACATTGAGCGATGGCTATGAATGTCACAAGGATGATGAGACTAGTTGTGCCTTTTTTTTTTAATGTGCCCCTATTTTGGAAAGCATAGAGCCCTATTCAGGCAGTCTGAACTGCCCGAAGAGGGCCAAAGTGTGGGGAGAAGGAGCACTTCAGCCCCACGCCTCTCCCTCGTTGTGTTTGTTGTTCCTTACTCATGAAGGGTGACTTTGTGAAGAGGAGAACCTCCTGTCACCATGGAGCCTCGTTGTGGAGCTTCTCTGTTTGAGAATGCTGAAAGATCTGTGTTCTGGCTTGCATGGAGCCTCCACAGGTACAAGAGGCTCCCCACTTCACAAGGTCGTCCTTCATGAAAACGAATGACAAAAACGATTTGAGAGGGGGGGGCAGGACTGGAGCACTCTTCTCCTCATGACTATTGTCTTATTCAGGTTCAGAATGCCTGAATAATCATGGAATCATAGAATAGTAGAGTTGGAAGGGGCCTAAAGGCCATCGAGTCCAACCCCCTGCTCAATGCAGGAATCCACCCTATGGTTGTCCAGCTGCCTCTGGAATGCCTCTAGTGTGCGAGAGACCACAACCTCCCTAGGTAACTGGTTCCAGTGTTGTACTGCTCTGTCAGAAGTTTTTCCTGATGTCCAGCCGGAATCTGGCTTCCTGTAACCTGAGCCCGTTATTCCGTGTCCAGCACTCTGGGAGGATCGAGAAGAGATCCTGGCCCTCCTCTGTGTGACAATCTTTTAAGTATTGGAAGAGTGCTCTCATGTCTCCCCTCAATCTTCTCTTCTCCAGGCTAAACAGGCCCAGTTCTTTCAGTCTCTCTTCATAGGGCTTTGTTTCCAGACCCCTGATCATCCTGGTTGCCCTCCTCTGAACACGCTCCAGCTTGTCTGCGTCCTTCCTGAATTGTGGAGCCCAGAACTGGACGCAATACTCTAGATGAGGCCTAACCAGGGCTGAATAGAGAGGAACCAGTAGCTCACGCGATTTGGAAGCTCTACTTCTATTAATACGGCTAAAGTCTTTTTGTGGAGGAAGAATTATCTGTGCCCTGGAGTACAGGGGCCACCTACCATAGAGGGTGGCAGGACCTGGAGGCACCTGGTGGGTTTTTAAGAGATATCAAACCAGGGCTATAGCCAAAGAGGTCTATGCCGCAAGAATTTATCTCCCCCAAGTTTTCTTTTTAAAAGGGCTTTTTAACGTGTGTCTTGACAGCTTTAGTTGGAAGAGTAAGATCTTGTTTTTAGAGTAGTTTCTGGTTTTTTAAAAAAGTCGTTGGTGACTGATGTCCCCCAAAAGTGGTACTGCTCCAAACTCTGTTCACCTCTTCCCTCCAATGCACACACACACAAATAATTCCAATTGGTTCAGGGTGGATTTTTCCAGATTACCATCACCCTAAACGTATTTAAGTGGTCCTGATAATATTTTCCACTATGGCTTTGAATAAGGCAAGGTAAGAGAAGATATTAATAGTGCAATTCTATGCATGCCACAAATTCAAATGTCTTTAAGGGGGGGAGGGGTTAGACAAATGCATGGAGGATTAAGCTATCTAAGGCTATTAGCCAGGAGGGCTATATGCCACCTCTAGGATCAGAGGTACTATGCCTCTGAATACCAGTGGAAAGAGCTACTGCCCTCATGTCCTGCTCGTGGTATTCCCAGATGCATTTGGTTGGCCACCGTGGGAAACAGAATGATGGACTAGATAAGCCTTTGATATGATCCAGCATAGCTGCTCTTATCTCCTTATGGGAGGCTGATTCACTCATTTATTTATCTACTCCTTATATTTCTATACCACCCAATAGCCAACGTTCTCAGGGCGATTCACAATAATTAAAAGCTGGCAGACATGCCTTCACATTTCACCTGTGCCATAGACAAAAGATATTTTCATAGGGAACATCTGTGTTTATGGTGGCTGTGGAAAAAAGACTTTCCAGGGTGACACCCAGCCCATGTGCACCCAACCTTGTGTGTAAGCAAACCATAGATTGTGACAGAGTGGTGCCCATACATTCAAGTTTCTGGCCTTCATGGTTTGGAAGAGAAGTTTGAAAAAGGACAAGTTGATGGTGGGAGCTTAAAATAGGGTGTGATACCTTAGAGACTGCCTCAGCATTTATGTCCCTGCCCAGTCTTTGCAATGCTAAGAAGGGGCACTTTTAATGGTGTTGTCTGGTCCTGAGGTTCACCTTAGGAGCACTAGTAGCAGTGGATTTAGGGTTGTGGCACCCACCCTCTGGAATGCACTCCCAATTGATACTAGATTGATGCCTGCAATTCATCTCTTTAAGACGTATTGTATCTCTTTTCACAGGCTTTTCTTAACCTAGTCAGTTGATTATAGGTTTATTGTTGATCAGTAGAATGATTATTTTATTGTCGTATTTTATTGTTATACTTTAGTGTTGCAGTTCTTTTTACGTTCACCGCTGTGACAATTTTTGTTGGGAAGCTGTATATAAATTGGCAAAGTCAATAAATAAGTAAAACAATTGCACCATGGTCATGTGAAAACACCCAAATTAATCAAAGATAGCGTGAGACATATGACTGTATGCCTTTAGGATCCACCACTGTCTGAAAGACATAGAGTCCACATTTAATTGTGTGTGCATGTGCATCAGTAATAAATAAATAAAAGCCCCATAGTAAGAGGTGAGTGTGGGAGTTGTCTGGTTTTAAAAGGCTTGCTCTTACACATGCAAATCTTTAATTAAACATACTCATAAAACTATAATGAACCGTTCATTTAATTAAATAGGGCGAGTCATTTCATTAATTTTTAGTAAACTGCAGAGCTGCTGCGTTGCCCTCCTCTGCTGGAATTCAAAGGGAAGAGATGAACTGTTTAAAGGAAATTATCTTTTCTTGCATGGGGCAGTTAGGTGGTTCCACTGGTTTCAAATGTACACGGGCTTTGTTTAAATGCTCTCGATAGCTGGTGTACTTTGATATTTCAAAAAGATTTCTTTTCTTCTTGAAGTCATGCCTGCTTTTTGTTTCTTGGTTTTGTCACCCTCCTAACTTAGCTGCCCCACTCCAGGATGTAATGGATCGGGACACATCCGGGGAAAGTATGCAAGGCACAGGAGGTGAGTTTCAATTACCATCACCAATGCCACTGCCACCATTGTCATCCTCATCAAATGAAAACACTTCCATCCAGGGGGCTATTGTCATGTCTAGCCTTGCTCCCCTTAGGTTGGGGAAAGGAGTTTCAGGCAATCAATCAGAATCAGATTCTGAAGCAGAAGAGGCGGGCCAGAAACATACCCGCCTATACCAATGGGGGAGGCAGCTCTCATGGACTCTTTGCCAGCTCAGACTGAACCTTCTCCTGAGCTTATCTTCTCAAGTGTAAACAACACACAGTCAGTAGGAAATCAGTATTCTTCCGAGGGGGAGGGCACGGAGAGGCTAGCCGATCCTAGAGTACGCCGCAGACTAAAACGGGAAGGTGAAAGTCAGCCCGGCTAGCATATCGTCAGAAGCTGCATCAGAACCAGTCTCCCTGAAATTAAAGCATTCTGGGAAAAGGCTTTCCATTCTTCTTCTTGAAAGGACAGTTGTCTCACTTAGTTTGCATAGTTTTTCCTAGAGGAAAGATCCTAGAGATTAGACTCTCTTCAGGTGGGAAGAGATGTTTATTGCTTGAATAAAGCTTTGTGGGCTACTTGGCAGACCTCTTTATTGTCTCCCAATAAGACGGGAGTTCTTGGGAAACACAACAACTGTCTTCACGGCGCCGGGTTAGTGCAACCTCCCTCTGAAACACCACACTTTCCCTCTCTTGGGGTGGTGTTGGGTAATCCCAACACTGAGGAGGGAGCGCAGGGTTTCTGGGCAGCCATCCGGGTATTGGAGCCGCTCCCGCCTGGTGGAAGGTGACCAATTACTGTCGCAGTGCAGATCCGCAGTCACCGTGGGGTTTTCCCTGTGTTCAGACTAGGGATGTGCTCCGCTTCTAATCGGACTGGAGAAGCAGTAGCGGAGCGGGGGGCTTCGCCTGCCCTTAAGGCGGAGGCGAAGAGGATTGGGGGGCCGGCGGAGCGTGGCGAAGAGGATCGAGGTGGAGGCGGATCCTTCGCCTCGATCCGGAGCTCCGCCGGAAAGGTAAGTGGGGTTTACCGGGCCCTGCCGCTGTCGCTGTCGCCCATGCGGCGACGGCAGCAGGGCCCGGTAACGCCCCCCGCCCTCCTCTCCCTTACCTGCCTCCGTCCG
Organism: Elgaria multicarinata webbii; assembly: GCF_023053635.1. Lineage (NCBI taxonomy): Eukaryota > Metazoa > Chordata > Lepidosauria > Squamata > Anguidae > Elgaria > Elgaria multicarinata. The sequence goes on along the minus strand of NC_086171.1, from coordinate 210,650,603 downwards.
CAGTCCGTCGCCGTCTCCAATTGAGCCCGTGGTTCCAGCAGGAAGTCTGGGCCGCCCTTGCGGCCCAGACTTCCTGGTGGAACCACGGGCTCAATTGAAGACGGCGACGGACCATGGACGGAGGCAGGTAAGGCCCCCCTCCTCCTTACCGGGCTCTGCTGCCGTCGCCGCATGGGTGGCGATGGCGGCAGGGCCCAGTAACCCCCCCTATGGGGGGGACCAGAGCTCCAATCCGGATCCGGAGCTCCGAGCGGAGCGGAGTGGGCACAGGCGGAGTGGGGGCGGGGCGGAGCGGGCCAATCCGAAAATGGTGGATCTTAAAGTGAAGCGGAGTGGGGGGTCCGTGCACACCCCTAGTTCAGACTGCCCCAGCAAGGGAGTGCATGGAAGCAGCTTTGGAATTTGTGACAGATATAGATGGGGAGGGAATCTCCCTCATGCAGCTGTGTATGAGCTGTGTAAAGTGCCGTTCTGATTGTTCCAACCTGGTGTCTTCCAGATGTGGCCTCCCTGTCGGTATTGCCACTGATGGGAGTTGGTGTGACATATCTGAAGGGCATCAGGTTGGGAAAGGCTGAATTCTCCTGTGCTTTTGCCCTTAGCAATAGTGAAGTGACATAGCATCGATGTTTGCAGAGATTCTGCAGAAGCATTTGCAGGCCTATTTCCAGTCCCAGGGCTCTCAAAGCAGGTTTCTGGGGGTTAACAGAACTGGTGTTGGATTTTCTTCAGTGGCAGCTGCAGTGAAACTGTAACATTTAAAACGCTAAAATGAAATTGGTATATCATCTTGATAACTGACAAGCTGGTTTCCTGCCTCATTTGAAGCTGGTGCATAAAAAAGTTACGGAAACCTTTAAAAACTGAGGGTTGATTCACAGATGGGGGTGTTAAGTATAAAAGTTTTAAGATGGTAGAACCAGTAACTTTCAAACTTGCCTAAATTTTCTGAAATTCACTTGGACACTCGCTTTGGCTCACTCCCATTTTCACTTTTGACCCTTTTCACCTCATTTGAATGAGGAAAGTGCTCATTTCTGTGCCTATTTTTCAAAAGTGTGCACTTTTCCCCCATTGAGTAAAGCATGAAAATACTTTTTTTAAAAAAAATGAACATTTCAAAGTACACATATTTTTTAAAATCACCACTTTTTGAACATGAACACAGATTCAGGAATTTGCTAACATTTTTCAAACCAAAGTAGTCCTGCTCCCATTTGCATTTAGGACAGCAAAAGGGAAGGAAATGAAGGCAGAGGTAGTTGATTGATGGCTAGTTATCTGAGCTTAAACATTTTTCAGCAAAATGCTATACATGTATATTCAGAAGTAAGACCCACTGTGTTCAGTGACATACACCAAACAGAGCCTGGTGCAAAAGATATGCACTTAGAATTAAAGGGTGCGGAGCCCAGGAATTTGTTTTGAGGACCAGAACTGAATGGAGCTCACAGTTCTTCTGCACAAAATTCACTCTTCGTTGCCCCACAAGCTTTCTTCATTTCAGCAATCTGGCTAGAGTGGGGAAGTCATTTTGTTGCTGCTGTTATTAAACATTTGGGAGTCAGAAGTCCTTGCAGATCTACTGCAAATCACTCACTGATCTTCCAGGAGTTATAGATCTATCCTGTATGAAAGAAATACACTCTTCCAGATCTTCCTCCCAAGGCTGATATTCTCCTCCCATCATCATTACCTCAAGACTTTTCTTTGATACTTGCAGTAACAAAATAACTGCCCTGCTGAATCAGACCCATCTAGGACTCCACCATTCTGTTCCCCACAGTGGTTATTCACTGTGCTGGATAAATATCACACTAATGCCAGTAGATTGGCATAATAATGTCAATAGAGCCAGTGTGATGTAGTGGTTAGAGTGTTGGACTGGGACTCAGGAGATCCAGGTTCTAATCCTCCCCTAAACCATGAATCTCACTGGGAGACTTTGTGCCACTTACTGAATCTCGGCCTAACCTACCTCACAGGGTTGTTGTGAACGTAACATGGAGAGGAGGACCGTGTAAGCTGCTTTGGGTTCCTTGTAAGAGGAAAAAAGTCGCAATATAAATAAATAATAATAGTTGTTGTTGCTATTCCTAAACACAGACGTAACTTAGCACCCCAAAGCATAAAACTCATAATAGCTATTTTTACTGTGATCCCAAAAATATTAGTTGCCTTGAGTGCCAGTTGGATCGAAAAGATGAACCATGTTATCATGATCATGTAATTTAGCCTACCATTACTAGATGTAGCTCCTTTTGACACCTGAACCCAGCATATTCCAGTGAAACTTCTCTCTCTTTCTTCTATGTTCTAGTTTACAAAGTTGCCCACTAGCAAAGAAGAGGAAACTTCAACATGCAGAGGCAGAACATCTGGCATCCAAGAGGAAATCCCACCCCCTTAAACTAGCCCTTGATGAAGGCTACAATGTCGACAGCGATGGGAGTGAAGAGGCAGAGGCCAAAGAGGCAGAGGAGTCTGTGACGGATGATTCTGAAGGCACGCTGGAGGAGGAGGAAGAGGCAGAGACGATAGACCAAGAGGAAGTCTGCAGCAGCCCTCCACCAGAAGAAGGTGTTTTATTTTATTACTGACTGCAGAATTTTAATTTATGTATAGGAATAAGGCAGGGTGTGTTATGAATCTCGAGCTATAGCTCCTCATAATAATATATGGAGGGATTCTCCAACTATACTCAACCAAAGGACAACAAAGGAGGAGGCATTTAATTGGAGAGACTATTCTGAGCATAACTGGTGATAAGTTCTTAAGATGTTCAACATTAGTTTAGAAATAGTATCTTCGTACCTTGCCTTTAAAAAAAAAAACCGTTTCTCTGGAAAACTTTGCCCAGAGATGCTCACCTGGTGCTTTCTTTAAAGTCATTTTGGCACCAGGTGACAACTTTTTTAAAAACCTGTGATTTTAATAAGTATGTGACTTAGTGTTTTTAACTACTTTTTATGGGTTGTGTTCTCTTGGTCTGACTCTTTTTGTCTGGAAAAAGTATTTTATGCTGCAAACTGTGATTTTTATGGCATTGTATTTATAGATTTTATTTTATTGTTTTACGTGTCCCACCCAGAGAATAATGCGATTGCATGGTTTTATATCAGGGGTGGTCAACTTGTCGCCCTTCCTGATGTTTTGGCCTACAACTCTCATCATTGGCTCTGCTGGCTACGATGGATGGGAGTTGTTGGTTACAAGTTGACCAGTCCCCTTTTTAGAAATATAGTAACCAAACAAGTAAGATGTTTGTAATACCTTTAATGCCCATTTTGCACCTATCTACATTGTATCTGGGGCAGGCAAGCCTTTTGCTTACCTGTAGCTACACTACCAATGCAAGGTGCTTTCAGGACAGACCATTCGATTAGTACCTCATCTCTTGCTGCCAATGGAAATCCCTTAAGCACAGTGGGTACCAATTCACCGCAAAGCTTGTTGGCACCGAGAAGAAAGCATTCTTGGAACAACCAAAGGCAGTTTGGCTTGAGGACCCCAGGCTCATTGCTCTCTCCATGTAAATGTAGGTAATGATGTATATCTTCGTTGGCATCAACCTTCTGTGTGATGTTTTCTGCACGTAAATATTGGTCCAGAGAGGCACAAGACAAAGCACACAAGTGTCTAGTTGATGACTTCAGGCAGCATCCTGGGGAAAATAAATGTCAGATGTTGACATTCATCTCATCAGAGGGAGCAATTTTAGGATAGAAAACTGCCTGTTTACCTGCCATTGCTGAATGCTATAAATATGGCTGCATCAGAAATGCAATAGCAAGACAAGGGTTGTGGTTAAACCTTCAAAATGGGCTATTCACAAGCTTCTGTGGTTCCCCTCCCCTCTTTCTTTCCCATTTACAGGGCTGAACCCCAGAAACCCACATTATGGGCAAAGTATGGGCACTTTTACACCAGGCCGTCTCAAGGCCAGCTACAACAGCTATCAAGAAATAATTGCCAACTCTCTTTTAAATCTAGGCCAAATAGCGGAAGGAACTCTTGCGACCAAGGGGCAAGTGTCTGGAAGTGAAGGACAAGTCTCCAGTGCTGGGGAAAATGTTGGGCACTTGCCACATGGAGAAGCAGAGGAGGAAGAGGAAGAAGAGGAAGAGGAGGAGGAGGAGGAGGAAGAGGCAGTTGAGGAGGAATGTGAAAAGGAGATCATCATCCAGACGGAGGATGCAGAGGAAGTAATCGAGGTCACCAGTGAACGCAGCAGTGATATGTGCCTGGAACATCGGGATGATGAGGTGAGCTATGAGGAATCTTGCAAACTGCAAAAGAGTGAGGAAGAAGAGGAGGAGGAGAATGAAGAGGAGGAAGAGGAAGAGGAAGAAGAGGAGGAAGAGGAAGAAGAATATGACGAGGAGGAGGAGGAGGAAGAAGAGGAAGAGGAGGAAGAGGAGGAGGATTCGGCGACCAAAGTGATCTGTGAAGAAGCTCCTCACACATCTCAGGATTCCCCAAAAACCCACTGTGAAGGACCGATGGTCAGCCCTAAGCCTGAATATTCTGTAATTGTGGAGGTGAGATCAGACGACGACAAGGACGATGATTCCCACTCCCAGAAATCCACTGTGACCGATGAATCTGAGATGTATGACATGATGACCCGGGGGAACTTAGGACTCTTGGAACAGGCCATTGCGCTGAAAGCTGAACAAGTAAAAGTTGTGAGGGAGCCTGGCCAGCAGCTGACAGAGGAGCATGTAAAACATTTCCAGGTTGAGGAGAAGCAAAACAAAGGCCTGGACTCCATCAGAAAGAGCTACTATAGCAAAGGTGAGGGCTTCTCCCTTCCAATGGCAAAGAAACTGAGCTTGGTTGGGCCTGGGAGCTCCAACCCTATTAATCTAAACAATCCCTGCTTCCAGCTCACTGCTTTCAACCGAGGCTGGTGAAAGGTTTTATGTCCATTAAATGCAAAGCAATCACAGGATGCTCCCACTGCCCCCTTGCCCCTAAAAGTATGATGCAAATACTCTCTCCTCACATCATCATGCCCTGCTGGGGTAACCAATGCTGCAGCTTTGAAAGTGGATGTTTCTGTACCAATGCTGAGTCTGTATCCTGCAATAAACCATTTGTTGCTGGTTTGCACTGACATTAAGGTTCTTGTTGTGACCCTATGACTGCCAGAGTAGTAGAAACAGAACCTTCAGAAACGGTTTATTATTAAATCTTTTCCCCACTCCTACTCCAGTGATATACAACAGAGAGATAGAGAGAGAGAATCTTCTCTCTGTCTCTCAGACTTTCAATTCATTCAGGGAAACAGTTTGTTAGGTTCAAGACAAACAAAAAGGAAATATTTTTCATACTGTGCGAATTAATTTTTTGGATTTGTTGTCACAAGCTGTGAGTGTGGACTTTAGCACAGATGACTTTATAAAAGGATTTGAGTCTCAAGAAATAGCTGAGCAGCAGTGAGAGGGAGCTGTCCTGTCTCGAGACAGTGGCTCCCAACGGAGGATACGAACATATGAGGATTTTGTCCCCTTTTGTTTAACATCAGAACATGCCCTGTTCACACCCGCAAACTTGAGTGCATTTATGAGTAAAGCTTGCATATTCTCACGCTTGTGATTGTGTTCGCAAAACACGTACTTTAGAAAAATGTGCATTTTTAAAATGTGCATGTGGGGGGTGGGGAAATAATATGCCTTTTTATGCTGTTGTCAATGGGGGGAAATGCACATTTGGCTGTGCACTTTAAAGAAATGTGCACCCAAATCCACACTTTTCCCGTTTGAACAACAACAAAAGCTCACAATTGGAAATGGGAATGAAGTTGACCAAGCTTCAAATTGGAACTCAAGCCGCCCTGACTGACCCGGCTTCCCTCAACCGTTGTCTCAGTCATGCCCTGCTTACCAGGGGCATCTGGCTGGTTGCTGGAGAAGATTATTATTTGGACTAATACACCAAGGCAATTCTTTTTTCTCTTTTTTGCTTTTATGCCCATAGGATTGCAGTTCTATAGCTCAAGTTGCTACTTGCATAATTGCAGCTGATCCATAGAATCAAGATGTAGTAAACGTCGAGCGTCATCAGTCGAGCGTTTTATTGCATGCTCGCTACTGCCCACTTACGAATGCTCATGCATCCTTTAGATGACGTTGTCTGCCTCCCACGTGCCTCTTACTCCTTCCACTCGTTTTTCCATTGAAAATAGACTCCTTTTAATCCGGCTTTTTCTTTAAAGAAAAAAATGAACTGTGCTGCCATTTCCTGCTGTGTGCAGGAAAAGCAGCGCAATATAAACGGCCCCTGAATGGGCCATGTGGTCATTGCTGCTTCCTCGTTCTCTCCCCGTGTAAAGAGACTGTCGCTATTGTGGGACAGCAGCAGGAGGCCATAGCGACGGTAGGAAAACACAAAAATCCACCCATCTGATGACGCCTGCACTGGCCCCATTCAGACAACATGCTAAACCATGCCGCTTAACCACAAAATGGTTAACGGAATGCTTTATTTATTTATTTATTTATTTATTTATTTATTTATTAAATTTATATACCACCCCATAGCTGAAGCTCTCTGGGCGGTTTACAAAAATGCATTAACCTTAATGCATTCCATTAACCACTTTGTGGTTAAGCAGCATGGTTTGGTGTGTTGTCTGAACGGGGCTGATGAGTTCTAGGGATAAGACAGGCAACAATAGCAAAAGAACTAAGCTTCATTCCCAAGGGTATTTGCACCATCGGTTTGCTCTTTCCACGTCCTTTTAGTGCAAATGTACACATCCTGTTCCTCTAGATACCTCCACACATCTTTAGTAGACTTGCCACTGAGATGTTAACTAAAGCAAAATGCAAACCAGATTTGAAGGTTCTTCCTCAGATTATTCATATGAAGAATTTCCAGGGAAACAGCAAGAATTCCATTAAGACTACTTTAATATCTCACGGATATTAGCACATCTCTACTGCCTCAAAATCTTCTTCCTGAACCTTCTTCTCCGCTCATTTCTTAGATCCTTCAAGACCTGAGAAGCGTGAGATCAAATGCCCAACTCCTGGTTGCGATGGCACGGGTCATGTCACAGGGCTGTATCCCCACCATCGCAGCTTGTCTGGCTGCCCGCACAAAGACAGGATCCCTCCTGAAAGTAAGTGTGTGTTCATGCTAGTCACACAACAGAACTTGTCTGATCAGTGCTGCAGCTTCAGCTACGCTTACTTTTATGAAATAATGAGTTCATCAAAGGAAGGCCTTTTCCATGCTGGCCCCCCAGTTGTGGCGTATCCTTCCCAGATAGGTTCACCTGATGCCTAGTCTTTTTAACACCAGCTGAAGAACTTTTTTAAAAAAATTCTCCCAGGATTTTTAATCCTTCAGTTTTTTTAAAAAAATGGTATTTGTGCCTTTTAGAACTTAGTGCTGCTGTTGATTTTACTTTGGTTTTATTCTGTTGGTTTCTTTTAAGGTGCTTATACTATGTTTTCTTTTTATATGTTATGGTTTTAGCACTATCAAGGCTATTAATGGATGTTCGTCCTGAGGGTTGTTTGCTGCCTCCAGTGTCAGAGGCAATATGCCTATGACTATATACGTGTTGTTGAGGAACATAACCAGGAGGGTGCTGTCCTACTTGTGGGTTTCCCATGGGCTGCTGATTGGCCATTCTGCAAACAGAATACTGGATGAGATGGGCACTTTGCCTGATCCAGCACAACTCTTCTTATGTTCTTATTTTGTGAACTGCCCAGAGAGCTCTATTAGACATTATGGAAATGTAATAAATGAATGGATTTATTAGTAGGTTCAGCAACTCTAGTGTACATGGAGTTGGAGTGTTCCAGGTACAGCATGGCAAAGGTGAAGCTGAAGAAGGGAACAACTCAGTCAGGTAGCAGCTGAGCCAACCAGGGTGGGCCCACAGCTTAGGGGTAGATAATGTTGTTTGCATTGAGAAAGTATCTCAGGTAGAGGGCTAAACAAAGAGACAAGTGCATAGCCAGAGGAAACTTGATGGACTGGTGCTCTGCCTCAATATATGACAGAGTCATCTGTCAGGAGAAAAAAACTGAGAAGGAATATATGAGGCCATGTGAAGTAGCAGTGAGGCTCAGACTAAGGACTCCATCACACATTACTTTTTTTTTTTAATTGCACAAAAATATCTCAGGCATAAACTTAAAAATGCACAGTGTGAAGGGGAAGGGGAAGCTCCCTATTGAATATACCCTTGATCCCAAGCCCCGGTTTGCCTCTGTGAAATGTGTGAAATGGCCTGAAGGTCACACAGACTTCCCTCATTGGCCATTTGCTCTATAAGACTCCAAGGTGTCCATTGATTTCTACATGACCTGCTTCATTACAGCTTGTGCAGTGCATTAGCTAAAATTGCAAGCTTACAACCCAGTACAGCTCTCATCTCGGCCATGACTGATCTCACTAGGTTGCCTGAAGCAAGCTACTATTCCTTCAGGTTCAGACACAGAGAGAGAGACACCCATCTGCAGTATAGAGATGGTTATTGTGACCTGTCCTGCAGAGTTGTTGTGAGGATGGCTGACAGAATGAAAACCATTGGATGCATCCTTTATCTCCCTAGGATCACCCACTGAGACCATGTGGATGATCTTGTAGTTTGTTCCCAATTCCCTACTCTCTACATTGTGTTATTACATTCGTATCCTGCTTGTGGAGTTCCCAGAGGAATTCGGTTTGCCACTGTGGGAACAGAATGCTGTACAAGATAACCTTTGGTCTGATCCAGCATGACTCTTCTTATGTTCTTATGTCTAATTTTTAAATTATGCATATTTATGCTTCTACCAACAAAACAGCATGGACATTTACTTTCCACCTCATGGAGAAAATGTTGTTTTGTCCAGTAACTAACAACCATCCCTTGGTTCTTCAATGTTCTGAATACTTACAGATAGGGTGACCATATTTTGGAAACCAAAAAGGAGGACAACATGGTCGCCCCCAAGGGGGCGTGTCTAGTACCAAGGGGGCGTGCCCACCCAAAAATAGCCTTGGTCACATGTCTGATTTTACAGCACACATTTAAGACAAATCTGTTCTACATAAAATCACTGAAATAAAGAACAAGTGAGAGATTCAATGTATCTGAAATTAACTTCACTCACTCCTACTTTTGTAGGTTTTGCTGTACTTTGAAACTTTTGCTATACTCTGTGTGTGACATTCTCCCTTTCCCTCAAATATCTTTTCTGACTTTATCTTCACTTATTGCAAGCTGCTGTTGTTGTTAACAGGGTTTGCTACTGCCCCCAGATTGTTTCAAATTTGGTACAGCTAAAGCTCTACCTAAAAGCTTTCATGGTGCCAACTTTCAGCTCTTTATCTTTAAAAATGACAGTTTAAAAAATAATTTTAAAACCTCATTTTAAAAAAAATTCCTAAAAAATCAATGGATGAACAGATATGTTTCAAATTTGGTGTGGCTAAAGCTCTACCTAAATCCTATCATGGTACAAAGTTTCATCTCTTTATCTTTAAAAATGACGATTTAAAAAATAATAATTTTAAAATCTCAATTTTTAAAAAATTCCTAAAAAATCAATGGATGAACGGATCTGTTTCAAATTTGGTGTGGCTAAAGCTCTACCTAAATCCTATCATGGTACAAAGTTTCATCTCTTTATCTTTAAAAATGACGATTTAAAAAATAATAATTTTAAAACCTCAATTTTTAAAAAATTCCTAAAAAATCAATGGATGAATGGATCTGTTTCAAATTTGGTGTGACTAAAGCCCTTCCTAAGAGCTACCATTGTGCCAAGTTTCATGTCTTTATCTTAAAAAATTACGGAGTTGTAAGCATTTTTGTTAATTCCCATTAGAGCTGCTCTTTAAAAAAAAAATCCGGATTTCCCCTCCCCCTCCCGGATTTGCCATCAAAAACCCAGACAAATCCAGTCATATGGTCACCCTACTTACAGACCAATCCTATGCTTCCTACTTGGAAACAAGTCCCATCAAATCTTGCTTAATATCCTTGCATGTATGCAAGGAAAACCAAACAAAAATCTATCTCTTTTCTCTCAGTAAATATAATTTTGCAATGTAAAAGTATATGAGCTGCATGAACAACGGCTTTGGGTGATGCTTGTACGTTGCATAAAAAGCTCAATTTTGTTGCAACTCAGATTTGTTTTTAAGTTTAACTGTCATGTTGTCGAGTCAGAAAATACGTGAATTTCAAAACAGGATAGTTGATTTAAAACCAGTGATTTATATAAAGGGGCAATTCCTTGTGTCAAGCAATAATCTAGATTCCCTAAATTAAAAGGCAATCAGTGTTCTAGCTCATGTAGAGAGCCTCCACAGACACAGAGAGCCATGATTGTGCAGAAGGAGAGAGGCAGGGCTATAGCATTCCTTGTCATCGTGTGTTTGCTCTATTGAGGTACGGAACACCTGAACAGGGCACGCATTTCAATTATTTCTGCATCATTTTGCATTATAGGTGCCCATTGCTTTACATTAGACTCCCGTGTTCTAGCGAGTATAGCATATTGGTTAAGAGATTGAGCTCTAAGCTATGGTGTCCCTGGTTTTTCACTTCATCTTGGAACTTATTGGTTGGCCATATTCCTCTCTCACACACACACCTGGAATAAGGGGATCATATTATTGGTTTATCTGAAAGAGTTGTGGAAATGGGAGAGTTAAGTGTGTGCTTAACTTTCTCTCACTGGAATCAGTAGAACTTCAGAATGACTTATGGCCCTAGATTTTATAGGCAGATCTCCTGACATAATCCATGGTATGATGGCCCATGATATAGTCACCTTGATGTTGCTAAGCAGTATGGGGCTGGTTAGTCCCTGTTTGAGAGCTCACCTGGAAGCAACATGTAAGTCACCTTGACTTCCATAATAGAAGGAAAGGAAAGGAACCTCTCGTGCAAGTACTGAGTCACTACTGACTCTTGGAGGGACGCCAGCTTTCGCTGACGTTTTCCTGGCAGGCCTTATAGCGGGGTGGTTTGCCGTAGACCTGAGCCAGCTGCCTGAAACCAGCTTCCGCTGGGATCAAATGCAGGCCGTGGGGAGAGTTTCAGCTGCAGAAACTGCTGCTATACTGCTCTGCGCCACACGAGGCTCTCCATAATAGAAGGTGGAATATTATTTATTTATACCCCACTCTTTAGCGAAAAAGGCTCCTGGAGCAGTTTACAAAGATCAATAATAATAATAATAATGCAATAGTACGTGCAGCTGAAATAATCACAGATTATCTGTTTATCCATGCATCCATTTCCCACTTCCTCTATTGCTTCCCTATATCTATTTTAGATTGTAAGCCCCTTGAGGTAAAACTTATCATACCTGTTCTTTGTAAAGCATCATGTACATAGATGGTGCTATATAAATAAATATTACCCTATTTCTTCGATTCTAAGACGGACTTTTTTCCCATATAAACATCTCTAAAAATGGGGTGCGTCTTAGAATCGCGGGTGTGTCTTAGGGGATTTTTTTCTGTTGGTGGTACTGAAATTAGTGTGCGTCTTACAATCGATGGCATCTTACAATCGAAGAAATACGGTACTATAATAACAGAAATATATTCAGTAATCGTTATTCAGTTTATCGATATTATTTTTTAAGGCACAAAGAAGAGTAGAACTATTAAGTATTCAGTCTTGCCTGGGATGAATCAGTCTATATCCATTTCCATGAAATGTTATAAAGAGGGAGTTGATATTATCTCAACATATTTTGTAAGCAGCCAGGGGGAGGGGGGAGAGAAAGACAGACAGACAGACAGAGGGGATATGTCAGAATAGAAAGGAATTTGAGCAGTCAACTTTTAAAATCTTTGTAAAGCATTAATAAGGAAGTATAAAGTGACATTAAGAAGTTTCAAATACTAGTTCCTCCCCAAAGGATAAATATTTAGTACTCGTGGCTTTAAAAGCCTTTCTTTTATAACAGCATCACAGGGAATGCTGTATGCGCTTATGATAATAAAGAGGGGGGGGGGGAAACTGCCTTATCAGTTCATTTTGAAGGTTGCAGACCTGGGGATGGCGGGATGAGACAACAGGACATCAGTTATTTTCTCTTATGTGTGATGTGTGTTCTAAAACATAATAATAACACAAGCCGTGTACTTTCCAAGGAACAGTAAAACAAATTATTTCTTTGCTTTTAAGGTCATCACTGCAGGAGGCAGTAAGATTAAAATCATTTTTTAAAAAAAAGTAATCAAAAAATCAGAGACTATAGATGAAAGCAAATATAATTCCAATCACTTAAAAGTACCTGAAAGATATAAGCAAGAGAACTGTAATGAAGTACCAAGACAAAATACATTTTTGAAATATCTTTTTAAAAAGTAAACATTTGTACTCACTCTTCGTACAAGAGGATCAAAGCAGCTTACACGTGCTTCCGGGGAGGTCCCTTGTCCAGATAATGCTCCTGGCTGAATCTGGGAAAGCTGACACAAAATTTAAATTGGGGGGATTCCTGGCTCACAGCTCATATTCTTAACCACCATGCTACACCTACTTGGGATGTTTATGTCAGCTCCCAGACAATTGGACTGGGGATTCATGGCAGACAGAACTGGGAAATATTGCAAGCGTCTATCACATTTTATGCTAAATTGAGACTTCCAGATCCCAACAGGTCCTTGTTCTGTTGTTGACAGGAAACCCACTGCACTGAGACCAGATGAAGTATTTTCTCTCTCTCTCTCTCTCTCTCTTTGTTATCTTTAATCATGTTGCTTTTCACCATTTTTCTCCTTTCCATCTTCACTATAAAGTCCTGGCCATGCACGAGAATGTATTAAAATGCCCAACACCTGGGTGCACCGGACAGGGCCATGTGAACAGCAACCGCAACACTCACCGAAGGTATGTGGTTCTCTGCATCCTAGTCATTCATAGCAAGAGTTCAGGTTTTCTAGAGCTGATTTTAAAACTGTCCAGGATATTGCAAACGACAGAGGTTTGGGATTCCATATAATGCCAGATCTCTGCTATCATACTAATAAACTGGGCTGGATAAGCTGTAAGTTTATCACAGATGGCCAGCTTATCTGGACAGTAAGAGAAGTGAGGCAGAGAAAGGAGAAAAAAACATTTTAGGTTGGAAACAGACCAGAGAAAGCTACATGAAACACCTGAAGTGAGCCTCAGGCTCATGTGTTCACCTCTCCTCCTATCTAGTGTCTGTGAGAAGACAGCAAGCTTTTGCTTCCAATTTTGAATAAACCACAATTCCCAGTGACTTCCAAACTTGGGGAGCTATGGTTCATTTAAATTATGGTTAGCGAGAACAGGCGTGGTTTCAGACATCATAGTTCTGACATCATAGTTTAAACAAAACACAATTCTCTGAGTTTAGAAATCACAGGAAATTGTGGCAAGTTTAAAATTGGAAATGGTGCTTCCAGTGACCTCCTCTGGCACAGGAACGAGGAGATGGGGAGGGAAGAATGCACAAGGCTTATTCACACTGGCAGCACTGGAAAATAATATCGGGGAGAGCATAGGAGGGCATTTCTGGAGGGAGGTGAGCAAGTGAAAAGTATACAGGGGTTCAACAAGGGGATGGGGGGAAAGTTATTAGTCTCAAGGCGGATACTTGATTTATGCACCCATCCCATGGCCCCCCCTTTGGTGTCCCCTATTTATTTATTTTATTACATTTATATACCGCCCCACAGCCGAAGCTCTCTGGGCTTTTTGTAGCAGAGAACCATGATAATGCAAGTGGTTAATGCAAGTGGTTTGAAAGAGGGGTCACCTCTCATGTTGTGCACACTGACCATACTTCCATCTTTGGTAATCAGTGGTCCAAGGGCTGATGACGCTATTTATTTATTATTCTCCCCCCTCTCTCTCTCCCTGTGTTTGTTACAAATACCAGCCTGCTGGAGCTGCTAGCATATGCCACTCCTGCTGCACCCATTGAAAATAAGGCTGCAATTCCCCCTGAAACTGATGACAGGAACACTTTCTTTCCGGTTTTTCTGCTACATAACCTCTAGGTGGCACTATGGTATAGCAAAATAGTGTAAATACATGAGGAAATCACACTTTCTCTTGCCATCAGAAATAATACCCAGTTTTTCCTGCTGTAAAAAAAACCTTGCAGAAACAAAACTGGATGGTCACAACATTGTCTAAAGAACCTATAAACAACAGTGAATAGGAAATGCCAAGCGCACAACAAATGCCTCATGTAGAAAAGTCCTCCTCACACCTGAGGGCAGCAAGCTATCTTAGGGGGTATAGGGCACATGGCTCAGAGTCCTGTCTTCCAACATCTCATCACTTCTCCCCACTTACTAGCATCTGCCACCTGAGATGTTTGCCTCACTCTGCCTAATACTAAGGCTGGCCCTAAATGAAGCCATACATTGCCTCTGTAATTTGATAATAATACTTACCTGTAATATGATAATAATACAGATTTGTAAGAAGAATTACAGCAAACTAATAATGTATATGAAGTACTTTAAACACTCAGTGCTTATTATTCTTGTATTAACTGTTCTTTCTTTCTTTTTTGCTGCCTTCCTTTCTCATTCCATTTTGCTATTCCTTCCCTCTTTGCAACAGCTTATCTGGCTGCCCCATTGCAGCTGCAGAAAAACTAGCCAAATCTCATGAGAAGCAGCAGCCCACGACCGGTGACCCTTCAAAGAATAACTCAAATTCTGATCGGATACTCAGGTAATTGAGCCTGACAAACAGATGCCAAAGCACTGGGTTTCTCTTTCTGCTCTTCCCTTCCCTCACAATAATATAATATCTTTGAAAGAAGAGCTTATCACCACTTATGCAAGTACCAGCATATGTTGTTCTTGCTGATGCATTTCTTACTGTCAAATGCAAAAAAACAACAACCACCCAGTAACAGTTTAATTGATGTTCCTAGTCAGGGCATACAGGACAATGAATTAATGCTGAGACAACAGGCCAAAGGATTTGAAACAGTGCACCAAGCAGCACCCGTACTGATTACATTGCAATGCAAACTGCCAGAGAATTACAGCTATTATACTGACATTATAAGGAAGGGGGCAGAAAGTCACAATCCAATTTTTCACTTTCTGTTCTGTTAACGTATCCCACCAGGCCCTTTTGTTTCTTAGACTGTGTGACATTCAGGAGTGGAACTTGGCCCTGATTAACGATCAGACCGTTTAGCACACTTACTCTTTGCTACCCCCCATCATCAGCCAGCTACAGATTGCGTCTGCCAGACTAGAAACAGTTGCCTCCAATATCTATTTGAGAATGCATGCATACGTGAGGTCAAACCTCTTCCATGTTGATTTATTAATCTGGAAAAACTCTCACTCCTTAGTTATGTAGCTAAACTCACCAATGAAAATTAGAATCCACGCATTAATATCAACTGGAGAGAGTGAGAAAGTTCACCTTCCCATCATCTGGGAGCACAAACAGCTTATGTGCTCCACGAAATTCAAAAAACATTTTCAGGCACCTGGTTCTCAATTTGAAACCCAAGTCTGTGAAATCCAGGCTGCAATCAGTGGCAGGAAGTGAAACAATTACCACAGTATTTCCTCCAAAATCCCGTAGATGAAAATAGGCTCTCTCTAGGGTAACTCAACCCTTATTCTTAACATGCTCCCTCTGTTACGCTGTGATAAATGTTCCTCTGCTGCATTTTATAGTCACTGACCTTGTTCAGATGTAATGCTCAATTCCTGGGTTGTTTAACCCAGGAATTGGCAGGGGTACACGGGAGCGAGTGAGTACGTCACTCGCACTTCCGTTTTCAATTAGCAACCCAGAGTTAACCCAGCAATTGCCCATGGTTTGTCATTATCCATTGATTAAAACTGGAAACAATGAGCAGGCGACTCAGACACTTCACTTGTCCCCACAATTCCTGGGTTAAACAACCTGGGAAATGTGAGTGTTACATCCAAACTGGGCCATTGATTCTAACTGCCTGTCCCACAATGCTTCTGAGAGCCAAGCTAGATAACACATTGAAGTTCCATAATTAGATTTGCTGTTTCTTTATATTTCTCAAAAAAGCAACAATAGGGTTGGGGGGATGAATTGGCTCAGAACTCTGACATCGGGGCAAGGGGAATCACAGGTATTTTGATGTTAACGATTATATTTTAGGATGCAGATTTAAAAGGAAGTGTATTGAAAATTTGTTAATAACGATAATAGCTGCAGTGCTCACTCTAAAATAGTCTGTTTACTATCTGACCACATGAAATATATCACCTACAGAGTGGCTAGGTCAGCAGTGCATGAACAGAAACAGAGATGGAAATTTCTTACGACTCATACAATAGGGTGAAACGATACTCATTTATGCTAATACTTGACTTATCTGCTTATTTCTGGGTGCTTAAAAATATTAGATATAGAAATTTGTTTCAAAATCTGGCAGGGAAATTAAAAAATGTGAATTCTTTTTAAAATGTATTTATATTTACATAATGTATAATATAATAAAGCATATAGTACACCTTAAACCCTATTCCACACATTTCATAATAAGAAGAATAGTTAACATTTGCATAGCACTTTCAATTCTTCAAGTGCTTCACATATATTATCTAGTTGTAATCCTTACAACAACCTGCAAGGTATATCAGTATCAGATCCGGGTTCTAGTCCCCACTTGGCCATGGAAACCCACTGAGTGACTTTGGGCCAGTCACAGACTCTAAGCCCAACCCACCTCACAGGGTGGTTGTTGTGAGGATAGTGGAGAGGAAAAGGAGGATTATGTCCGCCGCCTTGGGTTCGTTGCAGGAAAAAAGGTGGGATATAAATGCAATAATGAAAATAAAAAATAAATAAAAAGAGTGTCTTGCTCAATAGGAGTTACGTCTGAGAACACATGTGTAGGATGGCACTGTTAGTACCTTAACCACTATGATATATCTACAAAAATGGTTTGGCTATATAATATGTTACAATTATTAATCTATTACATTTTTCCAAAAACATGTTTATATTATATCTTCCATCTCTGAAGCTTACCATATGCTTTCCCTATAAATACCATATTCCAGACTCTCTGACTCAAATTGTGGAATTGTAATTCTAAAACTGTGAATTTAAACATGAATTCAAAGGAATGTTATCTGTAGTTTCTGCTGCTTTTCTTTTCAAGAGCTTATTTTGCTTGTAACAAAATAATTCAAATTTAATAACATTTTTTTTTGTCTTTCAAAATAACCTCCCTGAAGGAAAATCCTGCCAAAGAGACTTTCCCACAAAATTTCACCTAGAATGGAAATGTTTTGCAATCTTTTATTTCTCTCATCCTCCTCAGGCCTATGTGCTTTGTGAAGCAACTGGAGGTGCCTCAGTACGGGAGCTACAGGCCCAATATGGTTCCCACCACGCCAAGGGCCAACTTGGCCAAGGAGCTGGAGAAGTACTCCAAGGTCACCTTCGATTATGCAAGTTTTGATGCTCAGGTTTTTGGCAAACGCATGCTTGCCCCAAAGATTCAGACTAGCGAAACCTCACCTAAAGCCTTTAAATGTAAGTTGGGGCTGGTCATGGCCAGTAGTTTGGAATGCCCTAAAGGGTGTGTTGTTGTTTCTTGTTGTTGTTGCATAAGTATTACCCTACTAGAGCAGACCAAGGATCCATCTGATCCAACTTCCTGTTTCTAATAGTGGTCCAACTAGAGCCGGCGTCAAGGCTAGGCATGGTCAGGCACTTGCCGAGGGCTCACGTCTTAGCAGGGGCCTACTGGCAAAAAGCCCTCTGGGCTTGCTTCTCTTCTTCACAACTGCCATTTGTTTGTTTACCTGCCTCTTGCTTTGGCCCAGATAACGGTGATACTGAAGAGAAGCAATACATGCCACTGCTTACTTGTTCTCTGCCTGCCAAGCAAGCAAGTGGGAGCAGTTATGAAAAAGATGAGAAGCGATAGCAGTCGGTGACAACGACGTTGAGAAAGTAGACTCACTGGGGGAATGGGGCCTATGGAGGGTGTCTTGCCCAAGGACCCTCCAAAACCTGGATCCAGCACTTGGAGGTGCAAAAGCAGATTCTTCCCCGTTGCTTATCCCAAACATGTGGCATTCAGAGGTATACTCCTGCATCTGAGCCTGGTGATCCCAATTCACTGTCATGGCTAGTAGTCATTGTTAGACCCATCCTCCATGAATTTGTCATTATTATTTTTTTAAGAGCTAAACTGTTGGTCATTAGCACAGCCTGTGGCAGTGAATACAATCAGCTAATAAAATGCTGTGTACAGTAGCAGTTTCTCTTATCTATCGTGAAGCTCCTATCAATTTCACCGGGCAATCCCATATGCTGGCATTATGAGGGATGGGTTAGCTGTTACCTGAAAACATGTATAATTTATTCTGAGAGACCTTTTTCTCCTCAAGCAGCTGCTTGGGGGAGAGATGGTGTTCAGTGTGGAAAGCTGGGGCAAAGGAAGTGTTTAGCTTTTTCCCTGCCCAGAGTTTCTCTGCTCTAAATCCCCATCTCCATCTGTCACCACCACCACAGGGTTTCAAACAAATGTCTGTAAGGGCAAACTTTCTTTCTGCTTCTTGCGATCCCATGGACCCTAGCTTTTGAAAATCAATGTAACTATCTGAACCGCCTCATCCTGGGTTCTGTTTCTTGGACATGCTAGAACATGGCTGAATGTTGGGGGGGGGGGAGTTTCACAGAGAGAGATTTATGTGTATCTTCGAGCAGCTGTTCCATTGGGGGAGAATCGAAGCCTTTCTGTCAGGGAGGGGTAGATTTTGTTCCCGCAAGGCAAATATGATTGGAAACATACACATTTCAGTGAATAAGGAAGGGAAAAAAGAACAAGGAGGTGAAGGTTTCATCTCTCCTCCCCACCCCCTGTTTTTGAATTCCTCGGAGGCATGCAACAATACAGTTTTAATGGAGAAGACTGTAGTGTTCTGGGAACTTCGTGGTGCACTCAGTTTAGTGGGTAAACCTTTCACCTTGGTAGACCTGCTCATAAATTTCTCTCTCTCTCCAACAGCCCAGCTCCTTCCCCCGCCCCCTCATTCATTTGATAGGGGAATTTCATTGGTTAAGAACGTAAGAGCTTTGCTAGATTAGGCCAAAAGGTCCGTTTAGTGCAGCATGCTGCTTCCCTCAGTGGCCAATTAGATGCCTTCTCCACCCGCGCGTTTATCCCTCATTACTTCCTGGTAGGGCATGGAGGCAATACCCCTCTCCCATTGCTGCTCAACAGCTGATATTCAGTGGCATGGAGAGTCCATAATGACCTCATGGCTAATATGACAGAACTCTCCCCATGAATTTGTCTAATCTCCTTTTAAGCCAAGTGCCAAGCCAGTGGTCATCACATTTTGTGGCAGCAAATTCTGAGCTCCATCAGATGAGCTTTTTTATTGCATGCTCATTGCTGGGCTCTCATGGATTTTCGTGGGTCCCTCTCATGACGTTGTCTGCCTCCCACTCACCTCCCGCCCCTTCTAGCCTTCTCCTTGCTACAAAAAACACCCCAGTAAGTCCGACTTATTTTTAAAGACGGAAGTTGCCGCTAACTCCTGCTGTGTGCAGGAGAAACAGCTCAATCGAAATGGCCTGCTGAATTGGCCACGTGCAGGTTGTTTACTTCCTCTTTCAAAAGAGGAAGTAATGAGGGATAAACACGCGGGTGGAGAAGCAACGGTAAGCAAACACGATTTTTCCCCGTGTGATGGCACTTCTCAATGAACCTATTCTGTATTATGTGAAGAAGCACATTCTTTAGTCTGTCCTGAATCTACTGTGGATTAATTTCAATTGATAGCCCTGAGTTCTATTACTACGCAGAAGAAAAACACCTCTCTAGCCACTTTCTCCACACCATGCATAATTTTTCAACCTCTATCATGCCCTCGTTTGCTGCTTTCTTTCTAAACTACAAAACTTCAAACATTATAGTCTTTTCCTCAAAGGGAAGGTAATCCAATTTCTGGGTCATTTTGGTTACCTTTTTTGTACCTTTTCCAGTTCTACAATATCTTTTTTGAGATAGACAACTGCACATAGCATTCCAGATGCAGCTACATCTTAGATTTGTATATGGATATTTCTGTACTGGCAGTCTTATTTTCAGTCCCTTCCCCAATAATCCATAGCAGGGAATTTGCCTCTTTCGTAGCTGTCACACATTGAATTGGTGTTTTCACTGACGTGTCTGTCAACTATATCACCAAGAATATTTCTTTCCTGGTTAGTCAAAGCCGGTTCAAACTCTCAGTGTACATGTCAAAGGATGTTTTTGCCCCAGCGTGGATCACTTTACATTTAGTTACACTGAGCTCATTTCCCATTTTGCTGCCTGTTCATTCAGATTAGAGTTTTCACAGTCCACTTGGGTTATCATCATCCTAAACAATTTGGTGTCTCAACAGGCTACAAACTGTTCAATCCTGCATTGTGAAAACTCCATATTTATTCCTACTCTGCTCTCTACTTCTTGTTGTTGAAGCAGTTACTATCTATAATAGGGCCTATCCTATTATGCCATAATTGCTAAGTTTAATTTGGGGGAATTTGGAATGCCAAAAAACTTTTACTAAAGTCTCTCATTATAGTCTCCTGGGTAGATTTAGCTAAGTTTAGTGAACATGCCTATTGTAGTAGCCTGCTGGAATTATAGAAGGTGTTGCACAGAAGCGCTATTTGGGGGTGTCTCTCACCTGTGTAATATGTGTCAGGCACATGTCAGTACGTATTCATGTATGAGAACACAGGAAGCTGCCTTATATTGAATCAGACCATTGGTCCATCTAGCCCAATATTGTTGACACTGACTGGCAGCAGGTCTCCAGGGTTTCAGGCAGGAGTTCTCCCTGCCCTCCCTGAAGATGCCATGAATTGAACCTCGGACCTCTGCATGCAAAGCAGGTGTTTTACCACTGGGCTATGACCCTTCCTATGTACATAATTTTTAAAGAACCTACATTTCCACTTTTAAAAAAGTACATAAAGTGGCTTTGTTGTTGTTGTTTATTCGTTCAGTCGTTTCCGACTCTTCGTGACTTCATGGACCAGCCCACGCCAGAGCTTTCTGTCGGCTGTCGCCACCCCCAGCTTCCCCAAGGTCAAGTCTGTCACCTCCAGAATATCATCCATCCATCTTGCCCTTGGTCAGCCCCTCTTCCTTTTGCCTTCCACTTTCCCTAGCATCAGCCTCTTCTCCAGGGTATCCTGTCTTCTCATTATGTGGCCAAAGTCCTTCAGTTTTGCCTTTAATACCATTCCCTCAAGTGAGCAGTCTGGCTTTATTTCCTGGAGTATGGACTGGTTTGATCTTCTTGCAGTCCACGGCACTCTCAGAATTTTCCTCCAACACCACAGTTCAAAAGCATCTATCTTCCTTCACTCAGCCTTCCTTATGGTCCAGCTCTCGCAGCCATAGGTTACTATGGGGAATACCATTGCTTTAACTATGCGGACCTTTGTTGTCAGTGTGGTGTCTCTGCTCTTAACTATTTTATCAAGATTTGTCATTGCTCTCCTCCCAAGAAGTAAACGTCTTCTGATTTCCTGGCTGCAGTCAGCGTCTGCAGTAATCTTTGCGCCCAGAAATACAAAGTCTGCCACTGCCTCCACGTTTTCTCCCTCTATTTGCCCGTTATCAATCAAGCTGGTTGCCATAATCTTGGTTTTTTTTAGGTTTAACTGCAACCCAGCTTTTGCACTTTCTTCTTTCACCTTTGTCATAAGGCTCCTCAGCTCCTCCTCGCTTTCAGCCATCAAAGTGGTGTCATCTGCATATCTGAGGTTGTTAATGTTTCTTCCTGCAATTTTAACTCCAGCCTTGGATTCGTCAAGCCCAGCACATCGCATGATGTGTTCTGCATACAAGTTAAATAGATAAGGTGAGAGTATACAACCCTGCCGTACTCCTTTCCCAATCTTAAAACAGTCCGTTGTTCCATGGTCTGTTCTTACCGTTGCTACTTGTTCGTTATACAGATTCCTCAGGAGGCAGACAAGATGACTGGGTATCCCCATACCACCAAGGACTTGCCACAGTTTGTTATGATCCACACAGTCAAAGGCTTTAGAATAGTCGATAAAACAGAAATAGATGTTTTTCTGGAACTCCCTGGCTTTTTCCATTATCCAGCGGATATTGGCAATTTGGTCTCTAGTTCCTCTGCCTTTTCTAAACCCAGCTTGTACATCTGGCAATTCTCGCTCCATGAATTGCTGGAGTCTACCTTGCAGGATCTTGAGCATTACCTTACTGGCATGTGAAATAAGTGCCACTATACGATAGTTGGAACATTCTTTAGTGTTTCCCTTTTTTGGTATGGGGATATAAGTTGATTTTTTCCAGTCTGATGGCCATTCTTGTGTTTTCCAGATTTGCTGGCATATGGCATGTATCACCTTGACAGCATCATCTTGCAATATTTTAAACAGTTCGGCTGGGATACCGTCGTCTCCTGCTGCCTTGCTATTAGCAATGCTTCTTAAGGCCCATTCGACCTCACTCTTCAGGATGTCTGGCTCTAACTCACTGACCACACCGTCTGAGCTATCCCCGATATTATTATCCTTCCTATACAGATCTTCTGTATATTCTTGCCACCTTTTCTTGATCTCTTCTGTTTCTGTTAGGTCCTTGCCATCTTTGTTTTTGATCATACCCATTTTTGCCTGGAATTTACCTCCGATGTTTCTAATTTTCTGGAAGAGGTCTCTTGTCCTTCCTATTCTATTGTCTTCTTCCACTTCCATACATTGCTTGTTTAAAAATAATTCCTTATCTCTTCTGGCTAACCTCTGGAATTTTGCATTTAATTGGGCATATCTCCCCCTATCACTGTTGCCTTTTGCTTTCCTTCTTTCTTGGGCTACTTCCAGTGTCTCAGCAGACAGCCATCTTGCCTTCTTGGTTTTCTTTTTCTTTGGGACATTTTTTGTTGCCACCTCTTGGACAATGTTGCGAACTTCTGTCCATAGTTCTTCCGGGACCCTATCTACTAAATCTAGTCCCTTAAATCTGTTCTTCACTTCCACTGCATATTCATTAGGAATATTAGTGAGCTCATACCTAACTGATCTGTGGGTCTTCCCTATTCTCTTTAGTTTGATTCTAAATTGAAGTTCATGATCTGAACTACAGTCAGCTCCAGGTCTTGTTTTTACTGTCTGTATAGATGTCCGCCACCTTTGGCTGCAAAGGATGCAGTCAATCTGATTTCGGTGTCGGCCATCTGGTGAAGTCCATGTATAAAGCCGTCTTTTTGGTTGTTGGAAGAGAGTGTTTGTTATGCACAGTGAGTTGTCCTGGCAGAATTCTATCAGCCTATGTCCCGCTTCATTTTGTTCTCCTAGACCATGCTTACCTGTAATTCCAGATGTCATTTGACTGCCCACCTTAGCGTTCCAGTCTCCTGTAATGAAAATAACATCTCTTTTTGGTGTATTATCCAGTAGGTGCTGCAGATCCTCATAGAACTGATCTACTTCTGCTTCTTCAGCATCTGTGGTTGGGGCATATATTTGGATCACTGTGATGTTAAATGGCTTACCCTGAATTCGAATTGAGATCATTCTATCGTTTTTTGGATTGTATCCAAGCACTGCTTTAGCCACTTTATTATTAATTATGAAGGCTACTCCGTTTCTTCTGTGATCCTCTTGTCCACCGTAGTAGATCTGGTGCTGATCTGATGTGAAGTGGCCCATTCCGGTCCATTTACTAATATAAAAATAATTAAAACAAAACATTATAAAAATGAAACTTACATTAATATTAGAGAAGCAGAAAGCAATACTAAAACGGACAAAATCTAAAGTTTCAAGCATCGAATAGCTGAGAGAATAAAAATGTCTTGAATTGACATTTAAAAGACAGGAGGAAGAATAGGTGACAAACAAATGCATTTTGATTGGTAATTCTGCAGCTGGGCACCACTTGCCTCATCTCAGAAGGTAGGGCACCTGCAGCCTTAGGAGATGACCTTAGAAAATGGGCAAATGGATGTCAACGCCAGCACTTTGATTGGAATCATATGGGCAGACAGTGCAGATCTTTGCACACCGTGAAGATTTTCTCACTCAGTTCATCAGGTCTACTTAATATTCTGGCTGCTGTATTCTGAGCCAGCTGAACTTTACCAACAGTCCTCAAAGACGGTACTGCATACATTACAATCAACTCACCTGGATTACCAAAACATGAGTTACCACAGGGTACTTCTATTTCTAGTCAATTCACTATTTCTACACACAGGGTGTCCACTATTGCATGTATATAATCCATTCAGCTTATGTGTTAAGATATTCATGCTGAAGGGACAAATCCCATTGTTTAAAAATAAATAAAGGGGGTATTACAAGATTGTCCTTTGTTCATATCATGCCTGCAGTTTTTGATCCTAAAACATACTGCTTTTATTTGCAATTTAACCTTGAATGTGTTCAATACTGTGCTTTTGAATCTTGCTGAATCCCTTTCCCACCCACACCCTCACTTCTAACTGAAATGAGGCTCCTGCCTCTGGAGCCAACTGCATTGGATTGATTTACTTGCAAATGGTCTTTTTGCAACCATCACACATCACCCCACCTGTGTTACTCCCTTTTTACAGCCAAACCTTTTCCAAAGGCCTCTTCCCCGGGCCACAGTCCCTCCAGCAGTTACGTGAAGAGCACTTCGTCTTCATCCACAGGCTTCGACTATTCCCATGATGCTGAAGCTGCGCATATGGCTGCCACCGCCATTTTGAACCTCTCCACTCGCTGTTGGGAAATGCCTGAGAATCTCAGCACCAAGCAACAAGACCTCCCCAGCAAGGTGAGACTGGTCACCACATTTGGAGTATTAGGGTTGAAGAATTTGGGTGTTTTTAAGCACGGTTTTCTAGGTGAACATGTTTGGGGAGAGTTTTCCATAGCTGGGGAGCCACGTCCCTTTCCCAGCCAACTAACGCCAAGGGAATGAGAGCCAGCCGCTTGGCGTTAACTGGTGATCTTAGCGTACGTGAGGTTTGTACAGGGAAAGGCTGGTCCCAGGCTATTTAGATGTTATAGATCAAAGCCTATATTTTCAAATGTACCTAGAAACAAAATGGAAGTGAACATTTTTAAGCACCAATGAAATGTGTTCAGCAAGTCAGTTCCCAGTTAAAAAACTGGCCACGATATCCTAAATTAACTGAATTTTCTGCAGTGTAATAATCTGTCTCGAATCTTACCAGTACATGGATAATAGCTGAAGGGGGTGAGGCTCCCCAACTATGACTGAGGCATTCCTCCCACCTTTCAGAACGTGTATTAATGATATTAATGGTATTCCCCCTTAAAGATCAGGTGTGTAGCTTGCAGGTGCTTTAGACCCAACTCTCCTTACAGATGGCCAATCAATGGCAGGAGTGTATAGGGGCACCAGTGGACTGTTGATGCACTGAGGATCACATGGTAGCATTGACTGACCTGGCACTTCCAAGTGGGGCTTATGCGTTCAGCTACTGTGATTTGCATTTGCAAAAGATCTGTTGTGATTGTACAAGTTAGGGTCACTTCATATCATAGTCCCACATGGAAGGACCAGTTCACACACCTGATGCCTCCATTCAGTCCCTGTTGGGTTATGAATGCTCATGCAAGCACTTGCAGGGGGTCCACAAAAGGGACCAAAAGCCATCTAAACCACTCCTCAGCCCCAAATCAAGATATACTAGTTGCTTCCTGATCAACCCAATCCAATGTGGCACTGTTGTCCAGAGAGATTAGGTGCACTGCATTCCAGGAGAACAGATGATTTCTGCAGGAGTACTGAAGGAGGTGATTGAAAATGGGTAGTCAAGGCTGTTGTTTCCAACATTTCAGTCAATGGACATCGAAGTGGATGAAAATGGGACTCTGGACTTAAGCATGAACAAGCACCGCAAACGTGAGAACGCCTTCCCCAGCAGCAGCAGCTGCAGCAGTAGCCCTAGCATCAAATCCCCAGATGTATCCCAACGCCAAAACAGCACGAGTGCCACAAGCAGCACCATGACCTCACCCCAGTCTAGCCACACGTCCCGCCAGGATGAATGGGATGGCCCCATTGACTACACAAAACCAAATCGGCAACGGGAAGAGGAGCCCGAAGAGGTAAATAATAACAGGAACAAGGATACACAACTGCTGGATCACTTAGGCCCTATTCGCATGCGCAAGGAAGGGGTCGTGTATAAGGTAACTATGGAGAGGCAAGGATTAGTCCACCACACGACCATGGAACCACAAGGCGCTGCATAGTTCCACTACCTTCCCCCCACCGTAGTTAGCGGGCATACCTCCATGCAGTTTAACCGCACATCCCAGCCTCCTCCACGGCACAAACAGGCTCCCGGCAGTTTCTCCATCAGAAAAAAAGGGGAGGAATGGCCATGCAACCATAGAGAATTGCCACCATGGCAAAAGCAGCACCAGAAGTCACAGTTACTCTTGCCAGCGGACTCTATAGTCATGGCCTATAAACTACCCGGAGCCCTTTTTAACCACTGGGGAGCCCGCCACCCATAATGGTAAGCCACCCCAGGTGTCCTTAGCCCTGCTGCAGCAGAATGGTTACCCAGGGTGGTTTCTTACCCATCGTTATGCCGTTTTTCTCCCCCACACAACATGCTAAGCCACCATAGTTTGGTAAAAACACTTAATTATCATGGCTTAGCGTGACATCTGAACAGGCCCTTAGCACACCCTGGGAAGGTTCAGCATTCCTCTAAACGCTGAGGGCACCATAAACATAGATGCATAAATCTTGCACGTTTGACCAGACCAAAGGTCTCCCTTCCGGCCATCCAGATACCCAACAGATTCACAAACAGGGTATGATGATGATATCTATTTTATTTTGTAAATCTGCAAGCCTAACGGCTTTTACACTTGCCAGTGGGACAGGATTGACTTTCCAGTAGCACCTGCCTTCTCAGGCTAGGAGGATTATGTGAGTCTCCTGGATAGAATTGCCTGCAAGTCCCTGATACATTTAGTAGTAGTGCTTGCTCTGCAGGGCTCCTGGTTTGAATCCCATGGCATCTAACAGTGGACTTAAGGACCACCTGGTAATGTGTGAGAGGCACTTTACACCTATAGAGAATAATTCTCTGCAGTTTTACAGCCTGCTAGCAAGATAGTTCTGTGTATAGTTCTATTGTCCACCACCCCCTACACACAACCTTTGCTGGTTTCTTGCAGTCAGAGCCTGCAGTCCGTTCTTTTGCCTCTTCTGAAGCAGATGATCAGGAAGTACCTGAAGAAAATTTTGAAGAAAGGAAGTACCCCGGGGAAATCACCTTAACAAACTTCAAACTTAAGTTTCTTTCCAAGGAGATCAAGAAAGAGCTACTTACGTGAGTCTTGCCACTTGGACTACATCTGGGAGGGGGCAAGAAGGAAGGAATAATTTTGCTGAAAGGGTAGAGGGGGGAATTCTTCAAGGTAAAAATCCAAGTTCATTGATGTTTCATACTGTGAGGGTCTTATTTAATCCAAACACTTCAAATCAAAAGCTTTAGAGAAACTTCATACTCTAGCTATTCCTGATTGTTGAGATGAAGTCTCATTCCATATAGTCTCCTGAAGCTGTGCCATGATTAAAGGTGAGGAGAGGGACACACACTCAACTAAAGCACCAGAATCTCAGGATTCATTAAAGTGACTATAAAAACCAAATTTCCCCGTACTTATTTCTTTTCATACTCAAACTACTCTTTCTAATGCAGTAGTGGCTAAAACAACCTTTTTCTGAACATACTGCTTCCTTGTTTACAAAGTGTCATGTTGCTTCCTGGGAATTGCATTTCCGAACTGTCCCACATTCTTGGAAGCATCCTGCACTGAGCGGCATCACTCTTGCCCTCCAAGCATTGTGGGGTAGAGTAGGTGGATAAATTAGAGACAGAAGGGACTTTTGTGTGCCTGCAGGATTGTGTGATTCACTAAGTAGTTCAAAATTTGGAATTCAGATTTTGAGATGCGGGTTTTCCAAGTGGAAACTGGAGAATATGCACATTTCTCCACAATTGAATTTAGCTATAATTTGAATATTGGAATGCCTTACAAATTGCAATGGTACATGATTGTTATACCTCTATATTTCAATAAACTTCCTGAAAGTGTTTGAAAGAGGGGGGAAGAGTTTTAAGGGGTTGTTCCCTCAAACTCAATTGTTTTAAATAAAAAGAGAATAACAAAATGTGATATTATCACCAATACATGCAAACTTACATACACATCATTATCTGCAAGTATTCCCAAACTTCTAAATTATCTTAGATATGAAAACCCAGCTTGAACTTTCAAAATGGAGTCTCCAATTGACTCTGTCTCCATGGTGTACTCCTCAAAACTATCTGATACATCCCTGGACCTATTATTATTATTATTATTAAATTCAGTGACGTGGTACAATAGACAATGGGAGAATGTAGAATCTCCAGATGGTTAGCGAAACAGAGTAAAAATTATTGAAATTAATAGCAGTGTCATGAGTACTAATGCTTCACAGAATTTTATGTTTTTTACAGAAATGATGTGAGCAGTTATTTATTATATTGGTAATCCAATTTTTTTCTTATCCTTTTATAAAAGAATGGACAATGACCATGCTTTCTGGCCAAGTAGTCCAGCCTTGATCCAAAAGAAAATGCTTGATTGCATAGGAGCACAAGCAAATTCAGGATCCCAGGATGTTTTTGACTTTCATGAAATGTCCTTGCCCCCCATTCCATCCCCAACTGGATGGAAAAAAAACAAAATATAACACTGATTGAAACAGATTCACATCTGAGAAAAAGTATTCTACATTTCTGGTTACAGTGAAACCACCAACCTAAAGCCACCTTGTCTGCCAAACTAGCGACACTAAACTTATTGCCAAACTACTGATGCTAAACCTGTTATTACAAATCATGTCTCTGCTGATATTGTTGTTGTATTTAAATTAGTAGGGTGGGGTGTTGATTTTCACTGGGATCATACTGTGTGGGAAGAGGAGCTCAGAGATGGGAAGAAAACAGAAACTCATGGGACATCTCACTAGTAGCGCAGTAAAAACAAACACAGAAACGTCAGGGCACACACACAATTATTTCAGGAGATACTGTGGATTCATATCAGAAATTTAGGGCACATTCATCCCAAAACTCAGGGAATTTCCAATAAAAGGAAAGACTGTTACAAAAGGACTTTGCAAAAATATGGTTTTTATGGAAACGAAACCTAGGATTGACAGAGATTGAGGAGAGTGTCATATGCCGCAACAGTGTTTGAGGCGCAGTGGCACCACAATAAATTCCCCGTGTAGATTGCCTGCTGAACTAAAAATCCCCCAAACAATTAGAACCAAACTCCCTTTGGCTCAAAAGCAGAGCTAATAGCAACTTGGGCAAACGAATATTTCGTTAGGACTATTGTAGAAGTAAAGATTAAACCTTCTCACCCTCCATACTGTGGTCCCAATGAAAATAGTCCCCACACCCGTATGTCTGCTAGTAATTAAAATAAAATAGCGGGCATGATTTGTAGTGACACATGTAGCATGGATCATGTCTAATTTGGCTCAATGCAGTTCTCCTGGCCTGTGGCGAAATCACATCTTTGAATCCTCACTCACATTAAAAACAGCCTCCCTACACAAAGAAGACTAGCACAGCAGGGCGAAAGGACCCAGTTTTAACCTACTTTAACCTAATGCTATCACACTGGTGATACCAGGAGGTGTAGATCTGATCAGTGCCTGGATGGAAGACCACTAGTAGCCCCCTGAAAGCTCTCTAAATGAATAACTTAATGTAATAATAACAAAATGTTGAATGATGTGCCCACTAATGAGGAATAAGGCACAGGGATTTACAAACATATGGGATTGCTAAAACCTTTGATTTCTCCTTATGTCATGGATGGCAAAGAAGTGACCTATTCTTTAAAAATACCTCAAGGAAGCGGATGTATAAAATTAAAACAATATTTAACAACTCAGGGACAAAAGCATATGATGTTTTTATATTTACCAATATTAATATGTTCTGAAATGTGGAGTTGTGCTTCTTTTAATCTCATTTTAGTGACTGTGGGAGCAAATCCAGGACTAGGATTAAATTTGGGGTTTGTATATCTAAAGTGTGATGTTGTGATGCCTCCTTTCCCATGGCTATATCAGAGGATCAGAGGCAATATGCCTCTGAATATCAGTGGCTGGAAAACACGACGAGGAGGGTGCTATGATTGTGCTCATGTCTACGCAAACAGAATGCTGGACTAGATAGATGATTATGAGGCAGGAAGAGAAATGTGCCACTCAGTAATCCCTGAGCTATTACTTGAAGAAACCACTTTTCCTCGCATCTAATCCTTGAGGAGGGTGGCATTGTTGAATTAGCATGGGCCTCATTAATATACAGCAACATGTAATAGAAAGGGAGGTGTCACCTACTTCCATTGGGAAACTCACCAGGTTCCTTGCGAGAACCACCCAATTGGCTCCTTAAATCAACTAAGTAGGGATGCCCACCCATGTATTTATCCTTAGGGAAGCATAGAGCAATGTACAGAGAAGAGAAGAGCTACCAGGAATCCCTAGCAATTCCTGCCCACCTATCCACCCTCTACTCTACCCATTGCTCTTTTGATGGTGGTGGACTTGACTCCATAATTATTTCTGGCCCAGGGGTGGCATATGATCTGCCCTACTCCAGCTAGCAGACTTCTCAAGTGTTTGATAGGAGTGGCTAGCTACAGGCTTCAGAGGTAAGGACAGAGTCAGCTGCAAGTTTGAGGGGGTCGCGAAACCTTCTATGGTTTTGCGACAATTTAATCTGGAAAGTTGCCAGCTATTTTAATTGGCCACAATGTTCTTGAAAAATACTAGATCTGGCACTCCATGGCATTCTGGGAAATTTTAAACGGTGGGCAGCTTCCCAGACCCAACAGCTGCCACCAGATAAGCCTACAGCCAGAGGAACGGTCAGGTAGGTGGCCCAAAACAGGTGTTAGTGCCAGTGGGCCCTGTGAGAGCCATAGGGCGCAGGAATTGCCCCAAAGCTGCTTTCAGTAAGCAGTTTCTTCCATCACACCCCATTTTTCTTGATCTCAAACAGCTCCCTCCCCATTCAAGACCACATTTCTCCCCCCCCCCCCGTTCCTACTTCTGCTTTTGCATCCTTGCATAGCTAAGTAACAGGTCTGACACCTTATGGGTCTAGACAATGAACATCTGCACAGTTATAGTCTACTTCTAACTCGGATCACCAGCATTATTATTTTTAATGGACATAGTAGTTAGAAAGGCTTGCCTCTTTGGTGCAGTGCAACAGCTAAGAATATTAGCTATGTTTTAAATCTCACCACAGGCACAATCTCATTGAGTGGACTGGGGCAAGCTACACTCTTTTAACTTCAGCATGCACACACACATACACAAGCAATATGTGGATAATACTGGCCTGTTTTCCATGGCTGTTGTTTATAAATGTCTGAGATAATGTACAAAGCTCCAACGTATTCTATAAGGCTATGGTATGGTGAAAACTGGTTCTCCAAAAGGCTGATCATCACAGTTTTCAGGCATAGTGCAATTTTGTCAACAAAATGCTCTTTGGAAAGAAAAGGGCAAGAAATCCAAGACCCAACGAGATGAGATGCTGAAGATCCATTATCAGATCTTCTATCTCCTGGGGGTGGGATCGGACAGTTGTTGGTTATTCCTTCCCCATCACTTTGTTTCAGAGCATAATAATATGTAGATATTCCTCAGGGATGGGAAACTAGCTTTGCATGGAGACCAGATGACACTCCCTCAGCCTTCTAGACCAAATAATATCAGTGTGATTGGCCACACCCACTGCTGTCATTCAGTCCATGACTGACATGCCATCTGGAGCAGTCCCCGCTGGCATCTTGAATGGAGTGGCATTGCTTGCCCTGCACCAGGAAAGGTAAAGCTAGCAGGAAGAAGAATCCCCACTGTTATCTCTGATGACTGTGGAGATTCCCTTCCCTGCTAGCCTTCAGGTGTGGGGCCTTGGGGAGGGCCTTGCCTGTGTCCCTGTGGACCGAATGGGTGAATGTGGCCCATGGGACAGAGGTTCCCCATCCCTGCATAAGGTCAAATTAGACCTGATGGCAACAGAACCCATGTGTAAAATTGGTTTCACCACTGATTTCCTATACAGCTGAAGAGCTGGGGTTATTTAAAGTGTGTTATGGGCAGATGTGAAGTGGGGAGCTGAGACTATCCCCCAATCACTTTGTTTAATAAGTTTCTCTCTCTCTCAGTGAGGCTCCATGATGAGAACTAGCCCCCACAAGGAAGGGGAGCCCAAAAAGGAAGGAGAGAGAGAGAGAGAGAGAGAGAGAGAGAGAGAGAGAGAGAGAGAGAGTCAGTCAGTCAGTCAGTCAGTTTTGGTAGAATGCAAATACATGGGACAGTTAAGGTGCCTCACATGGATATCTGAAACTACTGGATACCGAGTTTGATTTTTGGTTCATCCAGCCTGTAACGCTGACAGTGGCAGCAGCTTTCTAAGGGATTCAGTCAGAAATCTTTCCAGAAATCTAGCCCTTCTATCTAAGAACCGTTTGGGTGGGGAAGTGGGAAAATTGAACCCAAAGCCGTGTCCATGCCAAGCATATATGCCACTGAGCCACCCACAGCAGACCTCTTTCTCAGCCTTCAGCCCTTAATGCTGTGCTTTAATTACACCCCGCTTTTCCATTTTATAGGGCGGTATAAAAAATGTAATAAATGTGAATATATGAAAGAGCAGTGTTGGATCCTGTCTCTATGAGTGTTACCCTCTTAGTGAGTTGTTATAAACTATCAAATTGTACTTGATGTGCATTCCAAGGGCAAATATTCATTTGCCTCAAAAGACTATACTTATGTGTATTTTGAAAACAGGCTGAAATCAAGCAAAACAAGCAAATCTACCCGTTATTTCTGCTTCCAAAGAGATGCTGGCTCATTCACCCGACTCATGCGCTTTGCTCCAAAATATCCATATAATAAAAGGTACACTGAAATGAAAATCTTATGAACTGCAAACA
Source organism: Elgaria multicarinata webbii (assembly GCF_023053635.1). Taxonomy (NCBI): domain Eukaryota; kingdom Metazoa; phylum Chordata; class Lepidosauria; order Squamata; family Anguidae; genus Elgaria; species Elgaria multicarinata. Next base: position 210,617,569 of record NC_086171.1, on the reverse strand, counting down.
ACATAAAGGTCTTATGTACTGGAACTGATAGAAATTGCCACTTTCATTTCAGTGAACTCTTTAAAATGATAGTATTAATGTTCTATGTTTTTGGGTTTTGCATCGTATTATTCTGATATTGTAAGCCAGCTAAAGAGCTCTTTTGAGAACTGAAAGACAGGATACAAACAATTTCATAAATAAATAAATAAATAAATATTTTTGTAACTCATATACAATGAAGCTATTCTTTTCAGATTCAGTAATTGGCTTAAAGATTGTTCATTTCTTTATTATTTGTAAATTCTGGGGGGAAATCGCATAGGACTTTCTGCAAATTTGAAATTACAGATTTGGTGGCATTTGGAGAATGCAAAAAAATAAGGAAAGGAAAGAAGAGCAAATCCTTTTGTTAGATTCCAAACCTGCCAGAAGATAGATAGATAGATAGATAGATATCACCTGAAACATTGTTTGTTTAAGCCAGATCAATCAAATGAATTGGCTTTAGATGACACAGCATGCCAGAGTAATTCTGCTGTGCTCCATTTCGTATATAGCCAGGGCTATTTGTGTTCCACCATTCCATGGCACCACTGTGCAAGCATGGATTTCAAAGCTTTTAGCCCTTATGCTCACAAAAATCAGCAGCAGCAATGATGGTGATGCTTATAACAATACCCAACTGCCACCACCAACTGGCATCTAGAAAGAAGGGACACTGTGCACATAGGTGAGCCACTAACAAGGGGCAGCTGTGAAGTGTTGGAGTCCAGTTTAAGCTCGTATAATGCAGATATGCTCTTGCACAGGGGTTTAAAACATCTAGATTTGCTTATATTTCTACATTCACTCAAGGCTCATCAGTCCTGCCACTCCCACAATACTTTCCTTCAGCTCTATATAATAATAATAATAATAATAACAACAGCAACACAAATTTATATTGCACTCTATACCAGAGCACATTCCGATTAACCAAAACATACAAGGCACAGCAATATAAGCAAAAATCAATAAATACACTTTAGTTAAACTACTAAACCAAAATGAAACTAATTCAAACCAATTAAAACAACCAAACTCAAAAGCAAATCGATTGTTCTTCACGCCATATGCCAACACCTATGGCTCTGACTCAAACAAATAGGTTTTTTCAGGCCTCATCTATATTTGTCCAGTTCTGGTTCCGTAAGAAGGTGTAGAGTTACATAGTCGTGGTACGAGATGGGAAACTTACCCAAATCTCCTACCTGCTCCATCTCAACTTGGCTCATGCAAGCCCCTCCTTTCAACCACGTCAGCTAAAGAGAACTTCCATATTCAAAGATGCTAGATCTCTAAACATTAGATGCTGGGGTCAAACTAGAGGGGAATGCTTGCAAGCTTCCCATAGCCATTTGGCTGGCCCCTGCCATAAACCAAATAACAACCTAGATAAAACACAAACAAACAAATACAGTTCTCCCATTTCCAGCTCTAAAAAAAAACCCAGGAGAACACATGTGTGGCATTTTAAAAATGGGCAGCTGCTATCCATTTAGCAGCTACTCAATATGATGAACCAGCCTGTCTCATAGAATCAAAGAATAGCAGAGTTGGATTCCTCCTAGGATTCCTCTTCCATGAGCCATTATTAAACATCTCAGCTGTATTCTTAGGGATCAGACCCTGCAATTCCCATCATACAGTCGCCCTGGTGCCAGCACTTCAGAGCTTCTGGCCATCTTTAGGTTAAAAGAGAAATCACAGTATTTATTAAATAATTATGGATACTCATATACCACTCTTCAATCAACTTCCCAAGGAGGATTTTACATGATAATGGAGAAATACAACAAAACAGTTAAAATAACAATACCAGTAAACACAAAAACTAACAAGGCAGCAGATCTTAAAGCAACACTAAATAGTCAACTGAATAAAATGGCTAAAAAGCTTGGGAAATTAATTAGATCTTTGCCTGGCAGAGAACTTTTCTGGGAAGAGCATTCCAAAATTAGGGTGCCACCACAGAGAAGACTCTCCGCCTGGTAGCCATCGGCCTCACCTCAGGAGGCCTTTATTGAAGATCTTCAATGCATGAGGCATTAATTCAAGTAACTTGGTCCAAAGCCATAAAAGTTATTGCACATTGGGGTGGGGTTTTTTTGGGGTGTCTTTAGCATTGTAGTCAGCCAATTATTCCCACACACACCCCTTGAGATGGTGGTTCAGCATACTGTGTTCAATAAATATAGCTAAAAACATATAATAGTTCCGGCCAGATGGCAAATTCCTAATCTCAGGAACATGGCCATCTCTATAAAGGGGCTTATGAGCAACTTAAAGAAGCGTGATTGGACTTCTAGATATCCCTACAAGCTCTTCAGTAATTTTTTCTCCCAATTTCTACGGAAGAAGGATTTTCTTCTCCCTTTTTATATTTTTAAATTTTTTTACATATGCATGAATCTTACTGGTTTCTTTATTTTTTTTGCCACTCACGTTTTTTTCCCCATAATTATTTTTGTTCAGTTGCCCTACCCCAGGCTGTGATGGCAGCGGACACATCACGGGGAATTATGCTTCTCACCGCAGGTTAGTTGACCTTACCTACCCTACTCTTTCAGGCTCTGACAGTCTCTTAAAGATCTCTTTTAAAAAAAAATAGTGTGGATACTTGGTTCTATTCCCTCTTCCCCTTTCTTTTACCTCCCCTACTTTTTTTTTTTTTTTTTAGCTTACCCAAATATTCCATCTCTTCTTTTTCAGCCTTTCTGGTTGCCCTCTTGCTGACAAGAGCCTCAGAAATCTCATGGCTGCCCACTCTGCTGACCTCAAGTATGTTTGCGCTGAACTTGAATCTCTCTCTCTCCTTTTCGCTACCACTTTGGCTTCTTCTTCCTTTCCCCTGCACTTTTCCTTTAGAAAAAGCCAATCAGAAACCTGTCTGTGAGTCAAATTTATCCTGAACTGGTGGCAAATGAACAATATTGGGTTGGGAGGGGACATGTTGAAGAGTATTTTGTTAGTAGGAAAAATTGGCTTGAAACTTCTATATAGGTCCTTTTGAACCCCAGGCAGATTTTTATTGGCAATCATGGAGACATGCTATTCCCCTTTTTCTCCCACTTCTCTCTTGATGATCTTCTAGAGATTGCAACATTGGCAGCAGTGTCCTTGGATAATAAAAAGTGCACCATTTTTGTTAGATGGGTTAATAACCTATCTGCCACGTGCTGAGAGAACAGGGAAGTTACTGGTCTGAGATGGGGAATTTGCCTAAGCTTTCAAGTTCTTCATCAAAGAGGGGAACCTTGTCTCTTCTTCTCTTGTCTGAGGAACAGCTCTGTGAGGCGTGAAAGTTTGTATCAATTCTCCCAAAGAAAGATGACATTGCTTTTGTCGTCACGTTAACAATAAATGAATGACTGCTCAAACTTTCCCAAACTGTTATACAAAGTTGCTATCTAGTAGAATCAGGTTAATTGCACTTAAGATGCATGTTAACTTTTAGGCAGAATTCCATTTGAAGAAGAATTTTGATGGGGATTTGAGAGAGAGAGATCATTCATTCTTCAAGCATGAATCTAACTGGCTCCAATAAGCCAATAAAAGCTGACATTTGGTTGTATTTCTGTCAGTACAACCTGACAGTCCAATTTTCAGATTAACCTGAACGGTTGCTTCACATTAACAGTTGCTTTAACTCTCAGTGGGGATCAATTAACATGATTACTTTTGGGGCTTATTTTCCATCCATTATGACTTTTGTGGTTGTTGTTCAGCCTGAACTGAACATTCAATTGGCTGTAGCAGCCATCCAGCCCTTCTCCTACAGGTTTAGCTCATAATCTATTATTCTATCATAAAATATCCGTATAAAATATTTGATTTGCCATGGCATACTAAATCTGGGCTGGTGATGGAGCAGTTCAAGAACTTACACCTTAATATTCAATCTAGGCAAACATGAGGGGGGACAGTCAGCATGGATGGAGAATGAATCTAAAAAGTGCTCATGTGAATCAGTTCAGAGACAAGAGCTAAGGTGAAAATGTCCAGAAGCACAGAACAAAGAGGAGTATCTATGCTTAGTCTATCACACCGAGGATGAATGCTTCCTCTAGAAAGCAGAGCAGAGGACAGCTGTGGTAAATATTCATCCATCCTAATACTAACCATGCTTACTTGAAAGTAAGTACCATTTGGTGGGATTTGCTTCCAAGTAATTTGATTTGGAATGCAGCCTTCAAATTATACTTCTCTTTGTGGGGGGGGGGGAATGATGTATAGTTTTAATATACTCCTAAAGTGTGTATGGATATTACAAAAATGAGGGCCCCACTCTTCAATTATCACAAAAAATGTACATGAATACTTGTTCACTTATCTGCACATGAACATAATCTATGGTTAAAAATCCAGATATAACTGAACTTTGCTGCAGTCCAGAATGTGCCAAATGCAGCTTACCTTGAAGCCAGGCTGTTCAAAACAGCTGTTTAGCACATTCCTGAGTTATTGTTTTCCTTTTCACAATGGCAGAATTTCACACATTGTATACATCTCATTTCCCCAGAAAGGTAAGTTCTTGCCATCCTGGTAGATTTCTTTTTCCACCCAAAAATGTCTGACAGGATATATAATAGCACTGAGGGGGAAATGAAGTGGATCACAATTCTATGCACATTAGAGTTCATTCATAAAGGCTCTGACTGTGACATACCTCCCCTCTCCCCTCCCAATGCTCATCATTGCAACATTAAGTGCTGACGTGCATGTGTGAATGTACCATCAGATCAAGCATCGCAGACAGAACTTTCATATCCGCCACAAACCAATCCTTTCCGGTGGTGTCACTTCACTCATTCAGCTAAGAGCCATCAAATGTTAACATATCACAAATTGTGGGAAATCATTGTTCTTTATACATAGAATCATAGAATAGTAGAGTTGGAAGGGGCCTCTAAGGCCATCGAGTCCAACCCCCTGCTCATTGCATGAATCTACCTAAAAGCATCCCTGACAGATGGCTGTCCAGCTGCCTCTTGAAGGCCTCCAGTGTGGGAGAGCCTACAACCTCCCTAGGTCATGGGTTCCATTGTCCTACTGCTCTAACAGTCAGGAATTTTTTGCCGGGGTGAACTGCATGCATGGGGTGAACTGGCCCCAACTCAAACCAAGCTCCATGAACTGCCAAGTGTCTTAATGAGGTGTTAATTACTCTAGTGGAGCTGTGAATGGTTGCTAAAGAAGCCTGAATAGCTGCTGTTCAAGCACTGAAGTGCAAATGGAGGCAGAGATTGGTTCATGTGTAAATGGAGTGTGTCCAAATTATTACTATCCTCAAGTCTCCCATCAGCCTTGATCACATCCTGTCTTCAAGATTCTGCATGAGATTTTACATCAGTCTTAAAGTGGTAAATATTTGATTACAGTTCTAGAAAACAAGTCCCCAAATAATTAGCCCAGTGTAGTCTGCACCTCTTCCACTTGTAATATTTTCTATGCAACATTTTTCCTGCCAATGTATTCTTATAATCAGGAAAGTGGAACTAGTGTCGTGATTTCTCATTACAAAGCTGAAATGGAGGAAGGCGTTTGGATAAAATAAGAGCAGACCTGAAACTGTGAACTGAATTAAATTCAATTTCCCAGCCTCCCTTGGAAGATGGAAAAAGTTTAGTCTTTTGCCTTTGGTTCAACGCGGAGTTTGTTTCAGTGCATTTTCTGTCAAGATACACGTTGCTGCCATGCATCTTTCACTTACTCACATCAGAGGTAGTGGAAAGGTTCATGAAATCTAAAGAATCGGGTCACAACGCTAGGAGTTAGACATGATGATATTCTTGGATAAAAGAAAGCAAAAATAAAGGTCTGGGAACCCTGGATTTTATGAGTATATATAAGAATACACGTGGGCCTCACTTGTTGATGAGTATATCATAGAATCATAGAATAGCAGAGTTGGAAGGGGCCTACAAGGCCATCGAGTCCAACCCCCTGCTCAATGTAGGAATCCACCCTAAAGCATCCCTGACAGATTGTTGTCCAGCTGCCTCTTGAATGCCTCTAGTGTGGGAGAGCCCACAACCTCCCTAGGTAGCTGATTCCATTGTCGCACTGCTCTAACAGTCAGGAAGTTTTTCCTGATGTCCAGCCGGAATCTGGCTTCCTTTAACTTGAGCCCGTTATTCTGTGTCCTGCACTCTGGGAGGATCGAGAAGAGATCCTGGCCCTCCTCTGTGTGACAACCTTTTAAGTATTTGAAGACTGCTATCATGTCTCCCTACTACTCAACACTACTTCTTCAGTAGATAGAAAGCTAAAATTTGGCATACCTGTAGTCAAACACCCTGATTTTTATCTGTCTCCTTCAAAACTCAAAGCACAAAATCTGACTCATGACATCTACCAGCACTCCAGGATAAGGAAGCCAAACAAGAAACCATGACACAGGAGATGCAGCAGATCAGATCTCTCATTGTGTTTCTAGTTTTAGCTAAACGTAGTTGCAGCCCCCTCCGCACAGATAGATTGGGGAAGTGGCCCCAGCAGGTGGGTTTGACCATTTATGGCTACGCTATTTCCCTGAACTAATATCCCCCACTACTGTTGCTCTTTGCCCCACTGGGGAATACAGGTGAATTTTCCCCATCAGGGCAAATGGCAGCTTGTGAATGGAGAGCAAGATTTATATCAATGCAATGGCATGGGGTGGGGGAGAGGTTACGCTCCCCTCTCCTAGCACCACTAACCAAATCAAATTCAGAGGACTATGTGATAACAGAAACTTCAGAAAATCTAATCACAGTACTCCTGCACCTCACCTGTTTTGGCCCAGAGATCAGTTTGTTTTCATAGACTAGTGAACATAACACAATATCTACCGTTATTTTAATTTCTTAAAGGAGGAGTCAAAGCTCAGCTTTGCATGCAAAAGAGCAGAGGTTCAGTGCCTGGCTTCTCCAATTACAAAAAGAATCAGGTAGCGAGTGATGGGGGAAGATATTTGGTAGAGACTCTAGAGAGCAGCTGCCAATCACAGATAATACTTGGCTAGACAGAAATATAATCTGACCTACTATACTGTAAGGCAGTTTCCTATAGTCTTAAATGCAGCCTGTCAAACATGTGGTCCCTAGACTGCCCATAGAGCACCAACTATATAATACACTTCACCCAGGCTGCAGAAGCAGGAGATTTATGAAACACTTGGCTGAAACACAGGGTTGGTGTTTGATGTATCATGATCAGCCTGAGAGGTGTGAGCTTGGCAGGCCTAGTGTAATCAAATCAGATACTGAAGCGAGTTCAGAGGTTCTGATGTTCAAGGGTAGTTGATCATGCAAAACAGAGCCATTGTATTTATGGTGGCTTGATCTTTCACATCTAGCCATAAATCACAAATGACAAAGCACCAGTACTTCTATATCCAGCGTTAGTATAATGTAGCTACTTTAGGGACAGATTCAACTATCTGCATCCTTGACAACAATATTCAAGAAAGGACAACAACAACAACAACACCTCACAGTCTCTTTTTGGGATGCAGTATTAACATCTGTCAAATGCAGAGAAAGCAGCAAATCCTAATAAGTATTCATGACAGTCAACATTTTTATATAAATTACACTGGAGAAGCAAAAGAAAAATAGGAAAATGCAATCATGCTAAATTTAAACAAAAGTGTTTAAAAATAAAACCACTCACAAGATATGCTTCTCAAAACTTGACTCTGCAGTGCAGAGCACTACATCTTTAAAGAGGATGGCAAAGTAGGGAAATGTTCCATCACAAATTTCAAGTTCTGCTGGTAGTTTTGTTTGAGCTTTTCTACATGAGGCTGTTAATCCACTGTATCTACTTTTGGTTTTGTCACAGAGCTAAGATCCGAGCGCTACACAAAGAACGTTTCCTTTCTTGCTTTTCTTCTACATAACCTCTAGGTGGCACTGTGTTTCAGTGGAATAGAAGGGGGAAATGGGGGGGAAAGCATTTTCTTTCATTTTTACAAATAAATACTGCATTTTCCCTGCTCTAAAAATATTTGCCAAACGTGCTCTTTAGACTTTAGAAGCGAAACTGGAAAGTCACAACGTTGTCTAAAGAACCATAAACACCCGTGAATAGGGAATGATGAGTTAACAATAAAATTCTCATGTGGAAAAGCTCTTTGGGGAGCGTGTAACTATTTTGTACAATTGAATATAAGCTGTTTACTTACCTTCACATTTGAATTCAGTAATGATAAATGCGGGGAAATTGTTGAATTTTTCATTCCAGTACTATTTTTAGTCCTCATTTTCATCATGTTTCCCATCTCCATTTTAGAGCACAACAATGGTGAAGTGAATAGGAATGTGTATCCACTTCTGATTTGAGGTTTTGTTTTTTCTTCCCTGTGGTACTGGTTGATCTGCTAGATATATGCAATGTCGCCTGGAAATCCATATGTCTTCAGTGACAAATTATTATGATACTATCTTAAGGGGGGAAATATGGTACAACAATTAATTGTGGAATCACAGATTGATTTATCCTTACTTTTCTGTAGAATCTGAAGGCAAACACGGGTGTTGCCATATTGATGTCAGCTGGATCTTCCTGGAAGGAGATTTACCTCAGTGTTAAAATCAGTTTTCAGTTTCAATCCTCAGCTACTCCTTTTTCTCTTCTCGTTACTCAGGTGCCCAACTCCCGGCTGTGATGGCTCTGGCCACATAACTGGAAATTATGCATCACATAGGAGGTGAGTTGCATATGTATGTGGGGAAGTGAGAGGAGTTAGAAAGATGGAAGCTTTTTGGGAGAAGGGGAGAAATTGGGGAAGGTCAAATGAGAATAAAGGGAAGACTTTAGGTGTGGGGACAGTGACTGAAAGGAGAGAGAAGTGAGTACAAAACTGGGACCTTAAGGATAAGAGTGGGCTATTTTTAGGGGAGAGGTGAAAATGAGCATTGAGGGGAAATCCCTGTAGCTGTATTTTGTAGTTTGGCGGTGCTCTTGGATCCAGAACTGTCACTTGAGGCACAAGTGAACTCAGTGGCAAGGAACACCTTTTATCAGCTTAAGCTGATATTCCAACTGTGCCCTTATCTGAACAGAGATAGCCTAGCTACAGTTATCCATGCTGTCATAACCTCTCGTTTGGATTACTGCAATGCATTATACGTGGGGGTGCCTTTGAAAATGGTCTGGAAACTTCAACTGGTATAAAACAGGGCAGCACGTTTACTAACAGGGACTGGCCAATGAGACCACATCACGCCAGTCCATTTCCAGCTTCACTGGCTGCCAGTCCAGGTCCAGTCCCAATTCAAATACCGCATATTAACATTTAAAGCCCTAAACAGCTTGGGGCCAGGCTATCTGAGGGAACGCCTCTTCCCATATGTACCTGCCCGGATCCTAAGGTCATCCTCAGGGGTCCTTCTCTGTGAGCCCCTGCCAAAGGAAGTGAGGCAGGTGGCTACCAGGAGGGCCTTCTCTGCTGTGGCACCCCGGCTGTGGAATGAGCTCCCTAAGGAGGTTCGCTTGGCACCTACACTATATTCTTTCAGATGCCAGGTGAAGACCTTTTTATTCTCTCAACATTTTAACAGTCTATAAATTAATTTAAACTTGGCTGTTTTAAATTTGTATTTTAAATTTGTATTTCTGCTGCTTTTATCCTGGTTGTGCTTTTATATTGTATTTTATATCATGTTTTTATACTGTTTGTTTTATACTTTGAATGGTTTTAATTTTTGTGAACTGCCCAGAGAGCTTCAGCTATTGGGCGGTATAAAAATGCAATAAAAAAATAAATAAAATAGTGAGTTCCCCAAATCCTGGCACAAGTTGGAAACTTTCCAAGCACATATGTGTGAAAGTGACTGAAACAACTGGAAAGTAAAGCAATGTTGCCAGATGTGCAAGAATCCTTGCCTGTATGCAAGAATCAAGATCCCCTGTACAATATACAAGATCTTCTGCATTCTTGTGTGCAAATGTACGAGGATTCAGAGATGTCCCATCCTGCTCAAACTTTGGCTCTGCTTATCTATCACGAAGGCAACCTGGCATGGCCAGCAAACCTCAAGTAACAGCAAGAATAGGAGAACATGCTGAATGCCTGGAGGATGGTTTTTCCTCTTATTAGTACAAAACCAAAGAGAATTCCTGAGGTTATTTGGGGGAAAGAGCTGAAAGAAGGGAGGAACCCCCACCCACCCACATACAGAGATTTAAAAACTGGGTGCAGGAGGCAGCTTTCGTTGGGGTTTTCCCTCCCTAGTATGAGACTTGTGAGCAAAAACTGAGAATTTTACTCTAGAATAAACAGATGTTACTTTAGGGCTCCCAATTTTCATTGGGACTCCAGCTTGGGCGTAAGGGGGATTTTAAGAGATGGATTGGGGCCCTTTTGCCTGCTGTAGAACAGAAGATGTACCTGCTATACAGAGATTTAAAGTAATGTCTATTTGGGGCCTAAAGATAAGGGTTCCAAACAGATAATTGGGCAACAGTGAGGCAAAGGGAGTATATGAGAATCATGAGCAAAAGCTGAATATTTTGAGACATAATTAGGCTGACCATATGAAAAGGAGGACAGGGCTCCTGTAACTTTAACAGTTGCATAGAAAAGAGAATTTCAGCAGGTGTCATCTGTATATATGGAGAACCTAGTGAAATTCCCTCTTCACAACAGTTAAAGGTACAGAAGCTATACTAGCGTGACCAGATTTGAAACAGGGCAGGGTTCCTGCAGCTTTCACTGTCGTGATAAAGAGGAAATTTCACCAGGTTCTCCACATATACAAATGACACCTGCTGAAATTTCCTTTTCAATACAACTGTTAAACATACAGGAGCTCTGTCCTCCTTTTCATATGGTCACCCTAATTAGATAATTGGGCAAAAGTGGGGCAAAGAGGAAGAAGAATTGGGGAAGGGAATACGCACAGCTACAACCTATATAAATGTCATGATAAGTTTTCTCCCTCCACAAGTTTCTTCCTCCAAACCCAGGTTGGGAACAGCCAAATATTTCTTAAAGCAGTGAATCCTTTCCATAGTGAGTCTTGACTGGCCAGGCCTCATGATATTACCACACGAGTTTACCTCAGGACTGCCACTTTCATGGCGTGCCCCACACTCTGCTCTGATCTCTCAGCAGGACCACATGCCATGTTTTTTGCTGCTAACTGCTAACAGTCATTCTCTGTGGTAGCCCTCCATAGATATCGAAAGGCCTACAACACGATATAAACCATTTCACCCCAGGAAAGTCCCTTGGAATAATATGGCTACCATGTTCCCTGGCCACCTCTCTTAAGCCAAGCATATGAGCTGTCCCTCACTAAAAAATTATTTTTTAAAGGAGCGTAGGACATGAGGAGTTCAGGTGTAAGATTTATCTTTTGTTTCTGCCAGCAGCACAACAGCACTGAAATCTGACTCACTCCCTATGCTAATAACAACCATCTTCACTGCCAACGTTTCTGGCAGGTGAACAGCTCTGTCCCCTCCTATTCACAACAGCATTACATCTAAGATGTAGGGCAAATGAAAGAAGGGGAATACTATGGAGAACCTGGTGAAATTTCCTCTTCATCACAACAGTTAAAGCTGCAGGTGCCCTGCCCTCTTGTAAATATGGTCACTCTAGTATAGTTCCTGCAGCTTTAACTGGTGTGATGAAGAGGAAATTTCACCAGGTTCTCCGTATATACAAATAACACCTGCTGAAATTCCCTTTTCTATGCAACTGTTAAAGATACTGGAGCACTGTCCTCCTTTTCATATGGTCACCCTAGAAATACTCTCATGGGACTGGGGGAAGGACACTGAAGGCAGGAAAGTGGGTATGTGAGAGAAGGTGGGCACAGATGTATGTAGCATGAGAAAGGGTTGATGGATCTTAGAGTTGAGAAGAATTCTGAGGGGAACAGGAGGTCAAGGCCTAAAAAGATCACCTCAGAGTGATCGAGGAAATAGTCACACTCCCAGGGTGACCTTATGAAAAGGAGGACAGGGCTCCTGTAACTTTAACAGTTGTATAGAAAAGGGAATTTCAGTAGGTGTCACTTGTATGCATGCAGCACCTGGTGAAATTCCCTCTTCATCACAGTCAAAGCTGCAGGAGCCCTTCCTTCTTTTGTATCTGGTCACTCTAGTACAGCTCCTGCAGCTTTAACGATTATGATGAAGGGAATTTCACCAGGTGCTGCATGCATATAAACGACACCTGCTGAAATTCCATTTCCTCCACATCTGTTAAAGATACAGGAGTCCAATCCTCCTTTTCATATGGTCACCCTGCACACACCAAACCCAACAATGATGTCTAGAGGATTTATAGGGTAGAAGAAAAGAGACAGACAGACAAATAAGGGCACACTCCTGAATGCTGGCTAGGGAATGCAGAGAGCTGTAGGGCATTTGTCTATCTTAACGTGCATCATAAAACACTTATCATGCAGACATGGTTTGTTTCTTAAGGCCTCCTCAGGCATATCCTGACTGGTTCCATGCTGACACCCACCCCAAATTTTCTATTTCCCACAATTCATGTTTGTCTCGGATGGTATGTGAGAAGAGAATAAATGGCTTGGGGTTTGTAAACTGCGGGAGGTCTCTGAAATCAATAAAGGAAAGAGTAGAGAAAGGGGAACATGATGAAGAGAGAAATAGGGACTGAAAGGGTTCAGGTGGGGGGAATTAGCATGCTAGGGGAATTGCGCATTTTCTGGAGGCCTCAGACGTGCGCTTTCCCTTCCTCCCCTGGTGCTCATCAGGGCCTAAAAGGCTTTCGGCTCTAATGGGCACTGGGGGGAGAGGCGTGGGAAAGCATGCTTTCCGGGCCTCTGGAAAGTGCACAGATTCCGCCCAGCCATGATAATCTGCACACTTTCCAGAGGCCCACTTACCACACACACACACCCATCGGGGCCTGAAAAGGCCTCTTGTGTTAAGAGGCCCTTTCAGGCCCTGATGGGCACTAGGTGAAGTAGGAGAAGGGTTTTTCCCTTCTACGCTATGGCATGGCCAGGGGAATCTGCGTACTTTCCGGAGGCCCAGAAGATGCACTTCTGCCCCCACACCCATCGGGGTTTTCCATTCTACTCTAATGGTGGCCACTGCAGCTGGACAGCCATCTGTCCGGTATGTTTTCATGCGGATTCTTGTATTTAGCAGGGGGTTCGACTCAATGGCCTTATAGGCCCCTTCCAACTCTACTATTCTATGATTCTAAAATTCTATGACTATCCCCAGCCAAGTTGTTCTCATTTTTCTTATGAAATGTTATTTGGGCCCTTTGGATAGGACACACTATGTACTAAACTACATAGACATTTCTAGAAGTAAATTCATTTAAATTCTACCACTATCTCTACTTGCTCATGGCACAATGGACAAATTGTAATGTGTTCATGAAAGTTGGCAACAAGTGAGCTCTACTTTCATCTCTTTAATCTGATTTAAAAAAAAAAAAACCATTTCCCAGAATCAGATTAGAAGCTCTCTCTTCAGCAGAATAAAACACAAAAGGGTCAGAATTTAGCTGACACAAAATTCCTGTTAATAACACCGCCTATTTATGACTTCTATTATCTTTCTCGAACATTAATGGGGACCTCACAGGCTCCCATTTGAACAGTTCCATTAACAGCTGCCGTCTGCTAGCAAATATCTTTTTATCTAGACACTATTAATTGCAAACTATCTCCCCCTCAAAGCAAATGATTTCTTTTTTCTTTTTCTTCTTAATTTTCACCATTTCCCTCCTTGTGAGGTGTGGAAACAGAATGATCAAGATCAAAGCACAGGCAGGTGAATCAAAGGAGGAAATTGTTCCTATTTGCTGGGATGTTCAGTTGAGAGAAAGGAGTTTTTACTGAAAGCTGAAGCTGCACAGTGGCGAACGGAGTAAAGGTTCAATTTTCAAATCATCCATGGACGTACAAGGCAGCCTGAAACAAAGTCCTGTCTCTCAGTGTCAGCCCTGCATCTGCAACATTGGGGTAATAATTAGGGATGTGCTCCGCTCCGATTAGGAGCGTAGAAGCAGTAGCGGATTGGCCTGCTCCGCCTTACCCAGAGGCGGAGTAGGAGCGGACCGCGGACCCCCTAGAAGCAAGGCGAAGAGAAGCGACCATTTTTCGGAGCTCCGAGTTCAGTCGGAGCGCTCCGGTCGCCATCTTGAAAACATTTCGCCATAGGATTGCATTGCGGCAAATAATCGCGCATAACTACGTTGTTTTTGAAGCTATCGTTCTGGAAATTCTTGTGCACAGAGAGTCGTGGATGGGGGTCATTTTGAGACCACTCTCACCTCTCTGCGTGCTGTGGTTCACGTGCAATATTTTTTTAAAAATCGGGTCAACCGCGGGGCTCAAACTGCGTTTCGGCTTTTCGCCCATAGGATTGCATTGAGGGAAAGAATCGGGGATAACTGGGGGGGGGGGTTTAAGCTATCGTTCTGAAAATTCTTGTGCACAGAGAGTCGTGGATGGGGGTCATTTTGAGACCACTCTCAACTTTCTGCATCGTACGGGTCGCGGGCTAGAAGTTTTTTAAAAATAGGGTCAACCGCGGGGCTCCGTTTCGGCTTTTCGCCCATAGGATTGCATTGAGGGAAAGAATCGGGGATAACTGGGGGGGGGTTTAAGCTATCGTTCTGAAAATTCTTGTGCACAGAGAGTCGTGGATGGGGGTCATTTTGAGACCACTCTCAACTTTCTGCATCGTACGGGTCGCGGGCTAGAAGTTTTTTAAAAATAGGGTCAACCGCGGGGCTCCGTTTCGGCTTTTCGCCCATAGGATTGCATTGAGGGAAAGAATCGGGGATAACTGGGGGGGGGTTTAAGCTATCGTTCTGAAAATTCTTGTGCACAGAGAGTCGTGGATGGGGGTCATTTTGAGACCACTCTCAACTTTCTGCATCGTACGGGTCGCGGGCTAGAAGTTTTTTAAAAATCGGCGGGAAAAATACCTTTTTCAAAGGGCTGAGGGGCAGAGTCAGCTCCCGGTCATGATGATCCCAAAGTTGGAGGAGGGCATAGGCAAAACAGGTAACTTGGGATTCTGGGAAACTTCTCTTTCTTCATCTGAACGGGCTTTTCCCCGTGTTTTTTAACACAGTAGCCCCACCAAATGCACAAACACAACCTGAAATCATATACTAAGCCAAGAATAAGAGATAGAAAACACAGCACTGCTCCCCACCCTAACCTTGGTGAACAACTGAATCGATGTGGTGCAAGGGGATGAGCTCCCCTAGGGCATCTCATCGTGGACGTGCCCCCACTCTCTCCTGCACTGGAAGGCCATAGAGCCTTCCAAAGAGAGTAAAACGGTGGAGCAATGCCTATCATGAGTTGAAGTGAATGGTCACTTTTCAGTGGTGGAGCAATGCCTGTTATGAGTTGAAGTGAGCGTTTTACTTCTTCTCAGAGCTGTTGGTGGCTGTCTTGAACTGGCAGCTACTTCCCCCTCCCCCGGGCACGTCCCCCTATTGCTGGTAAAAGACAGATATAGCCTTTTTTTTTTAATTCTTCTTGCTGTTTATTGAGCAACACTGCTGCTTTTAATTCCACCCCTCCTTTGTTTATTGATTGATTTATTCCATTTTCTATGCATTACTGGCTTATCCTTGGCTCCCTTCCTTATGCCCCCAGAAATGCCAGCTGCATGCCTGCCTGCCTTCCCTCCCTCCTCCCCTGCCCACCTCGCAGGGATGTTGTGTGTGGGGTGCCCGATTTTCAAAAATTCGCCAAAAATCAGGGGATGATGGGATTGCCTTGAAACTTGGCGTGTGTGTGTATACGCCCATGAGGTGTCATGGTGCCAAACGTGAGGTTTCTAACTTCAACGGAAAAAAAGTTGTTTACTTTTTTAGCTTTCAATGCAACCCTATGGGGGGGCAAAAACGGAGCTCCGGATCCGGATCCGGAGCTCCGAGCGGAGCGGAGCGGAAGTGGGCGGAGCGGGGGCGGGGCGGAGCGACCCGCTCCGAAAAATGGCGGATCTGCAAGTGAAGCGGAGCGGGGGGTCCGTGCACACCCCTAGTAATAATAGTGGTCCACCTTAGAGGGTTGTTGTAACAATTACTGAGATAACCCTACATGAAACACATTTAAGGCACCTTGGCATAAGAGAAAAGGAGCAAGATAGGGAAAGGCAGCATAAATATCTAGCCATCCAAGGAGGATGCTATTACACTCATGTTCTGCTTGTGGGCTTCCCATGGGCATCTCGTCAGCCACTGTGTGAATGGAATGTTCGACTAGATAAGCCTTTGGTCTGATCCAGCATGGCTCCTCTTATGTTCTTATGATAAGATACATAACGAGTATGGACACAAGTTCTGTGCAGATACTCATTCATAGCTTTTCTACACAAGGAATTTATTGTGCGCTCATCATTCCCTATTCACGGTTGTTTACGGGTTCTTTAGATTATTCCAATTTCGCTTGTTTTTAAACAGCGCTTCATCGATTTTTTTTAGAGCAGGAAAAATACGGTACTATTTAAAGAAAGCAAAAGAAAACACAATTTCCACTTGGGTAATTGTGCTATTCCACTATCCCATAATGCCACCTTCACCTTATGTAGCAGGAAAGGAAACACTCTTCGTGTAGTGCTTGGACCTTAATTCTGCGATAAAACCAAAAGTAGATAAAGACGACTGACAAAACCCTAATCTGTATCTGCCATTTTTACAGAGTACAAATCCTGTGCATAGGATTCCTATGCACATTTGGTTGGGTATGTGTAGACCACAGTGCCAACAGAACCTTGAATGTGTGGTGTTTGAGGGAGGAGCAATGGATGCAATCCTAATTCTCCCCTCCCTTCATTTCTACATGAAATTTTGTGCAGGGCCATAGTTAGAATGTATCAAACTGTTGTTCAGGAGCTGTTTTGCTAAAGTGTGGGTTCTTAAGAAGAGATTTGAAAAGGGAGGAGAAAGCGGACTGATGAATGAAGACCAGGTAGACTTTTCCATGAGAAGAAGCATCACAGAAGTCACAGAGAGGGCAATGGGAGAAGAATTAAGCAGCGAAGGAGGGGTGTGTGAATTCTTGTAACGAAGAAGGGACATACTAACAGATGTCAAGAGTAAAGAGGTGGCAAACTTTGAAAATGAGAACTCCTATTTGGAAGGGGATTCATACCATGCCGACAGGGAAGTAGTGTAGGGTTTTAAATGGAAGGGGTGATATGATCACAATATTGCAATGGAGTTTTGAAATGATTTTGTGTTGTCTGTTGAAATTTAGGCCTAATCTACACCAAGCAGGATATTGCATTATGAAAGCGGTATATAAAAGGCAGGAGCCACTCTACTGCTTTATAGCAGTATTGAAGTGCACTGACAACTGTCGGGGCCCATTGAACACATACCATATACCACTTTTATACCGCTTTCATAGTACTATATCCTGCTTGGTGTGGCTCCTGCCTTTTATATACCACTTTCATACCGCTTTCATAGTGCAATATCCTGCTTGGTGCAGATTAGGCCAGAGTTACACATCAGATTAGCGTTTTATTGCAGACAAGTGTTTTATTTCACGTTCGTTACTGGTCACTCACGGATTTCGTGGGTCGGTCTCATAATGTCGTCTGCCTTCCACACACCTCCCGCCACTTCTACCCTTCCTCGCACGACAAAAAAACACCCCAGTAAATCCGACTTATTGTAAAGACAGAACTCGCCGCTATCTCCTGCTGTGTGCAGGAGAAGCAGCGGGATCAAAACAGCCCACTGAATGGACCACATGCACATTGTTTACTTCCTCTTTCGAAAGAGGAAGTAATGAGGGACAAACGTGTGGGCGGAGAAGCGACAGTAAGCAAATGCGATTTTCCCCGTGTGATGATGCTCTAGTGTTGATAATACAACAGGTTTCTTTCTACAGCTACTGACAAAGCTCTTAACATAGGCCACCTGCAAGATTTCTACTAGTCCAAGGGAAAGGAGGGACATGGAATCTGTAGGCAGGGTGTGTGTGTGTGCTTGAGAGAAAGGAGCAGTGTTAATTCAATGTGTCTGAATACAAGACATATTGGAGAGAGGATATTTAAATAGAACGGAAGTCTAGCAAGGGTCCCAGTATTCTAAAGGTCTAGACATAGGGTGCAAAGGAAATGGCAGATGCTGGCAATATTGAAAGGAAAGAAGTGACAGGATCCAATAATCATTTGAATATGTGCAAAAGTCAAAGATTATGCCAGACAATGTCTGTCTCAGATACATAATGGGGATAAGCTTTTAAATATTGTCAACCTGAGATTTTGGTGCATCCAGCTGTAGCTATAAATGCTGATGTTCAACATTCACATTTGGCTGTGTTGAAAAAGAATGGAAAGTTCTTTAAATGAAGCCAAGAAAATGAGAGTAGAATTAACTGATGAATTAGTTTTCTAGAAGTGTATTTGCTACCCTCCTTCATTCCCTAACTTTATCTTATCCCGCATGCTTTATCCAATTTAGATCATCTTTTCCTAACCCAAGTCCTTGAGACAGGGTAAGCAAGCGATCAAAATCAAAGGCAAGTGAGGAGAGAGATGAGGTGTACAAAATTATGTATGGTGTGGAGAAAGCAAATAGAGAGACATTTTTCTCCCTCTCTCATAATAGAAGCCACAGTCATCTCATGAAGCTGATAGGTGGGATATTCAGGACAGACAGAAGGAAGTAATTCTTCATACAGCACATAGTTACACTGTGGAATTGGGTACCACAAGATGTAGGATAGACACCAACTTGAATGGCTTTAAAAGGGGGATTAGAGAAATGCATGGAACATAAGGCTATCAATGTCTAGTCATCATAGCTATAGATTACTTGCAGTATCAGAGGCATTACACCTCTGTATACCTGTTGCTGGGGAACATGAATGGGAGAGTGCTTTTGCACTTGCTGACTTCCCACAGGTGTCTAGTTGACCACTGTGGAATGGAATGGTGGACCAGATAAGCCTTTCGTCTGATTCAGCACAACTCTTCATATGTTCTTAAAGAAAATAAGGTGACTGAAGTCTGGGAACGAGGTATATGCTGCCAGGCTGCAAGTGTGATGACCTTTCTTCTTCTTTTTGAAAACGTAGTCTATCAGGCTGCCCTCGTGCCAAGAAAAGTGGAATCAAGATCACCCCCACAAAAGATGACAAAGAGGACCCAGAGCTGATGAAGTAAGTGACCAGAAAATTTCTGAGCAGGTTTCCTAAACTACCTTATTGTGCACGTCCTATACAAAATGCAGATATGTAGATACAGCTTTGAAAGTTTTATATTAATACATCAATTGTTTTTAGATATATGGGCCTGGCACTACCCCTAGGACAAAAGTATAGGGCAAAAAACAAGTCAGGATTGGATGTACATAAAATGAATTCCCACCAAAACTAGTGGAATGAATTCCTGGTTTATGATTCTCAAATAAAGGTGATAATATTCCACCTGCTCTGAGCATGCACTTACCTTAAAACTGTTCAGTGGGGTTACCTATTCCACTGAAGACTATTGGCACTTTTATGTAAAATTGATCTGTACTTTCTTACTGTATTTTTACACCAGGAAAGTCCAAATATTGCCGGTTTGAGAGTACTGGGATTTGGACATGATTAGCTTAGCTCAAACAAATATGGTTGGTGACAGTGATTGGACAACTTGTATTGTACCAGCTTGCATCAATTCATTTCCACAAATTAGTGTGCTTAATTGGCAAAAACTTTAATCACAGATGAAAATCCTCCCCTTCCCTGATTAATCAATGGAACTCACAGTCAGAAGGACTTAAAATGGAATTCTTAAATGGCTGTTGCCATGCTGGCTGCAAAGATGTGTTGGCTTCCTGCACAAAATGGCCCTTTCCTTCTACCAATGAGTACTAACTCTTAATGTCCATTTCATTTAAAATTATCTTACAAGAAGCAGTCTCTTTCTTTCAGGATCCTCAGGTGGCCCTCTCTTGCTGTTTTGCAATATGCAAACGTATTTAAATTTAATTGACTAATTGATTAGTTAAAAGCCCAGGTAGTTAATTGATTTACAAAAATCTTTATTCAATTATCCTTCATTTCTGTGGGTACTTTATGGTAAACAGCAGCATTGCTGGAGTTATACCCTGTTATGGAGGCCCAGGGGTGGAGAATCTAAGTGGCTGCCTGGACGCTCTGAAAGCCCTGCGGTGGGTGCGCAGTGGCGCTGTGTCAGGTATATGACTCAGCAGCCACCTCACAGCCATTGCAGACCTTTCCCGCGAAGCTGTGAGTTAAAAAAAAAAGTCAGCCACTTACCCCAATTAAATACAGCACATCTGTATTTGTATCATGGCTTTAATTTTTGTGAACCGCCCAGAGAGCTTCGGCTATTGGGCAGTATAAAAATATAATAAATAAATAAATAAATAAATAAATAAATAAATCTGCCATCTAACCTCATTACAGCAACTGGCACCATCCACCCAGGCAGGGGGCGGGCCTGGCAGGGTGAACGGACACCACAAACCCCATGCTTTCCCTGCATCAGGATTATTTATTTATTTATTTATTTATTTCATTTATATATCGCCCCATATCCGAAGCTCTCTGGGCAGTTTACAAAAGTTAAAAACAATGAACATTAAAAACAGACATACAAAAATTAAAACCACCGAAAGTATAAAAACAACCTCGTGTGGCGCAGAGCGGTAAAGCAGCCGTTTCTGCAGCTGAAACTCTCCCCACGGCCTGAGTGCGATCCCAGCGGAAGCTGGTTTCAGGCAGCCGGCTCAGGTCGACTCAGCCTTCCATCCTCCCGAGGTCGGTAAAATGAGTACCCAGTTAGCTGGGGGAAAGGTAATAACGACCGGGGAAGGCAATGGCAAACCACCCCGCTACAAGGCCTGCCAAGAAAACATCAGCGAAAGCTGGCGTCCCTCCAAGAGTCAGTAATGACTCAGTGCTTGCACGAGAGGTTCCTTTCCTTTCCTTCCATTTAAAAACAACTATTCTCAGGCACAGGCACACGACCCTTCCCAATACCCCTCATTGCTTCTTTACTTTACATATTAAGATCCCGCCTTTCCATAAGTGTAGCTAAGGACATTAAAACCACAATAATATTTTCAGGATGATTTTTGAAGATTGTGGCAGGCAAAGCAACCACTACCTTTCCCCTCCCCCCTTTGTCCTCCTTTTCCTCCCCCTCCCCACCCCCAAGAAGCACCCAGTTCACCCATGCAGTCAAGTGGGGTTCCAGGCGTTGTGCTGGGGCACACGTTACACCCCACAAGTCAATCCCAAAGGTATGTCTGTGGTTTGTAAGTCTGTGGTTTTTAGAATGTTGGCCTGAGTAGGCGGAGTTAGAATGTCTTGGGAGGGGGAGGAGTGATATATAAGGGAAGGACTGAGGGGATTGAGAGATCTTTTCAGGAAAACTTTTCAGGGAGACTTGTTAGGGACTCTTAGAGTCTGTAGTGCTCTCTGTATTTATGGTACTTAAGTTCTGGGAAATTTGAGAGTCAGTGTAGTGAGTGGTGTCTTTAGAGTGTGGCGTGCACGTAGTTGATGTATATTAATCAATACTGAGAATAAAGAAAGTTCAAGAGTGATTGTGTGAGAAAAAGGAAAGCGCGAATGTGAGAGTGACAGGATTGTATGGAAGGTTTCAAAAAGGTTTTTAAATGTTGTTACTTGAAACAAAGCTTACGAACTTTTAAAAATAAATTTTGATTGTTTGTTTTTAAAACTACCACAAAAATCCCACGTGTCTGTTTGGCATTTATCATCTTAAGTTTACACATTCAGCACCCACTCTGACAATCATTCACCTAAGCAGATATAACTCACAGCGCATTATTATATATATTAAAATCCATTCTCCATTTTAAACCCCTTTCTCCACATAGTTTGGAGGAGGGTGGGCTTTATCCCTTGCCTCAGATGTACCAAGTGTTGGTGCTTGGCTTGAGCAGGGAGTAGCCTCGGCCGGGTCTGGTGTTCAGAGCCTGTGTCGCCCCATAAGAAGTGGTGGCAGACGGGAGGTCTGGTGTTCAGAGCCTGTGTCGTGGCAGGGGGTTACCATCCCACAGCAGAGAAAGCGTGGGATTTCTTTAAAAGTGGCAGCTTCTGACTCTGCATGGCAATGTTTTCCCAATCTTTCTGGGAAAATTTCCCCGGGGGGGGGGGGGGAGGGGGAGGCTTGCCCACAGCCCTCCCTGCTACTCTCAAAACAGCTTGCCCTTGTGCAGGCCCGGGACTACCAGCCGGTGGGATCACTTCATTGGGAAGCAAAGGAAACTACAGCTCCCATGCACCCAGGCAGGAAATCCTGAGCATGCTCAGGAGGAGAGGCCTACAAAATTTCTCACGCCCATGAAACCGTCCCTCCTTTTTGCAATGGTAAATTGGCTATGGAAACTGGCTGGAAAGACTTGCTGACAGAAGCAGAAACTGAATTCAGTGGGGGGTGGGAGTCAGCCCAATTTATAAGGGGGTATGGATTAACAAACTGTGAGTACGTATTCTGATTCCTCCAGTTTTGAAATCCAGCCCCTCTCTAATGTAGGGTGACCATATGGAAAGAAGGACAGGGCTCCTGTATCTTTAACAGTTGCATATTATTATTATTATTAGTAGTAGTAGTAGTAGTAGTAGTAGTACTTATTTATATAGCACCATCAATGTACATGGTGCTGTACAGAGTAAAACAGTAAATAGCAAGACCCTGCCGCATAGGCTTACATTCTAATAAAATCATAATAAAACAATAAGGAGGGGAAGAGAATGCAAACAGGCACTGGGTAGGGTAAAACTAACAGTATAAAGTCAGAACAAAATCAAGTTTTAAAAGCTTTAGGAAAAAGAAAAGTTTTTAGCTGAACTTTAAAAGCTGCGGTTGAACTTGTAGTTCTCAAATGTTCTGGAAGAGAGTTCCAGGCGTAAGGGGCAGCAGAAGAAAATGGACGAAGCCGAGCAAGGGAAGTAGAGACCCTTGGGCAGGTGAGAAACATGGCATCAGAGGAGCGAAGAGCACGAGCGGGGCAATAGTGTGAGATGAGAGAGGAAAGATAGGAAGGAGCTAGACAGTGAAAAGCTTTGTAGGTCAACAGGAGAAGTTTATATTGGATTCTGAAGTGAATTGGAAGCCAATGAAGAGATTTCAGCAGTGGAGTAACATGGTCAGAGCGGCGAGCCAAGAAGATGATCTCAGCAGCAGAGTGGTGAACAGAAACCAATGGACTGATGTGAGAAGAAGGAAGGCCAGTGAGAAGAAGGGAGCAGTAGTCCAACCGAGAAATAACCAATGCATGGACAAGAGTCTTGGCAGAAGAGACAGACAAAAATGATCGAATCCTGGCAATATTATACAGGAAAAAACGACAGGATTTAGCTACTGCCTCAATATGAGGAATAAAGGAGAGCGAGGAATCAAATATAAAGCCAAGTCTACGAGCTTCCTTGACCAGAGTAAGCGTAACATCATTGACAGTAAGAGAGAATGAGAGATGAGGAGAAGGTTTAGGAGGAAAAACAAGCAATTCAGTCTTTGCCATATTAAGTTTCAAACGGCGATGAAGCAACCAAGCTGAGATATCTGAGAGACATGCCGAGATACGATCGTGAACATCAGGAGAAAGATCCGGAGAAGAAAGATATAATTGTGTATCATCGGCATACAGATGATATTGGAGGCCATGAGATTGAATAAGATTACCCAAGGGCAACATGTATAAAGAAAACAACAGCGGACCAAGCACTGAGCCTTGCGGAACCCCTACTGAAAGGGGAAAAGAAGAAGACGAGCTGCCATTAGCCAACACGCTGAAAGAGCGACCCGCTAGGTAGGAGGCAAACCAGTTATAGACAGAGCCACAAAATCCAAGGTCATGAAGGGAATCTAAAAGAAGATCATGATCAACCGTTTCAAAGGCTGCAGTTAGATCAAGGAGAATAAGAACGGAATAAAGGCCTTTAGACTTGGCAGTAAGAAGATCATTGGTAATCTTAGTAAGGGCTGTTTCAGTGGAATGCAAAGGACAGAATCCAGATTGAAAAGGATCCAGAGCAGAGTTACTAGAAAGAAAATCAAGACAACGAGAGTAGACCACACGCTCCAGGATCTTTGAAACAAACGGCAACAAAGAGACAGGTCGGTAGTTAGACAGAGATAGCCTATCAAGAGTAGGTTTCTTGAGAATAGGAGAGACTGTAGCATGTTTAAAAGCAGAAGGAAATGAACCAGAGGACAGAGAAAAATTAATAATATGAAGCAAGGAAGGGAGGATAGCAGGGATAAGGTTAATAAAGACGTGAGAGGGAATCGGATCACGAGAACAAGTGGAGGGCTTCGAAGAGCGCAGTATTGTAGACAGTTCATCAGCTGAGACCGAAGTAAACGCAAAGAAATTTGCAGGAGGAACTGACAGATGAGGAACAGGAACTGGAAGAGGAGCAGAGCTGGCCAGATCAGAGTGAATAGTTTGGATTTTAGCATTGAAAAAAGAGGCAAAGTTATTAGCAGACAGAGAGGCGGGGAGAGATGGTGGATTAAGCTTCAGGAGAGAATTGAAGGACGCAAAGAGCCACTGAGGATGCCTAGCATTTGACTGGATCAATGTTGAGTAATACTGCTGTTTGGCCAATGAAATGGCAGAAGAGAAAGAGGAGAGTACAAATTTGTAATGGACAAAGTCCGCCCAGTCCCTGGTCCTACGCCAAAGGCGTTCAGCTGCCCGGGAACAAGAGTGAAAGTAGCGGAGGAAAGAGGTGAGCCACGGTTGGGGTTGAGAAGGGCGAACTATCCGAGTTGTAGATGGAGCAAGAGTATCAAGAGTTGAAGATAAGGAGGAATTAAAGAAGGAGACAGCTGAGTCCAAGGAGACAGCCGAAAAGACAGAAGGAAGAGAGGAGGCTAGAGACTGAGAAAAAGCCTCATAATTGATAGATTGCAAGTCACGACAAGAGCGAGAAGCGGGACGTGAAGCAGGAGGATTATGAGTAATATTGAAAGAAACTAGGTGATGATCTGACAGCGGAAAGTGAGCAGTAGAAAAGTCCAACACAGAGCAATTCCGAGTGAGAACAAGATCCAGACAGTGTCCAAGGGAATGTGTGGGTACATCAGACCAAAGCTTAAGATCATAAGAGGAAGATAATGAGCGAAATCGTAGAGCTGCAGCGTCTTGAGGGTCATCCACATGAATATTGAAATCACCCAAAATAAGAGTAGGACAGTTATCAGAGAGGAAAAAGGACAGCCACAAATCAAAATCAGAGATAAATTTTGAGGACGAGCCTGGGGGGCGATACAGAACTGCAATCCGCAGTCGCAATGGAGCGAAAAGCCTCACCACATGTACCTCAAAGGAGGAAAAACAATGTGAAGGTGGAATGGAAAGAGGCTGGAACTGGCACAAACTAGATAATAAAAGACCCACACCACCACCCCGACCCTCTGGGCGACTAGTGTGAGAGAAAGAGAGTCCTCCAAGAGAGAGGGCAGCAGAGATGGCAGTATCATGGGCAGGAAGCCAGGTTTCAGTAAGAGCAAGGAGGTGGAGAGACCTAGAGATAAACAAGTCCTGGATGACAGGGGCCTTAGAAGCAAGAGAGCGACAGTTCCATAAGGAACACGAAAAAGGCAGCTGAGAAGAGGGGAGACACCGAATAGGAACTAAGTTAGGAGAGACGAACTTGGAATGAGCCATAAGGAACAGATATGAGGAGAGAAGAATTGAGAGGAGGAAATGAGAAGATTGTGTCCTGAATCAGAAAGTAGCAGTGACCGGACCGCGGCTGGGGTTTTCCTCCGGAGTAGAAGTTCCGCTTGACCGGCTTCGCGCCCATGGCAGAGAGCCTCAGGCCGAGAGCCCTTGTGCTCGCGCCCTTCGGCTCACGCCGAAGGTTCGCGCCTCCAGCAGACTGGAGGCTGGAAAACCTAAAAGAGGCGGAGCAGATGCTGAAATTCAAACAGACCAATCAATGTTGCTTCTCTGCAGAGCTTACTTGCTGCTGCTCTTCAAGCTGCAAACTGCAGACTGGAGGCTGGAAAACCTAAAATTTCAGCAGGTGTCATTGCTATGCATGTAGCACCTGGTGAAATTCCCTCTTCATCACAACATTTTTATATCGCCCAGAGAGCTTCGGCTATTGGGCGATATAAAATGTAATAAATAAATAATAAATAAACAGTTAAAGCTGCAGGAGCCCTTCTCTCTTGATCAGATACAAAAGAGGACAGGGTACCTGCAGCTTTAACTATTGTGATGTAGAGGGAATTTCACCAGGTGCTGCATGCATACAAATGACACCTAATGAAATTCCCTTTTCAATACAACTGTTAAACATACAGGAGCCACTAATTTGGATGGCTTTAAAAGGGGGTTGGATAAATTCCTGGAGGAGGAAAAGGCAATCAGTGGCAACTAATCCTGATGGCTATGTACTACCACCATTATCAGAGGTAGTAAGCATATACACTAGTGGCTGGGGAACATGTGTGGGAAGGTTACCTGGTCGGCAGCTGGTTGGCCACTGTGTGAACAGAGTGCTTGACTAGATGGACCCTCGGTCTGATCCAGCAGGGCTCTTCTTATGTTCCTGTACACTTATTTATTTATTTATTTATTTATTGCACTTATATAGCGTTCCCATAGCCAGGGCTCTCTGGGCAGTTTACAGAAATTCTAAAATTAAGATTAAAACGAGTATACAAAATTTAAAATTCTAAAACACAGAACATACATACATAAAGCATTAAAAACCGTTAAAAAACTAAACGTGGGTGATTAAGATGTGCCACCATATGCCTGGGCAAAGAGGAAAGTCTTAACCTGGCGCCAGAAAGATAGCAGCGTTGGTGCCAGGCGAGCCTCGTCAGGGAGATCATTCCATAGTCTGGGGGCCATCACCGAAAAGGCCCTGTCCCTCGTTGCCACACTCCAAGCCTCTCTCGGAGTAGGCACCCAGAGGAGGACCTTAGATGTTGAATGTAGTGACCAGGTATATTCACGTCGGGAGAGGCGTTCCGTCAGGTATTGTCCCAAGCCGTGTAAGGCTTTATAGGTCGAAACCAGCACCTTGAATTGGGCTCGGAAACATACAGGCAGCCAGTGCAAGCGGACCAGACCAAGTGTTATATGGTCGAACCTTCTGGTTCCCGAAATCAATCTGGTCGCTGCATTTTGCACGAGCTGCAGCTTAGCATTATAATGCAGCAGATTAGCCAACGGTACCCAAGGATGAAGTGGCATTTCAGAGTTTTGGAGAGAAATTAGGTGATAAACTATGATTTGAGTATGCTGCCTCTCCTTAAGGTACATGCTTTTCCCACTCTGGCCCGCCCTCTCATCTTGCTTGTCTACAACTGTAGGATTTGCCAGTGTTGCATTATGAGCAAAGAAAGGGGAAGGGTATGAAAATTCTGCACACTTAAGCATCCGCTGCAAATAGTGATGCTGTAAGTGATCCAAAGGTCTTTGTAAGAACCAGATGACGTTTGGAGCCATCTGTTCTGCCTTCTATCCCCAGGAAGGAGAGCATTTGCATCAAATGAGCCGTGTCACAATTAGTAGGAGTAAGCAGAGTTTATTAAAAATTGAGCAACCCCAGTTTTAAAACTACAGGAACAACAGCAACAAAAACCTACACTTTTGACTTTAATGCTCTAAACCACTTGCGGAGGTGGAACCATGTATAATCCATAATGTCATTCCATTGTCCAGTGGCAGAGAAACAAGAATAGAAATGGATCACACTGCCAAGGTTAAATGCTATGTTGTGCACTTTACAGCCATTAGCGCAACTAAGAAGGCCGTGTATCTCCTTCCTCTGCATTGACTTCTTCTGCAATAGTTCCAGGAGTACTATAGCAGGATCAATGCAGCTTGTAAATATGTCAACATGTTACTTAGGGTTCCAAGCTTTTGATTTTAAAAAATATTGTTCATCCTTGGGTGGGCCAAAACAGAAATTGTTGGATCAAGGACCATCAAAGCGAAGCCACCGGCAGCCTAGTAGACCAAGGATGGAGCCAGGATAGGTAGGGCTACGGTGGAACCTGGTGGATTATGGGGGGAAGCTCACAGAGCCTAACATATCATATTTTTACTGCTCAGCCTGGTAAAAAGTTGGCTGGTTGGCAAACCCATTATGACTATGTGAGATGTCATACTGAGGATCTTTCCACCATGATGGCCTCGTCTAAGCACTATGGAATGACCTAGTAAAAAGTGACTTGTGAATACATTTTATTTGTCTATGGCACAAAGGCCGTTACAATCACAACAATACAACAAGATGTCAGGGAATGAAAGGTCATATAAAAGCACCAGACTGGGAGAAGAGGCTAAGATTTTTTTAAAATAAAATTAATATAGCCCGTCGTGATAATAATAACTGAAGATTATAGCAGGTGGTCCCCTCTGCAGTCTATGCCAGATTTCTTTAGAAAATTTTGGTGGATTTTTTTGAGCTGCTGCAGCAGCAAACGTTGCAACCTTGATTGTAATCACTTTACTATAATCTGCTAACAGATCACAGATAATATCAGTGGTGGGTCAAACCGCTCTCGCTATCAGAAGACCTCCCAGAAAGCAATCCCTAATATCTTTATACAAGGAGCAGTGTAACAAGTAATGTACTATGTCTTCTACCTCCCCTGCCCCACAAAGTCCACCAGGCATAGGGAACCCCTTTGTACTTCCCCTCCAAATAAGCTGTGGGCATTGTTTGGAAACGGAGGGCAGTAAAGCCCTTTCTGAGAGCAGGAAAAGTTAGTAAAAAGTGCATGAGCCAAGTGATAGTCATTTGGCTTATCTTTGAGGAGGCTGCCATTTGGGGAATGGGTAAATTCTATAAAAGAAGCACAAATGCAAATATTAGAGACCCAAGTACAGATAAAAATGCCAGCTATTGTTCACAGCCATGTGACACATTATGGCTGGTTCTTTCCTACCAACAAAAAGAGGAGACAGACCCACATTCCTTTTCCAGAACTCAGGACGAATTCATTAGCATTCGTTCTGGCCTTGAGGATTAAAAGTCCACATTACGTCTCCTCTGGGTCTTTACCTAGTACTGTCGGTAATCATAGGGCAGAGGACCCTGCAAAGAAAAGGCCTCCTCAAGGATATTCTAAGCCACTTCCTTGGCCTTTCTGCTTCCATATCTTTTTAAAATTAATCTCCAGCCCTTTTGTACTCACCCAGTGAGGTGGGTCAGTATTATTATCCCCTACTGCAGATGGAGGGCTCAGTTTAAGAGACAGTGGCCTGCCTAAGCCGGAGTGATTTCATGGCTATGGGTGAGATTTGAATGTGTGTTAAGGGTGTCATTCCAACGCTACACCCTCATCATAACTTTCAAAATCCTGTGGTTTGGGATTTTCCCATCCTATGTATTAATAGCAAATTAATTCTCCAGATACTAGTCTTTATGTAGCCAGAAAAGCACCATTTATACACAAGAGAAAGGTATCTGCAGGTTTGGGAAATACCAGTGTTTACAGAAGTATATAGTTTTAACCCTAAGGTTTGGGGAACTGAAAAACAGCCCACTGGTGACTGAGCATGCTCAGTAGCCACAGAACACTGAATATCAGGGAGCGGGGAACCAGGGGGAGGAGACAAAAATAAGGGAAGGATATCGAAATGAAGTACCTTGAAAAATGGACTGACTACCTGAACAGGAGCACTCCACACTACAACATTATGTTGCAGACTTCACATTCTGTTACCATATTTCTTCAATTGTAAGGGCCTTGCTAGACGAGGCCTTAGCGCGCTTTGAGGCCCGGTTTCCCTGCTGTGCGTCCAGATGACGCACAGGGGAATCCGGGGTCAGGCCACGCTGAAGCCTCCCCTAACGCGCCATAAGCGAAGTCGCTTATGGTGCACCTTTTCTGCAGCCCCGGCCTGAGGCCGGGGCTGCGGAACGTCTAGCAAGGTCCGTGGCTTTTTGTGGCTAGTCGCTTACTCGTGAGTAGCCGGGAAAAGCCACGGACTGGGCACAGCGCTCAGCGCTGTGCCCATCGGGCCGGGGGGATCCCAGGGGGGGAGATAGGGGGGGAAAGGCCAGACCGGCAGGAGAGGGGGGGGGAAAGCCGGACATCGGGGATGGGATGGGGGCGAGGGACAGACAACCGGCGATGGGGGCGAGGGACAGACAACCGGGGATGGGATGGGGGCGAGGGACAGACAACCAGGGATGGGATGGGGGGAGGGACGGACAACTGGGGATGGGATGGGGGCGAGGGACAGACAACCAGGGATGGGATGGGGGGAGGGACGGACAACTGGGGATGGGATGGGGGCGAGGGACGGATAATTTTAGAATGCATTCGCAACCGCGTTCGAAACACGTACACACCTGGCACTTTAATACACCTTTTACTAATAATATTATTGTAGAAGATTCCTTGGTTCAGCCCTTGCCTTTAGCTTGTTTGGATTCAGCTATTTGTTTTGCACTGCAAAATCAGGGCAGAAAACATCTCCCCAAAGCCCCACCTGTCATGTAGGCCACACACTTGGGGGAAAAAAATGAGGCCCTTTGAAATGAATAGATGGAGAAACTGCAAGAAGACAAGCTTTCCCCTCCGTTGCCAAACTCCTGCAGTCCTTGGGAAAGTAGCATTTTGTCTTCTCTAACAAGGTATGCTCTCATGAAGGTCCCTACAGGTTTGCATTAAAGAGGCTCTGCAGTAATTCCATTGCTCCATCTGTGTGCCAGAAAACTGCTTGGCTGCAGTCCGAGATTTCCACGCTGCCACCGAGAAGAATCTAATATAGTCCCTGGTGCCTTGTTGCTCCTTCCTCACGCCATTTACCGCGCTGTTTACATCCAAGGGCATGCTTTCTGCCCCAGCCACGCAGTATCACGTAAGCAATAAATTACAACCGTCTTCCACGTAGCACCTCAACCTTCTGCCTTCCCTCTTAAAAGGAAGACGACAATTCAGGAGGGTGACTATTCAGTTGGCCACCCGTTACTACCACTTCAATTAAACAGCAATAATAAATTTAAAAAAACATTCACACACGCGCACACACACACACCCCGACACATCCCAAGCCAGCTGTTTGCTACAATAAGGCTCTGGTTTATTTTTTACAATAAAAGTGTAATGAAAGTTAAATTAACAGTGTAAAATATGTAACGGCTGGGCCGTAAACGGCACATACTAATCGCTGCCTTCCCCCTTTCTTTCCTCCCCCAGTCTCTTTCTTTTTCTCCTGAGGTTTCAGTAATTTGCTTGCGATCATATAAACAGCGACACCGTTATGAATTTAGTGAGCATCCTGCTGGCAGCGATATAATAAGTGAATTGTGCCACATTTGCAGATGATTAAAAACAGGATCAGCGTTTTTCAAATTATCTCGGAGGGGGGATGAAATAACAGTGGTGCAGCCCTCGACTGTCAACTCCTCTGCTCTCTCTCTCTTTTTTTTTTATGGAATAAAATAAAAATAATGATGATAACAATGAAACGTAGAATGTGAATTTCAAGCGCGGGCGGGCGCTTGTTTTGACAGTCGTCTTTGACGTCCCTAATTGCTGGCTCACATAAAGGGATGGCTCCGCTGTTTCTCATCAGCCCCTTCCTTTTAAAGCTTTGACTAGTAACAAACTTTTATGTGCGTTTATAATTGACATGTATATTTAAACAAATGCAAACAATTGCAGAAACCTTAATTGCAAGGGCATTATAAGAACAGGGCTGACAACTTCAGATTGCAGAAGAAATGGGATGAGACATCGGGTGGGATCAAGTCAGGCGGAGCCAGAGAGAGTGTCTGGAGGGATTTAGAAGGTGACGGGGAGGATCTGGAGAAATCTGGTTCAGAAGAAGAGTCTAGAGGAATTTGGTGAGCCAGGATATAGAGCAGAACTGGGAAATATGTGGCCCTCCAGATGTTATTGGACTGCAACTCCCATCAGCCCTAGCCAGCATAGCCAATAGTGAGAGATGATAGGAGTTGTAGTCCAACAACATCTGGATGGCCACAATTTCCCCATCCCTGATACAGAGCAAGGATCGTATGAGCTACGGAAGGAATCTGCATTCAACATAAGGTCTGGACCGAACCCTGCTACTTTATTTTTATTTATTTATTTTCATTTCTATACCGCCCAATTGCTGAAGCTCTCTGGGCGGTTCACAAAAGTTAAAACCATAAGTACCGCATAAATATTATATATTTTATAATATATATATATATCAGTAGTTTGTGTATCCTACACTCACGCAGAGAGCTGCACATATGCTCCCTGCACACAATTGGGTTCCCTGCTTTTTTTTTTTTTGGCAGGGTTTCTGCCTGCAACTATATTTGTATAGCCCATACAAATGTAGTTGCATGGAAGCCTGGCAGGGACATGGCCTGCATTCTCCCCATGCCTTACGTATAAACATTGAGCCTGTACAGTTTTGAAGATCTGAATAGGGTTAACGAGTCCCCTCAGTTCCAGGATTAGGAAGAGACTTTTAAATGCTCTTTTATTTTATCAGGCATTTAGGCCTTAGCTAGACCTAAGGTTTGTCCCAGGGTTGTCCCTGCCTGCTCCTGGGATCCCCTGTGTTTCATTTACATGAACAGGAAGGGCTGGTGCCAGGCTTTTTTGTGTCCTAGGCAAGCCGAGCTGCTTTCACCCTCACCCCACCATACCCCCCCACCCCAGGTAGGCAGAGACAGGCGGGGATGAGGCCGCGTTACCTACCTTTCCCTCACCTGAAGTCCTCCCAGCTTGGCTTCGGCTGATTGGGATGCTACAGTGGGGCGGGCGGGCAGCTCCACGTTCTGACGTCCGGCGTGCCCAGAGGCCAGAATGTGGTGCCGTCCGTTCGCCGCCGCCCCGCCCCCCAGCATCCCAGCTTGGCTTTGTGGGGCGAGCGTGGAGCTATCTGTTCGCTCCGCCCCCCAGCGTCCTTGCTTGGCTTTGGCTGGGCGAGCCCAGCCAAAGCCAAGCCGGGAAGCTGGAGGAGGGGCGGTCAGACGGCTCCAAGTTCTGACGTTCGGCGCGTGCCGGACATCAGAATATGGAGCCATCCGCCTCCCCCCCCCCAGTGTCTCGGGTTGGCTTCAGCTGCTGGGCGGGTGCCCAGCTGAAGCCAAGCCAGAGACGCTGGGGGGGGGGGAGCGGCGGAAGGGCAGCTTTGGAATGGTGCGCCCGGAAGCTGCCCTCGCTCGGCCAGAGCAGCTCTGGGAGTGGGAGGGCGACTTCCGGGCGCACCGTTCGGCGCCCCCTTACCTTGGCGCTCTAGGCGGCCGCCTGACTGGCCTCTATGGCAGCGCCAGCCCTGTGAACAGGGATGACCCCGGGACGATCCCGGGATAAACCTTAGGTCTTGCTAAGGCCTTAGACTCACGTGGGCAATTTCCAGAGCTGATATCGTTGGCGGCTGTTGCTTTATGTCATGTTATATGCTCACTTTTATAGCCATGGATGCTGAATTCCTCTTCATAAGTGGAAGGGCTCCTTCTGTTTGTGGAAATGTTTCCCATCCAATGGAGGATTCCACTTGTGGAACAGGGGGAGCGACCTTTGCTGATTCCCCATGCAGCCCCTCCCCATTGTCCCCCACCCTCCATAGCTGATTTTCAGGAGGTGCAAGTGGCTGCATGGGGGAGGAGCAGAACTCCACTCCCGGGACCCTCCAGCAGAAAGGAACTCAGGAACCACATACATATATACTGATATAGACATTTTTATTATAGACATTATCAATGTACATGGTATCAATGTACATACAACAAAAGCAAAGAAAAAAGAAAGAGAGAGAGAGATGGCAGGTCCGCATCTCAAGCAACTTACAATCTTAACTTTATATTCTAAAATACAATGTTTTTAAGGACAGATCTGACAAAGAGAAAGGAGAGGAAAGGGGTCACATGGCATGAATTAAACAAAATATATTATAGATCTTGAAAAAGTGCAGAAAAAGGCAACTAAAGTGATTAAGGGGCTGGGGCATCTCCCCTATGAGGGAAGGTTACAACAGCTGGGATTGTTTAGCTTGGAGAAAAGGAGGCTGAGGGGAGACCAGATAGAGGTGTACAAAATCATGCATCGTATGGAGAATGTGGATAGGGAGACATTTTCCTCTGTCTCTCATAATAATAGAACTCGGGTCATCCCATGAGCTATGGAATTTGCTACCACAAGGTGTAGTGATGGCCACCACTTTGGATGGCTTTGAAGGGTTTATTTATTTATTATTTATTTATTTATTACATTTTTATACCGCCCAATAGCCGAAGCTCTCTGGGCGGTTCACAAAAATTAAAACCATCATAAAACAACCAACAAGTTAAAAATACAAATACAAAATACAATATAAAAAGCACAACCAGGATAAAACCACGCAGCACAATTGATATAAGGTTAAAATACAGAGTTAAAACAGTATAATTTAAATTTGAGTTAAAATTAAGTGTTAAAATACTGAGAGAATAAAAAGGTCTTCAGCTGGCGACGAAAGGAGTACAGTGTAGGAGCCAGGTGCACCTCTCTGGGGAGCTCATTCCACAACCGGGGTGCCACAGCGGAGAAAGCCCTCCTCCTAGTAGCCACCTGCCTCACTTCCTTTGGCAGGGGCTCACGGAGAAGGGCCCCTGTAGATGATCTTAAGGTCCGGGTAGGTACATATGGGAGGAGGCGTTCCTTCAAATAACCTGGCCCCAAACCGTTTAGGGCTTTAAATGTCAATACCAGCACTTTGAATCGGGCCCGGACCTGGACTGGCAGCCAATGAAGTTGTAAAAGGACTGGCGTAATGTGATCTCGCCAGCCAGTCCCTGTTAGTAAACGGGCTGCCCTGTTTTGTACCAGCTGAAGCTTCCGGACTGTTTTCAAATTGTGGGTTGGATAAATTCCTGGAGGAGAAGGCTATCAATGGCTACTAGCCCTGATGGTTATGTGCTACCTCCAGTATCTGAGGCAGTAAGCCTGTGTGCACAAGTTGCTGGGGAACGTGGGTGGGAGGGTGCTGTTGCACCATGTCCTCCTTTGTTGGTCTTTGGTCGACAGCTCCTTGGCCACTGTGTGAACAGAGTGCTGGACTAGATGGACCCTCGGTCTAATCCAGCATAGCACTGTTGCATGTACACTTGCTTTGATTCAGCTGGGGGTGAGAAATAAGGGTTTAAGCTAAAGACTTTGTGGAGCGGAAATGAAAACCATTCCATGTAAATGAGTTGTTCCAGGAAGTGATGATGACTGGCAGGCAGTGTAGATCCACACAGTCTCACAAGCCAATATTACTAGGATACGGAAAAGAATCTTGTGCCAAAGGCTGATCTGTGTACTGCAAGTATGGACGCAACTCAGCCCTGGTGTAAAGTCAAGAGAAGAAGGGGCAGCAAGAGAAATGTTTGCTATTGCTGGTGGTAGTATATCTCCTGTTTTGAAGACAGGACTCAAGTTTATATTCTTTGAAAAATATATATAAAAAATAAATGCATTATATTTATGTTTGTTCTTGTTTGACCTCTCATAGGGAGAGCACACACACATACACCCATTTCACCCCATTAGAGCAAACGGTCAGGGAACGCAGCAGATATCTATTTTTATAAACTGAAGATGCACAACTGTGCCTCAGCAAAGTAAAGAATAAAAGGTCCTGTGCAGTTTCGGATGTGTGTGTGTATGGCGGGGATTGTTTGAGGGGGGAAATTAAAAAAAAATCCTAAAAATCAAGGGATGATAGGATTTGCTTTTAAACTTTGCATGACTAAAGCCCTACTTAAGAGTTACCAGGGTGCCAAGTTTCAGCTCTTTATCTTTTTTAAAAAAAGAGATGTATGCATTTGTGTTAATTCCCATTGACGATAATAGTGCGGTTCTCCAAAAATGGAGTGGTTGTCCGACGAGTAATGACGGAGCGCCTCCAAAAATTGGAGTGGGAAACCCACTCAACGGAGCTCCACCCCAAATTTTGGGGAGGAGCAGACCTGCTCTGCACACCCCTAAAGAATATGTTAACCTTGAAGTCATGCTTTCTGCATCGTCAGAGGCTTAAGATGAAATGGTGGAAGAGGGTTTGTAGACATTCAAATTTGGACTCTACCAGGTGTGGTTTCATGTTTCACCTGGATCTGCCCCAGGATTGCTGGGAACAAGAATGAGGCAAACAATAGTTGATCCCCCATTTCTGAAAATATAAAATCCAGCTGTTATTGAGAACCATCTCTCCATATTTGTAAGGCCTTCTTGTTCACAGTTTCCACCCTTGTTTCTCTTTGCATTTCTCTAGGTGCCCTGTTCCTGGCTGTGTTGGGCTTGGACACATCAGTGGTAAATATGCTTCCCATCGCAGTGCCTCCGGGTGCCCCCTTGCAGCCCGGAGGCAGAAAGAAGGGTCTCTCAATGGCTCATCCTTTTCATGGAAGTCACTCAAGAACGAGGGTCCAACCTGTCCAACCCCAGGTTGTGATGGCTCAGGTCATGCAAACGGAAGCTTCCTCACACATAGAAGGTAAACATTATGCATGCAGCTTCAATCTCTTATGCAGAAATTAGTAATTGAAATCCACATTGCAAAGCCATCTGGATGTCCTCTCAGCAACCCTGAGCTCCTGGAACCAAGCTAAATATTTTAGATCTTTTAGACCATCCCTCTTAAAACGAGAAGGAAAGAATTTCATCCCGATCTGTGCCAAATAGCCTGAGGATCCTGTAAAGTGTGCATGTCACCCTGAAATACAGAGCAGGATCCTGGATCTGCATGGATGTTTTTGTGCAACAATTACTGAGATCCCAAGAGAGGGTGTTCACATGATCCACAAACATACACACACACACACACACACACACACACACTATACTGTGTTCTGAAGATCACACTCTAATAGCCTCTTCAGATTTTATATTCTTTCCTGCCACTGTAGCTGAACAGTGATTAGGAGCAGGCCAGGGGTTATTCACTGCTCTGCACTTGGAGCAGAAGAGACCCCAGGTCCACTCCCAACCTCTTCCCAGATGTAATCCGGGGTGGGGTGGTGAGGAACAATTTCTCAACAGAACCTGTGTTCCTTGCCCTTTAAACATTCAGTGGGAAGCCAAGGAAAATAAACTATAGATTGGAACGTTAACAGTGTAATTGTTAACATTCCAATCTACTGAGAAATTAGTCCCATAGAATTCAATAGGACTTATTCCAGGTAAGTATATAGAACTGCTGCCTAAATGGACAAATTCATTCAAAGTTTCATTTAGCAATCCACATCTCAGAAGCTATATGTGGATGCTGCATTTTTTTCAAAACATAGATTCTATTATTTGTTATTTTAATTTTGTGACTTGAATGTATTTTCTCTTCCAGACTATGCTGGTCAGTGCACATTTTTCAGTAGAAAGAGTAGTGTTTGTTTTAAAGCTTTCTTCAACTCCAGTTTTTGATTTCTCCTTTTTTTAATCACCGAATAATCTTGAAAACAGACTCAAGTGAGCTGTTCTTGTGAATATGTAATACAGGTATCTAATGATTTGGAGTTTGGTGCAATTAGCTACATACCTCAAAAGTCTAAACACAGCTGTTTATTAACTGGAAGAATGTGGGGGGAGCATGTTCAGAGGAGGGCAACAAGGATGATCAGGGGTCTGGAAACAAAGCCCTATGAGGAGGGACTGAAATAATTGGGCATGTTTAGCCTGGAGAAGAGAAGATTGAGGGCAGACATGAGAGCACTCTTCAAATACTTAAAAGGTTGTCACACAGAGGAGGGCCAGGATCTCTTCGCGATCCTCCCAGAGTGCAGGACACGGAACAACGGGCTCAAGTTATAGGAAGCCAGATTCCGGCCAGACATCAGGAAAAACTTTCTGACTGTTCGAGCAGTACGACAATGGAATCAATGACCTAGGGAGATTGTGGGCTCTCCCACACTAGAGGCCTTCAAGAGGCAGCTGGACAGCCATCTGTCAGGGATGCTTTAAGGTAGATTCCTGCAATGAGCAGGGGGTTGGACTTGATGGCCTTATAGGCCCCTTCCAACTCTGCTATACTATCTCATTGACTTCTGATTTTGAATGCTGAAAATTCAGTCTGTTTCAAATCTAGGCAAAACGTGTTTCTGCCCTGCGAATTTCATTCATGCCCAGTGTTATGGAAGCTGATGCATCCACTTATCCTTAATTTAAACCCTACATCACAACATGTATGGAGAAGATTCAGAACTACTTTTTTTCCTCTAAGAGAGATTGCCTTCTACTGTATTGCCCATTTGCCTGAACCGTCTCAGATTATAGCCTTCATCACACGTGGGAAAACATGCTCCCTACCGTCACTTCTCTGCTCCTGGTTTCGTTGCTCAGTTACTTCCTGTTTCAAAACAGGAAGTAAACAACGAGAACCAGGCCCATTCAGTCGGGCATTCTAAGCACGCTGCTTCTCCTGCACACAGCAGGAGAAAGCAGCAACTTCTAGTTTTAAAAATATTTCGGACTTTCTAGGGGTTTTCTTGTGGCACAAGGAAGGCCAGAAGGGGCGCTGGAGGCAGACAATGTCATGTGAGGGACCTGCAAAAAATCCACGAGTGCCCAGTAATGAGCGTGCAATGAAACGCTTGTCAGATGGAGGCATATAAATACAAACATAGGAGGTGTTGTACCAAGAGCTAGTTGTACATCCATTTTGCACTGATATGTAGCTGAGCCAAGGGATCTAGAAAAAAAACCTGACAGTTGCTGAGTTTTTCATTGGGATCAGGGCTGGTGCTACCATAGAGGCCACTCAGGCGGCTGCCTAGAGCGCCAAGCTAAGAGGGGGCACCGTGCAGCACTCACATGCGTTGTTGGCTGTGAGCCGGGCTGGGCCAGCCTGTCAGCTGGGCCTGGGCGGGTGAGATGGTGCCCCGCACCCACCCAGCCAAAGCGAAGCCAGGGACACTGGGGTGGTGGGGTGGCTCCACATTTGGACTTCCACCCGGAAGCCACCCTCCCAGAGCCGCTCTAGCCACCCGGAAGCTGCCCTCCCAGAGCCAGGAGGCTGCCAGAAGAAGAAGAAAAAGTATGTGGCGAGCTCGAACCTTAGGGTGACCATATGACCGGCTCTGACCGGATTTGTCCGGGTTTTTGATCACAAATCCGGGAGGGGGAGGGGAAATCCGGATTTTTCCAAAGAGCAGCTCTAATGGGAATTAACAAAAATGCTTATAACTCCGTCATTTTTAAAGATAAAGAGCTGAAAGTTGGCACCATGATAGCTTTTAGGTAAAGCTTTAGCCATACCAAATTTGAAATAGATCTGTTCATCCATTGATTTTTAGAATTTTTTTTAAAATTTGAGGATTTAATTTTTTAAAAAAAAAATATTATTTTAAAAGATAAAGAGATGAAACTTGGCACCATGATTGCTCTTAACAAGGACTTTAGCTGTGCTAAGTTTGAAACAGATCTGTCCATCCATTGAGTTTTAGGATTTTTTTTTAAAGTTTGAGGTTTTAAAATTATTTTTTTTAAAATGACATTTTTAAAAGATAAAGGGCTGAAAGTTGGCACCATGATAGCTCTTAAGGAGAGATTTAGCCATGCCAGGTTTGAATCAGATCTGTTCATCCATTTTTTTAAAGGGTTTTTTTAAAAGTTCAAAGTTTTAAAATTATTGTGTTTTAAAACTGCTGGAGCCATATCCTTCAAACTCAGGTTGTCAAACCTCCTCTTTGGGGTTGTGCATATTGAGCTGTTTCAGCCCTTGGCATTAAGGGGATCTCCAGTCTTTAGGTAAACTGTCACAACACCCACCCTAATGTTAGAGTAGAGAAACTTGTGACAATTATACACAAGCTTTTTTAAAAAAATTGAAATTAAAAAAAGCCAGCCATCCGGCCGGCCAGTAACAAGCCCTGCAGGAGCTATACTAGAGTGACCAGATTTAAAAGAGGGCAGGGCCCGTGTATGTTTAACTGTTGTGATGAAGAGGGAAGTTCACCAGGTTCCCCATATATACAAATGACACCTGTTGAAATTTCCTTTTCAATACAACTGTTAAAGATACAGGAGCCCTGTCCTCCTTTTCATACGGTCACCTAAATTAAACACCCACCCCAGATTATACCCACAGTATATTTAGAGCAGATCCTGAATTAAACCTGCTTCCCTCATAGCTAGGGGAAAGGTTTTAATTAATCTCTCAGGTCTTCAAGTGGTGGGGCTCGGCCTGAGAAGGATTTATGCAACGGGCCTAGTATAAGGGTCTGTTACGTCACTGTGGGTATCTCATGCAGTGCTCAGATGTAGTCCTGAACAGTTCATTGTGCTATCTGGGAGTACTGCAAGTTTTAGGATTAGAATTGTTCGGGTTTATGGGACATAAAATATGCACTTTGATTAAAATCCGCATTTTATAGCTGAATCTTTTATGGGCCAACCTGCAAGGGAATTTCTCTCATAAATAACTGACATTTCTCTTTTTTTGAACTTTCAAACACAAGCTTGTCCAAATGATGGCAAATTCCTGATGGATGTATAAAAAATACTGCTTATAGAGTCAGCTGAAAAATCTGCCACTGGGAAATGGTTTTACAATGAACATAAAATAGCTGTTTTCTTTATGTAATTTTCCCCCACTGAAAAAAGGAGGAGGAAATAATAAAAAACAGAAATTAGAGGAATCTTTCTTCTCCCAAAGAACAAAAATACATTTTTCGCTTTGTTTTGAAAACAAATGTAAACATTTCTAGTCACAAAATGTGAGGGGAATTTCAACAGTTTCAACGAAAAATGCTTCTTTGAAAAACTTTTCCAAATCTTTCCCTTTCTATTTTGGATCAGAACGAATGATTTCAGCCAAGCTGAACTTTTCCCAGAAAAACACTGTTATTCACTTTTCCTCTGCTCTGTTTTGGCACACTGGTTTTCCATGGCTTCTGTTAATTCTGCTTCTTCTTAGGAATATAGGATGCAGCCTTATACCAAGTCAGAACATTGGTCCATCTAGTTCAGTGTTGTCTACACTGACTGGCAGCTTCTATTTATTTATTTGCTTTATACTCCACCTTTCAGCCAAGAATGGTGCTCAAGCCAGCTCTATAGAATTTCAGAGAGGGCTTTCAGAGTCCTAATTCTTCCTGAATTAGTCGGAGAGATTAGGGATCATGTAATGATTATCACAAAGTTATACCAGCTATTAAATCACCAGATATCAGGACCTAAAAACTTGTGGGTAAACAGATCCAATCAGATTTCTCAGTGGGGTCAAATGAGAGAATTGAGAGTGAGGCAAATGAGGGCAATATAAATTAATAAGTTAATATTTTTACTGTGAATGCTAATTAACAACCCAGAAGAGAAACTTTTTTTGCTACTACTTAAAATACGGTGTATATTTAAGGTCTTAGCCTTAATATTATGTAGTTGCAGTTACTTTTGGAAGTTCTATTAAAATCCTCTTTTACTTGTCTTTCAGCCTGTCGGGGTGTCCAAGAGCTACATTTGCTGGGAAAAAGGGAAAAATCTCAGGGGATGAAATTCTCAACACTAAATTCAAGACCAGCGATGGTAAGAGAACATGATTTATCACTTGGCTAGTTCTGCAACATAACTTCATAAACGATGTGTATACTGACACCATTAACAGTATCATTGGACCAAGAAAATCCCTGCAAATTTAATTAGAACTTGGTAACTTAGTTGCTAAAATGTTTGCTTTACTATTCAAGCAGAATATTTATTGCACTCTGAAGGTCCCTGACAACATTGAACACAAATCTTGTTTCAGTTTACATCCTCTCCAATATCTGAACAAAATGTATATTATTCTCAATTAAATTCTTGCACATATGGCTAGCGTAGCTTCCCAAAAGCTAGAAATATACTACACCGCTAAAATACTCCTAAAATGTTCCCAATTTTCTTCCTACTAGATCACGTGATATGCTTGAATGTTGTGGTTTCATAGAATCATAGAATCATAGAATAGCAGAGTTGGAAGGGACCTACAAGGCCATCGAGTCCAACCCCCTGCTCAATGCAGGAATCCACCCTAAAGCATCCCTGACAGATGGTTGTCCAGCTGCCTCTTGAATGTGAAAAGGAAAGGAAAGGAACCTCTCGTGCAAGCACTGAGTCATTACTGACTCTTGGAGGGACGCCAGCTTTCGCTGATGTTTTCTTGGCAGGCCTTATAGCGGGGTGGTTTGCCATTGCCTTCCCCGGCCATTATTACCTTTCCCCCAGCTAACTGGGTACTCATTTTACCGACCTCGGGAGGATGGAAGGCTGAGTCGACCCGAGCTGGCTGCCTGAAACCAGCTTCCGCTGGGATTGCACTCAGGCCGTGGGGAGAGTTTCAGCTGCAGAAACTGCTGCTTTACCGCTCTGCGCCACATGAGACCAATTTAAATCCTTCTTCAGCTGTGTCACTTACCATGGGTTGTCAAACCCAGTGTGATGGCGTGGCTGGCACTTTAAACTGTGCAGTAGAAAGGACCTGGTTCCAAGCTGTGAGCTCTAGAGAACCTTACTTGCGCCTGTGTTCTCTCAGATTCAGCTCCCCCACCTCCCAGTCTTTAAAATGTTAAGAACATAAGATGAGACGTGCTGGATCAGATCTAAATCCTATCTGGCCCAGCATTCAGTTTGCACAATGGCCAACCAGATGCACGTATGAAGCCCACAAGCAGGGCATGAGTGTACTAGAATGCTACAGTGTCCTCCTCGCTCATGTTCCCAGCAATTGGCATAGAGAGGCATACTGCCTCTGATACTGAAGGTAACATATAGCCATCATGACTAGTAGTCACTGATAAATTTGCCTAATCCTCTTTTAAAGCCATCCAATTTGGTTGTCCTCATTTCATCTAATGGAAGCAAATTCTATAAGGTTAGGGTTGATGACCCAGTGCTCTTCAACATTTTTATTAATGATTTGGATGAGGAGGTGGAGGGAACGCTGATCAAATTTGCAGATGACAC
This sequence comes from Elgaria multicarinata webbii, assembly GCF_023053635.1. Taxonomy (NCBI): domain Eukaryota; kingdom Metazoa; phylum Chordata; class Lepidosauria; order Squamata; family Anguidae; genus Elgaria; species Elgaria multicarinata. The sequence goes on along the minus strand of NC_086171.1, from coordinate 210,574,708 downwards.
AAAATTGGGTGGGATAGCTAATACCCTGGAAGACAGAAACAAACTTCAAAGTGATCTTGATAGGCTGGAGTGCTGGGCTGAAAACAACAGAATGAAATTTAATAGGGATAAATGCCAAGTTCTACATTTAGGAAATAGAAACCAAAGGCACAGTTACAAGATGGGGGATACTTGGCTCAGCAATACTACAAACGAGAAGGATCTTGGAATGGTTGTAGATCACAAGCTGAATCTGAGCCAACAGTGCGATATGGCTGCAAGAAAGGCCAATGCTATTTTGGGCTGCATTAATAGAAGTACAGCTTCCAAATCGCGTGAGGTACTGGTTCCTCTCTATTCGGCCCTGGTTAAGCCTCATCTAGAGTATTGCGTCCAGTTCTGGGCTCCACAATTCAAGAAGGACGCAGACAAGCTGGAGCGTGTTCAGAGGAGGGCAACCAGGATGGTCAGGGGTCTGGAAACAAAGCCCTATGAAGAGAGACTGAAAGAACTGGGCATGTTTAGCCTGGAGAAGAGAAGATTGAGGGGAGACATGATAGCACTCTTCAAATACTTAAAAGGTTGTCACACAGAGGATGGCCAGGATCTCTTTTCGATCCTCCCAGAGTGCAGGACATGGAATAATGGGCTCAAGTTAAAGGAAGCCAGGTTCCAGCTGGACATCAGGAAAAACTTCCTGACTGTTAGAGCAGTATGACAATGGAATCAGTTACCTAGGGAGGTTGTGGCCTCTCCCACACTAGAGGCCTTCAAGAGACAGCTGGACAACCATCTGTCAGGGATGCTTTAGGGTGGATTCCTGCATTGAGCAGGGGGTTGGACTCGATGGCCTTGTAGGCCCCTTCCAACTCTGCTATTCTATGATTCTATGATTCTATGACCTGACCTTACAGGGGTGTAATAAGGATTAATGAAATAATGGCATAGTTCGCACACCGCAACAAAAAAACTGGGTTGTTCTGATCGAGCCAGTGTGCTGATCACCACAGTTCGATCATTCCTCTTTGGCTGATCCTGCCAGCAGAAGCAGCCAAACAACCCGGGGTTTCAACTCTGGCTTGTTGCAGGAGAGACAAGCCAAAGTTCTGGGTTTGGACGTCGTGCTAAAGAACTCAGAGATGGAGCATGCCTGGGTTATTTAGCTGCTCCCTCTGACAGGAGAATCCAAGCAGGATCGATCGAGCTGCAGTGACCAGCAAATTGGCTTGTTCAAGAAAAAAACAAGGTTTTAAAAGACAGGAGTTGTCACTGCATGCAAATTGGCCATTGTATATAAAATGCCTGGAACATTCAAATTGTGCGATATTGTTTAGATCGTACACTGGAGCCCAGATTCATTCTTCCTCATCCCACCCCACCCCACTATGAAATTCTCAACGCTAAACTCAAGACCAGCGATGGTAAGAGAATAAAATTGATTACTTGGTTGATAGCCTTGAGAGATTTCCACTAGGGGTGTGCATGGACCCCCCACTCCGCTTCACTTTCAGATCCGTTATTTTTCGGATCGGGCCGCTCCGCCCCGTCCCCACTCCGCCTATGCCCACTCTGCTCCGCTCGGAGCTCCGGATCCGGATCGGAGCTCCGTTCCCCCCCCCATAGGGGGGGGTTACCGGGCCCTGCCGCCATCGCCGCCCATGTGGCAACGGTGGCAGAGCCCGGTAAGGGGGAGGGGGGCCTTACCTGCCTCCATCCGTGGTCCGTCGCCATCTTCAATTGAGCCCGCGGTTCCACCAGGAAGTCTGGGCCGCAAGCGGCCCAGACTTCCTGCTGGAACCACGGGCTCAATTGAAGACGCTGACGGACCGCGGACGGAGGCAGGTAAGGGAGAGGAGGGGGGGGTTACCAGGCCCCGCTGCTGTCGCCGCATGGGCGACAGCGACAGCGGCAGGGCCCGGTAAACCCCACTTACCTTTCCGGCGGAGCTCCGGATCGAGGCGAAGGATCCGCCTTCACCTCGATCCTCTTCGCCACACTCCGCCGGCCCCCCAATCCTCTTCGCCTCCACCTTAAGGGCAGGCGAAGCCCCCCACTCCGCTTCTAATTCGCCGGTCCGATTAGAAGCGGAGCACATCCCTAATTTCCACCCTTAAAGGCAGGCTAAAAAATACTTTTAGGTTAAATTATAAATTGCCCCTGAGTTGGTACTGAACTCATTCTGTGCTTTCCATGACTTTGCTTTTCTTCAGTGTATCGAATCGCTTTTGCATAGTCCAAGCCATTTCTCTGAGTAAGGCCAGGCCTGATTTCTCTGTGACTCAGTGAACGAAACCTTCTCCCAGTTTCCCATATTTTAATAGCTGTAGGGCCAACCAACAGACCTTTGCATTCTGGGACATATAACAAGATCTGTTTAAATTTCCTCCAGTCAGTCTAAAAACCTATTCTGCTTGATTAAGAACGTTTTGTGGTGTTGCAAATTTGCCACACTTCAAATGGTTGGTGTTTATCTCTCTTATTTATTTATTTATTTATTTATTGCATTTATATACCGCTCCATAGCTGAAGCTCTCTGGGCAGTTTACAAAAGTTAAAAACAATGAACATTAAAACAAATATACAAAAATTTAAAAGCATAAAAACAGCAATATCCATTTAAAACAGCTCTTCTGGGGTCAGTTTAAAAACTCAGCATATGTTGTTAACTGCCTGGGAGAACAGAAAAGTCTTAACCTGGTGCCGAAAAGATAGCAATGTTGGCACCAGGCGAGCCTCGTTGGGGAGATCATTCCATAATTGGGGGGCCACCACTGAAAAGGCCTTCTTCCTGGTTGCCATCCTCCAAGCTTCCCTCGGAGTAGGCACTCGAAGGAGGACCTTAGACGTTGAGCGCAGTGTACGGGTAGGTTCATGTCGGGAGAGGCATTCTGTCAGGTATTGTGGACCCAAGCCGTGTAAGGCTTTATAGGTTAAAACCAGCACCTTGAATTGGGCTCAGGAACGTATAGGCAGCCAATGCAAGTGGGCCAGAATCGGTGTTATATGTTCGAACCTTCTGGTTCCGGTTATCAGTCTGGCTGCTGCATTTTGCACAAGCTGCAGCTTCCGAACGTCTTCAAAGGCAGCCCCACGTAGAGCGCATTGCAGTAATCTAATTTGGAGGTTACCAAAGCATGGACAACTGTAGTTAGGTCATCCCTGTCCAGAAAAGGGCGTAGCTGGGCCACCAACAGAAGTTTGTAAAAGGCAGTCCGTGCCACCAAGGCCGCCTGAGCCTCCAGGGATAGAGATGATTCTAGGAGAACCCCAAGCTACAAACCTGCTCCTTCAGGGGGAGTGCAACCCCATCCAGAACAGGTTGAACACCCACTATCTGGTCAGAATATTACATGTATATTCTGCCTTTCTTCCATTCTGGAACTCAAGGTGGCATACATGATGGTCCCCAGGTGGTCTCCCATTCAAACACTGACCAAACCCAGACAAGGATTCAGCAAAAATTGCACCATGTTTTGGATCTATTTGTATATATTAGTGCAGGACATTTTCTGGCTGCTGTTTCATTTCAGCCTTTCACCCTTACAGTTCTAGAGAATGATGAAGAAATTAAGCAGTTAAACAAAGAAATTAGTGAGCTGAATGAATCCAACACTGAGATGGAAGCAGCCATGGTGAAGCTGCAGTCACAGGTATGTGTACTCGATCGCTTGCATAGCTACGCTTCACAGTCATGGGCTGATGCCAAGTCAACAGAGTTCATTGCAATGGCCCCATAAATGAAGTGCCTCAAATTCCTTTATCCGTTGGATGGAGTGTAGCTTGATCTCCTGCACTCTGAACTCAACAAGATCCTCTGCTCCTCAGAGTTTGGGCACGCTCAAGGTGATAGAAATGTGTAAGCCTAATGAACAAGCATTTATTTTCCTTCTCTTTGCTCCTTATGTGAAGACTGAGCTTACTTTCTCTGTAAATGCTTGGGAACTCAATGCTTGAGTTCCAGCATTGTCCTGTTTTTTATGGAAAGACCTCAGAACAGTGGGAAATGCTTAAGCCTGGATGGTGTAAGGGTGAGCACCGTGCCATCTTGCCACATATCTTAGAATTATGGCCTCAAACACAAAAATGCATGAGAATTGGTGGAGAATTAGCGTGGTGCTGTGCCCGTTCCCCCAGATTTGGTGTTTGATAGCAAGAAAAAGAAATGACCTGAAAGCCAAAGCAGGCTTTTCGAACTTGGGTACAAAAATTGGCTGCAGCCAAATGGGAAAATATGCACATGGCACTGGCAATTGTGAATAGCATATGTGCATTTAAGGCTGCAGTCCTCCCTGTACATGGACTAGAGAGGCCTGGATTCAAATCCCTGTGCAGCCACAAAGCTGTCTGAGTGACACTGAGCCAGTCACTAGGAGGTTCTCCACATGAGCGGTTTATTGCATGCTCGTAATTGGTCACTCATGGAAGTTTGCAAGTCCTTTTCATGATGTCGCCAACCTCTGATGCCTCTCCCGCTGTTTTCAAGTGGAAATCCCTCATTTTTATAAAATCCTGAAAATGCAGTAATAAATGGAAAACACGCTGTAAAAGAGCGCCATCTACTGGCGGTAGAATTTAAACATACGAGAGGGAACTGGAAAAAAACAATGAGGAAAGTTCACGTATTTTGCCAATCGTTAAACCCGCGAAGACTCCAGAAGAGAACTTCTGCTGAATGTGGAGAAGCCCTATCTCACAGATTAACTAATACAAAGCATGTGTTCCCTCGCCTCCTATTCCTCTGTAATTTCCCCTGTGTTGAAATATTGTAAACCTTCTGGCCAGGTGCTGCATGCATACAAATGACACCTGCTGAAACTCCCTTTTCTATACAACTGTTAAAGAGACAGGAGCCCTGTCCTCCTTTCCATAGGGTCACCATATGCAAGCAGCAGCCAATGAAGCTGAGTGAAGATTAGGAAATGTGCAGCATGATCTTTTAGTATTATGCATTTTGCATTACTGGCCACAAGTCTGTTGTTTTTGGCAGGAGCCATCGTCTCATGCAGTTTGAAAGAAGAGCAGGATGCAATCCTAATAAACAAGCATTAAATAAACCTTGTGCCACTCAATGGAACTTTCAAAATACTGACCATTTCTCCTCTTGTTTTCACGCTGCAGATCTCAAGCATGGAGAAGAACCTCAAGAACATTGAGGAGGAGAACAAGATTATAGAGGAACAGAACGAAGCCCTCTTCCTTGAGCTCTCAGGACTGAGCCAGACTCTTATCCAAAGTCTTGCCAATATCCGCCTTCCACACATGGTGAGGAACTCTCTTATGAACTCAGCCTCCGTCTGCACGATAAAGCACCAGTTCCCGAAAGCATTTTCAGGAGGAGTTTTGCATATAATTAAGTGAAAAAGCGCTTCCGACCCATAAATTCTTTCTTCGTTTCATAGAATTCTTTGGGGAAAGGACATTATAAAGTAGCACTATTGCCTAAAGTCAGAGTGGTTTAAATGCTTGAGGGGAGACATGAGAGCACTCTTCAAATACTTAAAAGGTTGTCACACAGAGGAGGGCCAGGATCTCTTCTCGATCCTCCCAGAGTGCAGGACACGGAATAACGGGCTCAAGTTAAAGGAAGCCAGATTCCAGCTGGACATCAAGAAAAACTTCCTAACTGTTAGAGCAGTACGACAATGGAATCAGTTACCTAGGGAGGTTGTGGGCTCTCCCACATTAGAGGCCTTCAAGAGGCAGCTGGACAACCATCTGTCAGGGATGCTTTAGGGTGGATTCCTGCATTGAGCAGGGGGTTGGACTTGATGGCCTTGTAGGTCCCTTCCAACTCTGCTATTCTATGATTCTATGATTCTATGAAATACAAAACAGCTATTCGCATCTTCTGTTGGTATCACTCAGAAGAAAAAGAAACGTTTCTGCCAGGGCATTCCTATATGCATGTGTTAACAAGGGTTTCAGGAATCTCTCTCTTGGGTCCCTATACAGAGGGCAAATTAACATGTAGTGAACAATGTCTTCCGCTTGATGTTGGCCACAGATGCACAGTGTGCATTCAGATGGCACCTTGTGATAGCGTCCACCCAGAACTGCAGTTGGCATCACTTGGAATCTCAGTTCAATAAAAGCATTTCTTAGGGAAAGTGGCCTCAGTTTGGACCAATAGCTGGCTCTGAAATGTTCTGTTTTCAAAAGAGGGAACCACCAGGAGAATTTAGAGTTTTTAATTAGTTGTAGATCCCTCCTAGAATCTATCCAAAACAGCCAATCCCTTAGTTACTTCTTAGCCATATCAAGGACGGGCTTCAGCTCAGGAAAGTAATAACTATGCAGGAGCTTTTGGCATGTTGCCGTCCACTAACAATTTTTGTTCATTTCCAGGTAACACATAGAATCATAGAATAGCAGAGTTGGAAGGGGCCTACAAGGCCATCGAGTCCAACCCCCTGCTCAATGCAGAAATCCACCCTAAAGCATCCCCGAGAGATGGTTGTCCAGCTGCCTCTTGAAGGCCTCTAGTGTGGGAGAGCCCACAACCTCCCTAGGTAACTTGTTCCGTTGTCGTACTGCTCCAACAGTCAGGAAGTTTTTCCTGATGTCCAGCTGGAATCTGGCTTCCTTTAACGAGACCATTATTCCGTGTCCTGCACTCTGGGAGGATCGAGAAGAGATCCTGGCCCTCCTCTGTGTGACAACCTTTTAAGTATTGGAAGAGTGCTCTCATGTCTCCCCTCAATCTTCTCTTCTCCAGGCTAAACATGCCCAGTTCTTTCAGTCTCTCTTCATAGGGCTTTGTTTCCAGACCCCTGATCATCCTGGTTGCCGTCCTCTGAACACGCTCCAGCTTGTCTGTGTCCTTCTTGAATTGTGGAGCCCAGAACTGGACACAATACTCTAGATGAGGCCTAACCAGGGCCGAATAGAGAAGAACCAGTACCTCACATATCCAAGATGGATCATGGGTGCTTCCAGATGAGGCTTTTAATGTGCAATCACCATGCCTCTTTCACACAATTTTATGGGACCCGACACAACATCATAACCTAATTGCAATCCCCCTGTGTTTTCCCACCTCTTCTTCCGTCCTTTTTCTTACCTAGGGTGACCATATGAAAAGGAGGACAGGGCTCCTGTATTTTTAACAGTTGCATAGAAAAGGGAATTTCAGCAGGTTTCATTTGTATATATGGAGAACCTGGTGAAATTTCCTCTTCACCACAACAGTTAAAGCTGCAGGTGCCCTACCCTCTTTTAAATCTGGTCACTCTAGTATAGCTCCTGCAGCTTTCACTGTTGTGATGAAGAGGAAATTTCACCAGGTTCTACATATATACAAATGACACCTGCTGAAATTCCCTTTTCTATGCAACTGTTAAAGATACAGGAGCCCTGTCCTCCTTTTCATATGGTCATCCTATTCTTACCACAGAAAATCCGTTAAGGAGGGAAAGAGCAGAATACGACCATAACCTTTGCAGATGTGGCTAGGAAAATGTGTGACTGAGGCACAGTGGGAGTAGTTGTCCCCAGGGAAGGTAAATGACATGTTGGAAATAACCTTCCTTTCTCTATTGCATGCTGTGCCTTTCTGTTTCAGAGCCATTTCATGCCCTGTACTGCAGTCCTTTCCCTGATCTTTCAGCCTTGATTAATTGCTTCCGGGAATGAGATTTCCTCAACCCACACATTTCAATTAGTTATTTGTTTAGTTTATTACTTTGAAGACAGCAGTGCTTACTTCTGAGTATAGGTATGTAGATTCCATCTGTAATCCTGTAACACTGCAATCCTCTAGCCATGTGCTGTAGGCACTTTTTAAATTATTTAACAAGTTCCTCCCTGCTTAAAATCCTCCAAATTCAGAGGCTTCTGAGATACCTATTCCCTGCCATGCTGAAGCAACCCTCGCCTCCCCATCCTCTGTCTTATGTGACTTTAGCTAGATGGGCTTTTTAGTCCATCTAGCATGGGTGCTCCAGAGGGGGAGGGAAGGAGCGTGGAGAAGTCTTAGGATACCTTCTGTTCTGGCCTCTCCAGTCTCTTCCACTCCCCACCCACTTGTCGTCTTCTCTGTTGCTTTTCCGACCTCAGTTGTCTCCATGCCAGCTGGGAGGGGTTGGGGTTGGATCTCGTACTCCCCCTTCTGAAGCCGGAGCACTGTCTCCAATCTCAGAAGCGTTTTCCAAGCAGTCCTGTTATTATTTATTTATTTATTTAGCACCAACAATGTCCTTGGTGCTGTACAGAATATACAAATAAAACAGCAATACCCTGCCTAGAGGCTTACAATCTAAAATCACATTAAAACATATGAAAGGGGGAAGGGGTTACACAAAACAGAAATAAAGGAATAATCATAGCAATGAGAACAGTAAATCAGGCTAAAAAAACACTCTCCCTGGGGACCATAAGATTACTCTCTTACTTAAAAAATAAAATTTTGCTATGATAAAATAGAGATGTTTTCTGGAAGGGTAAATCAAACCTGCACGTTTTCTGGCAGGGTTATGAAACTGACTGGGTTGGGTTGTGAAACTGATTAGCTCAGAACATCTGATTAGATTAGATCCAGTTGTGAAATTGACCAGAGATCAAGCATTCTCAGGTGACATCTATGAGGGGAGACATGATAGCACTCTTTAAACATTTGTCACACAGAGGAGGGCCAGGATCTCTTCTCGATCCTCCCAGAGTGCAGGACACAGAATAATGGGCTCAAGTTAAAGGAAGCCAGATTCCAGCTGGACATCAGGAAAACCTTCCTGACGATTAGAGCAGTACGACAATGGAATCAGTCACCTAGGGAGGTGGTGGGCTCTCCCACACTAGAGGCCTTCAAGAGGCAGCTGGACAGCCATCTGTCAGGGGAGATTTAAGGTGGATTCCTGCATTGAGCAGGGGGTTGGACTCGATGGCCTTCCAACTCTACCATTCTGTGATTCTATGATTCTACTTCTAGCCTGATCTATAAACATGTTTACTTGGAAATAAGCCTAGCTGTAGTCCTCTTGCCCTGTGCTACAAGCATTCATTTGAAAAACAACTGTTTAAATTTTTGGTAGCTGCTCTGCTACAAGCACTGTAAAAGCACACACAAAACAGGATACTAAGATGGAGCTAAGAATCACCCACTTCAAAACATCAGGAGAAGGTGGGGTGGTGACCAATGAGAGATGTGTCTGTATGTGTCAAAAGCCCTGGGATGGGTGTGCGGTGGCGCTGGGTCAATTACATGACGCAGAAGCCACCACGCAGGCATCCTGGGGCTTTCCCCCAAAGCTTCAAAACAAAAAAGTTGGGGATTCAGTACTATACCTACTTAACTTCCACTGAATCAAAGGGGTCTTGCTTTTGAATAAACATGCAGAGGTTGAACTGGTCGTTCAGCATTCTTAGCAAGAATGCCACTTCCTACAACCTCTCTAGGCAGTCTGTTTCTCTGGTAAATTGATGTTAAACTTAGGAACCTCTTTGTAATACTAAACTGAGAAATTTCTTTGTGAACACATTCGTTCCGTAGACAAAAACTGGTTTAAAAGAGTCATTTCCTCTTTTGAGGGAACTCAGGCCGTAGCTAGACCTAAGGTTTATCCCAGGATCATCCCGGGTTCATCCCTGCCTGAGCGCTGATGCCCTGTGTGGCACTTAGGTGAACAGGTTTGACCCCAGGACAATCCTGGGATAAACCTTAGGTCTAGCTGCGGCCTCAGTGAAGGGAGGCTAGAAAAAAATCCCAGCTCTTTCGCCCTTACCAGTCTGCAATTCCCATGACTACTTAGGGTTATCCATGGCAGTTAAACAGATATAAATCCAGTGTAAGTTTGTAGTGTATATCTGGTATGTCCTTGGTAAATAGGCTTGGCATATAGCTAATACAATCCAGACTAAGGCTAATGGTAGGGCCGGCGCTGAAGGACAGGACATTGTGCAACTGGTGCGGGATAGGAGCTTGTGCAGGCATGATGTTCAGGATAAAAATATTTTATATTGTCTGAAAAGGCCCTTTAGCATAGGCATGGCTGCACGTTGTGTGGCTGGCTGCTGCAATAATTCTATTTGGGAGGTAGGCTATAACACTGCATGCAGAGATTAGCTTTTTTTCCCCCTGACAAAATAAATGAGCAAAAAAATGATAAAATTGAACTAGTGTCGCTTGGCCGATGGAAGGCTTCCTGTCAGTGGAACAGTGAGGGGGCAATTCCCCTTTCCCTCTGCAGAGCTCCCTTCGGGGACCCCCAGAGCAGATGTGGAGGCTATAAGAGACAGGAGAAGAAAGTTCTGTTGCATGAGCAGAAATCCACTCAGGCAACGTTGGATGGAACCCTTAGTAGTGAATTATTTAGGAACAGCTGATATACTTGTTTCCCAGGAATGTAGAGAAATTCTGGCCCAGCCTATACTGTGAAACATGGATCTAGTCTCACCTGAGCCCAAGATTAGAGCGTTTTCTCTCTGCATCCTACTTCCAATTAGGCTTCATGGTTGATTGTCATTGCTTTTTGTTTTTGTTTTTGTTGGACCCAGGAGCCAATCAGTGAGCAGAACTTTGATGCCTATGTCAACACCCTTACTGACATGTACACGAACCAGGAGTGCTATCAGAATCCTGAGAACAAAGACCTACTGGAAAGCATCAAACAGGCCATTAAAGGAATTCAGGTCTAATTACAGTGGGGCAAAAAAAGAAAAGGGGGGGGAAGGAAAAACATTTAAAATAATTAAAGTAACTGGAAGAATATAGAGGACCTTCACTCTGCATATTCAGGTTTACAAGTTACGAAACTTGTTGAATGAATGAATAAAAGGACCAAAACTTAACCAAGAGGCCATTCAGAAGAAGCAGAATTAAACCCAATGTTTTTGTTTACTCAATGAAACCCCTTTGGCAAACAGTGGGAGCTTAGTTTTGTTTTTTCACCCCATTCTATGGGGAGGAATTCAAAGATGGACTTAGAAGCAGATGGAGACCATGGATCTTCACAGGCTGCTAGGCACCTCCACTAACAAAGAAGGCTCCGTAGTAGTTAGTCCAAGGTTTAGAGCATTAAAAGAACAGGGCTTTTGTCTGTATCGCAAACAGGCTCCACAACCTTGTGTGATGCCTGTGACCATGTCCCCAGATCACACATGAATTATGTGACATGTATTGTATAAAGCTGGAGCTGCAGGCTGTCCATCCACCTGAATCCGGAATGGGATTCTTACCCCACCGAGGATTTCGATACCTGCTGGACATGAGAACTCTTACAAGTATTATAGAGTAGCATTATTTTTTATTTTCCAAAAGAGCAGCTCTGGATCTCCAGTGGAAAGCGCAATGGAAAAAAAAATACAAAAGGTTCTCAGGGAAGCTTTTTTGGAGTTTGCAACTACAGTATTCCTTTGTCCGTCTTTAAAAAAGAAAAAAAGAAAAGAAAAGAGAATAGCTATTAATGAACAGACCAATATTGGAACATTTCGTATGGAAGAATTCTAAGTGTGTCATGGTCCAGTGTACATGAGTTTTTGGAAAGTCCTTTTGCTGACAGTTCTGGTTCTGTTCGTTGTTGTGGTCATCGTTGAGTAGCTGGAAAGCACTGCAGACATCAACGCCGGAGACATGTTTAAGGTACGATTAGGAACAAGAGGGAGTCTATGAAGAGTATTTACTCTCCACTAAGGACTTTGGCTGATACATACATGGCAATGTTTCTTGGTTCTCAGCTTTGTTTTCTACATTTTTTTATAAGTTTAACAAAACAGAGTGATCGTCGTTCTACAAAAGGAACAGTTGGGTATAGATCTTCCAAAGAACCGCTTCGTTTTGTTTTGTATTTCGGTTATCCCTTCAGTATACGTAGTCCGCGGTGCACTTAGAGAACTACAGTGAAGTGAATGTCTCTTGCAAAACCAACTGCTTCAGCACCTCTTTCACTCACGTTATGTATTGCTGGTTTTGTAAAAGGAGGTAAGAGTGGTGGGGGAAGACGCAAATACTAAATCAGCATGTGGGAGTATCAAATCTTATCATATGGCACCAATGGAGGCTGGTGGATCCAATGTCAAAGGCTCCTTTAGAGTTCTGACTGAAACCCGGAGCGGATTCACTGCCCCACTGACATTGGAGCCACCAGCCTCCACTGTATGGACCCTCCCTTAAAGCTAGGGTGACCATATGAAAAGGAGGACAGGGCTCCTGGATCTTTAACAGTTGCATAGAAAAGGGAATTTCAGCCGGTGCCATTTATATGCATATCGCACCTGGTGAAATTTCCTCTTCATCACAATAGTGAAAGCTGCAGGAGCTATACTGCAGCTATACTGTGACCAGATTTAAAAGAGGGCAGGGCACCTGCAGCTTTAACTAGCATGATGAAGAGGAAATTTCACCAGGTTCTCCATATATACAAATGGCACCTGCTGAAATTCCCTTTTCAATACAACTGTTAAAGATACAGGAGCCCTGTCCTCCTTTTCATAGGGTCACCCTACTTAAAGCCCCCCATGGAAGGTCACTTGGCAGCTACTCATGCCATACTACTGCAGAGTGTAGTCCAAGCTCCACAGCTGCCTGTGTTGTACTGAATGGCTGGAAGACATCAGCTTCTTGATTACAGGCCCACCCCAAAAATCATGAAACTACATCTGTAAAGAGTCCAGAAGGAGATCTCATTTTCCCAGCAACTGCTCATGCCTCCTTATGTAGGAACTCCTCACGCTTTGTGAACTGTGGTCCCAGCATATCCACATGCCAGAAGACGTGTTAGATAAATTTGACATGATAAAAGTATTAACTATTTTGTGAAATGGTTTATGGTGCTGAAATCTCCCTTCTCTTGGCAATAATTTGGTTTTCGCAACTAAATCCCATGATTACTTCTAAGGCTGCAATCCTATACCTACTTACCTGGGAGTAAGTCCGCTGAACTTAAAGGGACTTCCGTCCGAGAAAACATGCATAGGATTGTGCTGTAGTTGTATTTTCTAGCCAGCTAGGATGGCCTTGGACAGGTTTTTCCCTGAAAACACACAATGAAATCCTGGCTTCATTGAAGTGAATGACAAAACGTGTTGATTTGATGAAGACGAGGGCTGGTTTCCAAAAGGCTCCTTGTTTGCACCTAAGACACTTTTGCATGCACACACACACACACACACGTGTGTGTGTGCGCGCATACCAGTTTCCCCCTTCTGGATGTTGCCCTTCACACCACATCAAATGCTGCTTCAGAGGGGGGATTCCACACGTCGTACTGAGGGTGCTTCCTTGCGCCCCCAGTGCGGCCCCAAAGCGATCGTGTAGCTTGCCTGGAGAAGAGACGAGGAAGAGGCGGCCTTGCTGCCGCCCCCACCCACCTACTTCCTCGGCAGGGTCGGAGAGCTCAGCGGACCCCGCCTTCTTCCGCCGAGCTCTCCGACCCCGCCAGCGAGGAGGTAGGTGGGTGGCGGCGGCAAGGACGCCTCTTCCTCGTCTCTTCTCCAGGCAAGCTACACAATCGCTTTGGGGCCGCACTGGGGGCGCAAGGAAGCACCCTCAGTACGACGTGTGGAATCCCCCAGAGGGTTCCCCAATCTTCAGGAGCAACTTTTGAAGGAGCACAAGGGGTTACGGTGGAAAAAGGGGAGCTGATAAACTTTGTTTAGCTCATGTAGGGTGACCATATGGAAAGGAGGACAGGGCCTCCTGTATCTTTAACAGTTGCATAGGAAAGGAAATTTCAGTAGGTGTCATTTGTATGCACCTGGTGAAATTCCCTCTTCACCAGAACAGTTAAAGCTGCAGGAACCCTGCCTTCTTTTGTATCTGGTCAAGGGGGCAGGGCTCCTGCAGCTTTAACTGTTGTGATGAAGAGGGAATTTCACCAGGGGCTGCATGCATACAAATTACACTTGCTGAAATTCCCCTTTCAATACAACTGCTAATGATACAGGAGCCCTGTCCTCCTCTCCATATGGTCACCCTATGCTCAATGAATGCTATGTACCCTTTGGATCCCAGACTAGGTTCTACCCAAAGTTAGAAAGATGGGGTTTCTGGGAGCATTTTCATATGGAGGCTGTTTTTGATATGTGAGCTTTTGAGCCTCTCTCACCCTATTTACATGAATACCTGATTGTTGTTACAGGAAAAGCAAAAGTAGAAGAGAGGCATTTGTAATGCAAATGATTATTCTGGCTAACATGGATTTTATATTCATGTTACAAACTTGATTGAAACATGAACGACTTTAAGCCTCGGTGTGAAAATGCCTTAAAAGCCTAATCCTGGATATACTTAGGCTATAAACTAAAACTTTTTGAAGTCAATGAGAAGGCTCCAATAAGTAACAACCAATGGAGCAGGTAGAGAGAAAAAACCCACAAGGGCAACTTTACTCAAATGCATAGCCTTGGTGTAGACCTCTTGAGCTACTCATCTGAGTAAATTGACTTGTGTGCAAAGGTGATTAAAACATGTGGCTCTTTGACTTGGCTTATCTATACAACCTGTGGAAAGTGCAAACAGAAAGCAACATAAAGAGCAAAAAGATGAAGTATTAAAAACATAATGCTTTCAGTATGTAAATAGAGTCCAATTTGGTGGTGATTGCAGCTCATTTAGTATATAAGAGTAGAGAAATTGCACTTCCTTTAAAGAAAAAGAAGGGTTGGGGAAAAGTAGTTAGCTGAATTATACTGTAAATTATTTAAGAGTGCACATATTTGAATGGTGGAACCACTATGAAAGTGCATTCACTGTGTTTTGTTCATACCTACAGTCTTCTTCCCAGAATCAAGCTATGGGGAAAACCAGCTTCTACCAGTTTGTATGTATGCACAGCACTGATTGGTTGGTACCTGTGTCATGATAAACCCAATTCCCCAGAACTGTTTTTCAGTTATTAAAAAATGGTGTGTGTGTTTCTCTGTTAAAGCACTGATCAATTGCTAAACTGGATAAAGTTGCAAGGGGTGCTTTAAAAAATATTTTTAAGCAGGACAGCTTGCTTGTAGCATAGGAGGTAGAAAACAGCCAACTCAATTAGCTGATTTACTGATCATGAGGTCTCTATATAGATTGGGAAGCTGGGTTCATTGTGGAGTAGGAAAACACACACACAGTGAGTTCTCTTTCTGTATGCACTCTAATTTTGGGCAAATGTATGTAATTTATATTTGCAACACCTTAAGTTTAACTTTTTGGGGGCTATTTATTGAATCTGTTTTATTTATTAAATTTTTATTTCTTTTGAAGCTGGACATCACACCATGAGATAGGAAAGGAGACAAAAAAAATCTCTGAAAGAAATACAACTTTTTGATCAATAAAACAATAATATTCCCTCTAAGAAAGAAAGAAAGAAAATCTAACTTTTGCGTGTAATTTTGATGCAACCAAGTTATTTTTTATATATTTTTGTTATTTATTCTTTTACCAATGGGAATTTTTTAAAGATATTTTATAACTGAAGTGCTTTTTTAAAAAAAGGTTTTTGTTTGATTTTATTTTGGGTGGGGACAAAATGCAGAAAGAGAGAGAGAGAGAGAGAGAGAGATTCCTTATTTTGTTTATTTGTTTGTTTTCTTTTGTCTTCTTGGCGTTCCTATTGTTTCAGGCACTGATAATGGTAATAAAAAAAATTAAAACCTGTAATTTATTATTTATTTAATATTTAAATTAAACATTAAAAATTGATCTGTGCTCTTGTTGTATATTTATTTTGTCATGTTTGTGTGTCAGTTATGTGATGACTGAGTAATTGTTTATGTGAAGGAATACTGTTCATATTTAAATAATAAAGAATCACATTGGAAAAAAGGTACCACAGGCTACATGTTCTTCTGTGAAAAAGAGGCCTCAAATTAGTTCTGTGAGTTTTTCTCCTCCAGAGATACATTCCACTGAAAGGCCTTCATTGTTTGGCTTTGCACAGTTCTTTGATAATAAAGGGGGAAAATCTCAAAACACCCCAAGAAGGACTGAACATGTTCACTGGCCTCAAAATGCTGAGTATTGGTGGAATAATATGGAAACCTGGAGGAGGAGAGGATGGAATGTGGTGGCTGAAATCCTGAACCAGAAGCACTCCCCCTGCAGTATCTGATTCTGTTTAACATGGATCATCATTCCTGTTTTCTGGTTCTTATTCCTGGTAAATCACTGCCCCTATTTTTTTGCCTTTGCTACATTTGTATAAGTGTGAGTTGATCCAGGACTTCTCTAAATGAGCAATATATATCATGCTCACAACTGGCCACTCACAGAAGTTTGCAGGTCAATTACATGATGTCATCAACAGCCAGGACGTCTCCCGCAGTTTCCCCCAGTAACCCCGTGTTTTAAAAATAGAGATAATCCAATATCTAATTTATGATGGGATTTGTTCTGCCACTAGATGGTGCTGTTTTATTTAAAAGAATAGGTTTCAGTAGCGTTCCCTTTTCAACTCAAAATCAGTTGGTCGCTGTCTGAATCAGCTTGTTGTAAATGCGAAAAGTTCCGAGACTTGGTAAGGGTGCAGGGTTTTTTTTCTTAATGTAGAGACACTCAGAGTTGTCCTCCTTTAGGGTTAAAATCTCTAGTAGTCAAATCTCTGAGAGTGTGGCTACATTGGATGGATGCATTTTGTCTCTAATGCACATGTATGTAAATGCATGAATGTTACAGTGCCATGTAGTGCACATGCTGCCAGTTCACACGCTGAGGAGGCTCATTTTGAGCTGATGATAACATTATAGGACAATAACACGTTTGAAAAGGATCTTTAGAGCTCCATCAGACGAGTGTTTTATTGCGCGCTCGTTACAGGGCACAAACGGGTTTTCGCGGGTCCCTCTCACGACATTGTCTTCCTTCTGCCCCTTCTAGCCTTCTCTGCGCCACAAAAAAACCCACCCCATCTCTCCATTAAGTCCGATTTATTTTAAACACGGAAGTTGCCGCTATCTCCTGCTGCATGTAAGAGAAGCAGCGCGATCAAAACGGCCCACTGAATGGGCCACGTGCACGTGGTTGACTTCCTCTTTTGAAACATGCCGGTGGAGAAGCGACGGTAAGCAATCGTGATTTCCCCCTCCTAATCAGAAGAACAAACACATCTCTTAGCTTTTAATGGCTTTTAAAACGGCAGGACAAGCTATTTATTATTTATTTATTGCATTTATTGCATTTACATACCGCCCCATAGTCGAAGCTCTCTGGGCGGTTTACAAAAGTTCAAAACAGTAAATATTAAAACAAATGTGCACAATTTAAAAACATAAAAAGCATAAAAACATAGTATTGTTATACTATTGCAAAATAAATGAATACCGTCTCGTGATTTTAATACATCATGTAGCAGATGGAATAAAGCTATTAGCAGTGTATAATGGGGGTGGGCTTGGCGTGAGAACATATCCCTATTTTCATCTGCGAAATGGTGAACATGGACAGTAAGAATCTTCATTAAAATTACTTTGCAAACATCTCTCCATTCTCAATAGTTGTGGGTGCAACCCAGTTTCTAAAACCTTAGGGAGTTCAGAAGTTGTATCCTACTAAGCCAAATTAGGCCACAGCCAAAAGGGAGAAAAATGTGGTACAATTAGCAGGGCAAACTCCCGCATGGGCAGAAGGTACCCTACCTGGGATCTACTACCTATAATGATGAATGGATGGCAGTGGTGGTGTGCCACTTTGAGGTAAGCCTTGCACAGGCAGCTATCTCTTGAAGATAGGCATTATAAGAAAAGGAATTGAGAATAAAATGGCCAGTATCATACAGCCCTTATACAAATCCATGGTGCGACCACACTTAGAAAACTGTGTACAGTTCTGGTCACCACACCTAAAAAAGGATATTATAGAGCTGGAAGAAGTGCAGAAAAGGGCAACTAAAATGATTAAGGGGCTGGAGCATCTCCCCTATGAGGAAAGGTTACATCAACTGGGATTGGTTAGCTTGGAAAAAAGGAGGCTGAGGGGAGACATGATAGAGGTGTACAAAATTATGCATAGTATGGAGAATGATAGGGAGACATTTTTCTCCCTCTCTCAAAATACTAGAACCCAATGGGGTCATCCCATGAAACTGATTGATCGGAGACCCAAGACAAATAAAAGGAAGTACTTCTTCACGCAGCGCATAGTTAAATTATGGAACTCACCACCACAAGATATAGTGATGGCCACCAAGCTGGATGGCTTTAAAAGGGGTTGGATAAATTCCTGGAGGCTATCAATGGCTACTAGCCCTGATGGCTGTGTGCTATCTCCAGTATTCGAGGCAATAAGCCTGTGTGCACCAGTTGCTGGGGAACATGGGTGGGAGGGTGCTGTTGCACCATGTCCTGCTTGTTCATCCCCGGCCGATGGCTGGTTGGCCACTGTGTGAGTGCTGTGTGAGTGCTGGACTGGATGGACCCTTGGTCTGATCCAGCAGGGCACTTCTGGTGTTCTTATGTTTTTAATTCTGCATTACGATCCTCCCAAGGATCCTCCCAATGTCGCTCACTAACATATGTGTTGGGCCTGTAAATCCTAGCAGCAGTACTAACAGTCTCTCATTATTATGATGCTTTGTCCCACCCACCAGCTGCCTTCCATCCACCTAAGCACAAAGATCTCTGGGACTGGAGAGAAGGGCCATGGCCAGTCACACCCCGCTCAGAATTTTGCTTGTTCCACTTCTGCTCCCACCCTGCTTCTGTTTGACTCCAGTAACTCTGTTTTTGTATGTTTTCCCTAATGGGGCAAGTCACAGCCAGGGGGATGAGGCAGATTTAATTGGGAAAACATGGGATGGTGTGTTAACACACACACTCCAGTGCTGCGGCCGTGATAAATTTCAGGAGGTCCCTGCAGCTGTGGGGTGTTTAACGTAAAGAGATTGTAAATCTCTTCAACATCTTGACGGCTGTTCAACATCTTGTCTAGTTTGATCCTAAGCTAAACATGTCATTGAATAGCAAGTGGAATATGGTTACTTGTCAAAAGAACTCAGGTGAACTCAGTGGCAAAGAGCACCTTTTATCAACTTAGGCTGATATATCAACTGCGCCTTATCTGGACGGAGACAGCCTAGCTACGGTTATCCATGCTCTGATAACCTCTCGTTTGGATTTCTGCAATGCGTTATACGTGCGGCTGCCTTTGAAAACGGTCCGGAAATTTCAACTGGTACAAAACAGGGCACCACGGTTACTAACAGGGACTGGCCGACGAGACCACATCACGCCAGTCCTTTTCCAGCTTCACTGGCTGCCAGTCCAGGTCCGGGCCCGATTCAAAGTGCTGGTATTAACATTTAAAGCCCTAAACGGCTTGGGGCCAGGCTATCAGAAGGAATGCCTCCTCCCGTATGTACCTGCCCGGACCCTAAGGTCATCCTCAGGGGTCCTTCTCCGCGAGCCCCTGCCAAAGAAAGTGAGGCAGATGGCTACCAGGAGGAGGGCCTTCTCTGCTGTGGCACCCTGGCTGTGGAATGAGCTCCCTAAGGAGGTTCGCTTGGCACCTACATTATATGCTTCTAGACACCAGGTGAAGACCTTTTTATTCTCCCAGCATTTTAACAATCTATAAATAAATTTTAACTTGGTGTTTTAAATTTGTAATTTTGCATTGCTGCTGTTTTTATCTGGTTGAGGTTTTATACTGTATTTTATATTATGGTTTTATACTGTTGTTTTATACTTTGAATGTTTTTAATTTTTGTGAACCGCCCAGAGAGCTCCGGCTATTGGGCGGTATAGAAATCAAATAAATAAATAAATAAATAAACTTCAAGTTTCCTCCTTCCATACCCCTAACAACAATGCACTGCACTTCCCAAAGATCTCATCTCTTTCTATACCATCCTGAAAGCCAGGCTTTTGGGGCAACATCTATGCATGTTTAGACAGAAAGACAGTCCGATAACTCCCAGCGTTCCCCAGCCAGCCATGTTGGGAGAGTTGCAGGAGTTTTTTCTATCTGAACATGGATTGCACCTCTAGGCATTTCAATGCTTTAGAATTACACTAGACACAGCAGTGTCCAATGTGTTAAGGATGAAGCATAAATTTATATTTATACAATGGCAAGTACAAAGCGTTGGGTTTTGTTTGTTTAAAAACATTCCCCTCTGTCGAACACATCGCGCAAAGATGCAGCCTTTTGTTCCAGAAGCTTCACATGGTTTGCTCGTTATGATTTTTAAATGTCCTTATCCCTTTCATGAACCCCACCTCGTGTCTTCGTGGAGCAGTTCATTGAATAATGGTGATTCCTGGGAGATACTCTCTTTAGTGCTCTTCAGCGAAAGAGTTTGATGGAAATAAGGCTGCCGGAATGGGGGGGGGGGCTGCATGTTGGTTTTTAGTGGCATCAATAAAAGCCTGAACACATTTATGAGTGTGATTTTTTTATTATTTCTTTTCTCTTTGCCTTTTTTTTTTAAAGGAGAGTGCAGGACACGGAATAACGGGCTCAAGTTAAAGGAAGCCAGATTCCAGCTGGACATCAGGAAAAACTTCCTGACCGTTAGAGCAGTATGATAATGGAATCAGTTATCTAGGGAGGTTGTGGGCTCTCCCACACTGGAGGCCTTCAAGAGGCAGCTGGACAACCATCTGTCAGGGATGCTTTAGGGTGGATTCCTGCATTGAGCAGGGGGTTGGACTCGATGGCCTTGTAGGCCCCTTCCAACTCTGCTATTCTATGATTCTATGATTCTAATTTAGGGCTAAGCCAAAAGTGAACAGTGCTTTTTCACAAATAGTTGCGACAACTTTTCATGGGGTGCGCCTACAAAATCAGGTGAAGGTGTCTTCAGGAATGCGAGAGGTTGAGCATTGTCCTAGTTTCCCTGACAACCACATAGGTAGACATTTCAGAGGAAGGACGATTGGTTTCATTTGCCCAGAGTGATATCATAGAATCATATAGGGCTCCATCAGACGTGGAAAAACACGCTCCCGACCGTCGCTTCTCCTCTCCTGGGCAGGATCGACACTACTCCTTTAAAGTGCTTTAAAGCACTTTATAACAGTTTTGGGGCCCAGGACACACTGCATATACAGTTTTCAAAACGTTTTCAAAGTGTTTTAAAGCGCTTTAAAGTAGTAGTGTAGATAGGGTGACCATATGGAAAGGAGGACAGGGCTCCTGTATCTTTAACAGTTGTATAAAAAAAAGGAATTTCAGCAGGTGTCATTTGTATGCATGCAACACCTGGTGAAATCCCCTCTTCATCACAATAGTTAAAGCTGCAGGAGCCCTGCCTACTGTGACCAGATACAAAAGAGGGCAGGGCTCCTGCAGCTTTAACTATTGTGATGAAGAGGGAATTTCACCAAATAATTCATCCATACCAATGATACCTGCTGAGATGGCCTTTTCTGTACAACTGTTAATGATACAGGAGCCCTGCCCTCCTTTCCATATGGTCACCCTAAGTGTAGATCCTGGTTTCGTTGCTCAGTTACTTCCTGTAAACAATGAGCATGAGGCCCATTCAGTCGGGCTTTCTAAGCACGCTGCGTCTCCTGCACACAGCAGAAGAGAGCAGCAACTTCTGGTTTTAAAAATATTTCTGACTTTCTGGGGGTTTTCTTGTGGTGCAAGGAAGGCCAGAAGTGGTGGAAGGGGCACGGGAGGCAGACGACATCATGTGAGGGACCTGCGAAAAAACCGTGAGTACCCATGAAGGAGCGTACAATAAAATGCTCGTTGGATGGAGCCCATAGAATCACAGAATAGTACAGTTGGCAGGGGTCTATAAGGCCATCGAGTCCTACCCCCTGCTCATCCCATAGCCAAGTCTGATTTCCTGGGATCAGCCCATGAAAGAGAACCTCTAAATAAACAAATGGCATCAGAGCCATAGCAGAGAGAACAAACTATGGTTGGAAAAAAAATGCTGAAAGGAATTAGAAAACATTTTTTCACTCCCCAAGTGCGTAACTATTGCCCCAGACATATTGTCAGGCAAACATTCAACACAGCTCTAATATTGTTTTGAGTTTCCAACAGATTCTGCATCAGCAACAAGCATATTGTTTGGTTATGTTTTGCAGTGTTGGGTGAGTGACGTAACTTGTCCTCTCTTAACAAATCGGCTGTACATACTGAATATGTGAACGCTCACGTTGCGTTCCGAACGGCAGCGTTGGGAGCCATTATCGCACAATGCGATCTACTTGCAACTGGCTTTCTTTATCACACGGAAGGGAATTGAATCGGTTTAAGATGGCACAGTGCACGCTTTGGAGAGGCCTGTTCCAATATCCTTTCAGGGAAAACAACCTCTAAGACACTCCCTTGTGTTTCAAAGACAAGAAATGATAGATTTTATCATAAGCATCTTCCCAGCCAATTCAAATCATCATTAACCTGTTATTGCTCAGACGATCATCAACGACTGGGATTTTTAAACCAAACAATGGCGTATTAAAACAGCTGCCAATGCAATGTCTATCTCTAATGTTTGGAAAAGTGCACGTGGTACAGTCCTACAGGGATTATTTATTTATTTGTGACATTTATATACTACTGAATATCGTAAAATCCATCAGCGGTTCACCATATTAAAATACATTTACAGATGATACCGTAAAATATGATGTCATGACAGGGAGGAAGCTGTAATTGAATATGCATTCCCCCCACCGCCGCCGCCATTTTAAAATTCCCCCACAAAAGCAAAGCTGGCTGGTGGTGTGATTCAGTTCCAGATGAGTAATGCACCCTCCCAGAAATTTAAGTAAAGATGACTTGATTCAGAAAGGGAGGGGGAATCTCCCTGCATCTGAAAACTATGTCGTCAGAGAGAAATCTTATTTATTATTATTATTTATTTATTTAGAATATTTATATACCGCTCCCCATTGAAAAATTTTGGAGCGGTGTACAATGTAAAATGAAAATAAAAACAGAATAAAACAGTTAAAATAAAAATTTAAAAAGAAGCAAAAACAGAAATCCAAGGCTGCATGTTAAAGAAAGGCTTCTTGGAATAAAGATGTTTTCAGGAGGCGCTGAAAAGAGTACAAGGTCGGCGCCTGCCTGACCTCCAGAGGCAGGGAAATCCACAGGAGGGGCGCCACCACACTGAAGGCTCTTCCCCTGGTGGATTCCAATCGGAGGATGGATCTAGGTGGAACCACCAGGAGCAGGCCCTCGGATGACCTCAGTGACCGGGCAGGTTGGTAAGGGAGAAGGCGCTCTCTCAGGTATCCTGGTCCCAAGTTGTTTAGGGCTTTGTACACAAGTACAAGAACCTTAAACCTGGCCCGATAGCGAATAGGCAGCCAGTGCAGTTCCCTCAGCAGAGGAGTTACATGCTGGAAAGGGGTAGCTCCAGACAGCAGCCGAGCTGCAGCATTCTGCACTAGCTGCAGCTTCCGGAGCAGCTACAAGGGCAGCCCCACATAGAGCGCATTGCAGTAATCCAATCTTGAGGTTACCAATGCCTGTACCACCGTGGTCAAGCTATCCCTGTCCAGGAGAGGCCGTAGTTGGCGAACCAACCGAAGATGGTAAAAGGCACTCCGAGCCGTGGCAGCTACTTGAGCCTCCAATGACAGAAATGGGTCTAAGAGTACCCCCAAACTACGAACCTGTTCTTTCAGAGGCAGAGCAACCCCATCCAGAACAGGCAATGAGCCTGTCTCCCGGACTCGGGAACCGCTCATCCACAGGGCTTCCGTCTTGCCAGGATTCAGTCTCAGTTTATTGGCCCTCATCCAGCCCATTACTGAGTCCAGGACCTGCACAAATCTTGAGCTAAAGGCATTCTCCATATGCAGAGAGATATAAGCACTGGGCACGAGGGTGACATATCTAAACCTGAGATTTCTCTTATGCATGCTGACAAGACGTACCGCTCCATGAGGACAGGACCACACACTGGAGCTGGAGAAAACAGAGAATAGGGAACTTAAAACAATCAAAGGGTTATAACATCTCCTCCGGGCATATTTACACCAGAAAGTTAATGTGGTTTCACAGTCATTGCTTCCCAGGAAACCCTGGGAACTGTAGTTCTTTGAGGAGTGTTGGAACTCTCTTGCTCATCATGAAGAAAACCGCTTAAACACAATTGGCTGCAGGTGGTCACGTGACATTTCCTAACCTTTATAAAAGCTTCCTTCGAAGTAAGGCTTGCTTTCTAACTTAAACAAGCATCTTGAGTTGTGCTCAAGCTGCTCCTTGTGGAAACTACAGATTGCATCCATTTTGAGCTCCATCAGACAAGCGTTTTATTGCACGCTTGTTACTGGGCACTCATGATTTTCACGGGTCCATCTCTCAACATTGTCTGCATCCTGTGTGCCACTCACCCCTTCTAGCCTTCTTTGCGCCACAACCCCCCCCCCCAGTAAGTCCGACTTATTTTTAAAGACGAAAATTGCCGCTATCTCCTGCTGTGTGCAGGAGAAGCAGTGGGATCAAAACGGCCCACTGAATGGGCCACGTGCACGTTGTTTACTTCCTCTTTCAAAAGAGGAAGTAATGAGGGACAAATGCGTGGCTGGAGAAGCGACGGTAAGCAAACACAATTTTCCCCTGTGTGATGACGGTCTGAGTCTCATCTCACCTCACTTCACCCTGCCCTATCCCATTTGACAGAAGCTAGGTCTGGATGCATTAATTGCTTTAAGGGTGCAATGCTATGCATGGTCAGACAGAAAAAAAGTCCTGCAATTTCTGGGAATTGCAGGACTTTTTTCCTGTCTAACCATGCATAGGATTGCACCCTTAATAAATTTGCACATTGCCATTAGCAAAATAAAGGCACCTTTCTAAGATACTGAAAGAAGCATAAAGCATAGCTTACAATATAATAAATAAATGCTGTTGCTCAGGAGGAAAGCTATATCATATTGTATTTTTCATTACGGGTTACAGTAACACACTGGAACGAAATTGTCTTTAAAATGCAAGTGTGCTTTTAACTCAGCTCCACGGATTAAAAACGAGCCTACGCCGATCAATCAGCTAAAGCTTTAGTTGATTAATCTAGTGGTTAAATCTGGATGCCCTAATTAGAAAGGCAATTAATATGTTTTAAAATGAACAGGGAACACTGGCAGGGAACAGCCATAGCAAAGGCGGTTTGCCTTCACACACCCGCAATCCACTAATGAACAACAAATGTGCAGCCTCATTAAATTTCTCAATAATTTGCCATGTGGGCAGCAGCTATTGTTTTATGGCTCATTAGGACTTTTCATTATTTCACTAGGAGCGCATTAATATCTTTAGCATCTCAGAAGTGGGTAAAAGGTGGACAGATGGGAACTGGACTTCTTCAACTTGCACGGTCCCGTCCAGATATGATGGACTCCACCTCACCTTATTCCCAGTTGCAGTACGACCCACCTGGAGGGCCCCAAGTTGGGGAAGGCTGGTCTAATCCCTGGCAGTCTTCAGATGACTGGCAACAGCCATAAGAGTTTTAACAAAACAAAAACCCGCCAACTGTTGTTACATGCCTGCCTTATCTCCCACAAGTCTATAAATCGCTCGTTTAAAGAAGCTGTCAGGCCACAGCTAGACCTAAGGTTTATCCTGGGATCATCCAGGGTTCGCCCCTGCCTGAGCACTGGATCCCCTGTGTGTCACCTAGATGAACAGGTTTGACCCCTGGATGATCCAGGGATAACCCTTAAGTCTAGCTATGGCCTCAGATGAGAACAGGGAGCAGGCCAATCCGTCCAGAATTTTATAGCTGTCTGTCTTAAGTTCCTGAAACTGGCAGAGCGCGCGTGCACACACACACACCCCTCTTCATTAAGAAGGAAAAAAGCGGACTTTAACATCTTGGCAGGGAAAAAGGTTTCTCACAGGTGTAGGGACTAGAGTGTTGGACAGGGAGTCGGGAGATCTGAGGGTTTTTTTTATTTATTGCATTTATATCCCGCCTTTTTTCCACCAAGGAACCCAAGGTAGCAAACTTAATCCTCCTCCTTTCCATTTTATTCTCACAACAGCAGCCCTGTGAGGTAGGTTGGGCTAAGAGTCTGTGACTGGCCCAAAGTCACCCAGTGGGTTTCCATGGCCGAGTGGGGACTAGAACCCGGATCTCCCGACTCCCAGTCCGACACTTTAGCCACTACCCCACATTTGTTCTCAAAATGGGAGATTTTCCATTTTGAGAGATTTTCTAGTCCCCACTCTGCCATGGAAGCTCAATCTAGGGTGACCATGTGAAAAGGAGGACAGGACTCCTGTATCTTTAACAGTTGCATAGAAAAGGGAATTTCAGCAGGTGTCATTTGTATATATGGAGAACCTGGTGAAACTCCCTCTTCATCTCAACAGTTAAAGTGCAGGAGCTATAGTAGAGTGACCAGATTTAAAAGAAGGCAGGTCACCTGCAGCTTTAACTGCTGTGATGAAGAGGAAATTTCACCAGGTTCTCCATATATACAAATGACACCTGCTGAAATCCCCTTTTCAATACAACTGTTAAAGATACAGGAGCCCTGTCCTCCTTTTCATATGGTCACCCTAAATTCTACAGATATTTTGGACTACAGGTTGCCTACTCCTGGTATAGCACTTTTAGATGTTCAAAGCCCTTCACATGCATACAATGACCCTGTAAGGTAGCAATTTCCAGAGGGCTAGTTTGTGGCAGCAAAAACAACGAAGAGGCTTGGTATGTCTTAGGGCGCAATCATATGCATGTTTAGACAGAAAAAAGTCCTACAACTCCCAGTATTCCCAGTCAGCCATGCTGGCTAGAGGCATGCTGGGTGTGGGAGGACATTTTTTTCTGTCTAAGCATGCATGGGATTGCATCCTAAAAGGCAAAACTGCACATGCCCAGAAGTTGTTGTTTGTTTTTTAAATCACAAGTTGGCAAGCAGTCTTGTCCTAACATATCAAGCGTGAAAAAACAGATGTAAAATATGTAACGGCAGTTACGGGGATAAAGTTTGACCTGTATTTCATATGGCCATCTAAACCCCCACGGCATAAGACCATTAAGTCTTATGTCTCACACTATTGCCCCGCTCGTGCATTAAGTCTCACACTATTGCCCCACTCGTGCTCTTCGCTCCTCTGATGCCATGTTTCTCGCCTGCCCAAGGGCCTCTACTTCCCTTGCTCGGCTTCGTCCATTTTCGTCTGCTGCCCCTTACGCCTGGAACGCTCTTCCAGAACATTTGAGAACTACAAGTTCAACCGCAGCTTTTAAAGCTCAACTAAAAACTTTTCTTTTTCCTAAAGCTTTTAAAACTTGATGTTGTGCAGACTTCTACTGTTACTTTCTACTGTTAGTTTTACCCTACCCTGTGCCTGCTTACCCTACCCTGTACCTGTTTGCATTCTCTTCCCCTCCTTATTGTTTTACTATGATTTTATTAGATTGTAAGCCTATGCGGCAGGGTCTTGCTATTTACTGTTTTACTCTGTACAGCACCATGTACATTGATGGTGCTATATAAATAAATAATAATAATAATAATAATAATAATAATAATAATAAGTAGGGTGACCATACGAAAAGGAGGGCAGGGCTCCTGCAGCTTTAACACTTGCATAGAAAAGGGAATTTCAGCAGGTGTCCTTTGTATGCAGGAACTATACTAAAGTGACCAGACACAAAAGAGGGCAGGGCTCCTGCAGCTTTAACAGTTGCATAGAAAAGGGAATTTCAGCAGGTGTCCTTTGTATGCAGGAGCTATACTAAAGTGACCAGATACAAAAGAGGGCAGGGCTCCTGCAGCTTTAACAGTTGCATAGAAAAGGGAATTTCAGCAGGTGTCCTTTGTATGCAGGAGCTATACTAAAGTGACCAGATACAAAAGAGGGCAGGGCTCCTGCAGCTTTAATTGTTGGGATGTAGAGGGAATTTTACCAGCTGTTGCAGGCATACAAAGGATGCAATACTGTGCATGTTTAGACAGAAATAAGTCCTACAATTCTCAGCGTGGCCCACGGCTGGTTGGGGAATGTTGGGACTTGAAGGACTTTTTGTTGTCTAAACGTGCATAGGATCGCGCCCTTCAAGACTTAGCAAATTCATTCTGGCAGATCAGCCGCCTGGAAGGTGCCACAAGACCTTGTTGTTTTTCCTGTAAGGAAGGTCAGTAGTAGCATTAAACTTCGTATTACAGGACGGGGAGGGGAGGGGGGAGCGGAGAAATTGTCACGAGACCACTTCGTGAATTCATAGCAGTGGCGAGATTTGAACTAAGGTCTTGCAACGCAGTCGCTTTGCCGCCGCCGTCGTCCTCCTCCTCGCCGCCCTTCACCGTGGCATCGAGGCCACCTTCCTCTTCACCTACCCACGCACCCCTCCTTCCTGCACGCAATGGTACTTCCCTCCTCCTCCCCCTCCCCCTCCTGAAAAGCAACGCTGGAACACCCTTCCCCGTCTTTTGGTCTCTTCCTTCCGCTTCTTCTCCCTCCTCCCCCTCCCTTTTTAGCCGGAATGGTACAATCCCCCTCTCGCACCTCTCGATCCCTCCCCCCTCCCCCTGCCGCCGCCGTCGTCTCCTCGTCGCGTCAGACGTTGGTCTCGCGCGGCGCCTGCGCACTAGCGCTGCCCTGAGGGGGGTGTTTCTCCAGCTGGGTGACTGTTTACAGCTGTGACACTCGGCGTGTGGCGGGGGGAGAAGAGGAGGGGGGGAGGAGAGAGAGAAGAAGGAGGAGGAAGAGGGAAATAATAACAGTGATAATAATAATAATAATAAAAAAAGAAGGGCTGGCGAAGGCTGCTGGTGCTGGAGGAACAGGTAGAGATGCGCCTGCTGTTCTTCCTAGGGGCTTCCCTCCCTCCCTGCCTGCTCCTCCACCTTTAATTGTGAGGCGGGGGTGAGGAGACCCCCTCCCTTGTCAGTCCTGGTGGGGGGGCGAAGCTCCGCCCCCTTTCTGTCACAATAGACTCCCCCCAATCCCGTGACAAGGGTGCCTCGCATCTGCCGGGCCTACCTTCCTGACCCCCCCCCCCCCGGTCGGTGCTTCAACGTGCGCCCCCTCCCCCCGCGGCCCAATGTTCCCTCGGCCCCGGCCAGGGGTCTCCTGCGTCTGTGGCGGAAATGGGCCCAGTCAGACCTACCTCCCCTCCCGCCGCCCGCCACGATGGGGTGACCCCATAACTGCTCCTTCTTACCCCCCCCATGACGGGAGACCCCATAACGGCTCCTCCTTCCCCCCATTCCATGATGGGGAGACCTCATAACGGCTCCTTTCCCCCCTCCCATGACAGGGTGACACCATGTCTTCTCTCTCCCTCTCCCATGATGGGGAGACCCCATAACGCCTCCTTCTCCCCCATGATGGGGAGCCCCCATAACGCTTCCTCCTTCCCCCCCCCCCCATGACGGGGAGACCCCATAACGGCTCCTCCTTCCCCCCCTCCCATGATGGGGAGACCCCATAACGGCTCCTTTCCCCCCTCCCATGACAGGGTGACACCATGTCTTCTCTCTCCCTCTCCCATGATGGGGAGACCCCATAACGCCTCCTTCTCCCCCATGATGGGGAGCCCCCATAACGCCTCCTTCCCCCCCCATGACGGGGAGACCCCATAACGGCTCCTCCTTCCCCCCTCCCATGATGGGGAGACCCCATAACGGCTCCTTTCCCCCCTCCCATGACAGGGTGACACCATGTCTTCTCTCTCCCTCTCCCATGATGGGGAGACCCCATAACGTCTCCTTCTCCCCCATGATGGGGAGCCCCCATAACGCCTGCTCCTTCCCCCCTCTCATGACGGGATGACCCCATAATGTCTTCTCCTTCCCCCCCCCCCATGACGGGGTGACACCATAATGTCTCCTCTCTCCCTCTCCCATGATGGGGTGACCCCATAACATCTCATTCTTTTCCCCCCTCCTGTGACAGGGTGGCCCCATAACCTGACCTTCTCCGCCCCCATGATGGGGTGACCCCATGGCATCTCATCCTCTCCCCCCCCCTCCAGTCTTCAAGATCTTCTCCTGCCCCACCCGATCCTATCCTGACTTGTGGTCTTTAAATGGTCCTGATATATACATTGTTCTTATGTCTGCCCTCCCTGTGTATGTTTTTACTCTGTTGTTGTTTTATGACTATGTTCAATTTAACTTTTTTAGGGGTTAAGCCGCCTTGGGAGGATATATGGGGTCAATGACTGCAGAAATTCTTCATAGTTATTATTATTATTCATAGTTGTTGTTATTATAGTTGATCTTTCCTTTTCCCTCCCACCCCATGACTACAGGATAATGGGCATAAAAACCCACTCTTCCCCGTCTGCCCACCCCACCTCCACATAATAATGGGGATAGCCAGCCACTCCATGATAATAGGGCTCTATAACTTCTCTCCCCCTTTCCCCTCAGTCTCCATACTTTTCATCTCATGTGCCCACCACCAGCAGTGGGGCCAGCCGGACAAAAGGACCCATAACTTCTCTTCTCCAATCCACCCCCATCTCTAGGATTATAAATATAAAGCTTGAATTTTCTCAATCCTACTCCACTTGGCAGTGGAACCACCCAGCTCTTTCCATTCCCTTTATGGTAATGAGTCCCTGCCATTTATTTCCCTCCACCCAAGCCTTATTCTCCAATATAATGGGTACAAATCATCAGTTCTTTCTTTTTCCCAACCTTTTCCTCACTGTTGCAGTGAGGTCACTCACCTCTCCATAGTTTTCCACCTACCACCACTCTCTTCAGAATAACGGGTACAATGTTTTATTTTTGCTCCTATATCCCTTCCCTTGTGGTAATCTCTCTCTCTCTCTCTCCAGAAAGTGCCCAGCATCAATCAGTCCCTCCCCCTTGGTAAGCCCCCTCTTCAGAGCATGGGATCATGTAATATATGTTCTTTCTTCTACCACCCACAGTCTCCAGGGCAATGGGTGCAAAACCCCACACCTCTTTCCCCACAGCCTTATGCTGTGTGATGAAACCCCACTGCACCCTACTAGTCAAGGGTAATAGGCCTAGAATTTAACGCACACAGTACTGGACCCCTTTCTTACATCGGAAATTGCCTTATACTGAGTCAAACCATTAATCCATTTAGCCCAGTATTATCTACACTGACTGCAACAACTCTCTAGAGTTTGAGACATGAGTCTTTTCTAACCCTTTCTGCCAGGAATTGAATGTGGGACTTTCTGAATTCAAAGCGTGCACTCTACCACTTAGCTATGGCCCCTTCCCCAGAGCCAAAGTTGCAGTGTTTGTTTTTCCAGATCAGGTGCTTGTGATTGCCATTCCCCTGCCCCCTCTTTGCTGCTCTACACATGCACAAATGAGGGTGGTAGCTCAGTGTGATAGAGCACATGCTTTGCACGCAGAAGGTGCCCGGTTCGATCCCTGGCTTCTCCAGGTAGCACAAGGAAAGAATCCTGCCTGAAAATCTGGAGAGCTGCTACCAGTCAGTGTTGACAATACTGGGGTAGATGAACAAATGGTCTGACTCAATATAAGGCAGTTTCCTATGTTCCTATTTAGGCCTTGAGGCTCCTGCCTCTTTGATAATGGGGTCACCCAGCACCTTACCTGTGATAGTAAGACCTTTGTCTGTGCTATTTTCCACAGTAATAGGGAAGGCATCATTGTCTCCCCTGAAATTCTTATAGTAAGATTTGGTTTCCTCCCCGGATTCCCATCAAATCTGTATATCAGGTCTTCCTTATTTCCCTTCTTTTTCCTCCATCTACTATAACAAGGCTTTCTTCCCTTTCTATTTCTCCCCTAACCCCCAATAATGACCCCTCCCCTGCCTTTCCATTGAAAGGGAAGAGGCTTATTTGTTTATTTACAGTAGTTGTCTGCTGCCCAATAATGTTATCTGATTGGCTTGCTATAGTAAAACATTTAAATACAGCAACAATCAAACAATAAAAAGCAAATTAAAAGGCTGTAGTCAAGCTTCCCTCACAACAGGGCTTTGTGCCAATTTCCCTCATGGTACTATGTTTTCCACTTATGTATAAGGAAAGATCACCATTTCCTCTGATGATGAGCCCCGTATAGCTCCCCTCTGCCTATGTTCAAGGTAATAGGAACAATGTTTTGCTGTGCTCCCTGCAATAGGATTCCTTTCCTCTCCAGAAGAAAGTAGATTCAGAAATAGATAAGCATTCTATCTTGCTTTTTAGCCCTATAAGCCCTTCTGGTTAAATGTTACAATGAAAGTTGCTGTAGAACTTCAAAATAATTACAGAGTCCTTGCTTGACCTATCATAAGGCTCTCCCCTGTACCATCTCAAAATAAACTGCAGAGGCTTGAAATGTTACTGTTTGCTTTGAATTTGGGGCAAAAAAAAAACCCCATCTTCAAGTATAACCTGATGGGAACTGAGCTGGTGGTGACCAAACAAGAAAGAGATCTTGGGGTTTATTTATTTAGAGTACTTTTATCCCACACCTCAGCCAAAAAGGCTCCCAGAGTGGCTTACAATTGATCAGTAAAGAAGGCAGTCCTTGCCCTCAGGCTTACGTTCTAAAAAAGACATGAAACACAAGGAAAAGGGGATGGGGAGGGAAGAGGGAGAAAATAAAAATAAATTGAGGCTGTTTAGGCTGGTGGGAAGGCCCTGCTCCCCCCTCTCATCTCCCAATGGAGGGGCAGACCAACAGCTCCTTTTTCTTCCCTACAGGGTCAAGATGACAGTTAGCCTGGGGCAGGGGAGGGAGAGCTCGATGAAAATGTCAACCCAGTGTGCAGCTGATGTAAAGAAGAAAAACTCCATGTTAGGCATAAGAAAAGGAATTGAGAATTAAATCTGCAAGTACCATACTGCCTTTATACAAATCTATGGTGCGACCACACTTCGAATACTGTGTACAGTTCTGGTCACCACAACTAAAATGATTAAGGGGTTGGAGGGGTACAAGGGAAGGTTACAACAGCTGGGATTGTTTAGATTGTGAACCGCCCAGAGAGCTTCGGCTATTGGGCGGTATAAAAATGTAATAAATAAATAAATAGTTTTGAAAAAAAGGAAGCTAAGGGGAGACATGACAGAGGTGTACAAAATTATGCATGGTGTGGAGAATGTGGATAGGGAGACATTTTTCTCCCTCTCTCAAAATACTAGAACTTGGGGTCATCCCATGGAGCTGATGGGTGGGAGATCCACAAATAAAAGGAAGGGCTTCTTCACACAGCGCATAGTTAAATTATGGAACTCAGTACCACAAGATGTAGTGTTAGCTGCCAAGTTGGATGGCTTCAAAAGGGGGTTGGACCAGTTCCTGGAGGAGTAGGCTATCCATGGCTACTAGCCCTGATGATTATGTGCTACCTCCAGTATCCGAGGCAGCAAGCCTGTGTGCACCAGTTGCTGGGGAACATGAATAGGAGGATGGTGTTACACCATGTCCTGCTTTGTTGGTCCCTGGTCAAAGCTAGTTGGCCACTGCGTGAACAGAGTGCTGGACTAGATGGACCCTTGGTCTGATCCAGCATGGCACTTATTATGTTCTTAAATCTGAGTGTTTCCCTCACTCCTGGAGCATGAACAAAGCTTTGGGCAAGAAAAGCATTTCCTTTTTCCAGCAGGCATCTTGTGAGTTGTCAAGGTGCATCTGCAAACTTCTGTAACTCCATTTCATTTTGCTACCATTGCACACCCTGGCCTGCAGGCCACACAGCAATGTATTAGCTCTGTATGTCTGCATGAGGCACAGGAAAGATGCCAGAGACTGTAGCTGTAACCCCAGAAAAAGAAACAGGAAACACACATCTTTTGGTGGTTGTAAGCATTTTGAAACTAGGATGTCTGCAGCAGGTCTTGGCTGCAAAACGACAACTGCTCTGTGCTGTGAGAAGACTATTCATTACCACCCTCATCTCCTCTCCCCTGTGCTACATAGCTCTTCTGTATTAGGACAATGTAGACAGGAGCCCCTGTTTTCTGTACGTGTGCCCTGAGTTGGCTGCAAACCAATTATCTCTTGTTGTGGCACAACAGAACATGCAAAGGCATGCTAATAACCCTGTAACTGGACTGCAGCCAGGTCAGAGGGCAGCTCTCTTGTATCAGGAAACTCTTTAACTTTGCACTCATGTTGTTTTGTGAACAGTGGAAAGCAAATGAAAAATGAAGTGGTTGAGGGCCTGTGTGTGTGTTTAAAGTAAGCCTTAAGCCACATTAAGGACCAATTAGGAAGACATCACAGGAGTGGGAGGGAGAGATAAAAGTTAGCAAGGGATGTATGTGGAATTTGCTAAGGGTTTGTTTCAGCTGAGGATACAGGCTAAGGTTTTGTGGGAAAGGTAGGTTTTGAGGGATTTGAAGGCAGGAAAAAGATTGCATCATGTCTACCACTAATACATCTGCAAAAGTTTATGCAATTCATGGGTCATTGGATGCCAGTTGCTGGGACTATTATCTGCTTGCCATCTTTGTGGGCTTCCTAGATGCATCTTTCTGGCTACTGTGTGAAATAGTATGTTGGATTAAAGGAACTTTCGGACTGGTTCAGGCAGAGGTTTCTCTCCTAGCCCTGCAGGCACCTGCTAATGAACAATTGGATTGCTCCAAACTCTGACATGGAGCAGAACACAAGAGGCCAAGTTATCCCCTTGCCTCTCCCATCAGTATATGCATAGCTGACTGAGCTGAGAGCGCATACTGGTTCACAGGTGGGTTTTTTCCTGAAAGTAGGAAGGAAACATCAAGCAGTGGGTTTTTGGCACTCCCCTTCATGCACATATACCCCTAAAGACAACTGTGAGGAGTTTTTTCTGAGGCTAAAATTCTTCCATTTAGCCACTAGGAGGGCATCCAATAATGGGCCATGTAGTGAACATCCCTGGGGCAGATATGTTTCCTGGGATGATGATGATAAAAAATTTATTTATTTCTTACCCGCCTCTCCCTTTGGATCGAGGCGGGGAACAACATTAGAACAGGAATCAATACATCTTAAAAATTCATGATTTAACATTGATCTGGATAGGCCTGCCAGAAAAGGCTAGTCTTTAAAGATGCCTCTATTGCTCCAGTATCTTCTGCCAAACAGTTCCAAATTCTACCCAGACTCAAATATGAGGTCATTCAAAGCATGCAAATTAAGCGAGCATATGCAAGCCAAGCAAATTTGCATGGTTTATAAGTTAAATAATTTTCAAAACGGACTTCTTTGTTAAAAGTTTATTTTTGTGATGCCAAGTCCAAGCAACGCTGGTAATATTTAGGCGCGGGCACTTTGTTTCAACAAATAGGTAAGATTTGTGCTGGGATGATAATCTCCTGTGCCTTGTTTGGATCTTGCAGTACCTTCTGGTTTTATTCACATTTTTATGTATATGCATTGGACATTGTTTGTGCTGAACACATGCAAAAATGAAGCTGAGGCAGAACATTCTAAAGTAGGAACAAACACTAAATCTGCCGTTTCGGCAGTTCTTGCCAGAAGAGCGAAGCACTGTAAATAAAAATCCACATTGTGTTCTTCCTATATGGAATGTTAGCAGCCTGTGGAGAAGAGATAGACACGTTGGCATGGCAAATTATGTTCTTGACCATTAGAATTGGCTCTCTTAAAAGCGCTGGTATTGGCTCTTTTAAAAGGCTGTTGCATATTAGATTTGTGATGCAGTGGTTGTATTGTTCGTACATTAGACCAACTTTTCCTAGCCTGGTGCCCTCCAAACCTTTGGGGAATACAACTCCCAGGATTCCTGATCATTGACCATGCTGGCTGAGGCTGATGGCAATTGGAGTCCATAACATATGGAGAACACCAGGTTGGGAAAGGCTGCATTAGATTTAATGGTGCTCATGTTTACTCAGTAGTAGCAAGATAAGCCATAGATTTAAGTAGGACAGAATCACTCAGCAGGCTTTTTCTCAGGACCTGCCCCCTCTCCCCAGGAGGAAAAAGCTCTTATCTCCTATCAGCAACTTTGAGTTGAGAGCTTTTCCTTGCTGGGGGAGTGGGCAGGGCCTGGGGAAAAAGCTGACAGGCTCTTTAGGGAATTCCTGTGGGCTGTACCCAGCCTGTGGGCCCAGAGTTTCCTCATCCCTGCCTTATGAACTCTCATTAAAAAAGTGTTTTTGTCTGTAAACATGCATTCATGCATGCCGACATAGAATCTTATGCATATTCTCTCTTTTTCCACTACCACTGTCTTCCTTGTGCATATGTTCTGATATGCACAATCGGTTAGCTTGGATCCTGATTATTTCAGGGAACGTCTCCTTAAATGACAGGGGAGATTTACATGGGTGGTATTTTGAAGAGGTTCTGTACCAGAGTCCATTTCATTTGTAAAGGGGCCCAGAAGCAAAGTTCTTCCTCCAGCAAAGTCCGATGGAATAGCACAAAGGAGAATTTGGTTTTCTTCCCCTTGCGAGCAAAAGGGAATTAGAAACATTTTCCCACCTCCCAGTTTGGAGCAAATTGCTCCACCAAAGACTCGCCAGCTGCAGAAGTGGACTCTGTTCATTTGGGACTCTCCTGACAAGGCTCACCCTGCCGTTCCTCTCCCAGGAACCCTCCAGAATTCATCTCCCAGGAATCTTCCTTGATCCCACACTAGTAATGACAGTTAGAAAACCAACAAGGGCCTCAGGTTACACCAGAAGC
The DNA here is from genome assembly GCF_023053635.1 of Elgaria multicarinata webbii. Classification (NCBI taxonomy): domain Eukaryota; kingdom Metazoa; phylum Chordata; class Lepidosauria; order Squamata; family Anguidae; genus Elgaria; species Elgaria multicarinata. Next base: position 210,538,288 of record NC_086171.1, on the reverse strand, counting down.
AGAATGGGGGCATGTTATTAGTTACCATCTAAGAAACCTCAGTAAATAGAAGACTGAGCCTGTTTTGACCCATAGGCCTCATGCAGTACCAATGGTGATGGATGATACTTGTTTGCTCTGAATGTTGGTAAAAGCAGAGCATGCCTCTCTGTGGAAAATTGCAATATATAACTGCCAGCTAGAATCCATGTTTTCATATCCAGAAGCAACTTAAGAGAACAGCTGACAAAGCAATAAAAAGGGTTTGTCAGGAAGGGTCACTGGTGTGTAATATCAAAGGTTGTTTCATTGCCCTAATGAGCATACCCTCATGTTTGAAGGGGAAATCTCAAAGTATCAAAAGAGAGCTATAACTGGCAGTATTTGTGTATATGGAAATGGTTTCAGCTCTGTATCTTCTTGTATGTAGGATGTGGACTGTTACCCAGAAGGGTTTCTTTTGATCAAGATAATGACTCTCCATTTTTCCTTCCCTACTATCCAGGTTTGATTTTTAAATCAGTGTGAACGATGGGAGGTGCCGTGAGCGCAGGAGAGGACAATGATGAATTAATTGATAACCTGAAAGAGGCTCAGTACATCCGGACAGAGTTAGTGGAGCAGGCCTTCCGGGCTGTCGACAGAGCAGACTATTATCTTGAAGAGTTTAAGGACAATGCTTATAAAGACTTGGCTTGGAAACATGGGAACATTCATCTCTCTGCTCCCTGCATTTATTCAGAAGTTATGGAAGCTCTGGATCTACAGCCTGGGCTTTCCTTCTTGAACCTGGGAAGTGGCACTGGCTACCTGAGTTCCATGGTTGGACTCATCTTGGGTAAGTGACCCTTTTAATCAGCTAAATTGCCCCTGTAAATTAAGCTCCATGTGCTGAGAAGATGTCTTATCTCCACAATATTGTTAAGACGGTGGGCTATTCCTATTCAGCATATCGCCTTACAGTCCTCTTCAGTGGTGTTGGCTCATACAAACATTGGTCAACACTTGTCTTGTAAATCAAATGATGTGTATGCATATGTGAAATGACCCTGTGAGGTATGGTTTGGAAGGAAGAACCAGAAAATCCATCCCCAGTTCCCAGTTCATTGCTTAGTATGGTGCACAGGTAACTCAATTGGGCAAAACATTTTCACATCTATGCACCAATTGGAACTGCTCCAAGAGCCATCCTACAGATATAAAATGTTCTCGTTTCTGTGAAATTTTAGTGAATGGAGACAAAGCTGGATTTTGCATTGTGGGATTGTCTCCCACCTTGCTGTCTTGCTCAGAGCAAAGTTGACGTTGTCCCCTGCCCTTGGAATTCCCAACTCTTCCTGTGCTGTAGTTCATATTGTAGCACAATAATCAACACAACCGGGAATGGATAGTGGGCATCCTGTTAGCCTGTTGCTCTCCCCATTTTAAGAAACATTCTTGAATGTCCGATGGTAAACTTTGAGAATGAAAGTCAACGCAAAATCTATCGAAGATGTGTGTTCTCAGCTAGACCAAGACATTGGTGTAAAATGGGTGGGCAACTTCAGGAGGTCCATGAGCCATTTTGACTCCCTAGGGACCCCCCCTCCCAGTCTGCAGGATGATCCAAACTAATTTAGGAGGGAAAGGGCATCCGTAGCTGCTTTGAAGTGCCAAAATAATCAAATTTAGCTTACTTGCAACCCTTTGGGTGCTCTATAGCAACTAGTAAACACCATTTTTTCCTTAAAAAAACCTTTTTAAAAATTCAGGTCGCCAAGAATTCAGCTCAGTGGCAAGGGCCATCAAGTCCCATTAATTGTGTATATGTCTAGAAAAGTGGAAAAGGTTTGCTTCCACTGCAGGCAAGGAAGAGCAAGTAAAATGAATTTCTAGATGAAAGGGTAACACTTGGAACTGAACCCCTACCGTTACTTGTACAGAAAGTAACTTGCACTAAATTTACCATCAATAAACATCACTATTAAAATAGGATTCTATAAATGCGTTTCAGGAGTTTTAAAGGTGCTTTGCTAAGAATTTGAAAAAAGAGATTGACCTACAAAAAAGGGTCCCCTTTCTTCATCATTAAACTAGCTTATATTACTGTGATTCCTAAGGCCAGCAAGGATCATACCTACTGTGCTAACTATCAACCTATATCATTAATTAAGGCAGATATCAAAATATTGACAGGAATTCATTGTTTCAACCAGACCAGGTGGAATTCATTAAAAACAGACAGGGGGGCTGATATTCTTGATCTGGCTGCTTTAAATTCTGAAGGAACCAACTAGGTAGCCATCATTTCTTTGGATTTAGAAAACACCATTGATCAGATTAAATGAATTTTTTTTTTACTATATTGATTAATTTCGATTTTGAAATGGGTAAATATATATACACACACTGTCCCAGGAGTTAGAATAATGACTAATGGTTTATTTTCGGCGTTTTTTTCCTACTTGGGCATGGTACCAGACAGGGATGTCCACGTTCCGTATTGATATTTGATTTATGCTTGGAACTCCTGGCATGTGCTGTTAAACAAAACAGCAGTGTTCATGGCTTTGTGGATGCTGACTTAGAATTTAAAATAATCCTTGATGCTTCTGATCTTTTGCTATTGATCTCGAAATTCCAATCATCGGTTCCAGTTTTGGAGAGATTAATACTTTTGGTGATTTGTCTGGCTATTCAATTAATTGGTCAAAGTTGGAAATAATGCTGATTGGAGATAAAATATTTTATTTATTTTTTTATTTATTTATTGCATTTCTTTACTGCCCAATAGCTGGAGCTCTCTATGTATTACTCTATGTATTAGCTAACTGGCAATTTCAATGTGTCTGGATTTTATTACTTATTTGGGAATAAATATTCCTAGAGACATATGTCAAATGACCAATTTAAATCTAAACACGTTGATTAATGATATTTCACAACATGTAGATAGATGGGCATCCTTAAAGTTGAGTTTATATGGTATGGTTAATACATTCAAAATGAATACTATATCTCAAATTGTTTATGTTATATGTGGAATCCCCTTTTAATAATACCTGGCAAATATTTTCAAAAACTTAATGCTTTGTTTCACAATTTTTTCTGGGAGTTCTTTTCCACCAAGAATATCTCTGAAAAGTATTCTACTTCCAATTAAAGAAGGTGGTTTTGGCTTTCCAGATCATGTTACATGTCATTGGGCTTATCTGCTGACCTGCACCAAATTTTGGTCTCTTACACTCAGATTTGATTTTCCATCTTGGTTAGTTTTGGAATCTTCCTGTCTGGAGCCTTTTTCCAAGTATATGGCATTAGGTCCTCAGCATATTAAGGTCAACAGAGCTCCTCCCACAATCTCAGTGGTTAGAGATGCGTGGCATATAATGTCACGCCAATTACAGTTTGACCCATTTTCCCATGCCAGATTGACTTTATTGGAAATCCAGATTTAAAAATTGGAAAGAAAATGTTTCTGTGGCAGACCTGTATGGATAGAAAGATTTTTTATCCTGGATCAACTATTGAACGTTGGTGATGAGTTTTTGCTATTTTCAGCTTTGCAAGATAAATTTAATTCGCCTATTATAGCTGAATGGCAGTATTTGCAATTGCAACATTTACTGCCTTGCAGTCCCCTTCAATATTGGAAACACTTATTGAAGCTGATCAGGTCTATTAACTTATGTTTCATGCTTATAAATACTTATTATCAGATATGATACACAGGTTCTTCAGCAGGAATGGAACAGGTAATTGGAATGTCCTATTTTGTCTAATCAGTGAACTGCCATTTTGGCATCAATATCTGATATGTCTATAGACTTCCGTTTACATCTTATTCAGCAAAAACTTTTGTTTTAGGTCTATTGGATGCCACAACGTCTCTTTAATAAAGTTTTGTCTAATTCAGCCAACAGTTGGAGGTGTAATACAGTTAATGCTTCTTTTGTTCATACATTTTGAAATGTTCAATAATTGACTCCTTTTGGGAGGAAGTTATCGTATGGATAAACTTCATATTGGAAAGCTCTTTAATATTTACTGAAGTACATGTTCTCTTAAATTATTTATCTGCTTCTTCGAATATAACCCATGGTCAGCGTAAATGGATTTTTCACACCCTCTTGACTGCTAAAAGACTGATACTACAGTACTGGAAATATAAAAGTTCACCACCTATAATGCAAAGGATTGAAGACCTAGCAGCATTTGAAAGAGTGATGCGCCATTTGCGAATAGACTTATATTTGAATATTTTCCATGTAGTTACACTTACGATTTTGTTGTTGTTATATTTATTTGTATCCCGCCTTTTGCCCAATACTTGTTGAAACTTATAATAAAAAAAAAAGATTTAAAAAAACCTACAAAAAAAGATTGTGTAAGCTGTATGAGTAGGTGCTAAACAGGGGTCGAACAAAGTTGTGTATCTGGGAGATGTGCTTTCTTGCGCTGGCTTCCAGATTTTCTTTAGTGCAGTATCGTCTCCCCTTCCTTCTCTGCTTAACTCTTACTTTTATTGTGATGCAGGGGATTCTTTGGCATCTTTGCTAGAGTGGATCTCCCTTTGTTTCCTTTTGATTCTCCATGTAGTGGACAGGTTCTCACGTCACGCTAAGCCACTCGGCGAATAAGCCATGGTAGGTTGGTTGTTCACGGAACAACTCACACTAAACCTGACAAACTATTAGGCTTGCCGTGGCTTGTCCTTCCCTCAGTCCTCCAGCCAGCTCTGGCACATCTCTCAGGGGACTTTGTGGCAAAAACTGTCTTCTCTCCCTGCTCCGATCGCTACCCCTTTTTGTTTCCCAGCTTTTTTAAAAAAATCTAGTATTTCAAAAATGTGCAGTGGGGTAATTTTTTTTATTGAATTTTTGCAAATGCACACTTGTAGTCTTGCCTGGTCAATTTCTTGGTATGTTTCAGCTGTCAAATGCAGCAGTGAAGTGGAGTAGGAAACGGACAAAATGATGTTGCATATAGGCTAACCTGTGCACATTTACAAACGGCCAGAGAGAAATAATAGTAAGAGGAAAGAGAGACCCAGTAGTGTAATTTAAAAAATAACATATCAGGAAGCCATAAGTGCACACTTGCAAAAGACCCCCAAAAAATGACCCCAATTGCACATTTTTGAGGCACTGGAATATATTATTTAAAGCAGCGTGGGAACTAGTGACAGTCCTTCCAAAGTGCCATTTTGGCATGGGTGGAAGGGCAGTCGATGGCAATATCACAAAGAGTGAGTGGCATGGGCTTTTTCGGCCACTTGACTTGAGCCGTTATGTAGCCAATCACAGCAACCCATGATAAAATCGGTCTCCCAGGTTTGGACAACACGACAATGTCCCATGGGTGCAAACAACCCTACAACAAACCATGTGTTCTCTGTGTGGCTTGTTCACAAAAAATAAGCCACCTCACAGAAAAGGCCATGGTGGGCTGCCATATTGTGCGGACCCAGTCAGAGTATAATTGTAATTAAAACTCTCTTTTAAAAGATTCGCTGTTTATCTGCATTTCAATGGAAGACTGTGAATGGCAAAGCACAGTGACTCTTCTCGCTTTCTGGGACAAGCGGAGATGAAGTGTTCGAATCAATGCTGGTTCTTCATCCGGATGCATTTCAAACGTTTTTTCCTTTGCGTTTCTTAAACATGCAGGCCCTTTTGGTGTTAATCATGGCGTAGAGCTTCACTCCGACGTTATAGAATATGCAAAGCAGAAACTGGACTTCTTCATCAGAACAAGTGACAGCTTTGACAAGTAAGATCACAGGATGTGCTTATTATAAATATGATGTTAACTACTAGAAGGCAAAGAGATTTTTTTTCCCCAAGGCTGTTGACTAGTTCATATGCCACTGACACTTTTGCCTTTCACTGTTTTAGAATTAACAGACCTAATATGCTTGAGCTAAGAAATAAAACCTGTTAGTTGGGTTCAACGTGGAAGTGCATTCCAACAACGGTTCTGAGATTGTAAACAATACTGTGGGCAAAGTTTTCTATAAATCTGAAACTCGCTTGTCTTTCAGGAAATAGACGCAGTTGTTTCACTGGCTGTGGGAGAAGGAGGAGAATACTGCTGCCTTCTGCCCCTTGTGAAAAGTATTTCTGTGAGAAGAAGGGAAGGAGACGTAGCCTCGTGATAGAGCACATGCTCTATATGGTTCGGGTCCAGGTTATTTGAAAGAACGTATTCTCCCTTATGAGCCTGCCCGTGCTTTGAGATCTTCTGGAGAAGCCCTTCTTTCAGTCCCACCATCTTCACAGGCAGGCTTGGTGGGAACATGGGAGAGGGCCTTCTCGGTGGCTGCTCCGGTGCTCTGGAACTCTCTTCCTGGGGAAGCTAGGCTGGCTCCCTCCTTGATGGGCTTTCGGAAGCAGGCTAAAACTTTTTTGTTCAAGCAGGCCTTTGGAGAATAATCCAGCCCTCCATCTATGTTAATGTTTTATAATTTTGTTGTGTATTTTTTAATTGTTTATGGTTTTGTTTCCCTACCCCCCATGTATATTTTAAACTTTGTAAGGCCGCCTTGAGGCCCAGCATTGGGCAAAAGGCGGGATACTAATAATAATAATAATAATAATAATAATAATAATAATAATAATAATAATGCTTTGCATGCAGGAGATCCAGGCTCAGTCCCTGGTGTCTCCAGTTAAAATAATGTTAAGTGTGTGGACCTGGGCAAGATTTCTACTTGAGACCCTGCAGAGTTGCTGCCGGCCAGCAGGCAAAACCGGGTTTGATGTATCAGCAGTATAAGAACATAGGGGGAATTCCTATTTCTATTTCTTTCTCAGCTTCTTTAGTAAACTTGTACTTGCCAAGTGTCTGTGGGAGGAGCTATAGCAGTTTTGGAGTGCATATATCTTGTTCTTGCCTGTTCCCTCTGGCATTCACACATGCTGGCAAGCTGACACGAGACAGTCACATGAGTGAGACTTCTTTTATTGAGGAAATCACGCGGTAGACAAGCTTAATGGTTACAGAGTCTCCAAAACACACTTAAAGCTGAGCGATGGTTAGGAAGCTTTAGGCTCTTTTTTCTGAAACGATCCTTAAACACTCAGAGAGGGGTGTGTGAATAGGGTACGCCAATAACAGCTTTGAGCTTCTCCAGACACCGCATACACTGGCTCCTCAAAGGGACATGGCCAATCGCCTAAAACAAAGTCCCAGGAAAGGTTGCTCTGAGCCGTTAGAGCCGGGCAGAGAGATCTGTCACGCACTTGTCAGTCTCAGCCTACCATTACTGAGCTGACCCCATTACCATGACTTCAGGAAAAGTTAAGCCTCAGGCCCAGGAGTCCCATCCTTCTGTTAAGGACTGGGAACTCCTTGCCACCTGAGTCTGGGCATGAACACAGAATCCACAGCATATGCATTTCCAAATCTATGAAAGGCCTCCCAAGCGGAGATGAAATCCAAAGCAGGAAGGACGTCAGGTGTTGTGTCGAGAGATGAAACCTAGCAAAGCTTTTTCAGCTTTGCACCAGCCTTTAAGGCCTATTCAAAGTCACTTGACAGACAGGTCCTCTGACCTATAAACCATGCCCACGTGCCCAGAGGGCAGGATGTTACAACCCACTTCGAAGAGTGTCCCCCACCTTTTCCAAAACATTCTGAAGTTCCCAGAGAACCAGCTACTTCAAGGCCGAAGCAAAGGAGTGAACCAGCTACTCCCATGGGAACTGCTTACAGAGATAAGCTTGCAGGGAACATCTGACATTCTTAAAGCATTTCCTAATAAATTTAACCACTAGGTACAAGGCCTATACCTGACAGCATATTTGTTCCAGGGCTGCCAAGTTTACCCAGACTTTTGAGACATGTTATAGAAATTCACATACCATATAAATTTCATACTGCAAAGTAAAGTAGTCATTTTTGTTCTTTGTCCAACCTTTCTATGCTGGGGAAGGCTCAGCCTGTTGAATACGTTTGCCATCTGGAAGCTTGACTCAGAAACAGCCTTTTTTGTTCTCAGGTTTGAGTTCTGCGAGCCCTCCTTCGTCACGGGCAACTGCTTAGAAATCTCACCAGACTGCTCGCAATATGACCGTGTGTACTGCGGTGCTGGTGTCCAGAAGGAGCACGAAGATTACATGAAAAACTTGCTGAAAGTTGGTGGGATTCTTGTCATGCCATTGGAGGAAAAGGTTTGCTTGTGATTTTACTTTGATTCTATAAAGAGTAGCCATGTTATCCTGTGACTGCAAAGGGACAAGGGCTCTAGCACCTTGGAGACCCAAGATATTTATTGTGAAATGAGCTTTCATAGGCAGCATCCTACTTCATCCGATGCACATGTGTGTTTGTAAATGGAGATAACCTATGGCATGGAATGAAGTGGAAAGTAAACTTAAGCTTTCTCCGCTGTGGCACCCCGGTTGTGGAATGAGCTCCCCAGAGAGGTCTGCCTGGAGCCTACACTGTACTCCTTTCGTCACCAGCTGAAGACCTTTTTATTCTCTCAGTATTTTAACACTTAATTTTAACTTAAATTTAAATTTTACTGTTCTAACTCTGTATTTTAATCTTATATCAGTTTTGCTGCGTGGTTTTATCCTGGTTGTGCTTTTTATACTGTATTTTGTATTTGTGCTTTTAACCTGTTGGTTGTTTTATTATGGTTTCAATTTTTGTGAACCGCCCAGAGAGCTTCGGCTATTGGGCGGTATAAAAATGTAATAAATAAATAAATAAATAAGATGAGAAGCCACAACTTCAGTGCAAAGAATGCATCCAGATAGCTGATGGCATGATACATGGAAAAGGTGTGTGTATATGTACTATAACATCAGTTCCAATGTTCTGTCTCTTTGTTACTCACTGAGTAGTCTGAGCATGTAGGAAAGAGAAAATATTGTGTATTTGGAAAGAAGGGGACAAGACATGCGTTGGGGGTGGGCTTCAGGTTCTCCATGTATTCCCTGTCACACCGTGGCCGTGGCTAGACCTACAGGCTTTCCGGGAGGGAGGGGGGATGATCTCGCGATGTTATGGTCGTGAGATTGTCCCCCTCTGTTTACACGCAGCACCTAGCACTGCTGAGAAGAAAAGGGGAAAGAATACGGGAGTGTGCAACTCAGTAGATGGTTGTGGTAATTGTCCTCGGCATTGCATTGCCTGGTGAATGTATTTACGGACTCCTGCATGAATGTCTGAGACAGCTTCCTCCATCACAGCTGTAAACAGTCTCTATTAATGGGTTTTAAGCAGTTGCTCAAAATTATGCAATGTTTCTATGCATCAGTTCGCCCTCTTTCTTACCCTGACCTGGATTCTAGTTTAATGAGCACTGAATTTTCAAAGTTATATGGTAGAAAGTGGGGAGGGTGTACTTTCAGTCTGATGAGAGATCATCCATTTCTATGTCCAGTATAGCATCCAGCACTTCATGTTACGTTTTTGTTCTTAAATACAGCTCACTAAGATAACTCGAACTGGCCCTTCAGTCTGGGAGACGAAGAAGATCTTGGCTGTTTCCTTTGCTCCTCTGATCCAGCCCAACCATGCAGATTCAGGGAAGTTGAAACTTGTTCACTTGCGTAAGTCTCTTATTCTATAGATGACAGGGGTTTTCTATTGCTGTAATCTTTGGGAATGGTCATGGGAGGTTCAGAGAAACATTCCTCACAGCCAGGCGTTGTTCGCCATTGCCTGCAGTCTGTGCACCCTGCTCCTGCCTGTGGTACTTTCCTTATGTCAGTAGGTGTCATGTTGATATCACCACCACATAGCTTGTGTGGAGGGCTTGATGACACAATGGGTGTTGCTATGACCTGACTTGCTTTGAGAATGATATGGGAGGTGGCCCAGGGGTTAGTTAGCTGCCTGCTCTTCCCTGACAGGTTTATGCCCATTTTCCTGGCAAATTCCCCAGCAAGGTGCTGTGCTCTCTTGAATCATAGAATAGTAGAGTTGGAAGGGGCCTACAAGTCCATTGAGTCCAACCCCCTGCTCAATGCAGGAATCGAAAGCTTACCTGACAGCTGTCCAGCTGCCTCTTGAAGGCCTCCAGTGTGGGAGAGCCCACAACCTCCCTAGGTAACTGGTTCCGTTGTCATACTGCTCTAACAGTCAGGAAGATGTCCAGCCGGAATCTGGCTTCCTGTAACTTGAGCCCGTTATTCCGTTTCCTGTGACTCTGGGAGGATCGAGAAGAGATCCTGGCCCTCCTCTGTGTGACAACCTTTTAAGTATTTGAAGAGTGCTCTCATGTCTCCCCTCAATCTTCTCTTCTCCAGGCTAAACATGCCCAGTTCTTTCAGTCTCTCTTCATAGGGCTTTGTTTCCAGACCCCTGATCATCCTGGTTGCCCTCCTCTGAACACACTCCAGCGTGTTATTTCCCTCCTGCAAGATGTTCTGCCCTGGGAGACAGAATCCAATGGATTTCTAAACACTCTTGGGAATTTTCCAGCACAGAGAGATGGTGATCCAACTGAGGCCCTAGCCTTGCCGTGGAATAGTGAGATGTGGTGGGCCATTTACTTGATTGCATCCGAGTGCCCTTTCCAGCACTGTAATACCCACTCTGCTCCTTGGTATACCAGGGAACTGGGGACAATGAAACTAGCTGGACTTTAGCTATAGCGCAAATGTTGTAAAACGCCAGGTGAAAATCAAGGGCACTCTAAAATACATGATCGTGGCTACTGTATGGCAGTTTGGGCAGTAGGGACAGTGATCCTGTTGTTCTCAATTTCTCAGCGGCTTTTGATACTGTTGACTGTGGTATCCTCCTGGATCGCCACCATGAGTTGGGAGTTGGAGGCACTATTCTACAGTGGTTTGCCTCGTACTTGCGGGGTCATTTCTAGAGAATAGCATTGGGTGACAGTACCTCTGCTGTATGGCAGTTGAACTGTGGGGTGCCCCAGAGCACCATTCTGTCCCCAGAGTTATTTAATATCTATATGAAACCTTTGGGAGCGGTCATCAGGAAGTGTGGGACAAGGTGTCACCAGTATGCTAATGACATCCAGCTCTATTTCTCTGTAACATCTGGATCAGGAGAGGCCGTTCACATTTTAAACCAATGCTTGGATACAATTATGGCTTGGATGAGGTCCAGCAAATAAGCTGAAGGCCTTGTGGGTTGTTCGTTCCCAGGTCCTGGAATTGGGGTGTTTGCCTGTTCTGGATGGGGTTGCACTCCCTCCGAAAGAGCAGGTCCATAGTTTGGAGGTGCTACTGGATCCGTCTTTGTCATTGGAGACCCAGGTGGCTTCCTTTACCAACTGTGATTGGTACATTAACTACGTGTGTTCCTGGAAAGGGATATCCTAACCATCATGACCTGTGCACTGGTAACCTCATGATTAGACTACTGCAATGTGCCCTGTGTGAAGCTGCCCATGTGCGTGCTTCAGAAGCTATGCTCACATAATACCTGTGTTAAAAGAACTGCACTTGCTGCCTATTAGCTATCGAGCCACATACAAGGTTATGTTAGTGACATGTAAATCCCTAAGCAACTTGGGACCAGGATACCAAGCAGACCGCCTTCCCTTATAATTGCCCAGGCGACCTTTAAGATCAGCAGAAAAGGCTTTGCTGGTCATTTCAGAAGGAACAGAATGTCACCATGAAGTGCCCAGACGCAGTGGGGCCTTCTCTGCAGCGGCACCCACCATCTGGAAAACCCTCCCTCATATAATTTGAGAGGCGGAAAATGTGACGTGTTTTTAATGCCTCCTGAAAACACACTTTTTCACCCGCCCAGGCTTTTCCTGGGCTCTAAGTCAGTTAATTGTCCCACTCCATTTTACTGCTTCTTGATTTTTCACTATAATTGGAAATGTTTTTAATGCTGTGATTTTAATATATTTTAATATTGTGAACCGCTGAGAGATTTTATTATATTCAGCGGCATATAAATGTCACAAATAAATAAATAAAGGCTTATTTTGCTGCCTCCATTGCATCCTCGAGTAACCATCCAGCAGATCTCTTTTGGTAGTTCAGAGGTTTTTAACACTCTCCAGGGAAAGAATCCCTGAAGTACCAGTTGTGAATCCCCCCCCCCCCCGGTTGCACTTTGAAGACAAAATTGCTTGTCTCCACGGTGAAGTTGATCCTGTGGTTAGTGCAGCTCCAGTTGATTCCACTATCTGCCCGATTTTGTGGGATCAATTTCAGTTCTTGCGGCCTGGTGATGTGGACAAGGTGCTTGCAGCAATGTGACTGACCACGGGCCCTCTCAATCCTTGCCCTTTCTGGCTAATGAAACCTAGCCTGTTAGCGTATGTATGAGAGAGGGAGAAGGAGAAGGAGAGGGAGGGTGGGTGGGTGGGTGTGTCCAGGGAGTGGTAAATAAGTGTTTATGTGAAAGTGGGATTCCTTGGTCACCCTGATGCATGCCCTTTATCAAGAGACGGACAGGGGAAATGTGACCCTATTAATTCTGCTTAATCTCATTGGCTTGTGATACCATCGACCATGATATCCTACTGACCAGCTTCTTGTTCGGGCATTGAAGGCTCTGTTGCAGTAGTTTCAGTCCTACCTGCAAGATCAATTTTAGAGAGCAATACTAGGGTCTCCTTGGCAATTAAGCTATGGGATTTTGCAGGGTACCTTATCCCAAATGTTGTTTAAATTCTATTTGAAGCCTCTGGGAGCAGTCATTAGGGGATTTGGAGCAAAGTGCTGTCAGTATTCTGCTGGCAGACAACTCTGTCTCCCTGTGACATCTGAATCCGGTACGGCTATGCAAGTCCTGGATCATGCCTAGACTCAATGATGGGCTGGATGAGGGCCAATAAGCCGAGGCTGAATCCTGGCAAGACAGAGGCCCTGTGGGCAAGTGGTTCGTAGGTCCAGGGAATAGGCTTATTGCTTCTTCTGGATGGTTTTGCACTTCTTCTAAAAAATCAGGTCTGTAGTCTGGAGGTACATTCGCTAGAGGCCCAAGGGGCTACAGCAGCTGGGAGTGCCTTCAACTGGTACGGCAGCTATGGCCTCTCCTGTACACGGATAGCTTGGCCACAGTGGTATAGGCACTACTAACATCCAGACTGGATGACTGCAACACATTCTATCTGGAGTTGCCCGTAAGGTTGGTCCAGAAGCTGCAGCAAGTGCAGATGTAGCGGCTCAACTGTTGTCAGGATCTGCCCCTTTTCAATGTGTATCTCTTTTGCTGAGGAAATGGCACCAGCTGCCTCTTTGCTTCTGGGCCAGGATTAAGTTTTTGTCGTTAGTATATGCAGCCCTAAGCAATTTTGGGACAGGATATTTAGGAGAGCGACTTTTCCCTTACCAGCATGCCCGGTCACTGAGGTCATGTGATGAGGCACTTCTGGTGACTCTGTGTGGACTTGTGGTCTGTTTGGAGTCCACTCAGAGTAGAATCTCTGTGGAACTCCCTGCTTCTTGATGTCAAGGGGGCACCTACATTGTTTTGGTTTTGGCACCTGCTGAATCTATTTTTATTTAAACAAGCCTTCCCTGATTGATCAGTCATGGTTTTACGTAATATCACCTGATTTTAAATATTTTAATTCTGTATTGTGCTTCTTTTCTCTCTCTCTCTTTATTGTTCACTGCTCGGAAATTGGTCAGTTATAGAACAGTACAATAAATACCGTCAATAAATAAATTAACATGCTGTACTTCGTTCGAATTCATCCTTTCAGCTCCCGTGATGGTCCGCAGCCTTCAAGACCTTGCCCGCATCGCCATCCGTGGCACCATTAAAAAGCTGATACACCAGGAAACAGCCGGCAGGAATGGAAATGGCCTCAGGAACCCACCGAGGTTTAAGCGGAGGCGTGTCCGGCGCAGGCGCATGGAAACCATTGTCTTCTTGGACAAAGAGGTCTTTGCCAGTCGGATCTCAAACCCCTCTGACGATAATAATTGTGAGGAGTTGGAGGAGGAGGGCAGGGAAGAGGTGGAAAAAGCCGTCCCGGAACTGAAGCCTGAGCCTCCTATAAACATCCTGAGAGAGAAGGTCTTGAGCCTTCCTCTGCCTGACCCTCTGAAATATTACCTGCTTTATTACAGAGAGAAATAAGGTGGTTTTTGTCAGCATAAAGCAGAGAGGTAGGCAGGACATTAAAACACTCAGTAGGGCTTGACAAATGTATGCCACTTGCTTGCCTGTTAATGTCACCACGCATGGTGGTAAGCTGGCCGGGGGGGGACGTGGCTGCCGTGTACTTAAAATGTGATAGCATTTTTCAGATTCCTTCCCTTGGTTTGTGTGCTCCAGTTTTGTCCTACAGCTGAACTTCCTTGGTGGGGAGGGGGGAGGGGGGCAGGCTGGCAGCAACAACATCAGCTGCTTACTGAAATGAGGATTTCATTCAGTAGAAAAGAAAAAGGGGGGAACCACAACGTTGCCGAGACATCTGTGGATTTCTCAGCTGTGTTTTTTTTTGCCAAGTAGCTGTTTCAGAAATTATTTTGGGCACCTCCCAGATGAGTGGCTTTACCCTAAAAAAGGAAAGCAGTAAGATAGTAGGTTCTGACCCAGTCAACCTGGTCTCTTAAAAAAAGAAATCCCACCAAAAAAGCACAATATTGGCAAAGGGTGTTGAATTGGGATTTGTGGCATATGTTGAATGCCCAATTAAGCTGCTTTTTTATCAGCAGGGACTCAGTGTAGGAAAACGCTTTCGTTACAAGGGAGAGTAACACTCCCCAGGGAATGAGAGTGGTCTCCAAAAAGATTCATCAGGAGAATTCCCGTTTGATACATAAGTGGGGAAGACGCTGTGTGAGCTTCAAACAGAAACAGCCAAAATGCACTGCTTTCTACGGCAGACGTCTTTTTCTCCCGCTGGTTTCGACTTGATCACCTGCGAACTTTGCTTAGTTGATCCACTTTGTGGTTACATTCCCTGAAAGAGTATTAGGTGATTAGGAAGAAAAGTAAAGGGAGAGGAAATGCAGATACCGTTCCTCCTTCTTCGTGGTCTCTGTGCTTCACACACACATGGGCTCTGCGCCTGCGTAGAGCAACTTCAGGAAAAACTTCTATGGCTAGAGGCGTTCTAGGTGGAAGCCCCTCCCCCACCGTCAATGGCACATATTCTAACGGCTCCCGCCTTCCTTCAACCGCCATCGTGGTAGCATCATGAGGGAAACTTCTTGTTATTATTGAGAGTTTTGAGGCGTTCTTAAAGTTTTCATTCTTGCTTGTTCTATTTATTTATTTGTTGTATTTCTATCTTTAAATTTTGCGTTTTTTGTTTGTTTCGCGATCTTTGATCACCCGTTGGGGCATATGGCCCTCCGGGCGCTGTTTAGAAAATGCTCCGGTTGTGGCAGCAAATGGCCACCATCTGATGGCCACAGGTTATGTTTACTTTGCCCAGGAGACGGGCACGTAGTTCAGTCATGTTCATACTGTCAGGCATTTTCAAGGCAAACGAGACATCACTCCAACAGATTAAAGGCCATTTTGTGACATAAGGTAGGGTGACCATATGACCGGTTTTGCCTGGACAAGTCCGGAAAACGGGAGGCAAAACCGGGTCCAGGGGGGAAATCCCCTATTTGAGAGGGAAATCCGGAAAAAAACCAGACGAAAGGGGCTGGGAAGGCCCATTCTGGCGCTTCTTGGAATTAGCCTTCCCAGCGTCACCCCATTTGGGCCTCTGCTGCATGGTTGCTATAGCGATGACACAGCAGAGGCCCGGATGAGGGCGGCGTGGCGCTGGGAAGGCCCGTTCCAGTGCTTGTGGGAATGGGGCTTCTGAGCCCTGCCCCCATCTGGGCCTCTGCTGTGTTGTCGTTTTAGCGATGATCCAGCAGAGGCCCGGATGAGGGCGGCGCGGCGCTGGGAAGGTCCGTTCCGGCGCTTGCCAAAATGGAGCTTTCTAGCCCCGCCCTGATCCGGGCCTCTGCTGCGTCGTCGCTGTAGCGATGACCCGCACCGTGGGCGGGGCTGGAAATGCTGCGTTCCTGCACTTCCGGGAATGCAGCCTCCGTGCCTTGGCTGGTGCAAAAGGGTGGGCGTGCGTTACTGCGTTAGCGCGCCGAAGACAAAATGCCAGCTGCCTGCCTGGGAGGCGGTAGCGATTGCGACGAAACAAGAACATCAACATATGGCAAAGGTGTGAGGGGCGAGGCGGGAGAGCGGCTGCAAGGTGCCAGCGCTGGGGCTCTTCAGCTGGCAACACACCTTAGGCCGAGCGTGCCCTTCTCAGTGGCTGCTGCTTTGATTTGCATTGGAGTAGGACTCTAAATTAGCCTGACATTTCTGGGAGGAGATTAAAAAGAGAGAGAGAGAGCTGGGCGGTGGGAGGGAGAAATGGGGAGGTTAGGGAGGGAAGATTAGGAAGCCAGAGCAAAGTGTGAAGGAACCCCTTTCTTTGGGATAGGCTTTGGGTGTGCATATTTTTGAATTCTGGCTAGAAAATCCATTTAGCCCTGATGTCTGGCTCCACGGAGGACAGGATTGATGTGGAGGATCATAGAACTTTAAAAGTGAATGACAGTTCAGAGTGGCAGCAACACACAGCAGTGAAATGTGCTTCTTTGTGGCTGCTCCTGAGAAAAGGCAGAAGAGATGGAGAGAAGCAAAGATCCTTTAGGAAAGTCCCTCGGGTTGCACCGATTTGGGAAGGAAGGAAGGAAGGGAGTAAAGAAAGAAAGAAAGAAAGAAAGAAAGCCATAGTGAAAGTTTGCCTGGAGTTTGTTTTGTAGCTTTGCTACTTCTGTAAGACAAATGAAAGGAAGGACTTCTTCACACAGTGCAGAGTTAAATTATGAAGTTCACTACCACAAGGTGTGGTGATGGTCACTGATTTTGGAGGGCTTTAAAAGGAGGTTGGATAAATTCCTGGAGGCAAAGGCTATCCAACCCCCTTTTTTTCAAGCAGATATCATGCAGTAACCAGCAAGCAGTTCTTTCGGTAAACATGTTTTTAAGGTATCTTGTGTTACCTTATAAACAAAGCTGCAGCACAATTATAAGTATGTCTACTCAGAAGTAAGCCCCACTGAGATCAATGGGACATACTCTGAGGTAAATGTGCATAGGATTCTGCCTGAAAAAGAAGGGAGGGTGAGAAAAGACAGGAGATACATTGTAGGAATAGAATAGCAAGATAACTCGGTGTGGGTGTGTGGGTGTAACCATATTTAAGGACAATAATTAGTACAGTAATTATTAGTGCTCCTAAAATTAGAGAGAGCCTCTGCAGTCATGCATAACTACATTTCAGTCCCAATCAAATAGTGGCCAGTCACAAGAGTGAACCAGCCAGGTTTTCCCTAGGAAAACTCTTACCAGGTACCAAATTTTTCTTTTTAAATTTGAACAATTTTTTTTATCCTTTCCTATAACAAAATGGTGCTTACTCCTTCGTAAGTGTATTCCACAGCAGAAGGAAGTCCTATTTGATTCCTGTATTTATGCTAGTTAACTTCATCATGTGACATGGTGAGTTAAAGGCACAATCCTTTGGATGTTTAGAGAGAGAAAAGTCCTGCAACTTCTAGAATCCCCTGACCAGCATGGCTGGCTGGGGTATGCTGAGAATTGCAGGACTTCTTTTTTTCTAAACATGCATAGGGTTGCACCTGATGTGAGTTTAAAATGTGAAACTCTGCACATCTATGGAAACATTTTAAAAAAAATCAATTAACAGGGTTGTTGTTATTCCTCTAACAGAAATGTAGCGGCTGTGCAATGTGGAAGTGAAATGATGCATTTTAAGAGATAATGGGGGCTGTAAGACCATTACACCCAGCATCCAAAATTGCTTAACAATACTGTTCTAAGCTGGTGCCTGACTGGGCAGAGAGAGCTGCCCATCAGCCAAACACTTCATTTTGCAAGTGTAGACAGTGAGGCTGCTTGCAAGGGGTGAGCAGATACCCTAGCTGCTGACAAGTTCAGTGGAGTGCCAGAGGCCTTCCTCGCCTGTTGCTTCTTCCAAGCTGGCCCAGGCTTTGCTGCCCAAAAGGGGCGTGAGCAGGAATGCCTGGACTAGGGGACAAGGGAATATGTGAGTGCATAGTGTCGCTTGGCTTGTTTGAGTGTTTCTGGATCTCCTAGGCTCTGAAAGCATTTTTCTGGAGTGCACCTACTGGTTTCATGATCCATGAGGCCTGGCTCTGGTGGGGGCACAGTCTTCCTTGACAGAAAGGGGCTTGCACTTGCTAGAGAAAGGTGAACAGATGTGAAGAAGCGAAGTGTCTTGTGGCACCTTGAAGTCTGGCCAGTGTGTTCACCTTGTTTGTGACTGACAACTTGCTTCACAATTGCAGAAACCTCCGCAGACTAACAACATCCCCTCCCCTCTGTCAGTGATCCTGTTTTGTGTTTGTAATTATGGTTATGTTAACACTTTGGGATTGCAGGACCTATTGCAGTCAATGGGACTTCTGAGTGAACGTGTATTCTATCACAGTGAAGATTTATCACGAACAGCAATAAAATTCTCGGTCCTGTAAGCACCTTCATTTAAGGCTGCAATCCTATATTCATTTATCTAGGAGCAAGCTTTATTGAAATCAATGGGAGTTATTTCTGAGGGTTTTTTGTGCAGTTATGTAGAACAAGTTTGTCTTAATTGTGTGCTGTAAAATCAGATTTGTGACAAAGGCCATGTTGGGGTGCACATGCCCCCTTGGGGGCTGGACATGTTGGTGGGCACGCCCTCTTGGGGCTGGACATGTTGGTGGGCACGCCCCCTTGGGGGCTGGACATGATGGTGGGCACGCCCCCATAGGGAGCGGCCATGTTGTCCTCCTTTTTGGTTTCCAAAATATGGCCACCCTACATAAGGCTCTGGAGGCAGTCGGTGATAAAG
This sequence comes from Elgaria multicarinata webbii, assembly GCF_023053635.1. NCBI lineage: Eukaryota > Metazoa > Chordata > Lepidosauria > Squamata > Anguidae > Elgaria > Elgaria multicarinata. The sequence goes on along the minus strand of NC_086171.1, from coordinate 210,519,537 downwards.
AGCCCATAATGGCATCAAATGTGGTGGTTGCAAAAACGGCGGTGACTGTTTCCGAAATGGGGTTAGGCGGAGAAAGTTCACCTCCACAGACTAATGATCCCCCAGAGTTACCGCTTACACCGGGACGCACATTGTTGTTAAAGGTGGTGAAGAGAATTTCAAAAAAGGCTAAGAAGTCAAAGTCCGCGGGGACTAAAAAAATGAGCCTAAAAAGAAAAAGACAAGAGAGTCAAAAGTGCCAGAAGCATCTGGTGAGGCCAGCCGATCACAGTCGAAATCGGCGGAGTTGGAAAGATCGGGACCGATAGCTATCGATGCCGAGCCCGTAGGTTCACGGTATCAACGCCAACAGGTGTTTGGAGATCAACACCGAGAGCAACCGAGACTGGTGTCGATACCGCCGGTACGTTCACTCCCATGTTATTTAGAAGAAGTTAGGCATAGAGGGGAAGTAGAAGGAGAGTAGCGTAATACGGCACAGCAACTGATACCGGTAGAGTTGATGCCGAAGTAGACATCGACTGTGCCTAACCAGGGAGAAGGTTTAGTTCAGTCATTAGAGCTGGGAGTACAGGTTCAACCAGCAGTACTGATTGAGTCTCCTCTTTTGGAGGGATATCCCTCAGACTCTACTTTGTTGTCTTATCAGCCATCGATTGCGTCCCCGGAGGCGGTGGTGGCATCGAATGAATCAGCCTCTCCTTCGGAGGACTTGGGACAGTTGAATGATCAAGTTCTCTGCATGGCACAATCACTGGGGCTATCAACACAGCAATCAGCTCCTTTTGTGCAGGATCCAGTGTTTGATGCAGTCACAAATGAGTCGTATCACCCAGTGGCGATTCCAATTTTGCCAGCACTTTTAGCAGTCATAAAACAGTTGTAGAAAAGTCCATTTTCAATGCCACCGACATCCTAAAGGTCAGAGGGACTATATAGGGTGCAGCAGGAGGAAGCGGAATTCCTCTTCCAACACCCGGCCGCAAACTCAGTAGTAGTTGAGGCAGAGTTAGGAAAATTTAGAAGGCAGCATGCGTCCCCAGTGGATAAGGAGGGACGTCGTTTGGACCTTTTTGGAAGAAGATTGTATTCATCGGCGTCATTGGGTTAAAAAAGTAGCGAACTATCAGGCAGCGATGTCAGGGTATCGACTCCTGTTGTGGGAGAAGATGGGGAAATTGTTTGAACATCTCCCAGAGGATAAGAGACAGATGGCTAAGGTCTTCCATATGGAAGCGCTTATCTTTCAGGGCAGCAAATTCATACGAGTAGACATCAGGTTGACTGTGACTCAAAAGTTCTTGCTTTTGGTGTCCCCTCTTTGGTGTCAGAGGTTATACTTCTGTGATACTGGAGAGGGATTCCTGAAGCACTGAGATTGTTATGGCGGTCTCAGAGGACTGAAAGGAAGGCAGGAGCCGTTAGAATATGTGCCGTTGACGGTGGGGGCATGGATCCCGCCTAGAACACCTCTAGCTGTAGAAGTTTTTCCCGAAGTTGCTCTACTCAGGCGCAGAGCTCATGTGTGTGTGAATGCACAGATGACCACTCGAAGAACCACAATTACAGGTAAGCAACCTGTCCTTTCTGAGGGTCCATTGCATGAGTGCTGAAGCAGATATGTAACGTGGACAGTTGTGAACATTTTTCTAGAACAAGTCCCTAGTTTTCTGGGAAGGTGGTTTTGTGTTCTCAGAGTGTGTCCAGAAACTGGAACCAATTAAATAAATTTTTCAATGGCTGGGACCTCTAGTGCAGCAAAAGGGCTGAAAGGCTCTTTGTGTAGTTTTTTCCTAGGTGAAAAATATAATTGCAGCCAAAAGCATCTTAGTTTGATTTTTTCCCCTTTTTAACCAAGTATACAGATACACTTCAATTTGATAGTGCACTATGCTGTGTTACATTGTTTTGATTTAACTTTAAATCTTTTGTCTCATCAGCACTGTCTTCGTAAGTTACAAAGAGAGAAATTGGGATTGTCCTATGTAGGAGGTGATCGTCTCTCACGTTTATGTGTTTAAATTCATAATTAAGGATGCAAGAATCTTTCAAATCCAGGCCTGTAGTCTACAAGAGGTGTACCCAGGCTGTACACAAAACATCTTCTTGAAGCTGGATAAACTCTTGCTTTTGTGGTCCATCTAGGGCCAGCTGCAGTCCAGGTGTTACATTTACAATGTTCTGTTTTCTCTTATGGCATCTGAGGCTTTAAGGCAAGAATAGCTAAACCTTTATAGAACTTGGATCCTCATTCTGTACCTGTGAGTTCAAAATGTATCTTCCCTCTGAAGTAAAAAATGAAACTTAACACACAGCTGTCTGTTAAAATCCTTATGTACCTTATATACCCTGTGAACGATGCTTTAAACGGTTAAACTTTCTGAATCTACATGAAGCTGCCTTATATTGAGTCAGATGATTGATCCATTTAGCCCAGTATTTTCTTCTTTGGCTGGAAGGACTCTCCAAAGTCTTGTGTGGCATGTGTCTTTCCAGCGGCAACCCAGTTTTCATCATCAACGGAACGACTGACCTACCAAATTGTCCTTGACTAAAGGTTTAATCTGCAGCAAACCTCTTTGAGGTACCCACAAAATCCGCCCTAAAAGGAGGCACTCTTTCCACTCACTGTGTCTTTGACTTCTCTCCACCCACCCACCCACCCCCATAGCATTATCAAAGGCACTGTGAAGGTTTTTCCTTCATCAACTTGTCCTGTTTTTTTAAAAAAATATTTAGGGCTCTTTTTTAAAATGCATAGAAAAATAGTGTCTTGTAGGGCTTTTGCCTTGTTTTGGTTGAAAGATACATTTACAAGCAATTGTGATCTATCTAGCTGTATTATCAAAACACAAAGGTAGCGTGTGTCAGTGTGTGTGCACGCGCGCACACATGCGCACAGCATAACTCTGAAATAACGTAGGCTGTAGCATTGTAACAGAAGAGGAATTGTCAGTGTGGTATTCCTACACACCAGCATTTACACACTGTTTAATCTGATCAGTGGATGTTCATAGTAAACTAACTTGTAGCCGCTGCCGTTATTTTTTGTAAAATATGTAAACCCCTTTTTTTCTCCCCCGTAAATTTTCTCCCATTTGTAGTTTCACATATCTGCGTTTTAAGCCTCATGTTCTTACTTCATAGTTTTAGATGGGATTTCAAAGTTGTACCCATGGAGAAGGAAACATTATTCTGTAGGTTTTACTTTAGTATGGTATCTAAAGATGTAAATAGGTGTAGACATGAAAATCAGAAGGGGGAAAAACATACTTTCTGAGGCACGGAGAAATGTCGGAAGCAGGTGATTTAAATACAAATTTTATCAAAATAAATGTCTGTGTCAATAAATATGGTCCCATTTTAAGTCTGCTTCAATATTGCTTGTGTTTGATGTTGAGAATTCCTCACAGCTGGACTGCTACTTGTAGGGAACCTTGAAAAGGATACCCAGTGGGGACAGAAGCCACTACTGTTGTCCTAGGTTAGGGGAGGGTGATAATAATGTGTGAGGCTGGAGGGTGCATATTGAAAATGAGGGAAGAAGAGAGCCAGTGTGGTGTAGTGGCTAAAGTGTTGGACTAGTAGTCAGGAGATCCGGGTTCTAGTCCCCGCACGGCCATGGAAGCTCACTGGGCGACTTTGGGCCAGTCACAGAGTTTCAGCCTAATTTATCTCACAGGATTGTTGTTGTGTGAATAAAATGGAGAGGAGGAGCATTATCTATGCCACCTGGACAAAAGGTGGGATATAAATGCAATAATAAACAAATTAAAATGTGTGATGCACACTCTTCCACGCCCCCCAATGTGCTCCTGAGTTTGAAGGCAGGACTCCTCTTTAGGGGGTAGGGCATGATTTCTTTTCCATGGTACCAGGCATGATTAATTCCTTATTGCAGTGGTTTTTTTAAAAACAACAACAACAACAAAAACCTCCCTCAACCTAGCAAGGAGTGCAAGCAAGCTTCCATCACATTAATCTGGCTTGTACATCACCATTGCAACACCTGGGTTGTTTAAACCAGGAATTGGGGGCGGGAGGGCAAATGGAGCATGTGGGACATGCAGTTTTTGTTCCTGCTTTGGGCTGAGAGTCTGCGACTGGCCCAAAGTCACCCAGCAGGTTTCCATGGCCGAGTGGGGACTAGAACCCGGATCTCCTGACTCCCAGTCCAACACTCTAACCACTACACCACACTGGCTCTTACACCAGCCTTTGGTGAAAACGTTGGTCTGATCCGGCAGGGCTTTTTTCACCACTCTCCCATGTCCTTGCTGATACACTCAAAGAACTCTGAAAGGTTAATGAGGCAAAATTTTATTTTCCTAGAAGCCCTGTTGATTCTTCATACCAGCCTTCCATGAGCAATGATTTTACAATGCTGTCTCCTATATGAATTTTAAAGTGGAACTGTCAAAGCAGAAGCTATGCTATGTGGGGTTTTTTCCTTCTAAATCTGGAATGTGCCTTTTAGAGGTAGCTTTGTAGCTATTTAAATGACCATATAGTACTTCTCGTGGTAATGGCAGCCTAGGGCACGACATCATACATATCTCAGTCTTCAGTAGATGCTTCAGTCTTGCTAGAAAATTACTAGACAGCTGCAAGGCCCCTTTTTGCCACTAGGGGTTGATCTTTTCCCAACTATGATAGGAATCCTCAGAGGAGAATAATTTCCAGCCAAGTTTGTCCTTGGTTTTTGAATTAAGGCCAAAGGAAACAAACAGCAGATTGTTTGAGGTTTGGAACATGGAACTATGAGCTATAAGGTCCTCGGTGTCAGGCTAGAAAGCAAAATTGTTCTTACCACTATATATGTGGCTTTCCTTTTAAACAGTGCCAGGTGATCAATGTAATTAATCGGTCCTCTACAAAAAGAGGTCCTACTTCCTTCATCTTTAGCATTGACATCGCTGAAGCCTGCGTTTTCGGCATCCCCTTTCCAGTACAGGGGAAAAGGCGGGATATAAAAATAATAAATCTTTTGTTTTTGGATGCAGAAGTTGAGGGGGCAGGATTGCAGTTTGAGATTGATAAACAAATGGTCAAAGAACACCTAATTTCCTTGAATGAGTTCAAATCTCCAGGGCCCGATGAACTGCATCCAAGAGTAATGAAGGAGCTAGCGGAAGAACTCTCAGAACCTTTGTCTATTATCTTTGCAAAATCATGGAAGACGGGTGAGGTGCCGGATGACTGGAGGAGGGCTAACGTTGTCCCTATCTTCAAAAAGGGCAAAAAGGAGGAACCTGGGAACTACAGACCAGTCAGTCTGACATCCATCCCTGGGAAAATTCTGGAGCAGATTATAAAGAAGTCAATCTGTAAACACCTTGAAACCAATGCAGTGATTACTAGAAGCCAACATGGATTTGTCAGGAACAAATCCTGTCAGACTAATTTGATCTCATTTTTTGATAGGATAACCTCCCTTGTGGACTGTGGGAATGCTGTGGACGTCATATATCTTGACTTCAGCAAAGCTTTTGACAAAGTACCACATGACATTCTGATTAACAAACTAGCTAAAAGTGGGCTAGATGGAACAACTATTAGGTGGATTCATAGTTGGCTACAGAATCGGACTCAAAGACTGCTTATCAATGGAACCTTCTCAAACTGGGGAGAGGCAACGAGTGGGGTGCCGCAGGGCTCAGTCCTGGGCCCAGTGCTCTTCAACATTTTTATTAATGATTTGGACGAGGAGGTGCAGGGAACGCTGATCAAATTTGCAGATGACACAAAATTGGGTGGGATAGCTAATACCCTGGAAGACAGAAACAAACTTCAAAGTGATCTTGATAGGCTGGAGTGCTGGGCTGAAAACAACAGAATGAAATTTAATAGGGATAAATGCCAAGTTCTACATTTAGGGAATAGAAACCAAATGCACAGTTACAAGATGGGGGACACTTGGCTCAGCAATACTACAAACGAGAAAGATCTTGGAATTGTTGTAGATCACAAGCTGAATATGAGCCAACAGTGCGATATGGCTGCAAGAAAGGCAAATGCTATTTTGGGCTGCATTAATAGAAGTATAGCTTCCAAATCACGTGAGGTACTGGTTCCTCTCTATTCGGCCCTGGTTAGGCCTCATCTAGAGTATTGCGTCCAGTTCTGGGCTCCACAATTCAAGAAGGATGCAGACAAGCTGGAGCATGTTCAGAAGAGGGCAACCAGGATGATCAGAGGTCTAGAAACAAAGCCCTATGAAGAGAGACTGAAAGAACTGGGCATGTTTAGCCTGGAGAAGAGAAGATTGAGGGGAGACATGATAGCACTCTTCAAATACTTAAAAGGTTGTCACACAGAGGAGGGCCAGGATCTCTTCTTGATCCTCCCAGAGTGCAGGACACGGAATAACGGGCTCAAGTTAAAGGAAGCCAGATTCCGGCTGGACATCAGGAAAAACTTCCTGTTAGAGCAGTGCAACAATGGAATCAGCTACCTAGGGAGGTTGTGGGCTCTCCCACACTAGAGGCATTCAAGAGACAGCTGGACAACCATCTGTCAGGGATGCTTTAGGGTGGATTCCTGCATTGAGCAGGGGGTTGGACTCGATGGCCTTGTAGGCCCCTTCCAACTCTGCTATTCTATGATTCTATGATGCCGTGGCGGTGCTAGTTATAGGTCAGTGGTGTGGAGAAGATAGACAGGGCTTTCCTGGTAGATCCCTGGGTGATCTGAAGGAATAGCCTAACCGTCATGGCAAGCATTTCCAACTTCCAGTTGTTTAGCAAAAGCAGCAAGGAAATGATTCCACTCCCCCCCACTCCCCGAGTCATACTCTGAAATGAAGAACACTTGGGGTAACAAGGAGTGGGTTTTTGTGTGGAAGGACTGAGGTCCATTCACTTCTGGTACCCTGGGCTCAAAATTCTTTAATTCTATGTGTATATGTCGTTTTCATCTGACTTCATTTGGTGGATTTTAGGTTTCAAGTGGGGGGCGGGGGAAACCAAGTAGATTACACAAGCCAGAACTCTGCTCAGCCCTGGCATAGGTTCATCTCTGCCTATGATACACAGAAATGTCACAAGTAGGAGGCATTGATAAGCTTTCTGATTCAACCTCTTACTCATCAGTATGAATATCTGTCCACAGATCAACCCATGCACAAACTGTTAACATACACAAAGCAGGTGCAGCATGAGATCAGCTCTTGGAGCAATAGCTCCATATATCTCATGCGAGCAAGCCAGCCACCCACTACAAAGGAAAATAAATGGCCCCTAGTATTTTATTTCCCCCCAAACCACCCTGGGGAATGATTCCTTCCTTAATCCCCTATGGTGCACTGAGTCAATCCCTGAACATGAGCAAACCTTAGCTGCTGAGTCATCCATGGAAATGTTATTGACCTCCACATCGTTTTGCCTCCAGCTATGAGAGTTCCTTATGCTCTTGGTGGGGGTGGGGGAACCTTTCCTGACCTCAGTGGATCACAACAGATCTTCTGTGACTACTTTGGCTTTTAACTCCTTAGTCCCCAACTGAAGCGATTCCTACGTCTTGTAACTTCATTTATTTGCAGAACACGCAAAGATTGGTCTGCTTTATACCGTGGATCTGGGAATACTAAATTAATTATCCAGACATCTGTTGGGGGCTTAAACAGTTTGTCTAGATCAGTTGCAAACTAGCGGGGGGTAGGGGGGGGCTTGTATGGCCAATGAGATCACTGGGTGCTCAAAATGAGCTTATAGACCTTCGGCAGTCCTGGGCTATTTCAGCCCGTTGGAAACATTTTGCAGTCCAGACATTTGACCTGCAACTATAAAATGGGTGTAAAAAAAAATGACTATGCTCTAAATCCTGACCCAGTTAATTGCGAAGTTAGAACTGTCTTGTTACCCTAACTTCTCCACCCCTGTGTGTGTGTGTGTGTGTGTGTGTGTGTGTGTGTGTGTGTTCCTGCTACATGGTCCAACTCTTGTCATAAACCCAGTGAGGTTTTTTGCTCCAACAACTATAGTTAATTAAAGTTAGTTAATGCTCAGAGGCCGGCCAAGTGTGAATAATCCCCAAAACTCATGACGGCTGCTCCATTTGGCACTGGTTGGTCCTTAGCTGGAGTAATTTGCCTGCTCTGGGTCACAGCATTCTAAGAGCAAGGAGGGGGAATAGAGAGGGCATGGAAAATTTGAGAAAGCAGGGGTAAAATGACCATTGTGGACATCAAGATGTTTAAGAAACAATAAGCAATTTCTAATAAGCTGTGAACAGGGCCGGCACCACTGTGTGTTAAAGAGGCAAGTGCCTCAGGCAGCCAAAGGTGTGGGGACAGTGGTGGCAGTCCCTTGGCCCGTCTCCCTGACCACCACTACCACCACCAATCTCCTCCTGGATAGGGTCACGCTGCACAAGTAGTTCCTCATAGGCAAATGCAGCAACAAGGGTGTGAAGGCGAAGAGTGCATAAACGCTTAGGATATACTGTACCTTTTAGCAAGTACTTCCTTCTGACCCTGCCTTAGTTCCTTCAGTTGCTGAGGCCCCTGTCTTCAGCCCTGTGGGAGGAAGAGGCAGGTAGCATAGTGGTGCGGATTATGTTCGTCCCGTCTACTGATCCAAAAGAAAACGTTCCACTAAAGCCAATTCTGTACAGGTTCAGGGGTCTTGTGCATCTTGACAGTGGGTGGCAGCGGGGGAAAGGCATCTCAGGTAGCAAAGTGTCTTGGGCCAGCCGTGTCTGCAAGGATGCATGAAAGGAACATTTTCCTAGGGCCAATGAAGGACGTTCACTTCATCCCACAAGCTGCGCCTGGATGTTTTGGGGTTGCCTCCTGTGGTTTTCTAGGACTGAGTTCGGACGACACACTAATCAACGGGGGTGGGATAGGGGTGTAATAGGAACAAAATGGAAAACAACTGTTGATTAGCGTGTCGTCCGAACTCAGCTTAGGAGTGACTGGAGGCAAAGCTAACCCAGATCCTTTGCAAGCTGTTTCAGGACATGGGGATCTGCTCTACACCAGGATAGACCGTTTGCCCAACTAGCCCATTACTGTCTGCTTTGACTGGCAACGGTTCAACAGAGTTTAAGCCAGAGAAAGATCTAACCATTGCCTGCTGGCGCTACCTGATCCTTTTATCTACGGATGGTGGGGATTGCAGTGGGGACTTTGTGCATGCACAGAATGTACTCGTACCACGGAGTTACATTCCCTCCCCAGGTGCTGCATGACAGCAGATGCCTTTTTACTAATTACCTCTGCAAGTGCATGTGGCCAGCAGTAGCCAAGGTTTTATTTTAAAACACAGGGGCCGTGGTAAGGCCCAGGGTTTGGAGCCAGGATGGGGGTCAGATCGGTCTTAGGTGGAACAACATCTGGAGTTTTCCTAACCTAGGGTGACCATATGGAAAGGAGGACAGGGCTCCTTTTTTTTAACAGTTGTACAGAAAAGGGAATTTCAGCAGGTGTCATCGGCATGCAGCCCCTGACGAAATTCCCTCTTCATCACAACAGTTAAGACTGCAGGTGCCCTGCCCCCTTTTGTATCTGGTCACTCTAGTATAGCTCCTGCAGGTTTCACTGTTGTGATGAAGAGGGAATTTCACCAGGTTCCCCATATATACAAATGACACCTGCTGAACTTCCTTTTCCTGTACAACTGTTGAAGATACAGGAGCCCTGTGCTCCTTTCCATAGGTTCACCCTACTTAACCCAACACTGCTTCTATGACAGAATGCTCTTTTAGTGGTTGTGTGAGTCTATTCCTGGTGGCTGCTTGGTCAGGAAGTGTGGCCAATCTCATCTTGCTCTACCTGTAATACAAATGCCCCAATGGAAAGAGCATCCTTTGGCTGGAGACCACAGTTTGCTTTTTTCAGAGAGTTGGAGGAGCTGGTTCGACATTTAGATTCTTACCTGTGTAATGCCACACATTGGCGTGTGGACAACAGGTTCAAAGGGCTCAGTTGAACACCCTAATCCACTGCCTCCGCCTTGTTGCAGTAGCAGGCCCGGTGCTAGCTGTAGGAAAGAGGGTCAAATTCAGCTGCTCCCCACCCCGCTCCTCTTCCGGAAGGCTTTTTTCACCAGTGCAGCCGCTGCCCCCACCCCAGTTCGCTCGCTCTTTCACTCACTCACTCACCTGCTCCCTGCTCCCAGCTGCTCTGCCTGACCTCTCGCGACAGTTGCTGGACAAGGTGGGAGCAGCAGCCACACTGGGGCCAGGAAGCAGCACGTGGTGGAGCCGAGGAGGGGACTGTTTCTGGAAGGAGGAAGATTGCCCGGAGCTGCGGATTGGGACCCTCCCCCCTTCGGAGCTGCTGCCCTCCTCTTGTCATCAGCCCTGCGGGTACTGTAATGTTTGGGAGAAAGAGAGAGAGAGAGAGAAGCTGTCTGTTTACGTGCCTTCTCTCCTCATCGCTGACCCACCGCCCACCCCAGTCTGGACTCCAGCAAGAGAAAAGAAAGGGGGAAGGGGGGAGAACCGCAATGCCCCCCCCCAGGAGCTCCTGGCTAAGGAGGATTCATTCAGCAGCACCTTTTTCAGAATGCTTGCTAAAACAATTCTTATCTGCCCTTGCTTATTTTAGGGTGTCCAACCCCCTTTTTTCAAGCCATTCTTTTCGTAAACATGGTATGTGTGTATCTTGTGTCACTTTAAAACAGAGCTGCAGCACAATCCTATGTACGTCTACTCAGAAGTAAGCCCCACTGAGATCAATCAAACTTACTCTGAGGTAAATGTGCCTAGGATGCAGCTTGAAAATAAAGAGAGGATGAAAAAAAGACAGGAGAAAAAGAATTGTAGAAATAGAATAGCAAGGTAACTGTGGGATATTGAACCATATTTAAAGACAATAAGTACAGTAAAATTAGTGCTTGTCTACTTCAGTCCCAATCAAATAATTACAACAGTGCAGTACAGATTACTTGTTAATTTAAAAAATACAGTTTACTTCAGTTTTCGTTTATTTTGTTTGTTTGATGAATGAAAAAAAAGTCCTTTATTACTGTATATTCAATCAATGTTTACCTTAAAAAAATAAATCCCTGGCCGAACCACCTAATGAAATGTGCTGCGCACGCCTGTGATACCACAGCTCACTCTGCGGTAAAGAGAGTTGATGTGTTTTCATGGCATTTCAAAAGTCTGCCAGACCTGATGGCCTAGGAATATAAAACGCAGCCCTATAATGAGTCAGACCATTGGTCCACCCAGCCCAGTATAGTTGATACTGACTTGCAATAGCTCTCCAGGGTTTCAGGCAGGAGTTTTTCCAGCCCTACCTGGAGATGCCGGGGATTGAACCTGAGATCTTCTGCATGCAAAGCAGGGGGTTCTACCACTGAGCTACGGCCCTTCCAGACTAGAGATGACTGGCTGCATTCAGACAATACTTTAGTCCATGGTGGGTTAACAGTTGGTTGTTTTGCAGGTACTCCTCACAAAACAGCCTGGTTCGGATGGCATATTAAGCAACAGAAGGGGTAAGAGGCAACTGAAGGAAGGAAAGGAAAGGAACCTCTCGTGCAAGCACTGAGTCATTACTGACTCTTGGAGGGACACCAGCTTTCGCTGACGTTTTCTTGGCAGGCCTTATAGAGGGCTGGTTTGCCGTTGCCTTCCCCGGCCGTTATTACCTTTCCCCCAGCTAACTGGGTACTCATATTACCGACCTCGGGAGGATGGAAGGCTGAGTCGACCTGAGCCGGCTGCCTGAAACCAGCTTCCGCTAGGATCGAACTCAGGCCGTGGGGAGAGTTTCGGCTGCAGAAACTGCTGCTTTACCGCTCTGCGCCACACGAGGCTCTAAGAGGCAACTGACCATTGGTTATTTTTCCGCTATTCCCCACAGGACATTCCCCCCACCCACCCCGGTCACGCGGCTGAAAGTCCCAGCGTCCTTCTGGGCTGCTTGTGCTCCCTCAGTCCTCCCAGCCTTATCCCATCATGCACTGGAAGTTCTGCCGGCTGTACAGAAACAACCGGGGTGCTTTTGGCCACTCGTGCCACAGAGAACTCTATGACCTTCTGGAATAGTGCACTCGATGGGGGAGATTACACAACGGAGCCCACCACACAACGTTTTCATCAATGGGTCTCCGGATAAGCAATGGAGCAGACCGTTGTTTTTCCAAGAAAATAATGTACAGTCAGTTGCGTCTGTTGTGTCCCACACACACACACCACAATAATCAACACAACGGACGGCTGCCTCTCCCCTTCCCCCATTGATTATCATGTCGTCCGAACCACACCAACATGTCCCTACACAACTGTGGAGTGGTTGGGGCTGGCGTTGAGTGGACTAAGGGGCCACCAAGCTTTGGTGGTGTCACTATGAGTACTCTGAAAAACAATCTCTGGGTCTGCAAGCTTCCTCTGGAAAGCGGACTTTGCCATTATTTTGAGTTTTCAGGACCCCCCGCCCCCTGCCTTGACACCAAGGGGGAAAGTGAGGAATTCTTGCTCATCAGGCAGAGAGCCAAGGACAGAATTAACTAAAAAAATCTGTGGATAGCTGAGCCCAACCAGGGTCGCAGTTTGATTCTCGGATGTTGTATGTGCGTGGTGAGCCGGGAGGGTGGGAGTTGGCCCTGTCAAACTTAATTGGAAACACATGTCTCTGTGCCCCACCTCCTCCTCCTCCTCCTCCTCCCTGGCCCTCAAGGCTGGGAAATGTTTTTTGTCTGCTTCTTTGCAGCTCAGAATCTGAGGAACTTAACCTTCCAGCAAACATCATGCCGGGCAAAATTGCAGATCTTCCAAGCATCTGCCTTTTACTGCTCTTACCTGCCTCAGCCATGTCCTGCCCCAGTCGCTGCTTGTGTTTCAGGACTACAGTAAGATGCATGCATTTGATGCTGGAAACCGTCCCTGAAGTCCCACCGCAGACTAACATCTTGTAAGTAGCAGTCTTATCTGGGGTTGTCTCCTCATCTTACGTTACCTGATCAAAGTGTGTGCAGCTCAAGTAGTGGGTGCCTCGAAAGCTGGCCTGGGAATCCAGAAGGCCTGGGTTCAAATTCCGCCTCTGCCACAGACTCACCGTGTGGCCTTGTGCAAATTACTGTCTCTTGGCTTCAGTTCTTTGGCTGTTGTTTTTACGGTTTTGATGGCTTTAAGTTTTGTATACTTTTTAAGTGTTTACTGTTTTTAACTTTTGTAAACCGCCCAGAGAGCTTCCGCTATGGGGCAGTAAATAAACGTAATAAATAAATAACAGCAATCTACCTTGCAGAGTTGTTGTGGCGTTCTAAGTTCAGAACGTTTTGAAAATTGGGAATGCCACATTATTATGGTCTCCATATATACGTGTGTGTGTGTGTGTGTGTGTGTGTAGTGCACACAGGTTTTGCATTGTATGCCACCTTGGGTTGGTGTTGCTGCTGCTGTTGCAAAAAAAGCAGTTTGTAAATCCTGGAAATAGGTAAATGGATTTTTTTTAAAAAATATAGAACCAATCCGACACATGGTACTTGAGCAGCAGAAGAAAAAGGACTTACACTGGCAAGGAACTTGCAGTTTGCCATTTGATATGAGGAGCGCACTGAGAGGAAGGAGAGAAGCCAGCAAAATAAAGGAAGAATGCGTACAAATGCAGTCACTCATACTGAGATTTCATTATGCTTGGGATATGGAGGTATTTAATGGAAAGTGATGGGAAACTGAGGTTTTGAAAGTCAGTTATTAAATAGTATCAGGCCTTCTGGACTCAGTGTGAATCCGTATGTGACTTGGAATGAGAAATATTTGTCAAATTTCTTCGGTGCATTTGTTTCCTCCTAAGAATTTATGTACGGCGATGTGCCCGCCACAGCCCCGCACTCGTCAGCTGGGCAGGCGGGGTGGTAGACTTACCTTAAGACAAAGTGAGCTGCCCGTTGGGAGCTTCCCCCGTCTCATTTTCTGTGTTTTCTGCTGTGTATGCATGTGTGTTCATAAAAGCTAGATGTTTTCCCTAGAAATAACGCAGCACAGTTGATGGTAGCCTGTCCATTTGAATGCTCTTGCGGAGAACTTCCTGGTGGATTGAGCCCATCATTTTGATCTCTTGTTGAGTCCAATGTTATCAAGGAAATCTTTTTCCTTCTCCAGGCAATGGGAGTCTCTGCAGTGTTTGTGTACAGTATAGAACTCTTTTGCACTTCCAAATACAAATATATGTGCTTACTAAACTTCAGTTTGCACTTTACGTTCCAATTTCCTTAATCTTTGAACTGCAGCCTAGGGTGGAAGTTGAGTGCATGAAACAAAGCTCTTCATTGAAAACTGTCAATAGAAATATATCGGCTTCGGGAACTAGATTTACAGAATTCCTAAATATCCACTGGCTTGGGTGTGATTTCACTCCGTAGAGGAGCCGACGAGACGTCCAGCCAGAGTGGAAAAAAATGGTTTGTGCCTATTTTTAATGGACAAACTGACAAAAACAAGAAAGGAAGGAAGTTCCATTAGCAGGCTGAGACGGAGTTGTAAAGGCAGGGGATGAAAGCAGGGAAAGAAGCAAATTTCTAGCGCCAGCCAACCTCCAACAGAATGAAAATAGGTACACTTGTTTTCAGTTAAATGAACAAAGTGTCCATAGTATAGTAGGGAGGAAGCCAACGGCAGGAGCTATTTCTATGGTGTCTGGCAGCTGGTCTTGCCAAACCGTTTTCTGAAACATTAGCTGTAAAATGCACGTTTCAACCTACCAAGCGTTCTTCCACATGTGCACGGTGTAAATGTTACTATGGTGTTTAAGTCCCATGCATCATCTCTGCCCTTGGATTTTCAGAAGTTCCGAATTTACTATACACACTAGCAAAGCCGTGGGCTCCAGTTCCCTCGTTCTTCCCAGGCACAAGGAAGAACATTTGGGCCAGCCAAAATAGGCCAGGTTGGAGAAGATGCCCCAGTGGGGACTACGAGATAGATGGTTTCAATAGCGCTAGCACATGGACACCCCACTGGAACCGTCCCAGAGTATTATCGTATTCTCTTGTGGTACCCTGAAATCCAAATTGGATGAAGAGAAGTATATACATGTTTTTAAAAAAACTGAATAAACAAACAAATAGGGCATAGTCTCAGCTTAGAGAGAACAACCGTGTGAGGGAACTCTTAGAATATTCCCAAGAATCCTTATTTATTTATTTATTACATTTTTATACCGCCCAATAGCCGAAGCTGTCTGGGCAGTTCACAAAAATTAAAACCATAATAAAACAACCAACAGGTTAAAAACATAAATACAAATCTAAAATGCGCCACCAGAATAAAACCACGCAGCAAAAAATTGATATAAGATTAAAATACAGAGTTGGAACAGTAAAATTTAAATTTAAGTTAAAATTAAGTGTTAAAATACTGAGAGAATAAAAAGGTCTTCAGCTGGCGACGAAAGGAGTACAGTGTAGGCGCCAGGTGGACCTCTTTGGGGAGCTCATTTCACAACCCTCCTCCTAGTAGCCACCTGCCTCACTTCCTTTGGCAGGGGCTCATGGAGAAGGGCCCCTGTGGATGATCTTAAGGTCCGGGCAGGTACGTATGGGAGGAGGCGTTCCTTCAAATAACCTTGCCCCAAACCGTTTAGGGCTTTGAATGTCAATACCAGCACTTTGAATTGGGCCCGGACCTGGACTGGCAGCCAATGAAGTTGTAAAAGGACTGGCGTAATGTAATCTCGCCGGCCAGTCCCTGTTAGTAAACGGAATGCCCTGTTTTGTACCAGCTGAAGCTTCCAGACCGTTTTCAAAGGCAGCCCCACGTATAACGCATTGCAGTAATCCAAATGAGAGGTGATCAGAGCATGGATAACTGTAGCTAGGCTAGGGTGACCAACTGTCAGGATTTCCCCGGATTTGTCCTGGTTTTTGTTCTTTCCATAGTGTTAGGGGGGATTTTCTATAATTTTCAATCATGTCCTGGAATGACACACCTTCCCCTTTAAAGCTGCCATTAGCATGGCAGGAGGGAATGACATGCTTTCTTGAGGCACATCATTCCCCCACCCCGAGCTCCAATTGAGGTCTTAAAGGGGAAAGTGGGTCATTCGTGGACATTATAGAAAAGGCCCCAATTGGAGTGGATGGTGGTGGTGCAGAATGAAATCCTTTCCCCTCCTCCACTCCAATCGGGTTCTTTAAGGTGGCGGGGGAATAACGTACTTTTTGCAGGACTCAGAAAGCTGCTTCCCCACACACACACACTAGGTGTCCTCTTTTTTGGTTTCCCAAATATGGTCACCCTAAGCTAGGCTATCTTTGTCCTTTGTGTCATGCAGCCATTCTGTGGTTGATGCTTTCTGGTAGGGTGACCATATTTTGGAAACCAAAAAGGAGGACAACATGGTCGCCCCCAAGGGGGCGTGTCCAGTACCAAG
This sequence comes from Elgaria multicarinata webbii, assembly GCF_023053635.1. NCBI lineage: Eukaryota > Metazoa > Chordata > Lepidosauria > Squamata > Anguidae > Elgaria > Elgaria multicarinata. The sequence continues at coordinate 210,503,207 of NC_086171.1, read as the reverse complement.
GGGGCATGCCCACCCGAACATAGCCTTGGCCACATGTCTGATTTTACAGCACACATTTAAGACAAATCTGTTCTACATAACATCTTAATGTTAAAATCACTGAAATAAAGAACAAGTGAGAGATTCAATGTATCTGAAATTAACTTCACTCACTCCTACTTTTGTAGGTTTTGCTGTACTTTGAAGCTTTTGCTGTACTCTGTGTGTTACATTCTCCCCTTCCCTCAAATATCTTTTCTGACTGTATCTTCACTCATTGCAAGCTGCTGTTGTTGTTAACAGGGTTTGCTACTGCCCCCAGATCTGTTTCAAATTTGGTACGGCTAAAGCTCTACCTAAAAGCTTTCATGGTGCCAACTTTCAGCTCTTTATCTTTAAAAATGACAGTTTTAAAAATAATAATTTTAAAACCTCATTTTTTAAAAAATTCCTAAAAAATCAATGGATGAACAGATCTGTTTCACATTTGGTGTGGCTAAAGCTCTACCTAAATCCTATCATGGTACAAAGTTTCATCTCTTTATCTTTAAAAATGATGATTTTAAAAATAATAATTTTAAAACAATTTTTTAAAAAATCCTAAAAAATCAATGGATGAACGGATCTGTTTCAAATTTCATGTGGCTAAAGCTCTACTTAAATCCTATCATGATACAAAGTTTCATCTCTTTAACTTTAAAAATGACGATTTTAAAAATAATAATTTTAAAACCTCAATTTTTAAAAAATTCATAAAGGATCAGTGGATGATCAGTGGATGAACGGATCTGTTTCAAATTTGGTGTGGCTAAAGCTCTACCTAAATCCTTTCGTGATGCAAAGTTTCATCTCTTTATCTTTAAAAATTATGATTTAAAAAATAATAATTTTAAAACCTCAATTTTAAAAAAATTTCTAAAAAATCAATGGATGAACGGATCTGTTTCAAATTTGGTATGACTAAAACCCTTCCTAAGAGCTACCATTGTGCCAAGTTTCATGGCTTTATCTTAAAAAATGACAGAGTTATAAGCATTTTTGTTAATTCCCATTAGAGCTGCTCTTTGGAAAAAATCCGGATTTCCCCTCCCCCTCCCGGATTTGCCATCAAAAACCCGGGCAAATCCGGTCATATGGTCACCCTACTTTCTGGTAGAGGTTGCTTGACAGTCAAGTCATTGTGGAAAACATAGAAAGTGTGCAATCCCCTGTCCTCTGTTCTGGTAACACACACACACACACTTTTGACTTGGATTACTTTTTTTATCTGGACATTTCTGGGACACCTTGGACTCTGGGAGAGCTGCCCTCTAACATACATCTCGGTTTGCAGGATCTCTGATTTGGACAGGTAGCTGTAATATTCCTTTCCCCTTAAGGTTTGGACTATGCTGCTATATAGCTGGAAGCTTTAAGAATTGCATTTAACTCATTTGGACTGGTGAGAATTTAAGTAGTGCTAAGTAACAATCCAAATTGCCTGCTAGTTTGGCCTACAATATAGCTTTCCTAATAACAGTGTGTGTGTTTTTATAGGCCTCAGCAAGAGTTGAACTGTAGTTTACTTTGCCTGATATATTATTTGCATGTAACAGTGAAACCACTTCGTGGTTCATGATTGTAATTTTAATAAATAATAATAATACATTTATTTCTTACCCACCTCTCCATTTTGATCGAGGCAGGGAACAACAGCAAATATAAAATACATAAAACACTGATTAAAAATATAGTATACATTTTTAAAACTTCATAAAAAACATCCTAAAAACATCCTAAAAAGCATCCTAATGATTTCCTCTGTAATCATTACATGTTTCACATTTTAGTTCTGCGTGTGATGCTCTTTTGCATTTGCTTTTCTCTGTAAAACATGCACGTCTTAAAACACACAGAGACACCTCCGGCACTCATTTTAAATTGTTCCTGAGCCAGTTATGATTATTTAATATTTCATAGCCACCATTCAAGACTGTAGTCTTCCCCTTGACTTATTTATTCATTTGTGGTATTGATATACCGCTGAATATATTATCATTACATTCCATGCTTATCCCTCCCCATTCCTGCCTCTTGTGGCTGGAAAAAGTTCAGGTCCTGGCTTCCATATCTAAATAAAGCCGTTCATCCTTGATAATGAAATCCGCCCCACTTCATCCCAACTTCAGAAAGCGGTGTGAAAGGAGTGGGGGGGGGGGGGGTGGACCAAAAGGACAGATAAGTCAGCTCCGAAAATATGTGATGGATGATAGCGATCCTCTTTTGGCTGCGGCCTGCTCTCCTGGAGCACAGCAGCCCAGATGTCATCTGGTGGGATGGAGCCAATGGCTCGGAAAAAGCAACAGCTGTGGACCATTTGTTCAGCAACGTTGGGACCAAAAAGGACTTTTGGCGGTTTCTTCTGCGGTGCAGTTTTGAAGTTTAGCTTTTTAGAAATATGGCAAGGAGCAAAGCAGAGGAGGGGAAATCTTCCCGAAACTCGGAGTGGCGGCTCTTGTGTGTCCTGTAATTTGTTCTCTCGTATGTTATATATGGAAATAGATTATACATGCCTCTGCAACACCTATGTGTGATCATTATTCCATGCAGAATAATGTGCACAGAAACCTGATTTACTGTTAGGCAGGATCTACATTACTGCTTTAAAATGGTTTATATAACAGTAGTGACAACTGTTGAGGCCCAGGACACACTCCATATACAGTTTTCAAAACGTTTTCAAAGTGTTATATCCTGCTTGGTGTAGATCTGCCCCTAGTTGTGTATCATGTTCTTCCTCCAATGAGAAGAAGGCAATGCATATGGTTCTTGCATCCTTGCGACAATCCTGGGATGCAGACTAGGCTGAGATATAGCGAGTGGTCCAAGGTAATCCAGTGAATGTCATGACTGAGCAGGGATTTGAACCTGGGACTCCCCAGTTTTAGTCCAACACTCTAAACACTATTGTGCAATCTTCTTCCCAGCCACCTACACATCTTTATTTTATTTATTTATTTTGAGAATATATGAATCTAAGGAGAGAACAGAAGAGTGCTTCATCACCCATGGCTGAAACTTACTGGATTGCTTTTTTTATTATTATTTATGAAAACATTTTAAATTGCCCTTCGTTTTAATTGTACATGCATAATTAAAATAATATGCAATGCAATAAAAACGCTCGAAAAAACATCATCACCATCATCAAAATCCAAGCCAACAGCAAATACTATACAATAGAACCAATCAACCAATTAAAAAAACTGGACAAAAAAAAAGGTTTTGAGCTGAAGCCAAAACAATTGCCCTGTTGGCACCTCTGGGGACAGGGGAGGGGATCCAGAATTCTGGTGCCACCACCGAGAAGGCTCTCTCCATCATTGACACCACAATTCAAGAAGGATGCAGACAAGCTGGAGCAAGTTCAGAGGAGGGCAACCAGGATGATCAGGGGTCTGGAAACAAAGCCCTATGAAGAGACACTGAAACAACTGGGCATGTTTAGCCTGGAGAAGAGAAGATTGAGGGGAGACATGATAGCACTCTTCAAAGGTTGTCACACAGAGGAGGGCCAGGATCTCTTCTCAATCCTCCCAGAGTGCAGGACACGGAATAACGGGCTCAAGTTACAGGAAGCCAGATTCCGGCTGGATATCAGGAAAAACTTGCTGACTGTTAGAGCAGTACGACAATGGAATCAGTTACCTAGGGAGGTTGTGGGCTCTCCCACACTAGAGGCCTTCAAGAGGCAGCTTGACAACCATCTGTCAGGGATGCTTTAGGGTGGATTCCTGCATTGAGCAGGGGGTTGAACTCAATGGCCTTGTAGGCCCCTTCCAACTCTGCTATTCTATGATTCTATGACATAAAATGTACCTAAGGTATTTGGAGAAGAGCCTCTCCAAGATGACCCCAGGATCTATGCCAGCCTTCTCCAGCCTAGAGGCTTCCAGATGTGTTGGACTACAACTCCCATTACCCCCAGCCATGCTGGCTGGGGATGAAGGGATTTGTAGTCCAACATATCTGAGGTCCCCAGGCTGGGGAAGGCTGATCTGTATTCTCTTGTTACCCCTTTCTAAGTTTTGGTCGCATTCTGTTAATTTATAAGTGACTTGAGTCCTATAGCTGCCTCCCATTTATAGCTAGCCAGAGAGGAGATAGATATTAGATATTCTAGCGATTGGTGTGGGGGGAACAGATGGTGTTTTCTTTTCTTTTTTTGTTATAATTTTTATTAACACAAATTAAAATATATCAACATCACATTAAAACAATCAATCAAAAAGAAAAAGAGGGGGGTAAAGGGGGAAAAAAGAAAAAAAATACATAGATTTGATCAACTGTTAACATTTGTAATTTATCATTATTCATAATCAAACAATACAATTGCTCCCGTTCACCCTTTGGGATCTATTCCTGCTTCCAAAATCTCATTAGTTCTTCTGGTGGTGGTTTTCCACTTCCCTTAGAGAACACATATACCAGGAACTGTTTCCAAATTCCCTCAAATTCACTCGTATTTGTTATGCCTCTTCTTACTTTTATATTACATGTCAATTTATCATTAATGGCAATATCCCAAATTTCCTTATACCATTCTTCAATACAATAATCTCCTTGAACCTTCCAGTTCCTAGATATAATTAATCTCGCTGCTGTCAGCAAATTTATCAATTCTTTAATTTCTTTATTACACTTTAAATCTCCATATAATGATAGTAATGCCACACTAGGTGTCTCATCCATCATTTTTCCAACAATTTCTTTTATCTCATTAAACACCATTTTCCACAATTTTTGTACATATTCGCATTCCCACCACATATGTAAATACGTTCCTTTTCCCCCACAACCTCTCCAACAATTTGCTGAGTACCACTTATTTATCTTATTTAATCTCACTGGGGTTAGATACCACCTCCATATAGTTTTATAATAATTTTCTTTAATTCTCACCGACATGTTTCTCAACACTCTTTGTCTCCATATTCCCTCCCAACTCTGTTGCCCTATCTGTACCATCAAATCTGTTTCCCAAACCAACAGATGGTGTTTTCGAAAGTGCAAAAATCTTTTCTGATAAACCGGGTTCCTCCTTTCAGTATAGATTTCTTGTTAACTGTTGAGCATTAATATCACCAGTTAACAAAACTTACCTTTTACTTTCACCAAACCCATTATGAATAAGATTTATGTCATTTCAATAGGTCGTTCAATATAGGGCAGGCATTACTGTTTGCCTTTCCTTGTAATTGTTTGAGTGGTGTACTTCTGTACTTCGTTTCCATAGCATCTTATGCTTGCATCGAAAAACCCTGATAAAGTTAAGAACATAAGAAGAGCCACACTGGATCAGACCAAGGGTCCATCTAGTCCAGCATTCTGTTCACACAGTGGCCGACCAGCTGTCAACCAGGGAACCACAAGCAGGACATGAGTGCAACAGCACCCTCCCACCCATGTTCCCCAGCAACTGGTATATATACTGGAGGTAGCAGATAACCATCAGGACTAGTAGCCATGGAGAGCCTTCTCCTCCTGGAATTGATCCAACCCCTTTTTGAAGCCATCCAAATTGGTGGTCATCACTACATCTTGTGGTTGTGAATGCCATAGTTTGACTATGCGCTGAGTGAAGAAGTGCTTCCTCTTGTCTAATTTTTGTGAACCGCCCAGAGAGCTCCGGCTATTGGGCGGTATAGAAATGTAATAAATAAATAAATAAATATCTGTCCTGAATCTCCCACCAATCAGCTTCATGGGAGGATGACCCCATTGGGTTCTAGTATTACGGGAGAGGGAGAAAAATATTATTTGTGGGGAGAGAGGAGGCAAATATATACTACACATTTCTATTAGTTTTCACAATTGTCATGGTCACAACCTCCCCCCAACGGTTTGGCAGGGATGCTGAAAATGTTCAGTTATATAGGTTCTTGAAATTATTCTTCTCTTCTGTGGCCTATCTTGATCTTTATCCACAGCCGAGGGCAATACCTCTGCTTTATGTGGCAAACAGAACCTAAGAAGAGCCCTGATGCTGGATCAGACCAAGGGTCCATCTAGTCCAGCACTCTGTTCACATAGTGGCCAACCAGCCATCGGCCAAGGGTGAACAAGCAGGCCATGGTGCAACAACACCCTCCCACCCATGTTCCCCAGCAACTGGTGCATGCAGGCTTACTGCCTCGAATACTGGAGATAGCACACAACCATCAGGGCTAGTAGCCATTGATAGCCTTCTCCTCCAGGAATTTATCCAACCCCCTTTTAAAGCCATCCAAATTGGTAGCCATCACAACATCTTGTGGTAGTGAGTTCCATCATTTAACTATGCGCTGTGTGAAGAAGTCCTTCCTTTTATTTGTCTGGATCTCCCACCTATCAGCTTCATTGGATAACCCCATTGGGTTCTAGTATTTTGAGAGAAGCAGCAAGAACTGTTCTTTGTTTATAGGATTTACGTTCCACCATTCAAAACTTTCCCAGGGTGGCTTACCCAAAGTGTCTCACAATATGATCCAAACAAACATATCTATGAATTCTCATTGGCCACTTCCCAGCTGTAGAAATGGCTTCCTGTGAAGGTCCAACAGACCGTGACCCAGAAACTGTTTCACACATGACCTGGAAGGCCACAAACGAAAGTGCACACATGACTTTTACATCTCTTTCCAGGCTCCTGGGTTCCCATGAAGGAGGGGAATTTGTGCAATATCCCCTTTGGTTACCATCTTATTGATTTGTAATCTGCTTTGAAGCCAAGGTTGGCTCCCAAAGCAGCTTAGTATTGTGATCCACAAAGATCACAATACTGCTTTAGGGATACCTGTGGAAGAATTTATGGCAGTCTTTTCTGGGCCAGAGAAAGGAGGCAGCAGGAGCCACAGATGAATTCAGGGTTTGGCGGCTGATGGTATTTATTTATTTATTTATTTATTACATTTTTATACCGCCCAATAGCCAAAGCTCTCTGGGCAGTTCACAAAAAGATGTCATGCCGGCCTGCAGAAAGAGCTGGTGGATCCAGTGTCAGTGGGGGAGTAAATCCACTCCGGCTTTTAGTCAAAACCAGTCAGAACTTTAAAGGAGCTATCGAAGGTGCACCTTGGAGAGCTCCTTTAGAGTTCTGACTGAAACCCGGAGCGGATTCACCGTCCCTCTGACATCGGAGCCACCAGCCTCCACTAGCCCCTTCCTGTGATCATTCAGTCTAAAAACAACCCTCCTGGGTGAATCCTTTTTAGTCCCATTTTACAGATAGGGAATTGAGGCTGTGTGATTGCAGCCAGACTGCCCACAATGACGCTCACCCAACCTTCTCGGTTGGATCTCACTGTGACCAAACGTCTCCTCCGTTTTCATAACCTTTGTTTGGTCTTGCTTTATTACCACAAAGTACAGAAAAGTTTTTACTTTGAAATAATCCATTCACGGTTGTGGAATCAGAGCTTCAAATCTGGCAGTGAGCCTTCTTACAAGATCTGGGCCCTTGTTTGGCTCAGACAGGCATTTTAATTAAAATCAGGTTTCTCTCCTGTTGTTCAACCTGAGCATTAAACAAACCAGATATAAGGGGGCAGAAGAGGGAGAGGAAGGCAGTTCGCATCGCTTAGGAAGTCTTTCACATATTTACTTATTTGCGTTCAGCGTTCGCCCTGGCCAGCCCCAGGAGGTTCAGGCTTGCAACACCTTACAATGAGACTGATGTAAGACTGAGCCTGTTCTGTCTGTCACAGCGGGCTCGTTCGCACATCATGGTGACTGCCAAATCATGAGATCATTAATCAACTCACAATTTGCCAGGGACTCACAGAGAATGTGGATTTTTCATGAGCTGTTTCCAGTTTGGAGAACAGTCTACCCCATTGGGAGTTTTTGTGTGTGACGTGCAAACCTGTGCACTCCCAAAAGCAAATCGCAGATTAACTCTGGGTTGTTTAACCCATAAAGAACTGAGATTGTCCAGTTAATTAACTCAGATTTGCCACCATGACATGCAAAGTGGGTCAGTGCAACAGAGAAATAGAACCCAGGGCAGGGCTATGCAGTTAAGGCTGGTTTGGTTCTCAACGGCTCCCATTCAGTACTATTGGATCAAGGAAATGCGCTGTAATTTGAACATAGTTGGGAGGGGGCAAACCCAATGTTACCTGCAACATACTTCTTTCTTTACAATGGAATGGCTACCATTCATTCCAATGGGGAACGTGATATGGTTAGGGTGACCATATGAAAAGGAGGACAGGGCTCCTGCATCTTTAACAGTTGCATAGAAAAGGGAATTTCAGCAGGTGTCATTTGTATATATGGAGAACGTGGTGAAATCTCCTCTTCATCACAGCAGTTAAAGATGCAGGAGCTATACTAGAGTGACCAGATTTAAAAGAGGGCAGCTTTAACTGTTGTGATGAAGAGGAAATTCCACCAGGTTCTCCATATATACAAATGACACCTGCTGAAATTCCCTTTTCTATGCAACTGTTAAAGATGCAGGAGCCCTGTCCTCCTTTTCATAGGGTCACCCTAGATATGGTGGACTGGAGGACCATGTGACTGTGGGGATGAAAGATGCCCATCACCCCCGATTCTGGCTAGCCTGGCCATCACAGACAGGTTTGCTGTCAATAGGCCTCCACTTCCTGAAGACAGTTTTCCCCAAAACAGGAGCAGCATTCAGAAGGCGAAAGGCAAGCACAAAGCAGATCAATTAGCCACATAGCCAGTTCCTGGGCCCACAGGTGGGTTTCAGCTTTGCTGCGAAAGCTTGGGCGGCAAAAGGGTCCAACCCCAGCCCTCGAAAAAGGTGCATGCCTGCGAGTGCAGTATGATCTTTGCATGGCTCCCCATAGCCTGTCACCCCAGTGATTCTTCTCCCATCCTGCCTCATTTCTAGTACCAGAGCTTCTGTGTGGCAGGGCATGCATTGCATAGCCATCTCTTAATGAAATCCAACAGAATGAAATTTAATAGAGGTAAATGCCAAGTTCTACACCTAGGAAAAAGAAACCCAATGCACAGTTACAAGATGGGGGATACTTGGCTCAGCAACACTACAAGCGAGAAGGATCTTGGAATTGTTGTAGATCACAAGCTGAATATGAGCCAAGAGTGTGATGTGGCTGCAAGAAAAGCAAATGCTATTTTGGACTGCATTAATAGAAGTATAGTTTCTAAATCAGGCGAGGTACTGGTTCCCCTCTATTCAGCACTGGTTAGGCCTCATCTTGACTACTGTATCCAGTTCTGGGCACCACACTTCAGGAAGGATGGAGACAAGCTGGAGCGTGTTCACAGGAGGGCAATGAGGATGATCAGGGGTCTGGAAACAAAGCCCCATGAGGAGAGACTGAAAGAACTGGGCATGTTTAGCCTGGAGAAGAGAAGATTGAGGGGAGACATGATAGCACTCTTCAAATACTTGAAAAGTTGTGACACAGAGAAGGGCCAGAATCTCTTCTCGATCATCCCAGAGTGCAGGACACGGAATAATGGGCTCAAGTTACAGGAAGCCAGATTCTGGGTGGACATCAGGAAAAACTTCCTAACTGTTAGAGCAGTACGACAATGGAACCAGTTACTTAGGGAGGTCATGGGCTCTCCCATACTAGAGGCCTTCAAGAGGCAGCTGGACAGCCATCTGTCAGGGATGCTTTAAGGTGGATTCTTGCAATGAGCAGGGGGTTGGACTCGATGGCCTTAAGAAGCCCCTTCCAAATCTATAGTTCTATGATTCCCTGTGTTTTCTCAAAGGCGATGCCTTTCACAATTTTCGTGCTGTGCAAGAAAAAGACAAAAGCAGGTAGTAACTCCAGCTCCTCTTTTGTATGGTGTGGAGTGAGAATAGCGTACCTGCTTCGGCTACTGGGGGAGAATAGGAATGAAATTATTTAAATAAATAGTAGTATGCACAGTGCATCCCTTTGCAACCACAAGCCAATGCTAGTTAAGATTAAAGATTATCCAGGTCAAAGGTGCAGAGGGACTGGGGGCTTCTGACCAGCCCAATTTCTACATGCCCCCTTCCATTCACCATGGCGGTTACCACCAACTTCTAAATTGCCCCCTTTCACTGTTGCCTTTAGCAGCCCTTTGATCTGCAGCAACCAGAAGCTTATCCAAAACAATGTATTCAAACTGTGAAAACGTTCACCTGTTGGCTTTTGCATTTCAAATGCCCATTAAAAAGCACACAGCGGGCCAACCCAACGCTAGGGTGACCATATGGAAAGGAGGACAGGGCTCCTGTATCTTTAACAGTTGTGTAGGAGAAGCCCTGCCCTCTTGACCAGGTACAAAAGAGGGCAGGGCTCCTGCAACTGTAACTTGTAATGAGGAGGGACTTCCACCAGGTGCTGCATGCAAATGACACCTGCTGAAATCCCTCTTTCAATACAATTGTTAAAAATACAGGAGCCTTGTCCTCCTTTTCATAGGGTCACCCCACCCAACACCTCAGCTGAGTTCGGACAACACGCTAATCAAGGGTTGTTTCCCATTCTGTTCCTATTACCTCCCCCCACCCCACCCCAGTTGATTAGCGTGTTGTCCGAACTCAGCCCTCCTCTCGCCGCAGGTAACTTGGAAGTCTTGCAGACTACTTTCCCCCAGATACTTTGGACTTCAACTCCCAGCATTCCTGACCCATTAGCCCAAGCGCATGCGCTCACACTTCCGGAATTGAGTGCTGCAATATAGTGCGTGGCCTATAGAGGGCGCAGGACTGAAAACACCCCACCCACCTCCCTCCGCCCAGGCTGCTTATCATAGAGGGCGTAAGCCCACTGCAATCTTTATCTACACTTCCGGTATTAAAGTGAACTGTTTGCAACCCTATTGAGAGTGGAAGGCAGATCGGCCCGTAGAGGTCATAAAGTCTCCCTATGTGAAGGGCTTCCACAATAGCGATCTCAAGCAAAAAGCAACAGCTCATCTATAGAGGAATAAAACTGTATCGAATGGCAACCTGAATTGTTAGGGAGGCTCTATATAACTACGGTGTGTTGATCTGTTTCCTTCAACCTTGCATCAGCGGGGAGGCTTCATTTGCATGTGTTGCACCCATGATGCATTGCGTGGAAGTTAGACTCGCTTCCTCCGCGTGTATTTTTTGACATTTCTGGTTAACATTAAGGGTCTGGCTCTGAAATCCCGCAGGGAAACGTTTGACCGCGTGTTCTTTTCCACGCGCTGCAAAGCGTTCCCACTCAAGCCGGAGTGACACCGTAACCTTTCTAATGGTCGCTGCTCTTGTGGCCGTCCTCGTTGAGACGGGAGCTGTATACTCTGGTTTCTCTTCAGATCGTATAAATCTTTCGCCTTTTACTAAAGATTTCCGTGGAGAGGAACATTTATGAGTTTTCAACTAATTTTTTGAGGCCCTGCTTCGGCAGGGCTACTTTTCACTGGTTAAAAAACAGATACAAATTTACATTTATTTCCCATGTTCGCTGCATATGTTATGTTAGAACAAGGATGTATCTCTCAACCTCAGTTCATCAAACTTTCTGGGACAGCCTTCCTCAACCTGGGGCACTCCAGATGTGCTGGACTACAACTCCCAGAATGCCCCAGCCAGCTGGCTGGGGCATTCTGGGAGATGCAGTCCAACACACCTGGAGCGCCCCAGGTTGAGGAAGGCTGCTCTGGGAGTTTGAATACAAAACATCTGGACCACAGCAGCTTGTGGAATTACTAGTACAAATACTCTTTAACCCTTAAAAACAAGAACCCAAACAAAAAAATCTCTTATAGCTCAAAGAACAGCCTTGTTTGATGGTTAGAACTCCCATTGAACACTGATTTTAGTTGCTTTTAATACTCTTGTTTTATGTTTGAAGTAAAAAAAATTATAGTTATTCCATTGCATTTCAATTTTATCCCAATGTGGCTGTCATGACGTGGGGTGTAAAGAACAGGATATAAAGTTGTACTAACAAGAAAAATGCTAAAAATAATTAGTCTGTCTCTCCTAAAGGCCAGAACTAAGTCACTTAGAACTTTAAAAATAAAAAAGCACTTTCAATTTAGTATGTAAAAAAGTCAGGAGCAAGTGCAGATATCAAAAGTACTGGCATAGTATGAACATGTTGTTCTGTACCAGCTGTACTGTTTTGGGGGTAACTGTGGTTTCCAGATCATTTTTAAAGACAGCCCCAGATATAACACATTACAATAACCCAAACAGGACATTACCAGACTATGAATAACTGTCCAGATAGGATTGTAGTTGGCATGTCAGTCTAAAGACAAATTCTGACTTTTCTCCAGGTCAGGCTAACTATTGTTGCTGTTCTTACATATACTTTTAAAGAAAGAATCTGTCCACGATTCTTACTATTTATTATTGCTATTTATTTAAAATGAAGGAGGGGGGGGGAAAACACTATGCAAATCCAATGAAAAAGAAGAGATAGTCTCTAGTGTTGGAAAATAGAAAAAGGGTTTTATTTTTTGCTACGTATGTCTTCAGTCTTTAAAAATTGTATTGTTGTAAAGTCCTTTTACAACAATACAATTTTTAAAGATTGAAGACATACATAGAAAAAAATAAAAATCTTTTTCTATTTTCCAACACTAGAGACTATCTCTAGTTAAGCAATTTACATACGACTTCACAGATCTCTCCCCCGCCACAAAAATAGGGGGGATCTCAAAATGTTGAGAAACCATGAATCGCAACCCCCCTCCCATCCTTTTCTCTTCCATACCTCCTCCCCACCTCTACTTGGCAACCATAACAGAGCATTCCTAAGAAATGCTGAGCCCTTTAACGCTCATTAAGTATTCCATTCTACACCTTTCAGATAGGGGCAAATAAAAAAGCATGAAAAGTTCCACATGGAAGAGAAACTCTGCCAAGTACTCTCACCTTTTGGAACTTCACTCACAGCAAACATTCCATACAAGCCAACACAACAAAAGGGCAACAAATCCCCAAGTTCCACAGCTGGGTGTAGCATTTATGGATGTGCAGCTCATTTGTTGTTGAGTGTTAACCCCAGCTTTGATAAGAGTGGATTTTGCAATATAAATCAGTGTAGCGAGAGAGGCAGCATAGTAATATAGGCAATTAACCTACATATCTTGAGTTCCTTGGCCTGCGGCCTGCTTTGACATCGTTCCAATTTCTTCATTTCCCTTAAGCAAGTCACAGCTTTCAGTGCAGCTGCTCACGTGATCATATGCAGGCAGAAAGGGAAGCGAGACTTTGGGGGTGTGTGGATAAAGCTAATTTGGGAGGAGTTCCAGTGTTGTTTGGGTTGAGAGGAAATTAGGGTGGTATCTGTTGTTTCAGTGCAAGCCACTCAAGTGAAAACGTGTCATGAGGTACTTAAATTCAGAAAGAACCCCAGCTGGGCTCCTGTATCTTTAACAGTTGCATAGAAAGGGGGATTTCAGCAGGTGTCATTGGCATGCGTGCAGCACATAGTGAAATTCCCTCTTCATCATAACAGTTAACGCTGCAGGAGCCCTGCCCTCTTTTGTATCAGGTCACTCTAGTATAGCTCCTGCAACTTTAACTGTTGTGATGAAGAGGGAATTTCAGCAGGTACTCCGTGCATGCCAATGACACTTGCTGAAATTCCCTTTTCTATACAACTGTTAAAGACACAGGAGCCCTGTCCTCCTTTCCATATGGTCACCCTAGACAGAGAGCCTGACACGTGCCAAGAGAGGTGCCGTTGGGCACCATGTGGGAGACCCCCTGCCTTCAAGGCCATCGAGTCCAACCCCCTGCTCAATGCAGGAATCCACCCTAAAGCATCCCTGACAGATGGCTGTCCAGCTGCCTCTTGAAGGCCTCTAGTGTGGGAGAGCCCAAAACCTCCCTAGGTAACTGATTCCATTGTCGTACTGCTCTAACAGTCAAGAAGTTTTTCCTGATATCCAGCCTGAATCTGGCTTCCTGTAACTTGAGCCCATTATTCCATGTCCTGCGCTCTGGGAGGATCGAGAAGAGATCCTGGCCCTCCTCTGTGTGACAACCTTTCAAGTATTTGAAGAGTGCTATCATGTCTCCCCTCCATCTTCTCTTCCCCAGACTAAACATGCTCAGTTCTTTCCATCTCTCCTCACAGGGCTTTGTTTCCAGACCCCTGATCATCCTCACTGCATCCAGTGTTAGTCCTAGTTAGCCTAGACCCATTGAAATGAATGGAACACAGGTTAGACTAACGTGGGATACTTGGCCAGGCTATTGTCATGCCATCACCTTGTCTCACTCATAAAATTTTGCAGGGGTTCTAGGGGATGATGTCTTCCACTTGGACCCCTGCCGTGGTTTCACACCACTTCTCCCTTCTTCTCTCTTGCCGTGCAGGAAATCCATTAAGGAGAAAGATACAGATTAGTAGCACAATGCCTTCAAACTGGTAGTGCTAGGGGCCCTCTGTATGGAAGCACCCTTAGTGAATAAAGCTTAATGCCCAGAGTGAGCCCTTCAAAGGAGATTGCCAGAAGCTGTTGGCTTGCTTTATATGAACACAGGATAAGGCGGCAGCACAAATACTGGCCTGTGTTCAGACAACACACTAAGATCAATGCATTCCATTAACCATTTTGTGGTTAAGCTGCATGGTTTAGCGCAGCGGTTCTCAACCTGTGGGTCGTGACCCCTTTGGGGGTCGAACGACCCTTTCACAGGGGTCGCCAAAGACCATCGGAAAACACATATTTCCGATGGTCTTAGGAACAGAGCTACATAATTTTGCTACATAACAGTAGCAAAATTACAGTTATGAAGTAGCAACGAAAATAATTTTATGGTTGGGCTTCACCACAACATGAGGAACTGTATTAAAAGGACGTGGCATTAGGAAAGTTGAGAACCACTGGTTTAGCGTGTTGTCTGAACCAGGCCACTGTCTCCAGAGAGCATTTTGCCAAATCCTTTGGCTCTTAACATGCTTGGTAAACTTGTTCTTCGTCTACTACCACCATGGATGGCAACCAGGATGATCAGGGGTCTGGAAACAAAGCCCTATGAAGAGAGACTGAAAGAACTGGGCATGTTTAGTCTGGAGAAGAGAAGATTGAGGGGAGACGTGAGAGCACTCTTCAAATACTTAAAAGGTTGTCACACAGAGGAGGGCCAGGATCTCTTCTCGATCCTCCCAGAGTGCAGGACACGGAATAACGGGCTCAAGTTAAAGGAAGCCAGATTCCAGCTGGACATCAGGAAAAACTTCCTGACTATTAGAGCAGTGCAACAATGGAATCAGTTACCTAGGGAGGTCGTGGGCTCTCCCACACTAGAGGCCTTCAAGAGGCAGCTGGACAACCATCTGTCAGGGATGCTTTAGGGTAGATTCCTGCATTGAACAGGGGGTTGGACTCGATGGCCTTGTAGGCCCCTTCCAACTCTGCTATTCTATGACTCTATGATTCTATGATCTTGGAACCCAGGTGTGTCTAGCAGACTGAGAGTTCTCTCTTTTTCTTTTCAGAGATTTGCGCTTCAACCGCATCAGAGACATTCAGCCCAGAGCCTTTCGGAATTTGAAGAACCTCAACACGCTGTAAGTGTTTGTGTACGCTTTGCATTTTGGGGGCACCGCCTTACCCAAAATGGGATTGCAGAAAGGGGGATGCTGCTTTGGATCGTCTTGCGGGCTGCTCGAGCCAAACCTGGCAGGGATATCCCCCTCTGGAGATGGTTTTGTGTGGCTTGGCTGGTGCACAAGAGTAGGTTAAGAAGTGGTGTACAGCATGATTTTCAAGCCAGTTTTCATTTTGGCTCTGACCGTGTAAACAGCATCACCTGCTCCATTGTCTTTGGACAAATTTGAATTTGAGTTGGATCCAAGAGTTTAACGAGCTCATGCACTTGGCTTCAGAACCTGCTGGATCCTATTAACATCCTGCATTTCGAGGTCTTTTCAGGATACGGCACAACTGCGGGTGTAAAAATCCCGTGAGGTGTTTGCTTCTTAGGATGTCTCCATTGCATTCAATCAAGAGAGGGGAATTCAGGCGTAGTTGGGTTGCTGGGATGGGTACAACCTTTAGCCGTCAAATTGTTTAATGAATGGGTTTAAAAACTTTCAGTTGACTAAAAAAGCGCTCTAATCAATTGGCAGCAGATTATTTTGTAAAGGGCTCATTATGTCTGTATAAGAACTTTCAGAAACAGAGGTTGCAGCTGCCATCTTCTCTCTCCTCTTCTAAGATGTTTCCCTCTGCAAGGCATCCAAAGAAGACAGATGTGCTTCCCTAAAGCTTTTAAAACTTGATTTCGTTCTGACTTTATACTGCTAGTTTTACCCTACCGTGTGCCTGTTTGGTGCATTCTCTTCCCCTCCTTATTGTTTTATTATGATTTTATTAGAATGTAAGCCTATGCGGCAGGGTCTTACTATTTACTGTTTTACTCTGTACAGCACCATGTACATTGATGGTGCTATATAAATAAATAAATAATAATAATAATAATCACTACTGTCACCAGTAAATATATATAGTATGCAGATTGAATCAATGGGTTATATCAACTTAAACCCATTCAGTGCATCAACTACGTTGGTGGCAAATGCTATTTTGGGCTGCATTAATAGAAGTATAGCTTCCAAATCATGTAAGGTACTAGTTCCTCTCTATTCGGCCCTGGTTAGGCCTCATCTAGAGTATTGCATCCAGTTCTGGGCTCCACAATTCAAGAAGGATGCAGACAAGCTGGAGCGTGTTCAGAGGAGGGCAACCAGGATGATCAGGGGTCTGGAAACAAAGCCCTATGAAGAGAGACTGAAAGAACTGGGCAGGTTTAGCCTGGAGAAGAGAAGATGGAGGGGAGACATGAGAGCACTCTTCAAATACTTAAAAGGTTGTCACACAGAGGAGGGCCAGGATCTCTTCTCGATCCTCCCAGAGTGCAGGACACGGAATAACGGGCTCAAGTTAAAGGAAGCCAGATTCCAACTGGACATCAGGAAAAACTTCCTGACTGTTAGAGCAGTACGACAATGGAATCAGTTACCTAGGGAGGTTGTGGGCTCTCCCACACTAGAGGCCTTCAAGAGGCAGCTGGACAGCCATCTGTCAGGGATGCTTTAAGGTGGATTCCTGCATTGAGCAGGGGGTTGGACTCGATGACCTTGTAGGACCCTTCCAACTCTGCTATTCTATGATTCTATGATTCTATGAACTACGTCTTCTTTAATCACTTGATTGCCCTTGCTCAGGGGTGCATGACCCATGGGGCGCAGGCAGCTTCTGGACACATTATTATTATTATTATTATTATTATTATTATTATTATTATTATCCCACCTTTTTCCCAGTACTGTGACTCAAGGCGGTTTACAAGCTTAAAACATGCACAATTAAAACATATAAATATAAATTACAAAAGTTAAAATAGAATTAAACCTACAGTAAAATTAAAAACATGTTAAAAAGATTTAAAACTGTAACAGGTTAAAAGGGGGAGGGGGGAATCCAATACATTAACACAGGTCCAGTATAGTTCCAAAAGCCTGCTGAAACAAAAATGTTTTTGCCTGCCTCTGAAACTGTAGCACAGAGGGAGCCAGCCTAGCCTCCCTGGGAAGGGAGTTCCAGAGCCTTGGAGCAGCCACCGAGAAGGCCCTCTCCCATGTATCCATCACGCGTGCCTGGGATGTTGGTGGGACTGAGAGAAAGGCCTCCCCAGAAGATCTCAGAGCACGGGCAGGCTCATATGGGAGAATACGGTATTTCAAATAACCTAGAGCCAAGCCATAGAGGGCTTTAATAGGTGATAACCAGCACTTTGAATTGTTCCCAGACACAGACTGGAAGCCAGTGAAGCTGTTTTAACAGGGGAGTTGTCTGCTCCCTGTAACCAGCCCCAGACAACAATCTGGCTGCAGCTCTTTGAACCCGCTGAAGTTTCCAAACAGTCTTCAAAGGCATGGGGATGCAGTTACGGGGATGTAACTACGGCATGTGTCACCGTGGCCAGGTCCGACATCTCATGTGGCCCCCATGCTTCCTGCCACCACCAGATACCCCACATTGTGTGTGGAAGTGCATGTGCAGTCCGCAGGCTGCCTGCTCACACGGGATATGGCCTTGGGGCCAAAGAAAAAGTACATTCCTACCCTAGTTTCTCGGTAACTGCAATGTTTTTCCCTTCCTGATCCTTACAAAATGGTCAGCTGGCAACTGTGGCAATGTGGCAGCACTAAAGCCAACCCTCCACCAGGTAAGGAAGCAGGCGATACCTTGGGAAGAAGACAAGTGGGAAGGAGAAGCAGGTTTCATTTATGTATTTATTTTAAAAGGTTATTTATTTATTTAAATACATCCTCCCAAAGTGGCATACAACAAGGCTTACAACGATAAACGTCATAAAACCTCCATATTTCTATTCTCGGGGCAGCTTACAAAAATGAGGAATAATAATTAATAATAATAATTAATAATAATTAATAATAATAATTTTTAAAGTTTAAATGAGTTGCACAATAGAAACAGTTTGAAGATGGATTAAAACCGCAGAGCAATAAAAATGGAACAAACTCTAACCAGATCTTCAAGCCAGATTAGAACAATTTAAAAAACTGGGTAAATAAATAGAAGACTTGAGTCGAAGGCGGTTGGGCCAAAAAATCTTGCATGGCTAAGCCAAGAACGTTATCATCACCTCTGCTCGCCTGGTGGCATATAATCCAAATGTCGGTGACAATGGTGGAGAGTAATTTTCACCGGATATTAAAATGTCTATGTGGGAACAGATGGTTAATTGTTTCTTTCCACAGTCTAATGGCAGATAATCTAAAATCCTGGCTGGTCCTCTTTGGCTTAATTGACCTGCTTTGTTAGGGTTGTCATGGCAGCCTTGGGAAGATAAGTCCCGGTCCAAGCAAAGAGCTGGCAATCATCCTGGTGCCCATGGAGATCCATCCTCAGGATTCTTTGCAGCCACTCCTGTTTTTCCCCCTTTCAGCTTCGTTGCAAGAGTGATCCAGACTGCAGTCCTAAGAATGCTGCAAAATATAGTTGGGCGCTGCTGTCTTGCCCAGCCTGGTGCCCTCTAAATGTTTTGGACTACGGATCCCACCATCCGTGTCTGTAGGTTATTCTGGGTGGGGCTACTAGCATAGGCGTGCACAGCACATTTCATTAGAGTATGTACCCAGGGATGATTTTTTTTTTAAAGGTGAACATTTATTGAATCCTCAATCATAAAGGACATCATTTTATTCACTTATTTATTAAACACTGTAGACACTGATGCCCTACTCTTCATTCAGCTTGCCTGACCGTGGGAGGGCCATTGCCCAGAGGCCACCAGTGAGGGAGGAAGCAGCAGCCAGGCATCTCTCCACCGTGCCTGGGTCCAGCTCCAGCTGAGAGCCCCCTCCCTCCTGCTACCAAGTGTCTCTGCAGAGGCCACCAGTGAGGGAGGAAGCAGCAGCCAGGCATCTCTCCACCGTGCCTGGGTCCAGCTCCAGCTGAGAGCCCCCTCCCTCCTGCTACCAACTGTCTCTGCAGAGGCCACCAGTGAGGGAGGAAGCAGCAGCCAGGCATCTCTCCACCGTGCCTGGGTCCAGCTCCAGCTGAGAGCCCCCTCCCTCCTGCTACCAACTGTCTCTGCAGAGGCCACCAGTGAGGGAGGAAGCAGCAGCCAGGCATCTCTCCACCGTGCCTGGGTCCAGCTCCAGCTGAGAGCCCCCTCCCTCCTGCTACCAACTGTCTCTGCAGAGGCCACCAGTGAGGGAGGAAGCAGCAGCCAGGCATCTCTCCACCGTGCCTGGGTCCAGCTCCAGCTGAGAGCCCCCTCCCTCCTGCTACCAACTGTCTCTGCAGAGGCCACCAGTGAGGGAGGAAGCAGCAGCCAGGCATCTCTCCACCGTGCCTGGGTCCAGCTCCAGCTGAGAGCCCCCTCCCTCCTGCTGTCAACTGCAACTGCTGAACTTTCCAACTAAGATTGTAGTGCCTGAGTTTGCTTTCCTTTCCCCCCTCCTCCTCCTCCCTCCCAATCCCCTTTCCTTTTGTGTCATGTCTTTTAGATTGTAAGCCTGTGGGCAGGGACTGTCAAGAAATACTTTTGTAAGCCGCCATGAGAGCCTTTTTTGGCTGAATGGCGGCATAAAAATACTTAAATAAATAAATAAATAAATAAATAAATTGCAGCTGCTCAAGCAGAGGCCTAGTGGTCGAAGCTCCTGGCAAAGCAATTCCTTTTTGTTCCTGCTGCTCTTTCGGAGGCAACGGTTCCTCGGTGTGGCCTTTCCGCTGTCTCTGGATCCCTACTCAATGGCCCCTTCAATTCGGCGCTTATCATTTGAGGCATTAGGGTGTTCCTGGGCACACCCGGCACACCCCTTGCTCACGCCTATGGCTACTAGGAATATGTAGTCCATAACATCTAAAAAAAAAAAGGCATGGCCTGGATGTTTTCATGATGAAAATAAAATCAGTACTATGCCTATTGAACAGGCATTGTCGGTGCCCTTGTTAAAATCTTACGTGGGGTGCCGCGTTGCGGTAGGTGAGCCCTAGCAGAAGTGGTCTCAGGAATGACAGAGTGCTTTGCTGTCCTGTTCCAAATGAGCTGGGACATCTATTTGCCAAGGGCAGAGAAACTGTGCCAAAAGATTAGCGTGGAATCTACCCGGAGCCTTTTCCCATGAGCTACGGGGCTGGAAACAGACGCTATGACAACAGATGTGCAAACAGCGCTGAAAGGTAAACAATCCAACGGGCCACGGAAAGGACCTTGCTGTATCTGTCCTGACCTTTTCTGCACCGTCTCGCCAATTTACCTTAATTTGGACCACTGAGTTTGCTGATCTTCCAACCCCGAGGCTGAAAGGCGAACACGTTCCAAGTGACACATTGCAGGAGTGTTCTGCAGCAGCTCGACTGTTCCTGGCAGGGAGCAAAGCACGGACATGAGTCCAAGGGGCCAACTAAGAAGCGACGGCGGCAGACACGGGATCCGATTCTGCTGCGGCTTCCCAAAAGGGGAGCTGCAGCTACGAAGTGGTCGGATTCGGATCAAAGCGACGGTGCTGCGGGATTTAACTCCCAGCCCTGTCTTTTTTCCAGTCGGAATTCCGTCCCCGACTCCAAGCTATTTGGGAAACAGACTAGTACTTTCCAAAGAAGAATATCCTAGGATGCACCTCATCTACTTGCCTCTTCAGACAGCTGACCAGCCTTACCACTAGGGGCAGCCTGGAGCAGTAGGGTCGAACAGACACAGCACTTATTGCAAAAGCTGCAGATGGGTGGAAGAATCCACACACACCAGTTTTGTTAGCGGTGTTTTGACCCAGTTCAGGAATCTCAGACACTGGGCCGACCAGTGCTAAGCGCTGCTGAGGAAGGACTGGGAAGGGATGTCACCTTTAAGGGATCCAGGAGCGGCAGGGGAAGAAGCCACCCCACCCAAACCAGCGACATGATGAGGCCGTCTCTTTTCCCTGGTACCAAGGTGAAGATGGGAAAGGGGCATCCATGATAACAAGTTCCTGTTTTGACTTCGAAGGGCAGCGTTGGGGTCTAAAATGAGATCTTGAGTATTGCGTCCAGTTCTGGGCACCACACTTCAAGAAGGATGCAGATAAGTTAGAGGGGGTTCAGAGGAGGGCAACGAGGATGATCAGCGGTCTGGAAACAAAGCTTCATGAGGAGAGACTGAAAGAACTGGGCATGTTTAGCCTGGAGAAGAGAAGACTGAGGGGAGAGACATGATAGCATTCTTCAAATACTTACTATTTATTTATTTGTTTATTTATTACATTTTTATACCGCCCAATAGCAGAAGCTCTCTGGGCAGTTCACAAAGGTTGTCACACAAAGGAGGGCCAGGATCTCTTCTCGATCATCCCAGAGTGCTGGACACAGAATAATGGGTTCAAGTTACAGGAAGCCAGATTCCGGCTGGACAACAGGAAAAACTTCCTGACTGTTAGAGCAGTACGACAATGGAACCAACGAGCTAGGGAGGTCATGGGCTCTCCCACATTAGAGGCCTTCAAGAGACAGCGGGACAGCCATCTGCCAGGGATGCTTTAAAGTGGATTCCTGCATTGAGCAGGGGGTTGGACTCGATGGCCTTATAGGCCCTTTCCAACTCTACTGTTGTATGATTCTATGATCTATGTATGGCAATTCAGGCCTGCTAGGCTGGGGTTGGACCAGCACTGGCTCCAGGAGCCCTTGAGTAAAATGCTCTCAATGGGCCCTGATCCACCAAACTGCAGTGGCCCATTTACTCTCCCTAGTCTGAAGCCAATCCTCCCCTCTGCCCAGGTCCTCCTCCTCATTCGTTGCTTGCTGCTTCCTCTCTTTCACTGGGACAGAGCAGGTGACAATGGCAAAAGCAGCAGCAACAGGGTGAGGTGGTTCTGATGGACAGCAGCACACACACCCCTACTGAGACATGAGCCTCGGCAGGTTCCCAATGATACCGACCTTTGGTGCCGGCACCTCCATAAGTTGGGGGATTGGTTGTGTCTTCTCAGTAGTGATGAGAGCAAAGCATGTTGCATAGGCTGAGAGTGTTCCTACAGGAGGCTTTTATTGCACACTCATGACTGCTCACTCACCGTAGTTTGTGGGTCCTTTACACGGTCATCATCTTCCAGGGCCTCTCCCGTGCTTTGCAAACATTCTTGCAGTTTTTCCCCACTATCGAGGAAACGTTGGTAATTATTTAGGAATGGTGGAATGAGAGTCTCATGTAATTGCACGGGTCTGCTATATCACAGTGCCATCTAGTGGCTGTATAATGGAACATACAGAAAGTCAGAGAAAGAAAAACTCCAGAAAAAAAGCACATGTAAAGGAGCTGATGTTAAACCCATAAAGAACATGGGCGGGAGGGTGCTGTTGCACCATGTCCTGCTTGTTCATCCCTGGCCGATGGCTGGTTGGCCATTGTGTGAACAGAGTGCTGGACTAGATGGACCCTTGGTCTGATCCAGCATCAGGGCTCTTCTTATGTTCTAATCTGGGAGCAGAACCCTTGGTAAAGGTACAGGATAAAAACCTTATGTAGAAGTGCCTTGAGAGATGCTCTTTATTAGCCTCATGCCCTGATGACATAGCTGCTGAGGCTTACCTTAAACCAGGTCTGCATAACCTGGACTCACCAAGGCAGCTACACAATTTGGCCTGCCAGGCACTTGATAGCTCTTTTCTTTTTTGCAATCTTAAACAGGCAGTAAAAAACCCAGGAGGTCCTGGTGGGATCTCACAAATGGCTGGGTGCAGTATAGTTGGCTAGGTGGATCAGAAGTTATTCAGGCCCTGGCATTGCCCATGGAGAAATCAGGTGCCCGTATTTTAATCTATAAACTTAAGAGTTTCTCAGTATGTTGCCTTCAGGCACAATTTGAGGACAACCCAGCCTCCAGCCTCCACACCAGGCTTAGACTAGAAGAAACCTTGCTGTAGGCCTGGGTTAAGAGCCCCGCTAAGGAAGTGTATATAACTAAGTTAAGTTCCCAGCACCAGCATAGAGCCTGAATTCTATTGTCAAATTTTAACAAGCAGGTAACATGGGCAAATTTAAATGGGTAAAGTGTTGATCCTGTGCTCAGATATATATTTGCCATGCATGTGTAGCATAACGAAAGGATTTCTGGTTTTGAAAACTGTTGGCATGATGTCACTTTTTCAAAGGGCATTTGGTGCTCTGCATTTTCAAACAATGCCAGGGCAATTTCTACAAGCCATTCCATAAGGGCCCCTGCAAAACAGTGTCTATGCGTCTGCGGGTGACGAGGGAGAAGAGAATATTTGCTGGTATCATTCCTATGGTTCGATCTGTATTCAACCCAGGAGGAAATATTGGTACAATGAATTCCTTCTGGGGGAAAAGAATTGTTCTGTTTGCAGGCACAACCCAAATTTTAAGGCGAATTGATTTCCTGATTGATAGCAGCGCTGTCCATCTATGTGTCACTTCACAGCTTTATGGGCAAAGATATACAGATCTCTGCCTCCAAGAAGCATACAGTTCAAAGACTTCAGTCAAACTGTAAATGTGAGCCAGTTGTAACCTCTACAACAGCTTTCAGAAACCGACTGCCCTTCAGAGGTTTTGGATAACAACTCCTGGAATTCCAGACTATTCGTCATGCTGGTGGGGGGTGATGGGAATTGAAGTCCAAAACATCTAGAGGACACGAATTTGGGGAATGCTGTTATACAGGGTCAGACCAAGACAGACAGATGGCAGGCTTGCGAGATCTACTTCATTGGCGGTAGATTTGCAAAGTCCAACTGGAGTCAGATGCAAAATATTAGCTCGGGGGGGGGGTACTCTTAAAATTAAGGAACAAGCATCCTTCTGAGCACATACTTGGCTCAGGAATTTGTTTTTAATAGGAGAACTGACCTTACAGTCTTGTCACACAAAAATCTTTTCCTGGCTCCTCCTCACCCCCCCCCCTTTCCCCCATCTCATCAATCTAAATCAGAAGAGGAAGTTGAGAGTTAGAAACCCTTCGTGATCTACTGCAGATCACCCAGTGATCTACCAGTAAATTCTGGTCTCCCTTCTTCCAACTCCTGGCCTACTTCAATTAAAGCCAATTTTATATGTGTGTTTAGACATACACATACATACATGGCTGGCTGGGGAATGCTGGACATTATAGGAGTTTTTCTGTCTAAACAGGCATAGGATTGCACCCTTAGCCCCTCTCCAAAGCGGAGACATTTCCTAGCTTTGTTGTTGGTTTTTAAACTGGAGAAGGCCAGGATTTTTGAAGGCAGATGGTTGGCTGCTGTGTGAACAGAATGCTTCGCTAGATGGACCCTGGGCCTGATCCTGCATGGCTGTTCTTATGCTCTTATAAACCTGGAACCCTCTGCGGGAAAATCATGTGCTCCAGAACTGAACTTTGGCCTCCTAGTATACTATAATTTATTAATTATGAAAATCAGTTCCAAGGTGTCATGTTTTATTAGTCAGCATGCTTGTTTGTTTTAGTGACCAATTTTGTTGTTGTTGTTGTTATGTTGTGATAACCTTTGTTTGAACAAGAAATGCAGATCTGTTTCATGACTGCAACATGGAGACTGCAGCCCAGTGGCCTCAAAATATCGAATTAATTCGTTGCTTTCTTCCCCCAATTGTCCCACAGGCTTCTGAACAACAACCTAATCAAGCATATTGCACGAAGGTCCTTCGAAGGCCTTGAGAACTTGAAATACCTGTGAGTATCTCTTAATAAGCCTCGTGTGGCGCAGAGCGGTAAAGCAGCAGTTTCTGCAGCTGAAACGCTCCCCACAGCCTGAGTTCGATCCCAGCGGAAGCTGGTTTCAGGCAGCTGGCTCGGGTCGACTCAGCCTTCCATCCTCCCGAGGTCGGTAAAATGAGTACCCAGTTAGCTGGGGGAAAGGCAATCACGGCCAGGGAAGGCAACTGCAAACCACCCCGCTATAAGGCCTGCCAAGAAAATGTCAGTGAAAGCTGGCATCCCTCCAAGAGTCAGTAATGACTCAGTGCTTGCACGAGAGGGTCCTTTCCTTTTCCTTCCACCTCTTAATACCCAATACGTCATCATTTTCTAAGCCACCCTTTCTTGACCTGACGCTCTCCAGGTGTTGGATTGCAGCACCCATCATTGCTTATCCTTCAGGCTTGACTGACAAGTCCTGGATACTCTATTGTAATTTAAACAAGGAGGGGGTTGGAGGTTGTTGGGTTGAGGGTGGGGTTTGTTTTTTACTGGCAATAGATTGCTAGTGATAGCAGTGCAAAGTAGCTCCATCCTTATGTACTCGTGCTGTTGCCCACCAGGATTCTTTTTATGATTTTTCTCTTCTTTTTCTCTCTCCCTCTCTCTTTGCAAAGCTACCTTTACAAGAATGAAATTCAAAGCATCCAGCAAAATGCATTCAAGGGACTTCATTCTCTGGAACAGCTGTAAGTTGGCAGAGCTTTTGTGTTGGAAATTGCATAGAGAGACAGATGGAATTTAGCCTCTGGATTTTAGCCAGTCCCGCAAGACACTGACTGCGAGCTCTTTTCAGGATCCATGGAGACCTGAGAGCGCTATCAGTATAAATCAGTGAGATGTGCAACTAAATGTTGCAGCATGGAGTGCGCCGTCTTTAAGATCCTTGCCGCTCCATTCCTCTCCCTCTCCC
Organism: Elgaria multicarinata webbii; assembly: GCF_023053635.1. NCBI lineage: Eukaryota > Metazoa > Chordata > Lepidosauria > Squamata > Anguidae > Elgaria > Elgaria multicarinata. The sequence goes on along the minus strand of NC_086171.1, from coordinate 210,477,146 downwards.
ACGTTTTCCATGTTCTCCCACAACAGTCAGAATTCCATTCTCACTGAGCATGCTCAGTCCTCTCTTGTGCATGGGTAGTGCTGTTTTGGCTACATAGAGAACTGACATCCCTGGGAGTGTATCGATGATGATGTGAATATGGCCAACTACAGAAGAGAGGGGGAAATGGGGATTGTGGCATTACACCCCACAAGTCAGTTCCCAAATGTATGTCTGGAGATTGTAAGTCTGGGGTTTTTAGAATGTTGGCCTGAGTGGGCGGAGTTAGAATGTCTGGGGAGGGGGAGGAGTAATATATAAGGGAAGGACTGAGGGGATTGAGCAGAGACTTTTTAGGTCCTCTTAGGCCACAGCTAGACCTAAGGTTTATCCTGGGATCATCCAGGGTTCGCCCCTGCCTGAGCACTGGATCCCCTGTGTGTCACCTAGATGAACAGGTTTGACCCCTGGACGATCCAGGGATAAACCTTAGGTCTAGCCATGGCCTTAGAGTCTTTAGCGCTCTCTGTGCATTAGCTCTTGGTGTTTAGAGTACTTGGGTCTGGAGAGTTTGAGGTTGGTTCAGTGTAGAGAGTGGTGTCCTTGGAGTGTGGTGTGCACATAGTTGATGTATATTAAACAATACAGATAATAAAGAAAGCTCAAGGGTGATTGTGTGAGAGAAAGGAGAGCGCGTATGTGAATGGGTGAAAGGATTGGATGAAAGGTTACAAAAAGGTTTTTAAATGTTTTATTTGAAACAAAGCTTGGGGGGATCCGCACGTCATACCCAGAGCGCTTCTATGCGACCCCAGTGCACCCCAAAAACGATCGTCTAACTTGCCTGTAAAAGAAACAAGGAAGACGCGTCCTTACCGGCGCCGCCGGCGCCACCCACCTCCCTCCTCGCTGGCCGGTGAGGAGAGCTCGACGGAGGGGGCACGACTCCGCTGCCGGCTCCGGCGCCCCTTTCAGAGGGGCGGGTGCCGGCTCCGGGAGACAGGAAGAAGGAATAGGAAAGGGAGAAGCGAACGGTGTGTTGGTGTGTGGGTCTCCACCTTGAGAGACACGTCTCTTTTCTAACCCGAGCCGCCGCCATTATCCCTTCCCCCTCAGCCTTTGGTGGGGGCGGCGGGGGCAGCGGTGGGGTGGGGTGGGGTGGGGTGGGGAAGAGACCTGGCAGCTTTTGGTCCTTTGAGGAAGGGAAACAAGCGGGAAATCAGCCGCTCTTCTGTGCCCTCTTCGCTCTCTCGCCGGCGCGCACTTTCCTTTTTCTTTCCTTTCCTCTCCACCCCGCCTTCTTTCGCCGAGCTCTCCTCGCCGGCAAGGACGCCCCTTTCTCGTTTCTTTTACAGGCAAGTTAGACGATCGTTTTCAGGGTGCACTGGGGTCGCATAGAAGAGCTTTGGGTACGACGTGCGGATCCCCCCTTGTGAACGTTTAAAAACAATTTTTTATTATTTTGTTTTTAACTACCACAAAAATCCCACGTGTCTGTTTGGCATTTATCATCTGAAGTTTATACATTTAGCACCCACTCTGACAATAATTCACCTCAGCACATATAATTCACAGCGCTTTAATTTATTATTAAAATCCATTCTCCATTCTAAACCCCTTTCTCCACATAGTTTGGAGGAAGGTGGTTTTCATCCCTCGCCTCAGGCGTATCAAGCGGTGGTGCTTGGCTTGAGCAGGGAGTAGCCTCGGCCGGGTCTGTTGTTCAGAGCCTGTGTCGTGGCAGGGATCCCTTCACGAACTCACAGCCGAGGGATGAATTGTGACGTTGGGCTTTCTTATACATTTTAATTACAGCTCTCTGTAATGTTCATCGTTTAGGTAAGCAGGGCTTAGTACAGTGGTCCTCAACCTTTTGGGGTCAATTGTCACATTTGGAGTTCTGAGAAAGTATTGTGGCTGCTCAAAATGGCTGCCGTGGGGATGCAGGGGGATTTGGCCATTTGTAAAATGGCTGCCATGCTGGCATGGGTGGACACAAAATACTTGTTTTGTAGAAGGCAAACTGGTGAGACAAAACGAAAAGAAACCTGCCCAAGAACAAGGCAGGATGGAGGATGTGGATAAGGAGGCATTTTTCTCCTCCTCTCGTGATCACAACCCGGGATCATCCCATGAAGCTTAATTGTGGGAGATTCAAAACAGATCCAAAGAAGGCCTTCTCCACACAGCGCATAGTTAAAATATGGAATTCACTACAAGTTGGCCAACAATTTGGATGGCTTTAAAAAAGAGGTTGGATGAATTCATGAAGGATAACGCTATCGGTGCTACTATTCCGGCTGGCTATATCCTACCTCCAATATCAGAGCCACTAATCCTACGTACACCAATTGGTGGGGAACATGGGCGGGAGGGTGCTATTGCACTCTAGTCCTGCTTACAGGTTTCTATTGGCAGCTGGTTGGCCACTGTGTGAGCAAAATGCTGGGCTAGATGGATCCTTGGTCTGATCCAGCAGGGCTCTTTTTATGTTTGGATGTTCTTGAGGCACAGGTGGGAGCCGAATTCCAAAACACAAAACTACTCTTTAGCACCCAGATAATGATGGTGCTGGAGGGCAATGCAGTTAAAAAGGGAAAGAGTGGTGTCCCTGGGAATACTGGTGCCTACAGACACCATGTTATTTATTTATTTATTTATCATATTTATATTATCTGGATGATAACACTGGAATAAAAACCCTGAGATGATACAACAGCCTCAAAATCCTGAGTCTATAACAAAGAGTCTGTAACAATACTACAAACGAGAAGGATCTTGGAATTGTTGTAGATCACAAGCTGAATATGAGCCAACAGTGCGATAGGGCTGCAAGAAAGGCAAATGCTCTTTTGGGCTGCATTAATAGAAGTAGAGCTTCCAAATCACGTGAGGTACTGGTTCCTCTCTATTCGGCCCTGGTTAGGTCTCATCTAGAGTATTGCGTCCAGTTCTGGGCTCCACAATTCAAGAAGGACGCAGACAAGCTGGACTGTGTTCACAGGAGGGCAACCAGGATGATCAGGGGTCTGGAAACAAAGCCCTATGAGGAGAGACTGAAAGAACTGGGCAGGTTTAGCCTGGAGAAGAGAAGATTGAGGGGGGACATGATAGCACTCATCAAAGACCTAAAAGGTTGTCACACAGAGGAGGGCTAGGATCTCTTCTTGATCATCCCAGAGTGTAGGACACGGAATAATGGGCTCAAGTTACAGGAAGCCAGATTCCAGCTGGACATCAGGAAAACTTCCTGACTGTTAGAGCAGTATGACAATGGAACCAATTACCTAGGGAGGTTGTGGGCTCTCCCACATTAGAGGCCTTCAAGAGGCAGCTGGGCAGCCATCTGTCAAGTATGCTTTAGGGTTGATTCCTGCATTGAGCAGGGGGCTGGACTCAATGGCCTTATAGGCCCCTTCTAACTCTACTATTCTATGATCCTGTGATTCTATGAGCTGTATAGGCAACATCGTCCCTTAACCAGAAGGAGCCTTGCAATCCATGCTAGATAGACAAAATAAAGAGCCCTTCTCTGGTCCTGGGGATATAGGAAACTATGTGCTCCTTCACAGATGATCTCATACACAACCGGAGCCAAGATCTAATCTCTCACTAGCATGTATAATCAGCCGCTTTGCTGCTGATGGATTAGGAAAGAATGGTCTGATATTGCTGCCCCTTCTACAAGCAGGCAGGCTGTCGTTTTCTTGAAAATAAGCTCAAGACTCCAAGGAATAAGCCGTGCCAGGTATGACTCTCTAAAAGAAAGGAGGGAAAGAGGTTTCTAAATATGCCATTTTTAGAGAGTTACACTACCGGCTGTACCCACATGACGCCAATGGCCATAACAAATCCGGCGTCAGAAGGAATAAAAAGGCCATCTGTTTTCAATCTTTGGAACAGTTCCCCCCCCCCCCCCTTCAGATGGTTTGGCATCCTTCAAACGGTCCCATCCTTTCAGTGAAAATCAGTTGATGATGGATAGTGTCAGGTGTGTTTTGATTCAGAGCCATTTTGATGGATCACAGAAGAATTATTTGAATGCATAGACGACTTTCTCCAGCCCCGCCCATTTCCCCGTAGCACAGAGGAGTATTTTATACAACTCTCTTTTGACGTATTAAAGTCAACACGTTCTATTTTCGCTGCGTTTGGGTCATGTCGAATTTGAAACGCTTCATCGTATATCCAGATCACAACCTGCCGTGTCTAAGGAACATGTGAGACCCTGAAGAGGAATTCTTCGTCGGAGTCCCACTGTTTCCCAGGCTGGAGCGATGGATTTCTATGGAAAATCCTTCTGTCGTCTCAGATTTCAGCCGGTCCCATTTGCACTGCTGGAAACTGTCTGTATATACAGTTGCTCATTTCAGTCACAAGCTCCAGATGTTTTATGAGAACATTCCTCATTCGCAGTTGGACAGCATCATGGCTTTTGTAGTCTTAAGTCTGCATAAACAGTACGTCTCATGCAGGTCTATATCACCCAGATTTGCAATGGATCAAATTTGTAGAGAGACCTGGAGTAGACTTGGTGCCTCTCTGTTCTATCCCGGCTAGAGGAATTAAATAATGCAATCTAAATCAGAATGGCTGTTGCTGATAATTGGGTGGTGATGATGAAGCATTTTCCCAGATTGCTGATTTCTTTTCTGAGTTAAATTAGAGGCATGCTCTATGCTTATGCCACAAACGTTTACTTTGGGATTGTGTAAGAGCAAGAATGAGCTACTTTCGGAGATGCCCGCTAGACTGGGTCTGCTTTTCTGCCCATACATGCTGTGAATGACTCATCCAGAACTGCAACAGGCACCCTCCTCACAGGGCAGATAATTCTTCCACGTGTCTGCATCAGGACTGATTGAATGGGAGGGGGCAATGAATCACGTAGAAATGCTGCAGGCAGCCCCCTCTATGGTAGGGCGACCCTATGAAAAGGAGGACTGGGCTCCTGTATCTCTACCAGTTGTATTGAAAAGGGAATTTCAGCAGGTGTCATTGGTATGCATGCAGCACCCGGTGAAATTCCCTCTTCATCACAACCGTTAAAGCTGCAGGAGCCCTGTCCTCCTTTCCATATGGCCACCCTACCTATAGTAGATACTCTGGGACCACAGGAGTGTTTAATGAATTGCTCATGGCACACTAGGCTGCCCCAACATCCAGTCTAGGAAGTAATGATTGGTTTGTTTGTTTGTTTTTCTTCTTCATACCAGTTACTTGCATTTTAACAACCTTGAAACCTTGGAGGAAGATACCTTCAGCGATATGCCCAAGCTGGAAAGACTGTAAGTCATGAGATGACCGCCATGGGATTTGTATTTTTGGCATGCACACCTAGTACAAAGTCCCAGCAGGTAATGGTTTATAACAAGTGACTCAGTGAGTAGAATGGAGACCAGCAACTGGAGGCCCCTGCACCGTATATGCCTGCCCAAGGGCTGCTGCACCAAAGTGTTGTAAAGTTTTGGGGGTACGTTATCTCATCGCAGCGGTTGGGAGGGGATGATGAACCCTCCCACTGTCTATCATTCCCCCCCCCCAAAAAAAACCAGCTGCTTTCTTCCTATCTACTGTTTTTCTGTTTGAAATCCACAGACAGACACACACACAGTTTTACAGCATTTCAGTGCAACCTACATTCTAGCACATGGGTCTACTGCCATCGTGTGTAGCTAGACCCTAAGATTTGACTGAGACTTATCTCGTGTATTTCTCTTGGTCTGATCCAGCACGGCTCTTCTTAGGTTCCCCATGCCTGCTGAAGAGATTTGTGCTTGTGATCTATATTAGGAGTCACCAGATGTTTGGGGCCTGTGGGCACATGGAGCATTTTGAAGAAATGCCCTGGGCACCACCACAAATTAGATGGTGTAGTGGGGTGGGTGGGAGACAGTCACAAAAATGTTGGGAGCGCTCCCCTTGTCTGTGTTTGCCTGTGTGCATGAACATGTACCCTGTGTGTGCAAGATTCAGGGCGAGTGATTTATTGAACACTTGTGATTGGCTCCTTCCTTCCTTCCTTCCTTCCTTCTCTCTTTCTACCCCCATTGGCTCCTCTTTACCTATCTCTTTCTTTATTTCCCTCTCTCTTTCTTAGAGCTCCATCACACCACCTATTTAGTGCCCTCTTGCCATGCCTGGTGCACGCATTTGCAGCACGGTACTCACATGACGCCGTGCCTGTCCTGCTGACACCCCGCCTCTTCCGTCTTTTCCTAGAACGCCTGAAGTCTGGATTATTTCCCCCTAAGCACGTTTAATGCGCCCTTAAGCCTCCGTGTAGAGCTATACTCTCACGTCTTCCTTTGTTGTACTGTGTACTGTGACGGGAATCTGAGTGTTGGCTTGAATAGATTGCATCAGGTCCTGGCAGGGAAAAGTGATCTCTCCCATCAGCCGTCTCCAATCCTCAGTATAAAACCCAAACCTTGCATCCCAGGCTCAAAAGCATTTTTTAAAAAAAAAAAAAGAATTGTACGACACCTCCCCCTCCCCCCAGTCTCTGCAGAGACAGGATTGTACTCCTTCGATGCCTCCAAAGAGCCAGACTAAAGGGTTGTTCCATTTTTGCTGGGCAGAAAGGCAGTCTTATTGAAGTACACATCTGACAGGACCTCCTTGTATATGTCTTGTTAAAGGGGGGGCAGGGAAGGAGCAACCAATGAACTAGAGGGAGAAAGAGAAGTGGCGGGGTTTAGTGGAAGAGCAAACAAGCGAAAGAGCCACATATTCAGGTGAAAGGGACCATAAGCTCGAGGCGCTTATGCATCAGAGGTAAAGAAAGCAGAGGCAAAGCAGGGGAAAGAATTACGTGTGATGCAGCCCTTAATCTTTTCTTTCTTTCTTCCCTTTTTCTCTCTCCCTTCCTCCCTTCCCTTTGGTTCCTCTCTATGAGCTTCTTTAAAAAACCCGCTGCTTTCTGCTTCCACTTTCATCCCAAGATCATAATCAGCTCATTGCTCCGGCAGCCACCTGCTTCGAGTGGAATACTTCCTATCTCCGCCTTGAGACTGAACTTCCAGTCAAATCAATGAAACAGTGCTGTCTAGTGGCGGAATTCTAGCACAACGCCACCAATACATGAGCCAATTAGCCTGATTTATTTTTTAAAAAAGCTGATTTTTATCTGTGTTTTCTAACAGCAGGATAAGGGGGGAAGGGGCGTGAGACGTCCTGCCTGATAATGACGTCATGAAATCTACCCGGAAACTTCCGTGAGTGGCCAGTCCCGAGCGTGCTATAAATTGCTCGTTTAGAGAACGCCTTTCTCTCCCTTTTCCCTCCCTATTAAAGCCATAGAGCCCCCTGCCAGAAATCGGCTGGAGGAGGGGGGAAAGTCACCCCCACTAAGTCACCCCACTAAGGACACTGTTGTTCTAATGTAAGGTAACCATATGAAAAGGAGGACAGGGCTCCTGTATGTAAATAACAACTTGAGAGGAACCTGAGCAGCACAGGGCCCACAGGACATGGGGAGGAAGAAATTAACCACCACCCCTGTGATCCTGAGAAAATTCCGAAATCCTCCCCCTCCGAAGCTGCTATGTGCATTGAGGGAGAAGACTCTGTTGGTGCCAATGTAGGTTTCCTTCCTGATGCAAATAGCAGCTGGGGAGAATTTTTTGTCAGGGCAATGGCAGTGAAGGTGGGGAGAGTTAAACTCTCCCTCCCCATTTCCTGCAGACCTGAGGCTGTTCAGTCTCACCTGGAGCTGCTATTTACATTTTTTAAAAAATGATCATGTCTAGTTTGGCTGTGTAAGACGTTCCTTGAGGGAGTGTATGGATTTTAACCCAATCGCTTAAATGCCCGTCTCTGAGCTTCTCCACACAAGTGATTTATTGCACGCTCACAATTACTTATTCACATAAAGTTTGCGGGTTCTTTTCAAGATGTCGTCAACCTCTGATGCCTCTCCTGCCATTTTCAAGTGAGAATCCGCCATTTTATTAAAACCCTGAAAATGTGGTAATAAAATGGAAACCCCGTTATAAAGCAGCACCATCTGCTGGCGGTAAAATGGAAACATATGGGAAGGAACCGGCAAAAACAAGAGGCAGGGAATTGTGCTGTTTATTAAACCCGAGAAGACTCTGGATGTCAAAGCCCTGATAAGGCTGCGAGTCACTTGGGAGGTGGCCTTGACGAACACTGAGAAAAACTCTGGCGCTCTTCATTATTCCCGAAACAGCTTCTTGCACAACAACCGAATTTCCAGAGTCCAGCCAGGAGCCATCGCCCGACTGGAATCCCTTAAACGTCTGTAAGTGTATATTAGCAAAGTACCATTAATCATCATATCCTTCATCAAATGGCAGGAAGGGAGGCAAAAGTAGGTCTTACTCCAGTAATTCCTGGACGCAGCTGTATGTTTTTGTAATCACGGGCCCCGTATGACATGGCCTTAACCCCCACAGAAGCGAGGTCAGCGAGGAGCCACCCATGTTAATTTGTTTCCCTTTAGTGGGGGCACCCCCCTTGCCCCCATCCCATTTCTTGGTTGGAGGGGTGGTAAAGCAAATAGCATGCAGAATGTCCCATTTTAAAACTCCTAGAAATCTAGAGCAGCAGAGCTGGAAAAGGCCTCCCTGAGACCATGGGAGAGTCAGAGAAGGCAGTGCTAAGGTGACCATATGGAAAGGAGGACACAGGGCTCCTGTAACTTTAGCAGCAGTATAGAAAAGGGAATTTCAGCAGGCGTCCTTTGTAGGCATACAGCACCCGGTGGAATCCCCTCTTCATTGCAACAGTGAAAGCTGCAAGAGCCCTGCCCTCTTTTGTATCTGGTCACAGCTGGGATAGCTACTTTAGCGTTTTGACTGAAACCCGGACCGGATTCACTGCCCCACTGACGTCAGAGCCACCAGCCTCCACTGCTACATTCCTACTTCAGCTACCTGGGGGGCCTGTCATACTTGAGCGCCTTAATTATGCTACAGTTCATTTACCATCCCAATGCTCTTTCCTCCATGGAACTCAAGGCAGCTTACACAGTAGCCCCAAGGGGGGCTTGCTCCAGGCGCTGACCAGAGTTTTGCATGCAGAGTGCCCTAGGTGAATAAGTGGGACCTCTATCTGTGCTAATGGACTTTTAAACTGTCATTCTAAATGTTTAAATGTTTTAATACTGGAATATATTTAATTTTTTTTTTAACTTTGTATATTTCTATTTATAGCAGCCTTCCTCAACCTGGGGCGCTCCAGATGTGTTGGACTACAACTCCCAGAATGCCCCAGCCAGCTCTGCTGGCTGAGGCATTCTGGGAGATGCAGTCCAACACATCTGGAGCGCCCCAGGTTGAGGAAGGCTGATTTATAGGTTTTAAATATATATGTTTAAAATTTTGTAATACCGCCTTGAAGGCCCAGCATTGGACAAAATAAAATAATAATAATAATAATAATAATAATAATAATAATAATAATAATAATAATAATTTCAATCCCTGCACTGAAAAAGGCCTCCATCTGAGACCCAAGTTAGCCGCTGTCGGTGTAGACAAGCCTTCCCCAACCAGGTGTCCTCCAAACGTGTCGGCCTGTAACTCCCATCATCCCCAGCCAGCATGGTAGGAGTTGCAGGCCAACACACCAGAGGGCTCCAGGTTGGAGAAATCCTGGGCTAGCTAGGCTCATGCTCTGGCTCAGTATAAGGCAGAATGCAAAGTTCCGTTGCCTACGTGGCTCCCCAGAAAGGTTGACCAAGCGCAATGACCAACTCTGTTTCTTTCCCCCCCCTCTTCCGAGGCGGCTGGATTCCAATGCCTTGCTGTGCGACTGCGACCTGATGTGGCTGGCAGAGCTGCTGAAGAAATACGCCATCCAGGGCAACACGCACGCCGCTGCCGCCTGCGAGAATCCAAGGGAGCTGCAGGGCCGCTCCATCGTCACCTTGACCACCCAAGAATTTAACTGTGGTGAGCACTCTGCCAGTGGCAGCGTTCAGCCAGCGCTCTTTATCATACCTGAATCTTGTAGGCTTGTCTCCTTTTATTCCCCCAGCAGCCCTAGGAGGCAGCTTAAGCGAGGGTGTCACTTGGTATGCATGCAGCACCTGGTGGAATTCCCTCTTCATCACAACAGTTAAAGCTACAGAAGCTATACTAGAGTGACCAGATACAAAAGAGGGCAGGGCTTCTGCCAAGTGCTGCATGCATACCAGTGACCCCTGCTGAAATCCTCTTTTCCATACAACTGTTAAAGACAGCGGAGCCCAGTCCTCCTTTTCATAGGGTCACCCTACTTAAGCTCTTTGCCTACTGTCACCCAATGATGCCCTCTGGCTGATCAGGTTTCAAACCTGGCTTTCCTATATCTAATCCCGGCATTCTAGCCACCACTGTGCCACATTGGGTTGGATCCAACCATCACGCACAATGGCCTTTAGCAACTGCAAACTTGAGGTCGAGATGGTTCCCAGGATCCTTTGCACATGAGTAAACAGCGATGCATTTTTTTTTCCTGATTGCTTCACCACCTGCCCAAGTTGCCTCTAAACTAGCCTGCTGCCCTCCAGTGGGGTGGAGGATGCTATCATGTCACCAGTGTTGAAGTCAGCTTCAGCTGCCAGGCTGGTGAGTCTGTAGGGCGGGGGGGCCTTAGAGCAAAAAAAACTCTCTGTTTACACAGCGGCAAACCAGCTGCCCAGGGGAAACCCACAAGCAGGACATGGGTGCAACAGTACCCTTCCACCCATGTTCCACAGCAACTGGTGCACACAGGCTTACTGCCTCTGATCCTGGAGGTAGCACGTAGCCATCAGGGCTAATAGCCATTGATGCCTTCTCCAGGAATGTATCCAACCCCCTTTCAAACCCATCCTAATTGGTGGCCTTCACTACGTCTTGTGGTAGCGAATTCTATAGTTTGACTATGCGTTGTGTGAAGAAGTCCTTCCTTGTATCTGCCCTGAATCTTCCACCAGTCAGCTTCATGGGATGACCCCACTGGATTCAAGGCCAGATCTACACCAAGCAGGATATTGCACTATGAAAGCAGTATATAAGAGGCAGGAGCCACACTACTGCTTTATAATGGTATTGAAGTGCACTGACAACTGTTGGGGCCCATTGACACAGACCATATACCCCTTTCATAGTGTTATATCCTGCAGAGTGTAGATCTGATTGTAAGCCTATGCGGCAGGGTCTTGCTATTTACTGTTTTACTCTGTACAGCACCATGTACACTGATGGTGCTATATAAATAAATAATAATAATAATAATAATAATAATAATAGAAGGAGAAAACTATCTTCCTGTCCACATTCTCCACACCATGCATAATTTTGTCCACCTCTATCACGTCTCCCCATAGGGCCTTGCTAGACGAGGCCTTAGCGCGCCTTGAGAGCCGGTTTCCCTGCTGTGTGTCCAGATGACGCACAGGGGAATCCGGCTCCAGGCACTGAAGCCTCCTCTAACTTCGCTTATGGCGCGCCTTTTCCCCAGCCCCGGCCTGAGGTGGGGGCTGGGGAACGTCTAGCTACTTCTGTGGCTTTTTGCGGCTACTCGCTTACTCGCGAGTACTGCAAAAAGCCGCGGACTGGCCACAGCGCTGAGCCCATCGGCCGGGGGAGATCCCGGTAGGGAGAAGGAGAGACGACACAGCACACACACACACACACACGGAGGGAGAAGGAGAGACAACACAGCACACACACACACACACATAGGGAGAAGGAGAGACGACACAGGAGCAGATGGGGGAGGGTTAACTAAAAAAAAAAACTTACCTTCTCCGCAGTCTTCGGGCCACACGTGGCCCCTTTAAACTTAAAAAAAAAAGGCAGACGCTGCAGGGATCCGACGTCCCTGCGCATCCCGCGTCTGGAAGCCCGGGCGGCGCGCACTAACATCAGCGCGCTGTCGCCCCGCCTCCCTGCCGGCTTATCCTGGCAGGTCTAGCAAAGCCCTTAGTCTCCTTATGTTCAAGCTAAACAATCCCAGCTGTTGTAACCTTCCCTCATAGGGGAGATGCTCCAGCCCCTTGATCATTTCAGTTGCTCTTTTCTGCACTTTTTCCAGCTTGGCAATATCTTTTTTAGGTGTGGTGCCCAGAACTGTACACAGTATTCCAAGCGTGGTTGCACCATAGATTTGTATGAGGGTGGCATGGTCCCCATCTTTGTCCTTTGCCGGAGGCAGCAAAATCTCTTGAGCTGATCTTGCTTGCAGCCTTGTAGAGACACTGAAAGTCAAGGAAGACTAGAGCAGCTATCCCCAACCTGGTGCCCTTCAGACGTAACTGCGGCTGAGAAAACCAGTGAGACACAGTAGCTCCTGCTAGCCCAGCAACTGTTTCCAGCTCCTGACAAAGGATGATACGTTGAGCAGAGCATTTTTGGATTTTAAGAATAAAATAGTTTTTAATAAGTTTATCAAGCACCAGAGTTGATTTCTCTTTTTAGAATCTGCCCTCCAGACGTGTTGGACTACAACTCCCAGCATTCCTGACCATTGGCCATACTAGCTGGGGCTGATGGGAATTGAAGCCCCATCATCTGGAGGGCTCCCAGTTGGGAAAGCGGAACTAGAATTAGATGTGTGTCTGCTGTGAAAAGAAGTAAAGGAAAGCCCCCAAAGGAAGGAACCCCAACAAGGAAGCCAAAAAAGCCAGAGGCAAAGGGGTGAAAACAGAGATGAGATTTATTAAAAAATAATTACCAACGCGTTGGTAATTATTTTTCGTGAAAAGCAGTAATTCAGCCTCTCCTCTCTCCCTTACAATGTGGGATCCATTCCCTGGCCTTGCAAGCAGCTGCCAATAAAGCAAAGAAAGGGATGGAGACACGCGAGTCGTGATGAAGATGATGTCATGTTACATGATGTAATATTAGGTCATTTGTTTAACTGGGCCTGACAGGGAAAGTGGAGGAGGAGAAGGAAGCACCGGGAGGTCGCTTCTGTTTTGGTAGCTGTGAGTCCTGGATATCTTTTAGTTCTGCCCTCAAGAGTAGACGGTCCTAGTACTGGGCTATTTCTAGCTAACCTTAAACTGATACAGCTGCTCCATGGGTTTCAGTAACTTACCTAACACACAGTGTCGTTCTACGTTCAGAGGTGCATCGGGCCTGTTTGAAGATTGAAGTGAGCGAGCAGAATTGCTCAGGGAAAATGCGGACAAGGGATTGGGTGTCTGCCTCAGGTTAAAAGAAGTGGCTAAAGTGATGGACTGGGAGTTGGGAGATCCGGGTTCTAGTCCCCACTCAGCCATGGAAACCTATTGGGTGACTCTGGGCTAGTCACAGACTCTCAGCCCAACCTACCTCACAGGGTTGTTGTTGTGAGGATAAAATGGAGAAGAGGAGGAGGATTATGTATGCCGCCTTGGGTTCCTTGGAGGAAAAAAGGCGGGATATAAATGAAATAAATAAATAAATAAATAAATAAATAAATAAATGCCGGACTCTTAATGGGGGGCCCCTGCACCTCTGCCCATAGAAGAATGCTATGTTTTATGTAAGTAATAGGGCGGTTTGTCCTTTGGACCTGGGGTGAAAGAAGCTCCAACTCTTATGTACGTGGTCTCCTAGGTTGATAATCACAAATTTATTTAAAGCCTGTTTCCACCTCTTTAATAGCTTTCAGCTTCAATTACAAAAGAAGTGGCCAGTTATAACGAGTTAGATTATTGTAAATTAAAAAAAAGGAGATGGAAGGGGGCTTAAACTGAGAGACTGGGTTCAGACAACACAATAGCCAACGGTGGTTTAAATTGTTAATGGTTGGTTATTTAACCCATCGTGGGTTATCATGTTGTGTGGTGGGTTATTTGGCCAAAATAATCAATGCAACTAACCAACGCCGCGCAGAGTTGGCTATTTGAACCACTGTTGGTTATCGTGTTGTGTGGACGACACTGTTGGTTATTTCCTCAGCCCCCGTTGGTTATTTCGTCAGCCTTAGGGTTTCAAGCCAAGAGTAGTTAAAGCGGTAGCTGCCGCTCTAGTCCAACCAGCAGGATAGATTTGTGGCAGCAATGGTTGATGGGATACTAGCAGGAAGACTCAGGTGGGGATGAGTGAGTCAACTCAGCGTGGACTAATAATCAACTCAACGCTGATCCTAATCCATACCATGGTTGATTATTATCATGTTGTGTGGGGAGAACCCCTATATAAACAGCTGTTGAGTTGATTATTACTCCACCATTGATTATCGTGTTGTCCAAACACAGCCAGAATGTGTAAATTGGACAAAACCCAGATTAAGGCTTCTTCAACGTGGGTGTCAAATCTCTCTAGTGCTAAGCGGTGCTCTTGACCTACTTTGGAATACGCGGTTCATCACAGGCCTAAACTACATGTGACCCATGTCTTTCAATGTGAATATACCCCATTCTCAGGTAAAGCAGGGCTGGAAGGTACATCCTTTAATAGGCCAGTGAAGAGTTCTGAAGCCTCAGGACACACACAGCTGGAACACGCCCCAGATGGTCTCCAAAGCTAGAAATAAACCCAGCTGAGAGGAAAGATCTTAGGGTAAAGTTGAAAGTGGGAAGAGCATCCAGCACATACACACACAATCACATTTTGAACATTTAAATCACCCCCTTCTCCCGCTTATACATGAATGGTCAGACTTGTGTTTACAATCTGCCCCACACACTCAGGTCCTCTGGGGAGAATTTACTCCAGTCAACAAAAACAAGGCTGACAACCATTACCCAGAGGACCTTTTCTTCTGCTGCTCCCAGATTGTGGAATGGCCTGCTGGGAGAGCTTCGTCAACTTAACTGTCTTCTGGAATTTAAGAAAGCCATAAAGACTGATCTCTTCCGGCAGGCCTACCCAGTTGACTTTTAAGATGCCTTTTAATAATGTGCTGCTTTAATAAAGTATTTGTTTTATATGTATTTTATTGAGTTTGCGTTTGTGTTGTACCCCGCCTCGATCCAGAGGGAGAGGCGGGTAGCTATTATTATTATTATTATTATTATTATTATTATTATTATTATTATTATTATTATTATTAGATCGTGCAGTTTGGGACCATGGCAACCTCTTAAATGGGGTTTGCAACAGACAATAAAATGTTCCCTTCCAAAGGAAGTAAGCTAGATTACTAATTTGCCCAGACAGCAATAAAATTAGTGCTGTTTCGTAAAGGTACTAACTGGATAGGGGAGATTGTCATAAGAACCTAAGAAGACCCCTGCTGGATCAGACCAAAGGTCCATCTAGTCCAGCATTCTGTTCACACAGTGACTGACGAGATGCCCGTGGGGAAACCCACAAGCCTCCTTTATACATTAGACATACCTATGGAAATGCATTCAACGTAAAGTGTTCTATCGCCTGGAGCTGAGGCTGGACACTGAAAACTAGCTCAAGGGATGGATCCTGATGATCAAAGTAAGCTTCAAAGGGAGTTGAAGCAACATCGATCTATCTGTTTTTTGACCCTCCACTGTTCAGCACAGCAGGGAGAAGCAGTAGAGCTTCCAGTGAGACTTCCAGTGTCCAGCGCCCTGGCTAATAATAATAATAAAAAAGCAAACATGGTCCTGTTGGTCCACAGGAAGTCCACCGTGTCCTCCGCCTGCTCTTGAGGGGGCATCTTTTGTGGTGTGTTTCAGAGAGGCCTCGCATCACGACTGAACCACAAGATGTGGACGTCGCCATGGGCAACACCGTTTATTTCATCTGCAGGGCAGAAGGTAACCCAAAGCCCAAGATCATCTGGCTACACAACAAGTAAGTCTCGCGTAACGGTCTCTGAGGGGAGCACTGCTGGCTTAAACCCCCTCGGATCTGGTTCGGCTCTCACACGGCTGCCTTGAAAGAATTCTGGGTATTGTAGTTTGGGTGAGAGAACTGAGGAACCTCTGTAACAGGGGTTGCTATAGAACAGGGGTATGGAACCTCTTTCAGCCTGAGGACCGAATTATATTTCACAGAAGCTCTTGGGTGGCGCATTCCAGTAGTAGGCGGGGCCAAAGTAGGAGGCGGAGTCAAACCCCCAAATGCTAAAAGTAGCATGTTTTAGCTTGAAGCTCTGACTGCCATGACTAAGCCTTAGAAGAGGCATTTCAGTCTTTCAGAATGGGGAAACCCCTGCACACAAAAGCCCGGATTTTACCAAATGATCAGTGATCAGGGTAAAGGATTAGGGGGTGCGGCATTCCAGGGAGCTCCCAGAGGACTGCTGATCTGGCTTACTCCCAAGTAAGGGAGAGCCTTCATTGTGCTAGATTAGAATTGGGCTTGTGATTTTTGAAATTTTTCATAGAATCATACAATAGTAGAGTTGGAAGGGGCCTATAAGGCCATTGACTCCAACCCCCTGCTCAACGCAGGAATCCACCCTAAAGCATCCCTGACAGATGGTTGTCCAGCTGCCTCTTGAAGGCCTCTAGTGTGGGAAAGCCCACCACCTCCCTAGGTAACTAGTTCCATTGTCATACTGCTCTAACAGTCAGGAAGTTTTTCCTGATGTCCAGCCGGAATCTGGCTTCCTTTAACTTGAGCCCATTAGTCCGTGTCCTGCACTCTGGGTTGATCGAGAAGAGAGTCTTCTTTCTGTTAATTTGTGCTAGTAGCTCCCTACGTGCCTCTTCAGAACTAAGTCCCATTGTATTCAATGGGGCTTACTCCCAAGTAAGTGTGCTGGGGGTTGCAGACTTAAAGCACATGACTCCACCAGGTCCTTTGCACATATGCCAGGGAGAGAGGGAAGGAGGCGCTCCCTCAAAACATGTCTGCTGTTCAAAGAAGCCCCGGGAAAAAGTAGGTTTTTCCGCCTTGTCGCCCCTCTCCTCTCGTGTAAAGAACTCCAAAGTTTGTGCCAAGGAAGCACAACAGCCCCAAGTAAACAACGCAGTTTCCCTTAATGTAGAGGCGCTCTACGTCTTCTTTTCTGTTTCTCAGCAATGAGATAGACATGCAGGATGACGGACGCCTGAACCTCTTGCAAGATGGGACGTTAATGATCCAAGATACCAGGGAATCCGACAAAGGCATCTACCAATGCATGGCCAAGAATATCGCTGGTGAAGCCAAGACTCAGGAGGTTGTCCTGCGTTACTTTGGCAACCCATGTAAGAACCTTTAAGCAGGCTATGAATGTTCAGGTTCTGCGATGATGTCCGTTTGATCAGACCGGTTCTCTTTTTATGCATGTGTTACAATGGATCTGTGGTGTAGGGTGACCATATGAAAAGGAGGACAGGGCTGTGATGAAGAGGGAATTTCACCAGGTTCTCTATATATGCAAATGACACCTGCTGAAATTCCCTTTTCTATGCGACTGTTAAAGATACAGGTGCCCTGTCCTCCTTTTCATAGGGTCACCCTACTGTGGAGCCTTGACTTCATTATGGACTCTGCAGGTGGCCGTTGGCCAGGATGGGTATTCTATGGCCATAGGATTAGGATTAGGGTTTGTTCTTGCTCAAGGCTCGCCTGGCGCCAACGCTGCTATCTTTCCGGCGCCAGGTTAAGACTTTCCTCTTTGCCCAGGCATATGGCGGCACATCTTAATCACCCACATGTTTAATTTTTTAACGGTTTTTAATGCTTTATGTGTGTATGTTCTGTGTTTTAGAATTTTACATTTTGTATACTAGTTTTTATCTTAATTTTAGAATTTCTCTAAACCGCCCAGAGAGCCCTGGCTATGGGGGCGGTATATAAGTGTAATAAATAAATAAATATAAATAAATAAATGTAACCTTCCTTCTATCAGACAGAGGCAATAATCACTCACCGACCATACACGCTTGTTGTAAAGATAATACGTGTGAAGCATTCTGAAAACTCCAAAGTGCTATATAAATACTAAATATTTATTATTAACTTAAGCAATCCAATGCAAGTTTAGACAGAAAAACGGCCTACAACTCCCAGCATGCCCAGCTATGCTGGCTGGGGCATGCTGGGAGACGTATGCCATTTTGGGGGCTAAATTTATTTATTTATTTATTTATTACATTTATATACCGCTCCATTGCCAAAGCTCTCTGGGCGGTTTACAACAGTTTAAAATGGTAAACATTAAAAAGTATACAAAATTTAAAAAACCATCAGAAACATAAAAACAACAGTATAAAACCAATACCTTGCATAGGATTGCACCTTTAATGGCCTTTCTGTTGTTTTTGCCTTCAGCCAAACCCAGCTTTGTCATCCAGCCCCAGAACACGGAAGTGCTGGTTGGACAAAGCGTGACTTTGGAATGTGGGGTGTCCGGGCACCCTCCGCCTCGCGTCGTCTGGATGCTGAGCTCAGGAGCTCCGTTGCCACAGGATTCACGCTTCACCATCACCAGCTCTGGGGGCCTGTACATCCAAAACGTCACCTTCTCAGACCCGGGCCAATACAGCTGCAACGCCAGCAACAGCGAGGGGTCCATCCAGGCAACGGCAAATGTCATAGTACAAGGTGACTGGAAAATACGTTCACTATTGATCACTTGTTGGCACTAAGTCATGTCAAAGCCAGAAAGATCCAACACCCACCCACAAAAATCTATTTACGTGAAAAGCACGGCAGCTAAAAGTAAGATATAAACAGGTTGTTAGTTCCTCTTAGATTCCTTCCTTTCCCTTATGGAGAGCTGTGTGGTGTAGTGGCTAAAGTGTTGGACTGGGAGTCAGGAGATCCAGGATCTAGTCCCCTCTCAGCCATGGAAACCCACTGGGTGACTTTGGGCCAGTCACAGACCTACCTCACAGGGTTGTTGTTGTGAGGATAACATGGAGAGGAGGAGGATTATGTACGCAGCCTTGGGTTCCTTGGAGGGGAAAAAGGCGGGATATGAATGCAATAATAGAGTTAGAGTTAGTGTTATTGGAGTAGTAATGGTGCAGAATTTCCCAGAGAACTTAAAGAAAGAGTTGGAAAAAGATTTAAGGGAAAGAGAAGTAAATAAATTAAAAGATTGGATGGAAAAGATGGATAATAAAGAGAAAATAAAGGAGTTAGTAAGGGAGAGAAAAAATTCCTGGATGGAAGTGTTACAGCTAGAACAGTGGACAAAATTGGAAAAAGGAGAATTTAAAGTGCAGGGAGTGTATGGAGATTGAAAAGTTGATTATACAAAGGGAAGAGGAAGGTGGAAAGATAATTAGTAGGGGTATAATGAGTGCTTTATATAAGATATTGTTGGGAATGGGAAAGCAACATGAACATTATAAAATGACATGGGATCAAGATATGGAAAGATAGTTGAGTAGTCAAGAGTGGGAAAAGATATGGAACCAACGATTATTAAACACTGTTGGTAAGAATAAAAGAAAATTATTATAAATTGATATGGAGGTGGTATCTAACACCAGTAAGACTACATCAAATGGATAAAAAAGTATTCTGTATATTGTCGGAGAGGATGTCAGGAAAACGGTACATATTTCCATATGTGGTGGACTTGTGAAGCTATTCAGAGGTTTTGGCAAATAGTATTTAAAGAGATAAATGATGTAATGGGATGGAAGGTAAAGATAGGGCCAAGGACAGCACTGTTATCAATATATGAAGGGGTTAAACGTACACAAGATAGTAAAGAATTTTTTGTGAACTGCCCAGAGAGCTCCGGCTATAGGGCAGTATAGAAATGTAATAAATAAATAAATAAATATTAATAAACAATTTATTAACTGCAGCTAGATTAATAATTGCCAGGAATTGGAAGGAACAAAGGGATTATCAAATAGAAGAATGGTATAAAGAAGTCTGGGATATAGCTATAAATGACAGACTCACGAGTAGTATTAAAGTTAAGAGAGGAGTGTTGAAGCAAAATGATTTTGATGAAGTTTGGAGACCATTTGTCAAATTTGTATTAGGAAAAGGGAAAGGGAGTAAACCATCGCAGGATACACTACAATTTTGGAAAGGAGAATAAGGGTCCCGGGGGGTGGGGTGCACGAGATAGTATTATATTATTTCAATAAATTCTTTTTTAATTTCATTATTGTAGTATATTGAGTTGATGTAGTGTGATTATTGTATGTGTTATAAAATTCAAATAAAAATATTTTTAAAAAAGAAAGAAAAAGAATGCAATAATAAATAAATTAAATAAATAATGTAACACATCCAGGCGCGTAGGCCAATATATCAGCATCGGGTTATAGGCCTGATTAGCACATAACCCTATGGCTTGTTCAAATCTAGCTTGTTATTATTATTATTATTATTATTTATTTATATAGCACCATCAGTGTACATGGTGCTGTACAGAGTAAAACAGTAAATCGCAAGACCCTGCCGCATAGGCTTACAATCTAATAAAATCATAGTAAAACAATAAGGAGGGGAAGAGAATGCAAACAGGTACAGGGTAGGGTAAGCAGGCACAGGGTAGGGTAAAACTAACAGTAGAAAGTAACAGTAGAAGTCTGCACAACATCAAGTTTTAAAAGTTGTCATGTCTGAACCCATTCCTGTCAACAAACCATGGCTCCTTAATAAGTTATAAACCACAAATAAGGTGACCCTATGTAAAGGGGGACAGGGCTCCTGTATCTTTAACAGTTGCATTGAAAAGGGAATGTCAGCAGGTGTCATTTATGTACATGCAGCACCTGGGGAAAATCCCTCTTCATCACAACAGTTAAAGCTGCAAGAACTGTACTAGAGTGACCAGATACAAAAGAAGGCAGGGCTCCTGCAGCTTTCTCTGTTGTGCTGAAGAGGGGATTTCACCAGGTGTTGCATGCATACAAATGACACTTGCTGAAATCCCCTTTTCAATACAACTGTTAAAGATACAGAAGCCCTGTCCTCCTTTCCATAGGGCCGCCCTAAATAAAACCATTGTTTGTTGTGGGCTTATGGAGTTTGGCTTGTTTAAAACCATGGCTTGTTGTGATATGTGAACTCAGAACCATGGCTTATCTTTGGCTTGTTTGTGCTGCTATCTACCTTGAAACAGAAGCACCCACAAAGAACAACCTGGAGATGGGCCTAACCACACTAAACCATGGTTAGGCCGCTAACCCTTTTGCAGCAAATGGTTAGCGAGCATTGTTTAACCGTAGTTATGTAGCCACCAGGGTTAGGATTGGTTCACATTGCTAATCCATGAAGTTTAGCTCAACGTGCTTAACCACCATGGCTTAGTGCAGCCTTCCTCAACCTGGGGCGCTCCAGATGTGTTGGACTGCATCTCCCAGAATGCCCCAACTGGGGCATTCTGGGAGTTGTAGTCCAACACATCTGGAGCGCCCCAGGTTGAGGAAGGCTGGCTTAGCGTGTCATCTGAAGGCTGGCAAAATGGGCAGGAGAGAAACAAACCAGAAATAGGGGAAGCAAAGTGCAATTCGTTTGCTCATCTGCAAAACAACTAAAGCAACAAATGCTCAGCCATTGTCTGGAAGCCCTTCTTTCAGCTCTCATGAACTCGCTCGAGGGACTAAAGGAAGCTACTGTTTTTCGTAGCCTCATTCCTCCAACCCTCCAATTTGCAATATGGATGTAATCACACTGGCCTGTCCTACAAGGCCACTGTGAGAATTACTGAGAAAATGGATGTGAAGTGCCTTGACCCCCTCAAACACGCTACACACATATTAAGTATGATTGATTGTATTTAACAGTAGCCATAGAAGCGGAACAAGACATCCAAACTTCTGTCTAGAAGAATTGCTGCCCCCACCCAGCTTCTGATTGTTTTACTCAGTGCTATATTTTCGTTCAGGGCCTAGAAAGGGTACGTGTCTATATACATTCTCAGGCTTTTCTCTGTAGCCGGGAAAGGCAGGGAGGAAAAACATTTATTAAGTTCTTGACTTTTGTACCAGGCACAGAATACAGATTGAGATACAGATTTTTCTGTACAGCGAAACCCCAGAATCGGGAACGTCGGAGCAAGCTTTACTGGGAAGGATGGGGCTCCCCATATGAGCTCTTCCCCGGCTTCATGAAACTGGTGAAAGAGAGTTTCCTGTGGGTTGTGCCCCATGGAATTAATGGGAGGGGGCATTTGCACCTGCCCCTTCTCAAAGACCAGTTTAAAATTAAATGACTTTGCTTATGTGTCTTCGGTCAAGTAGGGATTCACTAGGGCAGCTCAGATAGTACATCAGTAATACTTCATTTTTAAGCATTTATATACCAGGTATAATGCCTCCTGAAGCAGTTTATAAAGTTTTAAAATACCTTAATAGCAGTATTAACAACACCATATTAATCTATTAACAATAGTATATTAGGGTGACCCTATGAAAAGGAGGACAGGGCTCCTGAATCTTTAACAGTTGCATAGAAAAGGGAATTTTAGCAGGTGTCATTTGTATATATGGAGAACCTGGTGAAATTCCCTCTTCGTCACAATAGTTAAAACTGCAGGAGCTATACTAGAGTGACCAGATTTAAAAGAGGGCAGGGCACCTGCAGCTTTAACTGTTGTGAAGAGGAAATTTCACCAGGTTCTCCATATATACAAATGACACCTGCTGAAATTCCCTTTTCAATACAACTGTTAAAGATACAGGAGCCCTGTCTTCCTTTTCATATGGTCACCCTATAGTATATTAACCACTATACACTATTGTTAGAACCCATCATAAGTAAAAGGTGGGGAAAGGATTTGCAATTCTCCATGGGCTTGATCTCTTTTGTGTTCTCTTCTGCCTTCTTTCTCTCCCTCCTCAGATACTCCGAGGTTTTTACTCATCCCCACTGACCAGACCGTGACTGAGGGCCAAAGTGTGGACTTCCCTTGCTCCGCGGAGGGCCACCCGCTGCCCGTTATAGCCTGGACAAGAGCAGGTATTTTCCTGATATCGTCCTGTAATTTCCAAATGGCAAACTTGCAATATGCACTATGCAGGCCGCGTTCAGACGTCACAATTGCCCACGATGGACCGTGTGCATAAACGTGTATATATTCGTGAATATCACTTGCAAAAAAAAAAAGGAGTTTGCATTATCTATTTATTTATTACATTTATATACTGCCCTATAGCCGAAGCTCTCTGGGTGGTTTACATTAGGCAGAATTGTATTCAAAAACATGTGCATTAGGAGAAACGCGTACAAAAATGCATGCAGATTTTCATGCAAACTTTAAGAATGAAGTTCGCAATGTTTGGGATGTCCTGAACTTAAGACTGGAAGAATGAGAAACTAAGAGAAAGTGAAATTGATATATTCATCCATCATCATCCAGTTCAAAAGCTGCTGCCTTAGCATGTTGCTGCTGTTGTTATTAGGTGGACCATTACCGAGTGACCGGAAACACAGCATCCTTTCTACCGGCACCTTGCGGGTGGTCCGGGTTGCCCTTCATGACCAAGGCCAGTACGAATGCCATGCCATCAGCGCCATCGGCGTCCGGAGTGTCCCTGTGCAGCTCTGGGTGACTCCGCGAGGTGCGTTCAGATGTAGAACTCCTGCTCGGCGGAGTTAGTTCATCCCTTGGTGAAATTCACTTTCCCCCCACCTCTTCATTCTCCCTTGCCAAGAAGGTTCTGAGAGATGTTTCACTCTTTCTTCTTCTTCCTCCTCCTCAACAGTGATTCCTGTGTTCCTTCACCCACCACAAGACATGGTGGCAGAGACTGGCCAAGACATTGAGATTACCTGCGCTGTCCAAGGGGATCCACAGCCGACCATTACATGGGCCAAGGTCTGAGTGTTTATCACCTATGTCTTAGCAGATGCGCTTTGAAGACCCAAGGGCTTGGGGCCTCTGTACCTTTTACATCAGGAGTGTTGAACCTCACGCCCATGGGCCAAATCCAGATTGCCTGGAGTCATAGAATCATAGAATAGTAGAGTTGGAAGGGCTCTCCCACACTAGAGGCATTCAAGAGGCAGCTGGACAACCATCTGTCAGGGATGCTTTAGGGTGGATTCCTGCACTGAGCGGGGAGTTGGACTCAATAGCCTTATAGGCCCCTTCCAACTCTGCTATTCTATGATTCTAATAAAATTAATTTTAAAATTGCCTTGTTCCCAACTTTCAATCCAGATTTTGCAGTTTTCTGAAGCACTGCAAACACCCGTGAACAGAATGGACAGTGGGCAGAGTGTGAGAACCCTGGGCAGCAATGCCTTTATCATATGACCTCTAATATTTGGGGGTGGGGAATGCAAGCCTGATCATCTGTCTCCCCAGAGCACCCCGACTGAGCAGGGATCCCGAATCCACGTCCAGCCCTCTGTGCCAAGCTTCAAACCGGATTCTTCTTCCCACCACCTTAAGGATGCATGTGGGGAAACACGAACCAGTCCTGTGTGTCAAATAATATAGCCTCAGATGTCCTTTCCCTTTCACCTGATGAAATCTACAGTGCCTTACTGACATCTGGTGGTCACATAGATGAAATGCAGTTTCATGAAATGAATTGCATGAAATACGTCTCCTAGTTATTTAAGGGCCTCTGCTTCTAGACGATGAGTGTCATCAGACTGGGGGGGGAGGGGGGCAGGGAATCACTTTTCCCTACCGTCGCTTCCCCCCTTCTGTCCCACAATACTTCCTCTTTCTTCACACGGGGAAGAAAGAGGAAGTAAACAATGACCAGGTGGCCCATTCAGTGGGTGTTTTTATCGCGCTGCTTTTCCTTCACACAGCAGGAAATGGCCGCATGTTTTGCTGCAGACAAAAAAGTCTGATTTTCTGCGTCATTTTTGCAACAGGAAAATGAGCAGAAGAAGCGGGAGGCAGATGGCATTGTCAAAAGGAGCTGTGTCTGATGACCCTGGATGGGTCCCCAACCTTTTTGTGTCACTGGGCGCTTTTGGAATTTTGAGAGAGTGTTGTGGGTACTTTCACAAAATGGCAGCCATGGGGGCTAGCCCATTCATAAAATGGCTGGCATGGTGAGCATGGCCCGTCATGAAACATTCATTCCCCAGAAGGTAAACTGATGAGGCTAAAAGAAAAGCAATTTGCCCAAGAACCTAATTATAAGACAGAGATGGGAGTCCATAACACAAAACTACTCTTGAACTCAAATAAAAATGGTGCCTGATGGCAGTGCTTTGCAGCATGCCAGCTTCCCAATTTAAAAGAAAAGGGACAAAATTAAGAAATAAAATAAAAAACGGGGTGGGGGAGGCAGGGCTCCTGAGGAGCACCAAAACAGATGTCTTCAGGCACCATGTTGGGGACCCTTAGTTCTAGATGGAGATCTGCTAGTGTTTATTTATTTATTGCATTTCTATACCGCCCAATAGCCGAAGCTCTCTGGGCGGTTCACAAAATCTTTGGGTGGTTCACAAAAATGGTATTGTGTACCTGTTCTGTCATTTCCTCCTGAGCTGATTCTTTCTGGTAAGAAAAAATATGTAAGAAGCAATGGGGAAAGAGTGGAGACTTACAAATGGAAGACGTTATTGCCGGTATCACTCCTGTAAAATCCCATGTTTGGGGCAGGGCCATTGCAGGGTAAAAGCTTTTCTGGAAGCATTCTGGATTAAAGTCAGCTTGAGTTGGCTTTTTTGGAAGACTTGTATGGGTCGAGTCAGTCTTGTGAATGACTTCGCCCACGTACAGTTTATGGACCAGCGTGTCTAACTTCATCTTCATTTCTTGGGAGGCATTTTGCTGCAAAGCGTGTACTGACTCATGTACGCAAGACCAGTTTGATGCGTGCAGACGCATTGAGAGAGCCCCGGACAAAAACAATTGTTATCAAATGGCTCTTCGGGCCCTATCTACACACGCAAGAGAATGTGGTGATAAAATAGATTGCACCATACTATCCACAAGACCTTCAAAACAGAAAAATATCACAGCACAGAGCCGAGTTCTATCCCAATTTTTTCTCTGTTTGCAATGTGTGTTCATCTTCGATCTTGATTTATCATAGGAACACATTAAAGGAAACCCATTCACGTGTGTTTTCCCCAACCTGTTGTGTGAAGTGGGTACCCCCACTTCAGTACTCCATGGCCTCATTCTGCTGCTGCATTGGACCAAGCAGAAAGGAATCTATTCACGCTCCAAAACTCTTTCTTTATACAATAGGAAGGCATTCAGATCACCGAGAGTGGGAAGTTCCATATCAGCCGAGAGGGGACGCTCTCTGTCAGAGATCTGGGACTGGCGGATCAAGGGAGATACGAGTGTGTCGCCAGGAATACCTTCGGGTTCACTGCCAGCACCATGCAACTGACCATCACCGGTAAGATAAATCTTGCTTTCCTTTCCTTTTTATTTATTTATTTAATTGCATTTCTATACCGCCCAATAGCCGAAGCTCTCTGGGCGGTTCACAAAAATTAAAACCATTCAAAGTATAAATCAGCAGTATAAAACCATAATATAAAATACAATATAAAAGCACAACCAGGATAATATCAGCAGCAGTGCAGAAATACAAATTTAAAACAGCAAATTTAAAACAGCAAAGTTAAAATTAATTTATAGACTGCTAAAATACTGAGAGAATAAAAAGGTCTTCACCTGGCATCTGAAAGAATGTAGTCTAGGTGCCAGGCGAACCTCCTTAGGGAGCTCATTCCACAGCCGGGGTGCCACAGCAGAGAAGGCTATCCTCCTCATAACATTGGTTGAGGGCAGGCAGGCTTTCCTCTATCACTGCCGCTACGTTCAAGAAACCCTGGTGCAGCCATGAGAGACGTTGGTAGTTCAACACATCTGAAGGGCATGAGAATGGCGAAGGCTGCCCTGGTATCATATATGGCAGTGGTTCCCAAACTTTTTCAGGTCACCGCCCCCTTGATTCCACAAACTCATGCCCAGCGCCCCCCTACCCTACCCTATAAAAATCATTATTCAGAATAGTGGTTTTCAACGACCCACCAAGGAAGATAATAACAATAAAATTCAAAACAGTAACAATTAATTGAATACTTTATTCAAAATCCAATTGGTGTGCCCTGCCATGCTGGCTGCAAACAGAGGCGTTCGCTCTCTTTTCTCTCCCTCCCTCGGCAAGCCTGGGGCAGGTGCTTCCCATTTAGAGGGGATTCTAGATTCTGAGCAGGAGCGATGTGGGGAGAGCAGCTGAATTTGCCGCTCTTTCCTGCTCGGTCCCTGGGTTTTAGGACCTTCTGGAGAGACCACCTCGAGCGCCCCCCTGCTGTTCCTTTGCCTCTTAACGCCCCTCTATGCAATCCCACCGCCCCCGAGGGGGCAATAACGCCCACTTTGGGAACCACTGATATATGGGTTGGTTGGTTTTGGATTACCGATGATTTAACCCATTTAGAATACAATCCTATGCATGGTTAGACAAGAAAAAAAGTCCTGCAACACCCCTAACATTCTCGTTTAGCAAACAAAACAATCTCTGACAGTTCAAACAAGAGACTTTCATTTGGCAACCATGTAGAACAGGGGTCCCCAACCCCCCGGGCCACGGACCGGGACCAGTCCGTGGCCTGTTAGGAACCAGGGCGCGCAGGTGAGCTGCTTTCACCCCCCACCCCACCCCAGTGTACCTGGGTGCGGGGTGCCATCTTGCCTGCCCAGCCGAAGCGAAGCCAGGACGCTGGGGTTGGGTGGGGCGGCTTCGGAACGGCACACCAGGCTGGAAGCCACTCTGGGAGAGCGACTTCCAGGTGCACCGTTCCGAAGTCGCCCGCCCGCCCCAGCGTCCTGGCTTCGCTTCGGCTAAGCGAAGCCAGGATGCAGGAGTGGGGGCGGGGGCAGGGGGCTTCCCAAAACCATCCCCTCAACCCCCACCCACCCCAGTCCGTGGAAACATTGTCTTCCACGAAACCGGTCCCTGCTGCCAAAATGGTTGGGGACCACTGATGTAGAAGAACTCCCATTGAATGCTGATTTTTAGCTGCTTTTAATACTCTTGTTTTACATTATATTTTATAAACATTATTTTGTTGCAGTAGTATTGTATGCCAAGCTGGCATTGTGAAAATAAATTATTTGCATCCTGAGAATCCGTTTCTCCCTTTTTCTGGCCGGAATGTTTCTTGAGTTGTCCCTAGATAAGACTTTATGGTGCCTGGTGTGCACTTCCTGCTCAAATGGAAAAGCCATCATAACCTCAGCGCTGGGCAAATCATTTGCCTTTTACTAAAAATGTATTTATTTATATTGCCATGGAGATTAACATTTATGAGGGGTTTTTTTTGTCTTTATTTAACTCTATTTAACAAAGCGGTTAAATATATATATAAAAACATACAAGCTGCAATCCTATGTGTGTTTAGACAGAAAAAACTCCATGCTGGCTGAGGAATTCTGGGAGTTGTAGGACTTCTTTCTGTCCAAACATGCATATGATTGGGTCTTTTAAATCTGCATATATTTACACCTGAGAAAATCTTGTAAAAGAAAGACTATTCTTTATTGTAAAGGGGGAAAAGTGCTTTCCTTGTTTTCACATGAAGCCACACATGTGTTGCAATAGGCCTCATTACAGAAGAGACATTCAAGCTATACGTATGAGTAGGGTGATCACATGAAAAGGAGAACAGGGCTCCTGTATCTTTAACAGTTGTATAGAAAAGGGAATTTCAGCAGGGGTCATTTGTATGCAGCACCTGGTGAAATGCCCTCTTCATCACAACAGTTAAATCTGCAGGAGCCTTGCCCTCTTCTGTATCTGTTTAGGAGAGCAGGGCTCCTGCAGATTTAACACTTGTGATGAAGAGGGCATTTCACCAGGTGCTGCATGCATACAAATGACACCTCTCTTTTCTATACAACTGTTAAAGATACAGGAGCCCTGCAGTCCTTTCCATATGGTCACCCTACATGTGAGAGAAGGAAGAAAGCCTCTTCTAAGATGGTGCTACCATCTGCAGTTTTGTTAAGTACTTGTGATAAAAAATATCTTTTAAAAAATTAAAGATATGGTGCCCAACTCATTAAGGAGATCTTTTTCATCAGGCAGGACATTTTAAATCAGCTAAATGCTGAGCCTTAATTTTAAGCCAGGAATAGAAAACCTCCAGCCTATGGGCCTAATCCGCCTCTGGAGGATCCCTGTGTGGCCCAGGGACACCCCAAGGAATTTGGCTTTATGCACCACTCATCATTCCGGTTGGACAACGAGCAGCACGCAAAGCCGAAGAGCTGTTCCTGGAAGTGCCGGTCCAGTCCTTTTCTCCAAGTGGAGAGGGGCTCTGTGCCTTTCTCTGAATGGAGAGAAGCAAAATGGGACCAGGTGACATTAAGGAAGGGGAGGAGCTTCAGACCACACCGCCCCCGCCAACTTCCAGCCAATCGGATTGGTCCATGGTGAGTGAATCTAAATATGGTTCCGTAGCCTGTTTTAAGCTATCAACTGAAAAACCTTTGGGAAAACGCAGGCACATGTAACCCTGCCTAAGATTTTAATTTTTTATTTTTTCATGGAATGAAATCACTTCTGAAATCTCTTCATTGGCTTCCAATTCACTTCAGAATCCAATATAAACTTCTCCTGTTGACCTACAAAGCTTTTCACGGTCTAGCTCCTTCCTATCTCTCCTCTCTCATCTCACACTATTGCCCCGCTCGTGCTCTTCGCTCCTCTGATGCCATGTTTCTCACCTGCCCAAGGGCCTCTACTTCCCTTGCTCGGCTTCGTCCATTTTCTTCTGCTGCCCCTTACGCCTGGAACGCTCTTCCAGAACATTTGAGAACTACAAGTTCAATCGCAGCTTTTAAAGCTCAACTAAAAACTTTTCTTTTTCCTAAAGCTTTTAAAACTTGATGTTGTGCGGACTTTATACTGTTAGTTTTACCCTACCCTGTGCCTGTTGGCATTCTCTTCCCCTCCTTATTGTTTTATTATGATTTTATTAGAATGTAAGCCTATGCGGCAGGGCCTTGCTATTTACTGTTTTACTCTGTACAGCACCATGTACATTGATGGTGCTATATAAATAAATAAATAAATAAATAATAATAATAGTAATAGTAATAATAATAGAGGCTGTTTATATGTAACAAAGCTGCAGTGTAGCACAGAGGCCCGCACCGGCAAAGATGCTTGAGAACAAAGGATCAAAACTCAAATGTGTAAACAAAAAAATCCCACTGTACAGTATTTTATTCTTAACATTCTGACATTTGCATGTTTTGAGCAATTGGTCATGGGAAAGCTTATATGCTCAAAAGAGGAATTGGTGTCGGCTTTTATGGATAAAGCAGAACATTGGCTATGGAACATTTCAGGGTGGTAAAATGGATGCCCATTTAATTCTGAATTATTTTGTTTATTTCCTTTTGTTGTTTTCCCGTGGGGGGAAAAAGCCACGAATGTCGGCAGAAGCGGAGACACTTTTGTAGCCACCTCGATCCGGGAAGCTATCAGCAGTGTGGACCATGCCATCAATTCTACACGCACCGAATTGTTTAGCAAGTAAGACGGTTGACTGCCACAAGATGTGGTGATGGCCTCCAATTTGGATGGCTTTAAAAGGGGGGTTGGATAAATTCCTGGAGGAGTAGGCTTTCAAGGGCCAGCAGTCCTGATGGTTATGTGCTACCTTTAGTATCAGAGGCAGCAAGCCTATATATACAAGTTGATGGGGAACATGGGTGGGGTGTGTGTGTGTGCTGCACCATGTCCTGCTTTGTGGGTCCCTGGTCGACAGCTGGTTGGCCACTGTGTGAACAGAGTGCTGGACTCGGTGGACCCTTGGTCTGATCCAGAAGGGCTCTTCTTATGTTCTCATGTTCAAACCTGGGCCAGATCTACACGTCGTTGCAAAGGCGCTTCTGTGCGCCTTTTTTAAAGACGTACCTAAAAGAAGCACCTCTTTCTTTACTGTGTGTACTGTGAGCTAGGCAGCGCCGCCTGCGGAAGAATCTCTACCCCATTCAAAGACGCTGTTCTGGCCGCTTTCCCCTCGCGTGTTCTTCCATTCGAATAATCCCCCCTCCCACCCGGCGGCTCTTCTGGCGCGTCCCGGCGGCGGCGGCTCCTCCTGCAAAACTCTTTTCTCCCTCGGTGTGTTTGTTTTTGCGTTTGCGTGCGCGTGTGCGAGCACACACCGAAGAGAGTCCCGGGGAGATGACACTGCGGGGGAGAGCGAGAGGCAGGAGCTGAACTCATCCGCCGCGCGCACGCAAACACAAATACAAACACACCGAGGGAGAAAAGTGTTTTGCAGGAGGAGCCGCCGCCGCCGGGACGTGCCAGAAGAGCCGCCGGGTGGGAGGGGGGATTATTCGAATGGAAGAACACGCGAAGGGGAAGCGGCCAGAGCAGAGCAGCGTCTTTGAATGGGGTAGAGATTCTTCCGCAGGCGGCGCTGCCTAGCTCACAGTACACACAGTAAAGAAAGAGGCGCTTCTTTTCGGTGCGTCTTTAAAAAAGGCGCATGGAAGCGCCTTCGCAACGACGTGTAGATCTGGCCCTGGAAATGTACAGACTTTGACTGCAGATTGCATTCAAGTGCATGCTCAGTTCAGAAAGTACGAAGTGGGTAAATCCTGATAAAAAAATGACCTGAAATGAATTTTTCATACATCCCTAAAGGAGAGTTCAGCAGTGCAGGCAGCTGTGTTGATCCACAGTTCCACACCAACAAACCATTTCCAGTAGTTTCCGTCTCCCCCAGGAGGTGGTCTTTTGTAACGCTAATGGGTCTTAATTGCCAATTCAGGATCAAGCCGCCCCAACACGCTTTGCATTACAACCCGAGTTAGCTCACAACAATATGATGTTGCTGGGAAAATCTATTGCTCTTCCAGCTACTGTGAGGATTACAGGAAAACTTAGAGGGGAAAGGTAAGTCTGAGGAGGTGATGGTAGATAACATCATTGTCCCTGCTAATCAAAAAGTCCTGGCCCTTTGATCCTTTGAACCTTGATTCTACTACATCGCTGGTGTGGAATTTAATTGGAAGTAAAAAATAATTGTGCAGAAAATTAGCGGCTTGGAAAACTTGATGCTGCTTAAAACATTCCTTTCTATCATCTCCAAACAGACGCCCCAAAACTCCTAATGAACTGCTGGCCCTTTTCCGTTACCCCCGGGACCCCTACACTATTGAGACGGCCCGAGCCGGAGAGATCTTTGAAAGGACCTTGCAGCTCATTCAGGAACATGTGCAGCAAGGACTGGTGGTGGACGTGAACGGAACAGGTATAAAAGCCACAGCGATGAGTAGCGGTTGTTCATTTATCCGCAGGTGACCCCTCCTGCTCGAACGGTCAGGCAAACCGAGCCATTTTAACATAAAAGGTGCTGTCACGAGCAAGAAATACAATTTATGCTGTTGCTTTGTCTAAACCCCATTCCCTTTACTTCTTCTGCAATTTGACGGAATATGCAGATTGAGCATAATTGCATATATGACTCAATTGGTGGTCTTGTTTACAAAAATATGTATATTTCCCCCTAGAATTTGGACTTTAAAAAAAATTAGATATGGAGATTTGTAATGGGGAAACCATGGCACTCATAAAACATGGGAGGAAAGGAGGAAGAAGAGCCAGGAGGGGAACAGAATGCAGTGGGTCACGTGCCTAACCATAGATGTCCCACCGGCTTTAAGAACGCCCTGCTCACATTTATTCAGCTTCTCCGTCATGAGGGATAGGAACTTGCCCCAAACTCCAGAAATCCTTGGGATAGTCTATGGATGATTTCAGACTTCTAGATGTCCTGGTTATTAGTCTTTGAACACTCAACCATTTGATTATGACATTGGGAGTACATAAAAAGCTTTCATTTTGTACTGAGCGTTTGTTTTTATTCTGACGCATTGGGTAATGCTTTGGGAGTTGCCTTGCAGGCTACCGCTACAACGATCTGGTCTCCCCTCACTACCTGAACATGATCGCCAACCTGTCTGGCTGTTCTGCCCACCGCCGCACCCCCAACTGCTCCAATATCTGCTTCCATAGGAAGTACCGGACCCACGACGGCTCGTGCAACAACCTCCAGCATCCCATGTGGGGCGCTTCCCTCACAGCGTTCCAGCGCCTGCTCAAGCCGGCCTACCAAAATGGCTTCAACCTGCCGAGAGGCTTCTCTTTGGTGGAAGATGCCAGAGAGCTCCCCCTCCCGCTGCCTCGCTTGGTCTCCACCGCCATGATCGGCACGGAAACCATTACCCCCGACGACCAGTTCACGCACATGCTTATGCAGTGGGGCCAGTTTCTGGACCACGACATGGACCAGACGGTGGCCGCCATCAGCATGGCGCGTTTCTCCGACGGAGAGTCTTGCAGCCAGGTGTGCACCAATGACCCTCCTTGCTTCTCCATCATGATCCCCGAAAATGACCCCCGGGTAAGGAACGGCCGCTGCATGTTCTTTGTCCGTTCCAGCCCGGTGTGCGGCAGCGGGATGACCTCGCTGCTGATGAACTCCGTCTATGCCCGGGAGCAGATCAACCACCTCACCTCTTTCATTGACGCGTCCAACGTCTACGGCAGCACAGAACATGAGTCCCGGGAACTGCGGGACCACAACAACCGGCGAGGACTCCTAAAGCAAGGCCAGGTGGTTCCAAGCTCGGGAAAAGCCCTCCTTCCCTTTGCAGTGGGGCCTCCCACGGAATGCATGAGGGATGAGAACGAAAGCCCCGTGCCGTGCTTCTTGGCGGGTGACCACCGAGCCAACGAACAGCTGGCCCTGACCTCCATGCACACACTCTGGTTCCGTGAGCACAACCGGGTGGCCGCCAAGCTCCTGGCCCTGAATCCTCACTGGGACGGGGACACGGTCTACCACGAGGCCCGCAAGATTTTGGGGGCCCAGATGCAGCACATCACCTACTCCCACTGGCTCCCCAAGATACTCGGGGAGGCTGGGATGAAGGTCTTAGGAGAGTACAAAGGCTATGAGCCCAACATCAATGCCGGCATCCTGAACGCCTTTGCCACCGCTGCTTTCCGTTTCGGCCACACCCTGATCAACCCCTTTCTCTACCGGCTCAATGAAACATTCCAGCCCATCCAACAAGGCCACGTCCCACTTCATAAGGCCTTCTTCTCCCCGTTCAGAATCCTCCAGGAGGGAGGCATCGACCCCCTTCTCCGTGGGCTCTTCGGGGTCCCTGGGAAAATGCGGGTCCCTTCGGAGCTCTTGAACATGGAACTGACGGAGAAGCTCTTCTCTATGGCGCACTCTGTCTCGCTGGACCTGGCGGCCATCAACATCCAGAGGGGGCGTGATCATGGAATCCCCCCCTACAACGATTTCCGGGTCTTCTGCAACCTCACCTCCGCTCAGGAGTTCGATGACCTCAAGAACGAGATTAAAACCCTGGAGATCAGGGAAAAGCTCAGGAGGTAGGACAGCAGGACCGAGGGCGTCGGAGAGGGGAAGCGAAATTGTACACACCTCTCTTTATGAATCTCCCTTGTACAACCATGCAAACCAAAATATCCTGATTTTCAGCAGGGTTCTGGAGCTGGGCAGGCGGGGAAAACTGCAAGCAGGTCTAAACATGGTGTTTTCCTCTCCCCACCCAGCACATGATCCCATTTATTTCTGTTGGCAGCAGCTAACGTGGTTGTTGCCACCAGCAACAGAAGGAAATAAGCGAGAACTGCAGTAAAATGTTGCAGTGGGGACTGCTGCCTTTCAAGATTCTATCCACTCCATTCCATTGCCCCTCCACGGATTTATTTATTTCTTACATTTTTATACCGCCCAATAGCCGAAGCTCTCTGGGCAGTTCACAATTAAAATTATAAAAAGCGTAATAAAACAACCAACAGTCTAAAAACACAAATACAAAATACAGTATAAAAAGCACAACTAGGATAAAACTACACAACAGAAATTGATATAGGTTAAAATACGGAATTAAAACAGCAAAATTTAAATTTGTTAAATTAGGTGTTAAAATACTGAGAAAATAAAAAGGTCTTCAGCTGGCGACGGAAGGAGTACAGTGTAGGCACCAGGTGAACCTCTCTGGGGAGCTCGTTCCACAGCCGGGGTGCCACAGCATAGAATCATAGAATAGCAGAGTTGGAAGGGGCCTACAAGGCCATCGAGTCCAACCCCCTGCTCAGTGCAGGAATCCACCCTAAAGCATCCCTGACAGATGGTTGTCCAGCTGCCTCTTGAAGGCCTCTAGGGTGGGAGAGCCCACAACCTCCCTAGGTAACTGATTCCATTGTCGGACTGCTCTAACAGTCAGGAAGTTTTTCCTGATGTCCAGCTGGAATCTGGCTTCCTTTAACTTGAGCCCGTTATTCCGTGTCCTGCCCTCTGGGAGGATCGAGAAGAGATCCTGGCCCTCCTCTGTGTGACAACCTTTTAAGATGGCCCTCTTCCTAGTAGCCACCTGCCTCACTTCCTTTGGCAGGGGCTCGCAGAGAAGGACCCCTGAGGATGATCTTAAGGTCTGGGCAGGTACATATGGGAGGAGGCGTTCCTTTAGATAGCCTGGCCCCAAGCCGTTTAGGGCTTTGAATGTTAGTACCACGACTTTGAATCGGGCCCAGACCTGGACTGGCAGCCAATGAAGTTTTAAAAGGACTGGCGTGATGTGGTCTCACTGGCCTTCTGTGTCTCCCCCACCCCATCAGTCAGTGTGCGTTCCCTGGCCACTGAGCAAATTCAATCCTCAACAGACTGTCCGCCCACCCCCCACCCCCACCCCCCGCAACACACACACTAAGTTTTATTGTATTTCCGCAAACCTTGGGGTTTCTCCCATGCCTGTTGATACCTCCCCTGTGTGTGTGTGTGTGATTGCTGTTTTTGCTACATAAGGATTGTCACTCACAGCTAGGACATCAGAAATAAAGGGAATGATAATAATCCAACATACAAAAAGGAGTACAGTGTTGACATGCCCTCCTTTCTATATCAGCATGCCGTCGGTGCCCTGTGGCCTCGATTGCTGCAAGTATCTTGAAGAATGTGTGAAATGCCCAAAGCATATCTGCACTGTATACCAGATTTATACACTAGAAGGGGCCAAAGCAGTTATTCTTTCTTTCTTTATTTTATTTCTGTGCTGCCCAATAGCCAAAGCTCTCTGGGCGGTTTACAACAATTCATAAGACAATAAAATATAACATTAAAAAATACAGTGTAAAACACAGCATAAAAAATTAAATATCCCCCCTCCCCAAAATTAAATTAGGCAGCTAAAAAAAAAGCCCCACCAACATTTAAAAACAGCTATAGGGGATTTTCCAGTTCTAATCAGAGCGGTGGAGGTGGGGAGAGTTAAGCTCTTCCCTGCTGTGCCATTTTCCTGGTCTAAATCTCCCTCTTCTATTAGCCCCACAGTGCGGGGATACATAGGTACCTATATCTTACATGATAGCACTCTTCAAGTATGTGAAAGGTTGTCACACGGAGGAGGGCCAGGATCTCTTCTCGATCCTCCCAGAGTGCAGGACACGGAATAACAGGCTCAAGTTACAGGAAGCCAGATTCCGGCTGAAGATCAGGAAAAACTTCCTGACTGTTAGAGCAGTACGACAATGGAACCCATGACGTAGGGAGGTGGTGGGCTCTCCCACACTAGAGGCCTTCAAGAGGCAGCTGGGCAACTATCTGTCAGGGATGCTTTGAGGTGGATTCCTGCATTGAGCAGGGAGTTGGACTCGATGGCCTTCTAGGCCTCTTCCAACTCTACTATTCTATGATTTCCCCCCACCCCCCGGTGTGGATAATAGCACCTCTGGGGTGTGGGGATAGAGGATTTACATTGTTGAAAACATAAGGGAAAAAGTTAAACATCTCCTCCCTCATCACTGCTGCTCCAATCAAAACTGGAACTCCCCACATCTGCTTTAAATGGATGGAGTTCAGGAAATTGTATCATGGATCTGCCATGTATATCATGGCTGTTTTGATTTTGACATGACTTCCCCCCCCCAAAAAAAAAAAATGTTGAGAATTCCGTTATAATGTCCCCTTGTATCCATCACAGAATTACAGTTCTATGGTGAGTTATTTATGTATTTATTTATTTATTTATTTATTAGCATTTATATGCTTTATTTGCTAAAAAGCCATCAAGGTGGTGTACAACCATTTTGAACCTTAATCCACACACAAATAAACAGGGACGTTAAAACAGATTAAACCTGTTTGCTCCTAGATAGATTGAACCAGACACATTTTGCACCACCGTTTGATCATTTCCCTCCACTTGCCTCCAGTTTGTATGGAATCACTAAGAATATTGACCTGTTCCCTGCGCTGATGGTGGAAGATCTTGTCCCGGGTACCAGAGTGGGACCGACGCTCATGTGCTTATTCACAACCCAGTTTAGACGACTTCGGGATGGAGACAGGTAACCCAGAAGTTTGACTCAAAATTGTGGCTCTTCACCGTTCTGTCCCGGAAGGGATCAGGAAGGACACTCATGGTTGTCCACCTCTCCGTTGGGCCTTGCCCGTTTGGGGTGGGTGAGATCGTTAGCACTGGCAAGGGTACATTCTTTACATGCCCAGGGTCCTTGGCACCTCAGGTTGGAATGGACTTAAGTAGGAGTCCTGGGGTAATGGCTTGCCAGAGAATCTCTACCAGTTGGACCAAGGAGGCATCCAAAATATTAACTCAATATCCAGGCCATCATCATCCATAGAAGGTTGTCCCCAGGCAGCAGAGATCAACAGATAGGAATAGAAGATCAGGGCTGAACAGTTGGGCGGAGAATTAACTACTGCTTGCTTCTCTTCGGCCTTTCAGGGTTGGATCACAGCAAGGTGTGGGATTTAGCTTTCTCTCTCTCTCTCTCTCTCTCTCTCTCTCTCTCTCACACACACACACACACACACACACACACACACACATTGCATCACTGCTAGGGGTGTGTGAATTTTGTAAAATCCAGTCTGTCTGCGTTTCACGGATGGTCAGGTGCCTATCATTCCATCAGTGCATTGGCAGAATCACGTATTTTCCAGTTTCCCAAGTTTGCGCAAATTCGCACTTGTGAAAATGCGCAAACCTCCCAAATGTGCATTTTAATGCTTTTGCCTATCGGGGAAATGCACATATTGGGCTGGTTTATTTATTTTTTTACATATTTTTTCAATTCTGAATTTGCGTAGAATTCCAGAAAGGGGAAGAAAAACTAATTCGCAAGTCCTTGGAATCCGTGCGACTCAGGGAAAGATGTGTTGGACTACAGCTCCCAGCATCCCCCAGCCAGCATGCTGTAGTCCAGCACATCTAGTGGGGCACCAGGTCGGAGAAGGCGGACCTATAGTGATTAATCTGGGATAGCTCATTCCCATATTCAAGGTGTCACTTTATCATCACACTACATCATGGGTTCTCAACAAGGGGGGAATTCCCCCTGGGGGAGAATTTTGGGGTTCCGGGGGGGGGAATGGGACCACTATTCAGCAAAGTATGATGTCCTGTAGATTATGTCTTCCTACACGTTATTAAAAACGTCCCAGAAAAGTGTCCTGTCGTCTGCAAAAGCCAGGCCTTTGCCCTCTTTTCCCTCCCTCCCTCCCTCACAACCCTAGAAGTTTCAAGCTTCCCATTTAAAGGGGCAATGCAAAGCATGGGAGCTGAGGATGTAAAAGGGGCCATGCTTTGCGTTGCCCCTTTAAATGGGACTAATATAGAAAAAAATAAAAGTTTTTCAATATTATATGCATATTATTTGGAATGCACCTTTTGAGTTAGACTATCTTGGGAAGGGGGGGGATTATATGCTGAACAATGGTGAAAGGGGGGAATGGAGCAAAAAAGGTTGAGAACCACTGCACTGCAGTGAACACTCAAATCAGTCCAGTGGAGGCCGGTGGGTCAGTGGGACGGTGTATCTGCTCCGGGTTTCAGTCAGGACCAGTCAGTCAGAACCAAGCTTGGATAACTAAAGGAGTTCTGATTGGTTCTGACTGAAACCCGGAGCGGATCCACCACCGGACCCAACAGTCTTCCCTGGACCATCCTGCCTGTTCAAATCAGCCCTAACATGTTCCATATTTTCCAGCCGTAGACTAGTTTTGCCCTGGCTCCCCTTATTTGCTGCTGACGTTCAGCGGCTGACGTTCTTGCGTGCAATTTCCCCGTCAGGTTTTGGTATGAGAATCCAGGTGTGCTCACCCCAGCCCAGCTTACGCAGATAAGGCAGGCGTCGCTCGCTCGTATCATCTGCGACAACAGCGACCACATCCAGCAACTCCAGAAGGACGTCTTCCGGGTTGCCTCCTACCCTCAAGGCATGGTCAACTGTGACGAAATCCCAGAAGTGGATCTACGCATGTGGCAGGATTGCTGCGAAGGTAAAAGCAGTGAGGGCAAAGCCACTGTGGCCCCATTCAGACCAAAGCAGGGGAGGAAAGCGTTAATACTCCCTGTCTGGTCCTGATGATGATACCTGGGTAGTGGAATTAGACAACTTCATTAGCATTTCATTCCATCATTCCCTAAAATGCCAGACTTCCTCCAATCAAAAGAATCCCGCGAAAATGCTTGGAAAGCACTGGAGAAGTCCTGGAGAATGACAACATTGACTAAAGTATCTGCAAACTACCATGTGTGAGGAATCACAAGGGCGCAAAAATGCCTCATGTAGAAAAGCTCTTACTATTGAGAAAATATGCGTACAGTCACATTGGGCCCTTTCAGAAGACACCTTAAACCATGGCTTTAACCATGGTGGTTAAGCCAGAAAGCCGGGCCGTGTTCAGAAGACACCTTAAATCATGGCTTTAACCATGGTGAATAAAGCAAAAGGCCTTAGTTCACCATGGTTTAAAGCCATGGTTTAAGGTGTCTTCTGAATGAGCCCTGTGTGGGGCAGGAGAATGGGGCAGCACTTTCTCCCACACTGGCTTGGAGGGTGTGCAATGACATCTAAAGCAAAAAAGTGCAACTGATAAATGGTGGTTGTGTGCATTAAACGAAGTAAGCATCCGTTTTATTTTATATATATATTATATGAAATATATTTTATATATGTATGTGTATACACACACAAATAGATTTTTAAAAAAAGTTTCAGCATAAAACGCCAGCTTCAACCACAAATAAGGGTATGCTACAATACCACTTATAAACTGAGCCAGAACCCATCAGGAACAGGCCAGACCCCAGTGACGGAAACAGAGCTAAAACAACCAGCACTTGCCCCCAACAGCCAATCAAGCTGCATTAATAAACATCATGCTTCTTTCATCTCATCCTTTACGTAGATCGCGGCTTTCAGCGGATCAATAAACGTTGTCACCTTTAGTCTTTCTCTTTTGGAGGCTCCGTTAAATTTCCAGCACAGAGATCTTCAGTAAAGTCGCTCTGCCAGCATGTTTTCCCCTCGTATGAAGGGACCAAGGCCTTGCATGTGTTTCATTATGCTGAAGTTCAGCCGCGTGCTCCATATATCTTTGTAGGAGAGGTCTTCCAATTTCACCCATGTAAAATGAATTACATTCCAAATACTCAACTTTGTAAATAGCACCCTTAGCGGTACACTGCCCCCTTACCTTCGATAGAAAGTAGGCGAAAGTTGGAAAAGCACATCTGGCTTCTGCCTTAGGGCTGAACTAGACATTATATGTAGCTGATCTTACTTTAAAAAAACAAAACTACTTTATTGTAAGTGCTCTAGGACCCACCCAGGCAATGGAAGTTTTTCTTTCTATCATGAAGGTGAATTTGTGGGCGGAAGCGGCTGGAGGGGAATGTTTAATGCTTCCTACCCAATCTTGATAAAATAGTTAAGAGCAGAGACACCACACTGACAACAAAGGTCCGCATAGTTAAAGCAATGGTATTCCCTGTAGTAACCTATGGCTGCGAGAGCTGGACCATAAGGAAAGCTGAGCGAAGGAAGATAGATGCTTTTGAACTTTGGTGTTGGAGGAAAATCCTGAGAGTGCCTTGGACTGCAAGAAGATCAAACCAGTCCATACTCCAGGAAATAAAGCCAGACTGCTCCCTTGAGGGAATGGTATTAAAGGCAAAACTGAAGTACTTTGGCCACATAAGGAGAAGACAGGATACCCTGGAGAAGAGGCTGATGCTAGGGAAAGTGGAAGGCAAAAGGAAGAGGGGCCGACCAAGGGCAAGATGGGTGGATGATATTCTGGAGGTGACCTTGGGGGAGCTAGGGGTGGCGACAGCCGACAGAAAGCTCTGGCGTGGGCTGGTCCATGAAGTCACGAAGAGTCGGAAACGACTGAACGAATAAACAACAACAACCCAAGCCTGGTAGGAGGATTAGGGCCCTGCAAACGTACACTAAAGTCAAAACAAACCAAAACCCACAAATTAGGATCAGTGAATGATACACACTGAACATCGCATGCACTTTAGCCCTTAGTGTTGGGCTTTGAGAACTATACTTGCTAAGGGAAGTGGTGTGCTTTATTATTATTATTATTATTATTATTATTATTATTATTATTATTATTATTTATATAGCACCATCAATGTGCATGGTGCTGTACAGAGTAAAACAGTAAATAGCAAGACCCTGCCGCATAGGCTTACATTCTAATAAAATCGTAATAAAACAATAAGGAGGGGAAGAGAATGCAAACAGGCACAGGGTAGGGTAAACAGGCACTGGGTAGGGTAAAACTAACAGTATGAAGTCAGAACAAAATCAAGTTTTAAAAGCTTTAGGAAAAAGAAAAGTTTTTAGTTGAGCTTTAAAAGCTGCGATTGAACTTGTAGTTCTCAAATGTTCTGGAAGAGCATTCCAGAGGCATAAGGGGCAGCAGAAGAAAATGGACGAAGCCGAGCAAGGGAAGTAGAGACCCTTGGGCAGGCGAGAAACATGGCATCAGAGGAGCGAAGAGCACGAGCGGGGCAATAGTGTGAGATGAGAGAGGAGAGATAGGAAGCTTCTGGACAAAGCTTTTATTGTGTCACCACATTCGTTCAT
Source organism: Elgaria multicarinata webbii (assembly GCF_023053635.1). Classification (NCBI taxonomy): domain Eukaryota; kingdom Metazoa; phylum Chordata; class Lepidosauria; order Squamata; family Anguidae; genus Elgaria; species Elgaria multicarinata. Next base: position 210,435,502 of record NC_086171.1, on the reverse strand, counting down.
ACACAGGCGATGTTGGGCTTTTCTGCATGAAGCAGTTATCGTACTCTCATCATTCCCTACTCTGTTGTTTGCCGTTTCTTAAGTCGACATTGTGACCCTCCAGTTTTGCTCCTGTGTCCAACCAGCACTTTCAGTGATACTTTATTTTTACAGCAGGGAAAACGCAGCATTTAATTGTGAAAGCAAAAGAAAGCATGATTTCCTCTTGTGTATTTGCGCTATACCACAGTGCCACCTAGAGGTTATGTAGCAGAAAAGCATGAAAGGAATCTCTCCTTGTATAGTGTTCTGATCTCAATTCTGCAATGAAACTGAAAGTAGATACAGCGGATCAACAGCAGATTAACAGCCTCATGTAGAAAGGCTTGTCTTCCATTCATAACTTTTCCAGCCTTTTTCTTACTGTGGAAAATCCATTAAGGAAAAAAGGATGGGATTGCTGCTCAGTGCCTTCTGTTTCGTAGTGCTAGGAGCCCTCCATCCGAAAACAGCCTACCTGTGCCGTTGACTTACTACTAGCTATTAGAACCTACAATCTGGTGGAGAGCAGCAATTTCCGGCATGCCGGTTGGGTGTGGTGGAGCAAAACCAGGGCTGCAGGAAGTGTCAGAGAAAAGGGACAGGCCATTTCCCCTTGTGACCTTTCTGTGTTCCATATGTGAGGTCACCCTTGCAAACTTTATAAGCCCTGCTGGTCTCATGCCAGGTCCTGCCATTTGTGGATATCCAGCCAGAAGAAGATACCGACTCTAACCTGCGCAAAATGCTAAAGTTACTGTATGTGATCTTCACACCACGTTTGTGTGTGGTTGCGTATATTGGGGTGGGAATGGGGCTGAGACATTTTATTTATTTATTTATTTATTTATAGTATCTTTATCCTGCTCCTCAGCCGGAAAGGTTCCCGGAGTGGCTTACAAACAGTCTGTTCACCAAGACAGTTCCTGTTCGACATGTTTACAATCTAAAAAGACATGTGACACAAGGAAAACAGTGTGGGGATTGCAGCAGGGTGCTGATATGCTGTGACTAGGAGGCTTTCTACCCAAGGCGTTTATTGTACACTCATGCTAGCCTAGCTACAGTGATCCATGCTCTGATAACCTCTCGTTTGGATTACTGCAGTGCGTTATATCGGGGACTGCCTTTGAAAACGGTCCAGAAACTTCAACTGGTACAAAACAGGGCAGCCTGTTTACTAACAGGGACTGGCCGATGAGACCACATCACGCCAGTCCTTTTCCAGCATCATTGGCTGCCAGTCCAGGTCCGGCCCGATTCAAAGTGCTGGTATTAACATTTAAAGACCTAAACGGCTTGGGGCAAGGCTATCTGAAGGAACACCTCCTCCCATATGTACCTGCCCGGACCCTAAGATCATCCTCAGGGGTCCTTCTCCGCGAGCCCCTGCCAAAGGAAGTGAGGCAGGTGGCTACCAGGAGCAGGGCCTTCTCTGCTGTGGCACCCCGGCTGTGGAATGAGCTCCCTAAGGAGGTTCGCTTGGCACCTACATTATATGCTTTTAGACGCCAGGTGAAGACCTTTTTATTCTCCCAGCATTTTAACACTCTATAAATCAATTTTAACTTGGTGTTTTAAATTTGTAATTTTGCATTGCTGCTGTTTTTATCTGGTTGAGCTTTTATATTGTATTTTATATTATGGTTTTATACTGTTGTTTTATACTTTGAATGTTTTTAATCTTTGTGAACCTCCCAGAGAGCTCCGGCTATTGGGCGGTATAGAAATGTAATAAACAAATAAAGAAATAGTTTGTGGGTCCTTTACATGTTGTCATCCTCCAGAGGCCCTCCCGTGCTTTGCAACAATGATTGCATTTTTTTTTCCTAACAAGGAAAGTCTGATATTTTTTCTGAATGGCATTACAGAATGCTCGGGTATTTGTACAATTCTGCTATACCACAGTGCCACCTAGTGGTTGTATAATAGACCATATAGAAAGGCCGGGAAAGAAAAAAAGATGTGTGAAAGAGCTGATCTTCATCCTGCAACCAATCTGGGATGCAGAAGCCTCAATAAAGTTGTGGGTTAAAAGCTTCATATAAAAAAGCCCAACCACTGTCTGCTTTGATGGTTGTTCCTCTACTCCTTCCCAACTTGTACTTGTTCAACTTGGACAACAATTATTAGATTGTAAGCCTATGCGGCAGGGTCTTGCTATTTACTGTGTAATCTGTACAGCACCATGTACATTGATGGTGCTATATAAATAAATAAATAATAATAATAATAATACAACTGTAAATTAGGGTAACCATATGAAAAGGAGGACAGGGCTCCTGTATCTTTAACAGTTGTATTGAAAAGGAAATTTCAGCAGGTGTCATTTGTATATATGAAGAACCTGGGGAAATTTCCTCTTCATCACAGCAGTTAAAGCTGCAGGTGCCCTGCCCTCTTTTAAATCTGGTCACTCTAGTATAGCTCCTGTAGCTTTAACTGTTGTGATGAAGAGGGAATTTCACTAGGTGCTGCAGGCATACAAATGACACCTGCTGAAATTCCCTTTTCTATGCAACTGTTAAAGATACAGGAGCCCTGTCCTCCTTTCCATAGGGTCACCCTATGTAAATAGATTATTCGAGCAAGACAGTAAGCCAAAAGTGCAGGCTTCCCTCTTCTTAGGTATGAAAAGCACCCTATAAATTCTGCCTTATTTCTCCAACCATTCGGGGAAGGCAGAACATGGAGCACTGGGCAGGGTCTATACTACTGCTTCAAAATGGTTTATAACAGTAGTGACAACTGTTCGGGCCCAGGACACGCTCCAGCTACAGTTTTCAAACCGTTTTCAAAGTGTCATATCCTGCTTGGTGTAGATCTGGTCCTGATATGAGAAATATGGGGGGGGGGTGCATTTCTGAGCCTTTTCTATCCTACCCCCGTCTTCAAACTATTCCTTCCTTTCATCCAGACTGCAGGACGAGAGGTCAGTTTCGGGCTCTCTCACAACAGTTCCGGAGCAAGAGATCTTCTGGCTTCAGCTACCCGGAAGAAAACCCCTCTAAGGACAAGCCTGGAGATCCAAGGTCTGGTGCCTTTCTCAATCCTCTTTTTCTTGTTACTGCATAGAAAGGTCGAGTTCTACCCCACTCCAACAGTTCCATGGCCAAATTGCATGCAAATCGTTTGCAAAGAAAGTAGATATTCATGTTGTGTCGTTGGCTCTTGTACTTTGGACTATCCAGCAAAGCGATGTGTGTAGGGTTGCCATATTCTGAATCTACAAAACTGGGACAATTTGGGGGTGGGGGTGGGGGGCTAGGATTTTTTTAAAAAAACTGAGCAATATATAAAGGTCTAGGGAAAGCCCAATTTTTCAATTAAAACATCAACAACTGTAAAACCAGACATCTTAAATTCACTGCAACGTACTTCCAAGTAACAGATTTGAGGCTTGCAACCCAAATCCAAGGAGGTAGATTTTTGAAGGGTGATTTTTGGGGGAGTGACTTTTCCTTCCTTTTCCCCCTCTCCTTTCCTCTCCTTCACCCCCTCTTCCCTAGGGTGACCATATGAAAAGGAGGACAGGGCTCCTGTAACTTTAACAGTTGCATAGAAAGGGGAATTTCAGCAGGTGTCATTTGTATATATGGAGAACCTGGTGAAATTCTCTCTTCATCACAGCAGTTAAAGCTGCAGGAGCTATACTAGAGTGACCAGATTTAAAAGAGGGCAGGGCACCTGCAGCTTTAACTGCTGTGATGAAGAGGAAATTTCCCCAGGTTCCCTATATATACAAATGACACCTGCTGAAATTCCCTTTTCAATACAACTGTTAAAAGATACAGGAGCTCTGTCCTCCTTTTCATACGGTCACCCTACTCTTCCCCCACTCACTCACTCACTCACTCACTCCTATCCCACACAAAACTCTCTTTCCTCCCCCACAAATAACCCATCAGCTCTGCCCCACACTTACCCTAAAGCTGTGACTGCAACCAGCCAAGCTCACCAAACTCCTTTGCGTTGCTTGGGACTCAGGTAGCCTGAGGAGAGCACATGCGCCCTTCTGTTGTTCCTCTTCTACACATCTGCAGGCGCAATAAGGTGAGTCACAGTGAGTCACGGTGATGCTCTGGAAAAGGCGCCAGATTTATGCATCTTTTTCTCTGCTGCTGCCACTCCACTGAGCAGGCTCAAGGCACCATTTTGGAGGTCAGAATTTCTCCGGCCAGCTGGACCAGGAATCTCCTGGAAATCGGGACATTCCCGGTTTTCCGCAATGTATGGCAACCCTAGATGTGTACCTTCTTATGTACTCTGGCGTTAAGATATTTGACTCATCCTGCAATGCACGTTCAAAGTCATTAAGCACAACTGCAGCATTCTTTCGATGTGCTTGTAGCAGGAGAGACCCCTCCCCTGGAAAGACCCTTCAAATGATGTCACGCTTCTCTGTTGTTGCTTCTTTACCACTTCTTGCAGGATGGAAGGACCAGCTCAGAACCACTTTCCAGAAGAGGATCTCGAGAGCATAGTGAACGAACTTGAGAAAACTGTCTCTTCTCTTCGGAAGCAGGTAGACATTTTGTCTGGCAGAGGGGAGCCAGCACCCTCCGTGTCAAAGTCCACAAGGGCTTCAAGTATTGACGTTGCTTAACGTAGACCTGTTAAAAACTGCCTTGCTATTAAAAATGGCCTCCAATCTGAGAGAGTCTTAAAGGTATCCAGGTCATCTCAGGTTATCTGGACCTGGCTAATCTTATGTATGTAAAATCCTGTCAAACCATTGGTACATATATTGTCTACTGCAGCCTACCCCAACCCGATGCCCTCATAGGAGTTGGACTACAACTCCTATGATTACAGCTTGCATGCCATGCTGACTGGGAATAATGGGAGTTGTAGTCCAACAGAGCTGGATGCCAGGTTGGAGAAGGCTGCCCTAAACATTTAATCACCCCCCCGAGCTCTTCTCCAAGGATCAAAAATTATTTAAATAAATAAATGCAATAAATAAATACGAAAATAAAATAGGTGTGATGGCAGGAGGCCTGTTCATTTAAAACTCGATCTGCCTCAAACAGATGCAAAGCAGGATGTGGGGGTCTGATTCTTATAATCTCCACCCCAGGCCTTTTCTTGGCCAAATTCCAGTGCTGGAACCTGATTTCAGCTGGGTGAAAAGGGCACAGATGTTCAAGCTATGTTAGGCACAGGGAGAATTCAGTTCCCCTCCCTAGAATTACCCTTTTGCTCTTTAAAACTCCACCCCACCTCCAATTGCTGAGATGGGTGAAATGTTTGCTCAACATTTTTATACGGATTTATCAAATTCATGCCTCCCAAGCCAATAAGCGAGCCAAGAAAGATTTGTGTGCCAAAACCCACACTACTCCAAGCTTAGCAATGCAGTTTGTCAGTGGGGGAAAGCACACCCAAAAATGTGCATATCAGTGCAAAGTGTGCACCGGAGAAAAGCATGCACAAAACCACATTACGTCAATGGGAAAGGACTTGGGGAAAATGCATATATATGAAGAAGAATAAAAAAAAAACCATGCACAGGAAAGTGTATATTTTGCCCTTCTTTTAAGACCGCTGCCTTCTGAGGCATGTTCAGTGGCCAGTCCCAGGCTGTGGAATTCCCTCCCAAGGAAGGCTAGGTTTTCTTCCTCCCTTTGCTGTCCTTTTGCAAAGATGGCCTTTGGACTGTAAGCAGGTCTGTTGCGAGGGGTTGTTGTTTTTAATTCCTAATCCCCCTGTAATTGTTATGTTTTTATTGTATTTTAATGTATTGTTTTATTTTTTTAATCCATTTTCTCAATGTAATCCCCCTGGAGTGCCATTTTTGGCTAGAAACTTAGAGTACAAATCAAACCAATCAATAATATATTTGAAACAAATGTGCACAAAAATGTGAATGTCCATGAAGACCTTTTTTTAACACAACCACACCCTAAAACACCTTATAACCGTATGTTAAAACGGGACAGAATGGATTTAAGCTTGAAAATGCAACAATCCCAAGTGAAGTGAGCTGTCTGTCTACATCTTTGAACGCCGTGCTCATCAACGAATGCACCGTCTTTGTCGCCTTTGCTCTCAGGTCAGTGGTTTGGAAGATCAGCTGAGAAGACATCAGAGGAGCACCGCTACCAAATATGGCCGCCAGCAGAAGACTGGAGCAAAGTGGAGCAAAAGATGACCTGCCCTAGGTGGTGCGGATGTGCGGGGAGAATGTGTGCTGGAAGTGGGGGGCGATGTGGGGTATTTCCCGGAGCAGACAGGAGGTTCAAAAACAGCCGCTACTGAAGCAAACCTCCATTCTGCTTCCACTCCTCACCCATGCTTACCTGAAAGGCCAGAGAGGGAGCAACAGAGAAGGCATGTCTACACAAGGGGAGGGGGAGGATCTCGCAATATGCTGATCACGAGATCCTCCCCCTCAGTCCACACGTGCCACATGACATCCCAGGCATCGCGCTTGTCGCAGCGGCCATTTTTCTGGAGTACACGAGCACTCCAGTGAAAATAAAAAGGTAAAAAACCCCACCCAATCCCGATGGGCACGGAGCGACCTGAAGAGCTTCATGCCCGGTTCCCAGCTCTTCACGTTTACTCGCGAGGAGCCTGGATGATACCGGGAAGGGCAGCCACACCTCCCATGGTCTCGGGATGATCCCAAGACCACGGGGAAAATCGGGATACAAGTGGTGCCAGTTATCCCGGGGAAATGGAGAGATCATCTCTCCCTACCCCCGGGATCCCCTGTGCGTCATGTGGATGCACAGGGATGATCCCGGGGTGATCCCCAGGATAAGGCATCGTCTAGACATGCCCAGTGTCTTTACTCATGAAAACAGATGCAACGGAAGACAGAGTATTCATTTATGGCTACAGATGTACCGATTTCGTATAATGCATCCCCCCTGCGTTTCGTGGAGTGTCAGGTGCCTCTCGTTCTGTCATCCACTCGGGGCAGAGTTGGGTTTCTTTTCCAAATTCACATTTGAGCAAATTCACACTTGTAAACATGTGCATTTCCTGCAAAATGCAGAAATCCTTCCCCAAATGCACAAATGCCTCCTTCCCCCGGCACTGCAATCTGCATTTTCATGCTTTAATGTACAGGGGGAATACACATTTTTGGAATGGAATTTTTTTTAAAAAAAAAATTGTATCTACTTTTCTGCGACTAAATTTACATAAAGTTCTGGAAAATAAAAATAATAATCCACAAGTCCGAGGAATCCAAATGACTCAGGAAAAGCCGATCCACTTGCGGAATCCGCTGGTTCAAATCATAGAAACCTGAACTCATTCCATTCCATTGCAGATTTCTCTGGTAACCCTAATTACGTCATGTAATTAATGCATGGAACATGCTGTGGTTATATGGTGATGGCAATTAGCATAGATGGATTTAAAAATGGGATCGGCACAAATTCATGGAGGGTAGTTCTATCAGGGCAACACAGCATGATGGGCGTGTGAACTCTCCCAGTTCGGAAGCAGTATATGCCTCTGGATAGTGGTTAACAGAGGCCCCTTGCCTTCATGCCCCACTTGTGTCATGCCCCACTTCTTGGGGGCCTCTGGTTGGCCATAGTGGAAAACAGGATGCTGGACTAGGTGGTCCTTTGCCCTGATGAAGCAGGATTCTTCTTATGTGCAGAAGAATTCCTTTCCCTGAATTTTCAGCTATTTTCATCGCCAGCTCTTTAAGTTACAGAGATACAAGCAGAACAGTGTTTACCCAATTGCTCAGCAAACATAAACCTGATCCCTCCCTCCCAGTGTTCAAGCCAATGAGCGCCCCAACCTGGGGCGCTCCAGATGTGTTGGACTACAACTCCCAGAATCCTCCAACTAGGCATGCTAGGAGTTATAGCCCAACACAGTGGGAGGACACCATGTCGGGGAAGGCTGTCCTAAGTTATTAAAACAATGTTGTTTCATTAACCTTATTAAATATGTTGGAACATTTCCAATTTCACCGAAATCAAGCACCCCTAAGTCTTGTATTTGGGTCCTCCTGCATGCCCTTAGGCCAGCCTTCCTCAACCTGGGGCGCTCCAGATGTGTTGGACTGCATCTCCCAGTTGTAGTCCAACACATCTGGAGCGCCCCAGGTTGAGGAAGGCTGCCTTAGGCCTTCCCTGCCACAACAGATATACGGCCAGAGTGCTTTTCCCCAACTGGTCTGAAAGGATCGTCCCAATTTCTGTTTGTAACACTCATCTTCTCTGTTTCATCCTCCCCAGGCTATTTCAAGCAATTGTCAGCGGGCTGCATTTGCTGTTTCCCCCAGAGAAAAGCCTGTTTTATTTCAAGGGAGTCTATTACTGTCAGCATCAGGACCCGGGCTCCATCGAATTTTGGACATGCCTCACCAGGGCAACTGTGCTTCCCAGAAACCCTCGCTCACTGCACAGAGAGACCACAAATTTCTCGGACTCCTAGCCTTCTCCTCACCACTCAATCTGAACATCTATCCCGTCCTGTTTTCAGAGCCACAGTAGCGATAAGAACATCAGAAGAGCCCTGCTGGATCAGACCAAGGGTCCATCTTGTCCAGCACTCTGTTCACACAGTGGCCAACTAGCTGTCGACCAAGGACCAACAAAGGAGGACACGGTGCAACAGCACCCTCCCACCCATGTTCCCCAGCAACTGGTGCACGCAGGCTTACTGCCTCGGATACTTGAGGTAGCACATAACCATCAGGGCTAATAGCCATTGATAGCTTTCTCCTCCAGGAATGTATCCAACCCCCTTTCAAAGCCTTCCGAATTGGTAGCCATCACTACATCTTGTGGTAGTGAGTTCCGTAGTTTAACTATGCGCTGTGTGAAGAAGTCCTTCCTTTTATCTGTCCTGAATCTCCCACCAACCAGCTCCATGGGATGACCCCACTGGGTTCTGGTACGATGGGAGAGGGAGGAAAATGTCTCCCTATCCACATTCTCCACACCACGCATCGTTTTGTACACCTCTGTCGTGTCTCCCCTTAGCCTCCTTTTTCCGTAAGCTCTCAGCACGACGCTTCTTATCCATAGCGCTTGGCTAAGAACGGCTAAGACTCGATAGCCTTATAGGCCCCTTCCAACTCTACTGTTCTATGATTCTATGGTGGGCGTTGCTTCAGAATCAATTCCCCCTTTGGGAAGTCCTTCTTCCCCTTTTGCAAACCATCCTGGCCCAGCTCCCCCTTTTACAGACACTGTGTTCAGAAGTCAAAGACCCCCCCCTTTCCCCCTGAGGCTCAAACAAATCCGACATCTGCTGCGTCTATGAAAACTTCCGAATCGCCGAGCAATCAGATCAAGGGGAGCTTCGACAGGCGTGTAAAAGTCAGCCTATGGCTACGGCATGCAGAGATCTGGTGGAAACGGCCCCTGTCATACCGGGTGCCCAATTGCCGGAGTTGAAAAACACAGCCAGAAACTGAGGTTGACCGAACTTTCCCTTAGGCCTCATCAGTCACTCTGAAGCAACAGGAACATTTTAAACTAAGCACACCTGGCTGGGTGGAGCCGCGGTTCACTACCTTGTGTTGACGGTGGCCTTGCTTCTCCTTAGGGCTGCGTGTTCCCCAGCTGCTTCTGTCCTTTCCGTGAGAGACGTTCCCAATCGCCTTGATTCTGGACAGCTTTTCACACAGCGATGCAGGGAAAAACACAACGCGCATCAAAGCAAACCACGGGATAATAAACAAGGTCACGGTTAATGAAGCATCTCAATAGGGTGTTCTTGGATGTACTTCCAATTTGCATCCAACTTCTCTCCACGCTGTGCTATGTCCAACCAGTCTCAGCCTGCCCTGCTACAGAGGGGGCGTGAATAAAAGGCCGGAGTATAAAGCACTCAGAGGCCGGGAGAGATGATTTCCCCCTCTTAAATTGTTCCCCGTTCTGCAGCAGTAGGAATGTGCTGCCTTCTTCCTTTCAGCACTAACGACCAGTGTGTGTGCATGGGAAACTCCTGTGCCAACACATACCAAAGCTATACTTACCCTCGTCTACACCAAGCAGGATATTCCACTATGAAGGCGGTATAAGAGGCAGGAGCCACACTACTGCTTTGTAGCAGTATTGAAGTTAGGGCTGTGCACCACCACCACCCCGAACTGATTCGGGTCAATCCGACCCTCCCCTGATCCGCTCTGGAATCGGATCCGGAGCGAGATCCGGAGGCCGGAGCGAGGTTCGGCCCCCATTTTGCCCCCCTCTTCCCCACTTACTTGCCTCTGTGGCGGACGGCGGAAGCAGGTAAGTGGGGAAGGGGGGACAAAATGGGGGCTGAATAGGAGGGAATCTACACGTCGTTGTGAGGGCGCTTGCATGCGCCCCCAGTGCGCCCCCACAACAACTGTGTAGACCGAGAAAGAAGAGACGGAGGAAGAGGCGGAGGAGGCGGTGGCTGGGGAACCGGCCGCGTCCTTGCCGCCGCCGCCGCCTCCCCGCCGGCCTCCTGCTGCCAGGGTAAGAGCCACCCAGGTCGGAGAGCTCGGCGGAAGCGGAAGCCGAACTCTCCGACCCGGGTGGCTCTTATCCCGGCAGCAGGAGGCCGCCGCCGCCGCCGCCTCTTCCTCTGTCTCTTCTTTCTCGGTCTACAGTCATTGTGGGGGCGCACTGGGGGCGCATGCAAGCGCCCTCACAACGACGTGTAGATTCCCTCCAGGTCACCCTCCCCCCTTACCGCACGGACCGAGGCAGTGGAGGGCGGTGGAGCCAGGTAAGCCCCCCTCCCCCCACACTTACCTGCGGCGGCTTCAACTGAGGCCCAGGCCTCAAGGCGGAAACAGGCCCACTTTGGATTCGGGGATACGAAGCAGAGCAGAGCACAGCCCTAATTGAAGTGCACTGACAACTGTTGGGGCCCATTGACACAGACCACATGCCGCTTTCATACCACTTTCATAGTGTTATATCCTGCTCGGTGTAGACGAGCCTAGAGTTAAACGAATGAAGCTGTTGCAATTTAACACAAGGAGCCCTGGGAATTGTAGTTCTACAAGGGGGCTATGGCTCTCTAAGCCCCATTTAAAAACTAGTTTACATGGTAGTTGGGGAGAAGCCATAGCCTTGACACTGGTTGATCATAGAGTGTACTTCAGGGGCAGGATGCACAATTCTGCATTGGCCCAGAGATAATTCCATGCGCCTGTATTTGAACCTCCGGCCAATGTAACATTTCCTCTGTATTTATTGCATCTACAAGTTCAATTCAACCTCTTAAGCTAGAAATGCACACCCAGGTTTTGAATCTGCTTTATGGTGCTTTATTTTGAGGTGCTCTTTAAAAAATAAAATAAAAACAGTGGTGCTACACTATATCCCTGCTGGTTATTTATGGCCCATGCAATTCTTCTTGGGGACAGGTTGCCTTTGATTCTTGAGATAAGGGGATTCCCCAAAGTAGGTAGTAAAAGCCTTGGGTTTGCTGATTATCTATTTGTCCTTTCCCGCGTACCTCCCTTACCTTTTAAGGGTCACGAGTATCTAAAACTGGGGCTGTTCGCACAACACACTAACACACATTCAAATTTCTCCATCACATCCAGTGGAGGCTGGTGGCTCAGATGCCAGTGGGGCAGTGAATCTGGTCTGGGTTTCCGTCACAACCAGTCAGGACTTTAAAGGCGCTATGCCACCTTCCACTATTCCTTTAGATTTCAGATTGAAACCCAGAGAAGATTCACTGCCCCACTGAGCATTTGAGTACTAGTTTATTTGTATAAACCATGGGTTATTACAAAAAGTCAAAACGTAAGTAGGTCATCACCTTTACAGTTGATGGGAATGGAATATTATTATTATTATTATTATTATTATTATTATTATTTATTTATTTATTTATTTATATAGCACCATCAATGTACATGGTGCTGTACAGATAACACAGTAAATAGCAGGACCCTGCTGCGTAGGCTTACAATCTAATAAGTTGTAGTAAACAATAAAGAGGGAAGGAGAATGCAAACAGGCACAGGGAAGTGTAAACAGGCACCGGGTAGGGTGAAGCTAAACAGTATAGAGTCAGAACAAACTCAATATTTGAAGGCTATAGGGAAAAGAAAAGTTTTTAGCTGAGTTTTAAAAGCAGTGATTGAGTTTGTAGTTCTCAAGTGTTCTGGAAGAGCGTTCCAGGCATAAGGGGCAGCAGAAGAAAAAGGACGAAGCCGAGTAAGGGAAGTGGAGGTCCTTGGGCAGGCGAGAAGCATGGCATCAGAGGAGCGGAGAGCACGAGCGGGGCAATAGTGTGAGATGAGAGAGGAGAGATAGACAGGAGCTAGACCGTGAAAAGCTTTGAAGGTCAGCAGGAGAAGTTTATATTGGATTCTGGAGTGAGTTGGAAGCCAATGAAGAGATTTCAGAAGTGGAGTGACATGGTCAGAGCGGCGGGCCAAGAAGATGATCTTAGCGGCAGAGTGGTGGACAGAGACCAGCGGACTGATGTGAGACGAAGGAAGGCCAGAGAGAAGAGCTTTATTCTAATTTTAGCTGCAGTTGCAAACATGGCTATCCAGTTAGTAACATAGGGGGGTCATTATCAGATAACAGAAGTAGTATTTTCTTGGATAAAGTTCTACCAGTCATTTTTTTTCCCAGTAGAGCAATACATTTCTTTCTTGGAGACGAATAATGGACAATGTTCTCTATTTGTAATGTTGCACATCGCTGTATCACCGGCAGTTTAGCATACCTTCCATCTAAATAGGTTTCTGGAATCACAACACCATCTACTGAAATCCAAGGACTAGATAATCCCCCTTTTCATGATTTGTATCCATAAGGGAATTTCAGCTGCTGTCACAGGTATGCATGCAGCACCTGGTGAAATTCCCTCTTCATCACAACAGTTAAAGGTTCAGGAGCCCTGTCCTCTTTTGTATCTGGTCACTCTAGTATAGCTCCTGTGGCTTTAACTGTTGTGATGAAGAGGGAATTTCAGCACATGCTGCAAGCATACAAATGACACCTGCTGAAATCCTCTTTTTGATACAACTGTTAAAAGGTACAGGAGCCCTGTCCTCCTTTTCATAGGGTCACCCTACCATGATGAGGATGAAAGATTTGCCCAATATTCCTTGACAGTTTACCCCTTCTTTCAGGAGTGGGGTTTCAGAACAAAACTCTGGGACTGGAAATATCTATTCTATACAACTGTTAAAGATACAGGACCCCGTCCTCCTTTCCATAGGGTCACCCTACATCATGGGACTAACCTCCTGTACTGTTTTGTTCTTGGAAACAGAGTTTCCTCAAGGCCATTAGGTTTATACATAAAGTAGGTTTGGGGAGCATACATCTTGTGAGCCTAATCTAGGGTGACCCTATGGAAAGGAGGACAAGGCTCCTGTATCTTTAACAGTTGCATTTAAAAGGGAATTTCAGCAGGTGTCATTTGTATGTATGCATGCATGCAGCACCTGGTGAAATTCCCTCTTCATTACTGTAGTTAAAGCTGCAGGAGCCCTGCCCACTTCGTATCTGGTCAAGCAGGCAGGGCTGACTTACTTCTGTGTAATATTGCCCTGCTCATGGAACTTTTTTGTAAGTTGCATGCAGGTATGGGCTCAGCACACACCCTTCAATAATGGGAAATTCTGTATACACCCTTCAATAATGACGTGGCATGTTCTTCAATTCTTTTTCTGTGCCCATGTACAAAATTGTACAACTCAGCCCTGACTGCCAATTCCAGCACTTAGAAAAGAAAAGAAAAGTACAGGGTACAATTCTCAGAAGCTTATGTAACCTCCAAATGTGGTTGGAGGATCACATGCTTAAAGGTTCTCACACTTCAAAAGGTCCCAGTGCATGGAAAGCTAACATGACAAGGTGGATTGCATTTGGAAGTATAACCTAAGCATGCACACAGACAAAAACATCTGGACTGAGCAATATTTAATCATACATTTTAATATGTGCCTATGTATAGGGTGACCCTATGAAAAGGATGACAGGTCTTTTGTATCTTTAACAGTTGTATTGAAAAGGAAACTTAAGCAGGTATCGTTTGTATTCATGCAGCACCTGGTGAAATCCCCTCTTCATCACAACAGTGAAAGCTGCAGGAGCCCTGCCCTCTTTTGCATCTGGTCACTCTAGCTATATTCCTGCAGCTTTAATTGTTGTGATGAAGGGAATTTCACCAGGTGCTGCACACATACAAATGACATCTGCTAACGTTCCCTTTTCTATACAAGTGTTAAAGATACAGGAGCCCTGTCCTCCTTTTCACAGGGTCACCCTGCCTATGTATGAATGCTCAAATTGCACCATAACTTTGGAAATCTCTAACAGACTACAAAACCCATGATGCAGTGTGATTGGAGCCAAAGCCTATAAACATGGGAACATCTCTCTCTCACACACACACGAGAGAGAGAGAGAGAGAGAGAGAGAGAGAGAGAGATTGATTGATTGATTGATTGACTGATTTCTGGTCTTGCTGCATCACAGATTTTATAGGCGACTGTACTACACTTGTGAAAGCATATGTGAGACCAAATGGGGCCTTTGTAATATTATACGTAGACGTCACATTGGTAAGAATCAGAGCAGGTGGAATCTGTAAAAATACCACTGATCTCGTCCATCTTAACCCGTCCTATTTACCAGATTTTGGGAAATGTTCTATGCTTTATGCCAAACCCTGCCATTTGCCCCCCAAATGTTGCTTTTTAATATGCATATTTTAGATGGATTATAAATGACGCAACTGGCATCGTGTCAAAGAGAAGTAAATTCACACGCATTGTAAGCGACAGTGTGGAAATGAGTGCTAATTTGGGCGCAGCTCAGAACATGAGCAGAACAGGTCATTAAGCACACTCCAGCTGCGGCGGCCAAGACGGAAGTGTTGGCAGGCCTGAACGTATGCGTTCAGCCTGCAGCAAACTAGTTACACTTGATTGTCAAGTCTCACTTTTGGAACTTGGGAGTTCCCAACAGCCAACTCGCACGCACAAGTGCCGCAGCGCCGAGACAGCATCTCGTAGCTCTCCGTGTTGATTTGAGGCAGGGGTGAGCGTGTGCGACGACGGCACTCCGATATTAGCAGAACAGATGAAAAGGGCCGCCATGAGGGCTAGGTCACCTTGCTTCTTTTCTTCGCGAAGCCCTTTGGAATAGCACAACTGGGTCCTGCTTGAGAAATCCTCAGCGACGACGCACGTAAGAGATGGACCACTTCATCAGGAAACACTTGGCTTTCTTCAACACCTTCTGGAGCAAATGTCTGCCCAACGGCAGCCCAAATAGCCGCTCTCTGGAGTTCTGGGACCCGGAGCCAGGATCCCTCCACCCCACGCTGGAACCTGACCCTTCTGAGCCCGCTTCCTCCCTCTTTGGCGTGCTGTACGACTTCACAGCCAGGAGTGCGGACGAACTGAGCGTCAACAGAGGGGACAAGCTTTGTGTCCTCAGAGAAGAGGGAGGGTATGTCTTAGCAAGGCGGCTCTCTGGAGATCCAGATGTGGGCTACGTCCCGGCCAATTATATCAGCAAGCTCAGCCAGGAACCTGTGGCCCAACAGCTGTAAGTATCCGAATCTCTTAGGCTTGTTAGTTATCACCATAATTTAGAATTTGTTAAAACGTTTAAAATGTACTAGACGCTGTGCGATGTACGAGATTGCGGGGAAAGGGAATTTGTGGGGAGCGAAAGCTTCCAGAACAGAGAAAAAGTTCTTTATGGGACTAACACCACAGAGGAAGTTCTTTATGGGACTAACATAACAATCTCCAAACAGCACTGGAGAACTTCTTCCCACAGTGCATAGTTAAACTATGGAATTCCCTACCACAGGATGTAGTGATGGCCACCAATTTGGATGGTTGGATAAATTCCCAGAGGAGGTTATCAATGGCTACTGGTCCTGATGGTTATGTGCTACCTCCAATATCAGAGGCAGTAAGCCAATGTACCCCAGTTGCTGTGGAACATGAGTGAGAGGGTGATGTTGCACCTGTGTCCTGCTTGTGGGTTCCTGGTCAACAGCTGGTTGGCCACTGGGTGAACAGAGACTAGATGGACCCTTGGTCTGATCCAGCAGGGCTCTTCTGATGTCCTTATAACCCCACCTAGCATTTTCTTAGGGATTGTCTGAAAACAATTAATAGTTCAGGCAGCATTATTGAGAATAAGCAAGATGACTACAAGACTTGCTAAGCATCCCGTGCTGAGAGAAGCCATCGTCTTTATTATTGATTGACCAATTATCTTTATAAGGCACCTCTTGGCCCAAAAGCATCTTGATTTTGCTATTAATCCAATTCATTAAAAAAAAGTTTATAGCTAACCAAATGACCACCAAACGGAGCGGATATATCTGGTGAAAGCTGTGCTGGCTGACTGTTGCTCGTCCCTGTATGCCCACATTCTTTCTTCACTCTTTGCTTACCAGCCTGATAAAGAGAACAATGTTTGCATCTGTCTTTGGCGTGAAATGTTTTGTTTGCTCCTTAGGCAAATAGGTGGGAGATGTGGTTGGGGACTGGCTGGTGCTGTTGTCACTTAGGAGGCACTGATGGGCCCATAAATCAAAGGAAATTGGTGCTCCTCCCAAAACAGAAGGCATATTTGCAGGGCTCTGTCTGTACCCTAAGTAAAAAAAGCCTCAGGCTCCACAGATACCATCTTTGACCTTCCTCTCCCTCTCAGTTTTCTGCGGCAGTCAGGAATCAAAGGTAGATAGTCATATGGGACATTATTTATATATGCTTTATTGTACCGCATTCATCCCAACACTGAGACCCTTACAATGCATTTAGAGGCTATGTCTCAGCCAACTCAAGTTCAGATGATGCTCCGTCTCTCAGCCTAACTTGTCATGAGATGAAGCACTGTAAAGTATCTTTTCAACCCTAGAAAGTACCGTACAAATTATCCTACATAGATCAAAGTCACATCTGGCCTTCCAGACGTGTCAAACCTGTTTCGACTATACCTTCCAATGAAAATAGGGTCATTTCTGAGTGTGCATGTGGGCAGAGCGAGCGTTCCAGGGGATGGGGCCTAGCAGGTCAGTGGATGGAGTCAAAATAACAATAACAACAACAACAACATTTATATCTTGCCTTTTTACATCTTAAGGAACCCAAGGCAGTGTACATAATTCTCCTCTCCATTTTATCCTCACAACAACAACCCTGTGAGGTAGGTCGGGCTGAGAGTCTGTGACTGGTCCAAAGTCACCCAGTGAGTTTCCATGGCCGAGTGGGGACTAGAACCCGGATCTCCCGACTCCCAGTTCAACACTTTAGCCACTACGCCACGATAATCCAATGAAGACTCGTTGAGGCTCATATAAGGGATCATCCCAGAAACCTTTGCACTCATCACTGTGATTACTTTTGGTGCTAGGGCTGAACTTTGGCACATGGAAAGCAATAAACAAGAATGGAATACCCTTGAGCATGTGCAGTACGTACTTCCCTTGGCCCTGAGTAAATACAGCCTGCATACCTAGCATTAAAGAGTGAAGTCAGACAATGTTACATCCTTGAATGAACAAGCAGTAGAAGACACTTGGAGCATACTTGGAGACATCTGGCCTAGAGCAGGTGTCACTAGGTGTGTGTGGGTCAAGTGAAGGCAAAAGGGGACTTTCCTGTGCAAAAAAAATGGCACTGTCATCCTTAAGACTTATCCACTACTCTGCCAGCACTCAACATGAAGAGGAAGGAAGGACGGATGACAGCCTAAAAAAACACCCTGCCACTGCTGCTTTCTACCTGCTTCCTCCTCTCTGGCACTGCACACTGTTCCCCTATCACACCTTTACCCCATTGCTGGGGAGAAAAAGATGGGACCAACTTAAAGGCACCAAAGCAAGCTATTTTAGGCCAGGGATGGGCAGAAAGCAGATCTTGAGATGTTTGGAACTTTGGCTCCCAGAAGCCCCTGCCAGCATGGGCAAGAGTCAAGAATGCTGGGAGTTGAAGTCCAAACGTGAGATCTATTTTCTGCCCACGCTTGTTGTAAGCAACCATCTTGTTGCCCTGACAACAACAGCAAACACATCCTGTGGAAGTGGTGTCGGGGAAGAATCAAAGGGCGAGGGGATAGAGGGTGAGGGACTGTGGCAAGTGGCTAGAGGTCCTTCTCCACCCAAAGCATTGTCCGACCAGCCCACCAAATTAAATAGAGAATGGGGCCGGCCCCCTTGGGCCCCTGTTTACTGGTTCATTTGGCTTGGTGGCAGTGGTTAGGGAGAAGGTAATTTGTAAACAGTTCCAAAATCACCAGGTTCTGCCATGATCAACAAGGGTGACCAGAGGTAGAGGTGGATGGGAGCACACACTCAATAACTGTATGGAAGAGAAGAATTTGGCCAGTTCAGTTCATTGTGGGGGGAGAAAAGCTGCGTCTTCTGAAATTCAGCATTCGAGGATGATCAGGGCTCTGGAAACAAACCCCTATTATTTATTTATTTATTTATTTATTTATTTATTTATTACATTTTTATACCGCCCAATAGCCGAAGCTCTCTGGGCGGTTCACAAAAATTAAAACCATAATAAAACAACCAACAGGTTAAAAGCACAATTACAAAATACAGTACCAAAAGCACAACCAGGATAAAACCACACAGCAAAATTGATATAAGGTTAAAATACAGAGTTTGAACAGTAGAATTTAAATTTAAGTTAAAATTAAGTGTTAAAATACTGAGAGAATAAAAAGGTCTTCAGCTGGCGACGAAAGGAGTAGTGTAGGCGCCATGCGGACCTCTCTGGGGAGCTCATTCCACAACCGGGGTGCTACAGCGGAGAAAGCCCTCCTTCTAGTAGCCACCTGCCCTATGAGGAGGGACTAAAAGAACTGGGTATGTGTAGCCTTGAGAAGAGAAGATGGAGGGGAGACATGGTAGCACTCTTCAAGGACTTGAGAGGTTGTCACACAGAGGAGGGCCAGGATCTCTTCTCGATCATCCTAGAGTGCAGGACACGGAATCATGAGCTCAAGTTACAGGAAGCCAGATTCCGGCCGGACATCAGGAAAAACTTCCTGTCTGTTCAAGCAGTACAACAATGGAACCCATGAAATGGAACCAATGCTCTATGGAGGTCATGGGCTGTCCTACACCACAGGCATTCAAGATAGAGCTGGACAGCCATCTGACAGGTAGGCTTCAATGTGGATTCCTGCACTGAGAAGAGTGTTAGACTCGATGGCCTTGTAGGCCCCTTCCAGCTCTACTGTTCTACGATTCTATTCAAGATTCAAGAAATGCTTGACAATGTCCCTTCTAGTCTAGGTCTTGCAACTTTTATTGCTGTTGCTGTTGGCCTATTGCTCCTCTTTACCATTGGTTTGGTGGTGGCATTCTGCAAAATACTTCTCACGTTCAAGTGCCATTCATAAAATATATTCCCCTGGCAATGAGGAAAGGAAGTGGAGCAACTGTGTGAACAGGGTGATGGACCAGATGGACCCTTAGTCTGATCCATCAGGACTCTTGTTATGTTCTTATGTTCTAACTAGTAGGGGCATAGAGGCTGAATCAAAGGGTGGGGTGGGGGAATAGAGGACGATGAGCCTGGGGCAATATGTTGTAATACAATGGAGAGTAACAGAGGTTTTTGTTTGTTTAATTTAAAACATTTCTTAGGCTGCACTCCTATGTACACTCACCTGGGAGTTAATCCCACCAAATTTAAAGCATTTCTATGGCACTTTTTTCAAGTCAGTTTACAAGAACAGTTAATACAAATAGAACAGCCCATACAAACACATTCCTTTTATATTATATTATATTATATTATATTATATTATATTATATTAACTTATTTATTTATTACGTTTTTATACCGCCCAATAGCCGAAGCTCTCTGGGCGGTTCACAAAAATTAAAACCACGAAGCGCATAAAAACAACCAACAATTTACAAACACAAATACAAAATACAGTATAAAAAGCACAACCAGGATAAAACCGCACAGCAAAAATGGGTATTGGTTAAAATATGAGATTAAAACAGCAGAGTTTAAATTTAAGTTAAATTAGGTGTATGCATGGTGGTGATTCTGTAGCACAGCAACCGCCATGGACAAATCCCTGTCGGTTTCTGTGGCCGGGGGGGGGGGGGGGGGGAGTTGAAAGGGGGGGGTCTTTCTCTCTCTCTCTCCCCTTCCTTCTTTCCCTGCCATTGCGGTAGTTGTGTGCCCTTTTGGAGAGCAAGTTGAAGGAACGCGAGTTGTGTGTGCTTCATCCTGTGGATCTGCCCCAACACCCCACCTCTAAAACGTCCCACAGAAGACCATGCCACGTTCCCCCACCCCCACCCCGGACATTTTTTCTCATTCTAAAAGGCTAAAATACCTCTCCCAAGCCTTAGTTACTGACAGTAAGAGGTTTAAATTAAAATATGCCAGTATTTTTGGTATTTTCGCCCCCGAATCTTTTACCTTCGACCCTGCCCATGATTGGAGTGCTTGAATACAGATACCAGAAGGAGCATTTCCATGTATAAATTCAATAAGATGGAGATGTTAATTCTAATTTTATATATAATAAAAGTGCGTAAGTATAGGACTCACACCTCTTTTTAATGTCTAAAGAATTATTTTTGTATAAATGTGGCTCATTCTGGTGGAGGCGCTTTCAATCCTAGATTAATGAGGGTTCCAAGTTCTCCAAGTTTTGGGAGAGAGGTCTATCGGTTTGCTGATAAGTTTCTGTCCAGAATTAAGACACCATTTTTGATCTTAACAATTCAGAATTTGGAGGTGT
Organism: Elgaria multicarinata webbii; assembly: GCF_023053635.1. Taxonomy (NCBI): domain Eukaryota; kingdom Metazoa; phylum Chordata; class Lepidosauria; order Squamata; family Anguidae; genus Elgaria; species Elgaria multicarinata. Next base: position 210,414,788 of record NC_086171.1, on the reverse strand, counting down.
GGAAAGCATATGCCAATTCGAAACATGAGAATTTGAATGATTATGTTTTGACAAGTACACTGAACATTTATGGAGTGAGAATGGTCTTCACAAAACTAATTTCAAATCTAATAACTTTACAGTGACAGACAAGTTCCTTCCCTGTTGCTAATTATAGGGTATAATAACAGTGGAGGAAGTACATTTACATTATGTACTACAAACAAAAAATATGCTAAACAGACAAATTTCCATATCAAATCAAAACCCACCCAGTCAATGGCTTGTAAGTGATGTGGTTGAAGCATGCAGGGTCAATGGCTAATGACATGTGAGGATGTTATGTGACCAGTTCCATGCTTGGCTGTTGTATGACTTCCCTAACCTGCTAGGTGAGGAACTGATTAATATGTGAGTGGACTGGTGTTGGCTTTTCAGTGAGACCCAGGTCATACTTGTAGAATCACAGAATCATAGAATAGCAGAGTTGGAAGGGGCCTACAAGGCCATCGAGTCCAACCCCCTGCTCAATGCAGGAATCCACCCTAACGCATCCCTGACAGAGGGTTGTCCAGTTGTTACATAACTTTAAGCCTGGACCCTGGCCGACAGCTGGTTGGCCACTGTGCGGACAGAATACTAGACCGGATGGACCCTTGGTCTGATCCAGCAGGGCACTTCTGGTGTTCTAAGCCCAAAATTTAAGCCTGCTGCACTCCAGATTTTTGGACTACAACTCTCAGCATTCATGGAAGTTGAAGTCCGAATATCTGGAGGGCACTAGGTTGGGGAAAGCTGGAATAGATGGATCTCTTCTACTTTAGGTGGGAATGGGATCACGACCCCTCTCCTCCCCCACCCCTGCAACCACCACGGTTTGATTGGCTACATCCTTCTTCCCCCTCCACACATTCTGCCTACACAGGTGAACGTTGGCTAATGGCAGAGCTTTGAAGACAATGAAATGGCACATCCTCTTCTAAATTTATAAGTTTTGCCTGTGCCATTTTCACCCCTCCTTCACTCTGTTTAAAATTGTCTTTTATTCCCCCCCCCCCCCGTTTTACTTCTTGTAAGGAAAACTATGCAGCCACTATTCTACCCAATTGCTCACTAAGACGTCATACAATGAAATATGCTTGAACATTAATTTAATTTCTGGCTATTCTGCACTGATTTCCTGGACATCAGGAAAAACTTCCTGAGTGTTAGAGCAGTATGACAATGGAACCAATGACCTAGGGAGGTGGTGGGCTCTCTCACACTAGAGCCCTTCGAGGCAGCTGTACAGCCATCAGTCAGGGATGCTTTGAGGTGGATTCCTGCATTGACCAGGGAGTTGAACTTGACGGCCTTATTGGCCCCTTCCAACTCTACTGTTCTATGATTCTATGACCCATCAGCAGAACAATTCTAGTGATGAGGCTGTCTTCATGCTAGAAACTGAAGAGAGTCCAACATTCCCATTTTAACTCTCCATGTGCTGCTTTTCTCTCTTTCCCACCCTCTGCTTCCATCTTCAATACATGCATACTGACTTCTCTTCCTGGGCAGTTCCTCTAAATCCCCTCTCTTCTCCAGATGTGGGCTGCTCTCCATTCTCAAATCCCAAAGGAGAGACTCACAACCTGCACCTTTGAAATGCCACAGGCCTATTAGCAACAAAGTATGCTAAAATGTTTGTTTATTGTTAAATTATTTGCTGCACTTTTGTTCCACTTCTCAGACAATTATTGTCTCCGAAAGTGGCCTACATCAATTAAAAGAGGGAGGGAGGGAGGGAGGGAGGGAGGGAGGGAGAGGCGGGCCCTGCCCTAAAACTTACAAACTAAGGCCTAGGCTGTTTCTACACCTGCCCTTTTTGCTGGGATCATCCCTGTGCATGCAAATGACACATAGGGGAACCCGGGAGCAGGCAGGGATGATCCCTCCATTTTCCCAGGATAATCCTTAGGGCAGCCTTCCTCAACCTGGGGCGCTCCAGATGTGTTGGACTGCATCTCCCAGAATGCCCCAGCCAGCTGGCTGGGGCATTCTGGGAGTTGTAGTCCAACACATCTGGAGCGCTCCAGGTTGAGGAAGGCTGCCTTAGGGTGACCATATGAAAAGGAAGACAGGGCTCCGGTATCTTTAACAGTTGTATTGAAAAGGAAATTTCAGCAGGTGTCATTTGTATATATGGAGAACCTGGTGAAATTTCTTCAGCACAACAGTTAAAACTGCAGGTGCCCTGCCCTCTTTTAAATCTGGTCACTCTAGTATAGCTCCTGCACTTTAACTGTTGCAATGCAGAGAGAATTTCACCAGGTTCTCTCTATATACAAATGTAGGATGACCATATGGAAAGGAGGACAGGGCTCCTGTAACTTTAACAGTTGCATAGAAAAGGGGATTTCAGCAGGTGTCATTTGTATATATGGAGAACCTGGTGAAATTCCCTCTTCATCACAACAATTAAAGCTGCAGGAGCTATACTAGAGTGACCAGATTTAAAAGAGGGCAGGGCACCTGCAGCTTTATGAAGAGAAAATTTCGCCAGGTTCTCCATATATACAAATGACACCTGCTGAAATTTCCTTTATAATACAACTGTTAAAGATACAGGAGCCCTGTCCTCCTTTTCATCGGGTCACCCTACCTTAGGTGTAGAAAGGGCCCTAATCTACACCAAACAGGATATTGCACTATGAAAGCAGTATATGAAAGGCAGGAGCCACACTACTGCTTTATAGAAGTATCGAAGTGCACTGACAACTATTGGGGTCCATTGACACATACCGTACATCACTTTCATACTGCTTTCATAGCGCTATATCCTGCTTGGTATAGATTAGGCCTTAATGACAGGACACACCATTGTTTACCTTCTCCACTCCATATGCCTTGGCTGATGGTGCCCCATGCCTTCCCTAAGGGGTCTGCCATCCAGTGTGACAAACATTTGGTTAGGGACATATGAATGAAGAAGGCTTGATGGAGGAGGAACCAATGAGCGATGAAAATTTTGCTCCTCCATGCTGGAGGCCTAGGTATTTTCTCCAACATATTCTCCAACAGAATGGAAGGACGCGCCCAGTCACACACACAATATGATGTGTTCTTTGATGAGACTATGGATCCAGAGCTCTACACAGTTGTTGGTAACTCAAGTTACAGGGTTATATACAGCTGATGGGCGGGGTGGGGGGGTTGAACACAGGCCTGCCGCAGGCTTTCCCCTCACGCAGGAGAGAAAGCTGGAGGCTGGATTCTACTAAAGAAGGTATAGTAAATTCACTGGGCCCAGATAAATGTTTATCTGGGCCCGATGAACTGCATCCAAGAGTAATGAAGGAGCTAGCGGAAGAACTCTCAGAACCTTTGTCTATTATCTTTGCAAAATCATGGAAGACGGGTGAGGTGCCGGACAACTGGAGGAGGGCTAACGTTGTCCCTATCTTCAAAAAGGGCAAAAAGGAGGAACCTGGGAACTACAGACCAGTCAGTCTGACATCCATCCCTGGGAAAATTCTGGAGCAGATTATAAAGAAGTCAATCTGTAAACACCTTGAAATCAATGCGGTGATTACTAGAAGCCAACATGGATTTGTCAGGAACAAATCCTGTCAGACTAATTTGATCTCATTTTTTGATAGGATAACCTCCCTTGTGGACTGTGGGAATGCTGTGGATGTCATATATCTTGACTTCAGCAAAGCTTTTAACAAAGTACCACATGACATTCTGATTAACAAACTAGCTAAAAGTGGGCTAGATGGAACACCTATTAGGTGGATCCACAGTTGGCTACAGAATCGGACTCAAAGAGTACTTATCAATGGAACCTTCTCAAACTGGGGAGAGGCAACGAGTGGGGTGCCGCAGGGCTCAGTCCTGGGCCCAGTGCTCTTCAACATTTTTATTAATGATTTGGACGAGGAGGTGCAGGGAACGCTGATCAAATTTGCAGATGACACCAAATTGGGTGGGATAGCTAATACCCTGGAAGACAGAAACAAACTTCAAAGTGATCTTGATAGGCTGGAGTGCTGGGCTGAAAACAACAGAATGAAATTTAATAGGGATAAATGCCAAGTTCTACATTTAGGGAATAGAAACCAAATGCACAGTTACAAGATGGGGGACACTTGGCTCAGCAATACTACAAACGAGAAAGATCTTGGAATTGTTGTAGATCACAAGCTGAATATGAGCCAACAGTGCGATATGGCTGCAAGAAAAGCAAATGCTATTTTGGGCTGCATTAATAGAAGTATAGCTTCCAAATCACGTGAGGTACTGGTTCCTCTCTATTCGGCCCTGGTTAGGCCTCATCTAGAGTATTGCGTCCAGTTCTGGGCTCCACAATTCAAGAAGGACGCAGACAAGCTGGAGCGTGTTCAGAAGAGGGCAACCAGGATGATCAGAGGTCTAGAAACAAAGCCCTATGAAGAGAGACTGAAAGAACTGGGCATGTTTAGCCTGGAGAAGAGAAGATTGAGGGGAGACAGGATAGCACTCTTCAAATACTTAAAAGGTTGTCACACAGAGGAGGGCCAGGATCTCGTCTCGATCCTCCCAGAGTGCAGGACACGGAATAACGGGCTCAAGTTAAAGGAAGCCAGATTCCGGCTGGACATCAGGAAAAACTTCCTGACTGTTAGAGCAGTGCGACGGTGGAATCAGCTACCTAGGGAGGTTGTGGGCTCTCCCACACTAGAGGCATTCAAGAGGCAGCTGGACAACCATCTGTCAGGGATGCTTTAGGGTGGATTCCTGCATTGAGCAGGGGGTTGGACTCGATGGCCTTGTAGGCCCCTTCCAACTCTGCTATTCTATGATTCTATGATTCTATGTTTATAGATTGTACAGGAGGTTCTGTACTGTTCTCTCTCTCTCTCTCTCTCTCTCTCTCTCTCTCTCTCTCTCTCTCTCTCTCTCTCTCTCTCTCTCACACACACACACACACACACAAACACACACACTTTGTGAAGTAGAGAACATTCCTTCCTGTTTCCTAACTTAACTTCTGCATGTGCACTCAAAACAAGATGTATCAACCAGCCCACCCACCTAGATAGAGTCCCGGGAGAAGTTTTAATATGCTGTTTTCCTTGATTACATGGGGAAAGGCAGGCCACTGGGATTTGCTTTGCTTAGGTCTTTCACCATGCATTCATTAACACAATTAAGATCCGGTAGAGCCAAAATTGCAGGAGGATTCGGCCATAATGATCTTAATGGAATGCCTTCAAAGCGTCCAAAGCAGTTTAAAAACCTTGAACAGCTGTGTTATTAAGTTTTTAAGAAACTGATGAGAAATTGTGGACCAGACAGCGAGGGTGGGTACTGACAAATCACCAAAAAAGAGGAAACGCATCATCAGAAGAGGGGACACACACAAAGATTTGCATCAAATTTGCATATGCCAATTCATATGTACAGATGCAAGTTTAGAAATAATTATAATTTAAATAGAAATGCAATACATCTCTCGCTAGTGTGGAAGACTGTGTGTGCCTGCCTGTTCAACCTGCTGTCCAGGGGGTTGTCTTCATGGGGTTTTCCCTGCGGCTTGGATGTGTCGTGAGGTCATTTGCAGCACATGACATCATGGCTGGAAAAGCTGCAGTATCGGAGAGTCATTTTACTCAGTTCTTTTTAGTTAAAACGGCTCTCAGCCGCTTGCCCTTCAATGTGCCCCTGTGCCTCCACATTAAGTCCTGGGCATGCTTGTGATCTGGCTGTGATGTGGGCTGCCCCTTCCCCCGTTCACTCCTTCTCGTAGCGTTCCTCTTGAGAGACCTCTATTTGTTTCTTTCTTGCTGCGATAATTTGGTACTATGATGTAGTGTTAACTCCGGAGCTGCACAGCTTCAGAGTTGCGAAGAGGGAGCTGCGTTAATTCGCTCCTCTGATGGATCTCTTCTCGATCCTCCCAGAGTGCAGGGCACGGAATAACGGGTTCAAGTTAAAGGAAGCCAGATTCCAGCTGGACATCAGGGAAAACTTCCTGACTGTTAGAGCAGTACGACAATGGAATCAGTGAGTGGGCTCTCCCACACTAGCTCCGAAGCCGCGCAGCTCCAAAGTTAGGAGGTGCGGTAATTCGTTTCTCTGATGTAAATTTAGGTCTGGTGCAATACTTTTTGGAATGGTGCTTATTTGCGCTGGTGGGGTGCTCTCATGGGAAGCCAGTATTCCAGGTTAGTTGCTCCCTATTCTTATTCATAAAGCCGTAGTGCCTGGAGAGGGGAGGGGGTAACAGTGCTCTCTCCTTGATGACGTTGGTTCTATTCCGTCTGCCCCCCACCCTGGAAGTATGTTTTTTCAGGCACTGAAAAGCCGGGTTTTAGGGACAGCTGGCTCCACCATGTAACACTGACGGAGCACAGCTGATTTCTGCACACTGCAGAGAATACCAACAGTGCGCACTCCTCCCGTGCTCGTGAAGATGGAGGCCAGGTGCTAATTGTTGCTGGGCAACAGTTCTTATTGTTCTTTAATTGGAATCGGACAAGGCAGCCCTTCAAACTGAGGACCGTTCTGTGTAAAAGAGCACACAGGGCTACCCTGAAAGACATGCAAGGTCTCTGAATTTGGTGGAACCCAGACATTATTTATGAAAAAAGTGAAGGTCAGAAATCTTCCAAGAGTTTTCCAGTACACATGTCCCAGAACAGGGCTTCTCTCTCTTTAAGAGCTCTGAGCAGCGGTGACCTGTATTTTCAGTGCAGACTGCACACCGCTTGGCTGCAAGTGAGCAGGCCTGCCAAGGTGGGTTGCTGCCTGATGTGCGTTGTTGCCACCTCCCTGCCTCACCCCACCCTGCCCTGTGAACCAGCACACCTGCCTGCCTGCCCCATGCAATGACCTACCCGCATGCCTGCCCTGTGCACCTACCCCATGCTTCGGCTGCCCCGGTGGGATGCCTAACAGGAGGCACATGGCCAGCAAGACGAAGAAGCGGTGAGTGCAGGCGGCACCAGTTGCCCAAGCAAGCAGCCCAGGTGGCCAGGAGGTGCCTGAGCGAGTGGCCACCTCTTGGCCCCGCTGCCCACCTGCCCACCTCCCAAAAGCCCGGACCGCCCACCTGAACAGCCAGCGGTGCACTTACAGCGTGCCGCTCCCTGGCTTGCCCGCCTTGCCTGGAAGTCGTGCATCTTGCGAGACTTCCGGGATGAGGTGTCTGATGTCTCACGAGAGGCGGGCAAGCCAGGCCAGGGAACGGCCCGCTGTGTCCTGTTCGACCTCACTGCCTCCTGTTCAGGCAAGTGACTGGAACAGGAGGCAGAGGGACGGAGGTAAGTGTGCTGCTGGCTACCCAGGCAGGCTGTCCAGGTGGGCAGGAGGCATGCAGGTGGGTGGCAAGAACAAGAGGTGGCCGCTCACTCGGGCACCTATTGGCCGGCCAGGCTACTTGCTTGGGCAGCTGGTGCTGGCTGCGCTCACCACTTCTTCATCCCACTGGCCACACGCATGTGGGCAGGCCTGCCGACTGCCCAAATGAGAAGTCCAGGTGGGTGGTAGCCTGAGAGAGTGGCCCTTTCTTGGTCCTGCTGGCACCACCACACCGCCCCCGCTGCTCTTCCCAAATTTTGCCGCCTGATGTGCCTGCATCAGGCTGCTTCAGGGAAGGCCGGCCCTGCAAGCGAGAGCCTAGTTCACACAATACTGGGCCTGGGCTGCTCTTGCACAGGGGCCTGTAGCAGCCTGTGCAGGATCAAGCCTAATCTAGCCAGCAAGAAGGCGGAGGGTGGAACAAAGGCTACTATAGGTCTCTGCCAAGACATACAAGTGCTGCTCCTGTGTTGCATGAACTAGGGCTTATATACCTCTTCTTAGTTACTAACCAAGAAGATAATTTGAGGCCAGTTCCTGGGGAAGTTCTGATTCTCTCATAAGTCCTAGAAACAGAAAATGTGGCTGTTCTGGACAGAGCATTGTGTCTGTTGCTAGGCGACACAACGTCTAAGGCACTCCATCACAGACAAGGCCACAAAGTCCTCCGTGATACCCACCTCTCATGGTTGTTACTAAACCACACAAAAATGGAGATCCTTTTCTTATTCCATCCCACAAAGACTCTGCAGTCTTTGTGGGATGGAACACCTCTGACGTCATACACCCAACCATCACCAGTCTTAAAAATCTCTTCACTGGCTGCCAATTAGTTTTCGGGCGAAGTATAAAGTGTTGGTTATTACCTTTAAAGCCCTACATGGTTTGGGTCCAGGCTACCTGCGGGGGATCGCCTTCTCCCGTACAATCCACCCCACACACTTAATGGCCCCAGGGAGAGATTTCATCAATCTGATGAATGTAACATGCCAAGGGTTAAAAGATGGCTTCTCTGGCTACAAGTGGCTACATGCCAGATTTGCATTCTTTAGTGGTGGACATCATGTCCTAGCAGACAAAGGGAAAAGCTTTCGACCAATAGAGCATCGAATGTAACCTATGACTCATTGAGATTGTGCACCTTGACTTGAAAATTGAATGTAACTTAACTTGCTAATCCAGAACTGACCAATAGAAGGGTTAGAAAGAGACTAACACCCTCTTGTAGTCAAGGCCTATATTAGGGTGACCATGTTTTGGAAACCAAAAAGGAGGACAACATGGTCACCCCCCAAGGAGGCGTGAGATTCCTTTGTTCTGGGCGCCTCCATTTTATGGAACCGGAGCGCGCCCCCATACTGCAGTATTGGAAGTAAATGGACTAAGTGTATTCTCCAGCCTCGTCTGTTTGATTGGCTGTTAATGCGCCGGGGAAGCGGGCTTTTAAATCCCTGGTTAAGGGACAACACACTCAGGTCCTCTGGGAAGGGTTTACTCAAATCATCCACAACTAGGCTGACAACCGTTACCCAGAGGACCATGTCTTCTGCCGCTCCCAGACTGTGGAACGGCCTGCCGGGAGAGATCCGCCAGCTTAACCGTCTTTCTGAATGTGCAGCCTGCATGAATGTGCAACCTGTCATACGTGGCCATATGTAGCCCAGTTCTTTATGTTAATGCCTGATCACTGATAACGCAGAAGAGGGAGAAAATGGAGAAGTGCTTGTAACGCAAATGAGCAAGCTGATTGGTTTAAAGACCCTGAGCATATGTGCGAAAACAAGAAGGAAAAGGTTTCACACTGTGGCTTGGGAAATCCCCTTCCCTTCTGCTCTCAGTTTCTCCTTTGTAAAATGAATGTGTTGACATAGCTGTCAACCCTCACAGAAGGGCTGTTGGGAGAACTGGAATGTGGAAACTTCATTACCGACTTATCTTATAAGGAAGGTTATGAATCAACCGGAGAAACTGTAAACTGATAGAAAGTGGTGAAGGAAGTTTGCGGGGAAACAACCCTTTCCTTTTTAGGCTTAACCATAGTTCACCTCCTCCCATAATGCAATGGATTGAGTAAACAACGTTATCAACATTTGAACGGGTGTTATATAGGTGCGACTTGCGAGTGGGTAAATGCTTGCCTATATGGTCTGCTTTTTTGGAAACCTATGCATAACTATCTCCCTTTTTTTCTTTTTCAATGAATGGTATACCTGACGGGGGAAATAACGATATTCCTATATATGTAATGGTTTGTTTGTTTTTCTTTTTTACGATTTATTTTCTGTGGTTTTGTTAATCTTCACAATAAAAAAAGAGAGAGAAAACCACCATAGTTTTCTATGCACGCTAGCAGTGAACTCCCGCCCAACCCCACAAATGCCTGTTTTGCCCCACCCCTTATAAGTTGCTATACTAGAGTGACCAGATACAAAGGAAGACAGGGCTCCTGCAGCTTTACTCCTGTGATGAAGAGGGAATTTCACCAGGTGCTGCACGGATACTGGCTGAAATTCCCTTTTCTAGGCAGCAGTTAAAGATACAGGAGCCCTGCCCTCTTTTTCATAGGGTCACCCTAGATATGGCCTATGGGCATGAGATGCCGCACTCTTGGTTTATCCCACCTTACGTCTGTCACTTTCCTTTTCAGTTGGTACATAAGTGGGATCAGCAGAAACAAGGCCAATCACCTCCTCCTCTCGCCTCCGAATCGCCATGGCTCCTTCCTCATCCGAGACAGTGAGAGTAACAGAGGCGAATACTCTCTGTCAGGTAACTGACACATCTTACACTGTCCACTCTATGGGCATATCTATGTTACAGTCTTAAACCAGTTTAATCAGCCAAGGCTTCCCCCAGGGAAGCAGGGGAAATATGATTCTATGTGAGAGTTCTCCGTGCTTTCACCAAGCTGCATTTTTCAGAGTTTCTTGGAGAAAGAAAATTCAGCCATAACAGATTAATATTGTTTTCAGAGAATGCTTGAAGTTAACAGAAGGTGTCAAAATCTGTATACTGCTGATTGAAGATAAGAGCTTTCCCCTGCAGGGGACGGGGTGGAGCCTGTGGAAGAAACTACCAGGACAGAAGGGAACCTCGAGGGACCAGTGTGGTGTAGTGGCTAGAGTGTCAGATTGGGAGTCAGGAAATCCAGATTCTAGTCCCCACTCGGCCATGGAAGATCACTGGGTGACTTTGGACCAGTCACAGACTCTCAGCCCAACCTACTTCACAGGGTTGTTGTTGTGAGGATAAAAATGGAGAGGAGGAGGGTTATGTATGCTGCCTTGAGTTCCTTGGAGGAAAACGGCAGGATATAAATGTAATAAATTATATATGGCCCACGGGCCAGAGGTTCCCCATCACTGCTGTATAGCATAGAAGTGTTCAATTTCTGCAATGTAATATGCTGTCCATCTTGTCCTGGTCTTCCCTTGCCTCGGATGAAACTCAAAGCTGATTTAGATGAGATGTGGAGTGCGGAACACATACCAATCAGGGTCGTACCTGGCTTAACGGGGTCTTAATCCTTTTGCATGCGCTGGGAACTCTTGCATACCCATGTGGCATTCTTGCTGTTTCCAGGCCATAGACTGTTGAGTGCAAACACTGTGCATATAGAGGAGACGTGTGTGGATTAAAACCCCATTGAACAACACAGTGGCCCCGTTCAGATGACACGCTAAACCATGCTGCTTAACCACAAAATGGTTAACGGAATGCTTAGCCATGGTTAACGGTGTTATCTGACACACGTTTTCCCTAACCATCTGCCCCGTTAACCACATTGTGGTTAGGCTCACTAACCATGTTGTGCAACATGGCTAGCATCACTAACCATGGCTAAAAGTGTTGTCTGACACGTGTCTGTGGTTAAGGGGCCGTGGTTAAGGCATAGAGCTTGCAGTACAGAGTTGCCTAACTAGGCGGGCCGCTCTAGCCAGCAGGCTCCATGGCTGCTCTGAACTGCTGATTGATAAGCTCGCTGTGGCTGCCTTTCATGTTTCACATTAGCTTTTTGGAGCGATTTTTGCTCTTCTTAGCAGAGTGTGCTTACAGTAGATTTTTTAAAATCCCTGCTTGCAATTTCCCCACATGAAGCATCCGTTTCTCCTACCTCGTTGAAGCGCCAATACGCCCCTCAGGTTCTGATTACTATGGCGGCGCTGCCTGATGACGCAGCTAGCGCAGCCGTCCAGGAAGGCTTCCTCTTCCACTGTGATGACTATAGAGGTCTAACAGGCATGGCGATGCAGAAAGCAAAGGAACTGCTCTCTAAACGGGTCGATGCATGCATGTAATTGCTGATTACATGTTGTTTTCAAATGGATACTGTTGTTGTTTTTATACTGTTTTTATGTTTTTAAAATTTTTGTATACTTTTAATGTTTACTATTTTTAATTGTTGTAAACCGCCCAGAGAGCTTCGGCTGGGGGGCGGTATATAAATGTAATAAAATAAATAAATAAAATAAATAAATTTCATTGGTGCCTGCTCTAAAATGATGCCCGTAACTGCCAGGGATCCTAGTGCAAGGCTGCTGGGAGACAGGGTGGATCAGCTGGAGGAATCAGGTGCTCCACTAATAGGGTGACCATATGAAAAGGAGGACAGGGCTCCTGTATCTTTAACAGTTGAATAGAAAAGGGAATTTCAGCAGGTGTTGTTTGTATGCATGCAGCACCTGGTGAAATTCCCTCTCCATCACAACAGTTAAAGATGCAGGAGTATAGCTAGTATGTCCAGATACAAAAGAGGGCAGGGGTCCTGCAGCTTTCACTGTTGTGATGAAGAGGGAATTTCACCAGGTTCTCCATATATACCAATGACACCTGCTGAAATTCCCTTTTCTAGGCAACTGTTAAAGATACAGGAGCCCTGTCCTCCTTTTCATTTGGTCACCCTATCCACTAACCACTTTGTGGTTAGTGTGTGGTTAAGGAAAACTTAACCACAAAAGGATTTAGAAGTGTTTTCTGCAAGCATTCCGTATATGGTTAGCGTTAACCACAGCAGAACATGGTTAAGCTAACCTCAAAGCCCAGAGTGTCGTCTGAACCAGGCCAATAGGTGACGTGAAACACTGAACAGGCAAGTGTATTTGTTTACATGCTCCAGAACTTGTATAAATCAGCCCCAGATTGCTACGTAGCAGTGACAAAGTGGTACATTTTCACGTGTTGGTGCTCATCATACAGGCCTCATAGCCACACCCTCAGGCGGTGTGTCTCTCTGTGTGTGTATGCATATACACACCTATACAAACATACACACACATACCGTATACTGCTTTTCTATTGTGTATTCATTTGTTTTCATTTCATTTCTATACCGCCCAATAGCCAAAGCCCTGTGAAGTCAATGATGCTTGCTTCTGACTTCATAAGTTCAAGTTGCAAAACTCTCTGAGCTTTAATAAAAGATCTTCCTCCAGCTGAAATGAAACCCGTGGCTTTTAATTAGGAATGCAAACAATCTTGCCTCCGCTTGATTATTTTCCTCATCCCCCTGACTTCCTCTATGCTAATCTGTCACAATCAACAGCAAAACCTGAAAGCCTTGTTACCTTGTTATCAACTCTTGCCAAAACAAGGAAGAACTGTCAATTACTCTGGCTCTTGAGTAGATGACGTTATCTCTCCTGCTACAACCCCCCTGTATTCCCCCTGTGCTATACCACTGCTCACTAAGCAGGATAGGAGAATTTAGCAGAGTTGATGCAAGAGAAAACCATAGATTCACCTGATTTGATTTTAAATTGACCATAAACACACTTTTTAACATTTCACAGCTGGAAAAAAGGGCACTTGTTATTTGTAACACCCCTATAATTACACCATTGACCATCACTTTCTGAGTAGCCCTCCTCACACATGGGCCTAATCTACACCAAGCAGGATATTGGTATGAAAGTGGTATAGAAAAGGTGGGTTATAGAAGTATGAAAGCAGTATATGGTCTGTGGGCCTTCCTAGACGAGGCCTTCTGTCCCGGCTTCCCTGCTGTGCGTCCAGATGACGCACAGGGGAATCCGGAGACAGGCCGCGCTGAGGCCTCCTCCAACGCGCCATAAGCGAATTCGCTTATGGCGCGCCTTTTCCCCAGCTCCGGCCTCAGGCCGGAGCTGGGGAACGTCTAGGGACTTCCGCAGCTTTTCGCGGCTCCTCGCTTACTCATAGGAGCGCTGTGCCCATCGGCGGGGGGGGCGAAGGCTGGGAGGGTGGGTGCCAGGGTGGGTGGCACAGGGGGAGGGCGGGTGCGATCGCGCTGCGCGCCGCCCAGGCAATGCTTCGCATGGGGCGGCATTGCCCGGGCAATGCCACCTCATGCCAGGCATTGCCCGGGCTTGGGCGGCGTGATCGCACCCGTCCTCCCCCCGTGCCACCCACCCTGGCACCCACCCTCCCAGCCTTCCCCCCCCCCCCCCGTAAAAAAAAAAACCAACAACACTTACCTTGTCCGCCGTCTTCGGGCCGCACCTGGCCCCTTTAAAATAATAAAAAAATGGTGGACGCCGCAGGGACACGACGTCCCTACGCGTCCGCCGTGTGGTAGCCTGGGGGAGGCGCGCTAACATTAGCGCGCCTCGGCCCCGCCTCCCTGCCGGCTTAAGCCGGCAGGTCTAGCAAGGCCCTGTGTCAATGGGCCCCAACAGTTGTCAGTGCACTTCAATACCACTATAAAACAGTAGTGTGGCTCCTGCCTTTTATATACCACTTTCATAGTGCAATATCCTGCTTGGTATCAAGCTTCATCCCACGTACCTGCTTCCCTCGAATTATCCCCGTAGCGCTAAACTTTCGGTGTTGTTGTTGCTACTGGGCGGCAGCGATCCTTTGCATACCAGGAAGTGAGTTTAAGGGGGGAAATGTAAAAAAAAATCATAAAAAATCAACAGATGATCCCCAGGCAGGATCTACACTACTGCTTTAAAGCGCTTTGACAACTGTTGGGACCCAGGACACACTCCATATACTGTTTTCAAAACTGTTATAAAGCGCTTTAAAGCAGCAGTGTAGATCCGGCCCCAATCCAATTCATATTTGATATGTTTAAAGCTCTCCTTAATATCTATTACTGTGCCGATTTTGATGTCTTTATATTTAAAGCTTATGCAGATGTAACTATTTCTTTAAAATCCTGTTCCTGCACCCCAGTGGCTGCTCGGATGATACGCTCAAAAAGTAGTAACTAAATATTACACTTCTTTTGGCTTTATAGCACAATTAAAGCAGGATGCATGGGCGTACTTCACAATCAAAGCAGATTATAAGGTGGAAAACTTCTGAGTCCTTTGCATGTAATTCACAGTGATTGCATAGTATAACCCTGGTGTGATAAAGCTCATAGATTAGGCCGTGGTTTAAGGCTTTTCTCTGCTTGCTATAGGTTGTATTCATTTACTTGTGGGTTCTTGGACAACAGCTGGTTGACCACTGTGTGAACGGACTGGATGGATCCTTTTTCTGATCCAGCACCAAGGCTCTTCTATGTTCTTGTGTACTCTGTCATTATACACCGGCTTCCGAAGGAAGGTGTGTTAATGAATTCCTTGTTAATAATATCTTTGAAAAACAAGAAACAGAAAATAGGGACAATATTTCTGCCTGGGACAGGCACGAGTACAAAACAGATACTCTTCCTAGTAAATACAGGCCATTGGTGTCCTTTGATGCAAGATAAGTGTCCTTTTATGTGTGTGAAAGGACAGATAACCAGAGTTTTGCAATCATCACTTATGCCACTCCCTGAAAATACACAGGGTGTCAAGTAAGGTATGGCTTTGCAGGTATAAGAAAAACACTCTTGCTTACCATCAGAGGAGGTGGCAGGGAAGATCAAGAAAAGAGGCATTTTAGTATCTTATTATCTAGGTAGGGTGACCATATGAAAAAGAGGACAGTTGCATAAAAAAGGACATTTCATCAGGTGTCATTTGTAAGCATGTAGCACCTTGTGAAATTCCCTCGTCATTACAACAGTTAAAGCTGCAGAAGCTACACTAGAGTGACCAGAAACAAAAGAGGGCAGGCCCCCTGCTGCTTTAACTGTTGTGATGAAGAGGGAATTTCACCAGGTGCAGCAGGCATACATAAATGACACCTGCTGAAATTCCCCTTTCAATGCAACTGTTAAAGATACAGGAGCCCTGTCCTCCTTTTCATATGGTCACCCTAGATCTAGGAAAACAAAAGGTGGCATTGCGTTATGTTTTTTTCCAAGCACTTTCAGTGTTCCCTTTGATATGATGGGAATTAATCTGTAGAACCAAAGGATTCTGCATCTGTAAAAACAGACATGAAAATTTAAATTTCACACAGACTGGACCTCCAGTGTTCCCTTAGGCATTAAAGTATATTTTAATGGGAAGGCCAGCTTCTTCATCAGCTGTTTATCATCAGCCTTCTCTGCAAGTTTCCAGATTGGTCATTGCCACGACACAGACTCTGAACAACAGGCCTGGCCGCGGACACTCCCTGCTCAAGCTAAGCCCCACCACTTGAGGAGCCTGAGGTGAGGGACAAACACCGCCTTTCTCCAAACTATGTGGAGAAAGGGGTTAAATTGGAAGGATTTCAGTAATAAATTAAAGCACTGTGAATTATATGTACTGAGGTGAATTATTGTCAGAGTAAGTGTTAAATGTAAATAACTGCAGATGATCATTGCCAGACACGTGGGATTTTTGTGGTAGTTAAAACAAACTGATTAAAATTTTATTTTAAAAGTTCACAAGCTTTGTTTCATAATAAAACAGTTAAAAAAAAACCTTTTTAAAACCTCTCATCCAGTCCTTTCACTCTTCTCATACACGCTTTCCTTTCTCACACACATTCACTCTTGAACTTTTTTAATTATCAGGATTGATTAATATACACCAACTGACTATCAGCACACCACCATCAAAAGACACCACTCTCTACACTGAACCTCAAATTCTCCAGAACCCAAGTACTCTACACACCAAGAGCTAACATACAGAGCTAACCCAGAGAGAGCTGAAGTGCTAAAGATTCTTAGGCCACAGCTAGACCTAATGTTTATCCTGGGATCATCCAGGGTTCGCCCCTGCCTGAGCACTGGATCCCCTGTGTGTCACCTAGATGAACAGGTTTGACCCCTGGACAATCCAGGGATAAACCTTAGGTCTAGCTATGGCCTAAGAGTATCTAGAAATCTCTCTAAATCTCTCAGTCATTCTCTTATATATCACTCCTCCCCGCTCCTCAGACATTCTAACTCCATCCACTCAGGTCAACATTCTAAGCACCACAGACTTACCAATTCCATACATATTTTAGGGAACTGAATTGTGGGGTGTAACACCACAGTCATCTAGCCAGCACATGTATTAAAATTGCCACTTTTTCAAGTAGCAACAGCCCGGCATGGCCAAATCTGGCAGATGAACCTGTCCTGTTCCCTTTATCTCCACAGCAGGGGGAGAAAAAAACCCTCCTGTCACACTGTTCGTAAAGGCCCAGAGGAAGGACCAAATCTAAAGTGCAACCCAAGCATCCTAATGGGATATGTGTGCCAATCTACTCATCTTGCATTTCATATGTATAATACAAAAACAGAATATCAGCTGCTATTCTTAAAGATAAATGCCATTAAGGGCTTAGATGTGGGATTTAGACCAACATTTGGCCGTGTGGAGGAAGCGGAAGCCGAGCTCTCTGACCCGGGTGGCTCTTACCCCGGCAGCAGGAGACCGGCGGGGAGGCGGCGGCGGCGGCAGCAAAGACGCGGCCGGTTCCCCAGCCACCGCCTCCTCCGCCTCTTCCTCCGTCTCTTCTTTCTCTGTCTACGCCATCGTTTTGAGGGCGCACTGGAGGTGCACGCAAGCGCCTTCAGTACGACATGTAGATTCCCTCCAGGTGTCATATGTATGCATGCAGCACCTGGTGACATTCCCTCTTCATCACAATAGTTAAAGCTGCAGGAGCTATACTTGAGTGACCAGATACAAAAGAGGGCACGGCTCCTGCAGCTTTAACTGTTGTGATGAAGAGGGAATTTCACCAGGGGCTGCATGCATACAAAGGATACCTGCTGAAATTCCTTTTTCTATGCAACTGTTAAAGATACAGGAGCCCTGTCCTCCTTTTCATATAACCACCCTAGGCTAGACTCCAGATGTTATGAACCTGATGCTAATTTCTACTAGTACTGTGCCATGACATGAAACGGACATGCACATTATTTTGGTATGTAATCTGCTTAGAGGCACTCTAAAAACAAGTAGTTTTGAAATAATGACCCATACACACATCTGTCCCAGGCTGTATAATGATGAGCTCACTCAAAAAGGTTTTAGTAAGAAGGATCTTGTATGATGTAAATGCCTATGACTACACCACATACACATCCCCTCTTTCAAATTTAATTGTACTAAAGGCTGCAATAAACAATGCTGTTCTGCCCACAAACATCATATAGTTCAAGGCATGAACTAGCCCCAAGCAAAGTAGTGACAATTCACTATAAGCAGTGGCTAACAACCATTCGTCTTTAGATCAATGGCGACAATTTTGCTAGTTCGCAATTAGATCTGGAGAAAAATTGCAGCCTTTGGACTTCCTTCCAGAAATGTAATGGATGGCCAACCCTGTTTCCTGCCCATCCAACCCCATGTCAAGAAGAAACGATCATTCAGGAGACCAGAATTTGGATACTCTGGGATCTCCAAGAAGCTAAGCCATTCTTGGAAATCTAATAGGCAGCAGATTTTTTGGGCATCTCTACACCACAGGCTTTTATTGATTTTCCTTCTTCCCAGGGGATCATGGGAAAAGTAGTTTTATGAAGATTGGGTTAAAGGATTTCTAATGAGTATTCTCTTCAGCATCTCCAAACCGCAATTCCCAGGATCATTTGAGGAAATCTATGACAGATACACTAGAAGAAAAACGATATACTTAAGGTGTAGATACACTGTTCTCTTTTACCTCTCCATGAACAACCTTGATTGTTTGCTACCAGGCTTCCGGACTGGTTAGTATTCCTATCTAGCCTTCCTGTCTCTGTGGAACATGCAAGGATGATTCTCACATTATGGCCCCCAAACAGAAGGATGCTGGAAATTCTACACGGGAGCTCTAACATTTGCA
This sequence comes from Elgaria multicarinata webbii, assembly GCF_023053635.1. Lineage (NCBI taxonomy): Eukaryota > Metazoa > Chordata > Lepidosauria > Squamata > Anguidae > Elgaria > Elgaria multicarinata. Next base: position 210,396,377 of record NC_086171.1, on the reverse strand, counting down.
AGAAATATAGCTTACTTACTACATGGATCTGGCTCTATTGTGGAGATTGGCTATGCCATCTCCACATATTCATAGCAGCTGCTGTCATCCAGATGGAGACTCTTCCAAGTGCTCACGATGATTCATATTATTAAACATTTAAAAACCTATATTACGGAAACATACATACAAACAATATTTTTGCAAGCAAGACAAAAAGAAAATAAACTAAAGGCAAAATCCTATCTTTGGGTCAGAGCACTCCAAATTGAGAGGGTTCCACATTTCTGAAGTCCAGTTGCGCTCCTGACGTTTCCAAAGTCCAGCAGGACAGCAGTGAGGAAGGAGCAGTGTTCCGTCTCTGAACCATTTCCCTCCCGTTGCAAGCAGGCCTGGTCTAAATGCTCCCCCCTATTGGGGGCATGGCTGGGGTCCATCAGATCCAGAGCCTCGCCCACTTGCCCTACACCAAGGTCGGGGGAGCCTTTTTCAGCCTGAGGGCCAAATTCAATTTTGGAGAAGTTCTGAGGGGGGGGGCAGTCCCATCCTGGGCAGGGACAAAGAAAGAAGGTGTGGTGCCAGAAACACACACACACACACACACACACACACACACACAATACCAGCATATTTTGGCTTCAAACCCTTACTGTCAAAAATGCCTTAGGTAGGGTGTCCATATGAAAAGGAGGACAGGGCTCCTGTATCTTTAACAGTTGTATTGAAAAGGGAATTTCAGCAGGTGTCATTTGTATATATGGGGAACCAGGTGTAATTCTCTCTTCATCACACCAGTTAAAGCTGCAGGTGCCCTGCCCTCTTTTAAAGTTGGTCACTCTAGTATAGCTCCTGCAGCTTTCATTGCTGTGATGAAGAGAGAATTTCACCAGGTTCTCCATATATACAAATGACACCTGCTGAAATGTCCTTTTCAATACAGCTGTTCAAGATACAGGAGCCCTGTCCTCCTTTTCATATGGTCATCTACCTTAGGAGAGACATTTCAATCTTTTAGAAGAGGGGGAAAAAACTGCACAAAACCCAGGAAAACACCAAATAATCCATGATTGTGGGAAAGGGGGCAGGGCCAGGGAAAGGGGGCGGGGCCAAATGGGAACCAAAGAAGGGTTGATGTGGTCCCTGAGCTGGAACGTCCACGCCCCTGAACTCACTGCTGGCTCTAGGTTGTTGAGGATCCTTGGGCTCCCTCCATGGCCCCCCTCCCTCAGTGAGTCTACCTGCTCACCGCCATGGTCACCAGCTGCTCTGGCTCCTCCTCTTGCTCCTCATTGCTTACTACTCGCTTGCTTGACAAGCAGAGAGCCAATGAGCAAGTAGACAGTGTCATCTTCTGCTCCTCCTTCTCACCACCACCGCTGTCTGGGCTAGAGCAGATTAGAGTGAATCCTGGTAGCCAAGGCTTGATCAGTCAAAGCAAAACTTGGGACAATTCCCCATACAAACTCCTAGAAGAGAAGAATATTGCATGGGGGCAAGGGCCTGAATTTAGCGGCTCACTAAATGTTCCATCTCCTAGTTGACGTGGATAGCTTCTCCACGTTTAAAAGAAATCCCTCTGCTTCCACTTTGTTTCTGGAATTGCAATCGGCTCAATTTACGCAAGTGGCCAAGTGGTTTGAATTGAATGCTTCCTCTCTCTGCTCCATGGGGACAGCACTTTCTAGTGGTGGAATTACTGCGCAACGCGGAGTTTTACACACTGGGATGTCCCGCTTTTTTGTGTGGATATTACCACATTATCATTGATTCTGTTAAAAGTGAGATTTCCAAGGGATAGTGCAGGAGATGTCCTGGTCATCGACGATGTCGTGTAATGGACCCACAAACTTCTATGACTGGCTAGTCATGAGCATGCAATAAATCACTCGTTTAGAGGAGCCCTTTAAAGGCCCTGGTACTCCAGCATCACCAAGTACTTTCCAAGCATGCTTGGAACAGGAGTTTACAGGGCAGCAAGGTCCTCCGGAGACATGACGGAACGGTGGTCCTCGTTTAAGGAGCTGAAACCTCAGGAGAACACTGAGGTGCCAAATCCTCTTCCTCTGGGTGACCAACAGAACGTTGGGATTTCTGAGATCCCAGAGTTGCACTGATTCGTATCCTTAAGGATCTTTGCCTCAGGTTCGCTATCAAGGCATCTGGAGATTGTGGTGTTGACACACGGATAGTGCTGCGAAGAATACACCATCCATTTCTACATGTCTGAAAATGTAAACCACAAGGCTGGGCTAAAAAAAAAAAAATGTTTTCCTAGCAATAGAATTGGCAACAATCAAATTAGTGGGGGGGGGGCGAGAGGGAGGCAACCTTCAACATCTAAGGTCCTCCTCTGGGTGCCTACGCTGAGGGAAGCTCGGAGGACGGCAACAAGAGAGAGGGCCTTCTCTGTGGTGGCCCCCCAACTGTGGAACAATCTCCCTGACGAGGCCCGCCTGGTGCCGACATTGTCATCTTTTTGGTGCCAGGTCAAGACTTTTCTCTTCTCCCAGGCAATTAGCAGTATGTAATGAGCCTGGGTCTGTTTTTTTGGCTCATCGTTTCTAAAGTTGTTACAGTGGTTTTAATTGTATGCGCATTTTATATGTTTTTGTGGTTTTTAATTTTTGTATATTGTTTTTAAAGATTTTATCCTATGTGAACCGCCCAGAGAGCTTCAGCTATGGGGCGGTATACAAATGCAATAATAATAATAATAATAATAATAATAATAATAATAATAATAATAATAATAATAATAATTCTCTTTAATCTCCAGTTCGGAACCATACCAAAGTGCGGCACTTCAGAATCTACAAGGACCCTGGAGGAAGTTTTTACTTAGTTAAGGGCCACACGTTCGCAAGTCTGCAACAGCTGCTGGACTACTACACAATCAACTGGAAGGTCATTCAGAGCCCTTTGCTTCTGCCTTGCATTCACAAGGTTCGTGTGAGGAGGCTACAACAGCATTTAATCACTCTCTTCTGGATATACACACATGGGGGGGGGGATCTACACAGCGCCGTGAAGGCGTCCTGAAGGTGTTTGCGTGCGCCTCCAGGGCACCCCGAAAGTCTTTGTGTAGATGCTGCCGTAGTACCTGAACAGAAGAGGAGGAGGAGGAGGAGGCCCTGCATCTCCCCTCACGGGGACGGGGCGAAAAGTTCCCGGGCTCGGCGGCTTCGCTGGGGAGTCCTTGCCGCCGTCGCCCACCTTCCCGCCGGCCTCCTGCTGCCGGCGAAAGACTTACTTTACCAGCAGCAGGAGGCCGGCGGGAAGGTGGGTGGCAGCGGCAAGGACTCCCCAGCGAAGCCACCGAGCCCGGGAACTTTTCGCCCCGTCCCCGCGAGGGGCGATGCGGGGCCGCCTCCTCCTCCTCCTCCTCCTCCTCCTCTTCTTTCCAGGTACTACGGCAGGATCTACACAAAGACTTTCGGGGTGCCCTGGAGGCGCATGCAAGCGCCTTCAGGACGCCTTCACGGCGCTGTGTAGATCCGCTCATGGTCTCTTCCTGTCCATGCCTTATGTCTGCTTCCTATGTTCTACATTCCTTTTGTCCTCCTCTGTTCATTCCATACTTCTTTGCCTATGCACTCTGGGGCTGTCCATACACTGTCTTTGCCCAGGCTGTCTCCGAATCCGTGCTTCTTCAGTTATATGACGCAGTCGCTGATTCAGAGCCACCCTGGTGCAAAAAGCCAGAGATGCAGAGCAGAAAAGTCGGGGACTTACCTTGATTTTTCCTGCCCAAGCGAAGTCTTCCTTGTCTGTCCTTGCTCGGGCGCTGCTCCTGGGCGGAAGGTGAGTTGCCATTGGTTGTCGGAAGCCAGGGGAGGGGGCGGGCCCAGCAGGTATAATGGCTACCAGAAAGCTCACACTGCCTCCCTTTATCTGTATAACTTGCCACCCCCAGCACCAGTGATACCGCGGGGTTTGGCGGTGGAACAGTGCCAATTCAACGCCGTGAAGACAGCTCCTCTGATGTTCTCACTTCTGACATGAAACATCTATTATCTACCGTATTTCTTCGATTGTAAGACACCATCAATTGTAAGATGCACACTAATTTCACTACCACCAACAGAAAAAAAAACCTAAGAAACACCTGCGATTCTAAGACGCACCCCATTTTTAGAGATGTTTATATGGGGGAAAAGTGTGTCTTAGAATCGAAGAAATAGGGCATCTATCTATCTATCTATCTATCTATCTATCTATCTATCATCTATCTATCCAGTTCATTCTTATTTGTGAATTTTGCCTTTTTGAACTGCAAGCCCTATGTTTGACATTAATGGAACCCGGAATTGTGAGACCCAAGTGTTGATATCCACAATTCAACGCCTACTCTTCTGTGCCTCTTGAATTTGTGAGGGTAGGCATTTTGAAAAGAGAAAACTGAATTGTGATGTCTATGGGTCGACACACGCACAATATTTAAAAGGGTTTTTTTAAAAAATAAATAAAAAATTTAAAATTGGCACTGTAATTTCTAATTGAGGGCAAATTATGATTCAGCAAACAGTTGGAAAGTTCTCCCTTTCCTTTCTATTAAACAGAATGCTCCTATCTCTTTTTCTGCCTTAGAACAGGCACCCAGTTAGATGCTTCTGATGTCTCCTGGGAGGGCTAAAAAAAAGGGCATTCACACCCTGCCTGCATTTACATTAACCCACCCAGCTTCCTTGCCATAGATAATTCCACACACCTCCCAGCGTCCCTTTGCACACTTCTCAGATTTTCCTGGTCCCCAGCCAGGCCCCACCTAGAAACCAGTCTATTACCTGAGTTATATCACCCGCCCACCTGCCTACCTCTGCTCAAGCGAGATGAAATTGTAGTTTTTGCATTTGGTTGTGATTCAGTGTTTGTTTGTTTTTCAATACAATGTAAACCACCCAGAGAGCTTCGGCTATGGAGCGGTATATCAATGTAATTAATAATAATAATAATAATAATAATAATAATAATAATAATAATAATAATGTAACAACCAGTTACCTGGTTGCAGTTCAACTGCTTGCTCAGGCAGCTTGCTGCTAACTTTAACCAGCCTCTTCAGAAGTAAAAGCATGACGAACCCAATCCTTTGCAGAGGTAGGAATGCCTAAAAGCACGCTACAGAACCACCCAGTGGAGGCTGGTGGCTCTGTTGTCAGTGGGGCAATAAATCCGCTCCGGGTTTCAGTCAGAACTAGTCAGAACCCTGAAGGAGCTATGCAAAGCATTACTCAACCCCACATCTAAAGGCCAACCTCCACAGCTCCCTACCTGAGACCCAGGGAGAGTTTTAAGGATGGTTTGGAGGAGACAGCCAGAGAAAACTTTTCCCACCTGATGGCGGGTGCTCATCTGTGATAGAAATCAATGGACTTCAGTGCATTAGCTCTGCACAGGATCAACGTGTAAGGAGTGTGACACCTTAGGCACTGCATTTCAGGTTATGTTGATTAAAAAAATGTGGAGCTTTGCCTCAGAAATGTAATCCCTTGGGCATGCACACATTTCCCTTATATGTGCAGTGTCTTGGCCCATTGACCTAGCCATCATCTTGTTCAGGTCATAGAATCATAGAATAGTAGAACTGGAAGGGCCCTATAACATCGAGCTAGTGTACGCGTCAATCTGCCTTTTTAAAATCTACGCATTATTCTATAATTTTTACAAAGGAGATTACCATTAAATATTTTGATTTTCATTCATCACCAGAGTATACATCTCTCTTTTTCTTCAACAATGCAGGAATCCACCCTAAAGCACCCCTGACAGATGGTTGTCCAGCTGCCTCTTGAAGGCCTCTAGTGTGGGAGAGCCCATGACCTCCCTAGGTCATGGGTTCCATTGTCATACTGCTCTAACAGTCAGGAAGTTTTTCCTGATGTCCAGCCGGAATCTGGCTTCCTGTAACTTGAGCCCATGATTCCTTGTCCTGCACTCTGGGAGGATCAAGAAGAGATCCTGGCCCTCTTCTGTGTGACAACCTTTCAAGTATTTGAAGAGCGCTATCATGTCTCCCCTCAGCCTTCTCTTCTCCAGGCTAAACATGCCCAATTCTTCCAACCTCTCCTCCTAGGGCTTTGTTTCCAGACCCCTGATCATCCTCGTTGCCCTCCTCTGAACCCCCTCCAGCATGTCTGCATGGGGTCCTTCCACTTGGACAATTTGCAATGACATTTTGCTCTGTGTTTGCCCTCATCCAGAGGCCTCCTGAGGCAGACCAATGGGAGCGTCCCCGTTCGGAATTCCAGCTCTGGAGGAAGATGGGGGAAGGATGTTTTGGAGAGGTGTGGGAAGGAATGTGGAAGAACACCGTGCCGGTGGCCATCAAAATAATGAAACAAGGTTTGTGGGAGATAGAGCACATCACCTGTTCCAACATGTTTATTCCATCCACCCTCTTCATGCCTTCCTGTTTCCCAACAGGTAGCTCAGTCACATCTGTATGACTAAGACCATGTCTTGCTCCATATCTCCTTGCCAGAGGGTAAAGATGGGATTCTAGATTGGACCCTAGGACTTTGCTTCCCTGTGGCTTCCCAATCCTAAAACGGGAAACAGCAATTGGAGATCAGGGACTAGTAGAAGTGAGTAAAGCAATCGCTCATGGGCATTGCATACATAAAGTCCCCGGGTCAGAGCCCAGCAACTTCAGATAAAGGGAATACAGGTAGCAAGAATAAGAAAGGGCCCAATTCAAACCCCAGAAAGTCCATGTAAGTCCCAGTGGTCAATTCTGGACTAGAGATACATCACGCCAGTCCTTTTCCAGCTTCATTGGCTGCCAGTCCAGGTCCGGGTCCGATTCAAAGTGCTGGTATTAACATTTAAAGCCCTAAACGGCTTGGGGCCAGGCTATCTGAAGGAATGCCTCCTCCCGTATGTACCTGCCCGGACCCTAAGATCATCCTCAGGGGTCCTTCTCTGCGAGCCCTTGCCAAAGGAAGTGAGGCAGGTGGCTACCAGGAGGAGGGCCTTCTCTGCTGTGGCACCCCGGCTGTGGAATGAGCTCCCTAAGGAGGTTCGCTTGGCACCTACATTATATGCCTTCAGACGCCAGGTGAAGACCTTTTTATTTTCCCAGCATTTTAACAGTCTATAAATAAATTTTAACTTGTAATTTTGCATTGCTGCTGTTTTGATCTGGTTGAGCTTTTATATTGTATTTTATATTATGGTTTTATACTGTTGTTTTATGCTTTGAACGGTTTTAATTTTTGTGAATCGCCCAGAGAGCTCCGGCTATTGGGCGCTATAGAAACACAATAAATAAATAAATAAATAAATAAATAAATAAATAAATAAAAAGATACATCTAAGGATACAATTCCATGCATGTTTAGACAGAGAAAAGTCCTACAATGACCAGCCAGCCTTGCATGTTTGGGATTGCAAAGCCTGGGAAAGTCCCTGTGGTCAACACTGGACTAGAGGTACGTCTAAGGACACAATCCCATGCATGTTTAGATAGGGGGGAAAAAGTCCTACAATTCCCAGCATGGGGATTCCTGGCTGGGGCATGCTGGGAGTTGTAGGACTTTTTCTGTCTAAACTTGCATGGGATTGCAAAGCTCGGGGGGTGTCCTTGTCCTTGAAACACTCTTCTGTTTCTTCAACAGCTGACATGAGGCATGACTTTGCCAAAGAGATCCGGAATCTGAAAAGCCTGAAGCACGCCAGGCTGATCAAGCTCCTCGCCATCTGTTCCGTGGGCGAACCGGTGTACATCGTCACCGAGCTGATGAGAAAGGGCAACTTGCACAGCTACCTCAACAGTTAGTATCGCTCCAGCCGCAACCCTGGATTGCTGCCCCATGGTTGCCCCCTGGGCCTTGGGGCACTTTGAGAAGCCGGAAAGCGCCGACTTATTATACAGCAGCCTTCCCCATCCTGGTGCTCTCAAGATAGCTACAGTTCCCATCATCCACATTCAACGTATAGTCTGACCCATTGGGGGTTGGCCTAAGCTCTCAGCTGGCCAATAAATCCCCACCCACATTGCACGCAGCACTACCTAACTCATGTTTAAAATGAAGCCAACTAAAAGGCTGTCACACAGAGGAGGGCCAGGATCTCTTCTCGATCCTCCCAGAGTGCAGGACACAGAATAACGGGCTCAAGTTAAAGGCAACCAGATTCCAGCTGGACGTCAAGAAAAACCTCCTGACTGTTAGAGCAGTACGACAATGGAATCAGTTACCTAGGGAGGTTGTGGGCTCTCCCACACTAGAGGCCTTCAAGAGGCAGCTGGACAACCATCTGTCAGGGATGCTTTAGGGAGGATTCCTGCATTGAGCAGGGGGTTGGACTCGATGGCCTTGTAGGCCCCTTCCAACTCTGCTATTCTATGATTCTATGATAAGCTACAATGGCTCAAAATGATCATGCAAACGCAGCCACTTAATTGCAGAGGTGCTCAGACCATCTCTGGTAGCCAATGCCTCCCTTTCCTCCCTAGCTCAGAGAAGGGTTTAGCCAAGAAACACTCCAAGTGCCTCCAAAGCTGAACATAATTGCAAGAACACCCATTTCCCCGCCTCAATCTTTCAGCCCCTTGTCATTCTAGGAAATTCAGAGGCACTTTGAAGTTTACTTCCTAGTCAATGCACACTAGAATTGCTATATCAAACTGAATGAGGGAGCAGGTGAAAATCTGTTACATCCAATAAATTAGCATGGACATTATGCTGTGTGCAAAAACTCAGTCAAGAACAGGTGAGTTGCGGGGAGACGCAAGACACGGGCACTCTCACGGTCACTGTGCTGCATGACACACAGCACAGTCCTCAGCAGTCAATGGGTGCATTGTGATCACATCTCGAGATGTAGTGGCAGCGGTAATGAAAGTCTTTGCAGGATTTCCTGATTAAACTTGCCTTGAAATCAGTGGCAGCTGGTGCACGTTGGGCCTGGTTAGGTGGAGAGCAAGGCAGATACTCAATATTCTATTGAGATTGTCCAAGGAGGGCAGGAGGTCACGTACAGCCCTCAGCAGTAGCATGCCATGCGTTGGAGCCAACTCAGCTGGTTGTGGGGGGATTTCTCTGCCCCTGCCGTCCCGTCCACCCCAAATATAGAGCTGCCTCTGCTTGAAATGTCCAAGCAAATAAGAAGCCTGGTGGGTTGGCTGGTTTGCTCTCTTGAATGGGTGTGAGGAGGTGGGTGCTTCCAGATGAGGCATTTATGCTGCCAGCCCCCTGCCTCATTCATGGAATTTTACTGGGGGGTATGTGTCCAGATGTTGTTGTCATCCATTTGTAAAAAAACAAACAAAACCCACGTTTTCCCACTGTTTCTTCCATCTTTTTCTCTTACCTGGGAAAATTCACTAAGAAAAAACGTCAGAATAGCTGCACAAACCCTCAATTTAGTGCTATCACCACTTCATCTGGAAGCAGCCTGAGTGTGTGAGTGTGTATGTACAACGTAAGTTGTACATACACACATTTATATATTGGGGTGTGACCATATGGAAAGGAGGACAGGGCTCCTGTATCTTTAACAGTTGCATAGAAAGAAGAACTTCAGCCAGTGTTGTTTTTATACATGCAGCACTTGGTGAAATTCCCTCTTCATCCCAACAGTTACAGCTGCAGGAGCCCTGCCTGGTGTGATTAGGGTGACCATATGAAAAGGAGGACAGGGCTCCTGTCTCTTTAGCAGTTGCATAGAAAAGGGAATTTCAGCAGGTATCATTTGTATATATGGAGAACCTGGTGAAATTCCCTCTTCATCACCACAGTTAAAGCTGCCGAAGCTATACTAAAGTGACCAGATTTAAAAGAGGGCAGGGCACCTGCAGCTTTAACTGTGGTGTTGAAGAGGGAATTTCACCAGGTTCTCCATATATACAAATGACACCTGCTAAAATTCCCTTTTCAATACAACTGTTAAAGATACAGGAGCCCTGTCTTCCTTTTCATATGGTCACCGTATTGTGACCAGATTCAAAAGAAGCCAGGGCTCCTGCAGATTTAACTGTTGGGATGAAGAGGGAATTTCACCAGGCGCTGCATGCATTCAAGTGACACCTGCTGGAATTCTCTTTTCTATACAACTGTTAAAGATACATGAGCCCTGTCCTCCTTTCCATATGGTCATCCTTATATATATATATACATACATACACACACACACACACACACACACACACACACACACACACACACATACATACATACATACACCTGCCTTCCTTTGTTTCCTAAGGCACAATATCACCTTTAAACACATCCAGTGTTGCTTTCCAAACTTGTTCTGCAACATGCTCATAACTCACAGGTTCTCTAGGGAAGACGGATGTTTTTTACAAGCATGAAATCCCCTGACTCTCCTCCCCACTGGGCAGCCAGGATTTTTCAATTTGTCTGTTAAGATCCTATCAAAGGGCATCACTGGTTTCAACAGCAATATGACAAATAAGCTCTGTGCAAACTCAACAAAAGAACGCCCCCATGATATATATATATTCTTTTGCCTTGTACTCCCAGCTGAGAAATATTTCTCGCAGGAAGCCAGTTGAACAACTTCCACGCAGGGTGTTCTTTCATGAGAGACGTCCTCCTGCAGTGAACACCTTGACCTCCTTTTGAGATCTAGTTTGTCACCGAAAGAGCGACAACTCCCAAGGAGAACAGGTCTGGAGAGCCACATTGAGGAGGGAGAAAATGACTGCTGAACATTAACTTTGTCTGATAATTAGTTTCCTTATTGCAGAGCAGCACAGGTTGGAAATTACACTGTATGTATTTGTTGTTTCTTTTGTTTAGGAGGGATGGCCTGATGCATTCTTCCTGAGTGTACACACACACACACACCAGATTTCTAGCAGCCTGATAACTTGCTTTCCATCATAATAGATTTGACCCAGAAGAGGTTTTAATCCCAGGCAAATGGAAGTGGGAATTTAAAGCTATGTAGATTTCATGCGATTGTTGTGAAATATGTGTTATTGGGATACGGAGTTCAGCCCTCTGGGAACCTCAGCTTTTACTCAATAAAGAAAGCCAATTTCTTCTACCAGTGGCAAGTCACATCTTGGCCTAATCTTCAGAGATAGAGACCTGATGTGGTGTACTGATTAAGCCGCAAATTAGAATGGAAGAGCCTTGGGTTGGATTTTCTCCGTGGTGAACTCTAGGAATGTAGTGTAAGAAAAGTAAGTCCACTTTATCTAGAATGGATTTGATTCTGCAACATGTTGGAGCAGACAAGCTGGAGCGTGTTCAGAGGAGGGCAACCAGGATGATCAAAGCCCTATGAAGAGAGACTGAAAGAACTGGGCATGTTTAGCCTGGAGAAGAGAAGATTGAGGGGAGACATGATAGCACTCTTCAAATACTTAAAAAGTTGTCACACAGAGGTGGGCCAGGATCTCTTCTCGATCCTCCCAGAGTGCAGGACACGGAATAACAGGCTCAAGTTACAGGAAGCCAGATTCCGGCTGGACATCAGGAAAAACTTCCTGACTGTTAGAGCAGTATGACAATGGAACTCATGACCTAGGGAGGTTGTGGGCTGTCCCACACTAGAGGCATTCAAGAAGCAGCTGGACAACCATTTGTCAGGTATGCTTTAGGGTGGATTTCTGCATTGAGCAGGGGGTTGGACTCGATGGCCTTATAGGCCCCTTCCAGCCCTACTATTCTATGATTCTATGGATAGCAAGCTATGCCCACCTATTCCTGTCCTTCACCTGAAGGCATGCCAGCAATGTTGCGCTCTCTCTGCATCAGGGAACACAGAAGGGCAAAACAGTACGTGAGGTCTGAAGGAATTTTGGAGGTCAATGGAAACTATCTCGACCCCTTCTGTTTTTTCACAGGTGTGGCAGGGAAGGAATTAACCACGCATCACCTGCTCAGCATCTCTTGCCAGGTGGCTGATGGGATGACATACCTGGAAGATCAGCACATCATTCACAGGGACTTGGCTGCCAGAAACATACTAGTGGGAGATGACCTTTCTTGCAAAATTGCTGATTTTGGCCTGGCCAGGCTCTTAAAGGTTTGTTCCAGAAAGGCTTTGAGTTATTGCTCTTATTTTTTTATTTTTATTATTTATTTAAAACATTTCTTGGCCATCTTTCAGGGCAGAAGCCCTCCCAAGGTTATTATTATTATTATTATTTATTTATATAGCACCATCAATGTACATGGTGCTGTACAAAGTAAAACAGTAAATAGCAAGACTCTGCCGCATAGGCTTACAATCTAATAAAATCATAGTAAAACAATAAGGAGGGGAAGAGAATGCAAACAGGCACAGGGTAGGGTAAAACTAACAGTATAAAGTCTGCACAACATCAAGTTTTAAAAGCTTTAGGAAAAAGAAAAGTTTTTAGTTGAGCTTTAAAAGCTGCGATTGAACTTGTAGTTCTCAAATGTTCTGGAAGAGCGTTCCAGGCGTAAGGGGCAGCAGAAGAAAATGGACGGAGCCGAGCAAGGGAAGTAGAGACCCTTGGGCAGGCGAGAAACATGGCATCAGAGGTGGCTTACAACAATAAAACACATTAAAACAGTTTAAAACGTTAAAAGCAATAAAAACATACACAGTGGTACATTTCTCAACAGTGGTTTTAGAACTCCACGGTGGAGTTTTTACACCACCATTGAGAAACGTGTTGTCTGGCAGGAAAACTCCACGCAACAGTGGATTTTTGGGGGGAAACACTCCACACAGACTATCCACACTGTGCAGAGGAGAGTTCCTGCACAACCCTTGTGTTGCGTGCTGTGAGACAGGCTCCGTGGAATTTTCTGTTACGTTAACTTTTCCCATTGGCTACAAAGTTCTCTGGCAAGATCGGTGAAAGGTGTGAGTGCCGCTCTAAGAGAGCTGCCAAGATTTATTCATTTTTGCAGTAATGGCTGATGGGATACCATCAGGAGGACTGGAGGAGGAGAGAGGGTGGAGGAACTATCAATCAAACATCACGATGGATTTTACTCAACTCCACGGTAGGCCACAGTCGCACAGTGGTGGAGTTAGAACATGTTGTGTGGGGAGTATCTCCTAAAAACTCAACAGTTGAGTGGAGTTTTCACATTGCGTTGACTAACATGTTGTCTGAACTGAACCAGTGAGCATCAGACGAGGATTTTATTGCACGCTGGTTACACCCCCACTTATGGGTGTCCGCGAGTCCTTTTGACAACGTCCGCCTCTCCCGCTCCTTCTTGCCTTCTTTCCGTCACAAAACAGCCCCCAGTAAATCCGATTTGTTGTTTTCGACGAAATGTGCTGCCATTTCCTGCTGAGTGTAGGAAAAGCGGCACGATAAAAACGGCCACTGATTGGGCCACATGGTCATTGTTTACTTCCTCTTTCTTCCCCTGTGTGAAGAAAGAGGAAGTGTCATGAGCCAGAAGTGGGAGGAAAGTGACGTTAAGGAAACACCACCCTGTCAGATGATGCTCAGTAAAATAGCAGTTAAAACGATAAAAGCTTACAATAACAGACAACAACAAAATCATCAAGAACAACAAGGGCAATAGCAGCAAAGAAGTACTCATTATGGGAAGGCCATGCTCTATCATCTGTCGATCTACATTCCTTTCTGCGTGTACGTATGAAGGGCCTCTCAGCCTGCTTTTTCCTAACCTGGATAAATAGGGCTGAACTAAATATGGAACATGGGGGGAAAAACCCTCTTACATCAGCTCAATTTGTCTACCTAGCCAGTATGGTCCCTTGTGGGGGCGGGGTGTAGAGGAAGAGTAGGAAACTTGGTGCCCTCCAGATGTTTTAGGCTACAATTACTTATTTATTTATTTATTGCATTTCTATACCGCCCAATAGCCGGAGCTCTCAGGGCGGTTCACAAAAATTAAAACCATTCAAAGTATAAGACAACAGTATAAAACCATAATATAAAATACAATATAAAAGCTCAACCAGATAAAAACAGCAGCAATGCAACCCCCGTAATCCCTGACCACTGGTCAGGTTGAGATCTCCATGGTCTCAGGTTGAGATATTCCCAATTCCCAGCTGCCTGATCTTTTTAACCAGAGATGGCAGGAGTTGAAGTCTGGACCCGATCCATGCAAAGCATGTGCTATCTCATCCGCTACCCACAGCTTCATCCAAATTCCCACTCACAAAGCTATTTGTTGCAAAAGTGTAAATGTACAGACATTTGCAGATTTGTGGCAGTGTAACATGAACAGTGGTGTAGCAGAGCCAGGGATCACGGGAACACAGTGCTGGTGTTTCGATTAGCAGGGACCTTGAACAGGGTGGTCATATGGAAAAGAGGACAGGGCTCCTGTATCTTTAACAGTATAGAAAAGGGAGTTTCAGCAGGTGTTATTTGTATGCGTGCAGCACCTGGTGAAATTCCCTCTACATCACAACTGTTAAAGCTGCAAGAGCCCAGCCCTCTTTTGCATCTGGTCACTCTAGTGTTGTGTTGTATGCAGCTTTAACTGTGGTGATGAAGAGGGAATTTCACCAGGTGCTGCACGCATACAAATGACACCTGCTGAAATTCCCTTTTCTATACAACTGTTAAAGATACAGAAGCCCTGTCCTACTTTCCACATGGTCACCCTAACCTCGAAGTCATCTGCAACCCTTCTCAGACTTCTCTGTTTCCTCTGAACTTAGCTACAATCCTCACAGTAGTTACTGGGGGCGGAGGGACAAACGACAACGTGGATTTTCCCCAGCAATAATATATTGCTGTGAATTCTCCCTGTTGTAATGTGAAGTATTTTGGGGTAGCTTGATCTTGAACGGGCAATTAAGGGTGCAGTCCTATGCATGTTTAGACAGAAAAGAAGTCCTACAACTCCCAGCATTCCCTCGCCACATGCTGGGTATTGTAGGACTTATTTTCTGTCTAAACAGGCATAGGATTGCATCCTATTAACTTTTCAAAAGTCCTGCTTCAAGTAGATGAAAACTAGTTTGTTAATATGGATCCACATAGCTGCCTGCACTTTTGGACTCTCTTTGGGGATGGTGCAATGGGTCTAATGATGAGCACCTGGACTTTAAAATGTTCCGCTACACCACTGAACAAAAAGAAAGTTAGTTGGTGCAGGCGAATAAAATGAACATGTAGATTCTATTTACAGTTGCCCTCTCCCATGCTAAGTATCAAATATCAGGCCAATGCCACAGAACAGTAGCTGCTGAACAAGAGCTTCTCTACATGAACGATTTATCACATGCTCATGATTGTCTACTCATGGACATTTCCAGGTTCCTTACTCCAGGATGTCTTCCACGCCTTCCCCCAATAATCTCGCTTTTTAAAAGTGCAGAGATAATGCGCTATTTTAAATTTTTGCGGGATATCACAAGTCACTAGATGGCGCTGTTTCATTTAACCTTATGGACCACTGCCATGAGGGGAGGTATTCAATTGCAAATCACATGGTCACCATTAGTCTCCATCTAAAGGAGCCGTAGTCCATGCAGAAAGACTCCAGAAGAAGAAAAACTGGTAAGGATGCAGGGTTTTTTCCTTTAATGTAGAGACACTCCAAGCCTAGATCGTTCAGTGATAGCGATTTTCACTTCCCTTCCTCAAGCTCCTCAGACAAGAACAGCCTCCAGGTGGCTAATTTCTGGCCTTTGCTAAGGACCCATTCTTGGCTTCCTTCTAGGACGATATTTACTCCACCACTGGCAGTGCCGTGATCCCTGTGAAATGGACAGCACCAGAAGCAGCCGTCTACCAAACCTACTCAGCAAAGTCAGATGTTTGGTCATATGGGATTTTTCTCTATGAGGTTTTTACATACGGGCAATGCCCTTACGAAGGTACAGTATTATTTACACCAGTGTTGTTGCGCGTCGCCTGGAGGGATTTGTCTATTGGGTGGTATAGAAATGTATTAAATAAATAGATAAATATTTCAGAGGTGCAGTAAGTAGGGTAAGGGGAAAGAGCCTGTTCCGTGGTATCTTCCTGGTTTTGGTGCCATCTTCCGCCGAGACCTTCTGCCTGAGTTTTTCACTGCTAAGTTTTATTAGCCTTTTTATTTGCTAGCACTTTTTTTTGTGAACAGAGGCTTTGATTTTATAAAAAGAGGCCTGCTGTGTGAACAGAATGCTGGACTAGATGGATTCCTGGCTGGATCTGATCCAGCGTGGTTCTTCTTATGTTCTTATGGTACCCTCTAGTGGTGTCGGACATTGGCCAACACCACTAAAAGGTTGTCACACAGAGGAGGGCCAGGATCTCTTCTCGATCCTCCCAGAGTGCAGGACACGGAATAACGGGCTCAAGTTATAGGAAGCCAGATTCTGGCTGGACATCAGGAAAAACTTCCTGACTGTTAGAGCAGTACGACAGTGGAATCAGTTACCTAGGGAGGTTGTGGGCTCTCCCACACTAGAGGCCTTCAAGAGGCAGCTGGACAACCATCCCTCAGGGATGCTTTAAGGTGGATTCCTGCATTGAGCAGGGGGTTGGACTCGATGGTCTTGTAGGCCCCTTCCAACTCTGCTATTCTATGATTCCTGCATTGAGCAGGGGGTTGGACTCAATGGCATTTAGGCCCCTTCCAACTCTACTAATCATAGAATTATAGAACAGTAGAGTTGGAAGGGGCCTATAAGGCCATCGAGTCCAACCCCCTGCTCAACGCAGGAAGCCACCCTAAAGCCTACCTGACAGATGGTTGTCCAGGTGCCTCTTGAATGCCTTCAGTGTGGGAGAGACCACAACCACAATCATATTCTATGATTCTATGAGGCAGAGTGAAGTGGCCACATCAGGCAGCCGATTTTAGGTGTCATGAAAGGCTAGCAAAGGGTTACTTTTTTCATTTATTCATGTCGTATTTTTGTTGCCAGGGAGAGGGAGAGGAGCTTGTGGGATTTTCTGAGTCTGGTGCCAAAATAACTTGACCTGCCTTGGGCACTGTGCCCCATGACTGATGGGCATTTGCTGCTGCACCTCAGAAAGCAAAACATTTTGGGCCAGGCCTGCAAAAGAGTACTGCTTGCTGCTGCAGAGTTCCAAAGTGGGCATTTCAAAACTCAGAAGATCTGCAGAGAATTTGAATGTTGGCAATCTAGCTCAATTCTTGAGTGTACAAAGAACAGGGCTGTGTGCATGCCTTTGGAACTTCTAAGAAATGTTGAATATGGAAAATAAAATATACACCAGCCGCTTCATCTCTTTGACAGCCTGTGGGTCGGAAGAGAAGACCAAACCTATGTAATGTGAGTTTTCCAATTAATATACTATTATTTCTTCCAGGGATGACCAACCAAGAAACGATCCAGCAGATTACTCGGGGTTACCGTCTCCCTCGCCCCAACAGCTGCCCTCCCGAAATTTACAGCGTCATGCTAGAATGTTGGAAGTGCCATCCTGAAGACAGGCCAACTTTTCTCAACTTGAAGGAGATGCTCTTTTCTATTTACAAATGGACCCATCACCCGTTCTCTTGAAGGGGGAACATCACCTGCGGTATTTTAAATGGACAGTAAATACTGCACCTTCAGCAGGGTTAGCAGAACTGATAGAAATAGCCAGCTCAAGCCAGCCTTGGGCTCAAAGAACTTTCATGGATCTGAAGTCTGGAATATATGAAGGCCTGATTCTCAGGAGTTGCTACCGTGAAACACTCCAATACTGGCTAGGGACAAGGCGCTGTGGATTTGCTCATGCATCTGCCAGCCGATAATAATTCACTAAAGATACTGTGTAGCCGAGATGTCATTATGAAAAGAAGCAGACATTTAATGCTCTCTTCGGGCAACCAATGGACTGATTTATTTGCTATGTGCACCAGTTGACTTCCATTATTCAATAAAAGTGTTCAAATAAATGGAACTCAGAGGTAGCAATGGCCAATTAATAGTCTTTGTCTCATTAGTAGTCCCGTGACATGCGCCAGTGAGAGGGTAAATATGCGACAGTATTAAGTACATAAGTCCTTGTTGGTGTGAAGTTCAAGCAGGGTTACAGAGTTTGTTAGGAAAGTCTCCAAAGTTTAAAGAGAATTTCTTAAATCCCCTTTGGAGGTTATCTATCTAAGCAGAGGTCACCATCCCATTTTGTAGCAGCAAATTCTATTGGCTAACTAAGTTAGTGCCCTTCTTGTGGCAGTGAGTTCCAAAGTTGAATCACTTGCTGTGTAAAGAAGCGCTTCCTGTTGTGTCCTGAATTTCCCGCCATTCAACTTAACTGGATGGTGCCATTGGGTTCTAACATTGAGGAGAAAACTTTCTCCCTATTTACTTTCTTCACACAATGTATTGTTTTACAAATCTCTATCAGGTCCCCCATTGTTATCTTGTTTTGCTGAACTAAGAGCTCCAAACCTACCTCACAAGGGTGTTGTCAGGATAAAATGGAGAGGCAACCAGAACCATGTATACAGATCTGAGCGCCTTCATAGAATCATAGCAGAGTTGGAAGGGGCCCACAAGGTCATCGAGTCCAACCCTAGGTGTGCATTGTAGAGCATGCGACTCCGACTGGCCCTTTAGATCTCATTTTCGTCTGTGGGTATGACCGGCAGTGAGTCTCTCCACCCCATATCTGCTTCATTGTTTCAAGGTAGCAACCCTGCAGGGAAGAAGAGCTGCATACTCTGGTCAGCGTTAGGGTGATTTCAAGAGTAATGTTTCATAGAATCATAGAATAGCAGAGTTGGAAGGGGCCTACAAGGCCATCGAGTCCAACTAGCTCAACTAAAAACTTTTCTTTTTCCTAAAGCTTTTAAAACTTGATGTTGTGCAGACTTCTACTGTTACTTTCTACTGTTAGCTTTTCCCTACCCTGTGCCTGCTTACCCTACCCTGTACCTGTTTGCATTCTCTTCCCCTCCTTATTGTTTTACTATGATTTTATTAGATTGTAAGCCTATGCGGCAGGGTCTTGCTATTTACTGTTTTACTCTGTACAGCACCATGTACATTGATGGTGCTATATAAATAAATAAATAATAATAATAATAATAATAATAATAATAATAATAATAATAATAACCCCCCGCTCAATGCAGGAACCCACCTAAAGCAGCCTGACAGATGGTTGTCCAGCTGCCTCTTGAAGGCCTCTAGTGTGGGAGAGCCCACCACCTCCCTAGGTAACTGGTTCCATTGTCATACTGCTCTAACAGTCAGGAAGTAGGGTAGAATATAAATGTAAACCCAAAGCCCGTTGAGATTTGGGGGTGGGCGGTGGTGGGGAGGCACTGTTTGAACCGCAATTATTCCTCCCATACAAAAACTGGCATGTGTGTCCTGACTGCTGCTTTTGATCTGCCAGAAGTATCTGGCCGCTGCTGCTGTACTGGAATCAGTCCGACCGACCCAGCAGGGCTCTTACGGTCTGACGAGCGTGCCTCTGGCCACGTACAGAGTGCATCCCCCAAGCGCCACTGGTAGGACTTCTCAGGCCTACAAGAGTCGGAAGAAAAGGCTGCCGAGGTTCGGCGTGTGGCAGCCTGCAAGGCTCCGCTGCCTTGGGCCAACTCAGCCCCGCTGCTGCTACTGCTGCTCGACCACATTCTGTGCGGGTCGCTTGCGGGTTGGTTCGCCGGGCGGGAGCCTCGGCCGCGCTGTCCCCGACACCGCGCTGCTTCTCCTGCAAACACGCCCCATCCCCCGCTCCGGATTCTGCTGGGGATGCTGACCCAGAACGACACAAGAGCAGAATGCTTCTGAGCGCGTGCAGAGCGCTGCTAGTACGTAACTGTAGGAGCCTCCGAAAGAGCTAACAGGGGTGGGGGTGCACTCGCGTGTGTGCACTCCCGAGCGCTGCCTCCGCCCGCCCCGCCGACCGCATTTCCCCAAATTATGCACCCAGGCGACGGCGCTGCGCGGCTGCAATGCGGGCTGCTGCCGGCAGAGGACGCAAGACGCGCCCCGCTCTCCCCGCCGCCTCCAGCTCGCTCCGACGTCACCGACGGCCATAAGCGGGCGGGTCAGAGACCGGTGAGCGGGCTCATTTGCATTTGGCTGACCGTGATGCATCGCGCGGAGGAAAGGCGCGTTTCCTCCGTGGGCTCCGCCGTGTTTTAGTCGGTGCCGGGGCGGGTCCGGCTCTAAACGCAGCGGCCCAGCGGCGGGCAGCCCGGTCGCAAGGTGGCCCCGCTCGAGCGCGCGGGTCACCGTAACCTCAGTGGCGGGCGCCGGTATCGGGGCTGGCCTCGTTCGCTTGGCCAAAGCATACTCTGGTTTCTCTTCAGATCGTATAAATCTTTCGCCTTTTACTAAAGATTTCCGTGGAGAGGAACATTTATGAGTTTTCAACTAATTTTTTGAGGCTCTGCTTCGGCAGGGCTACCTTTCACTGGTTAAAAAACAGATCTGAATTCATTTTCTCTTTTCATGATTTACCACTTATTAACTTTTATTTCTTTATTCCTGCCTGGTGTGTGAGTTTCTCAATGTTATCTTATGATAATCACTTACGTAACTACATTTTTTTTATTTCTAACTCTCACCTCTTCCTTCCCACCATACAAAACATTTGGAAGGCATAGAGTGGGGGAACCAGTATAAACTCCCCTAACATTTTCCTGTAAAGAACAAACAAACCCAGAATGTTTTATAACTCAAACAGGAAAAGTTCTTTGCCTACTCAGTTGAATTTTAACTTATTTGACTGTTATTTTAATCCTGTATTAGTTTTATATGTTTTAATCAGTTTAAGGTATTTTATGGTATTTGTAGCTAATGTTGTTCCCTTTATTATTATTATTATTTTATTATTATTATCTATTTATATAGCACCATCAATGTACATGGTGCTGTATTGTACATGGTGCTGTATTGAGCCCTGACTCAATCATAGAATCATAGAATAGCAGAGTTGGAAGGGGCCTATAAAGTCATTGAGTCCAACCCCCTGCTCAATGCAGGAATCCACCCTAAAGCATCCCTGACAGATGGTTGTCCAGCTGCCTCTTGAAGGCCTTTAGGGTGGGAGAGCCCACAACCTCCCTAGGTAACTGATTCCATCGTCGTACTGCTCTAACAACCAGGAAGTTTTTCCTGATGTCCAGCTGGAATCTGGCTTCCTTTAACTTGAGCCTGTTATTCCATGTCCACAGGGAGAGGTGGGTAAGAAATTGTTATTATAATAATTATATATCATATAATAATAATAATATGAACACAAGGCTCAATTGATAATGCACACCAAATTACAGAGGAAATAAATATTGCCAATGCATATTCATCACACATAACAATCTGTTCTAATGCCTATATATCAGTTACCTAGGGAGGTGGTGGGCTCTCCCACACTAAAGGCCTTCAAGAGGCAGCTGGACAACCATCTGTCAGGGATGCTTTAGGGTGGATTCCTGCATTGAGCAGGGGGTTGGACTCGATGGCCTTGTAGGCCCCTTCCAACTCTACTAGTCTATGATTCTACATACAATATATCAGTATCAACAAACATATCACTCCAACAGAACCTCGGTGTATTACCGTTTCAACTAGGAACAGTCTTTCTCAGGAGCCCTTTAGCCAAAAAGGCTCTCAAGGCAGTTTACAAAAATATTTCTTAAGACAATCCCTGCCCACAGGTGTATAATCTAAAAAAACATGACACAAAAGGAAAGGGGATTGGGAGGGAGGAGGGAAAAAAAGCAAATTTAGGCACTAAATACTTAGTTGCAAAAGTTCAGCAGTGCCAGTTGGTAGCAGGAGGGAAGGGGCTCTCAGCTGGAGCTGGACCCAGGCACGATGGCTGCTGTGTCCTGATGGCCTCTGCAGAGACAGTATGCCGACTACAACCCTATTTGGACAGTTATTCACACTCTGGCAATGTCCTTTTTGGATTATTGTAATGTGTTATATGTGGGGCTGCCTTTAAAAAAGTTCCAGAAACCTCAGTTACCCCCAAACGAGGCAGCGAGGGTGGATTTGATTTAAATCAATTTAAATCACTACTCAGAAAGACTCACTTTAATCATGTGATTCCACCCCCCACCCCACACACAAAAGTGCACTTTTCCTCGCTATATTTAGGGGACAGGAGCAGGCAGAAGTAACATCGGGGCCTGCTCCTGCTGGACTCTTCCCCCCCCCCCAGGGCAAACTGCCATCTTGGCCCTGTGGGGAAGAAGAAGGACCGAGGGGACAGGAGCAGGCAGAAGTAACATCGGGGCCTGCTCCTGCTGGAATCTCCCCCCCCCCAACAGGGCAAACTTGCTTCTTGGCCCTGTGGGGAAGAAGAAGGACCGAGGGGACAGGAGCAGGCAGAAGTAACATCGAAAATCGGGGCCTGCTCCTGCTGGACTCTTCCCCCCCACCACAGGGCAAACTGCCATCTTGGCCCTGTGGGGAAGAAGAAGGACCGAGGGGACAGGAGCAGGCAGAAGTAACATCGGGGCCTGCTCCTGCTGGACTCTTCCCCCCCCCCCACAGGGCAAACTGCCATCTTGGCCCTGTAGGGAAGAAGAAGGACCGAGGGGACAGGAGCAGGCAGAAGTAACATCGAACATCGGGGCCTGCTCCTGCTGGACTCTTCCCCCCCCCCCACAGGGCAAACTGCCATCTCGGCCCTGTGGGGAAGAAGAAGGACCGAGGGGACAGGAGCAGGCAGAAGTAACATCGGGGCCTGCTCCTGCTGGACTCTTCCCCCCCCCCACAGGTCAAACTGCCATCTTGGCCCTGTGGGGAAGAAGAAGGACCGAGGGGACAGGAGCAGGCAGAAGTAACATCGGGGCCTGCTCCTGCTGGACTCTTCCCCCCCATAGGGCAAACTGCCATCTTGGCCCTGTAGGGAAGAAGAAGGACCAAGGGGACAGGAGCAGGCAGAAGTAACATCGAACATCCGGGCCTGCTCCTGCTGGACTCTTCCCCCCCCCACAGGGCAAACTGCCATCTTGGCCCTGTGGGGAAGAAGAAGGACCGAGGGGACAGGAGCAGGCAGAAGTAACATCGGGGCCTGCTCCTGCTGGACTCTTCCCTCCCCACAGGGCAAACTGCCATCTTGGCCCTGTAGGGAAGAAGAAGGACCGAGGGGTACAGGAGCAGGCAGAAGTAACATCGAACATCGGGGCCTGCTCCTGCTGGACTCTTTCCCCCCACCACAGGGCAAACTGCCATCTTGGCCCTGTGGGGAAGAAGAAGGACTGAGGGGACAGGAGCAGGCGGAAGTAACATCGGGGCCTGCTCCTGCTGGACTCTTCCCCCCCCCCAAAGGGCAAACTGCCATCTTGGCCCTGTGGGGAAAAAGAAGGACCGAGGGGACAGGAGCAGGCAGAAGTAACATCGGGGCCTGCTCCTGCTGGACTCTTCCCCCCCCCACAGGGCAAACTGCCATCTTGGCCCTGTGGGGAAGAAGAAGGACCGAGGGGACAGGAGCAGGCAGAAGTAACATCGGGGCCTGCTCCTGCTGGACTCTTCCCCCCACACACAGGGCAAGCTGCCATCTTGGCCCTGTGGGGAAGAAGAAGGACCGAGGGGACAGGAGCAGGCAGAAGTAACATCGGGGCCTGCTCCTGCTGGACTCTTCCCCCCCCCCCCCACAGGGCAAACTGCCATCTTGGCCCTGTAGGGAAGAAGAAGGACCGAGGGGACAGGAGCAGGCAGAAGTAACATCGAACATCCGGGCCTGCTCCTGCTGGACTCTTCCCCCCCCCTACAGGGCAAACTGCCATCTTGGCCCTGTGGGGAAGGAGAAGGACCGAGGGGACAGGAGCAGGCAGAAGTAACATCGGGGCCTGCTCCTGCTGGACTCTTCCCCCCCCCCCACAGGGCAAACTGCCATCTTGGCCCTGTGGGGAAGAAGAAGGACCGAGGGGACAGGAGCAGGCAGAAGTAACATCGGGGCCTGCTCCTGCTGGACTCTTCCCCCCCCCACAGGGCAAACTGCCATCTTGGCCCTGTGGGGAAGAAGAAGGACCGAGGGGACAGGAGCAGGCAGAAGTAACATCGAACATCCGGGCCTGCTCCTGCTGGACTCTTCCCCCCCCCCCACAGGGCAAACTGCCATCTTGGCCCTGTGGGGAAGAAGAAGGACTGAGGCGACAGGAGCAGGCAGAAGTAACATCGGGGCCTGCTCCTGCTGGACTCTTTCCCCCCCCACACAGGGCAAACTGCCATCTTGGCCCTGTGGGGAAGAAGAAGGACTGAGGGGACAGGAGCAGGCAGAAGTAACATCGGGGCCTGCTCCTGCTGGACTCTTCACCCCCCCCCCACAGGTCAAACTGCCATCTTGGCCCTGTGGGGAAGAAGAAGGACCGAGGGGACAGGAGCAGGCAGAAGTAACATCGGGGCCTGCTCCTGCTGGACTCTTCCCCCCCCCCACAGGGCAAATTGCCATCTTGGCCCTGTAGGGAAGAAGAAGGACCAAGGGGACAGGAGCAGGCAGAAGTAACATCGAACATCCGGGCCTGCTCCTGCTGGACTCTTCCCCCCCCACAGGGCAAACTGCCATCTTGGCCCTGTGGGGAAGAAGAAGGACCGAGGGGACAGGAGCAGGCAGAAGTAACATCGGGGCCTGCTCCTGCTGGACTCTTCCCCTCCCCACAGGGCAAACTGCCATCTTGGCCCTGTAGGGAAGAAGAAGGACCGAGGGGACAGGAGCAGGCAGAAGTAACATCGAACATCGGGGCCTGCTCCTGCTGGACTCTTTCCCCCCCCCCACAGGGCAAACTGCCATCTTGGCCCTGTGGGGAAGAAGAAGGACTGAGGGGACTGGAGCAGGCAGAAGTAACATCGGGGCCTGCTCCTGCTGGACTCTTCCCCCCCACACACACAGGGCAAACTGCCATCTTGGCCCTGTGGGGAAGAAGAAGGATCGAGGGGACAGGAGCAGGCAGAAGTAACATCGGGGCCTGCTCCTGCTGGACTCTTCCCCCCCCCACAGGGCAAACTGCCATCTTGGCCCTGTGGGGAAGAAGAAGGACCGAGGGGACAGGAGCAGGCAGAAGTAACATCGGGGCCTGCTCCTGCTGGACTCTTCCCCCCCCCACAGGGCAAACTGCCATCTTGGCCCTGTAGGGAAGAAGAAGCACCGAGGGGACAGGAGCAGGCAGAAGTAACATCGAACATCCGGGCCTGCTCCTGCTGGACTCTTCCCCCCCACACAGGGCAAACTGCCATCTTGGCCCTGTGGGGAAGAAGAAGGACCGAGGGGACAGGAGCAGGCAGAAGTAACATCGGGGCCTGCTCCTGCTGGACTCTTCCCCCCCCCCACAGGGCAAACTGCCATCTTGGCCCTGTGGGGAAGAAGAAGGACCGAGGGGACAGGAGCAGGCAGAAGTAACATCGGGGCCTGCTCCTGCTGGACTCTTCCCCCCCCCCCCACAGGGCAAACTGCCATCTTGGCCCTGTAGGGAAGAAGAAGGACCGAGGGGACAGGAGCAGGCAGAAGTAACATCGAACATCCGGGCCTGCTCCTGCTGGACTCTTCCCCCCCCCCACAGGGCAAACTGCCATCTTGGCCCTGTGGGGAAGGAGAAGGACCGAGGGGACAGGAGCAGGCAGAAGTAACATCGGGGCCTGCTCCTGCTGGACTCTCCCCCCCCCACAGGTCAAACTGCCATCTTGGCCCTGTGGGGAAGAAGAAGGACCGAGGGGACAGGAGCAGGCAGAAGTAACATCGGGGCCTGCTCCTGCTAGACTCTTCCCCCCCCCACAGGGCAAACTGCCATCTTGGCCCTGTAGGGAAGAAGAAGGACCGAGGGGACAGGAGCAGGCAGAAGTAACATCGAACATCCGGGCCTGCTCCTGCTGGACTCTTTCCCCCCCCCCACAGGGCAAACTGCCATCTTGGCCCTGTGGGGAAGAAGAAGGACTGAGGCGACAGGAGCAGGCAGAAGTAACATCGGGGCCTGCTCCTGCTGGACTCTTCCCCCCCCCACAGGGCAAACTGCCATCTTGGCCCTGTGGGGAAGAAGAAGGACCGAGGGGACAGGAGCAGGCAGAAGTAACATCGAACATCGGGGCCTGCTCCTGCTGGACTCTTTCCCCCCCCCACAGGGCAAACTGCCATCTTGGCCCTGTGGGGAAGAAGAAGGACTGAGGGGACAGGAGCAGGCAGAAGTAACATCGGGGCCTGCTCCTGCTGGACTCTTCCCCCCCCCCCCCACAGGGCAAACTGCCATCTTGGCCCTGTGGGGAAGAAGAAGGACCGAGGGGACAGGAGCAGGCAGAAGTAACATCGGGGCCTGCTCCTGCTGGACTCTTCCCCCCCCCCACAGGGCAAACTGCCATCTTGGCCCTGTAGGGAAGAAGAAGGACCGAGGGGACAGGAGCAGGCAGAAGTAACATCGAACATCCGGGCCTGCTCCTGCTGGACTCTTCCCCCCCACACAGGGCAAACTGCCATCTTGGCCCTGTGGGGAAGAAGAAGGACCGAGGGGACAGGAGCAGGCAGAAGTAACATCGGGGCCTGCTCCTGCTGGACTCTTCCCCCCCCCCACAGGGCAAACTGCCATCTTGGCCCTGTGGGGAAGAAGAAGGACCGAGGGGACAGGAGCAGGCAGAAGTAACTTCGGGGCCTGCTCCTGCTGGACTCTTCCCCCCCCCCACAGGGCAAACTGCCATCTTGGCCCTGTAGGGAAGAAGAAGGACCGAGGGGACAGGAGCAGGCAGAAGTAACATCGAACATCCGGGCCTGCTCCTGCTGGACTCTTCCCCC
Source organism: Elgaria multicarinata webbii (assembly GCF_023053635.1). NCBI lineage: Eukaryota > Metazoa > Chordata > Lepidosauria > Squamata > Anguidae > Elgaria > Elgaria multicarinata. The sequence goes on along the minus strand of NC_086171.1, from coordinate 210,369,820 downwards.
CCACACAGGGCAAACTGCCATCTTGGCCCTGTGGGGAAGAAGAAGGACCGAGGGGACAGGAGCAGGCAGAAGTAACATTGGGGCCTGCTCCTGCTGGACTCTTCCCCCCCCCCACAGGGCAAACTGCCATCTTGGCCCTGTGGGGAAGAAGAAGGACCGAGGGGACAGGAGCAGGCAGAAGTAACATCGGGGCCTGCTCCTGCTGGACTCTTCCCCCCCCCCACAGGGCAAACTGCCATCTTGGCCCTGTAGGGAAGAAGAAGGACCAAGGGGACAGGAGCAGGCAGAAGTAACATCGAACATCCGGGCCTGCTCCTGCTGGACTCTTCCCCCCCCCCACAGGGCAAACTGCCATCTTGGCCCTGTGGGGAAGAAGAAGGACCGAGGGGACAGGAGCAGGCAGAAGTAACATCGGGGCCTGCTCCTGCTGGACTCTTCCCCCCCCCACAGGACAAACTGCCATCTTGGCCCTGTAGGAAAGAAGAAGGACCGAGGGGACAGGAGCAGGCAGAAGTAACATCGAACATCCGGACCTGCTCCTGCTGGACTCTTTCCCCCCCCCCCACAGGGCAAACTGCCATCTTGGCCCTGTGGGGAAGAAGAAGGACCGAGGGGACAGGAGCAGGCAGAAGTAACATCGAACATCCGGGCCTGCTCCTGCTGGACTCTTCCCCCCCCCCCCCACAGGGCAAACTGCCATCTTGGCCCAGTGGGGAAGAAGAAGGACTGAGGCGACAGGAGCAGGCAGAAGTAACATCGGGGCTTGCTCCTGCTGGACTCTTTCCCCCCCCACACAGGGCAAACTGCCATCTTGGCCCTGTGGGGAAGAAGAAGGACTGAGGGGACAGGAGCAGGCAGAAGTAACATCGGGGCCTGCTCCTGCTGGACTCTTCACCCCCCCCCACAGGTCAAACTGCCATCTTGGCCCTGTGGGGAAGAAGAAGGACTGAGGGGACAGGAGCAGGCAGAAGTAACATCGGGGCCTGCTCCTGCTGGACTCTTCCCCCCCCCACAGGGCAAACTGCCATCTTGGCCCTGTAGGGAAGAAGAAGGACCAAGGGGACAGGAGCAGGCAGAAGTAACATCGAACATCCGGGCCTGCTCCTGCTGGACTCTTCCCCCCCCACAGGGCAAACTGCCATCTTGGCCCTGTGGGGAAGAAGAAGGACCGAGGGGACAGGAGCAGGCAGAAGTAACATCGGGGCCTGCTCCTGCTGGACTCTTCCCCTCCCCACAGGGCAAACTGCCATCTTGGCCCTGTAGGGAAGAAGAAGGACCGAGGGGACAGGAGCAGGCAGAAGTAACATCGAACATCGGGGCCTGCTCCTGCTGGACTCTTTCCCCCCCCCCACAGGGCAAACTGCCATCTTGGCCCTGTGGGGAAGAAGAAGGACTGAGGGGACTGGAGCAGGCAGAAGTAACATCGGGGCCTGCTCCTGCTGGACTCTTCCCCCCCACACACACAGGGCAAACTGCCATCTTGGCCCTGTGGGGAAGAAGAAGGACCGAGGGGACAGGAGCAGGCAGAAGTAACATCGGGGCCTGCTCCTGCTGGACTCTTCCCCCCCCCCACAGGGCAAACTGCCATCTTGGCCCTGTGGGGAAGAAGAAGGACCGAGGGGACAGGAGCAGGCAGAAGTAACATCGGGGCCTGCTCCTGCTGGACTCTTCTCCCCCCCCCACAGGGCAAACTGCCATCTTGGCCCTGTAGGGAAGAAGAAGCACCGAGGGGACAGGAGCAGGCAGAAGTAACATCGAACATCCGGGCCTGCTCCTGCTGGACTCTTCCCCCCCACACAGGGCAAACTGCCATCTTGGCCCTGTGGGGAAGAAGAAGGACCGAGGGGACAGGAGCAGGCAGAAGTAACATCGGGGCCTGCTCCTGCTGGACTCTTCCCCCCCCCCCACAGGGCAAACTGCCATCTTGGCCCTGTGGGGAAGAAGAAGGACCGAGGGGACAGGAGCAGGCAGAAGTAACATCGGGGCCTGCTCCTGCTGGACTCTTCCCCCCCCCCCACAGGGCAAACTGCCATCTTGGCCCTGTAGGGAAGAAGAAGGACCGAGGGGACAGGAGCAGGCAGAAGTAACATCGAACATCCGGGCCTGCTCCTGCTGGACTCTTCCCCCCCCCCCCACAGGGCAAACTGCCATCTTGGCCCTGTGGGGAAGGAGAAGGACCGAGGGGACAGGAGCAGGCAGAAGTAACATCGGGGCCTGCTCCTGCTGGACTCTCCCCCCCCCCCCCACAGGTCAAACTGCCATCTTGGCCCTGTGGGGAAGAAGAAGGACCGAGGGGACAGGAGCAGGCAGAAGTAACATCGGGGCCTGCTCCTGCTAGACTCTTCCCCCCCCCCACAGGGCAAACTGCCATCTTGGCCCTGTAGGGAAGAAGAAGGACCGAGGGGACAGGAGCAGGCAGAAGTAACATCGAACATCCGGGCCTGCTCCTGCTGGACTCTTCCCCCCCCCCCCACAGGGCAAACTGCCATCTTGGCCCTGTGGGGAAGAAGAAGGACTGAGGCGACAGGAGCAGGCAGAAGTAACATCGGGGCCTGCTCCTGCTGGACTCTTCCCCCCCCCCACAGGGCAAACTGCCATCTTGGCCCTGTGGGGAAGAAGAAGGACCGAGGGGACAGGAGCAGGCAGAAGTAACATCGAACATCGGGGCCTGCTCCTGCTGGACTCTTTCCCCCCCCCCCACAGGGCAAACTGCCATCTTGGCCCTGTGGGGAAGAAGAAGGACTGAGGGGACAGGAGCAGGCAGAAGTAACATCGGGGCCTGCTCCTGCTGGACTCTTCCCCCCCCCCACAGGGCAAACTGCCATCTTGGCCCTGTGGGGAAGAAGAAGGACCGAGGGGACAGGAGCAGGCAGAAGTAACATCGGGGCCTGCTCCTGCTGGACTCTTCCCCCCCCCCACAGGGCAAACTGCCATCTTGGCCCTGTAGGGAAGAAGAAGGACCGAGGGGACAGGAGCAGGCAGAAGTAACATCGAACATCCGGGCCTGCTCCTGCTGGACTCTTCCCCCCCACACAGGGCAAACTGCCATCTTGGCCCTGTGGGGAAGAAGAAGGACCGAGGGGACAGGAGCAGGCAGAAGTAACATCGGGGCCTGCTCCTGCTGGACTCTTCCCCCCCCCCACAGGGCAAACTGCCATCTTGGCCCTGTGGGGAAGAAGAAGGACCGAGGGGACAGGAGCAGGCAGAAGTAACTTCGGGGCCTGCTCCTGCTGGACTCTTCCCCCCCCCACAGGGCAAACTGCCATCTTGGCCCTGTAGGGAAGAAGAAGGACCGAGGGGACAGGAGCAGGCAGAAGTAACATCGAACATCCGGGCCTGCTCCTGCTGGACTCTTCCCCCCCACACAGGGCAAACTGCCATCTTGGCCCTGTGGGGAAGAAGAAGGACCGAGGGGACAGGAGCAGGCAGAAGTAACATTGGGGCCTGCTCCTGCTGGACTCTTCCCCCCCCCACAGGGCAAACTGCCATCTTGGCCCTGTGGGGAAGAAGAAGGACCGAGGGGACAGGAGCAGGCAGAAGTAACATCGGGGCCTGCTCCTGCTGGACTCTTCCCCCCCCCCCCACAGGGCAAACTGCCATCTTGGCCCTGTAGGGAAGAAGAAGGACCGAGGGGACAGGAGCAGGCAGAAGTAACATCGAACATCCGGGCCTGCTCCTGCTGGACTCTTCCCCCCCCCCACAGGGCAAACTGCCATCTTGGCCCTGTAGGGAAGAAGAAGGACCGAGGGGACAGGAGCAGGCAGAAGTAACATCGAACATCCGGGCCTGCTCCTGCTGGACTCTTTCCCCCCCCCCCACAGGGCAAACTGCCATCTTGGCCCTGTGGGGAAGAAGAAGGACTGAGGCGACAGGAGCAGGCAGAAGTAACATCGGGGCCTGCTCCTGCTGGACTCTTCCCCCCCCCCACAGGGCAAACTGCCATCTTGGCCCTGTGGGGAAGAAGAAGGACCGAGGGGACAGGAGCAGGCAGAAGTAACATCGGGGCCTGCTCCTGCTGGACTCTTCCCCCCCCCACAGGGCAAACTGCCATCTTGGCCCTGTGGGGAAGAAGAAGGACCGAGGGGACAGGAGCAGGCAGAAGTAACATCGGGGCCTGCTCCTGCTGGACTCTTCCCCCCCCCCACAGGGCAAACTGCCATCTTGGCCCTGTGGGGAAGAAGAAGGACCGAGGGGACAGGAGCAGGCAGAAGTAACATCGGGGCCTGCTCCTGCTGGACTCTTCCCCCCCCCCCACAGGGCAAACTGCCATCTTGGCCCTGTAGGGAAGAAGAAGGACCGAGGGGACAGGAGCAGGCAGAAGTAACATCGGGGCCTGCTCCTGCTGGACTCTTCCCCCCCCCCCACAGGGCAAACTGCCATCTTGGCCCTGTAGGGAAGAAGAAGGACCGAGGGGACAGGAGCAGGCAGAAGTAACATCGAACATCCGGGCCTGCTCCTGCTGGACTCTTCCCCCCCCCCCACAGGGCAAACTGCCATCTTGGCCCTGTAGGGAAGAAGAAGGACCGAGGGGACAGGAGCAGGCAGAAGTAACATCGAACATCCGGGCCTGCTCCTGCTGGACTCTTTCCCCCCCCCCACAGGGCAAACTGCCATCTTGGCCCTGTGGGGAAGAAGAAGGACTGAGGCGACAGGAGCAGGCAGAAGTAACATCGGGGCCTGCTCCTGCTGGACTCTTCCCCCCCCCCCACAGGGCAAACTGCCATCTTGGCCCTGTGGGGAAGAAGAAGGAGCGAGGGGACAGGAGCAGGCAGAAGTAACATCGGGGCCTGCTCCTGCTGGACTCTTCCCCCCCCCACAGGGCAAACTGCCATCTTGGCCCTGTGGGGAAGAAGAAGGACCGAGGGGACAGGAGCAGGCAGAAGTAACATCGGGGCCTGCTCCTGCTGGACTCTTCCCCCCCCCCACAGGGCAAACTGCCATCTTGGCCCTGTGGGGAAGAAGAAGGACCGAGGGGACAGGAGCAGGCAGAAGTAACATCGGGGCCTGCTCCTGCTGGACTCTTCCCCCCCCCCCACAGGGCAAACTGCCATCTTGGCCCTGTAGGGAAGAAGAAGGACCGAGGGGACAGGAGCAGGCAGAAGTAACATCGAACATCCGGGCCTGCTCCTGCTGGACTCTTCCCCCCCCCACAGGGCAAACTGCCATCTTGGCCCTGTGGGGAAGAAGGACCGAGGGGACAGGAGCAGGCAGAAGTAACATCGGGGCCTGCTCCTGCTGGACTCTTCCCCCCCCCCCACAGGGCAAACTGCCATCTTGGCCCTGTGGGGAAGAAGAAGGACCGAGGGGACAGGAGCAGGCAGAAGTAACATCGAACATCCGGGCCTGCTCCTGCTGGACTCTTCCCCCCCCACAGGGCAAACTGCCATCTTGGCCCTGTGGGGAAGAAGGACCGAGGGGACAGGAGCAGGCAGAAGTAACATCGGGGCCTGCTCCTGCTGGACTCTTCCCCCCCCCCACAGGGCAAACTGCCATCTTGGCCCTGTGGGGAAGAAGAAGGACCGAGGGGACAGGAGTAGGCAGAAGTAACATCGGGGCCTGCTCCTGCTGGACTCTTCCCCCCCCCCCACCACAGGGCAAACTGCCATCTTGGCCCTGTAGGGAAGAAGAAGGACCGAGGGGACAGGAGCAGGCAGAAGTAACATCGAACATCCGGGCCTGCTCCTGCTGGACTCTTCCCCCCCCCACAGGGCAAACTGCCATCTTGGCCCTGTGGGGAAGAAGAAGGACCGAGGGGACAGGAGCAGGCAGAAGTAACATCGGGGCCTGCTCCTGCTGGACTCTCTCTCTCTCTCTCTCTCTCTCTCTCTCTGTTTCTCTCTCCTCCCTCCCTCCCTCCTTGACTCCTTTTCCTTGTGTGTCATGTCTTTGTTAGATTGTAAGCCTGAGGGCAGGGACTGTCTTTTTTCCTAAGTGTAAGCCGCTCTGAGAGCCTTTTTTGGCTGAGGAGGGGGGTATAAGTATGATAAATAAATAAATAAATAAAATAAATAAATATTTGACACAACTCAGAATTACCAAAGACTCATTCTTGCTGTTATAATCTTAATATTTACAACCAGATGAAGGTTTCATTTTTAGAATAGCAACTTTTCAGATTAGTTTTACAGTTATATCAAAAAAATACTGATTTGCTTATACTATTAGAAATACATCATAGATAGATAATTATGAAATTATGCCGCCCCGCTCTCCCCGCCGCCTCCAGCTCACTCAGACGTCACCCACAGCCATAAGCGGGCGGGTCAGAGACCGGTGAGCGGGCTCATTTGCATTTGGCTGACCGTGATGCATTGCGCGGAGGAAAGGCGCGTTTCCTCCGTGGGCTCCGCCGTGTTTTAGTCGGTGCCGGGGCGGGTCCGGCTCTAAAAGCAGCGGCCCAGCGGCGGGCAGCCCGGTCGCAAGGTGGCCCCACTCGAGCGCGCGGGTCACCGTAACCTCAATGGCGGGCGCCGGTATTGGGGCTGGCCTCGTTCGCTTGGCCAAAGCATACTCTGGTTTCTCTTCAGATCGTATAAATCTTTCGCCTTTTACTAAAGATTTCCGTGGAGAGGAACATTTATGAATTTTCAACTAATTTTTTGAGGCTCTGCTTTGGCAGGGCTACCTTTCACTGGTTAAAAAATAGATCTGAATTCATTTTCTCTTTTCATGGTTTACCACTTATTATCTTTTATTTCTTTATTCCTGGTCTGTGAGTTTATCAACGTTATTTTATGATATCACTTATCTAGATTTTATTTATTTCTAACTCTCACCTTTCCCTGCCACCATACAAAACATTTGGAAGGCATAGAGTTGGGGAACCAGTATAAACTCCCCTAACATTTTCCTGTAAAGAACAAACAAACCCAGAATGTTTTATAACTCAAACAGGAAAAGTTCTTTGCCTACTCAGTTGAATTTTAACTTATTTGACTGTTATTTTAACCCTGTATTAGTTTTATATATTTTAATCAGTTTAATGTATTTGTAGCTAATGTTGTCCTCTGCCTCAATCCACAGGGAGAGGTGGGTAAGAAATTATTATTATTATTATTATTAATAGTAGTAATAAATATGAACAGAAGGCTCAATTGATAATGTACACCAAATTACAGAGGAAATAAATATTGCCAATGCATATTCATCACACATAACAATCTGTTCTAATGCCTATACATCAGTTACCTAGGGAGGTGGTGGGCTCTCCCACACTGGAGGCCTTCAAGAGGCAGCTGGACAACCATCTGTCAGGGATGTTTTAAGGTGGATTCCTACATTGAGCAGGGGGTTGGACTCGATGGCCTTGTAGGCCCCTTCCAACTCTACTAGTCCAAGATTCATTTTTAGAATAGCAACTTTTCAGATTAGTTTTACAGTTATATATATAAAAAATACTGATTGGGTTATACTATTAGAAACACATCATAGATAGATAATTATGAAATTATTGCGAAGTGAACTATCTCCAGTTTAATAGGTTAATCATTCATATTTGGACAACTTTTCAGCTGTACTTTATTGGAAGGAGAAAAATAATCTTACAGAAACCTCTGGAATAGCATAACATTGTGAATGGATGAATGGAATTCATTTACCAAAAAATTTAAACAGTTTTATTAAGATACAAAAAGTATCTTAAATAGAAAACTATCTTTAGATAGATTTTTCCTCAAAAAGCATTTTATTTTAAAAAATCTGATTTAAATTTTAAAAATCTGATTTTTTTTATTTATTTATTTTAAATCATTGATTTTTATCCACCCTGGAGGCAGCTGAGACAGGGCAACAGGTTCATATTATGCCCGTACGTTGACATTTGGACTAGCTGCTGGCTTCATAGAATCATAGAATCATAGACTAGTAGAGTTGGAAGGGGCCTACAAGGCCATCGAGTCCAACCCCCTGCTCAATGCAGGAATCCACCCTAAAGCATCCCTGACAGATGCTTGTCCAGATGCTTCTTCCAGACCAAATTTAACATGCTTTGAAAAAAAAAAAATTAAAGCCCTAAGCAACTTGGGGCCAGCAGGTAACCTGAAAGAAAGTCTTCTTCCATATTCACCTATCTGGACCCTACAGTCATCATCTGGGCCCCTCCTCCACATCCTCCCTGAATAATCCTAAGAACATAAGAAGAGCCTTGTTGGATCAGAACAAGGGTCCATCTTGTCCAGCCTTCTGTTCACACAGTGGCCAACCGGCTGCCCATGGTAAACCCACAGGCAGGACATGAACGCAACAGCAGCCTCCTCATTGTGTTCCCTTGCAACTGGCATATATAGGCCTAGAATCATAGAATAGTAGAGTTGGAAGGGGCCCATAAGGCCATCGAGTCCAACCCCCTGCTCAATGCAGGAATCCACCTTAATGCATCCCTATCGGATAGCTGTCCAGCTGCATCCTGAATGCCTTAAACATCTCCTGAAGACATACCTTTTTACACAGGCTTCCCCTGGTCTTTAATGTAGCTGGTTTTATATTGCTTATTAAACTTTTAATGTTTTAAATTTATACTTGTGTTTTATGTTTTTTTAATTGTGCACTGCCCAGGGAGCTTCAGCTGATAGGCAGTATAAAAATGCAATAAATAAATAAATAAATAAATAAATAAATAAAATGCATCTGGACATACTTGCCTCTGATACAGGAGAGAACACACAGCCATGAGGACTAGCAGCCATTGAGAGCCTTCTCTAGTTCTGCCAATTCCTGAGAAAGTAGAAAAAATCTATTTTCAAGTCACCCAGAGATCTATCAATAGCTCTAGAACTACCTTCTGCCTTCTCTGTCTTTTTACAGACTTCACAGAAAGCAGCGCATGAAATAAAACCTGGAGAGAAAAGTGCACTGCAACTCTATGTAAGGCTGCAATCCTATACACACTTACCTGGAAGTAAGTTAATTTTTGTGAACCGCCCAGAGAGCTTCGGCTATTGGGCGGTATAAAAGTGTAATAAATAAATAAATAAATAAGACACTTTGAACTCAATGGTGCTTACTTCTGAGTAGACTTGCCTAGCATAGCTCCGTGATGTTATTTTTAAACCAGAAAAGGACTGTTCAAAAAAGCAAGACCTCCCACTCTGCCCCGCCAAAAAACAACACCTTAGCACTTATAAATGTTAACCTCCATGGCAATCCAAATAAATGAATCTTTAGTCAAAGGCAAACAATTGCCCAGCACGAAGGTTTTACAATTTATTTATTTATATTTATTTATTGAATGTATATACCGCCCCATAACCGAAGCTCTCTGGGTTGTTTACGAAATTTAAAACAGGGAACATGAAAAAGTATACAAATTTAAAACCATCAAAATATAAAAACAAGTGTAAAACAGTATCCATTTTAAACAATGACAGTTCTGGGGTCCATTAAAAAACAAACTTAGCATATGTTGTTAAATGTTGTTAAATGCCTGGGAGAAAAGAAAGGTGTTGACCTGGCGCCGAAAAGATAACAATATTTATTTATTTATTTATTTATTTATTTATTTATTATATTTTTATACCGCCCAATAGCCAAAGCTCTCTGGTGCCAGGCAAGACTCATCAGGGAGCTCATTCCAGAACTGGGGGGCCACCACTGAAAAGGCCCTCTCCCTTGTTGCCATCCTCCAAGCTTCCCTCGGAGCAGGCATTTGGAGGAGGACCTTAGATGTTGAGCGCAGTGTACGGGTAGATTCATGTCGGGAGAGGCGTTCCGTCAGGTATTGTAGTCCCAAGCCGTGTAAGACTTTATAGGTTAAAACCAGCACCTTGAATTGGGCTCGGAACGTATAGGCAGCCAATGCAAGCGGGCCAGAATCGGTCTTATATGTTCGAACCTTCTGGTTCCGGTTATCAATCTGGCCACTGCATTTTGCACAAGCTGCAGCTTCCGAACCGTCTTCAAAGGCTGCCCCACGTAGAGTGTGTTGCAGTAATCTAATTTGGAGGACGACTGAAGCCAGGTTATCCCTGTCCAGATAGGGGCGTAGCTGGGCTGCCAAACGGAGTTGGTAGAAGGCACTCCGTGCCACCGAGGCCACCTGGACCTCAAATGACAGAGATGGTTCTAGGAGAACCCCCAAGCCTTGAACCTGCTCCTTCAGGGAGAGGGCAACCCCATTGGACTTGACTGGACAATGACATTTGGACTTGACCAGTTCCCACCAGTTTTTAAGCAGATTTTAATTCTCTTAATTTTAACATACATTTTACTGTTCTAACTCTGTATTTTAACCTTATTTCAATTTTTGCTGCGTGGTTTTATCCTGGTTGTGCTTTTTATACTGTATTTTTGTATTTGTGTTTTTAAACTGTTGGTTGTTTTATTATGGTTTTAATTTTTGTGAACCGCCCAGAAAGCTTCGGCTATTGGGCGGTATATAAAAATGTAATAAATAAATAAATAAATAAATAAAAGGGGCAGAGGAAGAAAAGTTCTGGCCTTTACCAGGGACAGACTGAATCATTCTTTGCATTCTTCTTGTAGTTACAAACATACATCCTGTTTTTTACACCCCACACGATGACACCAACATTGGCTTAAAATTCAGCTGCAGTAAAATAAGGGTTATAAAAGTAACCCTCCCAATCCCCTTTCCTTTTGTGTCCTGTCTTTTAGATTGTAAGCCTGTGGGCAGGGACTGTCAAGAAATACTTTTGTAAGCCGCCGTGAGAGCCTTTTTTGGCTGAATGGCGGCATAAAAATCCTTAAATAAATAAATAAATAAATAATAAAAGTATTACTTAAAATGTAAAACAAGAGTACCAAAAGCAGTGTTCCATGTGAGTTCTTCTACATGCCTAACAACTAAACAAGGCAAATGAACAGCTATTGTTTTTCTGTTTTTTAAAAGGAAAATGTTAGCCTTGTTCATACTAAGCTATGTACAGCACCATGTACATCGATGGTGCTAGATAAATAAAATTATAATCTGAGACAACCCAACCTGCTGTCCTCCAGAGGTTTTTCACTACAACACCCAGCATCCCTAACCTTGCACATTCAGCAAGGGAGTGAAGGGAATTGGAAGGGAAAAACTTCTAAAAACATGAACGTAAAATAAACAAAATTAAAAGTTTTATCTGTTTTTTAACCAGTGAAAGGTAGCCCTGCCGAAGCAGAGCCTCAAAAAATTAGTTGAAAACTCATAAATGTTCCTCTCCACGGAAATCTTTAGTAAAAGGCGAAAGATTTATACGATCTGAAGAGAAACCAGAGTATGCTTTGGCCAACCGAACGAGGCCAGCCCCAATACCGGCGCCCGCCACTGAGGTTACGGTGACCCGCGCGCTCGAGCGGGGCCACCTTGCGACCGGGCTGCCCGCCGCTGGGCCGCTGCGTTTAGAGCCGGACCCGCCCCGGCACCGACTAAAACACGGCGGAGCCCACGGAGGAAACGCGCCTTTCCTCCGCGCGATGCATCACGGTCAGCCAAATGCAAATGAGCCCGCTCACCGGTCTCTGACCCGCCCGCTTATGGCCGTCGGTGACGTCGGAGCGAACTGGAAGCGGCGGGGAGAGCGGGGCGCGTCTTGCGTCCTCTGCCGGCGGCAGCCCGCATTGCAGCCGCGCAGCGCCGTCGCCTGGGTGCATAATTTGGGGAAATGCGGTCGGCGGGGCGGGCGGAGGCAGCGCTCGGGCTTCCCGGGCTGGCTGCTGCTGGAAAGACCTTGTTGCACGCGCACGCGAGTGCACCCCCATCCATGTTAGCTCTTTGGGAGGCTCCGACAGTCTCGTACTAGCAGCGCTCTGCACGCGCTCAGAAGCATTCTGCTCGTGTATCGTTCTGGGTCAGCATCCCCAGCAGAATCCGGAGCGAACGCAGAGCCGTCGGAGACACACAACGGGTCTCGAAAGCCTTTTATTCTGGAAAGAAGTGCGACTAGTGGTTGAGTGGGGGATGCGCTCTGTACGTGGCCAGAGGCACCTTCGTCAAACCGCAAGAACGCTGCTGGGTCGGTCGGACTGATTCCAATATAGCCGCCGCTGCCAGATGTTTCTGGGAAGATCAGGGGTGGCGGCAGCCGACAGAAAGCTCTGGCGTGGGCTGGTCCATGAAGTCACGAAGAGTCGGAAACGACTGAACGAATAAACAACAACAAAGGACACACCTGTTCTTGTCGTCCAGCATCATCTGGCATTCTCAGGTAGCCTGGTTTGGGCGATGGAGGTTCGTAACTCTGAGCCTGGCTTTTAAAGGAGTCTCCTTTAATCCTTTCATTGGACTCTGAGGTTTTGTCCTGCCAGACGGCATAGCCACGTGCCCTGAATGGTTGCTCCCCTGAAGAAGCGGAGGCGAGTGTATTCTACACATGCTCAGAGGCCCTCTCTTTAGTAACTCCTCAAACGTTCAGCTTCGGATCACTGCTTAAACTCTAACTTCTTAAACTTCTGGAAGCAGAAGAAGCAAATGAGAGGCCAAACCACTATTTTGAGCCCAAGGAATGGACGGGCAGGAGGGGAGAGTCGATGCAAAAAGTCTGGTGTGTGTGAGTGTGGACGGAATAGGACGCTCTTCCATACCAGCGTTGCAGCTGCTCCATGCGAATCTCTTCATGGCGCGCCCGTTTACTCAGAAATAAATTCCGGTGACGCTAAGGGGTCTTATGCCCAGGTAAAATTGCGTCGGATGGTACGTTGGCAATCCGATTCTATGCAACTCGGAGTCGGGAGTAAGTTCAGTGGACTTTACTCCAAAGTGGGGAGCGGCGGGCAGGGCTAGATGGGCCCAAACTTTGATCCCAAACCCAGGGGTTCGGCACGCTGAACTCTGCGCAGGCGCGGAGTGTCCCTTCCAGAGTTTCCTGCTGCGGCGCGTGGGGAAGCAGCGATGGGGCCGAATTGGTTTGTTACAATGGCCGCAAAGCAAAGAGGTGGGTGGGAGGAATCCTATGCATGTTTACATAGGGGGGTAGTCCTACAACTCCCAGCATTCCCCAGCCAGGGGATGCTGGGAGTTGAAGGACTTTTTCTAAACTTGCTCAGGATTGCGCCCTTAATTACCCATTCCTACTCACGCTGCTGCTGCTCCTACTACTACTACCACAGCAGCAATCAACTCCCCCCCAACACACACGCTGCATTTCCCTTTTCAAAGCGCGGTATCGCCCTCCCCACACAATAACTGGGTTAATTTGGAGCCTGGAGGGTTTGGATTTCCAGGCCAAATGAAAAAAGTCTCCCAGACAGAACACATCTCAGACTCAGGTGTGTGCTCGCAAATTTCGTCTAGCACTTGCTTTGTTGATGAAGAGTCCTGGGGAACTCTGAAACTTGCACATTTTTGTGGACTTTGGGTTGGTTTTAACAAAGGTATTCGTCTCACGGATCAGCGCCGCTGAATTGAATTAAAAGGGGCGCGTGGGCGTGTGAATGAGATTTCTGCTAGTGCAAGAAAGCAAACGAAATGAGTGTGTGTGTGTTAGGCAATCCTAGTTTTCAATTGGCCTGCAGCCGTGCCAATCAGCAGAAAGGAGGCGGGCACAGAGACTCTGGGCAAGTTATTGCGTGGCTAGTCAGGGCTCCTGGCCAAAAAGAAAAGGTAGCCCCCCCTAAGCCGTGGGTGACGCTCACAATTTCCTTGCTTTCTGTTGCTGGCTTTGCGGGGTTCGGAGGAGGTGGCTGGCAGTCCTATAGAACTGGCTTGTTCGCCCCGGATGGACCCCTAAGTAGCCAAAACTGCACCACCCCTACTCGGGCGGGAAGCAGCAGCAGGATCAGGTTAGACCTAAGGTTTGCAGAAATATAAAAAAACTTTAAAGCGGGGGTGGGGGAGGCTGAAGAGAATGCAATGGAATATCCTGGAAAAGGACGCAGGAGGCAGGCTGGAACCCTGAAGAGGAGCACTTGGCACTGCAACATTTTGTTGCAAGCCCCACTCTTACCACTTTTTGCTGCAACCCCTTGGGATGTGGGTTTTTTGGGGTGGGTGGGGGGACTTCTTTACCTAGAAATCCCAAACGCCCACCAACAGAAAGCCAGGTGGGGGTAACGCCTATCGTAGCATTTTAAAAACACGATTTCACAGCCCTGATGGTTGTAGAGAAGGATGTGTGTAGTCTTCCGCTTTTACAGACCTGTGATGGGGCTTCAGCACAGATATGTATTTTGAGACTACTACTAGTAGTAGTACAGTCTATTTAGTGGTTATGCTGCCCATCTTAGATTAGGTTGCTGCAACCCAGTAATGGATCCACGCACATTAGCCAAAGATCAATGTAACTCTGGATTAGTTTGCAGATGATTGAGCAATTCTATGCACATTTAGACAGAAAAAAGAATGCTGTGAGTTGTAGGGCTTTTTTTCCTGTCTAAACATGTATAGGAGCGAGTCCTTAACTGCAATGAGTTTTTCCTAGTGCTCCTCTGCCCGCTGTCCTGCAGTATGGGAATAATTCAAGCAATGGAGTATACTGCAGCGGATTTGTATAACCAGATTAAAAGTAAACTAGAAGCCTGCAGTCAAAGAATTGGTTGGTTTATCCCGGTCAATATACAACCCCTTTGCAATGTGTTGGCAGTATTGCGGATGGTGAGTTGAGACGAAGGGTGCTTCCAGATGAAGGGTTCCTGATCCAACAGCATTGTGCAACTAATCACATGTTTTCCTCCTTAATGTACCCCACTCCCCAGGTTTAAAAGAAAACGTTGGAGGAAGTGGTGGGAAAACATGGGAGAGATACAAATTGAAATGATTTCCAGACGGGTAGCCGTGTTGAAGACAGATGTCATCTAGACCCCTTAAAATTCTGTAAATAAGACAGGGTAATTGCACAATAAAAACGTCATCTGGAAGCACCCTAAAACAATAGCGGCTTTCAAGGCCACATCGGCTGCTGCCATATGCACGCTTACCTGGGAGAAAGCCCCACTCAACACAGTGGGACTTACTTCTGAGTAAACACACATCGGATTGTGCTGTTAGTAAGTTCTAGGCTGAAATGAGATTTGGATGAGAGACTCCAGTTCTGTTGCATCCGGTTCTGGGCACCACACTTAAAGAATGATGCAGACAAACTGGAGTGTGTTCAGAGGAGGGCAACGAGGATGATCAGGGGTCTGGAAACCAAGCCCTAGGAAGAGAGACTGAAAGAACTGGGCCTATTTAGCCTGGAGAAGAGAAGATTGAGGGGAGACATGATAGCACTCTTCAAATACTTGAAAGGTTGTCACACAGAGGGGGGCCAGGATCTCTTCTTGATCATCCCAGAGTTCAGGACACGGACTAATGGGCTCAAGTTACAGGAAGCCAGATTCCGGCTGGACATCAGGAAAAACTTCCTGACTGTTAGAGCAGTGTGGTAATGGAACCAATGACCTAGAGAGGTCGTGGGCTCTCTCACACTAGAGGCTTTCAAGAGGCAGCTGGACAGCCATCTGTCAGGGATACTTTAGGGTGGATTCCTGCATTGAGCAGGGGGTTGGACTCAATGGCCTTATAGGCCCCTTCCAACTCTACTATTCTATGACTTCTGCAATAGATTTTAGGCACTGTTTTATCCCATCTCTCAAGGCTTGTTTAAAATCGTAGCACAGCCTTTCCCAGTCTGATGTTCTGCACATGTGTTGGCCTTCAAATCCCAGTCAGCATGGCTGTCTGGGGGATTCTGGGAGTTGTAGTCCAGGACGTCTGGAAGGCGACAGGTTGGAGATGGCTCTCTTAGAGCAAGTTCTACCAGGCAGCTAGATTTGCTTCAGGCCTTGAGACATGAGGAAGGGATTTCACATCGCTCTCGCTCTGTCACCACCTCCTTCCTTTTCTTCTTGCCTATTCGAGAAGAAACCGCAGGGCAGGGCAGAGCAGGAATATGTTATGATCTACCGAAGAGGAAGTGGAGAGGGATTTTTCTCCCTGTGTTTATCCTTGAGGGCTGTGATGAGCGTGGACCTTTGAAATTCATTTGTGGCTGGGGAGATTGTGAAGCGGTGGTGAGCTTCTACAGAGGGAGACATAAGAATTCTCTCCCTCTGCTACAGCTGCTTGGCTCGACACCATGGGTTCGAAGTCAGACCCGCTGCAAGGATCCAGGTGCTGCGTTTACACCAGTCTCTGGGATTTTAAAGCTATGACGGAGACTGAATTAAGCTTCCAGGCGGGAGATCTTTTCCAGGTGATCGAGAAGAAAGGAGACTGGTGGTGGGTCCAGAGGTTGGGCATCTCCGGCAGGGGGTTCGAGGAAGGTTATGTACCTTACAACTATTTGGCCAAACAAGAGACCATGGAGGCGGAACCGTAAGTACTCAGCCACCTGTGGCCTTAACCCTCTCCCGTTCTGTGCTAATCGGCCAATACTTGGTCACCTTGAAACCCAGTATTGGGCAAAAGGCAGGATACAAATAAATATAATAATAATCGAAGCAAATTGAGCACCTGTGCATTTCTGCTGTCCCAGCTGGTTGTTGGGGATATGCAGGACTTGCAGTTTTGCCCCTTGATTTTTTCTTTCTTTACTGCATTTCTGTACCGCCCAACAGCCAAAGCTCGCTGGGCAGTTCACAAAAATCACAGCCATAAAGTACAATTTAAAGTGTAAAACTTAAAACCACAATGTAAAAACGCCATATAAAAGTGCAATGTGAACGTGCAACCAGAATGAAACTGAGCAGCAATACAAAGATTTAAAATACAGATTTAAAGCAGGAATGTTGAAAGACTAAGATGATAAAATGTTAAAATACTGGGCAAATGAAAAGGTCTTCACCTGGCGTCAGGAAGAGTATAATGCAGGTGCCTGGTAAACCTCTCTAGGGAGTTCTTTCCACAGCCAGGGTGCCACAGCAGAGAAGGCCCTCCTCCTGGTAGCCATCTGCCTCACTTCCTTCAGCAGGGGCTCATGGAGAGGACCCCTAAAAATGATCTTAGGGTTTGGGTAGGCACATATGGGAGGGAGTTTTATTCTCTTCTGAGGATTACCTCCACACTTTTTCAAGCCTACCTTTTCCCCCAAAGGAACCTGAAACTTGCTTTAAATATAAACTAAAAACAAAGCTGACAATCTCAGAAAGCGAAATGCAGCACCCACTTACTGTGGTGGGTTCTGCTCTTGTGCAAGGTCGCAGAACATATGCCATGCTGGATCACTGCTTTTATATAATATTTGGCATTTTAAATCCATGTTTATATATCGAACCAAAGAGTTGGGAAGGAGGAAAGCAACCTGACCCCTATGAAATCCAAATTGAACGCTATGTCGGGCTTGCTTCAGATGACTCAAGCAAGCGAGCCAAGCTGCATGTAAGGGGGAGGTACCAAGATGGCTCCCCTAGACCAGGGCTGGGCAGCCTTTTTCTTGCCCGTGGGCACATCTGGCAATTTGAGAAACTGTTGTGGGCACCACAATTAAATAGTTGTCATGGGATGTGTAACCAGTCTCAATGGATATGTAACATGCCCAAATGACTGTGTGCAAGGCAGAGGTGGGGTCTGAGTCACAACACTCTCTAAATAGCTGCTTCCAACACAAAGTTTCCAGCATCACAGAAACCTCCTTTTCTCTCTCTCCTCCTCCTCTGCCAGCCAGCTCATTCCCTGCATCTTTTTCTCTCTCACTCTGGATCACCATCCACCCATGCAGTCTCTCTCACACATATCCATCCATGCAGCTTGGCTTGCTTGCTTGAGTCATCTCTCTCTCTCTCTCCATTGTTTCCTACGAATGTCTCCGGGCCAGTGAAGGCTGATGGCTCCGATGCCAGTGGAGCAGTGAATCCGCTTCAGGTTTCAATGAGAACCGGTCAGAACTCTAAAGGAGCAGCTCCTTTAGAGTTCTGACCGGTTCTCACTGAAACCCGGAGCGGATTCACTGCCCCACTGGCATCGGAGCCACCAGCCTCTGCTGTTCCGAATCTCATGCTGTAGCCCAAAGGCATTCATGAAATGAAATTGGCAGCACCTAAAGACTCTCCCTTTGCTCTGAAGCAATCCCAAATGCCTGAAAGAAAGCATGTTAATTTTTTAAAAAGAAAAGTGGAAGAGGTAAGGCAGTTAGTGGGCCGCATTGCAGCCTGTTGGCACCATATTGCCAACCCCTGCCCTGGAGTGATAAAACACATCAATAGGACTGTTGGCCAGTCTGACATGGGGAGAACTTTACGACAGTGCAGGTAGGAAGGCGACACAGTGGTGGAACTTGTGCTGCTGTGCCTGCCTCAGATTCCAGGTTCCAGCCCTGACTTGGGTTGCCAACTTTTCAATCAGCCACCGCAGCTGTGCCTTGAACAGAAGCCAGATGTGCCGACATTAGTAAACAGTCCTGCCTGTCTCCATGTTGGGAAAAGATTCCGCCTGCTGACATCTGCACTTTAAGCTGCACTTAAAGGCACAAGAGCGGGGTATTTTCGAGGGTGTGTGTGTGTGTGTAGCAGTTGCGTTGGCAATCCTGACATCCACATCTCCGGTTAAAAGGTTTCAAGTAGCAGAGCTGCAGGCTTCGGGTCGCTGGAGGCAAAGCAGGTGCATTACAAGGCTGATCCTTATAGCTCTTCTCAGTCCTCATTATTGTAGTTTGCCACATCCCGTCCTTCTGTAGCTACTGGCTTTAGCCGTTGTGTGGAAGGACGAAGGCGTTTCAGTAGCTGTCGTGGAGGGTCGAGAAAAGCAGGGCCTGCTGAAATGTGAAGGCCACGTAGAGGCTGCACACTACATGGCATCTTACGTATGTTAAATAGGAACCACTGAGGGATTTTACTATATTTAGCAGTACACAAAGGCCACAAACAGATAAATAAATAATAAAATTAAATGTCCATGCGCAGGCATTTACATGCATGCGCACTTGAGAAAAGATGTAACTCCTGTTTGGAGATTCAACTTCTAGTCAACCAAAGGGGGAGGGTCTAAAATAATAGAGAGGCAACTCTAGCAACATCTAAGGTCCTCCTCCAGGTGCCTACTCCGAGGGAAGCTTGGAGGATGGCAACAAGAGAGAGGGCCTTCTCTGTGGTGGCCCCCCAACTGTGGAACAATCTCCCTGACGTGGCCTGCCTGGCACCGGCATTGTCATCTTTTCGGCGCCAGGTCAAGACTTTTCTCTTCTCCCAGTCATTTAGCAATATGTAATGAGCCTTGGTCTGTTTTTTGGGGCTCATCGTTTCGAAACCTCTTACAGTGATTTTAATTGTATGTGCAATTTTGTATGTTTTTGTGGTTTTTAATTTTTGTATATTGTTTTTAAATGTTTTATCTTATGTCAACCGCCCAGAGTGCTTCGGCTATGGGGCGGTATACAAATGCAAATAATAATAATAATAATAATAATAATAATAATAATAATAACAACAACAACTCATGCTAACAATTTTTAAGGCCTCTCCAAACCTCTCCCCCCCCCCCCCCCGCCCCGGCACTGGAAAGGCAAAACAGGGACAGTTAATCTTTGTAGCATGTGCACCACAAACATTGGGACCAGAAAATGGTCCATTGCATTCAGATTGTTGAATGGTGCTTCTCCAGGTTCCTTCTGTAGGGGAGGTGTGTTAGGCACCCACAGAAGAGAGGGTCTGTCCTGTGATGAGCAGCGAAAAGACAGCAGTCAACGGCCATCCCCTTGGCATCCTGTCTGCAGGTTTCCCACGGGCAT
Source organism: Elgaria multicarinata webbii (assembly GCF_023053635.1). Taxonomy (NCBI): domain Eukaryota; kingdom Metazoa; phylum Chordata; class Lepidosauria; order Squamata; family Anguidae; genus Elgaria; species Elgaria multicarinata. The sequence continues at coordinate 210,350,249 of NC_086171.1, read as the reverse complement.
CTGTCTGGCCATGGTGGGCAACGCAATGCTTCATGGTATGGAGTTGTGCATCTGACCCAGGCAGGCAATTTCTTATGTCCTTGTCTCGCTCCCATAGCTGGTTTTTTGGGCAGATCTCCCGTTCTGAAACGGTGCATCGGCTGATGTCAGAAGAGAATAAAACCGGGGCCTTCCTGATCCGTATCAGTGAGAAAAGGGGGGCTGAGTATGTGCTGTCAGGTAAGTGTGTTTCCTCCTCACACTCATGTGACTATATGCAAAGGAGGGGAAGAACCCTCTTGGTTTTCATAGTCCTTTTCTATATGTTGCTGCTATTTTTATGGCCTCTCTTCAGTCCTGGCTGTCGGAGCAGCTTATAAATCAAAACCTAAAGTGCAATAAAAGTGCTCACAAACAGATCAGGGGAGGCTGTTGGAAACCCAGCAGAGAACAAAGGTGGAACTATAAAAGGCCGAAAAGGCCAATGAATGAATTGTCACCTGGCACCAAAAAAAGAAAATAAAGAATTGATGCCAGGCGAATCTCCCTGGGAAGGGAATTTCAGAGATCAGGTGAGACAGCAGAAAAGACCCGGGGGGTGTCTTGACGCTTCGATCTGTCACCAGAACGTCCCCCCAACTCAGTCAAAAGTGAGGTCACCGCTGACAGACAGAGGAAAGAAGGTGGTGACCTCGGAGCTAAGGAAAAAGTTGTGGCAAATCAGCAACTTTTTAAAAGCTCAGTTTTGGGGGGAAAGCCCGCGGTGGTTGTGAGTTGACGGCTGCGTCATATGCTCCCACGCTGTTTAAGGTAGCGTGCCCCAACCTGGGCCCCCTACAGACGTGTTGGACTAAAACTCCCACCATCCCCAGCCAGCATGATGGGAACTGTAGGCTAACCCACCTGGAAGGCACCAGGTTGTGGAGGGCTAGCTTAGGACTTTCCAAGTGAAAAACAGCGCTTTGAATTGTGCCTGGAAACAAGCCAGGCATCGTTCAAAGCTGAGCAGAAGTGGGAATTCCCTTTCAGAAGATGTGGCTTCCCTCATCCCCGGCGCTAGGTGATGAGCTGCCCTTCCTACAATCCCTGCACTGTTCTTAAAGGTGCAGGAGGCTCCATCTGTTGCCACCTGGCTCCCTATCCAAGTGGGACATATATCATCTTAAAAACGTGACATGAAAATGATTTCCCTAAAGTTTCTCCCACGCTGCTGCAGCAGCATGGTAGTTACTATTCTAAGCAGCAGAACTGTGTATGCTGGCATTTACAGGAACAGGAGGATCTCCGCACCTTTAATAACACTGGTGTGCCACCTCCCTCCGTCTTCGCTGGATTATTTCCTCTGTTCAACCCTCTTTTCCACCCTTTCGCAGTCCGAGATGACTCACTGGTGAGACACTACAAGATCTTGCACAACGGCCAGGGGAATTTCTACATGAACGCGACCCGGTCCTTTCCGGATCTGCTTTCCCTCATTGAGTATTACAAAGAGAAGGGGCTCACTCACGGCCTGAAGCTGAAGATCCCTTGCTACAAGGTAAGCGCACAGGTGGCAAAGCGCTGTTCAGGGCAAGACCAATCAGGCTAAGTTTGCACCAACTTACGTTCGGCTTTTTATTGTAATCATACTTAACACTTACATCGTGCCATTACCTCCTGGTGATCCTGACAACAACCTTGTAAGGTAGGCTTCCCCACCCTGATGCCCTCCAGATGTTTCAGACTTCAACTCCCATCAGCCCCAGACAGAATGGGCAATGGTCAGGAATTCTGGGAGTTGTAGTCCAAACCATCTGGAAGACACCAGGTTTGGGAAGGCTGCTGTAAGATAAGTCAATATTATTCCCATATTTGCAGATGGCACGGAGACTTGAGGCTTAGGGAGAGCAGCTTGCCTAAGGCCACCTTTTGTGTTAATGGTGATGTGAGATTCAAACTGGCCACTTTTGGATCCATATTTCTGTCGCTCAGCCTGTATGCGAAACCAACTTTTTGCTATCAAACGGAAGTGGTTTACCTGCACTGTGAGATTTAATAGAACACTTGATAAAAAAAAAATAAGGCACAGTTCAACGTTTGCTGTCAGCTAGGCGGAATTTAGTTGCACAACCAGAATTTCCAGTTTCCAGAAAAAGAAATTGTAAATTTTGGGGGACAGAGGGACCTTTTCCTGCTAGTATTTTTTTTTGGGGGGGGTAGGTATTTTCCTATTCTTGGTAAAACACGCGTGAGCTCACAAGCAAGGCATTGAAAATGAGGGCTACCTGCTTTGCTTGTCTCCGTGGTATCTGGAATTCAGGGATATACTGCCTCTCTACATGGAAGTTCCATAAGCAAAGACCTGCCTAAATTAAAGCTTCATCAGTGACTTACTGGAAAGACCTGGATGGTGGAACAGAGAGTCTTCACCAACCACTTGTCGCCAGGTAGGCCTCCCTGAAAGAGCATTCCACAATGGTGGTGTCACCACTGAGAAGGCCCTGCTACATGCACCTGCAAATTGAACCTCCCATGGGTGTGGAATCCCTATCAGGGCCAACCAAGTAGATGTTAGTTACAGATGGTTTGTGCATGGGCGGGTGTCCCCAGTCTAAGGTACTGGGGACACCTTACTGGGAAGCAGGTTGCACATATAGGGTTTATCTTGGTTACATACATAAAAAGAGCCTTGCTGAGTCAAACCAAAAGCCTATCTGTGTTTCTCACAGTCGCCAACCAGGTGTCTACGGGAATCTCCCAAGCAACCTAGGAGAGCTATAGCTCCCTCTTACTTTTGTTCCCAAGTAATTAATATTCAGACATATGCTCCTCTAATTCTGGAGGCAGTATGTAGCCATTATGATTAATATCTCTCTCTCTCTCTCTCTCTCTCTCTCTCTCTCATCTCTCTCTCTATCTAATCAGGTTGACAGGCCCAAGAGAAAGGTCCTTTTCTGTGGTGGCCCCATCCTTATGGAATACCTTACCACAGCAGGTGGATCTGGCTCCATCCCTTACTGTTTTTAAACAGGCCTTTAAAGAACTGGATGTTCCACTTCCCTTTTAAACGAATAGATGCTGATCTTTGTTTTAGAAACTGAAGTTTTCTGTTCCCTGTTATTGTAACAAACGTTTCACACGGCTGTTTTAGTTAATTGTGTCCCACATTTATTGTTTCATAATTTTGTGTTGAAAACTGTCTTAAGAAGGTATAACATGTATTTTAAATAAATACAGATGTAAATGTACTCATTGCTTTCAGAAAGGATATTACAGAATTACACTTGTTTTAATAGTAAAGCTCACTCCCTTGGGCATGGGTGGGCAACCTCTCTCCTGCGGGCCTAATCCGGTCTACAGCGCTTGCCCATCTGGCCCACAGAGGCTTGTGCTTTAGGCTGAAGTGGGGTGAAGGATCCCCTTGTTATCTCCAACCTGCGATCAGAGATAACAAGAGAATTCCCCTGTGTGCCGTTCTCTCTCCCAAGTGGGTTTCAGTGGGAGAAAGCACATGGCAAGTGAAGCACATGGCTACATCCTGTATTCAGGACTTCTCCAATCAAAACACCCACCCAGTGTTCCTGCCAGGAACCAAATGATGCCAGGTGATATGGCCCCGCCCCCTTTGACATCATTCTGCCTGCAGAGGCCTGGGTGGTGGTCAACCAGCCCCGCCCCAACCCTGGGGACCCTGGGAATTGTAAAGGTGGTGCTTACCTTTAAAGCCCTTTCGCTTGGGATTTGGGTACCTGCCTGTCTCCACGCAAACTTCACCTGTACACTGAGTTCGTCTTTATAGGTCGTCCTCTTTGTGCACCTGTCATCTGAGGTGTGGCAGGTTGTGCCTGAGGAGAAGGCCCTCTCTCAGTGGCGTGACCTGCTTGTGGAAAGCTCTCTCCAAATCAGCTCACCTGGCACTTAGCTTGATGTCATTTTGGTGCCAGGCAAAGACATCATCAACATCATCATCAAAGCCAGGCTTTTTAAAACATGGAATTTTCATCCTTAATTACGGGTCTTCAAGTTGCTGTCACTATCTGCTGCTTCAAGTTTGATTGATTTGCTGTATTTATTGTTTTTTATATTTGTAAATCTCTTTTCTTTTTTTAAAGGGCAGTGTATAAATAGTTAATGCGGATAAATAAATCTGGGAGAGAGGGAGGGACCTCTAAGAGAGAGTTCTCAGTAGACTCACAAAACTATAGTTCCTGGGATTCTTTGGGGAATACCCTGACAACTAAACTGGTTTGAAAGCCATAGATGTTCGAAGTGTCAGGATGTCTTGGTTGGTCTATGGTTTGACTGCAGGGCAATTGAACAACCCCAGAACGGTATGTGAAACTGAGGAGGGCGGTGATACTTTTGCCAAAAACGAAAAAAAAGGTGGAGGAGGAACGTGAGAAGAAGCCTCCGGGATGGTGTTAGAACTCTGGGTAGACCTTTAATGAAAGTGTTGCCATTTCTTTTTGACCCCAGCAAGAACCCACGGCGATGCCGCACTGGGATGACTGGGAAAGGCCAAAGGAAGAGTTCCGTCTGATCCGAAAGCTGGGCGCAGGATATTTCGGAGAAGTCTATGAAGGGTACTGGAAGGAGAAAGTCAGAGTTGCAATCAAAGTTCTCCCCAGAGGTGAGAGTTTGGGTTTTCTCAGGAAGGTACTTCACAGATTGTATCCGATGTTAGTCTAACTCAGTGGTTTCCAAACTTTTTCAGGTCACCGCCCCCTTGGTTCCACAAACTCATGCCCAGTGCCCCCTACCCTACCCTATAAAACTCATTATTCAGAATAGCGGTTTTCAACGACCCACTAAGGAAGATAATAATTGAATATTGACTCAAAATCCAATTACATTTTTTTAGTTTATTCAATTAAACATAATTGATGAACTTGATCCAGTGATATCATCTTGTCAAAGTCTGATAGTAATTTAGCAAGAACATTAGATATCACATTTAGTAACTAGGGTAGAGGACCTCACTGTTCTGTAAATTCTTAATGTGATGGATGGGCCTGATGAAGTGATACCAGTTTCCCAATGTCTGGGTTAAAGTCACTTAACACGAGTCTTAAATCACCACGTTTAGTAATCTGGAGTCGATTTCTTTGCTTGGAGAGAAGCAGGCAGATCACACTAAAACCACATTCCACCAAATATGATGTTGGAAATGCAACCAGGAGCTTCTGAACCACTCTTCATAGTGCAGGATAGCGATCAGAAATTTCCTTCTGTAACCAAAACTCCTGGTACGGAAAAGACCACCTCGAGTGCCCCCCTGCCTCTTAACGTCCCCCTATGCAATCCCACCGCCCCCAAGGGGGCAGTACCGCCCACTTTGGGAACCACTGGTCTAACTGAAGACCCGCTCATTTCAATGGGTCTACTCTATGTAGGACTAACATTGGTTGCAGCCCTTCCAACAAACTGGCGTTCTCCAGATATATGCAATTCCATGCATTCCCTTCCCAGCATATATCAGGTCAGAGCATTTGGCCAATGCTCTGTTGTCCTGTGTTGACTGTCACCATGCTGCCTGCTGCCTTTTCAACTAGGGGATGGAACCTAGTACCTTCTGCAAAGGTCCTACGCCTGCTGTGGCAAAGAGAAGTTCACCTCCTAAGCATCCCTTGGCTATTAAGGATGCTCCTGATTTAAAGCTAAACTTTGGCCTCATCTACACCAAGCAGGATATTGCACTATGAAAGTGGTGTATATAAAAGGCAGGAGCTACACACGACTGCTTTATAGTGGTGTTGAAGCGCACTGACAACTCTTGGGGCCCATTGAGACATTCCATATACTGCTTTCACACTGCTATATGCTGCTTGGTGTGGCTCCTGCCTTTTTATTCTCCCAGCATTTTAACAGTCTATAAATAAATTTTAACTTGGTGTTTTAAATTCGTAATTTCGCATTGCTGCTGTTTTTATCTGGTTGAGCTTTTATATTGTATTTTATAGTATGGTTTTATACTGTTGTTTTATACTTTGAATGCTTTTAATTTTTGCGAGCCGCCCAGAGAGCTCCGGCTATTGGGCAGTATAGAAATGTAATTAATAAATAAATAAATAAATTATATACCGCTTTCATACTGCAATGTCCTGCTTGGTGTAGATGAGGCCTTTGTTGAATTCTTCCTTGTTGTGCTTACGATTTCATGGATTTTGAACATGTGTCACCTCTCTCTCTCTCTGTGGCCCTTTCTACACCTAAGGGTTATCCCAGGGAAATGGAGGGATCATCCCTGCTTGCTCCCGGGATCCCCTGTGTGTCATTTGGATGCACAGGGATTATCCTGGGACAATCCTGGGGAAAAGGCAGATGTAGAAACGGCCCTCCCTCTCTCTCTCTCTCTCTCTCTCTCCATTTTTTCCTGCTCTGCCAGGATATAGTTAAGGATTAATGACAAAATGCTCAGATGCAAAGATCCATGCTCAGATTTATATAAGCAACTATTACAGATATGCCTTGGATGACACTGTCTCCTTCAAACATTCAGAAGCCAGCAACAAAGGATTTGGCTACACATTAAATCCCACTTGACCTCTTTGCTTGGTATCTGTTCAGACAACATAAGACTCTTTGCAGGACACCAGCAAAGAATGCTATCAGTCTCTGGCAGTCTATTTTCACACCATTTTAATTTTATTCATTTATTGCATTTTTATACCGCCCCATAGCCGAAGCTCTCTGGGTGGTTCCCATGAGATAAAAACAACCTTGGATACTCCTTTGGAGTTCTGATTGGTTCTGACTGAAACCCGGAGCGGATTCACCGCCCCACTGACATCGGAGCCAGCTGCCAATCAGTGTACAACATGGCGAACGGCTGATGGGAATTGCAAGTTAACACATCTGCCGGGTACCAGGTTGAGGAAGGCTGGTGGAGATGTGAGCTAAAAAGACCAGTGGTCTTATTAGTGTAAGGCAAGCTTCCAATGTCCAACCATTTCAGCCAGAGAGTTGTACTTTTATAGATGTACTCCCAAGTGTCCTTTCTGCACTTGTTGGCTTCTCCCCACAAAAAGGAAAACCTGGTCCAGTTATTGAGCAGAATAGAGTTGAGGGCTGGCTCAGCCATAGAAGTAGTCTAGGCTGCTGCTTTGGACAACGCAGCTGAGGGGGTCTCTTACCACGCTGCTTCCTGACCCTGGTGGTGTAGTGGACCCAGGCTCAGAGGGACACAGCACAACTCTTATTTAATATTTACAATATTTATATACCACTCCCCATTCAAAATTTCAGAGCGGTGTACAAGATAAACTAAAGTAAAAAGAGAATAAAACACTTTAAAATAGATTTTAAAAGAAGCAAAATGAAAAGTGAAACTACCTTTGTTATTAGCAGGGGTGCTGATCTCTTCTGTTCTGAGTTGAGTCATAACTCTTACGGAAGTTGTGGGGGAAACGAATTTCCCAAGCAACAAGATAACGTTCCCTGTTGTATCGCAGAGTGTTTCAGAGTGACCTGGTCTTGAATGGCGAATTAAGTCCCATTAGTTTTGCAAAAGTCCTGTTACCCTGTGGAGATAAACCTGCTAGAACGGGTTGGTTGATATGGATCAACACCCCTGTTGGCATTTTTGGACTCTCCTTGGGGGCGGGGCTAAGGGGGTGTCACGATGACCGCCTGCACATCAAAATGCATGACCGTGCCACTGCCTGCCTCCTCAGCTTCCCATGCAAACTGAAAGTGTTCCCAGCATCCTTTGCAAAATCACACTGGTGTGTCCACCCCGTGTCCCATCCTGGAACAGTAAAAACACTCTCGAGGTGCTCCAGACAGTACGAAGACATTCCCTAACCTAGAAACAACTCACAAGTTTGTTTCCTTTAATTATACGTGGGCTTGTTGTTGTTTTTCCACCCCGCATCAGCTGACCTGACATACCAGGACATGTTCAAAAACGAAATTGAGGCTATGAAGAAGCTGCGGCACAAGCACATCCTCTCCCTCTACGCCATGTCTTCTGTCGGGGATCCTGTGTACATCATCACAGAGATCATGAGCAAAGGGAACCTGCTGGAACTGCTCCGAGGTGAGGCCTTTCCCCAAGGTGTTTCATTCGTTGGTAGGAGTGCAACCAGGCCTCTCATAGAATCATAGAGTTGGAAGGGGCCTATAAGGCCATCGAGGCCAACCCCCTGCTCAATGCAGGAATCCACCTTAAATCCACTATTGCATCTGCAAAGAGCCGTCCAGCAGAGCTGTTTCGGGTGGTCAGGGGCCTTCTACACTCTGGCCCCCCAAAAGTGATTTCAGACCTTTCAACAGCCTGTTGTGACCAATTTGCCCAGCACTTTGCAGACAAAATCGCTCGGATCCGCTCTGACTTGGATGCTATTGTTGATGCAGATCCAGTGGATGTAACTTTGGCACCTGCTTGTCCAGTATTATTGGATACCTTTCAATTTGCACAGTCCGATGATGTGGACAGGGTCCTTGGATTGGTGAGAGCCACCACGTGTATACTTGATCCTTGCCCTTCCTGGCTTATAAAAGCTGCCAGAGGGGGACTGGCTGAGTGGGTAAGCGGAGTGGTCAGTGCCTCCCTTCGCCAAGGAAGGGTCCCAGCCTGTTTGAAGGAGGCAGTGGTAAGACCCACACTGGAAAAGCCCTCCTTGGCCCCCACTGTATTGGATAACTACCGGCCAGTCTCCAACATCCCATTTTTGGGCAAGGTATTGGAGCGTGTGGTGGCCTCCCAACTCCAAGGATTCCTGGATGAGACGGATTATCTAGATCCATTTCAATCTGGCTTCAGGCCTGGTTATGGGACAGAAACAGCTTTGGTCGCTTTGGTGGACGATCTTCGCCGGGAACTGGACAGGGGGAGTGTGTCCCTGCTGGTTCTGCTGGACCTCTCAGCGGCGTTCGATACCATCGACCATGGTATCCTTCTGGGCCGCCTTGCTGGGATGGGTCTTGGAGGCACTGTTTTACAGTGGCTCCATTCCTTCCTGGATGGACGGACCCAGAAGGTGGTACTGGGGGACTCCTGTTCGACTCCTTGGCCATTGGCCTGTGGAGTCCCTCAGGGCTCTGTTTTGTCCCCCATGCTATTTAACATATACATGAAACCGTTGGGAGAGGTTATCCGGAGTTGTGGGGTGCGGTGCCACCAGTACGCTGATGACACCCAACTCTACTTTCCACCCAATTCCAAGGAAGCAGTTTCTGTGCTAAACCGCTGTTTGTTGGCAGTAATGGATTGGATGAGGGCGAACAAATTGAAGCTCAATCCAGATAAGACAGAGGTGCTCCTGGTCAGTCGAAAGGCAGATCAGGGAATAGGGATTCAGCTTGTGTTGGATGGGGTTACACTCCCCCTGAAGACGCAGGTCCACAGCTTGGGTGTACTTCTGGATTCAGCCCTGAGCCTGGATGCCCAGGTTTCGGCGGTGGCCAGGAGTGCATTTGCACAGTTAAAGCTAGTGTGCCAGCTGCGCCCGTTCCTAGAGATGTCGGACCTGGCCACGGTGACACATGCCTTAGTTACATCCCGATTGGATTACTGTAACGCGCTCTACGTGGGGCTGCCTTTGAAGAGTGTTCGGAAACTCCAGCTGGTTCAACGAGCTGCAGCCAGATTGTTGACCGGGGCTGGTTACAGGGAGCAGACAACTCCACTGTTGAAACAGCTCCACTGGCTTCCAGTCTGTTTCTGGGCACAATTCAAAGTGCTGGTTATGACCTATAAAGCTCTATGTGGTTCGGGTCCAGGTTATTTGAAAGAACGTATTCTCCCTTATGAGCCTGCCCGTGCTTTGAGATCTTCTGGAGAGGCCCTTATTTTAGTCCCACCTTCTTCACAGGCACGCTTGGTGGGAACATGGGAGAGGGCCTTCTCGGTGGCTGCTCCGGTGCTCTGGAACTCTCTTCCTGGGGAAGCTAGGCTGGCTCCCTCCTTGATGGGCTTTCGGAAGCAGGCTAAAACTTTTTTGTTCCATCAGGCCTTTGAGAGTAATCTGGCCCTCCATCTATGTTAATGTCTTATAATTTTGCTGTGTATTTTTTAATTGTTTATGGTTTTGTTTCCCCTCCCCCCCATGTATATTTTAAACTTTGTAAGGCCGCCTTGAGGCCCAGCATTGGGCAAAAGGCGGGATACAAATAATAATAATAATAATAATAATAATAATAATAATAATAATAAAGCATCCCTGACAGAGGGCTGTCCAGCTGCCTCTTGAAGGCCTCTAGTGTGGGAGAGCCCACCACCTCCCTAGGTCATGGGTTCCATTGTTGTACTGCTCTAACAATCAGGAAGTTTTTCCTGATGTCCAGCCGGACTCTGGCTTCCTGTAACTTGAGCCCGTTATTCCGTGTCCTGCACTCTGGGAGGATCAAGAAGAGATCCTGGCCCTCCTCTGTGTGACAACCTTTTAAGTATTTGAAGAGTGCTCTCATGTCTCCCCTCAATCTTCTCTTCTCCAGGCTAAACATGCGCAGTTCTTTCAGTCTGTCCTCGTAGGGCTTTGTTTCCAGACTTCTCCAACCTGTGTTTGCGGGCACTGTAGTGTACATCAAGGGAGGGCTACCAAAATTGGGTGGGGTGGTCAGATGACTCCCCCAAAGCCCTCCATAGGCCCAATGATGTCAAACAGGGCAGGGCTTTGTCTCCTGATACCAAAGGGAGGTAGTCTCACCCCCTGATGTCATTTGGTCCCCGGCAGGCATGGTGAGTGGACATCTTCCCAACGCGTCCACCAGGAGATGACACCACTTGCCCTGAGCCTTCTTCCATTGGGGAGGGGCTGCAGGGCAGGCAAAGCTGTAGGTGCCTCATGAACATCAGAAGCGCCCTCCTGGGTCAGACCAAAGGTCCATCTAATCCAGCATTCTTTTCACCTAATGGCCAACCAGCTGTTGACCAGGAACCTACAAGCAGAGCATGAGTGCAACAGCACCCTCCCACCTGTGTTCCCCAGAAAGTGGTGTACATAGGCAGTTTGACTTTGATACGGGAGGTAACATATAGCCATCAGGACTGGTAGCCATTGATAGCCTTCTCCTCCAGGAATTTATCCAACCCCCTTTTAAAGCCATATAAATCGGTGGCCATCACTACATCTTGTGGTAGTGAATTCCATAGGTTAACTATGGGCTGCGTGAAGAAGTCCTTCCTTTAATTTGTCCTGGATCTCCCACCAATCAGCTTCATGGTATGACCCCCCGTTGGGTTCTAGTATTACGGGAGAAGGAGAAAAATGTCTCCCTCTCCGCATTCTCCACACCATGCATAATTTTGCACCCCTCTATCAGGTCTCCCCTCTATCAAGTGCATCGGGAGTATGATCTTTACAGCACGTCCCCAACACTTGGCCTCTCCCTGTGCCTTCATACGTCTTTGCCTGCCTCCGTGCCTCCTTCTACGTTTATGTTCAGAGATTGCTGTTGCTGCATTTGTTGCAATGAAAAAGAGCCAGGCGACGCTTTCAGAAGAAACGTGTGGAAAGTGAGGGCTACCTAGTAAAGACCTTTCGGCCTGCTTCGTTTCAGCTTCGGAAGGGCAGCGGCTGCAAATGACAGAGCTGGTTGACATGGCATCTCAGGTGGCCGACGGGATGTGCTACTTAGAGTCGCAGAATTTCATTCACCGAGATCTGGCTGCCAGGAACATCCTGGTTGGAGAAAACAACATCTGCAAAGTCGGGGATTTTGGGATGGCCAGGCTGATCAAGGTATTATGAGCCCCACTTAGGTTGAAAAAGAGGCAGTATTGAAATAGGAAAGAGAACGGGGCGGAGAGTAACGGAAAATACAAAACCCAAGTTGCAGGGGGTGTAACAAACAACAAGAGCCATCGCAGCTATGATCAGTGGCTCATATAAATTACACAGAGTTGTATCATTTGGCCCATTTTGCATGGCATTCTGCATTTCTTTTACTCTTTTGTGTAAGTTCTCCTCGGTTTGCTAGCCATAGAGCGGGGCAAAGAGCTGACACAGTGCCTCTGGCCATCGGATATTTTGTTCATCCACCCTTCCAGCTTCTGAGTTCTTTGTTTTACTTCTTGAGACCCTTAAGAACCAGCATCAAATAACTCCTTTTCTGCTTTTTCCACGCTCCGGCAGAATTCCACTTCTCCGTCTTCTGATTAAAACTCATTTGCCAAAGCCTCTAAGTCAGGGGTGGGCGACTTTTGGCCTCCCAGATGTTGGCCTGCAACTCCCTCAACACTCGCCATTAGCTCTGCAATCCAACAACAGCTGGAGAGCCACAAATTGTCCACCCCTGCTCTAAATCAGAGAGGGGCAATCTGGGGTCTTCCAGACGTTTTGGATTACACCTCCCAGAATCCCTGACCGTTGGCCATGCTGGCTGGGATTTGTGGGAGCTGTAGTTCAAAACATCTGGAAGGCACCAGGTTGCCCACCCATACTAGTGGAGTGGGTAGGTGTCAGGCAGCCACATAGCAGGGCTGTTTGCTTTGTACTCTGTGGGCTACCTTGGGCATCTGGCTGGCCAAGGTTGGGAACAGGATGCTGCCCTAGACAGCCCCTCTGTCTGACCCAACAGAACTCTTCTTATGTTCAATTATCTGTCCTATTTTTATCCCACCAGTAAGCTCAGGGTGGTGCGTATGGTTCTCTTCCCACCCGCATTTTATCCTCACATCAGCCCTGTGAGGTAGGTTAGGCTTAGAGGAGTGACATCACAAGGACACCCACTGACCTTCGGGGCGGCTGAGTGGGGATTTGAACCCAGGTCTTTCCAGTCCACTACACCACACTGGCTTTCCCTGGGTTCTCTCTAAATCCCAAGTCTGAACCCATCACTGGCCAGGGGAAGCAGTGGACCTGCCGGCGAAACAAGTCCCTTGCTTTAGTTTTCAACCACCAGTTCACCGTGGGAGAAGGTGGGCACGTGACGTTACGGAAGCACCTGCCAATTTCTTCCTCAAAGTCGTAGTATTGTTGCCTTCATTTGCATCACACGTGTGTAGTTTCCACCTTTGTGTGGGTGCATCTCACTGAACTTAGAGAGATTTATTTCTGAAAACATATGCATGGAATGTGGCTGTACAGGAGAGAGAGAGCAGGTAATAATAACTATTACTATTAATAATAATAATTATTTATTTATTACCTGCCTCTCCCTCTGGATCAAGGCAGGGAACAACACTAAATAAAATATAATAAATTAGTTAAATTAGTTTAATACAACATTAAAATAATCACAGCATCTTAAAATTCTTAGGTTTAAAATCCATCTGGGTAGGCCTGCCGGAAGAGATTAGTCTTTACAGCTGTCTTAAACTCAGAGAGAGCATTAAGCTGACGAATCTCCTCCATCAGGCCATTCCACAGTCTGGGGGCAGCAGAAGAAAAGGTCCTTTGGGTAACAGTTGCCAGCCTAGTTTTTGCTGACTGAAGTAGATTCTTCCCAGAGGACCTGAGTGTGCTGGGCGGACTGTATGGGAGAAGGCAATCCCGCAGGTAACCTGGACCCAAACCATGTAGGGCTTTAAAGGTAATAACCAACACTTTATACTTTGCCCACAAACCAATTAGCAACCAGTGAAGTGATTTTAAAGTTGGTGTAATATGGTTACCCCTAGGTGTACCGGTGACCAAAAATTCCCTAGCACATATGTAGTACCTTTATAGTGTTCAGAAGGTTTTCTTACACCTGTAACATGTCATTCTTCTGTCTCTGCAGGATGACGTTTATCTTTCTTACTCCCATAATATTCCCTACAAATGGACTGCACCAGAAGCACTTTCCCATGGACGCTATTCCATCAAATCTGACGTCTGGTCATTTGGAATCCTTCTCTACGAAATTGTGACCCGTGGCCAGAACCCATATCCAGGTATTGGATCTACAACACAGTCCATGTGATTTATGTTTTTGATCCAGAGGGTTAAACAGAAGAACTCGTACTTCCTGAGAAATGTAGCAAAAAAGACCTTCCTCCTTTAAGAAGCACTAAGGCTTTTTAAAAATATTTTGTTGTTAAAAGTATCCCCGACGATTGGGTTTTAAAAATGGGATTTAGAAAATGAAAAATAAATGTTTGAAATTGCAGAAGTGACTTCCAGCAACTTGATACGGTTTTATGAATTTGTGCAAAAGTTCATTTCTGTACAAGTTAAATCCAGGATCTTGAATTAGGCCCATCTTGCTCAGAACAAACCAGCTCAAAAATGCTTCTCTGTGCTGAATCTTTTTATTTTACTATGGAGAACAGTGATAGAGCACGCACTTTTGCGTAGTGACTGACATCTATAGATCACCTCTTTCTTTTCACGCTCGTGGTTTTTCTAGGTGGACATGATGGGCTTTGCCAAGTCATGCTGTCTTTTACTGAGTCAGAAATTTCCTGTCTATTGAACATGTTTTAAGTATGATTGCTTTCCGGATGTTGGTGGGGATGTATTTTGGTAGGCCCAGTTTCTAAAGGGTTATTGTATAGTTTTTTGATGTGACTCTGGTGACTAATGGAAAAATTGTGACCTTTTCCTGTTGCCATAGTTCTTTAACGTCCATACCAGTGGTGTATATTTTTCTCTCTTTTCCTCTTCCATTTCTACAACATTTTGTCATTAGGTATTGCTATGTTGATGAGGTAAGCGTATTTTCCTTTTTTTGTCTGTAACTATTATGTCTGGTCAATTGCAAGGTATCGTCTTGTCCATATGAATTGTTCTTTCCCAGTATATTTTATGATCTGCATTTTCCAAGTTTGATGATGATGATGATTGGATAGCTGTGTAGGTTAGGCTACAGTATTTATTATAATAATTCAGTAGCACCTTGTCAGATTGACTCATTTCAAATAGACCTACATTTTTATACCTTTTTAAATTATTAACCACATAGTTTTCACCTCTTTTTGCAGGTATGACCAACGGTGAAGTTTTCAAGCACGTCCAAACCGGCTTCAAGATGCACTGCCCCTACAAGTGTCCCCCTATGATGTACAGTATCATGTGTAAGTGCTGGAAAATTAACCCAAATGAAAGGCCGGACTTCAAGCATCTCACAGGGCTGCTACAGAGTTTCACCAACTATGAGAATCCTGAATGAAAAGACCCTCTGCTTCCTCTCTGCTCCTCCTTTAAAATCCTGTAACAGGTTTGACATGAAAAGGAGACTTCTATCGTATTGAAACTCACATACATTTAAAGGATAGGTGGGATGCCGTGACAATACTGTCTCCAGGGATGGAAATAGAGCATTAATGGCATTTGCCCGATTTGTATTGCACATTGCAACACAATATAAATTGTGCGCTCACAAAGATCCATGGATGTTCACTTGGATATAGAAGCAATCATGCATGAGGAAGGAGAAACCCACGTACCATGTTTTCTGTTTGTGTCACTGGATTAGGAAGCCTAAGGAAGGCCCAAAGGACAGCAGCCCTCTGGAAGACAGAGGCTGTGTTCTCAAGACAAACCTGAATGGATCTGTGTTTTTCCCACATTGCAGTTCCGAGCGGCAACATTAGGCAATCTTCACGCTCAGATTTGGACTTTTTCACATTGGTTTTAGAGTTCCAGAGGGACCATGCCCCCAGCAGGAGACTTTGGATGCTGTATTTCTCACGGAGATCCCTGATTGATTATAACATGCTCCTTTTGGAGAGCGCCTGTGCAGAGAGGAACAGCAAAATGTACGCCAAACAGATCATTTAGATCAAATCGCCACACTTCAAGGGACTTTCGTTACCATTAAAAAAATGTGTCTTTGCTACCTGACATGCTGCGTTCTTCAGTCATGCATTGTTGTTTTTATGGGAGCAATCCTATGCCCCCTAGACAATGTCTGAAGGGCTATAGGGTACTGGGGATTCCCCCCTCCAAACCACTGCCCCCTTGCAGCCAGCAGCGGGCGTTCCAGTGGGCGGAGAGAGGAAGAGACTGGAGAGACTAGGATACAAGTTCTCCTGAGTCTCTGCCAGTCTTCCTCTTCGAAGCACTCTTACTAGACAGGCTAAAAATCCCATTAAGCAAAATATGCAAGGGAGGAAGACAGGGAGATGAAGATCCCCTCCACCCTTCCTTCTGCCCTGCATTGGGTCATCAGAAGCCACCAAGTTTAAGGGAATCTGATCATGGTGGGTGCAATCGATAGGAATACGCCCCAAGTGTGTTAACAAGTGTTTCCTTAATGCCACTTGTGTCCAAAGAAAACAGTGGCCTGGTTCAAACAACACGCTAAACCATGCTGCTTAACCACAAAATGGTTAAGGGAATGCATTAACCTTGTTTTCATTGGAACAAACGCAAAAGGCTACCCCTATGGGGTTAAGCAGCATGGTTTAGCGTGTTGTCTGAACCAGGCCTCTGTGACACCCTAGTTTATTTCTTTTCTTACTTTTAATTTAACATTATTTTTAGGCTGTCTTTAAGGGCCAAGCCCTCTGATGTTATTTATCAATTTATCGTATTAAAAGATAGAATCTATATTTTTCCCCTTTCCCCTCCAGTAATCCTCACAATATCCTGTTTGTGAGGACAGCCAGGCCATAAAAACAGTGAAGAGGCTAACAGATTGACTGCGGCAAATGCCATTCGTAAATGCACAGAGGAAAGAGGAAGGCCATAACTCATTGGTAGAGCATATTCCTTCTATGCGGGAAGTGCCACATTTAATTCCCGGGATCTCCAGGTTAATCATCGTTGGTGTCATCAATAATAGGAGCAGGAACTATGAAAAGCCCCTCTCCGCTAAAGACCCTACCTGTCAGAGAAGAAGAGTGGGCTGGATGGACCAATTTGTCTGACCTGGTTTAAGGCAGCTTCCGATGTTCCTAGAGAGAAAAATGCCATAAAAAGCAGTAGCAGTAAGGGCTGTGACTTCTCTTTACAGAGCCCAGCAGGGATGAAAATAAGACTCCAAAGAATCTAATTCTGTTAGCCATAGGAACATCAGAAGAGCCCTGTTGGATCAGACCGAGGGTCCATCTAGTCCAGCACTCTGTTCACACAGCGGCCAACCAGCTGTTGACTAAGGACCAACAAAGCAGGACATGGTGCAACAGCACCCTCCCACCCATGTTCCCCAGCAACTGGGGGTATATAGGCTTAATTCCGTTAGCCCATAGACATCTTAGGCCTTAGCTAGACCTAAAGTTTATCCCGGGATCGTCCCGGGGTCCCCTGTGTGTCATTTACATGAACAGGGATGTTCGTGGGTCTAGCTAAGGTCTAGTTAAGGCCTTAGTCTGTCTGTCTGTCTGTCTGTCTGTCTGTCTGTCTCTCTCTCTCTCTCTCTCTCTCTCTCTCTCTCTCTCTCTCTCTCACACACACACACACACACACACACACACACACACACACACACACAATACCAATCATGCCACATAAACTACCTGCTACTTAAAGTGCTTTGAAAAGCAGTTTCTGATACAACATGAGGTTTTGGACTTAAAAAAAAAAACAACAGCTAGGCATTCCCAGCAACTTTGACACAACCGAAAATAGCTCCTGGTTAAAGACCAGACATTTGAACTTTGCATAGGACTGGGTCACAGGTGCCTGTTACCGCTGGCATTTCGTGGTATTTCGGCCTCCGTGTTGACCGTTTTCTCCCCCTCTTACACACACATACTAAGCTGCCAGCTGAGTGTAACACGTCCTGCATCTGACAAGGTGGACTTTGACCTTCAGAAGCTCAAGGTGATCCCGTCCCAATAAACTGGTTAGCTTTCAAAGGGCCACAAGATCCCTTGTTTTCATTGCAACAAACGCACACGGCTACCCTGCCATGACACAGCTCTGAACACCAGACCCGGCCGCAGCTACTCCCTGCTCAAGCCAAGCACCACCGCTTGATACGCCTGAGGCAAGGGATAAAACCCACCTTCCTCCAAACTATGTGGAGAAAGGGGTTTAATGGAGAAGGATTTTAATATATATAATAATGCGCTGTGAGTTATATCTGCTGAGCTGAATGATTGTCAGAGTGGGTGTTAAATGTGTAAACTTCAGATGATAAATGCCAAACAGACACGTGGGATTTTTGTGGTAGTTTTAAAACAATCAAAATTTATTTTTAAAAGTTCACAAGCTTTGTTTCAGCTAACAACATTTAAAAACCTTTTTGAAACCTTCCATACAATCCTGTCACTCTCACATTCAAGCTTTCCTTTTTCTCACACAATCACTCTTGAACTTTCTTTATTATCAGTATTGATTGATAGGGGTGTGATCCGCTCCGATTAGGAGCGTAGAAGCAGTAGCGGATTGGCCTGCTCCGCCTTACCCAGAGGCAGAGTAGGAGCGGACAGCGGACCCCTAGAAGCAAGGCGAAGAGAAGCGACCATTTTTCGGAGCTCCTAGTTCAGGCGGAGCGCTCCGGTCGCCATCTTGAAAACATTTCGCCATAGGATTGCATTGCAGCAAATAATCGCGGATAACTAGGTTGTTTTTGAAGCTATCGTTCTGGAAATTCTTGTGCTCAGAGAGTCGTGGATGGGGGTCATTTTGAGACCACTCTCACCTCTCTGCGTCGTGCGGGTCACATGCTATATTTTTTTGAAAATCGGGTCAACCGCGCGGCTCAAACGGCGTTTTCGGCTTTTCGTCCATAGGATTGCATTGAGGGAAAGACTCGGGCATAACTGGGTTGGTTTTTAAGCTATCGTTCTGAAAATTCTTGTGCACAGAGAGTCGTGGATGGGGGTCATTTTGAGACTACTCTCAACTTTCTTCGTCGTGCGGGTCGCGCGCTAGAAGTTTTTAAAAAATCGGCGGGAAAAATACCTTTTTCAAAGGGCTGAGGGGCAGAGTCAGCTCCCGGTCATGATCACATGATCCCAAAGTTAGAGGAGGGCATAGGCAAAACGGGTAACTTGGGATTCTGGGAAACTTCTCTTTCTTCATCTGAACGGGCTTTTCCCAGTGTTTTTTAAAACAGTAGCCCCACCAAATGCACAAACACAACCTGAAATCATATACTAAGCCAAGAATAAGAGATAGAAACACAGCACTGCTCCCCACCCTAACTTTGGGGAACAACTGAAAAGATGTGGTGCAAGGGGATGAGCTCCCCTAGGGCATCTCATCGTGGACGTGCCCCCACTCTCTCCTGCACTGGAAGGCCATTAGAGCCTTCCAAAGAGAGTAAAACGGTGGAGCAATGCCTATTATGAGTCGAAGTGAGCGTTTACTTCTTAGTGGTGGAGCAATGCCTGTTATGAGTCGAAGTGAGCGTTTACTTCTTAGTGGTGGAGCAATGCCTGTTATGAGTTGAAGTGAGCATTTACTTCTTAATCTCAGAGCTGTTGGTGGCTGTCTTGAGTTGAACTGGCAGCTGCTTCCCCCTCCCCCGGGCACGTCCCCCTATTGCTGGTAAAAGACAGATATAGCCTTTTTTAAAAAAATATTCTTGCTGTTTATTGAGCAACACTGCTGCTTTTAATTCCACCCCTCCTTTGTTTATTTATTGATTTATTCCATTTTATATGCATTACTGGCTTATCCTTGGCTCACTTCCTTATGCCCCCAGAAATGCCAGCTGCATGCCTGCCTGCCTTCCCTCCCTCCTCCCCTGCCCACCTCGCAGGGATGTTGTGTGTGTGTGGCTTTGACTCAGGGGAGAAGTCCTTCCTGCGCTCACTTGGAGTTTTGGAAGTTCCAAATTTTGCAGGTTTAAGCCCCGCCAAAAAACAGGGGATGATGGGACTGCCTTGAGTCTCAGCGTATCCCTGGCTAAGCTTTCATGGTGGTGAGTTTGAGGGGTTTTTTTAACGTGCAAAATTGACGGAGCTATGGAAAGGGGTGTTGGACTTTCATAAATTCCCCAAAAATCAGGGGATGATGGGACTGCTTTGAGTGTGGGCGTCCATGTGGATACGTGGATAAGCTTTCATGGTGGCGAGTTTGAGGTTTCTAACGTGCAAATTGACGGAGCTATGGAAAGGGGTGTGAATGGGGTGTTGGATTTTCAAAAATTCCCCAAAAATCAGGGGATGATGGGATTGCTTTGAAACTTGGCGTGCGTGTGTATACCCCCATGAGGTGTCATGGTGCCAAACGTGAGGTTTCTAACTTGAACAGAAAAAAAGTTGTATAATTTTTTAGCTTTCAATGCAAGCCTATGGGGGGGGGGAAACGGAGCTCCGGATCCGGAGCTCCGAGCGGAGCGGAGCGGAAGTGGGCGGAGCGGGGGCGGGGCGGAGCGGCCCGATCCGGAAAATGGCGGATCTGCAAGTGAAGCGGAGCGGGGGGTCTGTGCACACCCCTATTGATTGATATACATCCACTACGTGCACACCACACTCCAAAGACACCACTCTCTACCCTGAACCTCAAAATTTCCAAGAACTTAAGTACTCTAAACACAGGGAGCACTAAAGACTCTAAGACAGCCTTCCTCAACCTGGGGCGCTCCAGACGTGTTGGACTGCATCTCCCAGAATGCCCCAGCCAGCAGAGCTGGCTGGGGCATTCTGGGAGTTGTAGTCCAACGCTTCTGGAGCGCCCCAGGTTGAGGAAGGCTGCTCTAAGAGGACCTAAAAGTCTCCCTCAATCCCCTCAGTCCTTCCCTTATATATCACTCCTCCCCCCTCCCAAGACATTCTAACTCCGCCCACTCAGGCCAACATTCTAAAACCCACAGACTTACAAACCGCACACATACATTTGGAATTGACTTGTGGGGTGTAACGCCACATACCCCTCCGGGGTTTAAATTTTAAGGCTGTGGTCCTACAAACACTTAGCTGGGAGTAAGTCCCATGGAATCCAGTGGGCCTTCGTCCAGGGCTTTCTGATGCCTTGTACAGCCTCTCCTATTCCAAAACGCAATGCCAAAACAAAGCATGTACTAGTAGGCAGCTAGAGTGGGACTTACTTCTGAGTAAGCCTTGATTGAGAGTCAAAAGCAAAAAAATAGAGGAACCCTCACTGTGAGACTGCAAAGAAAGGGAAAAGATCCACCAACACTCCTGGAGTTGAGCGCACAAAATATAGGGAACCCAATGTGCTGAACATATACAAAAGCCTTAACATGATTTATCCTAGGCAGCAATCATATAATGAATGTCAATGGATATTTAGCAAACATTTAATAACCAGCAAAGTTACTGTAGTTTAACAAAGACAAGCACACTGCGCTAGGGCCCATAGTCTCACTTGACATAATGCAGCTTGATACGTTGATCAAGGGGCTGGAACAACTCTCCTATGAGGGATGGTTATAGTAGTTGGAGCTGTTGAGCGTAGGCAAAAAAAAAGACAAGTCTTGGGGGAATAAGGAAGAGGTGTGTAAAATTATGCCTGGTGTGGTGGTGAAAGAGGATTTGGCTCTCTCCTAATACTAGAACCCAAAGTCACTCCATGAAACGGAATGGTGGGAGACTCAAAACAGAGAAAAGGAAGACTGTCGTCACATGGCAGTGGAGGCTGGTGGCTCTGATGTCAGTGGGGCGGTGAATTTGCGCTGGGTTTCAGGCAGAAGTCTAAAGGAGCTCTCTAAGGGGCAATGTGTTTTGATAACCTATGAAGAGAGACTGAAAGAACTGGGCATGTTTAGCCTGGAGAAGAGAGGATTGAGGGGAGACATGAGAGCACTCTTCAAATACTTAAAAAGTTGTCACACAGAGGAGGGCCAGGATCTCTTCTCGATCCTCCCAGAGTGCAGGACACGGAATAACGGGCTCAAGTTACAGGAAGCCAGATTCCGGCTGGACATCACGAAAAATTTCCTGACTGTTAGAGCAGTACAGCAATGGAACCAATGACCTAGAAAGCTTATGGGCTCTCCCAACCTAGAGGCTTTCAAGGTGCAGCTGGACAACCATCTGTCAGGGATGCTTTAGGGTGGATTCCTGCATTGAGCAGGGGGTTGGACTCGATGGCCTTGTAGGTCCCTTTCAACTCTGCTATTCTATGATTCTATGAACAGGAGGAACCCTGGATAGCTCCTTTAGGGTTCTGACTGAAACCTGGAGCGGATTCACTGCCCCACTGACATCGGAGCCACAATCCTCCATGACTCACGGTGCAAAGTTTATTATTATTATTATTATTATTATTATTATTATTATTATTATTTATATAGCACCATCAATGTACATGGTGCTGTACAGAGTAAAACAGTAAATAGCAAGACTCTGCCGCATAGGCTTACAATCTAATAAAATCATAGTAAAACAATAAGGAGGGGAAGAGAATGCCAACAGGCACAGGGTAGGGTAAGCAGGCACCGGGTAGGGTAAAACTAACAGTAGAAAGTCTGCACAACATCAAGTTTTAAAAGCTTTAGGAAAAAGAAAAGTTTTTAGTTGAGCTTTAAAAGCTGCGATTGAACTTGTAGTTCTCAAATGTTCTGGAAGAGCGTTCCAGGAATAAGGTGCAGCAGAAGAAAATGGACAGAGCCGAGCAAGGGAAGTAGAGGCCCTTGGGCAGGCGACAAACATGGCATCAGGGGAGCGAAGAGCACGAGCGGGGCAATAGTGTGAGATGAGAGAGGAGAGATAGGAAGGAGCTAGACCGTGAAAAGCTTTGAAGGTTAACAGGAGAAGTTTATATTGGATTCTGAAGTGAATTGGAAGCCAATGAAGAGATTTCAGAAGCGGAGTAACATGGTCAGAGCGGCGAGCCAAGAAGATGATCTTTGCGGCAGAGTGGTGAACAGAAACCAACGGACTGATGTGAGAAGAAGGAAGGCCAGAGAGAAGAAGGTTGCAGTAGTCCAACCGTGAAATAACCAGTGCATGAACAAGCGTCTTGGCGGAAGAGACAGACAAAAATGATCGAATCCTGGCAATATTATACAGGAAAAATTGACAAGATTTAGCTACTGCCTCAATATGAGGAATAAAGGAGAGCGAGGAGTCAAATATAAAGCCAAGGCTACGAGCTTCCTTGACCGGAGTAAGCGTAACATCATTGACAGTAAGAGAGAATGAGAGATGAGGAGAAGGTTTAGGAGGAAAAACAAGCAATTCAGTCTTTGCCATGTTAAGCTTCAAGCGACGATGAAGCAGCCAAGCTGAGATATCTGAAAGACATGCCGAGATACGATCGTGAACATCAGGAGAAAGTTCCGGAGATGACAGATATAGTTGTGTATCATCGGCGTACAGATGATATTGGAGGCCATGAGATTGAATAAGCTTGCCCAAGGGCAACATGTATAAGGAAAACAACAACGGGCCAAGCACCGAGCCTTGCGGAACCCCTACTGAAAGGGGAAAGGAGGAAGACGAGCTGCCATTAGCCAACACGCTGAAAGAGCGACCCGCTAGATAGGAGGGAAACCAGTTATAGACAGAGCCACAAAATCCATGGTCATGAAGGGAATCTAAGAGAAGATCATGATCAACCGTGTCAAAGGCTGCAGTTAGATCAAGGAGGATAAGAACGGAATAATGGCCTTTAGACTTGGCAGTAAGGAGATCATTGGTGATCTTAGTAAGGGCTGTTTCGGTGGAATGCAGAGGACGGAATCCAGATTGAAGTGGATCCAAAGCAGAGTTACTAGAAAGAAAGTCAAGACAGCGAGAGTAGACCGCACGCTCCAGGATCTTTGAAACAAACGGCAACAAACAGACAGGTCGGTAGTTAGACAGAGATAGCCTATCAAGAGTAGGTTTCTTGAGAATGGGAGAGACTGTAGCATGTTTAAAAGCAGAAGGAAATGAACCAGAGGACAGAGAAAGATTAATAATCTGAAGCAAGGAAGGGAGGATAGCAGGAATAAGATTAATAAAGACACGAGAAGGAATCGGATCACGAGAACAAGTGGAAGGCTTCGAAGAGCGCAGTATTGTAGACAGTTCATCCGCTGAGACCGAAGGAAATGCAGAGAAATTTGCAGGAGGAGCTGACAGATGAGGAACAGGAACTGGAAGAGGAGCAGAGCTGGCCAGATCAGAGCGGATAGTTTGGATTTTAGCATTGAAAAAAGAGGCAAAGTTATTAGCAGACAGAGAGGCGGGGAGAGATGGCGGATTAGGCTTCAGAAGAGAATTGAAGGACGCAAAGAGCCGCTGAGGATGCCTAGCATTTGACTGGATCAGCGTTGAGTAGTACTGCTGTTTGGCCAATGAAATGGCAGAAGAGAAAGAGGAGAGTACAAATTTGTAATGGACAAAGTCCGCCCTGTCCCTGGTCTTACGCCAAAGGCGTTCAGCTGCCCGGGAACAAGAGCGAAGGTAGCGGAGGAAAGAGGTGAACCACGGTTGGGGTTGAGAAGGGCGAACTATCCGAGTTGTAGATGGAGCAAGGTTATCAAGAGTTGAAGATAAGGAGGAATTAAAGGAGGAGACAGCTGAGTCCAAGGAGACAGCCGAAAAGACAGAAGGAAGGGAGGAGGCTAGAGACTGGGGAAAAGCCTCATAATTGATAGATTGCAAGTTGCGACAAGAGCGAGAAGCGGGACGTGAAGGAGGAGGATTTTGAGTAATATTGAAAGAAACTAGGTGATGATCTGACAACGGAAAGTAAGCAGTAGAAAAGTCCAACACAGAGCAATTCCGAGTGAGAACAAGATCCAGACAGTGTCCAAGGGAATGTGTGGGTGCATCAGACCAAAGCTTAAGATCATAAGAGGAAGATAAGGAGCGAAATCGTAGAGCCGCAGCATCTTGAGGGTCATCCACATGAATATTGAAATCACCCAAGATAAGAGTAGGACAGTTATCAGAGAGGAAAAAGGACAGCCACGAATCAAAATCAGAGATAAATTTTGAGGACGAGCCTGGGGGGCGGTACAGAACTGCAATCCGCAGTCGCAATGGAGCGAAGAGCCTCACCACATGTACCTCAAAGGAGGAGAAGCAATGTGAAGATGGAATGGAAAGAGGCTGGAACTGGCACAAACTAGATAATAAAAGACCCACACCACCACCCCGACCCTCTGGGCGACTAGTGTGAGAGAAAGAGAGTCCTCCAAGAGAGAGGGCAGCAGAGATGGCGGTATCATGGGCAGGAAGCCAGGTTTCAGTAAGAGCAAGGAGGTGGAGAGACCTAAACAAGTCCTGAATGACAGGGGCCTTAGAAGCAAGAGAGCGACAGTTCCATAAGGAACAAGAAAAAGGCAGCTGAGAAGAGGGGAGACACCGGATAGGAACTAAGTTAGGAGAGACGAGATTGGAACGAGCCATAAGGAACAGATATGAGGAGAAAAGAATTGAGAGGAGACAATGAGAAGATCGTATCCTGAATCAGAAAGTGGCAGCGACCGGACCGTGGCTGGGGTTTTCCTCCGGAGTAGAAGTTCCACTTGACCGGCTTCGCGCCCACGGCAGAGAGCCACAGGCCGAGACTGGAGGCTAAGTACCTGAAAAGGAGAATCCTGAAAAGGAGGGGAGGAGCAGAAGCTGCAATTCAAACAGACCAATCCCTGTTAGTCAATGTTGCTCAATGGCTTCTCTTGCCAAGCTAAGTTGCTGCTTACTTAAACTATGAAATGCACCAACTTGGACACAATGAATTGGGGAATGGATGATAAAACTATCAACGGGTCCTAGTCCTGATGACTCTATGCTATCCCCAGTATCAGAGGCAGTAAGCCTATGTATACCGGTTGCTGGAGGACACGGGCAGGCGGGTGCTGTTTCACCCATGTCCTGCTCGTGGTTCCCTGGTTGATGGCTGTTTGGCCACCGTGTGAACAGAGTGCTGGACTAGATGGATCCTTGGTCTGCTCCAGCATCAGGCCTCTTCTGGTGTTCTTCAGTGCTAAGAACACATGCGGCATCTGGTTGACCATGGTATGAACAGAATGCTAGACTAGGTAGTCCTTTGGTCTGATCCAGTAAGGTTTTTCTAAGGTCCTTCCTTATGCCTTTCTCTTTGCTACTTTCTTCTTTGCAAGATTGGACTGTGGCTAGAAGTTCCCTTCACTCACCAAGTTCAGCAAATAACACTTAATGCATGCAGGCTGTTGCTGAAACGCCCGCCTTGCCAACTAGGCTAATGATACCACTGATGCTGGTCGAACAGATGGCCGCAAGAACGGCCGACCCGTATTCCGCTGTTAAAGTCAACATGAAGCCATGACGCTTCTCCAGACAGGCGTGAGCTCGTTCCATCAAAAATGTTTGCATTGAGGATGGGAGCCGGTCGCTCTTTAACAGACTTGAGTGCCTGCCTCTCCTCCCTCAGCAAATATTGTCTGATAATGGGGCTGTGTGAAGGAGACAGACAGTTAATGAGCGCCTATAACACACGCTGCGTTCACCTGGAGGGAGTTTCTGGGTTGGAATACAGCACCGTCGGTGGAATCAGAATGTTTATGCCAGCAGGTAGATTGAGGCTTATCCTGAATCATCCTTCCTCAAGCTGGCATCGTCCAATGTATTGGACTGCAAGCCCTATCATGCTCAGCCAGCATGGCCATTGGAGGGTAAAAGATTGGGAAGGCTCTCCTCAATGAAACAACTGCCTTACATAGGCAAGGAAATGCAGCACATCTGAAACTCCGTGGCTGCCTGTGGATCAAGGGGCAGCATGCAGCATAAGAGAGGCAGTGTGGTGTAGTGGCTAGAGTGTCAGACTGGGAGTCAGGAGATCTGGGTTCTAGTCCCCACTCAGCCATGGAAACCCACTGGGTGACTTTGGGCCAGGCACAGACTCTCAGCCCAACCTACCTCACAAGGTTGTTGTTGTGAGGATAAAATGGGAGAGGAGGAGGAGTATTATGTACACCGCCTTGGGTTCCTTGGAGAAAAAAAGGCAGGATATAAATGAATAATAAATAAATGAATAAAAATAAGCGACAGAGCGTGCCTGGAACAGGGGTATGCAACCTGGGTCCTTCCAGGTGTTTTGTACCACAGCACCCACAACCCCTGACCATTGTCCATGCTGGGTGTTGTGGTCCAAAACATCTGAAGGTGAATCCAGATGTATGCTGGATCAAGCATGCTGGTGGAAGTGGACATCTCTGCACCCATCTTCCCACGGCAGCCCCTCTAACCCCCTGAAAATACTACACAAAGGGTCAGGATACGCTGCTGAAGGGAGCAAGCTGTGATATGTGTGAGAGGGTGAGCGGATACCCAAAAATTCTAGTGGAGGGACCTTCTGTGAACTTCGGGGAACATGATTTTGCTGATTCCCACATCTGTACTTGTATGGCAACACACAGTTCCATTTATGAACAGCTTGGTTCTTTCTGGGAAGTTTCTTAGGTTTTCATTCTGCCTTCCGGAGTTCTGTGTAACTGAGAAGCTTGCACACTTTTATGCAAGCTGAAATAGGCCCGATAGATGTTATCACTTCGGATGGAGGAAGATCCTGGATCCAAGCACTGGAAGCTACCAGAATGCCTTCACCTGCTGAGTGCCTAGAACATCTCACCACTGAGCAAAACAGGACGAGAGTAACAATACTTCTGCTTTCAGAAGTAAGAGCCAGACATATGAGATTTTTGCTTTCCATGGGTTTACTCTAAGTCTGGATCTGAAGTGACTGTCTGCACCTTCTTTTGCATTCTCCCCTGAGATGCTCCTTGGATGGTGTGAATGCTCTCCCACCCAGGTCATGAGGTGGCCATTTATGAATGCCCAAAGAACAGGACATGTATCATCAGCAAGAGGACACCATAAGAACATAATAAACACCATGCTGGATCAGACCAAGGGTCCATCTTGTCCAACATTCTGTTCACAAAGTGGCCAACCAGCTGCCCACAGGAAACAGCACGTTTACTAACAGGGACTGGCCGACGAGACCACATTACGCCAGTCCTTTTCCAGCTTCATTGGCTGCCAATCCACGTCCGGGCCCGATTCAAAGTGCTGGTATTAACATTAAAAGCCCTGAACGGCTTGGGGCCAGGCTATCAGAAGGAACGCCTCCTCCCGTATGTACCTGCCCGGACCCTAAGGTCATCCTCAGGGGTCCTTCTCCGCGAGCCCCTGCCAAAGGAAGTGAGGCAAGTGGCTACCAGGAGGAGGGCCTTCTCTGCTGTGGCACCCCGGCTGTGGAATGAGCTCCCTAAGGAGGTTCGCTTGGCACCTACATTATATGCTTTTAGACGCCAGGTGAAGACCTTTTTAGTCTCCCAGCATTTTAAGTCTGTAAATAAATTTTAACTTGGTGTTTTAAATTTGTAATTTTGCATTGCTGCTGTTTTTATCTGGTTGAGCTTTTATATTGTATTTTGTACTATGGTTTTCTACTGTTGTTTTATACTTTGAATGTTTTTAATTTTTGTGAACTACCCAGAGATCTCTGGCTATTGGGCGGTATAGAAATGTAATAAATAAATAAATAATAAATAATAATAAGCCAACAAGCAGGACACAAATGCAGCAGGACCCTCCCACCCATGTTCCCCAGCAATTGGCATACATAGACACATGTAAAAATTTGTACCAATTTGCATTAAATTTGCATATGCTAATTTATATGTATCAATGCAAATTTAGAAATAATTATTATAATTTAAATAGAACGACACCATTTTTCACCACAGTGTGGGCAGCTGTGACCAGGAGACCTGCATGCCTTGCACAGTCTCTGCTGTCCAGGCCCAACTCTTCCTTCTGATGGTTTATCTTTAAAACAGATTTGAACAGGGCAGCCATTCAAAGAGAGGACACCTTCAAAATAGGGGACAGTCCTCTGGCAGCCCTTAAAATCAAGGACTGACCTCTGTAGAAGATTATTTATTTATTTATTTATTACACTTATGTAACGCTCCCGTAGCCAGGGCTCTCTGGGCGGTTTACAGAAATTCTAAAAATTGAGGTAAAAACAAGTATACAAAATTTAAAACTCTAAAACACAGAACATACACACATAATGTATTAAAAACCAATTAAAAACTAAACATGTGGGTAATTAGGATGCGCCACCATATGCCTGGGCAAAGAGGAAAGTCTTAACCTGGTGCCGGAAAGATAGCAGCATTGGTGCCAGGCGAGCCTCATCAGGGAGATCATTCCACAGTCTGGGGGCCACCACTGAAAAGGCCCTATCTCTCGTTGCCACACTCCGAGCCTCTCTCGGAGTAGGCACCCGGAGGAGGACCTTAGATGTTGAACGTAGTGACCGGGTATATTCACGTTAGGAGAGGCGTTCCGTCAGGTATTGTGGTCCACATGACCACCCTGCAACGCTTCCCATGGTCTCTCAAAATTTGATTTTCAGCTGTAGGACCCTTGCAATTTTTCTTCCCACCAGAGGGTGCTAAAAACTTGGCAGAGATGTAGCCAGCTGCTAGGTCACACAACAAATTAGTATAGGAGAGAAATCATCCCAGCCAGCTATTAAAGCCAGTTACAGGCTGACAGCCCTTCTAAACAGAAAGGAGAAAATGTTGTAAGGGAAGGGGAAGAAGGACTTTATGCCCTCCATACAGAGTTCTAGAGCCTTGATGCAGGTATGGAGAAAGCCCACTCTGCCTGGTCACAACCAGATGATCTTCAGGGACAGTTCGAAAACATAAGAGAGCCTGTGACGCTGATCTAAATGAGAGGACAAAGTGGTCCTTTAGCTATCCTGCCCCTAATGTACAAAGAACTTTGAAAATCAATTTAACCCTTTTGAATTGGGCCTGGGAACAAATCGGAAGCCAATTATATGCGATCAGTTGGAGACTGTATTCGTAGAATCAGAGAATAGTAGAGTTGGAAGGGGCCTATAAGGCCATCGAGTCCAACCCCTCTGCTCAATGCAGGAATCCACCTTACCTGACAGGTGGTTGTCCAGCTGCCTCTTGAAGGCCTCTCGTGTGGGAGAGCCCACAACCTCCCTAGGTCATGCGTTCCATTGTCATACTGCTCAAACAGTCAGGAAGTTTTTCCTGATGTCCATCCAGAATCTGGCTTCCTGTAACTTGAGCCCATTATTCCGTGCCCTGCACTCTGGGAGGATCGAGAAGAGATCCTGGCCCTCCTCTGTGTGACAACCTTTCAAGTATTTGAAGAGTGCTCTCATGTCTCCCCTCAATCTTCTCTTCTCCAGGCTAAAACTGCCCAGTTCTTTCAGTCTCTCTTCATAGGGCTTTGTTTCCAGACCCCTGATCATCCTGGTTGCCCTCCTCTGAACACACTCCAACTTCTGCATCCTTCTTGAAGTGTGGCACCCAGAACTGGACGCAATACTCAAGATGAAACCTAAGCAGTGGCGAATAGAGGGGAACCAGTACCTTGCGCAATTTGGAAGCTATGCTTCTATTAATGAAGCCCAAAATAGCATTTGCTTTTTTTGCAGCCACTTCACGCTGTTGGCTCATATTCAGCTTGTGAGGTACAACAATTCCAAGATCCTTCTCGTTTGTAGTATTGCTGAGCCAAGTATTATTCTTTAATAAACATTTAAGAAATACAGGTATGCTATGAATAAGGAAAGGTTCCCCGCCCTGTCCCTACCAAAGTAAAAGGATCAGGGCTGTTTACAAACAGATGACTCCAGTCAAAAGACACTGAGCTTCTCTACATGAGCGATTTATTGTACGCTGATTATTGGCCAGTCACAGTTTGTGGGTCCTTTTACATGATGCTGTCATCCTCCAGGATGTCTCCCATGCTTTATCCTGGGAATCTTGCTTTTAAAAGGATCAGAGATAATGCAATATTTAAAATTATCATGGGAAAATGCAGGATATCTCCAGTGTTCAAAGTCAGCATTGTGCTATAATATGGCCACTAGATGGCACTGTTTTATTCAACTTTATGGAGCACTGCCAAGAGGTGAAGTTTTCAATTACAAATCAGGTAGTCACCACTGGTCACCATCTAAAGGAGCCAAGTAAAAGATGTAAAGACATCAGAAGAAGAAAGCCTAGTTGGGGTGCGGGTTTTCTCCTTAATGTAGAGATGCTCACTGAACAGCTATTCCATCTTTTCCCTTCCTTAATTGATTCTTTGTGGGGGGGAAACAGGCAGAAGAACGAGGAAACATGGGATGGTTATAAAGGGTTTGGAGCCCCCCAAAAATGCCATGAATAAGTCTTGGGTTGGATCCAGACTTAGAATACAGATCCTTTAATGCCTAAATTCCCCAAGCTTGCACATTGTTTTAACTGTTTTAATTGCTTTTACTGCTTTTAAATTCTATACTGGTTTTAGCTTGATTAATGGTTTAATTTGTTTTTAGCTGTGTATGTTTACTGTTTTATATTGTATGATTTTATCTGTATGCCACCCTGAGATCAAAGTGATATCGGGCAGGATACAAATGTTTTAATAAATAAATAAATAAAATAGATCCATTGAAATCAATGGGACTTAGGCTAGTCATGACTTAAGTCCCATTCATTTTAATGGATATGTTCAAAGTATAACTAGGTTTGGAGCCAACCTCTCATCTGGAAGCAGGCCAGGACAACAGTTCAACTAGAAACAATGAGGGTTTTGCCATCAATTGGGTTTTTTCTGACTTTATACTGTTAGTTTTACCCTACCCAGTGCCTGTTTACCCTACCCTGTGCCTGTTTGCATTCTCTTCCCCTCCTTATTGTTTTATTATGATTTTATTAGAATGTAAGCCTATGCGGCAGGGTCTTGCTATTTACTGTTTTACTCTGTACAGCACCATGTACATTGATGGTGCTATATAAATAAATTAATAATAATAATAATAATAATAATAATAATAATAATAATAATAATAATTTCTGAATTCAGTGGCAGAGAAATGTATGGTGAGGGCACTATGGATATAAACATGGAACAGGGATTATCCTAGCGTGAGCTTCAAGGGCAAATTGCATTTTACATAATTGCCTGCTGTCCCACAGCCAAGCCAAGGGTTCATTCCAGGCAACTTTCCTTAGAGGCCATTGATGATGGAGAGTTGTCATAACAATTGCTATGGCAGCCTCGGTTGTTGCTGTAGTAACCCAGCTTCAGCAGAGTTGTAGCTCATGGAAGAAAGTTCATAGCAGGCACCCTCAAGAGTAACCACTGCCTCAAACCCATTTGGTCCAGATGTTTTATAAGTGAAAGTTTTGCTCAAGTTTGTTTGGGGATCACGGAGGTACTGAGCAGGGATTTTTCTCAAGAATGATTCCTTCCTGAATCTTAGGCCTTGGCTAGATGGGGCAAAATCCCGGGGCAATCCCCAGGATCGTCCTTGTGCATCCACATGACGCACAGGGGATCCCGGGATCAGGGAGGGATGATCCCTCCCTTGCCCCGGGATCTCACCCTACCTTTTGAGCCCAGTTTTTCCACGGTCCCGGGCTGAGCCAGTCCCGGTTCCTCACATAGCCAATCCCTGAGCCTGTCCCGGTTCCACTCCATTGGGAGTGGAATGGGGGAGCAGGGAAAATAGTTTTAAAAAAGAGCTTACCTTTTGCGCATGAGTGCTCGTGCACATCTTCCCCTTTAAGAAAAAAACAAAATGGCGGCGCGACACCTCTCCCTCTGAGGTCTTCACGCGCCACGTTTAAACAGAGGGGGGATCTCGTGATAAAAACATCACGGGATCGTCACCCCTCTGTCGTGCAATAACAGGTAGGTCTAGCTAAGGCCTTAGTAAGTTAGTTAGCTAGTGAGTTAGCTAGGTTGTATCACAATGTGATAGTGAAGACCTGGAAGACTGTGCACTATTGGAAGGAAAGAAATGGCCAACTAAGCGATATGGAGAATGTAGATAGGGAGGCATTTTTCTCCTTCTCTCAAAATTAGGGTGACCATATGAAAAGGAGGACAGGGCTCCTGTATCTGTAACAGTTGTATTGAAAAGGGAATTTCAGCAGGTGTCATTTGTATATATTTATTTATTTAGAATATTTATATACTGCTCCCCATTGAAAAATTTCGGAACCTGGTGAAATTTCCTCTTCATCACAACAGTTAAAGCTGCAGGTGCCCTGCCCTCTTTTAAATCTGGTCACTCTAGTATAGCCCCTGCAGCTTTAACTGACACCTGCTGAAATTCCCTTTTCTATGCAACTGTTATACAGGAGCCCTGTCCTTCTTTTCATATGGTCACCCTACTCAATACTAGAACCCAAAGGGGCCATCCCATGAAGCTGATTGGTGGGAGATTCAGGACAAATAAAAGGAAGGACTTCTTCACAGAGCCCAAATAAAAGGAAGGACTTCTTCACACAGCGCATAGTTAAATTATGGAACCCACTACCACAAGATGTAGTGATGGCCACCAATTTGGATGGCTTTATGGACATTGGGTCTGCTTTTCTTGAAACCTATGCATAAATCTCTCTCTTTTAAAAAATAAAAATAAAAATAAATGGTATATCTGATGAAAAAATGAGGATATTTCTGTATATGTAATGTGTTTTCTTTTTGTTTTCTCAATAAAATAAATAAAAAGAGCTGAAAAAGCAACCAAAATTATCAGGGATGTTTGGGGGTTTAGAAAAAAAGTGACAAAGCAGAACATGACATGATGCGTGGTGTGGAGAAAGTGGATAAGGAGATATTTTCCTCCCTGTCTTATAATACCAGAACTTGGAGTCATTCAATGAAACCAATTCACAGTAGATTTGAGACACATGGCACAGGAGGAATATTTTGAATTCACTGGCATGAGTTGTGATGGCCGCAGTCTTAGGGCGTCTTTAAAGAAGTGATTTATAGCACGCTCATGGATTCCTGCATTGAACAGGAGTTGGACTCAGTAGTCTTATAGGCCCCTTCCAGCTCTACTATTCTATAATGTTTGCAGGTCAGTTACGTGATGTTGTGAATGACCAGGATGTTTCCCAAGGTATCCCTTGCAAATTCTGCCATGAAAAGAACCACTTCTAAAATGGTAACATCCTAAAAAAAAAAGCAGGCTCTTATGCCACTAGGTGATGCCGTCTCAACTGAAGTGAACAGAGGAGAAGTATTCAATTCAAAGTTCATGGTCACCCCATTCCACTTTCCATAACAACTGTGCCAAAAAGCAGGAAGCACAAATGCCCTGGCTAAGCAACGTGATTTTCCCTTAATGTAAAGATGCCCTTTGATGGATTTAAAAGGGAATCAGACAAATTCATGGAGGAGAAGAAATCTTATTAGCGGCTATGAGACACAGTGGCTAAATGAAACCCCCATACTCAGTGGCAATAGGCCACTGAATACCAGTTGACAGGGGGCAACAGTGATAGGACAAGCTGTTGTCTTCTTAAGAACATAAGAAGAGCCCTGCTGGATCAGACTGAGGGTCCATCTAGTCCAGCACTCTGTTCACACAGTGGCCAACCAGCCATTGGCCAGGGACCAACAAGGCAGGCTATGGTGCAACAGCACCCTCCCACCCATGTTCCCCAGCAACTGGTGTATATAGTAGGCATGTGCTTCGCTCCGATTAGAAGCACAGAAGCAGGAGCGAATTGGCCTGCTCCGCCTTGCCCAGAGGCAGAGTAGAAGCGGACCGCGGACCCCTAGAAGCAAGGCGAAGAGAAGCGCCCATTTTCGGAGCGCTCCGGTTTCCGCGGTCCGCTTCTATCGCCATCTTGAAACATTTCACCCATAGGATTGCATTGCGGAAAAGAAAGGGGGATAACTGTGTTGTTTTTGATGCTATCTTTCTGAAAATTCTTGTGCTTAGAGAGTCATGGATGGGGGTCATTTTGAGCTTACTCTGAGCTCTCTGCGTGGTGCGGTTCGTGTGCTATATTTTTTTAAAAATCGGGTCAACAAACAGGGACAGCGCGGGTAAACCGGCGGTTTGGTTGTTTGTTTGTTTTTTGAAGCGATGACAGGCACATTTAACTCCCAGTCCTGATGAGAATTGATCACCTCATGAAGCATCCTCCAATCCCAGCGTTGGAGGGGGGGACTAAGGCAGAGGCACCCTCAGAGCTTTCTGCTTTGTGTCTCTTTGTGGGTTGGCGTTCGTGGAGAGAGGAGTTAGTTATAGGTGCTGCTGCTGTGTTTGGACTTTGGAGATAGATTAGGATTTAGCTTGGCGCATGTGTGTGTGTTTGTTTGCTTCTTTCTGACTTTTAGCTTAGTTTGCTCTGTGTTTTTCCCTTACTTTGATTTAATATAAACTTTATTTTTAAACTTTGGAGTGTGTGTTTGTTTGTTTGTTTGGTTGGTTGGTTGTCCCCCCCTCCCCTCTCTTAAAGCCTGACTGTGTTTCATCTTCCTTCTATATACCAAAAAATACAAAAAAATACAAAAAAAAAAATTCTCTATTTCTTCTCTCTGTTACTTGGACTCTGTGTGTGACTGTGTGATTGTGTGAGCGTGCTGTGTGTGCAGTGCACTGTTTGTGAAGTGCAACAGCCACAGATTGAGCATTTCAAATCCTGTTTGGGCAAAGCATACACACACTTCTTGTCCCATTTCCCTACATATAGTATATTCTTATACATATTTTATTCTTATACATATTATTCTTATACATATTATTAGTAGTATTAATATTTTATTCTTATACATATTAGTAGTAGTATATTAGTATATTCTTATAGATATTATTATTAGTAATATCATCATGAGAAGAGGGAGCAGGCGCATGTCTGTGGCAGGGCGTGCTGAAAGCAGTGGTCAAGGCAAGGGTCAGGCTGGCACCAGTAAGCAGGCTGCCTCTCCTGCTGTGAAAATCAAACGGGCAACTCCTTGGCTGGCTGCTCCGCAACAGAAGCAGGAGAAGGAGCAGGCAGAGGCACTCTCTTCTGCAACTTGTGCCCGGCGTTCTCTTTTTGAGGGTGGGAGCAGCAGTGCCATTAGAGGAGGAGGAGGAGGAGTATCCCCAACTCCTTCATTATCCTTTGAGCCCACGAGCCCGCTGATGGACCTGTCTCCAGACCTCCTAGACGAGGTTCTTCTCAGCACAGTGGAGGGGCAGGAGGAGGAGGAGGTGGGGGCTGAGGAGGAGCAGCAGCAGGCCAAGGCTCTCTCCCCAGTCTCATCCCACACCTCTTCCGCTGCCACCCCTGTTTCTGTGGCAACACCAGAGAGCTCAGGCGGGCAATTGGTGGTGTCACCACAGAAGCGAAAGACAAGCATAGTGTGGGACCACTTTGAGTTGGGAGCGGATCCCCGCTTTGCTGTCTGTCGCCACTGCAAACTCACCCTAAGCAGGGGTTCATCGACAGGGCATTATGGAACCAGCAGCATGAAGATGCATCTTCAGAGGCAGCACCAGTCGATCTTACTGGGGAAAGAGGCGGGCAAGGCGACTGGTTCCAGGGGAAAGCCGAAGGCTGCTGCTGGCACTGCCACTCTAAGCTCTCCATCTCCCATCCCCACAAGGGTTAGGCAGGCAACCCTGCAGGACATGGGGTGGGGGAAGTATGGACCCACAAGATGGCGTTTTCCAACGCCCACCCAGGGTGCTACTGTGGTGGGGCATCTGCCGGGACTGACTCCTCCCCAATACTAGATCTATGACATGTCACTCTGCCTGCCCCTCTGCTAGCCTGTCCTCCTCGGTGACCAACTCACTGGGATGGTTTGCGTTTGCAATGCGTGACTAACTGCAGTGCTGGCTTAGAAACCAGCCATCCTTGCCTCACTTCCTTGTGCCCCCAGAAATGCCCGCTGCCTGCCTGCCTGCCTGCCTGTCTGCCCGCCTCCCCCAGGGTGCTGCTGTGGTGGGGCATCTGCCAGGACTGACTCCTCGCCTGCTCTGCCTGCCTCTCTGCCCGCCTGTGCCTGGGAGATGGGCTTTGCTGTTCATGCCCAGCACCCTCCGGCACACTTGCTCCCAGTCGTCCTCCTCTGTGCCCCTCAATGCGTAACTGCTGGCTTAGAAAGAAACAACCAGCCATCTTTGCCTCACTTGCTCCTTGCGCCCGCTTACGGGTTGGTTTGCTATGCGTTAGTGCTCAAGCCATCCTTGCTGCACTACAGTGCATGCTGCCTGCCTGCCTGCCTGCCTTCCCTCCCTTCTCCCCTTCCCGCCTCGCAGGGATGGTGTCTTGCTTTGACTCAGGGGAGAAGTCCTTCCTGCGCTCACTTAGACTTTATCAAGTTCAAAAATCCATTTTTCAAGAGTGGAAGAAGATTTAGGGTTATCTCGTGGCATGTTGGGATTTCCTTTGAACTGGCCCCATTGAGCTGTCTGCATTGCAACTTTAAATCCCTGACATACTGGAGTGTCCGATTTTCAAAACTTCCCCTAACATCAGGGGATGATGGGATTGGCTTGAAACTTGGCGTTCATGTGGACACATGGGTAAGCTGTCATGGGACCAAAGGATAGGTTTCTGACGTGCAAATTGACGTAGTTGTAGAATGGGACTTGATTTGGGGTGAGTTAAAAAGTTTAAGCCCCGCCAAAAGTCAGGGGATGATGGGATTGCCTTGAGTCTGGGTGTCCATGTGGACAAATGGATTAGCTATCATGGTGGTGAGTTTGAGGTTTCTAACGTGCAAATTGACGGAGCTATCGAAAGGGGTGTGAATGGGATGCCCGATTTTCATAAATTCCCCAAAAATCAGGGGATGATGGGATTCCCTTGAAACTTGGCGTCCATGTGGACACTTGGATAAGCTATCATGGTGCCAAGTTTGAGATTTCTAACGTGCAAATTGACAGAGCTATGGAAAGGGGTGTGAATGGGGTGCCTGATTTTCATAAATTCCCCAAAAATCAGGGGATGATGGGATTCCCTTGAAACTTGGCGTGCGTGTATATACATCCATGAGGTGTCATGGTGCCAAACTTGAGGTTTCTAACTTTCACAGAAAAAAAGTTGTATACTTTTTTAGCTTTCAATGCAACCCTATGGGGGGCAAAACGAAGCTCCAATCCGGATCCGGAGCTCCGCAGCGGAGCGGAGCGGACATAGGCGGAGCAGGGGCGGGGCGAAGCGGCCCGCTCCGCAAATCGCGGATCTGGAAGAGAAGCGGAGCGGGGGGTCCGTGCACACCCCTAGTATATAGGTTTACTTGTGTTAGACAAATAGCCTTGTTCTTTCTTCCTAAGGGCGGACCCCGTAGAAAGGCACAGACCACCAGGGAGGGTACAATCAACGTTTATTAAAGTTGCAACTTGGTGCGAACTGCAGTAAAAGCAGTTTGGACCCTGTTTACAGAAAGCATAACATTTTTATACGTCTAGCTAGGATCCCCCTCCCCACCCCCAACTCCTCCTCTTTGTTTCATCCCATTCTGGCATAACCTAATGCATTAGGTAAGAGGCGGGCTGGAGTTGGTTTGAGTTAGATGCACCTTACTAATTGGATTGATTAACTGCTATGACATGGTCACTGATAATACAATGCCTGCTCGTTAGCAGCTCTAGATAACCTACTAGGCTACATCCTGTTCAAACTGGTTTTAACTACTTTGAAGATGCAGCTAAGAGAAAAACATGTTATTAAACAGCAGAAGGTTACAAATAGGGCATACCCATAATAGAATCATAGACTCATAGAATAGCAGAGTTGGAAGGGGCCTACAAGGCCATCGAGTCCAACCCCCTGCTCAATGCAGGAATCCACCCTAAAGCATCCCTGACCGATGGTTGTCCAGCTGCCTCTTGAAGGCCTTTAGTGTGGGAGAGCCCACAACCTCCCTAGGTAACTGATTCCATTGTCGTACTGCTCTAACAGTCAGGAAGTTTTTCCTGATGTCCAGCTGGAATCTGGCCGTGAGTGTCCAGCTGGAATCTGGTCAAAAGGGCAGCAGCAACCCTTGTTATCAAAAGCATCCCACATCTCTGGACTATGGCAACCAGACAAAAGCCCCTGCACACCTTCTTCTTGAGTTATGTTACAATCAGATCCTTAATGTCTTTGTGGAAGCCATATCCTGGAGAGCAGTTACAGGGGAAATAACACATTAACAGCTCTGTGTGTTTAAAGCATGCCTTCTTATTTATCAAAGCTCAAACTCCAACCAACCATTTCCAAGGCGGTAAACTATCAGCTCTTTGGCATATCACACAATTGAATTTTGCCTCAGTTGACCCACAGACACTAATCCGGTTACTCATACCTCTGAATAATTGTTGCACACGGGCTGCTCAAAAGTGAGTATTAATCTATTGGCTGCAATTGTTGTTTTACACGAGCCTGCTGTATAACTTGTAACCCAGAAAGCCAAATGCAGCCAATCTCAGCCAAATACAGCAGACCTCTTCTCCCTACGTGGGAGGATTTACTTCTTTTTTTTAATGGACAAGCGTTCGATCATGTGAAACCCCACCTCCAGTCTGAAATGGTACAGCCCAGATTTACTACCTCAGAGAGAACTAGGCCCTTCTGAGCTAATGAATGATGAGTGCTGGATGTTCTCTACAGTGTGCACCTCAAACACAACATAGGGAACTCTGGTGCTTCTCCCTCTTCCTGAACCTGAACCAAAGTTATTTTTAGATGTAATGTTTTTGCAAGGGTTGGCAAGAGAGAGAGAGAGGGAGAGAGAGAGAGAGAGAGAAGTAATGTAACTGGTTCCATTGTCGCACTGCTCTAACAGTCAGGAAGTTTTTCCTGATGTCCAGCTGGAATCTGGCTTCCTTTAACTTGAGTCCATGATTCCGTGTCCTGCACTCTGGGAGGATCGAGAAGAGATCTTGGCCCTCCTCTGTGTGACAACTTTTTAAGTATTTGAAGAGTGCTATCATGTCTCCCTTCAATCTTCTCTTCTCCAGGCTAAACATGCCCAGTTCTTTCAGTCTCTCTTCATTGGGCTTTGTTTCCAGACCCCGATCATCCTGGTTGCCCTCCTCTGAACCCGCTCCAGCTTGTCTGTGTCTTTCTTGAATTGTGGAGCACAGAACTGGATGCAATACTCTAGATGAGGCCTAACCAGGGCCGAATAGAGAGGAACCAGTACCTCACGTGATTTGGAAGCTATACTTCTATTAATGCAGTCCAAAATAGCATTGGCCTTTCTTGCAGCCATATCGCACTGTTGGCTCATATTCAGCTTGCAATCTACAACAATTCCAAGATCCTTCTCGTTTGTAGTATTGCTGAGCCAAGTATCCCCCATCTTGTAACTGTGCCTTTGGTTTCTATTTCCCAAATGTAGAACTTGGCATTTATCCCTATTAAATTTCAGCCTGTTGTTTTCAGCCCAGCACTCCAGCCTATCAAGATCACTCTGAAGTTTGTTTCTGTCTTCCAGGGTATTAGCTATCCCACCCATCGTGAGTAGCAATGTTTTTCTAAAATGGAGTCTCTTTTGCTAACACTTGGGCCTTTCTTCATCTCCTTCCTTAGTGTGCCACCTTCTGTTTGCGGTATAGCCCTGCCACTGTGTCCCACTTTACTCTCCAATTAGATGCCACATTCACTGTTGTTGTTGTCTGCACTGACAGCAATGGACAGGCAATGTTTACAATTTCTTTGAAACAGGTTTGCCAACTAAAAGAACAAACAAACCATTCCTTGATTCTGAGCCTTTAATGGGTAGCTGGATCTGCAGGCATTAGCAGGGAGGAATGCTTAACTCCATGCAGACATTAAAAAGTTTCTCCTGCCAATTTAGACAGATCAAGCTGATATTGAAGGCACACAGCAGTCCTG
Source organism: Elgaria multicarinata webbii (assembly GCF_023053635.1). Classification (NCBI taxonomy): domain Eukaryota; kingdom Metazoa; phylum Chordata; class Lepidosauria; order Squamata; family Anguidae; genus Elgaria; species Elgaria multicarinata. The sequence continues at coordinate 210,309,983 of NC_086171.1, read as the reverse complement.
GCTATTATTTCTTGGATAGTTATTTCAGTTGGTCCAAAATAGGGCAGTGAGACTATTAACAGGGACTGACTGATTTCATTATATGATGCTACTGTAGGGTGACCATATGACTGGATTTGCCCGGGTTTTAGATGACAAATCCGGGAGGGGGAGGGGAAATCCGGATTCCCCCCCCCCCCAAAGAACAGCTCTAATGGGAATTAACAAAAATGCTTATAACTCCGTCAATTTTTAAGATAAAGTCATGAAACTTGGCACGATAGTAGGTCTTAGGAAGGGCTTTAGTCGTACCAAATTTGAAACAGGTCCGTTCATCCATTGATTTTTTAGGATTTTTTTAAAAATTGAGGTTTAAAAAATATTATTTTTAAAATCGTCATTTTTAAAGATAAAGAGATGAAAGCTGGCACCATGATAGCTTTTAGGTAGAGCTTTAGCCATACCAAATTTGAAACAGATCTGTTCATCCATTGATTTTTAGGAATTTTTTAAAATTTGAGGATTTAATTTTTTTTAAAAAATGTTATTTTTAAAGATAAAGAGATGAAACTTGGCACCATGATTGCTCTTAACAAGGACTTTAGCTATGCCAAGTTTGAAAAAGATCTGTAAAACCATTGAGTTTTAGGATTTTTTTTAAAGTTTGAGGTTTTAAAATTATTTTTTTAAAATAATTTTAACATGGCGACCATGTTGTCCTCCTTTTTGGTTTCCAAAATATGGTCACCCTAGCTACTGGTTTGTGATCTCCACTGGCTGCTAGTTCATTTCCGGGCCCAATGCAAAGTGATGGTATTAATCCACAAAGCCCTAAATGGCTTGAAGCCAGTTTACTTGGAGGGCTGTCTACTTAGCAGATGCTAAGGGGGCAGCAGTAGCAGCCTTTTAGCTGTTCCCCTCTGTTTAGCGTGACCATATGAAAAGGAGGACAGGGAATTTCAGTAGGTGTCATTTATATGCATGCAGCACCTGGTGACATTCTCTCTTTTTGTGAACCGCCCAGAGAGCTTCAGCTATTGGGCGGTATAAAAATGTAATAAATAAATAAATAAATAAATAATTTTTTTTTAAAAAAATATCAGAACAGTTAAAGCTGCAGGAGCTATACTAGAGTGACCAGATACAAAAAAGGGTAGGGCTCCTGCAGCTTAAACGCTTGTGATGAAGAGGGAATGTCCCCAGGTGCTGCATGCATAACAATGACACCTACTGAAATTCTCCTTTTCAATACAACTGTTAAAGATACTGGAGCCCTGACCTCCTTTCCATATGGTCACCCTACCTCTGTTGCAGGACAGAGCTGTGTATGCCACACTACCACACTAACAAATAAAATATTTTGAAAACTTTCAGCCCAGCACTCCAGCCTATCAAGATCACTCTGAAGTTTGTTTCTGTCTTCCAGGGTATTAGCTATCCCACCCATCGTGCGTAGCAATGTTTTTCTAAAATGGAGTCTCTTTTGCTAACACTTGGGCCTTTCTTTGTCTATTAAATATTATTTTTAAATTATTATTAAAGGGAAGACACTAATAATAGGTGTGTTTTTCATTCAGGTTTTGCTACACAACTATAATTTAAAAACAAAAAATGAATTCCTATTGGATCCCTTGCCTGGTGGTCCACCAAACAAGTTTCCCCTCCCCTCTCTTTTATATCTCCCCTTGACCAGATACAAAAGAGGACAGGGCTCCTGCAGCTTTAACGGTTGTGATGAAGAAGGAATTTCACCAGGTGCTGCATGCATACAAAGGACACCTGCTGAAATTCCCTTTTCTACGCAACTGTTAAAGATACAGGACGCCCGGTCCTCCTTTCCATAGGGTTACCCTACCCTTGGATATGTCAGGAAATATAATTTTGGCAGTAACAACTGCTCTGGGCAGAGTGCTGTTAAAGCCACAGTCCCCCTTCTCCCATTGATTTATAAACTTCTCTCTCTCTCTCTCTCTCTCTCTCTCTCTCTCTCTCTCTCCCTCTCTCTCTCTCTCTCTCTCTCTCTTGCCAACCCTTGCAAAAACATTACATCTAAAAATAACTTTGGTTCAGGTTCAGGAAGAGGGAGAAGCACCAGAGTTCCCTATGTTGTGTTTGAGGTGCACACTGTAGAGAACATCCAGCACTCATCATTCATTAGCTCAGAAGGGCCTAGTTCTCTCTGAGGTAGTAAATCTGGGCTGTACCATTTCAGACTGGAGGTGGGGTTTCACATGATCGAACGCTTGTCCATTAAAAAAAAGAAGTAAATCCTCCCACGTAGGGAGAAGAGGTCTGCTGTATTTGGCTGAGATTGGCTGCATTTGGCTTTCTGGGTTACAAGTTATACAGCAGGCTCGTGTAAAACAACAATTGCAGCCAATAGATTAATACTCACTTTTGAGCAGCCCGTGTGCAACAATTATTCAGAGGTATGAGTAACCGGATTAGTGTCTGTGGGTCAACTGAGGCAAAATTCAATTGTGTGATATGCCAAAGAGCTGATAGTTTACCGCCTTGGAAATGGTTGGTTGGAGTTTGAGCTTTGATAAATAAGAAGGCATGCTTTAAACACACAGAGCTGTTAATGTGTTATTTCCCCTGTAACTGCTCTCCAGGATATGGCTTCCACAAAGATATTAAGGATCTGATTGTAACATAACTCAAGAAGAAGGTGTGCAGGGGCTTTTGTCTGGTTGCCATAGTCCAGAGATGTGGGATGCTTTTGATAACAATGGTTGCTTTTGACCAGATTCTTTTGACCAGATTCCAGCTGGACATCAGGAAAAACTTCCTGACTGTTAGAGCAGTACGACAATGGAATCAGTTACCTAGGGAGGTTGTGGGCTCTCCCACACTAGAGGCCTTAAAGAAGCAGCTGGACAACCATCTGTCAGGGATGCTTTAGGGTGGATTCCTGCATTGAGCAGGGGGTTGGACTCGATGGCCTTGTAGGCCCCTTCCAACTCTGCTATTCTATGAGTCTATGATTCTATGATTCTATGACCTGGGCATTTACTGAGGCAGTAAAACCCGAGTCTGGACTGTGTCACTTCAGACTGTGGGCTCACGAGATTGTACTCTTTCTATAAAATTCCTTGAAACACAAAAAAACTGAATATGCCAGGGAGGAAGGAGTCCAGGTTAGACTTCCCCTGGAGCCGTCTACACAACACAGCTTTTACTACTGATTTCCCACCCACCCCAAAAACCTGCAGCATCGCAGTTGCGAAGTGACAACCACCATAATACATGGGCAGGATTGAATGCAGAATATCCTGCCCCGAAACGTCACAGCCTTGGGTTACAGCGCCGTAATGCACAACAAATACTAACAAACGATGGGGCTTTCAAAGTAGACAAAACCAAAAAACTTTTGTAATGCTGTGCAGCTCCGTAACAGCGAATGGATGCCTTTATGCACCTACAAAGCTACAGATGGTTGAGTCTTGGCATTAGTAAACACTCAGTTGGGTCCCGCCCCCTATCCTGCACTCTCCGAAGCTTTGCATGTGGCGACGACGGGGTAAAAATGACGCAGTAAAACAACACCGCAAAAAAGCACAACTTCGGGACAGAAACCATGATGTGGCTGAGAATTGGCGGCTGTGTCATGTGAACAAAGGTGTGCAAATCTGCAGCCATGACGGAGTGAATATCCTGAATTTCAGTAGGTGTCTCCCTGCTCACCTGCTGCTATCACCGCTGCTGCCATATTTGAGAATTATGGTGGCCATAGAGGTACTAATCAGAGCCCCTGCGATATCTTAAAATCATGGCCTGGTTTTCAGATGCGGCGATGGCAATAGCGGCAGGAGCGAGGAGGAGGCGATGGCGGCAGGACCAATGTGGCAGTGGCGGCAGCAACGGCGATAGAGGCAGGAGTGATGCGGCAATGGTGGCAGGTGAGCAGAGAGAGCGGCCCAGTGCTGCTCTGAAGTGGCCCGAAGCATCCCGAAGCTTCGGTGCCAATCGCCTTCAGCTTCGGGGCACCTCGGGCTGACCCGGAACCGACTCGGAACTGAGGCAAAGTGGGCCAAATCAGTCCGCCTCACCTCGGTTTTGGGGATTCGGCCCGAGGCGGTGCACAGCCCTAATAAAAAACCCTTTAGCGGTGTAAAGAGGGAAACTTGCAGGCACCTCTAGTCTTGAATCCCTACCTCCTCCTTTAATCCTGTCCACGTGGCCCTAGATCCTCCCATCAGTGGCCATGCCCCCTTCTAAAAGCAACACCTGACATTATAACGATAAAGAAAATTTCCCCTGCCCATGGACAGAGCGGCTTTTCCTTGCTGCCAGCAACTGCAGCCTACCCCTAGCACCCTTAGAATTACAGAACAGGCCTTCCTTCCGGGTTAGACAGGCGTGTTCTCACACAAGCAGGAACCCCAGCACCTATCTTTAAAAAAATAAAATAAGCATTGCCTCTTTGACCACATTCTGAGAACACAGTCCAAACATTTGTTTTGAGATGTCTGAGGCTTAAGTCCTTTTATACATATTATTTGCAATCCCAGCTGCATGGGGAATGAGCTTGCTAGACCATAAACAGGTATCTGCAAATGATCTTCATGTTGAGGTATTTTAAACCCTGCAATGTGATGCAATGCGATGCACATCTATTCCTCACTCATACCTCCAGTTATTCTTTTACCCATATTCTGTATTTCTCAACAGGCAGGAGCCTGACCCAATCTCTCCCATCAGCCTTCCAAATGTTCCCTGTTTATTTTGGCAGCAAGCACGCCGGTCCTAGCCACCATGTTCTCCTGTGACATTGTACACCGGAAAGAGAAGGTGCATCATCACCCAGGTTTGCCCCATCGACCTAGGGTATGCTCAACCAGAATCTGCAATCCCTCATAACGTCCTGATGAGTGTACCTGGATAGGACACACTTCCAAAAGTGTTCTCTGTTGTATTTACACACTCATTTTAATGTTCATACTGTTCATTTTAAGTGCAATATCTTAAATGTAATGTCTGAAGTGGCCCCTGTGTGTGCAGCCCAGAACAACGAGGATTACTAGTCCCTGCTATCTGGTACCAGGAACAGCGTTTCGCAAATCTGATCCTGTCACTGACGTGTCAGCTTCTTCTGCTCACACGCTTGTTCTCCCCTGGTTATGGTGCAAGGCAGCCTGTGCTATTATGGCTGCGAAAAGGTTTTTGTTGGCTCGGAAATGACTGAGGATGCAATTTGTGCATTTGTGCCTGGAATATAAAAGCATTAGCAGAGACATCTGAAACTTATTATCCCACAGTGGGTTTCTGTTATTTTGGTCATCCTCTTGCTAAATGAGTCTTGGATCACATAGCATTTTCCTTCGATGACTCTGGATAGGCACTGTCTGTTCTCTTGCAGCTCCCAAATTTTGAAATCCCCATACCCCTTGCTCAAAGTAAAGCATCTGTGTATATGACTTGGCCTAGTTAAGGCTTTTCTACACTGCCTGTTTAATTATTTATTTATTTATTTATTTATTTATTTATTTAATTACATTTATATACCGCCCCACAGCCGAAGCTCTCTGGGTGGTTTACAACATTTAAAAATAGTAAACATTAAAAGTATACAATTTAAAAAAAAAACACACACATAAAAACAGTATAAAAACAACAGTATCCATTTAAAAACAACAATTGTGGGGTCCATTAAAAACAAACTTAACGTTGTTAAATGCTGTTAAAAAGCTGTTAAAAATGCCTGGGAGAAGAGAAAAGTCTTGACCTGGCGCCGAAAAGATAACAATGTTGGCGCCAGGCGAGCCTCATCGGGGAGATCATTCCACAGTCAGGGGGCCACCACTGAAAAGGCCCTCTCCCTTGTTGCCATCCTCCGAGCTTCCCTTGGAGTAGGCACTCGGAGGAGGACCTTAGATGTTGAGCGCAGTGTACGGGTAGGTTCATGTCGGGAGAGGCGTTCCATCAGGTATTGTGGTCCCAAGCCATGTAGGGCTTTATAGGTTAAAGCCTATGGATCCGGATCCATTAGTCTCCGGGGGTGGACCATCTTAATAGGTCCCCCACCCTTGCAGAGGGGAAAAGCTGCTGTAAGTCTAAACCTCAGCAAGCAGTGATCCGACCATGACAAAGGGACTGATGTAAGGTCCCCCACTTACAGTGTTTAACCCATCACTGTGACACTAAGGCAGCCTTCCTCAACCTGGGGTGCTCTAGATGTGTTGGACTACAACTCCCAGAATGCCCCAGCCAGCTGGCTGGGGCATTCTGGGAGATGCAGTCCAACACATCTGGAGCACCCCAGGTTGAGGAAGGCTGCACTAAGGCCTTAGTTAGACGAGGGGTTATCCCGGGCTGATACCCAGGATAGCCCCTGAGCATCCAGATGACGTACAGGGGATCCCAGGCTCAGGCAGGGATCAACCCTCCCTTGCCCCAGGATAATGGGCACCACTTTTGGCCCAATTTTTCCCGCGGTCTCAGGCTGAGCCCGAGATTGCAAGCATGTAGCCCATTCCGCCACTTTTCCTGGCTAGCCGGGAGAAACCATGCACGGGGCGCAGGGTGGGGGGAGCGGGGAGAACATTTTTTTTTAAAAAAAAATACTAACCCGAGTGCACGAGCATTCTTGCGCATCCAGCCCCTTTAAATTTTTTTTTAAAAAAAGCAGACACGACGGGTCTTTCCTTTAGCCCGTTGCGCCTTGCGTGTAGATGAGGGCGAGATCCCAAGATACTTGCATCGCGGACTCTCCCCTCGTCAGGCACGGATTTTAAGGTAGGTCTAGCTAGGGTGACCATATGAAAAGAAGGACAGGACCCCTGTATCTTTAACGGTTGTATTGAAAAGGGAAATTCAGCAGGTGTCATTTGTATATATGGGGAACCTGGTGAAATTTCCTCTTTATCACACCGGTTAAAGCTGCAGGTGCCCTGCCCTCTTTTAAATCTGGTCACTCTAGTATAGCTTCTGCAGCTTTAACTGTTGTAATGAAGGGTGAATTGCACCAGGTTCCCCATATACACAAATGACACCTGCTGAGATTCCCTTTTCTATGCAACTGTTAAAGATATACAGGAGCCCTGTCCTCTTTTTCATATGCCCACCCTAGTCTAGCTAAGGCCTAAGTCTACACTACTGCTTTATAACAGTATTGAAATGCACTGATAACTGTCAGGGCACATTATACATTCCATCTACCGCTTTCATAGTGTTACTTCTTGCTTTTTATTCCACATGATCCAAAATACCACAACGAATGCCATTGTGTGTCCTAAGAGATATAAATGTGCGAATTCTAGAGATTTTATACAAGAAGAAACGACAAGACTTCGCTACAGCCTCGATATGGGAAGAAAAAGAAAGTAAAGAGTTAAAAATAAAACCAAGACTACGAGCTTCCTCAACAGGATAGAATATAATGTTATTAACAGTGATAGAAAATGGGAGAAGAGGAGAGGGTTTAGGAGGGAAAACTAGCAGTTCTGTTTTTGCCATGTTTAGTTTCAGGCGACGCTGAAGCATCCAGGCTGAGACATCGGTGAGACAAGCCGAGATACGATCCTGAACATCGGAAAACAAATCAGGAGACGAAAGGTATAGTTGGGCCGGATCTACACAGAGTCCTCGGGGCACCCTGAAGGCGCTTGCGTGCGCCTCCGGGGCGCCCCGAAACTCCTTCTTCTTCCGCCGAGCTTTCCAACCCGGGTGGCTCTTTCGCCGGCAGCAGGAGGCCGGCAGGGAGGTGGGCGGCGGTGGCGGCAAGGACTCACCAGCGAAGCCGCCGAGCCCTGGAACTTTTCACCCCGTCCCCGTGAGGGGCGATGCGGGGCCGCCTCCTCCTCCTCCGCCTCTATCTACACTAGGAGTTTCGGGGCGCCCTGGAGGCGCACGCAAGCGTTTTCAGGGCGCCCCGAGGACTCTGTGTAGATCCGCTACTGGGTATCATCAGCGTTCATGATTTCCCCCTGTCTGAAGGAGCTTTATAACTGCCAACATCCCTGGCCAGCATGCCCAATAAAGGGTGCTCTGTGCCTTGCCATCTGTGCTGAACTAAAGGCCTCTACCAATTCAGATTTCAAGCCCCACATGTCAAAGGAGCCAAAGTAGTCCCATTTTCAGACTTTTGCTGGTAACAAATCTACTGGACCAGTTTGAAAATATATAACTAGCCTGCGGTTGTTTTCCTAGCCTGCTGGGGCTGTTGGAGGAAGGACAGAGAGCTGTATTTCTACGCTGGACACAGAGGAGGGAGATTGCCCACTCTTGGAGCCTGTCTGGTTTCCATGTTGTGCCCAGAGAGATTGAGCATGCCACGTTTCCCCTGCCAATCCACTCAGTCACCACCATGCAATTCCTGCTCTTAAATACAAAGATGTCCTGGATTGTATGTCAAATTCTTGCTTTTTAACAGTTGCAGAAGAACTTCAGCCACGGACACTCCTGCGAATGAGGCCGAAACGTCTTTTTAGTCTGCTATGTCGTCAGGGTTTTTTTGGTGTCTGTTTTTAACTGAAAACCACAGGGCCATTTCCTATTAATGTTTATGTGTGTGTGTGTGTGTGTGTGTGTGTGTGTGTGTGTGTGTGTGTGTGTGTGTGGTCTTCTTTGGAACGGGCAAGGCCTTAAACGGTTGCTAAGGCGGCTCTACTAGCAAGCAGCTGGCTTTTTGAGCTACAGAAGTCTGCAAAGGCAGAACAAAGCCATCTTTTTAAAGCCCAAGCAGGGAGAAACCACCGAAAGGCACGCGATCAACAAAGACAAAAAAGCATGCAGAAGCCTATTGCAGCTCGCCGGCCTGAAACAGCTGAGAACATACCAGAATAAGTGCCGCTTACTTTTCCCATGGTTTTGGCATGCCCTGAATTGCAAGAGGGAACAGCTGCAGCGTGACTTACTCTTGGACACATCGTTCCGGCTATATTTATTTATTTATTTATTACATTTATTACATTTATATACCGCTCCATAGCTGAAGCTCTCTGGGCAGTTTACAAAAGTTAAAAACAGTGAACATTAAAAAAGTATACAGAATTTTAAACAATCAAAAAAAATAAAAACAACAGTATAAAACAGTATCCATTTAAACAACAACAGTTCTGGGGTCCATTAAAAAGCAAACAAACTTAGCATATATTGTTAAATGCTGTTAAAATGCCTGGGAGAAGAGAAAAGTCTTGACCTGGCGCCGAAAAGATAACAATGTTGGCGCCAGGCGAGCCTCATCGGGGAGATCATTCCACAATTGGGGGGCTACCACTAAAAAGGCCCTCTCTCTTGTTGCCATCCTCCAATCTTCCCTCAGAGTAGGCACTTGGAGAAGGACCTTAGATGTTGAGCGCAGTGTTCATGTTGGGAGAGGCGTTCCGTCAGGTATTGTGGTCCCAAGCCGTGTAAGGCTTTATAGGTTAAAACCAGCACCTTGAATTGGGCTCGGAAACGTATAGGAAGCCAATGCATGCGGGCCAGAATCGGTGTTATATGTTTGAACCTTCTGGTTCCAGTTATCAATCTGGCTATAGACAGAAATGTGTAGGTTTGATGTCTGATGGAAACCTGGATCTCTTTGTAGCGCTTTCTGGCATTTGTGGCCAGAACGTCTACGGAGAAAAGTTGCGCGGACAGCAGCAGGAAATAAACCGAACCAAGTAAAACCAGAGGCTTGCAGTTGGAACACATTATGCAACCCGAGCAGTTCTGCCAGACCGAAAGCAAAGCTAGGCCAGTTGCCGCTGTGAGGTTTGGAGGCTGTCAATGTCATCACTCCAGAATGGTGGAAGCTACACACTAGAGTCCCCGCCTCGAGTGCCCATGGCTCACAGATGAAGCAGGAAACGGGCAATTGTTTAATAAAAACAGAAGTGTTTCATGTTCCACGTGTAGTCACAGATCCCAATATTGCCTCTACTTAAAAAGGACTTTTGAAACGCTACACCTGCCAAGCCTGTTTACTGGAAACCAAAATAGGGTGGGAGTCCTAGGTCAGTCTGACTGCAGAAAGTCCAAAGTTCAAACTTCAGCATCTCCACATAAGGCTGGGGAAAGTTCCTGTCTGAAATGCTAGAAAGCTGCTGGTGGTCAGCATATACTGTCCTGAGCTAGATGAAACAATTAAGGTGTGTGTGGTGTTCTCCCACTTTAAGCATGAATTATATTCAGTGATTTTCTAACTATGTTGGGGGATCCTTCAGCTATTAAAAAAAGTTCAAGGATCTCTCCTCCACGAGTACAGTGAAACTTGTTCATCTCTATTAATGTGCCCCCCACCCCCCACATTGCGCAGGGGATGACCTAGGTTACAATATTTGGTCCATACGAAGCAATAGCAAGACTCAGAATGCCCGGCCAAGAACTGCCCTGTGTGAACCAAGAGCACCCCTTGAAAATGCCCCTAGAAGACTCTGCAAACAACAGGGCTTCTCACAGGAAACAATTATGGAAAGGGTTCTCTAAAACAGATTGGGAGTGTCTGTAGCTCAGTGGGAAAGAAGCATGTAACCACTTAAAGATCTAGATTGTGGTGGTGAGGGCAGTGAATAACATTCTCTTCTCCACCACCATTGTGTCCGCACAGAACTTTCTAACCATTGGCCAGCCTCAAATGTACCATTCTTGGATAAAACAATGGAGGAGGTGGTGGTGATACGGCGACCCATGGGACAAGAGGAATCATCTGGACCCATTTCCAGTTGGGCTTTTTGTTGGGATATGGATCTGATTCTACTTCAATTGACTTGGTGGCTGACCGATGCCAGGAACTGGAAATGGGAGTGGAACCCATTAGTTCTCTTGGACCTCTCACTAGCTTTTGATACCATTGACCATGGTATTCTTCTGGACCACTGGACACTGCTGTTTTGCTATGGTTCCAGTAGTTTTTCAGGCCGCATCCAGATGGTGAATTACTCCATGGCCTACAGTGTCCGACAGGATTTAATCTTGTCCCTATTATTTAATATGTATATGAAACCATTGGGAGAGGCCGCTTGGAGTAAGGTGCCACCAATATGCTGAATACACACAGCTCTTGAACTCTGCCTGAGTTTGATATTGAGCTGGAATAGAGTGAACAAGTAAATCCTGACAAGACAGAGGTACTGTTGGTGAGTAGAAAGCCTGACTCAGGGATTGAGGTTCAACCTGTTGTGGAAGGGGTTATGTTCCACCTGAAGGATCAGGCCCACAGCTCGTGAGTGCTCCTTCATCCTGTGCGGTTTCTGGATCTTCAGGTAACAGTGGTGGCAAGGAGCACATTTGCACAGTGATGCTCAGGGTGCCTGGTGCAACCTTTCCTGAGTTGGTTTGACTTGGCAGGCTATCCATACTTTAGTTACATCACGCTTACAACTACTGCAATGTAATCTACATGGGGCTGCCCTGAAGAGTGTCCGGAAGCTTCCACTGATGTAAAATGCAACGGTACCAGGACCGTATTACACCTAGCTTGAAAGGTAACTGGTTGGCCATCGCTTTCTGGGGTCAAGTCAATGTGTTTGCTTCAAATTTTAAAAGGCCTAAATCGCTTACCACCTAGCTATCTAAGGGATTGCCTGTCTTATGTATCTTGTCTACTTACTAAGATCTGGAGATGAAACCCTCTTGGAGGCCATTTGTCAAATTTGTGTCCAAGAGCTTTCTCCTATGTCGCTCCCAAACTGTGAGATGGACTTCAAGAACTATGATGACAGCCTACTCCTGGCTTTTAGAAATTATTATTATTATTATTATTATTATTATTATTATTATTTATATAGCACCATCAATGTACATGGTGCTGTACAGAGTAAAACAGTAAATAGCAAGGCCCTGCCGCATAGGCTTACAATCTAATAAAATCATAGTAAAACAATAAGGAGGGGAAGAGAATGCCAACAGGCACAGGGTAGGGTAAGCAGGCACAGGGTAGGGTAAAACTAACAGTATAAAGTATAAAGAAATGGTGTGGAGATCCGTCTTTTTAATATAGCTTTTAAAATTAGGTTGCTTTAATAATTTTAATATTCTTGTTTTGGACTGTTCACCTTGATGACATTTCAGCAAATAAGTCAGTATCTTAATAATGTTGGTAAAAATAACAATGTATTTTTACCTACAGAAGGCCCCATGTTCAATCCAAGTGTGTTTGTTTGTTGAAAAGGACCCTGTTGAGTTGCTGTCCCTTGGAATAAATAATATTGTGGTATAATCCATCAAACAGGTATTAAGGCAGCCTCCCATGCAAAGCTGAACATTTTGCGAGGCACTAAGAGATCAGGTCCAGACAACAAACACAGGATTGATTCCCCCCAGTTTGCTCAAGTTCAGAAGAATTCAAGCCACACAGAGTTTAAACGGCTGCTCAGGATTTTATTAAGTTTTCATTAGACGAGTACAAAAAGAACAAAACAAAGCGTTATCAAGGCTGTGTGGGAAAAAAAGACGTAGCTGCATTGATTTTAAAAAAAAGTAGAAAAGGATGGTGTAGAAGATTATTTTTTTTAGTTGCTGTTTTCGTTTTTATAAAAACCTACGTCTAATGTAGTACTCGAGGCAGCCTGGCCTACTCTACAGGGAGGGGGAGTGGAAAATGGGCTCTGACTCCTAGCGTTTGGATCAGAAGCACCAGCCAGGGAGCATCAGCTTGCTCATGCAGTGGGACCGGTGTTGGGTTTGCTTGGCTCGCTGGCGTGGCGCTTCCTCATTACTTCCTGAGCCAGGCCACATGTGATCACGCCGTTCGCCACCTGGAAAGTTCCTGAGCTGCAAGATTGGAAAAGCAGAGAAGAAAGAAGAGCCACGAGTTAGGTGAGGTTACTGTGAATTGGAAGGAGCCCCATTCACTATCCTGTCAATATATGTTATTGCGACATGGAAGTAGCCCCAATCAATATCCTATCAGTATATATTATTGTGAATTGGAAGTAGCCCCATTCAATATCCTATCAATATATGTTGTGAATTGGAAGTAGCCCCATTCAATATCCTATCAGTATGTTATTGTGACATGGAAGTAGCCCCAATCAATATCCTATCAATATATGTTATTGCAACATGGAAGTAGCCCCAATCAATATCCTATCAGTATATGTTATTGCGACATGGAAGTAGCCCCAATCAATATCCTATCAATATAGAATCATAGAATAGCAGAGTTGGAAGGGGCCTACAAGGCCATTGAGTCCAACCCCCTGTTCAATACAGGAATCCACCCTAAAGCATCCCTGACAGATGGTTGTCCAGCTGCCTCTTGAAGGCCTCTAGTGTGGGAGAGCCCACAACCTCACCAGGCAACTGATTCCATTGTCGTACTGCTCTAATAGACCGGAAGTTTTTCCTGATATCCAGCTGGAATCTGGCTTCCTTTAACTTGAGCACATTATTCCGTGTCCTGCACTCTGGGAGGATCGAGAAGAGATCCTGGCCATATCAGTAGCCTATAAGTAGCCCATATCAATAACCTATCAATATATGTTATTGCGACATAGGAAGTATCCTGTCGATACTCACTCTCGAGAAGGGGAGCATGTAGAGCTGGGGCATTGAACTACAGGCTTGTGAGCCACATATGGTCTTCTGGGATTCTATAGAAAGCCACACCCACTTCCCCCTTTCCAAGTTTTTGCAGTTTCCCCTGCCCCATTCTAAAAAAAGGTTGAAATGCCTCATCTAAGGCTTTGTTACTGACAGTAAGAGCTTTAAGCTAAAACATTTGTACGTTTGACCCCATTGCTTCTGCCTTTAGACCCACCACCACTGGAATGCAGCCCCTGAGAGCTATTCCAACCTTGCATTCGCCCCTCAGCCAGAAAGAGGTTCAACACCGTTCACGTAGAGCAGGGTGTGCGACATTGTCAGCCCCAAAGGCCATGCTGGCTCATATCCACCAGAAATCCCACTAAACTGAATGGAATTTGGGATCCATCCATTAAGCGTGCACAGGATTGCAACTCGTGCCTACTTCTCCAGAAATGCCGGAGCTGGCAAGATGAGGTATGGGTTCGTGCATAGGCTCCCTCACCCCTATTAATACCCCTAAACGGGCACCTAGTGTGTACACAGAGAAGTCAGTGCTCCTTGAGCCTTCTCTCCCTACAGAGGAGGCATAGAAAACTGATACGAGCTCTTTACATTGCACACCCTCCACCCCTCACCTAGAAAAAAAATACAACCCTCTCCAACCCCTACTTCCAATTCTGGCTCTGGAACACAAGAATTCATTATCTCCCCAAGGGTAACCCAACTTCATGTCTATATATTTAGGCAATATGTTGTCAGCAAGAACCAAAATCCACTCATACGTGCACATACAACCAGGATGAACATTCCATTTTCAACCCCAGCATAAGGCCACTTACTTCTCTGGGGATTCCGATACGGTTGTCATGACTGGATGAGTTGGCTTTCCAAAGAAAAAGCTGGCCCACCAGTGTCCAGGGTCAGATTTCGGGAGACCTACACAAACAGCGACACCGTCAGAATGCAGAACCATTAAATATGAGGAGCTGTTACCAATTCCAATTCGTGGGGCCAATTTATGTCCCCTACATCAAGGGTGGGCAGAAAGGAGATCTCCAGATGTTTTGGACTTCAAGCTGTTCTGGCTTCTGGGAGTTTGAGGATCTGCCTTCTGGGATCTTCAAAAATCTGGAGATCTACCTCCTGCCTACTGCTGCCCTGTGTAGTGCAATTGCATCTGCTCCAAACCACCCTGCCATATTAGTGAAATAGTGGAGTTTTCAAATATAAGGATGCTTCCTATGATAACTCAGTTGGTTCAGGTGGGGGAAAGAGATGAACTGTAGAATGGGAAGGGCCCACGTGATAGGCTGTGGAATCTTCCAAGACCAGGTTCATAAGCTGGGGTAGATACCCTTTCAGCTGCCAGTGCATCGCAGATTAAAATCAGTTTTCAAAATGTGTTCCAGGGAACCGTATAGTCCCCTCAGAGACTCATCAGGGATTCCTTAAAAGAGAAGATCCATCATGGCTGACACACTTCTCAGCAACGCAGCAGCCTCTTCAGACATCTGCTGAAATGGGCTTTACTGTAACTGTGCTCCATTCCAGACTTCCCTGTATTGATGGAGAACGTCTGCAAGGGCAGTGTAAACACATGGGGCTCTGTAACCATGTTAATCCTTTGCAGACCTTCCTCGTCAATACGGAGAAGTTGAGAGTGGAGGAGCAGGGCCAAAGTACACTTCCCTGAATCTATATAAATATAATGCTAAGGTACATGGCAATGCGTGGTACTGAACTTTGTACGCTGGAGGTTCTTAGCTAGGACACGCTGGAGGCTCCTAACTATGAGAAGAACTTTGTGTGCTGGAGGTTCTGAGCTATGAGAAGAACTTTGTATTGCTAAGAAACAAGATATATTAACACAACTGGGACCGAGCGGCTGGTAGGGAGCAGGGATAGCCCAGAAAGGAGGCTGGGTGGCACACATGGAGGCCTCAGTTAAGTCCCGCAAGCAGGCGGGGGGGGGGGAGAAGTTGGGAGGGGTAGGAGTCCAATGGACTCCTGTTTGGCCTTGCGCCCAGCTTTTCCAGGCACCAACAGAAAAGTCGGAAAAGTATGATACTGAGCAATAAAGTCCTAGCGCAGATGGTCTGTGTGAGTCAAGCTAGTTTTTATAGTCGCAGTAAAGCCCTCTTCAGCAAACACCCAAAGCAGACTAGCCTCCCCACCATTACTGGTCTTCCACTGTAGTGGGCAACAGCCACAGGGATGCATTAGGGGTGTTCCAGGTCATGCCCAATTACAAGCACAGCCAACAGCAAGCCCAACTGTGCTAGAAAGTGCTCCACATGTACTGTCAGCTGCCAAGGGCAACAATCCCCTAACATGGGCTTCTTCAAAGGGACACCTCAGGGCAGGTGTTGAAATACTGACCTGGATGGTGCGGGATGACTTCCCCAGAGTACTCAGCACTTCCACAGGAGCTGTTGCTGGAAGTGGAACCCAGACGCCCTGCAAGGCAAGACACATCATTTAGACCAAATATTGGGCAGTTGCCAGCAGGAGGCCCTCCTGCTGCAGTTTGGGAAGGGGCAGGATTTAAGCTACGCAGATCCTGAATAGTCCACACTCAAAAACAAAGTAGTGAGAAAATCCTGCATTAGAGAAGGTTGAGGATTTAAAAAAACGAAGACAAAACCCAAGCAAGAGAGAGGCAGAGGTCTTGAAACAGTGCCATGAGAACATCTGCAGTTGAGCTAAGATTTAGTCCCAGATCACCTCCTAGTGCAGCTTCCCCCAACTTTGGGCCTTCCACATCTGTTGGACTACACATCTCAGCTGGGGATTGTAGTCTAACACGTTGGGAGGGTCCCAGATTGGGGGAAGGCTGATATGACATTTGTTTCTAGGATCTGCTGGCAAACCTTCCAGCTTCACAGCTAGCCAAAACAGAACACACATTACAAACATGTTTTGAAAAATAAATGAGGATGAGAGAGCAGAGGGATGGAATAAAGGTCCAAGTCTAGTGTAAAGCAAGGAGGAGATTCTCTGGGTTAGTCATAAAGAGCTAAGGATTTGGTTCTAAAACCGCCAGCCTCCGGCTCCGAAACACCCACAGCAAAGTTCTACCGACTTTATCAGGTGTGCTCCAAAGTCCAGTGAAGAACTCTGGACTTTACACAAGCAGGTACACATGGCATCTACACCACTAGAATACTTCTAGCGAGACTTGATTTGCTGCCAGACACCAGCTCAATCCCACGTTGCAGCATTGCTCCGCAAGTAGAGAGAAAGGCATTGGATCAATAATGCACTTTTAATGTGACCTCTGGTATTGCCGAGTGGCCTTGGGCAATTAAGCCTCACCACATTTTTTTGGGGGGGGAGGCAAAGAGAAAACTGAGAAAGCATGGTAATGCCTCATTCATAACAGTCCTACAATGGATGGGAAGTTCTGGGCTCCACAATTCAAGAAGGAAGTAGATAAAGTTGGAGCGTGTTCAGAGGAGGGCAACCAGGATGATCAGAGGTCTGGAAACAAAGCCCTATGAAGAGAGACTGAAAGAACTGGGCATGTTTAGTCTGGAGAAGAGAAGATTGAGGGGAGACATGATAGCACTCTTTAAATACTTAAAAGGTTGTCACACAGAGGAGGGCCAGGATCTCTTCTCGATCCTCCCAGAGTGCTGGACACAGAATAACGGGCTCAAGTTACAGGAAGCCAGATTCTGGTTGAACATCAGGAAAAACTTCCTGACCGTTAGAGCAGTACAACAATGGAACCAATGACCTAGGGAGGTTGTGGGCTCTCCCACACTAGAGGCCTTGAAGAGGCAGCTGGACAACCATCTGTCAGGTATGCTTTAGAGTGGATTCCTGCATTGAGCAGGGGGTTGGACTCGATGGCCTTGTAGGTCCCTTCCAACTCTACTATTCTATGATTCTATGAAGAAGAAAGAAATAAGGTGTTCATTTTTCATAAGAAGACACCATAATGTGCTCTCAATTGTTCCAATTGCTGTAGGGTCTGCAATATAGGATAAGGAGCTGTGCAGCCTTTAACAATCCTAGAAAACACGATCTCGATTGTTATCACAAATGTTGGGGTTCCCCCGCCCCACCCCTTTGTAAGCATGCCAAAAGAGCTCTGTTTAAGGAGACACAAACATTTATTCATTACATTTCTATCTCACCCAATAGCCAAAGCTCTCTAGACACTTGATGGGCCTTTGATAAAAATTTGGATCTGGGGACAGACACGTCTCCAAGATCTAGCGCTACTTGTCACAAGATGACCATCCAAAGCCAGGAAGGATGGGCTGACATCTCTATTTTTCCTAGCACAGACTATTTTTCCTAGCAAGAAGCCCCCCAGTCCACTGTAAAACTCTGTGGCCCAGGAGGAGTCCAGTGAGACTCCGAAACCATCACTTGACAGATAAAAGTAACTGGACGTTCCATGCACTGCCTGCCAATAAAAGCACCTTTAGAATTTTCGTGGAGCGTTTGGCTTGTTCAACTGAGCAGGTGACTGCTTTCAAGACTTCTTTGGCAAGTAATTACAGTTCTCACAGGAATGGGGAGAGAAAACTTGCCTCTGCCACCACCTGGTCTCCCGGAGCGTTAGCTATGAAGCCTTGCTGCTACCAATTTAGATCAACACATCAGGCGTGGATCCCAGAGGAAGACAAATAAGGACATTCTGCAAGCAGGCCATGGCCTCGTGCCTTATAAAAACTGCCTTTGTTTAGTGAAGTAGTTGGATCCATCCTTTTAGGGCGGCGATTCCTACGCTCTTGAAGGGAGAATTCACAGGCCCCGTTCAGGCAACACCGTTAACCTTGCTGGTTAAGGGTTTTTGGTTAACCGTGTCATCTGACATGCGTTTTCTTTAACCAGGTGCCTCCGCTAACCACGTTATGGCCGGCTTCATTAACCCTGTTCTGCAGCAGGGTTAGCGGCACTAACTTTGGCTTACATTGTCTTATGCGATGCAGTTGTGGTTAAGGGGCTGAAATCATAGAGCTAGCTGTATAGAGCGGCCTAAGTCGTGCAACTGCCAGCTCTCTTAGCGCGAGGGCTGATAGGATATGGGGCAGAGCATTTGGAGGACTTAGGTGCTCATCTAACTGCTTTGTGGTTAGTGTGTGGTTAAGGAAACCAGGAACCAGGCAGGTTTACCGGTGTCCTGTGCAAGCGTACAGCTTCTTAGTGCTAACCACAGAGAAGCATGGTTAAGCTAACCACATGCCAAAGAACATTGAGATCCTGTTTGTACTGCAAGGTAGATCTGCCTCTGGGTGAACATAGAAGGGGTCCCATCAGCCCCACCCACCCTCCTACTGCTGCCATGACTTCATGCCCTCCATCAGCTCAGGAAGCATTGCAGAGAAGCACAAGCGACAGGGCTATTTGTGTTTGGGAAGGTAGTAGTAGACTAAATGAAGCCTCCCAGCAGCGAATCATAGAATCGCAGAGTTGGAAGGGGCCTACAAGGCCATCAAGTCCAACCCCCTGCTCAATGCAGGAATCCACCCTAAAGCATCCCTGACAGATGGTTGTCCAGATGCCTCTTGAATGCCTCTAGTGCGGGAGAGCCCACAACCTCTTGAAGAGGACAAATTGGCAGCCCTTTTTAGGAGGGCTGGAAGCCCCTTTTAGCAGATGCTACAATTGGATTATGGTTTCATGGTCTGTATTTGTGAACCGCCCAGAGAGCTTCGGCTATCGGACAGTATAGAATCGCAATAAATAAATAAATAAATAAAGTATTTGGAGGGCCAGGGAGTCATGGTACATCTTTCCAAGGGAAAGGCCGTTATCATCAGCATTTCCAAAATGTTTCCCCATTTCGATGTTCAACCAAAAAGCACGGTGGAGGCTTTGCACATATGAGGCTGCCTTATGTAGAGTCAAAACGATGTTCTACCTAGCCCACTGCTGTGACTGACAGTGGTTCTGCAAGGCCTGAAGCAAAAGACCTTCGCAGCTCTGGGAGATGCCAGAAGTTGAAGCGGAGACTGTGTCCATGCAAATGACGCCCCTTCCCCGTTCTTACTTCTGTAGTAGTCATGGGTTGCCACCAGGGAGCCGCTAGACGGGATTGCTGCCATGTTTCTTGATCTTTGTTCTTGTGCACGATGTAAACCCTGGGAGACAAAACAGAAATCCATCACTGGAATGTTAAAAGAAACAACCACAACATGCTTCCATATTGAAGAGTAGGCTTTACTATCATGCATTTCAGAAGAGACAAAAGGATAAAACGCACACGCACACACCATGCAGGGCTATTTGTGTGAACTCCCCCCAAGTTTTAAAAAAATCACACTCCAATTACCCTGTTTTGCTAATTGGTTGCAAGCATGTGGGATAAAAGTAGCCTTCAATTAGAAATGCAGCTTGGAGAAAGGTGTGGGTAAACTCCAACTCAAGTCCTACTTAAAGTCATGACTAACTTAAGTGCCATTTATTTCAAGGGGCCTACTCTAAGTAAGACTTTAGTTGGAATTTTACCCTGTGGCAATATTTGCTGCAAGATGGTGAAATGTGCTTCCCCACATGGCTACAAAGGATCCCATGGAAAGTGTATAGACAGTGGTGCCTGTATCTACATCTGCTGTGTGTGAAGGATTAACTGCAATCCCTGCTCCAAGCGCTGAAGGTTTCAACCCTACCTAGTTTGTAGCAAATCCCTTTGAACACAGCTTTATTGAAAGCCTCAAATGTTTCATGCTGCAGCAGCACATTCCAGAAGAATACCCATCCATTCTTTGAAACAGTGAGTGGGCAGAAATTGAAGTGAATCTGTACAGTATTTCACTTGGAACGGCGGAGTTTCCTCCAACGCAACTCTGGCTCGGAGGAGTCCACGGCTCAGAGAAATAAGCCATTTGCAGTCCAACCGCTGTGAGGGAAGGCAAGGTTGTCAGTTGGCTTGGTTCAGATACCGTGATCTGTGCTCACCACCCACCCTTCCCTTCGCCGCCACATCTTCTGCGTGTGCCGAACAACTCTGGAGAGATGGCGGGGGTAAGAAAAAGTCTTACGTTGCGCATGATGCAAGAGGGCAAACTGCAGAGAGCATGGGGGGAAAGGATCAGTGCGCTGCTAGGTATCCTCAAAGAGCCAGAGGCACTGGTCCCAGGTGAGTGGATTTCTGGAGGCTTGCCATAGGTACTGGTTCCTCTCTATTCGGCCCTGCTTAGGCCTCATCTAGAGTATTGCGTCCAGTTCTGGGCTCCACAATACAAGAAGGACGCAGACAAGCAGGAGCGTGTTCAGAGGAGGGCAACCAGGATGATCAGGGGTCTGGAAACAAAGCCCTATGAAGAGAGACTGAAAGAACTGGGCATGTTTAGCCTGGAGAAGAGAAGATTGAGGGGAGACAGGATAGCACTCTTTAAATACTTGAAAGGTTGTCACACAGAGGAGGGCCAGGATCTTTTCTCGATTCTCCCAGAGTGCAGGACACGGAATAACGGGCTCAAGTTACAGGAAGCCAGATTCTGGCTGGACATCAGGAAAAACTTCCTGACTGTTAGAGCAGTACGACAATGGAACCAGTTACCTAGGGAGGTGGTGGACTCCCCCACACTAGAGGCCTTCAAGAGGCAGCTGGACAACCATCTGTCAGGTATACTTTACGGTGGATTCCTGCATTGAGCAAAGGGTTGGACTCGATGGCCTTATAGGCCCCTTCCAACTCTACTATTCTATGATAGGGACTAGAAGCAGCAGGGACTGTGTGCTGTTGGCTGGAATAAAATGGCCAGATAAGGGACTGTGGGCCAAGGGAAAGTGCAGTCCTAGGTTGATTCTGTCTCTTGTGTCTTGCACTATCATTGCAGCATCAGCACCTGGCAAGTCTATGGGGGCATCAAGAGCAAAGAAGCAGTTGGTGGTAGGGGATGGATGTCATATAACCGGCTGGTATTTCGGCTACAAGCTCCCTCTAGCTGTAAACTGACACTTGCCCATATTGAGTTAACGTGTCCTTCAAGACAGAGAGGTACTACCAGTTCCTGGCAGCTTTTAAAATGGTAGGTTAGAATTACTTGACAGGTATGGTCCAAATGTGACAAAGTGCAACTTTCCAGGGTTGGGGGGGGGGGAAGAGGGGAGAAACAGGATCAAGGGGAGAAGTAGTTAGCCAAATGGAGCAAGGTTCTCTTTGGGCATTCTTGGCTGGGTTGCAACAAAATTCTACCTCTAAGATACTAGAGTGAAGTTTTGTATGCACAATAGACAATTCTACATTTCAAGTTTGAATCTCAAGCCCTGCACAGGGTGACCACATGGAAAGGAGGACAGGGCTCCTGTATATTTCACCGTTATATAGAAATGGATATTTCAGCATGCAGCACCTGGTGAAATTCCCTCTTCATCACAACAGTTAAAGCTGCAGGAGCCCTGCCCGCTTTTGTAGAGTGACCACATACAAAAGAGGGCAGGGCTCCTGCAGCTTTGACTGTTGTGATGAAGAAGGAATTTCACCAGGCGCTACATGCATACAAATGGCACCTGGTGAAATTCCCTTTTCTATGCAACTGCTAAGGATAAAGGAGCCCTGTCCTCCTTTCCGTATGGTCACCCTAGCCCTGCACCTATGTTAAAGAGGTAGCGGCAACAGGAAACTTACAGCACATGCTGTAATAATTCCCCGTGAAACGTCTTGAATGGTGTTTTTTTTTTAAAAAAAAATCTGTTCATATGGGATAAAAGCAGTCCTTATTTATTCCTCTGGAAGCCTATAATACATGATCTGAGAGAAGGCACTAATGCTATTGCATGCATGCATGGTCACTCCTAATAGCAAGTGCTGACAGATTGTAGCCAAAATGAGGCCACTAAGAAAAAGAGGGAGGCAGCCGGACGCCAAGAGGAACCCTGAAGCTTGGAGAAGTATAAAGAAATCTTTAGGGGGGGAAACCATTGAGGCAATCCCCACCTTGAATAAAAAACACCCCCAATGAGGACCAAATCTATTATGTGGACACAGCGTATTGCCATCAGTCGGAGAAGAAAAATGGGAAAGGATGAGGTGGAGAAAGATAGAACGGCTTACAGAAGGAGGATGTGGCTGGCTGATACCCAGAACCAGAGTATTCCTATTTAAATACATGCATAGACATTCCAAGAAATTAATAGACAACTCCAAGTCATCTCAAAGAGACTGGTGCAGTGAGCATGTTGTGATGCAATATGCCGGCATTCCCGAGAAGACGGGTTTATCCTTTGGGCAGTGCATGCCAGCACACTGATCGCCTCTGCTTGGCTCCTCCCACCAGTGGGAGGGGCTAGACCAACAAGGAAGCAAAAGCTTTCTGTTACCTTCAACCCAGTTTGTCAGTCCCCAAACAAAAGCAGAAACAGGAAGCCGACTTTAAATCCAGGATTTAGACTCTGGTGTGTTATGGGAGTTAACAAACCAGGAATCTGGGTTCAGATGTATTGGGAAGGTTAATGTTTGGTTCATTTATCCGCTTCTGCTGGCAGGAGGAGCCAAGAATTCTCAGCAATTTACATCCAAACACATTATTTGGAGGAAAGGGGCTCAAGTTGGTATACACAAGAACTGGAGCAAGTAGGGACTACAACTCCCAGCATGGCTGGCTAGGGGATACTGGGCTTTGTAGTCCAACACATTTGGAGGGCACTACATTGGGGAAGGCTGCTTTTAGGAGATAGCTCTGTCACAGCTTTCTACCTAGAAAGTTTTCACAATCCAAGGCATATCTCTGTATATTCAGGATTTGCACACTGCTGTCACATCAACCCACAATATGCTATTTCTTGAAAATGTGTCCTCACTCTCTTAAAAATACGAGGGCTGCTGTTTGAGTGTGAGAAACACCACGGCTTTTGGTGCAGAATGCAGATGTTCCTTGTGGGGTTGTAATTCATAACATTAAGGCCTTAGCTAGACCTAAGGATTATCCCAGGCAAATGGAGGGGTCGTCCCTGCCTGCTCCTGGGATCCCGTGTGTATCATTTGGATGCACAGGGACGATCCCGGGATATACAGGTAGGCCTGGTCTAGCCATGGCCTAAGATTCCGTTTGTGCGAACAGGCAGAACTCATCCACCAAATATTAATTCAAAAGCTATATATTGTGGGTTACTTCTGCACAACATTATCCCAAGTACAGTGCTCTCATTTCCCCATAATACTGAACAACATTCATTTACTTGGACCAGATGTTATTTTGTCACTGGAGAATGTGGAAGGGAGACATTTTCCTCCCTCTCCCATAATACTAGAACCCGGGGACATCCCATGAAGCTGATTGGTGGGAGATCCAGGACAAATAAAAGGAAGGACTTCTTCACACAGCACATAGTTAAGATGTAGTGATGGCCACCAATTTGGATGGCTTTAAAAGGGGGTTGGATAAATTCCTGGAGGAGGAGGCTATCGATGGCTCTGTGTTACCTCCAGTACCAGAGGCAGTAAGTCTGTGTGTACCAGTTGTTGGGGAACAGGGGTGGGAGGGTGCTGTTGCACTAATGTCCTGTTTGTGGGTTTCCATGGGCAGCTGGTTGGCCACTCTGTGAAGAGAGTGCTGGACTGATCCTAGGTCTGATCCAACATGGCTCTTTTTATGTTCTTACCCTGTTATGATTTCTTTGCTCCTTCCAACTGTGCTACTTTATTTTACATTTTTGTAGGCCACCTTATAAGCAGTTATGCTAAAAAGTTGGGTATAAAATAGGGGAGAAAGATAAAAGGATGCAGCATTTTTTTGGGGGGGGGTCTACTCTTTGTGACCTTGGCCATTAAGCAAAAATCCTTCTGAATCTGTGTAGTTTGGGTCTTGTTTTTAAACCTAACAACTGGCTTTATTTTATGCAAATGCCTCTTTGACGTCCTTTGCAATCGAAAGGCACCTTCTATTTTATTGTAAACATTCCGCTGGCCAAGAGATACAGATGCAAGATGCTGACACTGAACATTATGCATTTTATTTTACAGAACCCAGGGCACATGGCACTAAAGAGTTAAGAGACTGCCTACAGGAAACCAGAAATCTAGTTTATACCAGTTTGGACGCACACATACACCACACTCCAGTGACCTACTATTGGCACAAGTGACTCATATTCCTGAAATTTCCTTTCATATGGAAAAGATTTAGGACTATAAAATTAATTCTGAAGAACCGGACTATTCCATAAACACATGCTACACCCTAGAAACAAAAACAAACCCCAAACAAACTATTACGAGAGATGGAAACAGCTCCCATCTCAATTTTAAAAATGTGGTTAGCTTTTAGCAAGGGTGGGGGAGACTTGGAAGAGTTTGACTTGATTAAGCACATTCAATTGCCCCGGAGGGGTGGACTGAAAAATCTTCAGATCCTTTGTCTTTCCTTCGACAGATTTCTCACGTATATCTATGCTGTGCTTTTTTGTTTTTCTTTTCTTGGGGGTGGGGAAAGAGTCGCTCGAAACTGCACAGCCAAGCTGCAAAAAACCGGACTGAACTGGCTCGCTGCTGCAACCTACACATAAGGGAGCCTCGTCCCTCCTTCCTCAGCCCCAGCCTTTGCATTACGCGCCAGCGAGATGCGTGCCTTTCGAGCGTGTGGAATTCAGGGCTGGGGCGAGAAGTGGAAGAAAAATATTAGAAGCGATTATGCCAAACTCAAGGAGTGGGTTGATTCTGGGCATGGGGGTGGGTGAGAGGTGCCCCCCGACCTTTTATGTTCCGAGGCAACATGGCCACGGAGCAACCACACTTAAGAACTCGACAGCTGTCAGCCCAGGGAAGGAAGCGGCGAGCCGAACGGTGAAACACACACACACACACAACATTTCAGCCGACGTTAACACAGATTAAATATTAAATTTTGATTAGCGCGCGAGAAAACGCATACAGGCAAAGCCGCCTGTCCTGCTGGGCGGCCGCGTGGAGAAAACGGGCTTGCAAGGAAATTCAATCAAAGTGCGGCAGTTAATGTTGCCCACCCAGAACTTTGGACTGATTACGATTGACGGGGTCGCGAGAAAAGGCGGCTGCCCGAATGGAACGTTGAGACACCGAATGGAACGTTGAGACATCGAATGGAACGTTGAGACACCGAATGGAACTTTTCGCAAAAGGGTAGAACGTCCGAACATTCCGTCTCCAAAGAGAGCCGAGCCCCCACCCCACCCCACCCCCAGAAGCCGAAAGCAGGCGCTTAACGCCAATGCGTGCTCCGTCTCCCTCGAAGATTGAGACCCGGATACCCCTCTTTATTTTATTTTTAAAATAAAAACTTTAAGGCAAATAATGAAGATCGCACCTCCCCACCCCAAACAGCTAAGCAAGCCCCCCAAACCCTAAGCGCCCACTACAGCCAACAAACAGACCCGCGTTTTGCAAACTCCGCAGCCCCTGAAGTTAGAAGCCTGATCCATGGGCATGCTTACTCGGAAGTAAGTCCCGCCGCCGACTCCAATGCGGGCTCAAGCTGCACCCCCGAACACGCTTACACAGGAGTAAGTCGCGTTGAGCAGCGTGTGAATTACTTCCGAGTAATTACTTCTGAGTAGGATCGCTGCGTGTTCGTTCCTTGTCATTTTTCAGTAGGTTTAAAATTAGCTTAGACAGGAACGTTATCAGTTGAAAGAAAATTAATCTGAAGAATAGAACAGAAAAGGAGATCTTTCCGTTGCAAGCTCGCCCTGGTTTAACAGACACTTAATTTGTGGGGAGGGGGAGAGGGGAAACAGAGATAAACAAACAACACTAGGAACCATTGAAATCCACGCAATGGCATGCAACACGGATGCATTCTAAAAGAAGGGGTTCCATTACCTTTAAGTCTTAGTGCTGCGCCCAGCAGAATCCTAACGGCTTGAGACCACAGGTGACCTGGCTCAGGGGGGGAAACGCTAGGCTACAGAACCCATTTGCAAAGGAGATACTGGGAGTACACTCCACGTCCACAAAAAAAGCACCGAAGCGAAAATGGATTTAAAGGAACAAGCTGCCGCTGCGCTGCTTTATATAGGGCCAGTCAGCCCAGTTACGTCAGCTCAGGTGACGCCTCCATTCCCCCAAAGAGGGTGGGGAGTGAGCTGATAATCAGGGTTGAATACACACAGCCCTGGTGGCTGTTTCTGTCTCTGAAGAACAAACAGAGGAAACTTTGTTTATGTGAAAAAGCAAGGTAGCCCGTCTTGGCCACAAGAAAAAAAAAAAGGCTAAAATAATATTAGTGTATATTGTTTTCGTTAGGCCAACCAAAGCATCACTAAAATGTGCAAGGTTTTGAGAACTGCGGATCTCTTCCTCAAGAAAGATGAAGAGACCAGTTACAAAAAGCAGGAAACTGGGAGATCTAGAGATGCTTTTGTGATCTTTTAGTAATTGTGTTTATGTTGCAGACATATTTATTGCTCAACTTGCAGATGCCCTCAGAACAATCACAAAACTCCCCCAAATAAATACAGCAATGAAAGGATCAAAATATTTAAAAGCCAGAAGCGTAGACATAGCAACAGACTGAAAAATAAATGCTTGTTTGAAGAGGAAGTTCTTAACCTGGTGCCCACATGTATGTAATGGGGACACCACGCCAATCTCCCCGGAACGGGCATTCCGCAGATCGGGCCACCACAGAGAAGGCTCTTTCCCAGTATTATGCTAATATAGATTTTTAATTATTATTTAGGTGCATGTTGGGGCAGCTTTTACACCATATGTGTGAATGAGTGCAACAAAACCCCAATGGTAGCTTCTTAAAAAAAAGAACTGTATTCACAGTTCTACAACTCCTACAATTTCAGAAAAACTAACGCTGTGTAATAAATATTAAAGAGGAGGAATGTGTTTGACTGTGGCCGCAAACACAAGCAAGAGTCCTGTAGCTCCTTAATGATTAACAAATTTGTAATGGCACCAGCATTCATAGACTAGAGTCCACTTCACTGGATGTATGAAGTGTAAATTTCTGTTGGTAGGTAAATCTTTTATTAGGGAATGGTTGAAGTTACAAGCTAAGGTATAAGCGGGGAAGCAGCATGTATTGTTTCCTGAAAATGCAAGTGTATTCAGGACTTATGTCAGTGGTCAGCTGCCAAGGGCCCACTGTTGAAGGGCCGTTCAACTATGTCTAGGCACCACACTTCAAGAAGGATGCAGACAATCTGGAGCATGTTCAGAGGAGGGCAACGAGGATGATCAGGCGTCTGGAAACAAAGCCCTATGAGGAGAGACTGAAAGAACTGGGCATGTTTAGCCTGGAGAAGAGAAGATTGAGGGGAGACATGATAGCAGTCTTCAAATACTTGAAAGGTTGTCACACGGAGGAGGGCCAGGATCTCTTTTCGATCATCCCAGAGTGCAGGACACGGAATAATGGGCTCAAGTTACAGGAAGCCAGATTCTGGCTGGACATCAGGAAAAACTTCCTGTCTGTTAGAACAGTACCAGTGACCTAGGCAGATTGTGGGCTCTCCCACACTAGAGGCCTTCAAGATGCAGCTGGACAGCCATCTTTCAGGTATACTTTAAGGTGGATTCCTGCATTGAGTAAGGAGTTGGACTCAATGGCCTTATAGGCCCCTTCCAACTCTACTATTCTATGATTCAATGTCAGTCCTGCGGGTAGTTGTGTTTCTGGATGGAAGCCAAGTTGGTGCTTGGTTCCGCACCAGCCAACATTTTAGATGACCCTAAATGCAATTCCCAACCCAGCATTAGTAGGGTGACCATATGAAAAGGAGGACAGGGCTCCTGTATCTTTAACAGTTGCATAGAAAAGGAATTTCAGCAGGTGTCATTTGTATATATGGAGAACCTGGTGAAATTCCTTCTTCATCACAACAGTTAAAGGTGCAGGAGCTATACTAGAGTGACCAGATTTAAAAGAGGGCAGGGCACTGCTGTGATGAAGAGGAAATTTCACCAGGTTCCCCATATATACAAATGACACCTGCTGAAATTCCTTTTCTAGGCAACTGTTAAAGATACAGGAGCCCTGTCCTCCTTTTCATATGGTCACCCTAAGCATTAGGAACATAGTAACTGTGGTCCATCTAGCTCAGCATTTTCAACACTTACTGGCAGCGGTTCTTCTGGGTTTTAGGCAGGAGTTTGCCCAGCCCTACCTGGAGAGGCTGGGGAAAGCATAGGCTCTACCACTGATCTACAGCCCTTCCCCTGATGTTGGCATCAGCCGTTGCATTTGGGGTAATCTAAGATGGCAGCTGGTCAGTGGGGAGCTGAGCCAAGCACTAATTCAGCTCCCATTCAGAAATGCAGCTGTCCTCCAAGGAAACATGGTCCAGGTTTGTGAGGTGAGATGAGTCAGTGACAAAGGGAGGGGGGATAGCAGGTGTGTGTGTGTGGCAACAGTGACAGCCGCACCACCAGCATCATGCCTGATAGTCTCCTGGAGTCTGGCACAAGCAGGATTTCTTTCTAATAAGAAAATATACAGATGTTGTTAACAAATAAATATGGGTAACAGTAGCAGCTCATCTGGCATAAAAGTTATTTTCGGGGTGAAAGACTGACAGTTCTACGTCTCCCCATCAGGAGAGAGCGAGAGAGAGAGTCCAAAGACAGAGAGAGAGGAGGCCAGGTCTGGTCCCACCTTATGTGTACTCAGTGAAGCTGGGAAGGTCTTCCTTCGATGGCCAAAACTTCTGATCACAGATGGGTCCTTGATGGTTTCAAATACTTCTCCAAGTCCAGGCCTGAGGCTGTTCCTATAGTAGTCACTGGAGTGGCCAGCCTCTTCATTGGCATGGTGGCAGTAGGCATGCAGGCATGGAACATATAATGGTTTCCGCAGTATAAGGTTACATCCCAAATGAAAAAGAAATGGTACACTGTAGATAGCTGGGGTTTGGATGTTTTAGAAGCAACTCCTTTTCCAGGGTTGCCCAGGTGTAAAGGGGTTGCAGAAATTGAGAAATTGGAAGTATGGCCTGTGGCATCCCGGCTATGGAATGAGCTCCCTAAGGAGGTTCGCCTGGCACCTACACTATATTCTTTCAGACGCCAGTAATTCTTTCTCTCAGCATTTTAACAGTCTATCAATTTAATTTTAACTTTGCTGTTTTAAATTTGTATTTTAAATTTGTATTTCTGCACTGCTGCTGCTTTTATCCTGGTTGTGCTTTTATATTGTATTTTCTATCATGTTTTTATACTGTTTGTTTTATACTTTGAATGTTTTTAATTTTTGTGAACTGCCCAGCGAGCTTCGGCTATTGGGTGGTATAAAAAATGCAATAAATAAATAAATAAATAAATCGAGTTTACATGCATGCAAAATAAAGCAGAGAGCCATTACAACAGAAGTAACTGGTGATAACATAATTAGCTTAGGCCTGCTAATTAAATTAACACCAGTCGTGAGACAAGAAACAATTGTCTCTATTCAAACCCAAATGAATAGAATCAAATGTCCTTCTGAGGCCCAGTCCGTCTTTTGCGCACTGGAATCTCGCTTTGAAATTCCTCTGGCAGAGAATGGCCACTTTCAGGATAGCAACCAAACAACCAGGGATATTGATTTCTGAATTATCATTAATTCCACTAGTCTGCTTCAGTTCAGAAATTTCCTTCAGTTGTTAACAGACAGATTACTAAATGCGACAGGAATGTTCATTTCTATCCAATAACCCTTTTATTTCATTCAAAATATTAGCATTTTAATGGCCACATTCTGGTTTAAACATAGATATTAACAGGACACAAAGCTAGGGTGACCATATAAAAAGGAGGACAGGGCTCCTGTATCTTTAACAGTTGCATAGAAAAGGGAATTTCAGCAGGTGTCATTGGTATATATGGATATATGGGGAACCTGGTGAAATTCCCTCTTCATCACAACAATTAAAGCTGCAGGAGCTATACTACAGTGACCATTTTAAAAGAGGGCAGGGCACCTGCAGCTTTAACTGGTGTGATGAATAGGAAATTTCACCAGGGGGGGGATCTACACTATTGCTTTTAAAGCGTTTTAAAGCACTTTGAAAACGTTTTGAAACCTGTATATGCAGTGTGTCCTGGGCCCCAACAGTTGTCAAAACTGTTATAAAGCGCTTTAAAGTGCTTTAAAGCAGTAGTGTAGATCCCCCCCAGGTTCGCCATTTATACAAATGACATCTGCTGAAATTCTGTTTTCAATACAACTGTTAAAGTTACAGGAGCCTTGTCCTCCTTTTCATATGGTCACCCTACACAAAGCAATTCCAATTTTCATAATGTATGTTAACTTTATTTGCCTTTTCCCTACCTTTCCTTACAGTAAGAGTCAGTGTGATATAGTGGTTAGAATGTTGGAGTCGGGAGATCTGGGTTCTAGTCCCCACTTGTCCATGGAAGCTCAGTGGGTCAGACTTTGGGCCAGCCACAGACTCTCAGCCCAACTTACCTCATAAGGTTGTTGTGAGGATAAAATGGAGAGGAGGAGGAGGACTATGTACGGCCCCTTGGGTTCCTTGGAGGAAAAAAGTCGGGATATAAATGCAATTAAAAAAATGCAGCATATCTAAGTTTAATGTACAGAGTATTAAGTTCTTTTAAAAACAACAAAATAGTTTTGTGATAACTTCAAGGCTAACAAATTTATTCTGGCATAAGCCTTCATGGACTATGGCCCATTTCATTAGATGCATGGACTATTATGGAGAGTTTCTGGTTTATATACAGCGCATATGGTGTTGGTGGTGGAAAGAATTGTAAACAGAGGTCAGAAGACAATTAAATGTAGGAAGTGACTATCACATTATTATCAGTGGTCATCCAGCTGTTGCTGATAACACAAACGTCACCTGCACATCCCAGTTACTGGGATGTTGGTTTTATCAACAACAACAACTGCTCTGTTAATGACCACTGATAATAATACAGCTGTGACTTTTTGCATTTGATTTCCTTCTGGCCTCACTGTTTACAACTGTAACTCCATCTCTCACCGGTAGTCCACAAACGTTTATGCCAGGATAAATGCCTTAGTCTTTAATGAGGCAATCCTATGCGTGTTTAGACAGAAAATAGTTCATGGAAAACTGGGGAATTCTGGGAGTTGTAGGAATTTTTTTGGCCAATGTGCTTTATTTTATTACACCCAATCAACCAGGCGTTGATTGTTTTGTTTATCATTTCAACCTGGCGTGAGGGATGGGCTTGAAGAAAACTGAGTTTTTAATGTCTTGGTTCACCTTCAGTTCTTATTGAGTCTTAATGTCTTGCATGGAAGGGCCAAGGGGGCACCATTATTGGGCTGTGCTTAGGGCATTAGCTGGCCTTAATCCGGCCCTGTCTTTCTCATGAAGGATCCCTCAAAGCAAGGGGTGAAACAGCTGCCACCGAGGGCCCTTGGCCTCTCTCTGAGCAAGGCAACAAGTGGGCAGTGTTCCAGGGACCCACGAGATACCGCCTGCTTATGACTGACTCAGAGTGAGGCATAGGGTGAGCAGAGGCAGCCGCTCCGGAAAACTGTAATGGCTGCTTTTCTGCCGCCACCACAGCGGAATGGCCAGGGGGTCTCTCCGGAGTGGCCGCCTGCCCTACGCCTCACCTTAAGAGGCCTGGGAGAGTAGCAGTGTTGACACCCATGGCTCTCCCAGCAGTAGGACATGGAGGAACTGCAGCCCTTCAGGATCTGCTGCCTGAGGTGGGGGATTCACCCCACCTCATGGGAAGGCCGGCCATGAGCTATATAAGCATTATAATGACCACTCGGCAGGACCAGGCCTTGTTCATTAGATGGCCTTAATGAAGGGACTGGGTATTGGGATCATATCTTGCTTGTGCTTAAAACACTTGGCTTCCAGGCCGTTTCCATGCCTGGCAGAATTCAGAGTGCTGGTGCTTGCTATTAACACCTTGCATGGCTTAAGACTGGGGTACCGGAAGGATTATCTGTTCTACCTCAGCCTGCCCATATATTAAGTTCATCTTGCCCCTTACCTCTGCTGTCCAAGGGGAGGCAAGTGACAATGCAGAGGCGGGGGGAATGGTGGCTGTGCCCCAGTTGTGGTATGCATGCTCTCCCCAGGGAAGTTTACCTGGGCCTAGTTTTTCTTTCTGGCCACAGGTAACCAACAATAAAACCCGCAGGAACCACAGTAGCAGCAATAAGAGCATTCGTCATGGGAAGGCCATGGTAAAATAAAATGTTCTTAAGGCCTTCTTGAAAGCCTGTAAGGATCGTACATGGCGGACCTCTGATGGGAGTTTGTTCCAGAGATTTGGAGCTGTAAAGGAAGAGCGCCCAGCGACCTGCTGGCTCCTGACTTGATTTAGCATGGATCCCCAGGCTCAGACACTCACAGCTCACACAAGATGAGGTTTAAGACCATTTATTTGGAAAAGGGTAGGAATACATGGGATTAGCAGAATAAAACCATAAAAGCATGCATAAATGTATAAGAACCCAGACCAAGCAAGCTAAAAACTAAAGTACAAAGTCATACGTCACCCAGACCGCACTCAGCCGACACCCCCTGTTCTAATCACAGGAACGTCTTTATACTATTCTTTTTGCTCCTTCCCCCCTCCCTTCAGCTTTGATGCGTGGAGTTTCTTCACACCTCCGCCCGGGATGGTTAATCACTCAAGGCCACAAGACAGTTACAATCAGCTTGGCTCCGGTCATCTCCCCCTCATACAGCTGCCTGGTTCTTATCTCCCTTCCTAGGGAACCATAAAATTCATAAATTAAAAGACATGCCAGCCCCAAGGTCCGGTTAACCCTCGCCCTACCCTTACAGGAGTCACCGCAGAAAAGGCCCTTTCCCTTGTGGACACCCACCTATGAGCTCAAGGTACCCCTTTCCTCATTTTGTGTGTGTGTGTGTGTGTAGGGCTTTGGATTCCCTGCTGGATGTGTAGCTGGCTTTTTGCAGCTTGCTGCTTTTCTTATCAGTTTGGTAAACATCAGTGAAACAAACCCTTTCAAGTAACACCATGTTCTTGGCAAAAACACCTTGAGAGAGGATAACAAATCACGTCAAGCTGGAGAACTGAATAAACTCTGGCCTCTATCAGGACGTGAGAGGGTCCATTCATCATGATATTACATGCATTGGACTTGAAAAGAAAGTCACTCAATTGCATACAGGGTATGTAGCATGGCCCTGGCCTCCTGTACAGCCTACAACTCCCAGCATGCAGTGGCTAGGAGGGCTGTACTTACCGGGGCCCAGGAGCAGAGGCTGTACATGTCCTTGCTGCTGCCATTGGCCGCTCATTGACACGATTGCAGCCTTCCTCGTGCCACTGCCACCTTCCCCTGGCGATCACGCAGGGAAGGTGGCAATGGTGGTGGCAAGGACATGTATAGCCTCTGCTCCTGGGCAGCCTTCCCAGCCACTGCATGTTGGGAGTTGTAGGCTGTACAGGGGCCTACGGCTTTGAGAGGAAATGGCAGATCCCCCCTAAAATGGTGGATCCCTCCTAGAATGGCCGCTGAGATGCAAGTATTTGATTCCGATAGTCGGATTTGCACAGCCCTATTTTCCATGGTGGTTAGAACGTATGGGAAATGTAGCCCAAACCTGGAGTGTGGCAGGTTGTAAGGCTGGGATGCACAACCTGTGGCCCTGGGGCCACATGTGCCCTCCAAGGCCTTAATTGTGGCCCCCAAGGATGCCTGATACCACCACCCCTGCTGCTGAATAACTTCCCCCAGCAGACCTGATACAGATCATTCCTTCCTCACTGGTAGCAGCAATGAAGGAAATGTTACCTGTATCAGGATTGCTGGGATTGTGTGTGCGTGCAGATGTGCCAAAGATAACAAGGTAATGGATTTCTTCCAACATGGAAGTCAAGATGGCAGACATCAAGTTCCCAGATGGCATGTGCCTTTACACTGTTGTTGTTGTTTATTCGTTCAGTCGCTTCCGACTCTTCGTGACTTCATGGACCAGCCCATGCCAGAGCTTTCTGTCGGCTGTTGCCACCCCTAGCTCCCCCAAGGTCAAGTCTGTCACCTCCAGAATATCCTCCATCCATCTTGCCCTTGGTCGGCCCCTCTTCCTTTTGCCTTCCACTTTCCCTAGCATCAGCCTCTTCTCCAGGGAATCCTGTCTTCTCATTATGTGGCCAAAGTCCTTCAGTTTTGCCTTTAATATCATTCCCTCAAGTGAGCAGTCTGGCTTTATTTCCTGGAGTATGGACTGGTTTGATCTTCTTGCAGTCCAAGGCACTCTCAGAATTTTCCTCCAACACCACAGTTCAAAAGCATCTATCTTCCTTCGCTCAGCCTTCCTTATGGTCCAGCTCTCGCAGCCATAGGTTACTACGGGGAATACCATTGCTTTAACTATGCGGACCTTTGTTGTCAGTGTGATGTCTCTGCTCTTAACTATTTTATCAAGATTTGCTTTCCTCCCAAGAAGTAAACGTCTTCTGATTTCCTGGCTGCAGTCAGCGTCTGCAGTAATCTTTGAGCCCAGGAATACAAAGTCTGTCACTGCCTCCACGTTTTCTCCCTCTATTTGCCAGTTATCAATCAAGCTGGTTGCCATAATCTTGGTTTTTTTGAGGTTTAACTGTAACCCAGCTTTTGTACTTTCTTCTTTCACCTTCGTCATAAGGCTCCTCAGCTCCTCCTCGCTTTACACTGTACTCTTCTAAAAATTGAAACCCTGGATAGCACTTTTAAGAGTTCTCAGTGGTTCCGACTGAAACCCGGCCCTATCCAGTAACCTTTTTCAGAGAGTTAACAATAACAGAGCTCCCTTTATGCACCCAAGCGGGCTGCACACTCCTATTTGCATGTGTCTAGCTTCCTCACAGTAGTAAGCAGCTCATCTGCTTAAAGGGAGAACTCTGGCAGAATCTTTGTCAATACTGGTAAGGAGGGAGTTGTTAAGAGCTCCTTTGCCTCTGATCAAGGCAAAATAATTGTGGTGAGGACAAGGAGGGTAAGGTTAGACAATTGGTACTCCAGTTTCTGTCCCCTGTTTTAACCCCACTTCCCAAAGCCATTTTTAGCCTGCTCTTCTGCCAAGAAGATAAAGGCAAAATAGATAGTGCTTTCCCTTTCATCCTCACAACAACCCTGCGAGGTAGGTTGGCTGAAAAGTAGTGACTTAGCATTTACAAAGCTGTTAACTGAGGCCCATAGTATGTGAAATGTGTGAATTCATTTTGTGTACATGTTTTTATATAAAAAAATTAAATACTAGGAATGTGTATGTGTGTGAGAGAATTAGGATTCACACTGTTATTTATTTATTATTGCATTTGTATCCCGGCTTTTTTCCTCC
This sequence comes from Elgaria multicarinata webbii, assembly GCF_023053635.1. NCBI lineage: Eukaryota > Metazoa > Chordata > Lepidosauria > Squamata > Anguidae > Elgaria > Elgaria multicarinata. The sequence goes on along the minus strand of NC_086171.1, from coordinate 210,274,367 downwards.
AAGGAACCCAAGGCAGTGTAATGGTCGCCCTCCTCTCCATTTTATCCTAACAACAACCCTGTGAGAGTCTGTGACTGGCCCAGAGTCACCCAGTGAGCTTCCATGCCCAAGTGGGGACTAGAACCCAGATCTTCTGACTCCAGTCCAACACTTTAGCCACGGCACCACACAGGTTATGTGTGCAGTTTAACAGTTTCTCCCCATGCTACAGTCCTGGGGGAAATTGCCCCTCTGAAATGGCTAGTCTCCCTAGAAGGGAAATTACCATTGGCACATTTCACACATCATCTACTTTGGCCCTGCATAGGAGGGAGCTGAACCCAGACTTCCCCATTCCCAGCCCAACACTCTAACCACTACACCACACTGCTTGTTCACTGTTCTGTGGCTTCCTATGCTGGGAAAATGGCCAAGGACTTTGAGCTCTGGAAGAAAAGGACCCATGTTGATCTCCTTCCATAGAGGTCAGCGGCACATGGACGTAATCACAGTAGTGATAATGTGCATTCTCAGTATCTTGGTCCTTGATGAGAAATGGGATTTTACGAAACAGTTTCACACGCAACCTTCTGGTAAACATTGCATTCTCAAGAGGAAAACCTCCCCTCATTTCTTCTGGGACTTCTAAGCTCACTGATCAAATCCACTCAGCCTGTTGCATCACTGATTTCAGCATGAGTAAGATAAACCCGCTTCCGAGACAAATAGAAGGCTGTCTGTGACAGAGCGTTTCCCAGCAGCCTGCCTGACATTGAGCTGGAATCAGAGAACTAGGACGAAGGTCTTGCGATCTTGCTGCTCAAAAGAACGGACATGAGGGTACGAGTATTCTGCAGGACTTGGATTTAGTGTGAGCAATCCCCCGCACTATCCAGAAGTTCTGCTACCCTGGTTCTCTTGACTGCCACTGCTCCCATATAGAACCAGTTGTGTGTGTCTTTTGGAGGTGGAAAGAGGGCCTGCGGCATTCAGAAGCATCTGTTAATGGTCACCACCTGTTAATGGTCAATTTATGCCAGCTGGGTAGCAGCTGAAGACCTAGGCAGGGGGGTGTTTTATTTTTATATATATAAAAAAATTTATACCGCCCAATAGCCGAAGCTCTCTGGGCGGTTCACAAAAATTAAAACCATAATAAAACAACCAACAGGTTAAAAGCACAAATACAAAATACAATATAAAAAGCACAACCAGGATAAAACCACGCAGAAAAATTGATACAAGATTAAAATACAGAGTTAAAACAGTAAGATTTAAATTTAAGTTAAAATTAAGTGTTAAAATACTTCCACAACCGGGGTGCCACAGCGGAGAAAGCCCTCCTTCTAGTAGCCACCTGCCTCACTTCCTTTGGCAGGGGCTCACGGAGAAGGGCCCCTGTAGATGATCTTAAGGTCCGGGCAGGTACATATGGGAGGAGGCGTTCCTTCAAATAACCTGGCCCCAAACTGTTTAGGGCTTTAAATGTCAATACTAGCACTTTGAATCAGACCCGGACTTGGACTGGCAGCCAATGAAGTTGTAAAAGGACTGGCGAGATGTGATCTCACTGGCCAGTCCCTGTTAGTAAACGGGCTGCCCTGTTTTGTGCCAGCTGAAGCTTCCGGACCATTTTCAAAGGCAGCCCCACGTATAACGCATTGCAGTAATCCAAACGAAAGGTTATCAGAGCATGGATAACTGTAGCTAGGCTATCTCTGTCCAGAGAAGGGCGTAGTTGGTATATCAACCTAAGCTGATAAAAGGTGCTCTTTGCCACTGAGTTCACCTGTGCCTCAAGTGACAGTTCTGGATCCAAGAGCACCCCCAAACTACGGACCCGATCCTTTAGGGAGAGTGCAACCCCGTCCAGGACAGGGCAAACATCACCTCACCGGACAGATGAACCATCCGCTAACAGTACCTCCATCTTGTCTGGATTGAGTCTCAGTTTGTTAGCCCTCATACAGTCCATTACAGTGCCCAGGCACTGGTTCAGAACAGCTACTGCCTCACCTGGGTTTGATGAAAAGGAAAGGTAGAGCTGGGTATCATCTGCATATTGATGACACCTCAGTCCACATCTCCGGATAACCTCCCCCAGCAGCTTCATGTATATGTTAAACAGCATACGTGATAAGATAGAGCCCTGTGGAACCACATAGCTTAGGAGCCACGGCACAGAGCAGTAACCCTAACCCCAGCACCACCTTCTGGAATCGGCCATCCAAGTAGGAGCAGAACCACTGCAACGCAGTACCTCCAACTCCCAGCTCAGACAACCTATCCAGAAGGATACCATGGTCGATGGTATCGAAGGCCGCTGAGAGGTCCAGGAGAACCAACAGGGTCGCACTCCCCCTGTCTCTCTCCCGACAGAGGTCATCCCACAGGGTGACCAAGGCAGTTTCCGTTCCAAAACCAGGCCTGAAACCCGATTGAAATGGATCTAGATAATCCGTTTCATTCAAGAGTGCCTGGAGTTGTCCTGCAACCACCCGCTCAAGCACCTTGCCCAGGAAAGGGATATTAGCCACCGGCCTGTAGTTGTTAACATCTTCCGGGTCCAGATTAGGCTTCTTCAGGAGTGGTCTAATTACCGCCTCTTTTAAAGAGGCCGGCACCACTCCCTCTCTCAAGGAGGCATTTACAACCTCCTGGACCCAGCCGGCGATCCCCTCCTTATTTGATATAATGAGCCACGAGGGGCAAGGGGCAAGCACACAGGTGGTCGACCGGACTTGGCCAAGCACCTTGTCCACATCCTCAGGCCTCAATAACTGAAACTCATCCAATAGAACTGAACCAGACGGCACTCTGAACGCCTCTACTAGTGGAGCTGCATTATGTGTGGTGTCCAATTCATGATGAATCTGAGCGACTTTATCTTCAAAGTGCCGTGCAACTCCCAGTATCCCCTAGCCAGCGACTCCTGCCCGCATGGGAGTCCTGTTCTGTCAGAGCCTGAATTGGAGGGAAGAGATGAATGATGCCAAGATGGGGTGGGGGAAATGATGAACATCCTGTGCTCAAGAATTCACAGAAAACCTGCCGCTGGCCCTGGGATAAACTGAGTGAGGCAGCCATCTTGGAAGTGAGGTGGTGAGAACACAGCTCTGTGTGCCAGGCCCCCTGTCCTGGGCCCCTTAACTTTCTCCCCTCAGACGTGGTGGAGTACGCCATCCCCTCACCAGTGTTGTAAGGGTTCAGTGCCAATCTGAGCGGCTTTTGTACATGGAATGGGCGACCTTGGGCAGCAAAATGTCTTGGGTTGGACATGGATGGAGTGTACTGAGATGTAGAGCAGGAGTGGGTAGGTGTTCTTATGTTCTTAAATTTATTTATTTATTTATTTATTTGTTGCATTTATATACTGCCCCATAGCCGAAGCTCCAGGTTTGGGCACCAACACCCAGAAGCCCCTGCCAGCATGGCCAGGAATGCTGGCGGTAGAAGGCCAAACCATCTGGCGATCTACTTTCTGGCTGCCCATGGTGTAGAGGGCCTGGGGGGAGAGTTAAGCTCTCCCCCCCCCATGCTCTTCTTGTAATACACCTGGTTTGGCTTTCTGTTCTTCAGGTCATTCTCCTAAGCACTTTTGCCTAGTAGCAAGTCCCACTGAAACAAATGGGATTTACTTCCTAGTAAACATTCTTCAGAACTGGGTCATGTGTTCAAAACCTGGGTGTGTCTATAAACAGCAGCCTTGCACAGGAGAATAACAAAAGCAAAGTCCTCATTTAACCCCAGTTTGTATTCCAAAGCTTTTTTTTTATTTGGCAACCCACACACACACACAGGCAAGCTGAAGAACCAGGGTTGAACTGGTGTTAGGTTTTTAATTCTTTTCCTTCAGGCGGACATCGCCCTCTAGTGGAACGCCAGCACAACAATTCAGGACAAAGTGTGTGTGTGTGTGTGTGTGTGTGTGTGTGTGTGTGTGTGTGTGTGTGTACACACCGTAAAGTTAATATTTTCAGCAATTTAGAAGTATTTCAAGTATTTTTCAGCAGTTTAGAAGTACTTCCACATACTCTCTGTAGCCGAAATAAAAACAGCTTGCCTCCAGTGACACTTTTTCTTCGTAGAAAGGCAGGTTACAAATCAAATCAATCAAATAGTGCATTGCCGTCCCAAACCAACCGGATTTGTCTCAATTTATTTATTTATTTATTTATTACATTTTTATACCGCCCAATAGCCGAAGCTCTCTGGGCGGTTCACAAAAATTAAAACCATAATAAAACAACCAGCAGGTTAAAAGCACAAATACAAAAAATACAGTATAAAAAGCACAACCAGGATAAAACCACGCAGCAGAAATTGATATAAGATTAAAATACAGAGTTAGAATAGTAAAATTTAAATTTAAGTTAAAATTAAGTGTTAAAATACTGAGAGAATAAAAAGGTCTTCAGCTGGTGATGAAAGGAGTACAGTGTAGGCGCCAGGCGGACCTCTCTGGGGTTGACAGTTTCCTAGTCTCAGTGAGTTTCAGAGGCCAAGTCTACACAGCATTCCGAAGGCGCCCCGAAGCCCCTTGAGGGCGCCCTGAAAACGCTCGTGTAGTACGTACCTTAATCGTCCCCAGAAGAGGCGGAGGAGGAGGCGTGCTTCGGCAGCGCAGACTGTGGGCGGGCTGCTCCAGGCTCTGTTTCCCTTTAGCCAGCTGGCCCTGTGAGAGCTCCCAGCAGCGGGGCGGGGTCGTGGGAGGGAAGAGAGTGGACGGGCGAGGAAAGGGGAGGGCGCCTCCCACGCCCCCGGGACCGCGCAGGGGCCGCCGCCACCGCCGCCGCCCCTTTCCTCGCCCGTCTGCTCTCTTCCCTCCTCCGCCTCTCCTGGGGACGATTAAGGTACATACTACACGAGCGTTTTCGGGGCGCCCTCAAGGGGCTTCGGGGCACCTTCGGAACGCTGTGTAGACGTCCCCCTAGTCTCTTGTGTGCTCCAGACAGAACAAATGGTCACAAGTAGCGCGTCCAGTTTATAATTTTTATAGATTTAATTTTTTTAAAAAAAAAGTCTAAAAAATTTAAAATTTAAAAATGTTATGTCTTTAAATTTTTTAAAATCTATATCAGATTTTAAAGTGTGAAACATTTTGGTGACTGAAGCTGGTGTTTTATAACAAAAATTTTCACATTTTAAAATCTGTTTATAGATGTATAGTTTTAAAAATGTAAAAAAATTAAAAATATATTTTTTAGAATTTTTTAAAATTTAAATCTATAAAAATTATAAACTGGATGCGCTACTTGTAATCATTTGTTTGGCTTGGACTGCTGTACCGTGGGTATTACATCGGCTGCATATCGGTTGAGTCCTGCCTGTGTGTAAATGCTGCCCTGTTGTGCTCATTCTCAGGGTGTGCCCTCCTTTGATTTGGCTTGGACTTGTAATATACCTGGGGACCCATTCACACTTAGGCATTATTGATTTGATGAAGGCCCTCATTATAGAATACGGATACAAGTACAAGCAGAGATTCACATCCGTCACACCCAGTTCTTTTCACACTTTTATTTTCCTGGCCCACTCAAATTTGCAGATGACACAAAATTGGGTGGGATAGCTAATACCCTGGAAGACAGAAACAAACTTCAAAGTGATCTTGAAAGGCTGGAGCGCTGGGTTGAAAACAACAGAATGAAATTTAATAGGAATAAATGCCAAGTTCTACATTTAGGAAATAGAAACCAAATGCACAGTTACAAGATGGGGGATACTTGGCTCAGCAATACTACAAACGAGAAGGATCTTGGAATTGTTGTAGATCACAAGCTGAATATGAGCCAACAGTGCGATGTGGCTGCAAGAAAGGCAAATGCTATTTTGGGCTGCATTAATAGAAGTATAGCTTCCAAATCATGTGAGGCACTGGTTCCTCTCTATTCGGCCCTGGTTAGGCCTCATCTAGAGTATTGCATCCAGTTCTGGGCTCCACAATTCAAGAAGGACGCAGACAAGCTGGAGCGTGTTCAGAGGAGGGCAACCAGGATGATCAGGGGTCTCGAAACAAAGCCCTATGAAGAGAGACTGAAAGAACTGGGCATGTTTAGCCTGGAGAAGAGAAGATTGAGGGGAGACAGCACTCTTCAAATACTTAAAAGGTTGTCACACAGAGGAGGACCAGGATCTCTTCTCGATCCTCCCAGAGTGCAGGACACGGAATAACGGGCTCAAATTAAAGGAAGCCAGATTCCAGCTGGACATCAGGAAAAACTTCCTGACTGTTAGAGCAGTACGACAATGGAATCAGTTACCTAGGGAGGTTGTGGGCTCTCCCACACTAGAGGCATTCATGAGGCAGCTGGACAACCATCTGTCAGGGATGCTTTAGGGTGGATTCCTGCATTGAGCAGGGGGTTGGACTCGATGGCCTTGTAGGCCCCTTCCAACTCTGCTATTCTATGATTCTATAATTCTATGACAGTGGTGCAGCTAGGCTAAAGTCCAGAGCTCATCCTTCTTCCGGAATGACCACCAAGAGTGGCGGGGTAGGGTGGCCATTTCTGAATCAGCCCCAAAGAGGAAATACTTCACTAAAAAAGAGGAAAGAGGACACTGGCTTGCATAAAATTTGCATTTGCTTATTTATATGTATAGGCACACATTTATTTATTTATTTATTTACATTTATATACCACCCCACAGCCGAAGCTCTCTGGGTGGTTCACAAAAGCTAAAAACAGTAAACATTAAAAATATACAAAATATCTAGAAGTATTATAATAATTTAAATAGAAATGCAGTACATCTCATGGCTCTTCTTATGTTCTTTTAGTTGGTATTGTGTTGGGAGCCGTCTGTCTGGAAGCACGCTAGAAAGTGAAGGTCTAATCCAGGATGGCTCTTTGTATCTTCTTAATGTGTTGGAGGAGAGAGTTGTGTGTAATCAGCATCCCACCTAAGCTTTTCTGCACCCTTGAAGGATTTATTTATTTATTACATTTTTATACCGCCCAATAGCTGAACCTCTCTGGGCGGTTCACAAAAATTAAAACCATGAAAAGCATAAAAACAACCAACAATTTTAAAACATGAATACAAAATACAATATAAAAAGCACAACCTGGATTAAAACCACACAGCAAAAATTGATATAGGTTAAAATATAGAGTTAAAACAGCAAAGTTTAAATTTAAGTTAAATTAAGTGTTAAACTGCTGAGAAAATAAAAAGGTCTTCAGCTGGCGACGAAAGGAATACACTGTAGGTGTCAAGCAAACCTCTCTGGGGAGCTCATTCCACAGCCGGGGTGCCACAGCGGAGAAAACCCTTCTCCTAGTAGCCACCTGCTTCACTTCCTTTGGCGGGGGCTTGTGGAGAAGGACCCCTGTAGATGTCCTGTTGCCACTGTTGAAGTAAGATTCAACTACCAGTCCAGTCAACTTCTGTGCATGGAGTAAGAGGGCACCTTCTTTGGCCCAGACAGCTAATGGCCCTGTTCAGACAACATGCTAAACCATGCATTATGGTTTAGTGTGTTGTGTGAAGCATGACTTTAGTGTGTCATGTGAACCATTCCTAACCCTGTTGGCTACATAACCATGGTTTAAACACACTCATTAACCACTTAGTGAGTGGTCTAATCATGGGTTAGCGTGTTGTCTGAACAGGGCCAATGTTCTGAGGGCATTCCTGCAGGGAGCACACAGCATCACCCCCACCATAGTGCTAATCATAATCTTACTTAGGGTGCGATCTTATGGATGTTACTTTAAACAGGGAAAAAGTCCTACATCTCCCAGCATGCCCCAGCCAGCATAGCATGCTGGGAGTTGCAGACCATCTTTCTGTCTAAACAGGATAGGATTACACCCTTAGTATCTCTACGATAGCTTTCTGTCACCTCCTTGATTTCTTGCATCTTAGGGCCTAGGAGCCTAGAAGTTGCCAATCTACCTGAGACAGCGCAGGATGAAATTAAACCTCACCTACCCCCGGATGCTTCCTTCTCTGTTGATGCTACAATACGTAGCATCAACCCCAGTGGGAGTAGCTGAGGGAAGCAGCTGGTTACTATGGCAACACTGTGCAACGTCACCTCTTTGCAAAACCAATATATATCTATATAAATAAAAATGAAAAAGACGGTTCGTTACTGTCGTTATATCTCCGAAAGTTCTTCACCGATTGCTTTGAAATTTTGACACAGCGTTGCGTTCGAATACGCGAGCGTTGTTATGTAACTATGTTCTCTATGGGGTCAAAGGTTTGTCTTAAAATCGAAGAAATAGGCCTCCCCAAAACCAGTCCTGCTGATCATTGTGACATCACCAACCAGTCAATCCACTGCCTCTGCCTCCTCTCCTATTTGCATATTCTCTCGCAATTGGCTGAGTGAATATAGATGTCACACCTGTGACAGTTACACGTTCTGAAGAAAGGTAACTGCCAGGAGTTTCCAGTAACCTCCTCACTGTAAAAACATGCTTTTATATCTCCGAAAGTTCTTCACCGATTGCTTTGAAATTTTGACACAGCGTTGCGTTCGACTACGCGAGCGTTGTTATGTAACTATGTTCTCTATGGGGTCAAAGGTTTGTCTTAAAATCGAAGAAATAGGCCTCCTCAAAACCAGTCCTGCTGATCATTGTGACATCACCAACCAGTAGGCCAATCCATTGCCTCTGCCTCCTCTCCTATTTGCATGTTCTCTCCTATTTGCTCTTATAGGTCATTGTGACATCGCCAACCAGTAGACCAATTCACTGCCTCTGCCTTCTCTCCTATTTGCATGTTCTCTCCTATTTGCTCTTATATGTCATTGTGACATCGCCAACCAGTAGGCCAATCCACTGCCTCTGCCTTCTCTCCTATTTGCATGTTCTCTCCTATTTGCTCTTATAAGTCATTGTGATATCGCCAACCAGTAGGCCAATCCACTGCCTCTGCCTCCTCTCCTATTTGCATATTCTCTCACAATTGGCTGAGTGAATATAGATGTCACACCTGTGGCAGTTACACGTTCTGAAGAAAGGTAACTGCCAGGAGTTTCCACTAACCTCCTCACTGTAAAAACATCCTTTTTTAAAAAACCAAACAATCTGCTTTACTTCATCCAAATAATGCCTCGCAGAAGATCACACTTAGGTCGTCGTACTCACAGAGCGGAAGCACTGCGACGAGAAATTGCAAATCAGACTGAGGAAGAACGGGCATCAGCAAACGAGAAAAAAAGAAAAAGAATGTCTCAAATACGTGCCAAGGAACCAGCCAAGCAACGTTCAGCCAGACTTGAGGATGCACGGTTGCGAGCACGGCAATCGCGTTCTACAGCTTCAGATCTGCTTTGTTCTCAACAGAATGAACGCGACAGGCTGAGAGTGGCTGAAAGACGTCAACGAGAAACAGCACATCAGCGTCAAACACGACTCCGTGGTAAACAATCACACGATTACAATCGCCTTGCATTCTGATACAACCCAGCTGATGATTATAGTTTGAGGTGACATGTTCTCATCGGCACTATGACTGAAGTGTGTCCTTATTGCAAGGCTCTTAAATTTAATGGAGAAACAAAAGGAATGTGTTGCGCTGCTGGAAAAATTAAACTGCCTCAACTTGGAGAACCATCAGAGCCATTACAAACTTTGCTTGCCGGATATACCGCAGAATCAAAGCATTTCCTATCTAACATCAGGAAATACAACTCATGCTTCCAAATGACGTTGTTCGGCGCAGAAATCATCACAGCTCCATTTATGCCAACTTTCAAAGTCAAAGGACAAATTTATCGTAAAGCCGGCTCCTTCCTTCCGTTTCAAGATAGTCAACATAAATTCCTACAAATGTATTTCATTGGTGATGGCAATGATGAATTGAATGCACGCTGCAGAATTTATACCGGCATAAAAAGGTCCATCGTTTCAAAACTGCAACAGCTACTTCACAAAAAAACAATTTAGTACATTTGTTCAAAACAGCAATTGACATGATGCCATCTGATACACACAAGATTGTTATTCATGCTGACAAAACGCCTGCTGGAGAACATGTGCGAAGATTCAATGCTCCAACTATAGACGAAGTGGCAATTGTTATAGTCGGAGATCAATCTTGACAGGACCTTTCAAAGGTGAAGATGTCCTCATTCCTCGCATTCCTATGATTCCAACAGATATGCCATTTCAATTTAAGAGATTGCAATTCCCAATTCGATTGGCGTTTGCAATCACCATCAACAAAGTTCAGGGCCAATCTTTAGAATTGTGCGGTTTAGATCTAGACACAGATTGCTTCTCACATGGACAATTATATGTTGCGTGTTCTAGAGTCGGCAAACCAGACAATCTCTATATCTACACAGACAATGGAACAACTAAAAATATTGTATATCCACAAGCATTGTGAAATTAAACATATTAGAAACATCCGCTTTGTCTTTTTTTTCTTTTCAATTTAACCAGACTGAGCCACAGCAACGCGTGGCAGGGAGATAGATATATATATATATATATATATATATATATATATATATATATATATATGGTAGAAAGATTGTCAACAAAGTATTTTGAAAAAAATATTTTGAGCTAAACGTTTCAGCTTCTGACCTTGTCAGAAGCTGAAATATTTAGCTCAAAGTGTGTGTGTGTGTGTGTGTGTGTGTGTGTGTGTATGTGTGTATGTATATATATATATATATATATATATATATATATATATATATATATATATTAGCTGGATGACTTGTGTGCTTCTCAGTTCTCTATCTTTCAACCAGACAGGGCAGCTCTTCAAATAGTGGACTGTCCTCTATAAAAGAGGACACATGGCCATCCTATTAGCCACTGAGGGATGTCACAGAAGGCCAGAAATCTGAGTGTTAAGCATCCTAATGATGTTCAGAAATTAAACCTGCCAACTGGCCCGCCATTAGGACATTGGCTTCCTTGGCCAGTTGCCTTCATTTGCATGGCTTGGAGCCACCATTTAATATTTCCCACAATGCCCTAGAGGGACGCTACATGAAGTGCATTGTGGGAAATTCAAAATATTCTCTCCAAGTTACCTGAGGCTGATTTCAGTGCTGGTGACTCTGCCAGTAATACGAAGAGGGACGCTGGAAGGGAGCCAGTTCTGATATCAAACATTAACTCAAGGGAGACCCCCTTTCAGAGATTTGGTTAAATTGCTGGAGTTTCAAAGCCAGGGACTTCACTTCACCATCCTATTCAGTTTATGCTGCTAAAGAGTAAGTTATGCTAAGTGGGGCAATGAAAGCTGAAATGTTTAATCGATAAATTAGTCAGATGAATTTATTGAAAGCCTTTTGATGGACTAAAAAGTTACCCATGATTAACAAGACAATAGATTTTAATTTTTAAGTTATAATACAAGTGCCTTTAAAAACCACAAGTGGCAAATGCCACCTCAGAAGAAGCAGAGAACGGAGGCTGCCTCTTCTTGGATGATGCTTGCTGTGATACACAAGTGAATCATCTCAAAAAACACGGAATGTGTGTTATTTAGAACAGCTGCTTGTTCTTTTTCTCATGTACTAATTTATGCAGATTTAGGCTGCAATTCTATGTACATGGATGGGGAACCTCTGGTGTTTCACCACTAGCCTCCTGACTGGCCCACTGGCCTCTTCCCCAAGCCCTGCCCACTCTCTTTGACTTAGGGTGACCATATTTGGGAAACCAAAAAAGGGGACACTTAGTATGTGTGTGGGGAAGCAGCTTTCTGAGTCCTGCAGAAAGTACGTTATTCCCCCGCCACCTTAAAGAACCCGATTGGAGTGGAGGAGGGGAAAGGATTTCATTCTGCACCACCACCATCCACTCCATTTGGGGCCTTTTCTATAATGTCCACGAATGACCCACTTTCCCCTTTAAGACCTCAATTGGAGCTCGTGGGGGGGGGGAATGATGTGCCTCAAGAAAGCATGTCATTCCCTCCTGCCATGCTAATGGCAGCCTTAAAGAGGAAGGTGTGTCATTCCAGGACATTATTGAAAATTATAGAAAATCCCCCCTGACACCATGGAAAGAACAAAAACCAGGACAAATCCGGGGAAATCCTGACAGTTGGTCACCCTATTTGACTACATTCCCTCCGCTGCACATTTTCTTTGCAAAAAGAGTGGGGGGAATGGGGAAGTGAGAGAGATAAGGAGAGAGAGCGCTTTTCTACACAATAATATTAATCTACTGTATCTACTTTCGGTTCCATCACAAAACAGAGATCCAAGCACTACACGAGGAACGTTTCTTTTCCTGCTTTTCTGCTTCATAACCTCTAGGTGGCCCTGTGGCATAGCAGACTAGAGCAAATATACAAAAGGAAATAGCTCTTTCTTTTGCTTTCACAGTTAAACGGTTCATTGTCCCCACTTTAAAAAAAACCCAAAACCTCCTTGAAAGTGCTCTTTAGACATAGAAGTGAAACTGGAGGGTCACGTCATCATCCAAAGAAGCTGTAAACAACCATGAGTAGGAGTGATGAGCGCGCATGGGACAAAATGATAATTTATGTTATTGTTTATATGTATATATTTAAGTGTTTGGTTCAGGTTTGGATTTGCTGTGGAGTAAAAAATAGCCAAAGCCAAGGGTGGAACCAAGTTTTATTAAAGTACCAGGTGCCTACGTGTTTCTAACGCGGTTGTGTTCTTCCTCAGGGCTTTATAACGTTAGTGCAGTTGTCTGCAGAAGCTGCTAGGCTTTTATTTTCAGGAAATGGTAAGTAAGTGGGAGGGGGGAGTTAGAATGGTGAGCAGTGTGAATGGTGTCATCTGATTGGTTGGTTGATTTGAATGGGGAGAGAGAGTGAGTGAGGTTAAATAGAGGCTTGTTTCAGTATAGTATTAAGAAAGTGAGGTTATAGGATTTGGAGGTGGTTAGTATTCCCTGAGAGGTTGAGAGAGTTAGATATATGTGGATAAAGTCCAATAAACTCAAAGTGTCGTTTTAAATCTTTTTCTATATGAATAAACATTATTATTTTGTTTAACCACCACATCTGCTCAGTCATTTGCGTTACTTCAGGTAGACAATACACACTCACACTCGCATACGAAGGTGTATTATTCCCTCATTCTTTTAGAAGATAAAGAATAGGGCGGTGGCAGTGAAGGAGAGGTTTGAAGGAGAGTCACAGAGGCTGGCGTACAATTTATTTATTTATTTATTACATTTTTATACCGCCCAATAGCCGAAGCTCTCTGGGCGGGTCACAAAAATTAAAACCAAAATAAAACAACCAACAGGTTAAAAGCACAAATACAAAATACAGTATAAAAAGCACAACCAGGATAAAAACCACGCAGCAAAATTGATATAAAATTAAAATACAGAGTTAAAACAGGAAAAATTAAATTAAGTTAAAATTAAGTGTTAAAATACTGAGAGAATAAAAAGGTCTTCAGCTGGCGACGAAAGGAGTACAGTGTAGGCGCCAGGCGGACCTCTCTGGGGAGCTCATTCCACAACCGGGGTGCCACAGCGGAGAAAGCCCTCCTCCTAGTAGCCACCTGTCTCACTTCCTTTGGCAGGGGCTCATAGAGAAGGGCCCCTGTAGATGATCTTAAGACCCGGGCAGGTACGTATGGGAGGAGGCGTTCCTTCAAATAACCTGGCCCCAAACCGTTTAGAGCTTTAAATGTCAATACCAGCACTTTGAATCGGGCCTGGACCTGGACTGGCAGCCAATGAAGTTGTAAAAGGACTGGCGTAATGTGATCTCGCTGGCCAGTCCCTGTTAGTAAACGGGCTGCCCTGTTTTGTACCAGCTGAAGCTTCCGGACCGTTTTCAAAGGCAGCCCCACGTATAACGCATTGCAGTAATCCAAATGAGAGGTTATCAGAGCATGGATAACTGTAGCTAGGCTATCTCTGTCTAGATAAGGGCGTAGTTGGTATGTCAACCTAAGCTGATAAAAGGTGCTCTTTGCCACTGAGTTCACCTGTGCCTCAAGTGACAGTTCTGGATCCAAGAGCACCCCTGGATCCAAGACAATAACTGCCTTGTGTGGGAAAGTGTTCTGTCCTGGGCCTTGACCATGTGGCTGGAAACTGAAGAGCCCATTACACATTCCATCTACCGCTTTCATCGTGTCATTTTCTGCTTTTTATTCCACATTATCCAAAATACCCTACCCTGTGCCTGTTTGCATTCTCTTCCCCTCCTTATTGTTTTATTATGATTTTATTAGAATGTAAGCTTATGCGGCACGGTCTTGCTATTTACTGTTTTACTCTGTACAGCACCATGTACATTGATGGTGCTATAATAATAATAATAATAATAATAATAATAATAATAATATGTCAGTGTGTGTCCTATGAGGTATAAATGTGCGAGAAGGATATAGTGTTACCATGATGTGATCGTAATGCAATGGCCTTAAGTGATTTTTAATTCATTATAAGAATGTTGTTTTTAGAAAAGATGCTGATCAGAAAGTACATTCAAGTTTTAAACAGCTCTTTTCAAGTTCTTATTGTAACCCTAGGGACCTGAAGAGAGCTGTATAAAATTGAATGTACATTCTGATCAACATGACTCCTTTTCTAAAAGGAACAACAGCAGCAACAACAGTCTTATAACTACTTAAAAAGAACTAACACAGAAACTATATAGACTTGAATGGGGCCTTAGAGTTCATTTAATACTAACTCCCTGCTGAATCAGAAAATCCGGCTACTGCTGCATCCCAGCCTTTGAAAACTCCTAATGAACAAGAGCCCATTACCTTCAGTGGAAGTCTCTGTTCCACTAACAGCTCTTATTCTCAGGATGGTTTTCCTAACGCTTTGTCAAAATCCCTTTTCTTCTTGTAATCTGAACCCATTAGTTTCGGTCCTGCCCTTTGGAACAAGAGAAAAATTTGCTTCATCTATGAGACAGCTGTTCATATATTTGCACATTTCCAGTTAAATCCTTACAGACATTCTACACTGTGTACACGCTCCTATGTTTTTGTTTAGTTTTATTTATGCAGATGCAGGGTTTTCATGGAATCATAGAATAGTAGTGCTGGAAGGGGCCTATAAGGCCATCGAGTCCAACCCTCTGCTCAATGCAAGAATCCACCCTAAAGCATACCTGGCAGATGGATGTCCAGCTGCATTTTGAAGGCCTCTACTGTGGGAGAGCTCACGACCTCCCTAGGTCATGGGTTCCATTGTCGTACTGCTCTAACAGTTAGGAAGTTTTTCCTGATGTCCAGCCGGAATCCGGCTTCCTGTAACTTGAACCCATGATTCCGTGTCCTGCACTTTGGGAGGATTGAAAAGAGATCCTGGCCCTCCTCTGTTTGACAACCTTTCAAGTATTTGAAGAGTGCTATCATGTCCCTGCTCAGTCTTATCTTCTCCAGGCTAAACATGCCCAGTTCTTTCAGTCTCTCTTCATAGGGCTTTGTTTCCAGACCTCTGATCATCCTGGTTGCCCTCCTCTGAATCCCCTCCAGCTTATCTGTATCCTTCTTGAAGTGTGGTGCCCAGAACTGGATGCAATACTCAAGTTGAGGCCTAACCAGGGCCGAATAGAGAGGAACCAGTACCTCATGTGATTTGGAAGCTATACTTCTATTAATGCAGTCCAAAATAGCATTTACTTTTTTTCTTTTTTCTTTTTTTGCAGCCACATCACACTGTTGGCTTATATTCAGCTTGTGATCTACAACAATTCAAAGATCCTTCTCGCTTGTAGTATTGCTTAGCCAAGTATTCCCCCCCCCATCTTATAACTATGCATTTGGTTTCTTTTTCTTCGTGTAGAACTTGGCATTTATCCCTATTAAATTTCATTCTGTTGTTTCCAGCCCAGCACTCCAGCCTATCAAGATCACTTTGAGGTTTGTTTCTGCTCTCCAGGGTATTAGCTTTCCCACCCAGTTTTGTGTCATCTGCAAATTTCATAAGGATTCCCTGCACCTCCTCATCAGAATCATTAATAAAAATGTTAAAGAGCAATAAGCCCAGGACTGAGCCATCTGCAGCACTGGGTGTTCACTGACAGCATAGATAGTTATGATTTCCACCATATATTGAAACAAAGTAATGTTAAACCAGTTCAGGAAGAGGCTGGACCTCCTGATCCAAGGTTCATTTCCAGCATCTCCGGACAAGCTGTGAAAGAACTCTGCAGCCAACTTGGAGACTCACTGCCAGTCAGAGAGTCGACGATACTCTCACATGAGGGACAAGAGTTCTGACTCGGTATAAATCTGCTTCATATGCTAAAAATAAAGGTGTGGGGAGCTGAATAAATATATGGGGAGACAGCAGAAGCACTCGGGGTTGTTTGTTGTGAATTGGAGTCAATAAAAGCTAAGGTTGCCAATTTTTAAAATAGCCTTTGCTGCTGTGCCTTTAGCAGTAAGTTGATCTGTAGACATTAGCAGGCTATGATGCTTGTTTCCATGCAGTGAACAGCTTCAGATTATGCTATCTGAAGTTTCTAAGCAGAGACTGGATGGACACCTACTAGCAGTGGAGTCCAGTTGCTCTGATGTCAGTGGGACGGTGAATCCACCCAGGGTTCAATCAGAACCAGTCAGAACTCTAAAGGAGATATCCAGAAACCAATCAGAACTCTAAAAGAACTCCACACCTTGGACAGCTCCATTATTATTGCATTTATATCCAGCATATTTTCCTCTTAAGGAACCCAAGGTGGCACGTACGTAATCCTGCTTCTCTCCATTTTATCTTCACAATAAAATGTGGGTCGGGCTGAGAGTCTGTGACTGGCCCAAAGTCACCCAGTGAGTTTCCATGGCTGAGTGGGGACTAGAACCCGGATCTCCCGGCTCCCAGTCCGACACTTTAGCCACTACACCACACTGGCTGGTTCTGACTGAAACCCAGAGTGGATTCACCGCCCTACTGATATAGGCGCCAACAACCTACACTGCCTTAGAGATGCTGTAGAGTGGATTTTCTACATCAGCTGGGCTAGAGGGGGCTGGATTAGAAAGATGATCTTTGAGGTTCCTCTTGAGGTGAACAATCTTTGAGTTTGGTTCTGCTTTGCACCAACCGTCCCAGGGGACCGTCTGAGGTTGCCTTCAGTGCCGTTGAAGAAGGGAGGGGAAGCAAGCCAACACAGCCCCGCGAGGAAGGCGCCGATGGCCAGCAACAACAACACCAGCATAGCGCAAGCCAGGAAACTGGTAAAACAGCTCAAAATGGAGGCAAACATCGACAGAATAAAGGTCTCCAAAGCAGCGGCAGACTTGATGGCGTATTGTGAAGCCCACGCCAAAGAGGACCCGTTATTGACTCCTGTTCCTGCTTCAGAAAACCCCTTTAGAGAGAAGAAGTTATTCTGTGCCATTCTGTAAACCTCGCAGGAGCCTGATTCCAACTTGGGCCATCCTGGACACTGATGTAGAGATTTCTCAGCAACGTGGACGTGTTTCCAGAGTCCACCCAATTTAAATAATATTTTTTTTAAAAAAATCAAAACGGCCTGGAAGTTTACAGAGAAGTGCATGATCCCAAAGGGATCTATGGTTCTATGATTCTATGAGGTCTCTTCCAACTCTATGATTCTAAAGCTGGAGAAGGCAAACTTTTGGGTCCTCTTGGCACATTTGGCAATTTGAAAAAAAGTGTCATAGAATCATAGAATCATAGAATAGCAGAGTTGGAAGGGGCCTACAAGGCCATCGAGTCTAACCCTCTGCTCAATGCAGGAATCCACCGTAAAGCATCCCTGACAGATAGTTGTCCAGCTGCCTCTTGAAGGCCTCTAGTGTGGGAGAGCCCACAACCTCACCAGGCAACTGATTCCATTGTCGTACTGCTCTAACAGTCAGGAAGTTTTTCCTGATGTCCATCTGGAATCTGGCTTCCTTTAACTTGAGCCCGTTATTCCGTGTCCTGCACTCTGGGAGGATCGAGAAGAGATCCTGGCCCTCCTCTGTGTGACAACCTTTCAAGTATTTGAAGAGTGCTATCATGTCTCCCCTGGGCACCACAGGAAAATGGCTGCTAGGGGAGGTGTGGTTAGTCATAAAAGACATATAACCTGCCCCAAAGACCATGCACAAGGCAGAGTTGGGCTCTGAGCCCCAACACGTTAAACATCTCTTTTGATCTCAGTGCCAACAAAAATTTATTTCACAGAAGGCAAATGCTCATGCTCCCTCCCACCTCTGTCAGCCAACTTGTCCCTCACTTTCTCTTATGGTTCACAACATGCTTCAATTGTTGCAGGATGGGCATCAGAGAACTTAGCACCCTACACTGGTGGCTGCTGAGCTGAATGAATGAAGCTTGTGCCGCCATTTCAAACGCTCTTCAGAAATGACTGGGTAATTTGACTGGCGAGAGGCCGTCGGTATTAAATATAGCACCCAGCTGGCTCAAATTTTCCTGGCTGTCGCTTTCACACCACCGTTTATTTTTAACCCCCTGACTCCAGTTTGAGGGCGTCAGCAGGCCTTAGAGATTTCAGCCACTCCAAATATTCCAGAATTCAGCCCGTGCATTTCATTCCTCCTCCCGTACTTCTGAGGGGCGATGTAGGCCTGCCCAACGATGGAAGCTGAATTGGAGCAGTAATCTATAGATTTATTTTATTTTATTTATTACATATTTATGCTGCCCAACAGCCTAAGCTCTCTGGGCAGTTTACAACTAAAACCATAAAAACCAGATTAAAACTTTAAAATCACATAAAACCAGAATAAATTACAGTCCAGGGAAGGCTCGTTTAAAAAGATATGTTTTTAGGAGGCGTTTAAAAGTTATGACATGTTCCGCCTCCCAAAATGCACGAGGGAGGGTTTTCCAGAGGGTGGGTGCCGCTACAGAGAAGGCCCGCCATCGATGTCTCTCCTGGGCTTGGAGCAGAAGGCTTTGTATGTGCAAGTCACAGGCTGTATAGCCCCTCTCTTTTGAAGAGGACTTACCTTGAAGTGAGTAATGCTATCGCTGCCCTCAGCATAATGCAACCTACACTGTGTGACTGGCAAGAGCTCCTCAGAATCTCAGTCACAGGGCCGGCCCTACCATTAAGCAGAGTGAGGCGGTTGCCTCAGGCAACAAATGCTGGGAGGTGGCAGCAAGGTGTTGAGGGGTGAGAGCTCTGTCATGAGACCTGCCCTGCACTTCCTGAGCTAGCCTGTTGCCTTCCAGTGCTGTGGAGGATTCTTTCCCATTGCCGGTGTTGAAAAAAGACTCAATTGCCAGTCCAGCCAGCTTTTGTACATGGAATGGGAGGAGGCGCCATCTTGTTCTTTGCCTCAGGCGGCAAAATATCATGGGCAGCAAAATGTCTTGGTCCTTGCCCTGGGAACTGGAGGCAACACGAACCTGGCAGTTGTTCTACTACTGAGAAGTAGCCCTTTACAAGGGATGAAAACCAACCCCTTTTCAGGTGACAAATGGGTGAGCAGAAGCAGAGGCACACTTTTAGCTGCACCACCTGATGTCGCACCTCCTCCTTCCGGCATCTACGCAATGATCGTGGTTATTTATTTTACTTTTATTATTTTATTACATTTCAATACCGCCCCATTGCAGAAGCTCTCTGGGCGGTTTACAAAAGATTAAAACATTTAACATTAATTCTCATAACATTGGATATAACCCAGAACTAGCACAATTAGCAGAAGTGACATCTAGTCCAATGAAGTTGTAAAATGCCTTGTTTCACGATTTGCACAACAGCTTGTGCAATGCACTGTGGTTGTCAGCAAAACAACCCCAGTGTACGAGCAGCTGCGTAACCAGGACTGTCCCTGCACACAAGTAGTTGCTCGTGTGCTGTGGTTCCTTTGCAGACAACTGTGGTCAAATTGTGGATGTCGGAGGATGGAGTTGTGATGCAGGGCCCCATTCCTGCTTCAACACAGAAATGCCTGACATGCACGTAATGTGTTAATTAACTTCTCCCTTTGCACCCTACAGCAAGGCGGGTGTGAGCAGATGGCATCCTTGGGAGGTGCTGGGCCTCCAACCAGGCAGGGCCTGACACGGACGTTTGCTTTTAACGGCTGGGTCAAGTTGCTGTTTTAA
Organism: Elgaria multicarinata webbii; assembly: GCF_023053635.1. Classification (NCBI taxonomy): domain Eukaryota; kingdom Metazoa; phylum Chordata; class Lepidosauria; order Squamata; family Anguidae; genus Elgaria; species Elgaria multicarinata. Next base: position 210,254,403 of record NC_086171.1, on the reverse strand, counting down.
TTTGCCCTGGTACCCCCAATGTAGTATCACTCTGGGGAATTGTGGGTAGTTAAAATGGCTGCTCCCAGCCAGCTGAGGCTTCTTGGGGCACTGCTGCTGCCCACTGCTGCTGGCTGTTGGGCCTGTTGGTAGAGGAGGTGGCCGGCCACCAGAGGACAGTGGAGTCTGGTGGCTCCAATGTCAGTGGGGTGACGAATCTACTCCTTTAGAGTCCTGATTCATTGCTCTACTGACATTGAAGCCTCCATTCCAGAGGGCACTTTGCTCAGGGCCTCCTCAAATTTAGACCTGGCCCTGCCTCACAGCATGCTGTTTCTCCCTCTCTTTGCATCACCAGAGCTCAATTTTTTCTGCTCCCTCCTCTTTTTGCCACCACACAGCACATGCTCTGTTCTCTTTCTACGAACCCCCATGTCACAAATCCCTTCTTTTTCTGTTTTTCTACCAGCAGAATTTCTGTTGCCTCGTTCCTGTTATCCCTTCTTCTTTCTCAGAGACCCATGCTGTTCTTCAGTTTCTGCATCACCCAAGATCTCTGTGCGCCCCCATTTCTGTAACGCTCCTTTTCTGTTCCCCGGGCCTATCTGCACCCATGTTACTCCCCCTTTTCTCCCTGTACCCCATAGCATGTGCTCTCTTCTTTCTGCACTTCCTTCTCTATTAACCTTGTGCAAAATGCAGCGGCCAGATCGATAGCTGGAACAGGGACGTTTGAGCATATAACACCGATTCTGGCCCGCTTGCATTGGCTGCCTATATGTTTCCAAGCCCAATTCAAGATGCTGGTTTTAACCTATAAAGCCCTACATGGCTTGGGACCGCAATACTTGACGGAACGCCTCTCCCAACATGAACCTACCCATATACTGCGCTCAACATCCAAGGTCCTCCTCCGAGTGCCTACTCCGAGGGAAGCTCGGAGGATGGCAACAAGGGAGAGGCCTTTTCGGTGGTGGCCCCCTGACTGTGGAATGATCTCCCTGATGAGGCTCACCTGGCACCAACGCTGCTATCTTTCCGGTGCCAGGTTAAGACTTTCCTCTTCTCCCAGGCATTTATCAGCATTTAACAACGCTAAGTTTGTTTTTAACGGACCCCAGAACTGTTGTTTTAAATGGATACTGTTGTTTTTATATTGTTGTTTTTTATGTTTATGATGATTCTTAAATTTTGTATACTTTTTAAATGTTTACTGTTTTTAACTTTTGTAAACCGCCCAGAGAGCTTCGGCTATGGGGCGGTATATAAATGTAATAAATAAATAAATAAATAAAACCTCTTTTTTTCTTTCCTCATGCACAGCTCTCTCTCTCTCTCTCTCTGTACTACCATCTTTCAGTTCTCCCATTTTATTGCTTTATTCTTTTGTTGCTGCTGCTTTTTCTGTCCCTTCCTCATCATCTCCCCTTCTCACCACTGAGTTCTCTGGAAACAACAGACAAGGCTTTCACTCTCCCAGCAATTCACCACGGAAGGAGCCTCTAATGAAGGTAAGGCAAGCAGCAGGGCTGGCTACCTGCAGCAGACTTGGAAAGCCGGCACCAGACCCATGAAGCATCTCTGAATCTTCCTCCACCCCTGATAAGCTCAAACAGGGGCTCACCAAGGTGGAATTGGGGGCCCCAGAGTTTTCCTACCTGGCCCTGACCAAGGTTCAATGACTTGATATCTAGATGTTTCTAAATTATTATTATTGGTTCACAAAAACTAAAACCATTCAAAGTATAAAACAAGCAGTATAAAAACATGATATAAAATACACATTAAAAACTGATTAAAAACATACCATACATGATTAAAACATCTTGAAAACATCCTGAAAACATCCTAAAATTTCACTGGATAGGCCTGCCGGAATAGATCAGTCCTTATTGCTTTTTTAAAAATTCTAAAAAACTGTCAAGATGATGAATCTCCTCTGGCAGGCCATTCCACAGTCTGGGAGCAGCAGAAGAAAAGGTCCTCTGGGTAACAGTTGTTAATCTAGTTTTTGCTGGCTGAAGTAGATTCTTCCCAGAGGACCTGAGTGTGTGGGGCGGATTGTATGGGAGAAGGCGATCCCGCAGGTAGCCTAGACCCAAACCATGTAGGGCTTTAAAGGTAATAACCAACACTTTGTACTTTGCCCGGAAACTAATTGGCAGCCAGTGAAGAGATTTTAAAACTGGTGTAATGTGATCACCCCTAGGTAGTTATCACCCTGGCTGCCATATTTTTGGACTAATTGAAGTTTCCAGACTAGGCACAGAGGTAGCCCCATGTAGAGTGCATTGCAGAAGTCGAGCCTTGAAGTTACCATTGAGTGCACTATCGTCTTTAGGTCTTCCAGCTCTAGGAAGGGGCGCAGCTGGCATTGATGGTTGGTAGCTACTAACTATGACCATGTCATATGCTTTGGTGGGGTCTAGTTAGGATTTGGAGTGTTTCCACCAAAGTTCTGAGATTTGCATCCAGCTGGAAGAAGGACTTTCGGGAGTGGAGGATCCATGGGGGCACTGGTTGCTTTGGGAAGCACTGATGTTGTTTTAAAGAATGACTACCAGCTTCAAAAATGTCTTGTCTGCCTGGGTGCTTTTCCTGCCCTCTGCCCTGTTATCCCCGGTCATGACATGTAATTGTGTAAATAAATGTATAATATAAAAATTACACAAGTTTCCAATGGTCTTTCCTCCCAGAAAAAGGGATCCCCTAGCAACTGCTCCATAGAACTGCCTTCCACTGACAGAAGTCATGAGATGCGTGCACTAAGAATGATAATATTCAAGGCTGTCTTGATGGGATTTGGGACAGCCTGGAAATGCACGAGCGGTTCAGAAACATTTGACTCGAGCGTTTCCATTCCAAATCCTTTGCAAAAAAAAAAAAAAAAGACACATCGTGCAGCTAAGACTACTCCAGATGAATCCGGTCTGACTAGGCTGTCTTTTAACCGTGTTCTCTCCTATTTATAGCACTGTCAAAGCTGTCAGGCTGGGTTTCATTGTTAAAATAAGAGGAATGACTCTATGGATCTGAATCAGCCTTCACCCGCTTGTCTTGGACAATGCACATGTTACAATGTGTTCGCTCCGTGCTCGAATCGGTTTCATTTGGACTGTTATAACCACGTCTTCAGGCTTTTCCAGCCTACATTTATTAGGAACGTGCCTGCATGCCTGCAAACAAACATATCCATACACAGCGGTAATATTTAAGCATTACAACATGTCATGAGCCCAAAACACCTGCATTCAAAAGCTGCCTTGGGAGCTGAAGTGGCTAGTAAGGTGAAATAGACATTCCTAAATTAATTAATTTCAGCTCAGCCATGGTCTCACTGGGCTGCCCCTAGGCAACCTGCTGCAATGATTCAGGTCAGCATTCCCACCCCACCCCAACTGTAATATTTTGAAATGCCATGGCAGATATATCCATTAAAACAGGGATGCAAAACCCTTGGCCTGCTGGTCTCCGCTATCTGGCTGTTGGAGGGATTCTCCTGTGCACGGTGCTTCTTTTTGGCCCTGACTGGGGCCGTAGCTAGACCTAAGGTTTATCCCAGGATTGTCCTGGGGTCAAACCTGTTCATCTAAGCGCCACACAGGGCATCCAGTGCTCAGGCAGGGACGAACCTGGGATGATCCTGGGATAAACCTTAGGTCTAGCTATGGCCTGGGTTGCTTTGTGTGGTTTGTGGTGACCCCGCAGGAATGCTAAAAGCTGCGTGAAGGCGCTTGCGTGCGCCTGCAGTGCGCCCCGAAACTCATCGTGTAGATCCTGCCCTATCCTGGCCAGAAGAGGCGGAGGCGGAGGCGGCCCCGCATCGCCCCTCGCGGGGACGGGGCAATGCGGGGCCTCCTCCTCCTCCTCCTCCTCCTCCTCCTCCTCCTCTTCTGGCCAGTATAGGGCAGGATCTACACGATGAGTTTCGGGGCGCACTGCAGGCGCACGCAAGCGCCTTCACAACGATGTGTAGATCCCCCCGTACGTCTGTGGAGGGCCCGGAGGGAGGCACCCCCCCAAATACTGTCCTGTACCCCTGTATTCAAATAAAACAAATCACATCCATGAATCAAAAGAACAATCCCTGAAAAAGAACACTAATATACTATTATATCTGGAATAGGAGCAAATAGCATGAAGAATCAATGGTCTTCTGAAAAAGAACGGTCTTCAGCGATCTCTGAAAGAAGGCTACAGGATGCAACCTCTGTCGGAAAAGAGTTCCATAGAACTGGGGCTGCCACAGAGAAGGCCCTGCTCACTGTGAAAGTTGACCTACCATCCACAGAAGATAGAAACTGAAGCAGGACCTCATGAAAATGTAAATGTCAGAAGGAGAATTTCTCTTGAGATAAATAAAACTAAAGCCATTTAGCAATCTTACACACACTTTCCTGGGATTAAGCCCCATTAGGTTGAGCAGGGCTTACTTCTGAGTAGACTTGCATAGGATTGTACTGTTAGTGTTTTAAAGGTCAAACACAGCACTTGGAATTGGGCCCAGAAGCCAAGTGGCAGCAACTGCAGTTGCTTTATGGAGGACTTGATCCACACCTGTCAATAGGCGGTCCGCCACATTCTGTAATAGCTTAAACTTTTTTTTGGAAAGCTGCTGCATATAGTGGGATAATAATGCTAGCACCTTATAGGTCTGTTGTTACAACAGTAATTTCTGTGAAGCTCTTAGGGTGCAATCCTATGCATTGTTTAACTCGAAAGTCCCAGAAACCCTAACATTATCCAGCTAGTTATACTAGCTGGGGAATGCTGAAAGTTGTAGGACTTTTTTCTGCCCAAACCTGCATAGGATTGCTCCCTTAGAGCGTTTTTAAATAGAGCTCTTGAATTGCTTAGATTTTATTATAGTATATTATGTCAGACATGCCAATTGGTGATTATTATTATTATTATTAGTAGTAGTAGTAGTAGTAGTAGTAGTAAAGTAAAATCTTAGCTGATAGGGTGACCATGTGAAAAGGAGGACAGGGCTCCTGTATCTTTAACAGTTGCATAGAAAAGGGAATTTCTGCAGGCGTCATTTGTAAAAATGGAGAATCGGGTGAAATTCCCTCTTCATCACACCAGTTAAAGGTGCAGGAGCTATGCTAGAGTGACCAAATTTAAAAGAGGGCAGGGCACCTGCAGCTTTAACTTTTGTGATGAAGAGGAAATTTCACCCGGTTCCCCATATATACAAATGACACCTGCAGAAATTCCCTTTTCAATACAACTGTTAAAAATTCAGGAGCCCTGTCCTCCTTTTCATATGGGCACCCTAATTTATCTAAAACTGCATAACTATTCTAAAGGGGGGGAGGATACTCGCTGTCTCTTTAAATGATTCGTTAGAAGAGTCATTCCCTCCTGTGTTATGAATGACGAAGGAACGCCCGACTTATCCCATGAAGCTGTACGGTGGGGGTATTCAGCAGAGATGAAAGGAAGGACTTCTTCACAGGGTATAAAACTATGGGATTTACTGCCAGAAGCTGCAGCGATGGACAACAAATCTGATGGCTTTAAAAGGGGATTAGATAACTTCATAGAGGATTTCAATGGCTACAGGTCGTGATGGACATACACTACCTCCAGGATCAGAGCCAATATGCCGCTGAATTCCAGTCGCTGGGGGACAGCAGTTCCTGACTTCATGTTCTGCTTGTTGCCTTCCCAGAGACATCTGGTTAGGCACTTTGTGAAACAAGCTACTAGACCAGCCTTCCTCAACCTGGGGCGCTCCAGATGTGTTGGACTGCATCTCCCAAAATGCCCCAGCCAGCTGGCTGGGGCATTCTGGGAGTTGTAGTCCAACACATCTGGAGCCCCCCAGGTTGAGGAAGGCTGTACTAGACGATGCTTGTAGAAACTTTTTCAGTCTGAACATGCCCTAGATTGGTCTTATCCTATAAGACGTCTTTTTATGTCCTTTTCTTTTTGGAACATTGCGTTTACTTATTTTATTTTGTTTCGGTCCCCAGTTTAGGTTTTAAGATAGCTAAAAGGCAATAAGACAGTAGGATGATTTATAGATGCACATTTCAGGACAAAATGGAGGTGAATTTTGACTGAAAATGCAACAATACAGAAATAAGTTTGCATTGTGATGGGGGATTACAAAGATTCATGGGGAGAAAAGAAAGGAAACCAAAGGTAAAACCCAACATATGTCCTATGTAGAGTAGATCCATTGGTAGGAATGGGACTTAAATTAATCATGAGTAACTTAAGTCCCATTCATTTCAATGGGACTATTCTAAGTAGGACTTACATGGATTTTACCCCAAGTAACAAGAAATGCTGGTTGGCTACTTATGAACTGCTATAGTCTCTTAAATTTGCTCATCTAAGAGTCCTATAGGCAAGGCCGGTGCTACCATAGAGGCCACTCAGGCGGCCGCCTAGAGCACCAAGGTAAGGGGGGGGGGTGCCGAACGCCGTACCCGGAAGCCGCTCTCCCACAGCGGCTCTGAGAAGGCAGCTTCCAGGTGCACCGTTCCAAAGCCTCCCACCTGCCCCAGCGTCCTGGCTTCGCTTCGGCTGGGTGGGCGCCCAGCCGAAGCGAAGCCGGGAGGCTGGGGTGAGCAGGCGGCTTCGGAACGGCACGCCCGGAAGTCGCTCTCCCAGAGCGGCTTCCGGCTGGGCACATTGTTCAGAAGCCACCCACCCACCCCAGCGTCCTGGCTTTGCTTCGGCTGAGTGGGCGAGATGGTGTCCCGCGCCCAGGTACAGTGGGGTGGGTGTGGGTGTGGGTGGGTGAAAGCAGCTCACCTGCCTAGGGTGCAAAATAGTCTGGCACCAGCCCTGCCCATAGGGAAGTGTGTGTGTGTGTGTGTGTGTGAGAGAGAGAGAGAGAGAGAGAGAGAGAGAGAAACTTTTACCTACTTGGCACCAATAATAGACAGAATGGGTAACCCTTTGTATGGATGAAGTGGGTGATCTATTTCTATGAACTGCAGTAAGACCAATTTAGGACATTACAGGATAGTTTAATCTTGCTCCAAGTTAGGACAATATGATGTTTGCATCAAGGGAATTCCTACCATGGCATTTGTCACCAATAGTTGTTTGTTTGTTTTTAATAAGAACTCATATTTAAACATATTTTTAAAAATCTGCTGCAGGATTAATTTCAATAACTATGTAGCTGATGTTTTGTTTTTATATAAAGTCACCTAACTGATTAATCAGTTAACTACAGTTGTTGTTAGGAACATAGGAATCTGCCTTATACTCATATTGGGCCTGTTCAGACAACACGCTAAGCCATGGCTTGGCAGCTAACCCCTTTGCAGCAAATTGTTAGTGAGCGTGTTTAAACCATGGTTTAAATGCTGTAAACCGCCCAGAGAGCTTCGGCTGTGGGGCGGTATATAAATGTAATTAAATAAATAAATAAAATAAAATAAATGGTTATGTAGCCGCCATCGTTAGGAATACTTCACATGACACGCTACGTCATGGTTCAAATGACACACTAAGCCATAATGTTTAGCTCAAAATGCTTAACCACCGTGGCTTAGTGTGTCGTCTGAACAGGGTCACTGAGTCAGGCCATTGGTCCATCTAGCCAGTATTGTCAACACTGACCGGCAGAGTTCTCCAAGGATTCAGGCAAGATTCTTTCCTAGACCTACCTGGGGATTGAACCTGGAACATTCTGTATACAAAGGAGGGGCTCTTCCTCTGGGTGATGTTGTTGTTAAACTAGAGCAAACATTTGTGGTGGCATTATTACCTAAAACAATGCTTTTTGAACTCTTCAGGAACCATTTTTTTTAAAAAAAACCAATTTTATTATGCATATCAACAAAACGGAACAGAAAATACATTGTGAAAATGAAAGAAACCCCCCATACATGGCATATATAGGATTATTGTCATTTCCATCATATGTACCGTTTCCCGCCCCCAAAAAGGGGGGGGGGAGAGTTATACAAGGGTTTCAAGAAAAGCAGACCAGATATCCGTGTATTTATCCACTTGCAAGTTGTGCCTATATAACACCCGTTCAAAAGTTGATAATGTTATTAGGTCCTCGATCCATTGCATTATGGGAGGTGAACATTTATACATCCAATGTGATACTATAAGCCTGTCAAAAGGGCTCTGACTGTCCACCTGTGGTGACCATGGGTTAACTTTTTGTTTAGACAGAAAAAAAGGCCTACAACTCCCAGCATGGCCTGATGGGATATGTTGGAGGCTGTAGGCCTTTTTCTCTCTATCTAAACATAGACAGGATTGCGTCTTAAAATGCTTAATTGGCTAAAAAGGTGGCTAGATTAATCAGACACTATTCCAAGGTGTGTATACTATATATATTTTAGAAATATTAAGGCATGGCAGAAAAATGGGGGGAAACTGTATCCCTCTCCCAATTTTTCCAAAATTCCCTAGGGAAAAAACAGCTCCTCCCCTTAATTCTTTCTGTTTTCTCCCCACCCCACCCCAAGCCTCCACGTTTCTATTTTTTTTTAATACAAGTGGTTATAAAAACCGCAAATACCCAGCAGCATCTTAAAAGGGGCCTCCCCTTCCTTTCACCAAGGAGGAGGGCATGCATGCCTCTTCTGAGGTGGCTGATGACTCCCCCCCACACACACACACCAAAGAGAAAGAAAGTGAGTGTTTTTATATCGTTATATATTTTGGCTTTGGAAATGTTGGTTTTGCCCACATGCAAATTTAACTGCTGGATGCATCGATTGAAATTCACACGACTAATTCATCAAAATCCCTTGATCAGAGTTTCAGTCATAAATAATAACCCGAACAACCTGTCTAGCGTTGAGTCCTAACACTGCTTCCAATCAAGGCCCATTTCTGCCTCTTCAGGGCTGGGCAATGGGGGTGGGGGCAGTGGGACCAGTTGGCATGGGCCTACGATTTTGAGGGGCCCCACTCCAAGTCTCCCTGGTAGAGGCAACGGGGGACCCTTTGGTAAAGATTTGTTACAAAGTAGCTCTCCTGTGAGCGGTACTGACTCCATTTTGAGACAGCCCAAAAGCCAAAGTGTCCACTGGATAGCAAGGGTGATATCTAGTAATGCAGTGCAGTCAATAATGCATTCTGCTGTTGTGTTCTTTGGAGGTACGGTCGAATCTTTCTTTTTGTGGGACAATACTTTCGGTCCGCAACGGTGCAAGAACATTTGAATGGATGAGCCGTTTTGAACATTAACGTTGAGAAGGCAAAGTTGTTTGATTTTTCTGTCGCTGATGATGAATTTGCCCAAAGCACATAAAGCATTTCTGAATGTGAAGCAGTGATGTCTTATATACATCTTGAATAAAAGTGCCTGCCATTACCTTTTTTAAATTTAATTAATTTAATTTTAATTAATTGCATTTCTATACCGCCCAATAGCTGAAGCTCTCTTATAAATCATTCTAGTTCATATGTATTTTGAACTGATTTTAAAAAAAAACACTTAATGAGCAGTTTGAAATGGGGCCTACATTTCCCATCTGGCCTGGGCCTATTACCAGCTTTGCCCGGCCCTGCCCCCTTTCACTCTCTGGCTCCTTCTTTTTCTCCATCCCTTCTTCCACCTGCGGCCTCCTCTGCCTGCCTCCATATCATGCATTCGCCTTCCCTCTTTCCCTCCTCCTCCTCCTCCTCCTCCCAGGCTCCTTCTCGTTCCTCTCCCCTCCTCCTCCCCCTTCCCTCTTCTCTCTGTACCGCAATGCTGTAGTGGGGAGGGGAGGGCAGGAGGAGGAGGAGGAGGAAGGAGGGGGTGACTGCATTGCGCCGTCACCGTCAATAGGTGGACCCCCTCCCGGTGCAATAAAGCCGCCGGAGTCGAAGCTGGCAGCCTCTGCTGTCTGAGACCACAGCTGCCGGTAAGAGCTCCTGCAGCTTGCTGCATAATAACAACGCACAACCTCCCCCCCCACCTCCTGCTTTTTCTTTAGGGGTGGGGGAAGAGATACATTGCATAACAGGGACAGAGTTGGAACAGGTGCAATGGGGTGGGGTGCGGGGGGCGCGCGCGATCTGGGCTTGGAGCCTTCTTAATAATAATAATAATAATAATAATAATAATAATAATAATAATAATAATAAATAGTGGTGGTGAACGCGTTGGATACATTTTTTTTCCTTTTTGGAAGATGGATCCCAGAAGGAGAAATAGCGGGCATATTCTTTGACGAGGAGGATGCTTTGCAAGCCGTTTTTGCGCGCGTCTTGATGTATAACCCCCCCCCCCCGGCCCTCCTCCCTCTCCAACTGCAAGCTGCGCAGGTGACATTTTAGAAGCTGGAGCCCCCCCCCTTCCCAAGCGCACGTTGGTTTCGGAGCGCGATCCCTGATGCGCTTAAGCCAGGAGCAGGCAGGCAGGCTTCGAATCAGTCCAGGCGCCTGGGCGTAATAAGCGGACTCTAAGGTCGGACTTGGGGATGTTCTTTGCTAGGGTCTCTGGGATCTGTTACCGGTTTTGCTTCTAGGCAGGCTGCTGACTGCAATGTCATCCACCCAAACCCCCCACCCCACCCCCCGTTTGATCGTTGTGCCCCCCCCGCTCCCTCGTCCTACACATCTAGGGCCTTAGAATGCACAAAGTGAATCCTCCCCCCTCCTTTTTTGCCTGTGTGTAGGGGGGGAGCAAAGCCATGGGGGGGGGAATTCCTCCCCCATGAAGCTGGGTGCTCCATTTGACCTTGTTCCCATACCCCAGCCAGATTATAAGATTTGAAAAATCACCTTAATATATATATCTAATTTTTTGCATGTGTTGTTTTTTGTTGCGGTGGTGTGGGTGGGCCAGGGGGTTGGGGATCAAGGAAGGGGCAAGCCCCCCCCCCCGATTTGTATGTTTGTGCATGTGTTTTCGTTTTGCATTTTGGCAGAATTTAGCCTGTTCTACCCGCTGGAGATTTATCCGGTGTTCAGCTTATAGGGGATCTGAAATAGCCTAGGTTGGGTCATTCGGGTTTTAAAAATAACCCACGGCAAAGTGACTAGTGGGCGGGGGTTGGTGTGGAGAGCGTGCCTGTGAGACTGATCAGATCACACATGTGGGTGGCAGGTGATGGACCGACGGCGATCATGAGATTTCCTCTCCCATCCTCAAAATATCCGAATAACCTTTTTTTGCACAGTGACATCATGAATTTAGCTCTTTGGTCCTGAAATAAGAGCGATAGAAAGAGGCGGGGATCTATTTGCATGCATAGAGGTTTCTGGAACCAGATATGGTGGTTTATTATGCGCGATGTATTTGGGACTTGGAGAACCCGAGTGCATGATTTGCAAACAGCTGGCATCTTCTTCTTCTTTTTTAAAAAAGAAAGATTTCAGATTCTTGCTCTTGTCTTCCCAGCTCTGTAAGGAGAGTAGGACGGTTTTGCTACTCTTAGGTATATAACTAAGAGGTGGATGTTATTGGTTTTATCCTGGCAAAATGGTTTCAAATTTATTTAAAGAAAATCTTTACCTGCAGAGTCACAAAACTGTTTTTGGTTTGCTCGTCTGTTAGAGATGACTTTTTTGTTTTTGTTTGCCATGATGCCACGGAATTTTGCAAAAGAATTTGAAACTGGCCACTTGGATGTCTTGCTTCTAATTGACCTACGATTTCTGTATCTGCCTATGTTATACCTTGGTGCATGGGAGGAGGCCCAGCTCCCCCCCTCCCCTCCCCCCCCTCACTGGATGAGCCTTTACGCACAGCCGGCTTCTAGTTCAGAAGCTCTAGGGAAGCACATGGTATGCTATTTCTGGCTCTTTCCATTTGTGGACACCATATTGTCCATTCCGAAGATGAGCTTATTGGGAAATTCTGAATATTGGCTGGGGGGGGGTAGGGAGACCCCTCTCCCCCCCCCTGACTTTTCTCTCATTCCTTAGGAAAGAATGAATACTGGAGAGCAATATTTAACCTGGATTTTTTTTGGCGAGGTTGTGGAGGGGAAGAAAGCACATACTATGTCAATAAAACCATGATGTAATAAAACTCGCCCTCCTATTTATGAGTGATTTACCTGATCGAGAAGCTGAGCAACCGGGCAAACTGAGATGCCTGAGTCATATAAGGTTACTAGTGCTACGAAAGCCATGTTTGGTTAGGAAGGGGGTGACGCAGCTATCTTTTGGCTGGCAGAGTGAGGGTTAATGCGGTCGTAGGTGTTGAGGTGTGATGTAGAAACAGAAGAGAAACGGATTGCTTTCTTGGCTGAAGTAGAGGGAAGGTTTTTCCCATCACCTCCAGGTTGGATTATTGTAATGAATTACATGTGGGGCTGTCCTTGAAAATGGTTAGGAAGTTTGGATGGGTTTGCCTAGGTGGAAGCATATTACATCAGTTCTGAAGGAGCTACGTTGGCTGGCCATTTGCTACGGAGCCCAATTCAAGGTGCTTGGGCTTACCTTTAAAAGTCTAAACATCATGGGGCTCTAATATCTTAAGGAGCACCTTCTCCCATATCAGCCTGCTGGTGCATCATGGTTTGAATCAGGAGGGCCTTTTGTGTATTCCGTCTATAAGTGAAACACATTTAACATTTACAGATAAGAGGGTCTTCTCTGTGGTGGCACCCCGACTATGGAATGCTCTCAAGCAGGAGATATGTCTAGTGCCACGTTTGTATTCTTTGAGATGCTGAGTTTTGCCCAGGCATTTTCAAAAACAATATTTTTAACCAGTTGAAATTGTTTTATGACTTCATTGTTATAGGGTTTTTTAAAATTGTATTTTTTTATTATTACTCTCAGTATTTAATTTATGCGTATTGTGCCCTGAAATCCCTTTCCTATAAATTTCTTAAATAAATAATAAAATAAAATAAATCGCAGACAGAAAATCCTTCTGTCTGGCCTACATTCGAGCTGCTGTTATCCAGCAAAAGATCTCTAATACCTAAAGTACAGGCTTAACTATATTACTGGAACCTCCGGGCATGTTGTCTATTGGAGACGCGGGACTGGAAAGGCTCAGCGTTGTGTGGCTGGCGCTGTGTTGTGCTCCTGTTGCTCCTGGTGACACTTCTGACCGCCTCCTCTTCTGCTCTCTTCTTTGCAGCAGCCTCCGGTCCGCAGCCGCTGCTCAGTTTTCCATCCCTTAGCTAGCATCGGCTGTTAAGCACAAACCGAAACCGAGTGGAAGCATGGGGAAAGAGAAGACCCATATCAACATCGTTGTCATTGGACATGTGGACTCTGGCAAATCCACCACCACTGGCCACCTCATCTACAAATGTGGCGGCATCGACAAAAGGACCATTGAGAAATTTGAGAAAGAAGCTGCCGAGGTAAGGCTTGTTTGTGTGTGCGTACACACACACACACACACACACACTTCACCTTCAGGTCTGCCCTTTTCTTTTTGGCACAGAAAATGAGCGATAAAAAAGTATCAATCTTGTAAGCATCTTCCCATGTTTAGAATATTCTCTGTTTTTCTCCCTTGTTTTTCTATGCCTGTCTTTGTTCTCCTGTTCCTTTCCCCTGTTCGTTCGTTCTTTCTTTCTTTCTTTCTTTCTTTCCTTCCTTCCTTCCTTCTTTCTTTCTGATTCAGTCTCTGAAGAGGGTAGGGTGAAGTGTGTGTGTGTGTGTGTGTGTGTAGATCAGGATGGATGCCCTGCAATAACTTTCCACCCCGTCTTTCTCTGGAGTTGTTAATTAGCCACACCTGAATGTGTCGCAGTGTATTTGTGTTGATAATATTTGTGCTCATGGTTCCAGATCTTTTGTTTGTGCAAGGATATTTTAGCTCTGTGAGTTAGAGGGGACTATAAGAACGGGATCCTCCTGTTATAAGAACAGCTACTAAGGGTGAGTTTCCATGCACTTACCCTCTGGCACTAGGACTTGGAAACCTACATTCTTCTGCAGCTAACGCTTTTATCAGTGCCCTCCTAGCTCCCCTGGCTGAAACACAGATTTCAGACAATGAAAATGGTCCGTAACTGTTTTCTGTTCAGTTATCTGTAGCTGTTTATCTTTTCTGGACTTCTTGGGGCATAGTTATATAAAGCTCAACCTAATAAAAATAACAACAAATTAAAAGCGACATCCAAACTCATGCCAGTGAATGTCTGCTTTCCAAATAGGATTTTCCCTTTGCTCCCCCTGTACCATGCAGCCCCCAACTGTCTGGAGCAGATGTGGGGGGGGGGCATGAAGGAGCTGCAAGGGAGAGGGGAAATTCCTCCTCTGGTTTCTGTTCTGCTGGTAGATGGCCAGCATTGGATACCATCTAACAATGCATTTCTTTGCCAAGTCCAAAGGACCCTACTTTTGCACCAACAAAAGGAGAATTGTGAATTATACAAATCTGCAAAATATCTCTTTGCATAGCTTACTTTACATTTCTTTCTTTATTATTATTTTTTGGTATCATTCATTCTGCTTTTGTTAGTCATGGCAGGGGAGCGGAGGGCAAGCACCTGTGCAGGCCATCAAAGTTCCATTCCCTGAAACTGGGAACCTCTCTCAGCCGCCCACCAAAGCACTAGAGGCTTTCTCTTTTGTTTTTGTGAAAACGAAAGCTGAGAAGCTCAAGAAGCTGAATTCTGCACCCGGCACCCCCCCCCCCCCCCGATCCCCTGTTGGAAGAGACCAGAAGGGCTCTCTCCCCTAATACTAAATCTTTCAAACACTATCCCTTTCCTGATAACCCACACAATAACAGACCTCGGTGTGCTTTGCTTGCAGAAACCCCCCCGGTTCAACTCTCTGCATTTCCACTTAAAAGGATCCGGTAGCAGGTGTTGGAAAAGACCACCTTCTACTTGAGCCTCTGGACAGTTTCTGCCAGTCAGTGTAGACAGCACTGAGCTAGATAAAGCAGTGGTCTGCTCTGAGCTGCTTTCTATATCCAATGTTCCAGGATCAGAGACTATGAACAAATGAAAGGAAAAGCCTTGCAGGATTACTGGCCAGTGTTACCTAGGGGGAATTCGCCTCTCCCAAGCCCTAAACATGAACAAAAAACCTATCCACAGCATCTGCTGAAAGGACATCTTGTTAGGTTCACTGTAGTCCTCGTAGTCATCCATATAAGAAAGACAACCGAAGTTCATAAGTGTGAGAGCTGAGTCCTACAATCAGACACAAGAGGGTGCTGCCTTCCGTTGCTTCACTGTCCACTCAGTGGTTAATGTTTGAGGCAGCGGCCTGCCTGTCTGCTGTCACACTCCCTGATCTGGAAGCCAAGCTCCAATTCCCAATACATTGGCAAGTGGCTTGAAGTTACTCAGCAGTGAGGGGGATGCTCTCTGCACACGCTCAGAATCACTGTTTTGCAGATTTCTGGGACTGAAAGCAGGTTCCAGAGGCTTCGGCCCAGTAAACTCAAAATAAAACCCGCTGAATGCCCAAACCTCACTTTGTACATTCTGCCCTTCACAACAGGTGCCATACATGACTGTTGCGCCTTCCTTTCCAAACTGGCCCAAAGCCCATCACCAAAAACACCCTTTATTATGGCTGGCAAAATGTAGTAGTGATGTGATGAGAATTGTCACGGGAATTACCGTGAAGCCTTACTGAGTTGATGGACTCAGTTTGCTTTCGGCCTGTAGAGTTTGTTCATCAAAAAATAAATGACCAGATGCTTACAGCTGGCAAACAATTAGATGACCTTTTTGGTGGGATTTTTTGCACCATTCAGATGCTGAGAAAACACTGTCCCTGCCTAGAGAGGTCGCAGTATATATTTCACAGACAAGAAAAGAATGAGAAGTAAGATGAAAAAGTGAGGTCAAGCTACAGTAGTAAAGGAATGGCTGGTGGATGAGCTGGAGGTGCAGTGAAACGAGGTCATTTGAATGAGGATAATGGGACATTTTCAGTATTATGGTTAATATATCCATTTTGTGTGTGTATTACAGCTTCTGATCTATCAGCCTTAGGCGGAACTGTCCTTTGAGAGCAGGTGGCTTAACATCTAACCTCTGTAGTCTGTGTTAGCCAAACCAAATACTATCTATTTGGGTCTTTTAATCTGAATTAGAGCTTATTTATACTTCAGATTTAAACCAGTGTCAGACTGGTTCAATTCTCCGGAAGAACCCAAGGAATGGGAGTTTCATGAGGCTGCTGAACATTCTGCATGAGAGATGCTTAAAAGCTGGTGCAGATGTTATCACATCTGGATAACTTCTGTAAATAACCAGTTGCTCAAGCAGTCTACTTAGGTGAGCTGTGTAATATCAGAAGAAAGTGCATGTGGAAGATCTCAGCAGTTACTCCCCTGTTTGTTTGTTTTTTAAAAAAAGCCTGAAGAAGAGTTCTGGAGAACTCAAAAGTTTGCTCACAGTTTTGTGATGTCATAGTTGGTCCTAATAAAGATATAACGAATTTACTCTATTGTGACTTTTGTGTTTTGTTTTGTTTTCTAATGGACCAACATTTATAATTCTTGATTTATTGGGTTCTTAGTTTCATTGATCCCATTCTTAAATAGCTCCTTTGACGTCGGGCCTATGGCTGCACACTCATTTTGTCCAGCAGAACAGGTTGAAGAAATAAGTAACAGCCTTATCAGTTTGCCATTGACATTGTTCTGTAGTGGGAAAGGAGTTGGCATTTGATTCAAGGGCATGGACTAGTTGTGTGGCCATGGGCAAGTCATGCCATTTTAATCTTGCTGCTTTTAAAATAGGACAACAAGGAGGAATTTGCAAGGAATTGTAGTGGGGATAGGAGGAAACCGCCTTAAATGATCCCATCACTGCAAACGTCCCTTACCTGGAGGAGTGGGGCAATGTGAAGAAATCTAGGGCATGTCTACACAGCCATTTATCCCGGGATCATCCTGGGGTCATCCCTGTGCATCCAAATGACACACGGGATCCTGGGAGCAGGAAGGGACGATCCCTCCATTTTCCTGGGATAATCCTTAGGTGTAGAAAGGGCCCTAGTCTCTTCTGCTTCACTTCTCCTCCTTCCAGTATATTCCAAGGGAAAAAGACCCTCCTTCTTTCCCTCTATTATGCCCATTGGTGAAATGTTGGTGGAAAGGTGTTACAAAAAGGAAGTCCTGCCAGGGGTTTGATAGGAAGCTGGACACCAGGAAAAACTTCCTGACTGTTAAAGCAGTACAGCAATGGAACCAATGACCTAGGGAGGTGGTGGGCTCTTCCACACTGGAAGCCTTCAAGAGGCAGCTGAAGAGCCATCTTTCAGGTATGCATTAAGGTGGATTCCTGCATTGAGCAGGGGGTTGGACTCAATGGCCTTGTAGGCTCCTTCCAACTCTAGTATTCTATGATTCTATGATTACTGGTTGAGCATACTCATTTAATTTGTCTTACACTCACTGCTAGGATTAGTCATGAAAAACTGCAGTCTTCCCATGACTCCACTATCTGGCAGCTCATGTAACTGAAATAAATGCATATTCTTCCTGTGGTTTTACCTCTGCTTCGATTCCCTCCCTTCTCTGTTGTCTGCCCAGTGTCAGTTTTAAACTGGAAGCCCCTCAGGGCAGGGACCCATCCTCTTGCACTTTGTGGAGGTCCATACTTACTGTATAAATAATAAAAAAAATAATCAAATATAGCTCAGGGTTGGGCTGGAGGCGGACCACAGTGCGCCAGAGGATCACTGGCCAATTTCACTTGGAGCACTTAGTGTCTGCTGGTTGCTGAGATCCTTAAAAGAAGTGATGGACTAGGAACATAGGAAGCTGCTTTATACTGAGTCAGACCATTGGTCCATCTAGCCCAATACTGTATCTGAGGAAGTAAGCCTGTATATACCAGTTGCTGGGGAACATGGGTGTGAGGGTGCTGTTGCACCATGTCCTGCTTGTTCATCCCTGGCCAATGGCTGGTTGGCCACTGTGTGAACAGAGTGCTGGACTAGATGGACCCTTGGTCTGATCCAGCATCAGGGCACTTGTTATGTTCTTATGTTCATCCTGTCGCTGATGGATGGAGCTTTCTTCAGTTCTGCAGCCCCTGGCATCTAGCACTTGAAGCCCAGTATTCTTTCTGGCTGGTAGGAGGGAAGCAAAGTTTCCTTGCTCCTTATCTGGCCAGGAGATGGGACCAGTTTTCCCTAACCATTGAGGTCACAAATAGATGATAAGCAAAGCTATATGTGAATGTTGGAATTCCGTGACCATCCTGTGCAAGCATGGAAGTTGACGGTAGGTCCAGAATTCAGCAACCTGCTTTTCAGAACTTAGCGAGCTTCTAGCTCTTACAGTTGAAAAGACAGCCTTAGAAATATGTAAGCAGCAATGTGTCATGATATCTCAGGGGCCAGAGGGAGGATTCCAGTACCTTTGCAGAAGTACTTGCTCTTCCCCAGGAACAGAATAAATTATGCAAAATTGGACAGTGCATGGAAAGTCATGCATTTTGCATATTTTGAAAGGGTCACAGAATTTGTCCTTTCTTGGTGCCCATTGTTTGTTTATTTATTTATTTTTAATGCAGAACATGACGATGATGCATAGTACCGAAATGTGTAACAACTACAGACGTAGTTTTTTTAAAAACTTTGCCTCATGATTGCGTGTTAGGCATCACGGAGGCCAAGAAATCCCTCTGTGGCAGGGAGAAGAGAGACGCCATTTCATAATGACATCTGTTAAAACAGCCACATAGCCTGCCTTATGTTAGAACCGAGAGAGAAATCTCAGTAAATTCTTCTTTATGCTACCATCTCTACCATTCTCAAAATACAATTGGGCTATTATTTCCAAGGACAGATTTTTAATGTCTGATCAGCCACATATAAATTGCAAATTTCCTTCAACCTTCAAGATGTTGGATTTGTGCCTTAGCCTTGGAAAAAAAATGCAAAAAGTGTCAAAATGCAGGCTAGCTTTGGTGATTCTCTTGCCTTTCTGAGCATTGGGAATAACATCCTATTATTCCATTTGTGTGTGTTTTCTTTTCTGACAATGTTTTCTTCTTCAGTGTATTCTAACTTGCTTGCCTAGATACATGCCTAGTAACTAAACCCCCAGACTGTTTAAAAATGACATCATTTTGATATAGCACTTTCATGTTTTTTGATCCAGTTAAACAAGCCTTCCCTGGACTGTAATTTATTCTGGTTTTATGTGATTTTAAAATTTTAATCTGGATTTTATGGTTTTAGTTGTAAACTGCCCTGAGAGCTTAGGCTGTTGGGCAGTATAAATATGAAATAAATAAATTAATAAATAAATATAATATATTTTTCATATATCTATCATTCTGATCTGTCTATCAAATATAGCTAACAATCTAATAAAGGCCTGGACATCTTCTTAATGAATCCTATACTGTCTCTTAAGGCTTTTCTATATATGGGATGGTGATGGGTGATGCATCTCTTTGGTGATGCTTCCAAACATCCTTTGGAAACATTTTTAAAGACTTCCATTTTGGCTGGCTGGCTTTAGGGTGTCCAGATTAAGGTAGTTGAGGGCTGAAGATGTGAATTTTAGCTTTTTTAGCTGTTAACAATTAGATTTGTAATGGAATATTTTATATATGCTTATTTTTTTACATGTGCTGTTAGTTCCCTTCCCTGTTTTTCAGAATTATGTTTGCTACACATTTGAATTAATAAAATAGATATCTCATCTCTGCCATCACAAGGACTAGATACTTAAAAATAAAACTGGGATTTTGAAAATGTTAGAAATGGTTAACAGTGCTGAAGATAGTCTAATATTTATGTGTGTCGTATCTAGCTACGATAGATTTATATCAGCGGAAGAGATGCAGAAATATCTGGTTTCTTCTAAAATGACCTGCTATTTCTTTAAATCAATCAGACAAGCCTTGTGCCACTTTCACTGGCACAGCAGAAAATGCAGAAGGAGGTGAACCCGCTATTAATAGCCAACTGACTGTGCTTTCAGACTCCATTTTCTGATGCAGGGTTGTGGATGGGATATTCCTTTTCACTCTCTTGCATTTATAGGAAATGGAGGCTGGCTCTAATAAGATTTTCAAAGGTGCTGCTTAACTAGGGTTTTTTTTGTTTTTTTTTAAAACAATAATATAATGGAAGAGGACTCTTGGCTTAGAGAACAGAGATAGCAACAGTTTGGAGGGCTTTTTCTTTCCTTCCTTTAAAAAAACCCCTTTGTAGTCTTAACAATGTGAGTGCTCCTTCTGTCCAGCCAAATCAAGACATATCAGGCCGTGTAACAGAGCTGTTACTGTGCTAAGCTAGAAAATAAAGGCTTTTATTTTTTGGCCTACAATCTCTCCGGGAAATTGAATATAGCCAAATGAAAAGGGGGGGGGGGTAAGGGGGGGGAACTGTACTAAATAGAGGTTTGTCATTGTCTCAAAGTGATGTGTGATGCAGCAAAAATTCAGTGCGTTCCATTTTCAGCCAGAAGAGACCAGTTTTGGCTGATGGGCAATTCATTGGGGCAGGAGTGGTGACTTTTTTATCATCAGTATTTTGGGTTGTGTGCCCACTTCACAGGAAAATTGTACTGACACATACAGATCACGAATTGATCGCCCCCTCTCCCGGGCCTGCTTAAGTCAGCCTTCCTGAGCCTAAATAATATTCTTATGGATACATGTTCAAAATTAAGGCCTCAGTCCATTCTAATATAGCCTGTTGGTTTTAGGTTTGTTCTAGTAACAGTCTTCCCTCTAACTGATTTAGCATATCGGTTTGTTTGGTTTCAGCAGGTCTCTTTTGCAAATTTTCCATTGTTGATTAATAACACCGTGATATTATATTCTAGATTAAAAACTAGATGGTTAGACAAACTCAGGGCTGTTTATATGCTGCAGTGGGCCTGGAAGTCACCTTCCAGAAAAAACAACGATTCAGTTTTGTTAAAAACAATGCACCAAGGTTCTGCTTTTGTGCTCAGGGGCCTTATTCCTTATTGGGAAAATAGAATAAATTATGTAAAATAGTAAAAATGCAGAAAAAAATATGGCAAATGAGCAAAAGTGTGAAAATCCATTAAATATGGATAATTCGTACATGCCACAGGATCCTGCTTTTCTCACCCCAGAATCTGGATTGCGTGGGCACAGAATATTCTTTCAGTGTGGAATACGTAATAGACATGCTAAACAGACAAATCTATGTGGGAATTAGAAATAAAGTAGGGTTGTGGAAGGGAGACGGGGAGGGGATGAAATTGTTCTGTAGCCTTGTGGCTTCCTCTAGCACAGCCTTTCTCAACCTGGGGCGCTCCAGATGTGTTGGACTACAACTCCCAGAATGCCCCAGCCAGGCTGGCTGGGGCATTCTGGGAGATGCAGTCCAACACATCTGGAGTGCCCCAGGTTGAGAACCACTGCTCTAGCAGCAAAGCCAGTTATATTATTCCTCAGAGATTACAGTGATTCAGTTTATGAGAGAAGAAGTTTTATTTATTGACCAAGGATACCAGGGCACCGTCTCTGTGACTTTTATCACAGGCTTTGTCAGAAGAATATCCCGCCCCCAACACACAATTCCAGAATGTTCTCTGGCCTCAGGGATCGCTTCTTCACAAACATCCTGTGGTCCTGAGGGACTGCCTCTAGAGACCCATAAGCCACCCAGTCCAATCTTCTTTTGCAAAATATTGATTTGGAATTTAATGCTTGCCTTTTGAAGGGTGCTGTGACGGCACCGACCTCACACAGAAGGCCTTGCCTAGAACACCCTTCTCAAGCCAAGTACCACCTCTTGAAAAGCTTGAGGAAAGGGTAAAAACAGCAACACCTTTCCCCTGTATGTGAGGGAACAAGGTTTTGGAAAATAGGTTCTATTGCTGAGGTACTGAACTGCAGGTGTATGTTAGATGTTTTTACACTGTGTAATATAGAAGGTAATAAATCTGAGCTGACACGTGGTTTGTGGGAACACAACACAAAGTGAAGTTTATTGAAATTTAACAACTTTGGTATTTCAATTTAGATCAAACCTGCTTATTTTTATATTTAAAACAATAATCCCAAGTCCCTTAAAATTCTGTCTCTTCTCACACCAAACACTCTCACGAAGCACAAGCCAGACTAAAACTCCCAGACTAAAACTAAACCTCAAACTAAACTCACAATCCCCTCAGCCAACCTATTTATACTCCTCCCTCCCCCTCTCTCACCGCATCACTAGCCACACCCACTCAGTCAAACATTCCGCACTCGTCTCACTAGACATACAAACCCCACAGACATACCTAAGGACAGAAAGGTGGGTATCGCCACAGGTGCATTATTTTATTTATTTATTTATTTATTTATTTATTTATTTATTTATTAAACTTATATACCACTCCCATAGCCAGGGCTCTCTGGGCGGTTTACAGAAATTCTAAAATTGAGGTAAAAACAAGTATACCAAATTTAAAACTCTAAAACACAGAACATACACACATTAAGCATATTTATTTATTTATTTAAATATTTATTTAAAGCATATTTATTTATTTATTTATTATGATGAGAATAAATTAAATATATCTGCTCATTTATCCAGTACCAACTCTTCCCTCATGCTTTCAGCTTCCCTCTCTCTAAGGGCCAAACTGCATGTGACAATAAACTTGTATTTATTTATTTATTTATTTATTTATTAATTACATTTTTATACCGCCCAATAGCCGAAGCTCTCTGGGCGGTTCACAAAAATTAAAACCACAATAAAACACCCAACAGGTTAAAACACAATTACGAAATACAGTATAAAAAGCACAACCAGGATAAAACCACACAGCAAAGTTGATATAAGATTAAAATACAGAGTTAAAACAGTAAAATTTAAATTTAAGTTAAAATTAAGTGTTAAAATACTGAGTGAATAAAAAGGTCTTCAGCTGGCGACGAAAGCAGTACAGTGTAGGCGCCAGGCGGACCTCTCTGGGGACCTCTATAGTTTAATGTCTTGTGCTTTTTTTAAAACAACAACAACCTGTAACTACCCTATTTCTTCGATTCTAAGACGCACTTTTCCCCCCATATAAACATCTCTAAAAATGGGGTGCGTCTTAGAATCACAGGTGTGTCTTAGGTTTTTTTTTTCTGTTGGTGGTACTGAAATTAGTGTGCGTCTTACAATCGATGGTGTCTTACAATCAAAGAAATACGGTAGCAGCCACAGGGTATATGTAGGGCACTGATTGGGATGGTAGGGAGGGGGACAGGTTAACATTTTCTTCCCATAACAAGGTCGAGATTAAAAAACCCTGTAGTTGTTTGGTGCTGGAAGAAAGGGTTACCCCCCTGCAGCTGCTATTTACAGTGGAAAAGATTTGTGCTACATTAAGCTACATGTTTAGCATCACATCTAATTTGGCCTTAAGTTCCTTGGAGCGACCTAACTTCAAACCATGGGAGGCGCTGGGAGGGTGCTCTTCCTTGTTTTGCCTGGGACCTTGCAGGCCTAATAACCCTCCACAAACCTAGACTGTACTTTTTAATTTAAAAAATGTTCGTATTGCCTTTCCGTCAAAGGCTGGGGTTTCAACAGCTTAACACCTTGAGAGGCGGGCTGAGTGCTATAGCAGAGATAGACTGGGTTGGAAACTTTGCTGACCTTCCCCCCTTGCTCTACTAGGCTGTTACTACACAATCATATCCATGTTTACTTGGAAGTAAGACGTGCTGATTTCAGTGATACTTTGTGCTTAGGATTGGAGCCTTAAAGTAAATTACATGGTTCTGCTTCCCCAGGGCTGGTGCTACCATAGAGGCCACTCAGGCGGCCGCCTAGAGTGCCAAGGTAAGGGGGGCGCCGAATGCCGCACCTGGAAGCCGCTCTCCCACAGCAGCTCTGAGAAGGCGGCTTCCGGGCATGCCGTTCCGAAGCCGCCTGCCCGCCCCAGCGTCCTGGCTTCGCTTCGGCTGGGCGCTCATCCAGCCAAAGCGAAGCCACGCCTGCCTCCCCACTCCAGCGTTCTGGCTTCACTTTGGCTGGGTGGGTGCCGAAGCGAAGCCAGAATGCTGGGGTAGGGGGACGGGCGGGCAGCTTCGGAACGACACGCCCAGAAGTTGCTCTCCCTGTGTCCTGGCTTCGCTTCGGCTGGGCGGGCGAGATGGCGCCCCGCGCCCAGGTACACTGGGGTGGGGGTGGGTGGGTGAAAGCAGATCACCTGCCTAGGGCGCAAAATAGTCTGGCACCGGCCCTGACAGGGAGAGGATGCAGGCAGACATAAAAACTCTCTCAGAGCTGACGGTGTGTCCCAACGATTGCTTCTAGTTTGGGCCAAGGGGTCTGCCACTCATATAAGCTTCTCCTGTTGACTTTCAAAGCTTGTCACTAGGGTTGCCATACGTCCCGGAAAACCGGGAATGTCACGGTTTCCAAGCATTTCCAAAATGTCCCAGCCAGTCAGTCAAGAATCCCCAATTCCTGTTCCAGCTGGCGGGAGAAATTCCAACCTCCGAAATGGTGCTTTGAGCCTGCTCGGTGGAGTGTAGGTCTCCATATTGAAGTCTCCTCTAGCTTTTGAGAACTAGTGGAGAAATGTAATTTAGTGTCATTTTTTTCTGTTTGTTTGCTTAAACTGTTCTTTGCCTATTAGTTATTTGCAGGTGCTTAAGTACTTTAGGCTGCAATCCTGTGCATACTGGGAATAAGTCCTATTTAACTTAATAGGATTTGTTTCTGAGTAGACACACATAGGATTGCAGTGTTAGGCCATGGCTAGATCAGGCCTCTATCCCGGGATCATCCCTGAATGTCCAAATGACACACAGGGGATACTGGGAGCAGACAGGGACGACTACTCCATTTGCCTGGGATAATCCTTAGGTCTAGCTAAGGCCTTAGATAACTAAAGCTTAGATAGCTTTTAAAACTTGATGTTGTGCAGACTTCTACTGTTACTTTCTACTGTTAGTTTTACCCTACCCTGTGCCTGCTTACCCTACCCTGTACCTGTTTGCATTCTCTTCCCCTCCTTATTGTTTTACTATGATTTTATTAGATTGTAAGCCTATGCGGCAGGATCTTGCTATTTACTGTTTTACTCTGTACAGCACCATGTACACTGATGGTGCTATATAGATAAATAATAATAATAATAATAATAATAATAATAATAATAATAATAGCTTTCTTTCTTTCCCTAGACCTTTACATATTGCTCAGTTTTTTTAAAAAAATCCTAGCCCCACCCCACCCCACCCCACCCCAAAAAATTGTTCCGGTTTTGTGGATTCAGAATATGGCAATCCTACTTGTCACAGTCTAGCTCCTTCCTATCTTTCTTCTCACATCTCACACTATTGCCTTGTTCATGCTCTTCGCTCATTGAATGCCATGTTCTCTACTTCTCTTGCTCGGCTTTGTCCATTTTCTCTCGCTGCCCCTTATGCCTGGAATTCTTATTTAGATCACGAGTTCAATTACTGTTTTTAAAGCTCAGTTGAAAACTTTTCTTTTTTCTACAGCTTTTAGAACTTGACTTTGTTCTTACTTTCACACTGTTAGTTTTATTGTCCCCTTTGCCTATTTGGTGCATTCTCTTCCCTTTCTTATTGTTTTATTATGATTTAATAATAATAATAATAATAAATGCTGGCCCTAAAGACATTGTAGATCCGTCTGAGGCCCACTGTAATACATTCGCTAGGTACTTTCAGGATATGATTTCTTGCAACCGCGAGGACTTAGACTTCAATAACAGTGCAGGTGAATCAGGTGAGGTATCTAGAGCACAGCCTTGTCCAGTTTTCTTGAATGAGTTTCAGTTGGTAAAACTGGAGGACATTGGCAAGGTGCTGGACAGCTTTGTGCAATCGCTTCCATATTGGATCCTTGTCTCCCTTGGCTTAAAAAAAAAAAGATAAGGGAAGGAATTGCCAGCTTAGCCAGGGAGGAGATTAACAGCTCCTTGCAAGAGGAAGTGGTCCCGGGCCACCTGAATGAGGCACTGGTGAGACCACTCCTCAAGAAATCCTCCCTAGACCTGGAAAATCTTAATAATTTTAGGATGGTGGCAAATGTTCCATTCTTGGGCGAGGTCTTTGAATGGGTGGTTGCAAACCAGTTTCAGTCATTCTTGGATAAGACTGATAATCTGGATCTGTTTCATTTTGGGGATCAAGCCAGGTTTTGGCCCTGTATAATCACTTACGTTGGGAGAGATACAGGGAGATGTGATTTTGTTGATTCTTGTGGATCTCTTGACAGCTTTCGATGCCACCGACCATGCTATCTTTCTGGGACAAATGTCTGAGTTGGGAGTGGGAGGCACGGCACTGCAGTGGTTTCTCTTCCTGACTGTTAGAGCAGTACGACAATGGAATCAGTGACCTAGGGAGGTTGTGGGCTCTCCCACACTAGAGGCCTTCAAGAGGCAGCTGGACAACCATCTGTCAGGGATGCTTTAGGGTGGATTCCTGCATTGAGCAGGGGTTGGACTCGATGGCCTTGTAGGCCCCTTCCAACTCTGCGATTCTATGATTCTATGGAGGGTTAGATCCAGAAGGTGGTGCATGGGAACATTGCTCAGCCCCATGGATCCTCCAGCATGGGATTCCACAGGTGTCGGTTGTTGCCCATGCCATTCAACATCTTCATTAAATTGTTGAGTGTGGTCATCCAGAATTTTGGAGTGTGTTGTCGCTAGCATGACACACAGCTCTACTTCCTCTCCATCTTCATCAGGTGAGGCTGTAGATGTGCTGGATTGGTGTCTGGCTGCAACAATGGACTGGATGAAGGCTAATAAACTGAAACTCAATCCAGACAAGACCAAGATGCTGTTAGTGGATGGTTCTTCTGACGGGATGGAGGGTGCTCAACCTGTTCTGGATGAGGTTGCACTCCCCATGAAGGGGCAGGTTTGTAGCTTGGGGGTTCTCCTAGAGCCATCTTTGTCACTTGAGGATCAGGTGGCCTCAGTGGCACAGAGTGCCTTCTAGCAACTTCAGTTGGTGGCCCAGCTATGCCTCTATCTATACAGTGATAACCTGGCTTCAGTTGTCTAGGCTCTAAAAACCTCAAAGTTAGATTGCTGGAATGCACTCTAAGTGGGGCTGCCTTTGAAGATGGTTCAGAAGCTGCAGTTTGTTCAGAATGCTGTGGCCACATTGATAACGGGGACAAGAAGGTCTGAGCATATAAGACTGATTCCAGCCCACATGCATTGGCTGCCTGTATGTTTTGAGCCTGATAAAAGGTGCTGGTTTTCACCTATAAAGCCTTATTCAGCTTGGGGCTGCAATACCTGATTGAGTGCCTCTCCCAACGTGAACCTACCTGTACATCGTGTTCAGCATCTAAGGCCCTCCCATGGGTGCCTCCTCCAAAGAACACTCAAAGGACGGCAGCAAGGGAGAGGACCTTCTCAGTGGTGGCCCCCCAATTGTGGAATGAACTCCCCAATGAGGCTCACCTGGTGTCAACACTGTTATCTTTCAGTGCAAGGTTAAAGCCTTTCTCTTCTCTCAGGCATTTGGCAGCACATGATGAGATTAATCAGGTCTAGGATTTTTCTTATTGCTGATTGTTTGAAATTGCTTTAGTTACGTGTGTGTGCTGTCTGTTTATATGTTTGTCTCTAAATGGTTTTACACTTTGTATAATGTATATTTAATCATAAAATAGTAGACCTGGAAGGGGCCTATAAGGCCATCAAGTCCAACCCAGTTTCTAATCTTTGTAAACCGCCCATAGAGCTTTGGCTATTGGGCAGTATAGATATGTAATAAATGAAATGAAATGTCTGGATTGTACATTTCAGATTCACAAGGGAAAGCTTACATGTTGGTATTCTTTCCCATGAAGAAAATATTCTTACACATAAAAAACTAGCATGTTCAGGACAACACTACATCTAGTTTTTAGGGGCAGGGAATTTTTGTTTTATGGAAGATCATTCACTCTTATGAGTCCTCTCCAGCAGTATGAAGTGGTACAGTCCAACCACAGGTATATAATCTTGTCTGATGTTTGCCGGAACTAGGCCTTAGCCCTGGGGTTTCCAACATGGTGCACATAGAGTCCAATGTACCACTGACATCTCTCTTGATACCCACCAAACTCCCTACCCTCCTGATTTTTTAAAAAATTCTTAACATTTTAAAAAAACTATTTTTTTTTTGTAGGGGGAGGTTGGCATATTGCAAAGCAAAGTGCTGCCCTCCCGTGACATCTTTATTTGAGTTCAAAAGAGTGGTTTTGTGTTTTGGAGCTTAGAATCCATCTTTGCCTCCTACTTATTCTTGACAATTACTTTTCTTTAGTCTTCCTAGTTTGCCTTCTGGAAGATGAGTATTTTGTGACCGGCCATGCCCACCATGGCGGCCATTTTATGAATGGGCAATCCCCCCTGGCAGCCATTTTGTGAGAATGCCACAACGCTCTCTCAAAATTCCAAATGTGTCCATTGACCTAGAAAGGTTGCGAACTCCGGTAGCCTTTATGTTCTACAGACTTAGGTTTCTCTCTTCTCTCTTTGTATTCCTGCTAGATGGGGAAGGGGTCCTTCAAATACGCTTGGGTGCTGGACAAGCTGAAGGCTGAGCGAGAGCGGGGCATCACCATCGACATCTCCCTGTGGAAATTCGAGACCACCAAGTACTACATCACCATCATTGACGCCCCTGGCCACAGGGATTTCATCAAGAACATGATCACTGGGACTTCACAGGTGAGAAAGAGAAGATGCAGGGCTTAGACGTGGGGCAGATTGGAGATTTGGTTCATTATTATTTATTTATTTATTTATTTATTTATGTAGCACCATCAATGTACATGGTGCTGTACAGAGTAAAACAATAAAATAGCAAGACCCTGCCGCATAGGCTTACATTCTAATAAAATCATAATAAAACAATAAGGAGGGGAAGAGAATGCACCAAACAGGCACAGGGTAGAGTAAAACTAACAGTATAAAAGTCAGAACAAAATCAAGTTTTAAAAGCTTTAGGAAAAAGAAAAGTTTTTAGCTGAGCTTTAAAAGCTGCGATTGAACTTGTAGTTCTCAAATGTTCTGGAAGAGCGTTCCAGGCATAAGGGGCAGCAGAAGAAAATGGACGAAGCCGAGCAAGGGAAGTAGAGACCCTTGGGCAGGTGAGAAACATGGCATCAGAGGAGCGAAGAGCACGAGCGGGGCAATAGTGTGAGAATGGAGAGGAAAGATAGGAAGGAGCTAGACAGTGAAAAGCTTTGTAGGTCAACAGGAGAAGTTTATATTGGATTCTGAAGTGAATTGGAAGCCAATGAAGAGATTTCAGCAGTGGAGTAACATGGTCAGAGCGGCGAGCCAAGAAGATGATCTTAGCAGCAGAGTGGTGAACAGAAACCAATGGACTGATGTGAGAAGAAGGAAGGCCAGTGAGAAGAAGGTTGCAGTAGTCCAACCGAGAAATAACCAATGCATGAACAAGAGTCTTGGCAGAAGAGACAGACAAAAATGATCGAATCCTGGCAATATTATACAGGAAAAAATGACAGGATTTAGCTACTGTCTCAATATGAGGAATAAAGGAGAGCGAGGAATCAAATATAAAGCCAAGACTACGAGCTTCCTTGACTGGAGTAAGTGTAACATCATTGACGGTAAGAGAGAATGAGAGATGAGGAGAAGGTTTAGGAGGAAAAACAAGCAATTCAGTCAACTTCCTGCTCGTTTGCTTGAACGTAAGCAGTATCCTTTTTCTGGGTGGGTCCCTGTCACCTTTGTAGACCAATTCTGAACTGGTATGTCTGGAAGCACCCTGCCAGTGTGCTCACTGGTGCATATTTGAGCTACACAAGAATTTAAAGGGCCAGTGACATTGGCGTCACTTGCTGACTCACCTCTATGCAAGCCAAGGCATTTGCAGAAGTCTTTTTAAACCCCTCTTGCCTGGCAAATGATGTTGAAGCATTTACATGTTTGATTATGGTAGGAAGCAGGGAATTTCAGTAGGTGCTGCTTGTCTCGTTGCAGTTCCTTAGAGGTGTGAGAAAAGTTCTAAGCAAACACACACACACACACACGCAAAATGTCCACCATTATGGTTATCATGGATAACCTAAAGGGAAGAGCTTGTCTATTTCAAAGACCCAAGCTATGTTTGTGCAATGCATCTCCAGTGTGGCCTAGTAGTTAGAGTGTTGGACTGCATCTCAGGAGACCAGGGTTCTAGTCCCCACTCAGCTATGAAGCTCACTGGGTAGCTTTGGGTCAGTCACTGACTCTTAGCCTAACCTGCCTCACAGAGTTGTTGTGAGGATAAAATGGAGAAGAGGAATATGTAAGCTGCCTTGTGCTTTGAGGGGAAAAGGCAGGATATAAACGTAATAAATAAATAAAATAAATAAAATGTCTACATGCAGAACCGCATTGCACTTGCTTGTGGAATTCTGGTCCTGAGGCTGGGTGGCCCTCACAAGTTATTGCTTTTCCTTCTAGTTATTCATGGCAAGCATGAACCTATATAGTAGAAAGTAAGCAGGTGCATTTGGGGATATCGTATGTGGGGGGGTTAAGTAAGCATCCTCCCCCTCCCCCCCCCGGGTGATCCAGCCAAGAAGAATCCTGCCTTCCTCTTTGTGTGTTGCCCTATTTTGGATCCTGTTCTTTGAGCACACTGGAGTATGACGAAACCTTGTGAACTTGGGTTTATATAATAGAAGACATAGAAGCCCTGCCCGCTTTTGCATCTAGTTATCCAACTGATGATTATATTACGCTTTGCACATTGAAAGGGGCTATAGAAATGCTTAAGAATACATTTGATGCATGCTTCTCTCCACCGCCCCCCACCCCTCGTCAAGTGAGTGAAAAGGATGAACTCCCCAAAGGCTCATTTACTATTTATAGGAGCAGATGGCAGCATCAGGTTTCGGGTATCAAGCCAACATTCTCAGAACTAGTTGAATTACAATATAAAGAGAACGTTGGCTAATATGCCCAACATGAACCTGTTTGTTTAGGGAATGCTGAAATAATGGTGTGTACTGGCTATACTCAGGCCTTAGTTAGATCTAAGGTTTATCCCGAGAGCAGGCAGGGATGACCCCGGGATAAACCTTAGGTCTAGCTAAGGCCCTAGATGCACTGTTAATTTTTATGGCGTTCATGTTCCTCAAAGCATGGGTGTGAAAACATAGGGATAGATCCAGATTTAGGGCACAATCCTATGCGTGTTAAGACAACTGAGGAATGTTAGGAGTTGTAGGACTTTTTTTTCTGTCTAAACATGCATAGGAAAACTTAATCATGGTTTGAATAGACTCATTGAAATCAGTGGAATGTAATGTCTCCATTTGATTTCAGAAGTCTGCTCTAAACATGGCTAAGTACAGCTTCAGCTTAGAATCCTGAATATTTAAACTTACAATTGTAGCTGGAGTGGGTGCGGGTGTAAATTCTCAAAAATTGCTTAGTAATGCTGATATATTCATTTAAAATGATAGATGGAAGAATAGCCTGACTTGGTATAAAGCTGTTTAATATTTTTCCACAAGTACTCGTGAGCTGGAAATATTCTGAGGAGGTTACCTTTCTACACGGTTTTCAAGATGTTGTGCACAGCTACGCATCAAAAATGTGCGTAGCATCCAAGCTGTGCAGAGAGATGCAGCATGATCTTCTTAATCTGATTCTCAAGGGGTTTGTGTTTTCCCGACATACAGGCCGACTGTGCCGTCCTGATCGTGGCTGCTGGTGTAGGTGAATTTGAAGCTGGCATCTCCAAAAATGGGCAGACCCGTGAGCACGCCCTCCTGGCGTACACCCTGGGCGTCAAGCAGCTCATTGTGGGCATTAACAAGATGGACTCTACAGAGCCGCCTTACAGCGAGAAGCGCTACGATGAGATTGTCAAGGAAGTCAGCGCCTACATCAAGAAGATCGGGTACAATCCATCAACTGTTCCCTTTGTGCCCATCTCTGGCTGGCATGGCGATAACATGCTGGAGCCATCTCCCAATGTAAGTATTTGGTGGCCATTGGCAGGGCTGAGCTCCCCTTTTTGGAATTAATAGTTCCCTGGTGGACTCAGACCTGCTTCTCCACCATCATCATGTCTCCAGGTCAAAGACCCAAGTTGGGAATTTGAGAGAGCTCAGCTTGTAAGATGAACCTCACTCCAAGTCCAGATAGGTAGAGCCTAGGGGCAAATATGATATGATTTGGGATTGTTTTCTTTCTTTCTTCTGGTCACATCCGAGGGGCTGACTTTCCCAAGCTGATATTCGCTGGGAATCCTGGAAGTTGCAGTCCAACACCTCTGGAGGGTGCCAGTTTGGGGAAGGCACTCTCAGTTTACACAGGATGACAGCTAATTCGGGATGATGGGGGTTGCAGACCAACATATTGAGGGTGCCATGTTGGGGAAGAGAATGTGCGCTCTAGAACATGCCAAGAACACTGGCTGAATAAATCATGGTGTGAATAGGCAGCACACTGGTGTACACAGCCCATTTGCTCCTCTCTTCACAGGGATAAACAAACCAGAAAGGTTTCATGTTCCATCCATACTTGGGATTATAGTTCAGTATTCCCAAACAAGCCAGGATTTGTAAGTCAACTTGAACCCTAGTTTAAAGATGGCTCCTTACTCTGGCTTGTTAACCATAATCCCAGAATGTAGTGTGAAGTTATCTCTTCCTAGTTAGTTAGTCTCCTTTCGTGAAGGGAGGAGCAAAGCAGGAGTAAAGAGGCTCTGTATGTTAGCATGTTGTTTGTTTGCATTGTGGTTTATTAGGCCAGAATTCCTGGCTTAATGTAACATTCAAATGCAGCCATTATCTTTCAACCAGGTTTGTTGTGAGAATTAAAGGGGAGAGGCAGAGCCATGTGCTCTGCCTTGAACTCCTTGGAGAAAAAGTGGGATATAAAGAAAATTGCTAGATTACCTAAATTTCTTTGGTAAAAATTATAATAGTGTTTTAAAGTGGTTTTTCTCTGTGCTCAAAGCATTTCACATGCATTATCTCAGCAATCCTTTCATTGTATTGCTTACAGCAACCTTGTTAAGGCTGGCCACTATAGTATCTATATCAGTGGTTCCCAATTAGCTAAGTACAGCGGACCCCTTGTTTTTCAAATGCCAAGCTATGGACCCCCTACTTTTGAAAAAAAAAAGTTATCTCTATGGTAGTTACCTGTGTGAAGCAATTTTTTGGAGAAAATAAGAGGTAACCCCTAATAAGCAAAGGATGTAGGTATACTAAAAAGTAGGCCATAAAATTTGTGATATTTGCAATATTACCACGCAAAAATGACATTGATTTAGTTAGGAATATAAAGATGAATTTAATTTTACTAATGTCTAGTTTACAATTGAACAAATTTTGACATGTCTAGAAGCTACGAAACCTAAATGTGATGGGAGAAATCATGCCTCTTTTTGTCCCGAACAATCCCTTCCACATCCGGTTCAATATTTCCTACTTTTAATCTCAAATCTGGATCAGCATCGAGCCAATTTCTATGCTTGTTCTTCATATAACAAAATGTCAAAAATGTTTGTTCACAAAGATATGTGGAACAAGATGTTTCAAAGCTTTTTCACCTAACTTCTCATAATCAGGAAAAACCTTCACAGTCTATATTCTTTGAAAAATGATTTCATTGAACCATCACAAGTGCATCTTGCTCGTCCGTAGATAGAGTTGTTAGTTGTACATCACCACATTCAAAAGCATTCCTTATCCATGAGTTTTCAGGATTAGGTGCAGGGAAGTAATTTCTGAAGCTAGTTGCTAAATCATGCAGGTGCTTTCGCGCATGACATCACCGTCGAAGCAAACAGAGTGCGGGAGACAGCATATTTTTTATTAAAATACAGACCTTGCAGAGCTAATAGGTGAATGATGCCACAGACCCCCAATTGGGAACCACTGATCTATATTACAATTGGAGGGAGGGCTGAGGCCAGGGAGTCCCTGACTCTTGACTCATACATACTGCTGGTGTTTAGGGCCGGATTCTAAAATGTTGAGGACCATTTATCAAAAGATGTTATGATTAATCTCTAAAGAGGGATGCTTGCCCCTCCTCTGAACACTCCCCTCTCCTTGAATGCAGCCTACAGAAACTAATAAAACCCAACAAATTTAGGCTGGTATGTATCTAGGGTGACTGTATGAAAAGGAGGACAGGGCTCCTTTATCTTTAACAGTTGCATAGAAAAGGGAATTTCAGCAGGTGTCATTTGTATGCATGCAGCACCTGGTGAAATTCCCTCTTCATCACAACAGTTAAAGCCCTGCCGTCTTTTGTAACTGGTCAAGAGGGCAGAGCTCCTGCAACTTTAGCTGTTGTGATGAAGAGGGTATTTCACCAGGTGCTGCATGTTCATATAAAGGACACCTGCTGAAATTCCCTTTTCTATAGAACTGTTAAAAATGCAGGAGCCCTGTCATCTTTTCCATAGGGTCACCCTAATCCGATGATTCCACAGTCACCTGCATAAATGAAGAATTTGATATTAGTTATAAAATTCAGTAGCCTGGGTATGTCTGCTTTCATTTAAAAATAATAATCAAGCTTCTAGACTTTAAAGCTACAGCAATAAGCTTGGACAGTAGGAAAGAGGGAGAACAAAGGAGGGGGAATGAATGATAAAAACTCTGGAAATATATACAAATCGGCTTTATTTGTGTAACCTAGTACAGAGCCTACAAAGGAAATATCAGTGGAGAATTCTACAAAGTAAAATACTACCCTCGTGCTTTCCCTGCTCAGACAGAGCTTGTCTGTTTCCTGAATAACTGTTTGACTTCAGAAATGAGGTGTTCCCTCTTTTCTCCTCGCTTATTTATTTATTTTATTTATTGCACTTATATACCGCTTCCATAGCCAGCGCTCTCTGGGCGGTTTACAGAAATTCTAAAATTAAGATAAAAACGAGTATACAACATTTAAAATTCTAAAACACAGAACATACACACATAAGGTATTAAAAACCGTTAAAAAAACTAAACATGTGGGTGATTGATGGTGCTATATAAATAAATAATAATAATAATGATTAAGATGTGCCGCCATATGCCTGGGCAAAGAGGAAAGTCTTAACCTGGCGCCGGAAAGATAGCAGCGTTGGCGCCAGGCGAGCCTCGTCAGGGAGATCATTCCACAGTCTGGGGGCCACCACCGAAAAGGCCCTGTCCCTCGTTGCCACACTCCGAGCCTCTCTCGGAGTAGGCACCCGGAGGAGGACCTTAGATGTTGAACGTAGTGACCGGGTATATTCACGTCGGGAGAGGCGTTCCGTCAGGTATTGTGGTCCCAAGCCGTGTAAGGCTTTATAGGTCAAAACCAGCACCTTGAATTGGGCTCGGAAACATATAGGCAGCCAGTGCATACAGAACCATACAGGTGGTTCTTCACCCCAAATCTCTTATATTCTAGTCTCTTTTTTTTCCTTAATGTGAAAGCCAGTTAGATGACCCCTCTTCGACCATCATGTGACTCCTCTGAAATTCAGCAAGTCAGTGCTGGTGTCTTGGCAGAAATTAGAATCATTTGACAGTCGTAGGCAGCTGTTTGAAACCCCCACAGTGCTCCATGACCTCCTTCAGGGAAAATAGGACATGGATTGAAAGCCAGACAAGAGATTCTTCTGGGAAATTGGTGTGTGTGAGAGTGTTACGTTGTCCATAGAAGTTTCAAAATGAAACAATGGGAATGTTCAGAAGACACCTTAAATCCTGCTGGTTAAGGCTTTTGGTTAAGCAGCAGGGTTTAAGGTGTCTTGTGAGATGTGTTTTGCTAAACCCTGCTCACTCAGTAACTACAGGGTTAGCTAGGGTGACCATATGAAAAGAACAGGGCTCCTGTATCTTTAACAGTTGTATTGAAAAGGGAATTTCAGCAGGTGTCATTTGGATATATGGGGAACCTGGTGAAATTTCCTCTCCATCACAACAGTTAAAGCTGCCCTCTTTTAAATCTGGTCACTCTAGTATAGCTCCTTCACCTTTAACTGTTGTGATGAAGCAGGAATTTCACCAGGTTCTCCATATATACAAATGACACCTGCTGAAATTCCCTTTTCTATGCAACTGTTAAAGATACAGGAGCCCTGTCCTCCTTTTCATATGGTCACCCTAGGGTTAGCGGCTCTGACTGTGGTTTAAAGTGTTGTGTGCGTTAGCATGGCTTGTGGTTAGTGCTAACCTCAGAGAACCACAGTTTTGCTAACCACAGAGCGTGAAGTGTCGTCTGAACAGGCCCAATATTTAAAGACACAAGGCCTATTCAGACAACATGCTAAGCCCTGGTTAGGCTGCTAACCCCTTTGTAGCAAGTGGTCAGTGAGCGTGTTTAAACTATGGTTATGTAGCCACCATGGTTAGGCATGATTCACATGACACGCTAAGTCATCTGTTCACACGACACGGTAAGCCATAATGTTTAGCTCAAAATAATTCACTCTGTCGTCTGAACAGGGTCATAGAAAATGTGTGAGCAGATGGACGCAGTCTCTCGTCTCTAAATGGACACATGCATTTGTTGATTTATACTGGATTTGCTAGATCATTTTTAAAATTATATTTAGATTTTGTAATAGCTTATTGAAACCTCCTGGATCAGGAGCAGTGTATCTTTAAGAACATAAGAAGTGCCATGCTGGATCAGACCAAGGGTCCATCTAGTCCAGCACTCTGTTTGCACAGTGGCCAACCAGCCATTGAGCAGGGATGAACAAGCAGGACATGGTGCAATAGCACCCTCCCACCCATGTTCCCCAGCAACTGGTGCACACAGGCTTATTTCCTCGAATACTGGAGATAGCACACAACCATCAGGGCTGGTAGCCACTGATAGCCTTCACCTCCAGGAATTTATCCACCCCCCTTTTAAAGCCATCCAAGTTGGTGGCCGTCACTACATCTTGTGGTAGTGAGTTCCATAATTTAACTATGCGCTGTGTGAAGAAGTCCTTCCTTTTACTTGTCCTAGATCTCCCACTAATCAGCTTCATGGGATGACCCCGGGTGCTAGTATTTTGAGAGAGGGAGGAAAATGTCTCCCTATCCACATTCTCCAAACCATGCATAATTTTGTACACCCTTAGCCTCTTTTTTTCCAGGCTAAACAATCCCAGTTGGTGTAACTTTCTCTCATAGGGGAGATGCTCCAGCCCCTTAATCATTTTAGTTGCCTTTTTCTGCACTTTTTCCAGCTCTATAATATCCTTTTTAGGTGTGGTGACCAGAACTGTACACAGTAAGTGTGGTCGCACCATAGATTTGTATAAAGGCTATATGATACTGGCTGTTTTAGTCTCAATTCCTTTTCTTATAATGCCTAACATGGAGTTTGCCTTCTTTACAAAAACAAACCTGAGTTGCACATCCCTAGGATTCTCTTAGTATGCATGCCAAGTTTCAGGAATCTAAGGCCACAGCTAGACCGAAGGTTTATCCTGGGATCATCCAGGGTTCGCCCCTGCCTGAGCACTGGATCCCCTGTGAGTCAGCTAGATGAACAGGTTTGACCCCTGGACGATCCAGGGATAAACCTTAGGTCTAGCTATGGCCTATGTGTCATGGTTTTGGTATTGTGGTGCTGACAGTCAGAATTCCTTAAGTCTTCTTTTATTATTATAGATAAATAAGATCATTAATGTGTGTGCATTTAAAATAGAACAGAGTATCAGATACAGAGGCTGTATTGATTCTCTCAGAGCTTCAGCTATTGGGTGGTATAGAAAAGCAATAAATAAATAAATAAATAAATACACAAAAAGACTGAAGAGCCCCCAGTATCCAGATATTCAGCCCCAAATATCCAGATATTCAGGAGCTATGTGCTTAGAGGAGAAACATTCTGCCAGGCAAACCCCAGAGAATTCAAAGAAAGCTGCAGCTCAGGGTCATCCAATGAAATTGCCAGACAGGATATTATTTTATTTATTTATTTATTTATTTTGTAACATTTATATACTGCTGAATATAATAGAATCTCTCAGCGGCTCACAACGTCAAAATACAATATTAAAACACATAGCATGAAAACACAGCGTTAAAAACAGTAATATGGAGCAGTAAAATGGAGTGGGGTAGTTTAATTAAGGCCCAGGGAAAGTCTGGGTGAACAAGTGTCTCTTCAGGAGGCGTTTGAATGATGCCTCCTGAACTACGTGATGGAGGGTTTCCAGCTGGTGGATGCTGCTGTTGAAAAGGCTTGACGTTTGGGCACTTCGTGGTGACATTCCGTCCATTTTGAAATGACAAGCAAGACCTCCTGTGTGGATCTTAAAGTTATTGTTATTATTATTATTATTATTATTATTATTATTATTTATTTATTTATATAGCACCATCAATGTACATGGTGCTGTACAGATTACACAGTAAATAGCAAGACCCTGCCACATAGGCTTACAATCTAATAAAGTTGTAGTAAACAATAAGGAGGGAAAGAGAATGCAAACAGGCACAGGGGCACTGGGTAGGGTGAAGCTAAACAGTATAGAGTCAGAACAAACTCAATATTTAAAAGCTATAGGGAACAGAAAAGTTTTTAGCTGAGTTTTAAAAGCTGTGATTGAGTTTGTAGTTCTCAAGTGTTCTGGAAGAGCGTTCCAGGCATAAGGGGCAGCAGAAGAAAAAGGACGAAGCCGAGTAAGGGAAGTAGAGGTCCTTGGGCAGGCGAGAAGCATGGCATCAGAGGAGCGGAGAGCACGAGCGGGGCAATAGTGTGAGATGAGAGAGGAGAGATAGGCAGGAGCTAGAATAGTAGAGTTGGAAAGGGCCTATAAGGCCATCGAGTCCAACCCCCTGCTCAATGCAGAAATCCACCCTAAAGCATCCCTGACAGATGATTGTCCAGCTGCCTCTTAAAGGCCTCTAGTGTGGGAGGGCCCACAACCTCACCAGGGAACTGATTCCATTGTCGTACTGCTCTAACAGCCAGGAAGTTTTTCCTGATGTCCAGCTGGAATCTGGCTTCATTTAACTTGAGCCTGTTATTCCGTATCCTGCACTCTTGGAGGATTGAGAAGAGATCCTGGCCCTCCTCTGTGTGACAACCTTTTAAGTATTGGAAGAGTGCTATCATGTCTCCCCTCAATCTTCTCTTCTCCAGGCTAAACATGCCCAGTTCTTTCAGTCTCTCTTCATAGGGCTTTGTTTCCAGGCCCCTGATCATCCTGGTTTGTCGCCTGGGTATGTATAAGGGAAAGCGGTCTGCTAGGTATCCTGGTCCCAAGTTGTTTAGGGCTTTATATGACAGTAACATAACCGTAATTCAGGACAGACAAAAGGAAGGTCTTCTTCACAGGATTCACTTATGGAACTCATTGCCCACAAGAAGTGATGATGCTGACTGGCTTTGTTGACTTTAAGAGGGGATTAGACAAGTTCATGAAGGAGAGCAGAGGTCTATAAAAGAGGCTACTAGTAGTCATAAAGATTGCAAGAAGAGCCGTGGTGGATCAGGCTGAAGGCTGGACTCATCCAGCATCCTGTTCCCACAGTGGCCAAGCAATGTCCACAAGCAGGACATGAGTGCAAAAGGTCCCTCCCTCTCATGTTCCCCAGCAACTGGTATTCAGAGGAATGGTGCCTTTGATCCTCCAGGTTATATAACCATCATGATGAATAGCCATTGATAGCCTTATCCTCCATGATGGTTAGGTTGGGCTTCCCTGCTGAAAGTTGCTGGACGTCAACAGTACAAGAGAGCTGTTTGCGCCCATGCCCTGCTTCTGAGCTTCCTGGAAGCATCGGGATGGCCACCATGGGAAATTTGATACTGGACTAGATCGGGCTTCTCCAACCCTGCTGCCCTTCAGAAGTTTTGGACTACAACTCCCAGCATTCCTGACCATTGTCCATGCTGGCCAGGGCAGATGGGAGCTGAAGGAAGGCTGGACTAGATGGACCTTTGGTCTAATCCAGCAGGGTTCCTCTTATGTTCTGTGTTGGAGATGGGGAACATGTGGCCATACAGATGTTGGTCTGCAGTTGCCATCATCCCTCACCATTGGCTATATTGGCGAAGTCTGATGAGAGTTGCAAGCTAACAACAGGGCAGGGCCATAGCTCAGTGGTGGAGCATCTGCTTTGAATGCAGAAGGTCCAAGGTTCAAACCTCGGTATCTCCAGGTGGGGCAGGGGAAACTCCTTCCTGAAACCCTGCAGAGCTGCTGTCGGTCAGTGTTGACACTACATCTCCTGGCCTTCCGGGAGGGAGGGCGGAGGATCTCGGGATTTCCTGCTTCCAAGATCCTCCCCCTGGGTCCACACACCCGTGCCATGCCCAGGGATGGTGCAGGTAACCCCCCCTTTTTTTCTTTTTTTTTTATAATTTTTTTTATTTTCTACAATACTTAAACATACACATTTATATTCACATAAAAACAACAACAACAACAACATACTACGTAATGTTCAATTTGAATACAAAATCTTATCTTAATAACATAATCAAAATAACCTACAAGTGCACCCCCCACCTCGGGATCTCATTCCTGATTCCAGAATCTCATACTTTCTTCTGCTGGTGGTTTCCCACTTCCTTTTGAAAACACAAATATTAGGAACTGTTTCCAAATTCCTTCAAAATCATTTGATTTAGCTATACCTCTTCTCCATTTAATATTACTTGTTAATTTATCATTAATAGCTATACCCCCTTTTTTTTTAAGCAATGGGACCGGTTGCGCAAGAGCGAGGCCCCACTCCATCGAAAATGTGAGGGTTTTTTTTAATAAAAAAATGCACCTGAAACTGCCCCCCAACCCCCCTCCCTGCCATCCCAGGAGCGGCGAAATTACTGCCTCCCCCTCCCTTGATGGGCACGGAGCCGCGCTGTGTGGCTCCGTGCCCATTTCTGGTGCTGCGCTTACTCGTAAGTAAGTGGGCACCAGACAGGATGGGCGCCCACACCTCCTGCGGTCTCAGGACGGTCCCAGGACTGCTGGAAGATTCCGGTTTTCCCAGGGTTTCATTAACCCTGGGAAAACCCGTGCCCATCTCCTCTTTGCCCCCAGGAGTCCATGGTGATTATTTGGACGCACAGGGAGGACCCAGGGACAACCCTGGGGAAAAAGGCCGGTGTAGAAACGACCACTTTTACGCTAGTGGGACCATTGGTCTGACTCAGTTTAAGGCAGAGTCCTGTGTTCCTGACATCTAGAGGGCCACACATTCCCTACTCCCGACCTACGGAAAGAGTAAGGTTGTCAGTGGCTGGCAGGGTTTGGGTAGCTTTGATGTGGTTCGTAATGATGTAACGAAGGGAATAATATGGGATCCGAGCTTTCATTGGCTAATGAGGCAACACGGAGTCAGACGGTGAGGGAGGTGTTTTGGTGGCTACCACACCACATTTTGGCCCGTTGGTTGTTTGCTGGGGTATCTCTGACCATTGTGGGCAGGAGGCTTTTGAAAGAAGCCGCCATGAGCGCCTCAGGCTGCACTGGAATAAGTTCCCTGTGATTCCTTGAGGTATTTCAGTAAGGAACGCAAACACGATGGCTTTGGATGTGCTTAGCCACCAGGTGGTGCCATTGCCCGAGAAATCTTTTATGGTGTTGCCCAAAGATGCATCCTATTGAGTCAGGCACGCCACTGGTCCATCTTGCCCAATATTGATGGTGAGCAGCTTTCCAGGGTTTTAGGTGGGTTCTTTCTCCCCACTTTCTTCTGCCTCTGCAGACTGAGATTCTTTTAACCAGAGATGCTAAGGATTGAACATGGTCCCTCCTCTTGGCTGTGGGTGCTCTATGACTGAGCTTTGGATCTTCCCAAGTGCTACAGAAAATACTTCTTGTGGGAGCCAAAATGCAGGGGAAAATTGGGGTTTCTTCCTAGGGAACCCTGGGAATTGTAGTTCTCTGAGGCATGGAAATGGGCCCTGAGCTTGAGGCACAGATTGATGTGACTTGGTGAAACTGTTCTCATGTCCCTCCTCAGA
Source organism: Elgaria multicarinata webbii (assembly GCF_023053635.1). Classification (NCBI taxonomy): domain Eukaryota; kingdom Metazoa; phylum Chordata; class Lepidosauria; order Squamata; family Anguidae; genus Elgaria; species Elgaria multicarinata. The sequence goes on along the minus strand of NC_086171.1, from coordinate 210,212,687 downwards.
CATTTTGGCAACTCTATGGTTCCATGTAAGAAGGTCACTTTCTCCTCAGTGATGGATTTTAGGAGGTGCCACCAGGTTCGTCTGCATAGGGCAAACCCTGCTCAATGTACACTTCCGCCATTTTGTTTTGCAGATGCCTTGGTTCAAAGGCTGGAAAGTGGAGCGCAAGGAAGGGAACGCCAGCGGAGTGTCCCTGCTGGAAGCTCTGGATACCATCCTGCCCCCCACCCGCCCCACAGATAAACCTCTGCGTCTTCCCCTTCAAGATGTCTACAAGATTGGAGGTGAGCCAAAAGCTTTACCTGCAATGCCTGGCCTGCGTCACACAGGCCTCTCCTGACCCGTGTGATGCAATCTTGCATTTAAGAAGCAGGAAGTGATGACGATTTACTTCTTTGAGCCACCTTTTATGTATGTATAAGCTTGTGCCTACCAGATGTTTAAAATTACAGTTCCAAACAGCATTAGTATTAGTACTAATAGTACTAATTAGTACTAACAGTATTAGTACTGTTAGTATTAGTATCACTAATACTCAGTATTGAACTCAGTATTAGCTGTAGTTCAAAGCATCTACAGCAGTCACAAACATTCTTTTCTGTTAAGTAATTATCCAGGGATAATTTGTATGATGATAAAAGTACTAGAGGATGGTAAACAAAGAGGTTTGCCAAGGAAAAGAACCTTCTCCAATCCGTAGCCCAGCTTTTATTTCTAAATCCATTTGTCGAAAATCATGCAAGAACATTTCAGTTTCAGAACGAGACTATTTCAGGAAGTCCGTTGCTTGGAAAATCTCTAGCCATTGGCAGAATTGCTACGACGTTATGGCATCTTCATAGACACGTGCCAGCAGGAAGGTGAATTGGGGCTTTGTATATTACATAATATACTAGTGTGGAAGGTGGCATTCAGTGCAGAACTCAGTACCCCAACCATCTTAGGTTCTGGGCATGGCTAGACGAAGGGAGGTGGAGGGCAACGATCTTGCGATTTTATGATCGCGAGATCGTCGCCCTCATCTACACGCGGCGGCAACGTCCCAGGGAGAAGAGGACATCGCGGCCACCATTTTGTTTTGTTTTTTGAATCTGAGAAGAGTGCAGGAGCGCTCCTGTGAAGACTGTTAAGTTGTTGTTGTTGTTGTTGTTTTAAAAAAACACCTCTTGCTCCCCCCCACCCCACCCCCGATGAGCACAGAGCTTCTGAGGAGCTCTATGTCCTGTGCCTGGGTCCCATGCCCGGCTCGCAGTTACTCACGAGGAGCTGGGACAAAACTGCGACGGCGGGCCACACGTTCTGCGGTCCCAGGATCATCCCGAGACCACGGAAAAATCGGAACTAAACTGTAGGGCAATATCCCAGGGCAAGGGAGGGATCAAAGAATCATAGAATAGCAGAGTTGGAAGGGGCCTACAAAGCCATCAAGTCCAACCCCCTGCTCAATGCAGGAATCCACCCTAAAGCATCCCTGACAGATGGTTGTCCAGCTGCCTCTTGAAGGCCTCTAGTGTGGGAGAGCCCACAACCTCCCTAGGTAACTGATTCCATTGTCGTACTGCTCTAACAGTCAGGAAGTTTTTCCTGATGTCCAGCTGGAATCTGGCTTCCTTTAACTTGAGCCCGTTATTCTGTGTCCTGCACTCTGGGAGGATCGAGAAGAGATCCTGGCCCTCCTCTGTGTGACAATCTTTTAAGTATTTGAAGAGTGCTATCACGTCTCCCCTCGATCTTATCTTCTCCAGGCTAAACCTGCCCAGTTCTTTCAGTCTCTCTTCATGGGGCTTTGTTTCCAGACCCCTGATCATCCTGGTTGCCCTCCTCTGAACACGCTCCCTGCTTCCGGGATGCCCTGTGCGTCATGTGGACGCACAGGGATGATCCTGGGGCGATCACTGGGCTATCGCCCTGTCTAGCCATGCCCTCTATTTTTTATAGGCAATTTCTACTTCTTGAGGCCACAAGGAAAAGCTTGAAAATGTGTGCAAAATGCATGGTAAAATCAACGAAGCTTGATCAGGGGGCTGTCTATACTTTCTTGAAGCCCCGGGGGTGGCTCCGAATCCGCGCTGCATCAATTATATGATGCAGCTGTCGATTCGGAGTCACCCCTGGGCAAAGACCCAAAGATTTGTAGTAGAAAAGTTGGGGACTTACCCTGAGTTTTCCTGCTGGAACAAGGTCATCTGTCCTTGCTCCGGCGCTGCTCTAGAGGCACTCCTGGGCGGAAGGCGACCTCCCATTGGTCGCCGGAAGCCGCAGAAAGGGGAGGGGACGGGCCTAGCAAGCCTAATGGCTGCTGGAAAGCCTGCGCGGCCTCCCCCAATTGGGGATTATTTGTCACCCATCCGCACCAGCGATGCCGTGGGGTTTGGTGGTGGAACGGTGCCACCTCAATACCGTGAAGACAACCCTCAGGATTTCCAGTGATCAGGGGGTTGGGTGGGCAGAGACCTCCATATCTCCTTGCTTCTTCCTGTGAAGAGCAGAATCAAAATTGGTTACGCAAAATAAGCAAGCATGGATTTGGTGAATTGGGATTATTTATACCAGGGGAGTACGCAGACCTCCGGCTTGCAGGATGTACTTTGTTTTTTACTAGGACCCCAAGTTCCACTAACCAGATTTAGGTACAAAATAGTGCTGGGCTACGTGTCAGATTACACTTAGAATTAACAGCGCAGTCTTATGCATGTTGACTCAGAAGTAAGTTTAACCGGCATTTAACAGCATAGGCTGAGTTCTTCATTGACTCAGGATAGATGGATATTGTATGTAATCTGTTTTTATGCTTTTAAATGTTGTATATTTGCTTTTAATGTTCCATGTTTTAATCTTTGTAGACCACCCAGAGAGCTTCGGGTATGGGGCTGTATATAGATGTAATAAATAAAATAAATAAATTCCACTGCATTCAGTGGGACGTACTCCCAGATAAGCGTGCATAGGATTGCAGCGTCAGGAACATGTGCTCAACCCAGAGATTTATTTTTAGTCCCTGGCCTGAACTAAGCTCAAAGTCCTTTTAGGCAAAATCCACGGTGCCCCCCCCTCCAGATTTCTTTGTTTAAGCAGCCTAATATTTTTTGTGGATGGAAACAGGTGAGTCATTTGTTGTTCTGGTTAAAAAATTGAGAGTCAGAAATATTTTCCAATATGCTGCAAATTATTCAGAGGTCTACCAGTAGTTCTTCATGATTTCTGTGCATCATACATATAAGTTATACCTCTGGGCACGGCCTATGTCAGCACTTTCTACAGCTGAGATTTTTAGGGTGGGAAACCCGTTCTGTACAATTCACAACAGTGAATATTTTCTTGATACAGAATGCTTTATTTTTTCTTAACACCTAGTACCACGGAGTCCTGCAAACAGCTCTTAGCATCTCTCAAGTTCACTACAGTAATAGAATCATAGAATAGCAGAGTTGGAAGGGGCCTACAAGGCCATCGAGTCCAACCCCCTGCTCAATGCAGGAATCCACCCTAAAGCATCCCTGACAGATGGTTGTCCAGCTGCCTCTTGAAGGCCTCTAGTGTGGGAGAGCCCACAACCTCCCTAGGTAACTGATTCCATTGTCGTACTGCTCTAACAGTCAGGAAGTTTTTCCTGAAGTCCAGCTGGAATCTGGCTTCCTGTAACTTGAGCCCATTATTCCGTGTCCTGCACTCTGGGAGGATCGAGAAGAGATCCTGGCCCTCCTCTGTGTGACAACCTTTTAAGTATTTGAAGATATATCCTGTCAATTATATACAACTGAAATCAGCAGAACTAGAATTGGATCTGCAGTTTAGTATTCATTTCTAGTGGTCTGATATATCTGATATGATCTCAGGTGCTAAACGGAGAAACCACAATTGCTGTAGGTCTTGAGGTGCCTCTCTCAGTTGTAAGGATTACATCATTCTGTTGCACTGATTAATCACTGCTTGTGGCCCTCTGCAGGTATCGGGACTGTCCCAGTGGGCCGTGTGGAGACGGGGATCCTGAGACCCGGCATGGTGGTGACTTTTGCCCCCGTCAACATCACCACAGAGGTGAAGTCTGTTGAGATGCACCACGAGGCCCTGAGTGAGGCCCTGCCTGGGGACAATGTTGGCTTCAACGTCAAGAACGTCTCCGTGAAGGACATCCGCCGTGGTAACGTCTGCGGTGACAGCAAATCTGACCCGCCCCAGGAGGCCGCCCAGTTCACTTCTCAGGTCAGCAGCAATCACATGGTGGCCATTTTGAAAGGCCACATCTTCAGAGCGAAACATTTGGGGCTATGTCTGCACCCCATTGGGGCACAGATTATGTGAGAGAGACTTGTACCTTTAGTGGCTCATGTGGAAGGTCCAATATTACAGTCCCAATTAACTAAAGCTTTTCAGGATGAAAGGTTTAATCAATCCATTGGTGTGATTAACTGGCTACTCAGCTGGAATCCTATGCCCTCTTATCTGGGAGAACCTCATGCCCATTGAACACTTTGGGCCTGTTCAGAAGACACCTTAAACCCTGCTGGCTAAGGCTTTTGGTTAAGCAGCAAGGTTTAAGGTGTCTTGTGCGTTGCGTTTCGCTAAACCCTGCTCACTCACTAACCACAGTCGGACCGTCTGCAGCAAGGTTAGCGGCTCTAACCATGGCTTAAAGTGTTGTGTGTGACAGCACGGCTCGTGGTTAGTGCTAACCCAAGAGAATCACAGTTTTGCTAACCACAGAGCTTGAAGTGTCGTCTGAATAGATTCAGTGGAAGGTACTTCTGAGTAGAACTGTGTATGTTTGGGCTGTATAGTTTTAGCCTCTTGTATGGTACAATTCAGAAGCAGTTTTGTCAGCTCAAATGATATTTGTGTGAACAAAACCTGTCATTTGAATAGCTTCCGATCCGACGTATGTTTACTTGTAAGTCAGCTCTTCTAGGGTGACCTTATGGAAAGGAGGACAGGGCTCCTGTACCTTTAACAGTTGTATTGAAAAGGGAATTTCAGCAGGTGTCACTTGTATGCATGAAGCACCTGGTGAAATTCCCTCTTCATCACAACAGTTAAAGCTGCCCTCTTTTGTATCTGGTCACTCTAGTATAGCTCCTGCAGCTTTAACTATTGCAATCAAGGCGCTGCATGCATACAAATGACACCTGCTGAAATTCCCTTTTCAATACAACTGTTAAAGGTACAGGAGCTCTGTCCTCTTTTCCATATGGTCACCCTAGCTCTGCTGGCTTTTGTGGTTCTTGCTCCCAAGTTGGTATGCACAGGACTACAGCCTAAAAGTCAAACTGCTTGCTGGTGTCAAACAGCATTCTCAGCATTGGGTTGCCTCAGCTTAGAGCTCAGGGTAAATCATGCTGGAGTCGACAAGCAATAGTTGATTCCTCTTTGAAAAATAGTTATTTTGTAAACCACCCAGAGAGCTTCGGCTATTGGGCGGTATAGAAATGCAATAAATAAATAAATACACAAAATATGTCTCTGGCACAAACCAGAACATACTGGCCTCTTATAAGGCAAAGAACAGGAGAGGTAATGCAACTAGGGGTGTGCACGGACCCCCCGCTCCGCCCCGCGGGCCGATCCGAAAATTTCGGATCGGCCCGCTCCGCTCCGCCCATACTCCGCTCCTCTTCGCCGCGGAGCTCCGGCTCCGAATCAGAGCTCCGCAGTGGAGGGGAGTGGCACCAGGTAAGGCCGGGAGAGGAGGGCAGGGGGGGGTTACCAGGCCCTGCCGCCATCGCTACCCGTGCGGCGACGGCGGCAGAGCCCGGTAAGGGACCAAGGAGGAGGGGGGCCTTACCTGCCTCTGTCCGCGGTCCCTTGGCTTCTTCAATTGAGCCCACGGTTCAACCAGGAAGTCTGGGCTGCAAGTGCGGCTCAGACTTCCTGGTTGAACCGTGGGCTCAATTGAAGAAGCCGAGGGACCGCGGACGGAGGCAGGTAAGGGAGAGGAGGGGGGGTTACCGGGCCCTGCCGCTGTCGCCGCATGGGCGACAGCGGCAGGGCCCGGTAAACCCCACTTACCTTTCTGGCGGAGCTCCGGATCGAGGCGAAGGATCCGCCTTCACCTCGATCCTCTTCGCCACGCTCCGCCGGCCCCCCAATCCTCTTCGCCTCCACCTTAAGGGCAGGCGAAGCCCCCCGCTCCGCTCCTGCTTCTCCGGTTCGAGGAGAAGCAGAGCACATCCCTAAATGCAACGATAGCATACTAGTTTCATGTTAACTAAAGTGGAGGTTGATTTTGTAAAACCCAATTCTTCCAACCAGCTGTCTTCCATGATCTTCCATTAGAGGGCAGCATTGCTCAGCTTCCCAAAGCAAATTGGTGATATGATCCCATGCTGGGATGTGAAAGACCTACTGTAGGATCCTGTTCTTCCAGAATTCGTCCCGGGCTAAGTTTTTTTGTCTCGTTTCGTGCCTATCAGGTGATCATCTTGAACCACCCCGGCCAGATCAGTGCCGGATATTCCCCTGTCATTGACTGCCACACCGCCCACATTGCTTGCAAATTTGCCGAGCTGAAGGAGAAGATCGACCGTCGTTCCGGCAAGAAGTTGGAGGACAACCCCAAATCCTTGAAATCCGGAGATGCTGCGATTGTGGAGATGATCCCTGGCAAGCCCATGTGTGTGGAGAGCTTCTCCCAGTACCCACCCTTGGGTGAGAATTGCTTCTTTCTTTGCATCTTTGGCAAATGCCTACCAACGCAGACGACTGACGGCTATTTCTAATGAAATGATTAGATGCCTTCCCTTGCTAAGGTTCCTCAGTGTGCAAAGACGTGTAACAGAGCATGTTAAGAATTTGAAAACCTGCCACAGCAGGTAGGCACTCAAGCTGCAGCCAAGCAATATTCTGAAAGGAAGTTGTAGGTAGTATGTTGAAGGCACGCTTATTTCTTTTGTCCCGATTGTGTAGGCTTTTGAAGCCTTGCAAATCTCCCTAAAACCTATTTGACTAGAGACAACAGTGCTATGAGTGTGCACAACATGGCCATCAGTGGTTCTTATCATGTCACCTTTGGCTTTCTGGAAAAGCCGTTGTCCTTGCCTTAGGAATTCAACAAGCACTAAGAACATCCCATAACAATGCAGTTTCAGGGGCCAACCCTTCCTCCTGCCCCCAGTCTCCGTAGTCTGCCATTGTCCCATCTAGTTTGGCCCTAATGCATAGAAATTAGCAGCAGAAGCTTTTTCTGGGCTGCAGGTAATTGGTGGTAAAAGCTTCACCTGTGTAGCAGAAGGAAAGCTGGAACTCCCAGCTTAGTGCCATCATATGACCTGGGCTGTGATAAGAGATCCCAGTCCTGGGCCCAGGGTTCTTCAACAGTTTTATTAGTGACTTGGATGAGGAGGTGCAGGGAATGCTTATCACATTTGCAGACAGCACAAAATTGGGTGGGATAGCAAAAACCCTGGAAGACAGAAGCAAATTTCAAAGTGATCTCGATAGGCTGGAGCGCTGGGCTGAAAACAACAGAATGAAATTTAATTGAGATAAATGCCAAGTTCTGCACCTAGGAAAAAGGAACCAAATGCACAGTTACAAGATGGGGGATTCTTGGCTCAGGTGAGAAGGATCTTGGAATCGTTGCAGAACACAAGCTGAATATGAGCCCACAGTGTGCTGTGGCTGCAAAAAAAACAAATGCTAGTTTGGACTGCATTAATAGAAGAATCGCTTCTAAATTGCACAAGGTACTGGTTCCTCTGTATTCGGCACCAGTTAGGCCTCATTTTGAGCATTGCATCCAGTTCTGGGTGCCACACTTCAAGAAGGATGCAGACAAGCTGGAGTGGGTTCAGAGGAGGGCAACCAGGATGATCAGGGGCCTGGAAACAAAGCCCTATGAAGAGAGACTGAAAGAACTGGGCATGTTTGGCCTGGAGAAGAGAAGATGGAGGGGAGACATGATAGCACTCTTCAAACACTTGAAAGGTTGTCACACAGAGGAGGGCCAGGATCTCTTCTCGATCCTCCCAGAGTGCAGGACATGGACTCAAGTTACAGGAAGCCAGATTCTTCCTGACTGTAAGAGTAGTATGGCAATGGAATCAATGACCTAGGGTGGTCGTGGGCTCTCCCAGACTAGAGGCATTCAAGATGCAGCTGGACAACCATCTGTCAGGGATGCTTTGAGGTGGATTCCTGCATGGAGCAGGGGGTTGGACTCAGTAGGAATATGTATTATCTAGGGGAAGTGGAAGACCACCTCCAGAAGAATCAATGAGATTTTGGAAACAGGAAATACATCCCGGGGTGGGGGTGTGCACTATATGTTATGTAATATTGTAAAATATTAATTAGAAATGTTATAAGGATAAATAAGATTGTATCATGTATTTCTTATTGTTTTGTTGTTGTCTTGTGTTGAGAATATTGTAGTATTGTATTAATGTATTGTTAATCAATAATAATAATAATAATAATAGTAGTAGTAATAAAAAAGAGGCCCCTTCCAACTCTACTCTTCTATGATTCTATAAGCTGCATGGCCACATTTCACCACTAGGGGGGGGATAGAGTACCACGGACTCCGCGGAGTGGCGCCGCTCTCTACCTGACATCTCTCGATTCCATTGCAGGGCGCTTTGCCGTGCGCGACATGCGGCAAACCGTGGCGGTGGGTGTCATCAAGAACGTGGAGAAGAAGAGTGGTGGCGCCGGCAAAGTCACCAAGTCGGCACAGAAGGCCCAGAAAGCTGGCAAATGAATCGTAGGCGCCCAGTGCCTCGCGCAGAAACCATCCCCTCGACCAGGATGCCGTCACCTTCTCCCCGAGGCGCATGTGTGCACATCCGCTTGTAAGAGTTTGTACGTCAACGACTGGATGCTCACTATTAAGGTCCAGTGGAAATTCTTTAAAAGGAAAAGCATGTCCCAGCGTTCGTGAGGCTTTGTGTTAAATTTTACCAATAAAACTGGTACAACATCCATAACGAAAACATCTGGGTGTCGTGTGTGTGTGTGTGTGTGTGTGTGTGTGTGTGTGTGTGTATGTGTGTTTGAATGCATTGGTTGGTTGGACAACTGGTTTTTCAAATTCAGACATTTCTTGATGAGAAGATCCGTAATGGCCGGTAACCTTCCCTGGAACATACTTCACCCATCTCTAATGATGTTTCCACAGCCCTAAGCAAGTATAAAAAGAGGGCAGAGGTCCAGTTCTATCAACAAAGAGCTGCATCCCACGTACCCGTTTCCCTCGGACTATCTCTGTGGTCACACAGAGGAGGTCACTCAGAGGTCCTCTGAGGTCACACAGAGGAGGGCCAGGATCTCTTCTCAATCCTCCCAGAGTGCAGGACACGGAATAACGGGCTCAAGTTAAAGGAAGCCAGATTCCAGCTGGACATCAGGAAAAACTTCCTGACTGTTAGAGCAGTACGACAATGGAATCAGTTGCCTGGTGAGGTTGTGGGCTCTCCCACACTAGAGGCCTTCAAGAGGCAGCTGGACAACCATCTGTCAGGGATGCTTTAGGGTGGATTCCTGCATTGAGCAGGGGGTTGGACTCGATGGCCTTGTAGGCTCCTTCCAACTCTGCTATTCTATGATTCTATGATTCTATCCCCATAGCGTAAAGCTGTTGTTGTTAACTAAATCACACCCCAGTTGGCGGCGCTACTAAGAACCTTTGCATACCAGGAAAAGGGTTTAAGGGGGGGGAATGTAAAAAAATCATTAAAAAATCAACGGATGACCCAATCCGTTTCAAATTTGGTATGCTGAAAGCCCTCCTTAATATCTATTACTGTGCCAATTTTGATGTCTTTATCTTTAAAACTTACACAGGTATAAGCATTTGTTTAATTTGAAGTTTAAAAATCATCCTTCTGCGCCCCCAGTGACCGCTCGGAGAAGGACAAGGAACTATGTTAAAATTAGCCTTGGAATTGTGGGGGGAGTAAGAAGAGTCGCTCTTTCTGCCATTCTATTTTTGGCGCTTCTTTTAGGGAAGCAACGCCATCACAGCACGATGCATCGGAGTACTTCACAATAAAAGCAGATTATAAAGTAGGGTTCACAGTGAATGCACAGTATAACGCTGGTGTAATGAAGCTCAAAATTGCCCCAGAATTGAGTGCTGAACCATCCCCCCGCCCTCCACTTGCCTTCTCTCCCTCAGTGTTTTTCTTCTCTGAGCTCCCAACATGATCCTGGCGCTGAGTGAAAAACACCCAGGGGCTACAGAGCGTTAAGCCAGATGAACTTCACCTTCATTCATGGAGCGCCATCACACACGGGAAAATCGTGTTTGCTTACCGTCGCTTCTCCAGCCACGCATTTGTCCCTCAATACTTCCTCTTTTGAAAGAAGAAGTAAACAACGTGCGCGTGGCCCATTCAGTGGGCCGTTTTGATCCCGCTGCTTCTCCTGCACACAGCAGGAGATAGCGGCAATATCCGTCTTTAAAAATAAGTCGGACTTACTGGGCTGTTCTTTTGTCGCACAAAGAAGGCTAGAAGGGGCAGAGGCAGACGTCGTCGTGAGAGGGACCCTCGAAAATCCGTGAGTGCCCATTAACGAGCGTGCAATAAAATGCTCGTCTGGTGATGCCCAGGGTTGGAGCAGTTCTGTATTTAAATACACAGAATTAATAAGAAACATCCCCCTGCCTCCCTCCTGAATTTGGAACATTGTCAGGAGATCCCCTGGTCCCAAAGAGATCTCAATACTTCCTGGGGAGCTCTGTTTGTTTCTCTGTATTGCCACATTGAACTTAGGTAGTACCAACAGCTGTTGCTCCAATTTTCCTGCTAGCTTCATGCCAGCAAGGTGCACTGGTATTTATAAACTCTCCCCACGGCCTGAGTTCGATCCCAGCGGAAGCTGGTTTCAGGCAGCTGGCTCGGGACGACTCAGGCTTCCATCCTTCCGAGGTCGGTAAAATGAGTACCCAGTTAGCTGGGGGAAAGGTAATAACGGCCGGGGAAGGCAACGGCAAACCACCCCACTATATAAGGCCTGCCAAGAAAACGTCAGCAAAAGCTGGCGTCCCTCCAAGAGTCAGTAATGACTTAGTGCTTGCACGAGAGGTTCCTTTCCCTTTCCTTTGAGGATTTCAGTGACCAGTCAAGCGTTCCTCTAAATGGTTTTATTGCTTTAGGGTTTTATGGTCAATTACCCGGCCATAAATCTCTGGCCAGGAATGCAGGAGGGAGCTGCTGCTGTTTTAAGAACAGCCCAGTCTTTTAAAAAGAGTCCAAGAGTTCTTAGCCAGAGGCACGTTCTGCAGCGTAAGCCTACCGGTCCGGGTCGAAGCACCAAAACAGAGGGTGTGGGCATCAAGGAGCCAGGAGTAAGCGAAGGTCCAGTCCAGTCCTAAATCAATAGCCGAGTCAGTCGTCCAGAGTCCCAGGGATACACGTTCAAGCGGAGTCAATCAAGCCGGTCCAGGTCAGCAATCCAGAGTCACAGTCAAAAGGCAAGGCGTCGGGGCACAGTAGCAACCGGAAGAACGAAAGGTGTTTGCTACACCAGACCAGCAGTCAGATTCTCCCTTTTCAAACCCTGCCAGCATGACCCCACCCAGATCCCAGCTGTGCCTCATTCCTCCACCTTTTGACCCAACCCCCTCCTACAGTTCAGCGTCTTTTCCCTGCCTGTTCTGCAGGCGCATGCTTCGCCTCACCACCTGCATTTGTTCTGCCCTTCTCCTTCGTCTCCTTTCGTGGGGGCTGGGTGGTCGAACCACCTCCGTGTCTGACTCAGCCTCAGGAGCAACAGGCAGAGGAAGCAACTGACTGGCCCGTGGCTCCTCCACGGGACCTGCATTCTCCTCCATGGAATGACTCCCTACCAACTGCGCACTGGTCTCTGGTCCGGCTGCGGGGGAGGAAACACCCTCTACTTCTTGTAAGTTTGCCTCCTCCTCATCTGAGGAGGCTTCCTCGGGTGCAATCCTAACAGTGGAAGAGGAGTGCTAGGCAACCAGACAAGCCTGCCATTGCTTCCTATCACAGCCCCGAAGAAAGAGGTGCCACCTGAGACATCCTCCAGCAATAATCCACATGGTCTTCCTATCATTCCTCCCCTTGCGTTTTTATGAGTAAAACCGCAGTTCTGTGCCCAACTGGGAGGAAGTTCCATTAAACATACAGTGGGACTTTTGAGTCACCCTATGCACAGGTCTCGAAAGCGTATTTCTCCACTTCAACAGACACAAAGGTGTGTAGAAACGCAGCAGGAGGGACTGTTGATCAAAGCTGACGAAGCAACGAGGACAAAACAGACACACACACACACATCACAGCACGGCTGTTTGTTTGTTTATTTATTTTATTTCTAGGCCAGTTGTCAGATTATGTACATGTCACCCTGCCTTTTCCCCAGAATTTTAACAGGAGATCCAGATCATGTCATCTATTGCCTGTTACCCTTTCATGTTTTTTCCACTGCTTCTGTCTGTTTTCCTCTCCACAAACAATCCATGAAGGTGAAAAGATGGAATAGCAGTACAATTTATTTATTATTTATTTATTTACAATATTTATATGCTGCTCCCTCTCCGAGGATTTCGGAGCGATGAACAAACGGGATAAAAGAATAAAAACGAAATAAAAACCATCATGAAAAATTAGATTTTAAAAGAACAGGTACAGATTGAACCATGGCTGGTGATTCCGGGAAAGGTTCTTGGAAGAATAAAGTTTTCAGGAGGCGCCGTAAATAATACAACGGCACTTGCCTGACCTCCAGTGGCAGGGAGTCCCATAAGGAGGGGGCCACCACACTGAAGGCCCGTCTTTAATGTGGTGGCCCTTTTCATTGATAGTGCTAGGAGTCCTCTGTCTGGAAGAAGCACTCAGAGTGGTTTGTGCACCTATCTCATCCACTTTCTGTTATAAGAACATAGAATCATAGAATAGCAGAGTTGGAAGGGGCCTAAAAGGCCATTGAATCCAACCCCCTGTTCAAGGCAGGAATCCGCCCTAAAGCATCCCTGACAGATGGTTGTCCAGCTGCCTCTTGAAGGCCTCTAGTGTGGGAGAGCCCACCACCTCCCTAGGTAACTGATTCCATTGTCGTACTGCTCTAACAGTCAGGAAGAGCCCTGCTGGATCAGACTGAGAGGACATCTAGTTCAGCACTCTGTTCGCACAGTGGCCAGCCAGCTGTCGGCCGGGGACCAACAGCACCCTCCCACCCATGTTCCCCAGCAACTGGTGCATATAGGCTTACTGCCTTGGATACTGGAGGTAGCACATAGCCATCAGGGCTAGTAGCCATTTATAGTTTTCTCCTCCTTGTGCAACGACCCACAGTATTTGTGGCATCCTTGTAGTTTGCAAAGAAACAAAACAGAGCAAAGAAGCCCCATTTACTGAATACATTTTGCAGTTTTAATAAAAAGTAAGCTACCATTTATATGTCCACAGGGATTTCTTGGTGGAGCTACAGATGATCTGTAGAGATCATTATCCAATGTAATTAACTGTGGTTTCAGAGAGAGAGAGAGAGAGAGGGAGGGAGGGAGAACGAAGGAGAGTGGGGGACCCCAGGGATTTCCCTTAAAATGTGCTGCTGATTCACATAAATTGGTTTAGCAGCCATGGTTTCCTCCCAAAGGAATTCTGGGAGTTGTACCTGTGTATCTGCGTGAAGAGAGAGAGAGATTCGCATTTCTAAGAACTCTCATTCCCAGACAGGAATACAACTGCCATAATGGTATTTATTTATTTATTACATTTTTATACCGCTATTTTATACAAACTCCTTAAGTTTGTAAGGAGGCAAACTTACAAGATAGCCGAAGCTCTCTGGGCGGTTCACAAAAATTAAAACCATAATAAAACAACCAACAGGTTAAAAACACAAACACAAAATACAGTATAAAAAGCACAACCAGGATAAAAACCACGCAGCAAAATTGATATAAGCTTAAAATACAGAGTTAGAACAGTAACATTTAAATTTAAGTTACAATTAAGTGTTAAAATACTGAGAGAATAAAAAGGTCTTCAGCTGGCGATGAAAGGAGTACAGTGTAGGCGCCAGGCGGACCTCTCTGGGGAGCTCATTCCACAGCGGAGAAGTTATACACAAACCCACTATCTTATGAAGGCCATTTGAAATTGGGGACACTTTTTTGGGTCACCTTGTGCCATGAACGCAAGCAGGAAGGATTAACAAATGTTTTAATCCAGCAAGAATGACAAGCACAGAAGAGAAGCAGATTGGCACATGTGCATCCCTAATAATAATAATAATAATAATAATAATAATAATAATAATAATAATAATATAATTTATTTCTCACCTGCATCTCTCTCTGGATCAAGGCAGGGTACAGCACAAGTACAAAGCACCATAAAATAGATATAATTGATTAAAACCATATAAAACTAATACATTATTAAAAGGCATCTTAAAATTCAACTGGGTAGGCCTGCCGGAAGAGATCAGTCTTTAAGCTTCATCCCATGTACCTGTTTCCCTCGAATTATCCCTTACAGCGTTTAGCTGTGGTTGTTGTCGTCGTTGTTGCTAGCTAAATCACACCCCAGGCGGCAGCGCTCCTAAGATCCTTTGCATACCAGGAAATGGGTTTAAGGGGGGAAATGTAAAAAATCATTAAAAAAAATCAACGGATGACCCAATCCGATTCAAATTTGGTATGCTTAAAGCTCTCCTTAATATCTATTACTGTGCCAATTTTTGATGTCTATATCTTTAAAATTTACGCAGATGTAAGCGTTTGTTTAATTTGTTCTTTAAACATATCAAATCCTGCTCCTGCGCCCCCAGTGGCCGCTCGGAAAACAACAAATGGTTCGCTCCAAAAGTAGTACCAAAATAGGGCAGGTCTTTTGCCTTTGAAGCACAATTCAAGCAGGATGCATGGGAGTACTTCACAGTCAAAGCAGATTGACTGTGGATTGACAATGGAATCAGTTGGAATGGAATCACAATCAGTTGGAATGGAATCACAATCACAATGGAATCACAATTGACTGTGGATTGACAATGGAAAGATTGACAATGGAATCAGTTGCCTGGTGAGGTCACACAGAGGAGGGCCAGGATCTCTTCTCGATCCTCCCAGAGTGCAGGACACGGAATAACGGGCTCAAGTTAAAGGAAGCCAGATTCCAGCTGGACATCAGGAAAAACTTCCTGACTGTTAGAGCAGTACGACAATGGAATCAGTTACCTGGTGAGGTTGTGGGCTCTCCCACACTAGAGGCCTTCAAGAGGCAGCTGGACAACCATCTGTCAGGGATGCTTTAGGGTGGATTCCTGCATTGAGCAGGGGGTTGGACTCGATGGCCTTGTAGGCCCCTTCCAACTCTGCTATTCTATGATTCTATGATTATAAACTGGAAAACTTCAGAGTACTTCACAAATCAAAGCAGATTATAAGACGGAAAACTTCGGAGTCCTTTGCATGCAATTCACATTGGTTGCACAGTATAATGCTGGTGTGATAAAGCTCTTTATGCAAGATTTGAAATGGGTTCTGGTCTGTGCATGAGACTGCCAGGATTAGTACCAGAGCTGGATGCATCACTGCCAACATTGGATAGGTGATTGGTGCTTTCACTTTTTACAGGGAGCCATTTTCCCTATGGTGCCACCAGCTGCCAACAAGCATATGTTTTAGCAGCCTGGAGACAAGTCGTGAAGCAACGGGCCCATTCCACATGGTGAGCGGGCGGATGGCTGGCCACTTGGAAATGACTAGAGAGATTCTTGTCACCCAGTCCTTTTCCAGGCCTGACTCCTCCCTTCCATTGAGTTCTTATGCACATGCAGAGAATCTAGCCCAGTATTGTCGACACTGACTGGCAGCAGCTCTGCAGGGTTTCAGGCAGGGATTTTTCCAGCCCTGCCTGGAGATGCTGAGGGTTGAACCTGGAGACTTCTACATGCAAATGCATTTGGCAAGGGCTCTACCGCTTAGCTACAGCCCTTCCCTGTTTGGCCACTGCAGGAAATGAACTATGCACTGAGCTCTTTTAATGTTCTTATGGTGCACTGGATAGAGATCATGATGGCTGTATCCACACAGGCTGAAATACACTGGAGGATGTGTAGACAATTCTGATGTTACACCGATGCTAAGGTTTGGGCTTGGCTCTGTTACCCTGTGTTTCCCTGTTCTGTGTCTTTTGCATGTGCAATGCACACAACTAGGACGTGCCTTTCTACCCTCAGTGCAATCTAGTTGCTGCCTATAGTAAGACTCAGTGGTACCGCCTTGTGGGTATGAATAGGAATTTGTATTCGACAATAGCCTAGTGAAAAGACAGCTCCATAGCAGGAGTAGGCAGAAAACAGATTGTGATCATCTGGTGGATCCCTGGCCAAGTTCCAGTGGACCACGAAGTACCTATTGGTCATTGGAATCCTTGCCAAAAATGAATGCTAGACTAGGCAAAACTTGCTCTGATCCAGCAAGCCACTTTCAATACCCTTATAAGCGAAGGTGTGTAGTAGACTCAGGATCACTGAACTTAGATCATAGAATAGTAGAGTTGGAAGGGGCCTAAAAGGCCATGGAGTCCAACCCCTTGCTCAATGCAGGAATGCATCATAAAGCATCCCTGACAGATGGTTGTCCAGTTGCCTCTTGAATGCCTCTAGTGTGGGAGAGCCCACAACCTCCCTAGGTAATTGGTTCCATTCTCGTACTGCTCTAACAGGAAGTTTTTCCTGATGTCCAGTTATGCCTTTACGGTTAAGAGAGCCTAAGGGCTAATCTACACCGTTCGCTACAGAAAAAGGATGCTCCCTTCTGTAATTGCCACTCACAGGGCACATGCAACTGATCTTTACTGCAATTGCAGGAGTGCCATTCTGGGAGCACGTGTGCAGTGTTACGGCATTTCTGCATGGGTATTGGTAGAACTGTGGAATTCCCTGCCTCTGGAGGTCAGGCAGGCTCCGACCTTGTACTCCTTTCGGCGCCTCCTGAAAACATCTTTATTCCAAGAAGCCTTTCTTTAACACGCAGCCTTGGAGTTCTGATTTTTGCTTCTTTTAAAATTTTGTTTTAACTGTTTTATTCTGTTTTTATTTTCATTTTACCTTGTACATCGCTCTGAAATTTTTCAATGGGGAGCGGTATATAAATATTCTAAATAAATAAATAATAATAATAACTGGGCAGGGCTAGGCAGATGGCTACGGGGCAGAGTTGTGTTTTTTTTTTAATGACTTGAGGGGTGCGCAGTAGCGCAGATACGCAACAAAAAATAGGGAGGACAGGCACTCTGTCGATTGAGGGGAGACATGATAGCACTCTTCAAATACTTAAAAGGTTGTCACACAGAGGAGGGCCAGGATCTCTTCTCGATCCTCCCAGAGTGCAGGACACGGAATAACGGGCTCAAGTTACAGGAAGTCAGATTCCAATTGGACATCAGGAAAAACTTCCTGACTGTTAGAGCAATGCGACAATGGAATCAGCTACCTAGGGAGGTTGTGGGCTCTCCCACACTAGAGGCCTTCAAGAGGCAGCTGGACAACCATCTGTCAGGGATGCTTTAGGGTGGATTCCTGCATTGAGCAGGGGGTTGGACTCGATGGCCTTGTAGGCCCCTTCCAACTCTGCTATTCTATGATTCTATGAATCTGCGCTCCAGTGCAGAGATATGTTTGTATTAAAAACAACAACAAAGACACTCAGTGATGAAACATGCCAATACCCATCCAAAACATGTCGCAAAAATGGCGGACAGGTCCACCTGCACACCTTGGCTTCTCCACTATTTATTTACTGTTTTTACTTCATTTTATTTTGCCCAATAAGCAAGGTTCTCTGGGCAGATTACAGTTAAAAGACTGCCATACAAATAGTTAAAAATATAAAATACAATACAAATATTTGAAAGAATACAATACAATACAATAAACAGGGCAGGAATCAGTAAAACATCCATAAAAATCGAGAACTAGGTCTCTAAAATGCCTGCGAGAAAATAAAGATCTTTGCCTGGGCTCCTCTTATGCTCTTAAGGGTGCTGATAGGGTGACCATATGGAAAGGAGGACTGGGCTCCTGTATCTTTAAGAGTTGCATAGAAAAGGGAATTATAGCAGGTGTCATTGTTATGCATGCAGCACCTGGTGAAATTCCCTCTTCATCACAACCGTTAAAGCTGCAGCAGCCCTGCTTTCTTGACCAGATAAAAAGAGGGCAGGGCTCCTGCAGCTTTAACGATTGTGATGAAGAGGGAATTTCACCAGGTGCTGCAATGCAAAAAATCATGATCCTGGGACACTTCTAACATTTGCTAAAAAAAATAAATCCAGCTTTACTTAATAATAATAATAATTCTAGCAGTTGCACAAAACATTCTAGCAACTGGCCCAGCGGCCAAAAAACTGCAGCGAGACAAGGTTGTTTGGGTTTTGCAATTCTTAACTATGAAGCATTTAAGGGCTGATTCCGCAAGCCCCTTGCTTTCCGTCAGTAGGTGGGCATCAGTGAGAGGGTGCAGTATCCGTGGTCCAGGGACATTGCTATTCCAGGAGACAAAAACACCCATATCCTCTTTTAAATCAAACAGCAAAGCAGTGTAGGTTGTTGTCATGGAGTGATTAACCTTGGATTTGCTGCAAACTTTGTCATAATTTCTTTCCTGGGGGACCAGTATTTACACAGCGATATTTGCACTGTGCTGTATTGCAGCTCCAATGTCAAGAGGAGGGTTTAGCGTGGGGACTCAGCATCTATGAAAAATGCCCTCTGCCAACTGCTGATGCCAACTTTAACACCTCATTTTCTTCTCGGGCTTGGAAACGCCCCAAACATTGGGGTAGATCTGGAACTTAAGGTGCAATCCTATTTAGACAGAACCCCCCACCCCATCACAACTCCCAGCATTCTGGGAGTTGTAGGAGATTTTTTCCTGTCTAAATGTGCATAGGATTGCATCCTCAGTGGCTGCGTGAAACCTTCGCATGAATAAGATCAAAGGTGTAGCGTTAAAGAAGAAGCACTCACTGCCGTGAGCATAAGGATGAACTAGAACAGTTTCCCCAAACCTAGTACTCTCTAGAGGTTTTAGACTACATCCCCCAACGTTCCTGACCATTGACCATGCTGGCTGGGGATAATGGCGGTTGATGTTCCAAACCTCTGGACTTCAATTCCATGTTGGCGAAGGCTGAACTAGAGAGTGAATTCTGATCTGGATATCCCTCCTGTTCTTAGGATCTCCCCACAACAAAGGACTTTTCAACAAAGTGATGGCGAAGGACCAGAGCTATATGATCTGTGTAGGCCCAGCAATATGCTGCGGTGAGCAGCCTATGGTCCTCCACAGGTTCATACAATCATAGAATCATAGAATATCAGAGTTGGAAGGGGCCTACAAGGCCAACGAGTCCAGCCCCCTGGTCAATGCAGGAATCCACCCTAAAGCATCCCTGACAGAGGGTTGTCCAGCTGCCTCTTGAAGGCCTCTAGTGTGGGAGAGCCCACAACCTCCCTAGGTAACTGATTCCATTGTCGCACTGCTCTAACAGTCAGGAAGTTTTTCCTGATGTCCAGCTGTAATCTGGCTTCCTTTAACTTGAGCCCGTTATTCCGTGTCCTGCACTCTGGGAGGATCGAGAAGAGATCCGATAGGACTCCAACTCCTATCAGCCCTAGCTAGGCAAGGGTGTGGAACACGAGGCTCAGGGGTCAAATGTGGCCCTTCCTGGGTTCCTAATCTGGCCCTCTCACCTCCCCTGAAGGCCACTCCCTCCCCCACCACTCTAAAAGCTTGAAATGCCTCTCATATGGCTCAGATACAGTCCGTAAGAGCTTCAAGCGACAATATCCTGGTGTTTTTGCTCCACCCCCTTTGCCTTCAGCTCCGCCCACCAGTGGAATGCGGCCCCTGAGAGCGTCTCCAAAATGGATTTCGGCCCTCGGCTAGAAAGAGGTTCAACACCCTTGCATTGGGGGCATGCCAGCAATCCCGCAGGCAGGAGAACAGGAGCAAGGAATACTGGGCCGGCCAGCCACTAAGGTCACCTCCAGGAAGTCTTTATAGGTCTATCAGACCAAGAGAACATACCTCCAGGATCCGAGGCCGGTGTGCACCAGTTGCTGGGGAACGTGGGTGGGAGGGTGCTTTTGCACCCGTGTCCTGCTTGTGGGTCCCTGGTCGACAGCTGGTTGGCCACTGTGTAAACAGAGCGCTGGACTAGATGGACTCTCAGTCTGATCCAGCAGGGCACTTCTGATGTTCTTATGTTCTCCAGCAACTGGACCCCAATTTGGTCCTGGGTAGGTGGAGTCACTCTGGAGGCTGGGACCACATCATAGCTTTAATTAGCAGCCCTGAGTGCCTCACTTCAAGGTGGGCAGCAGAGCACAGATCTGAAGGCTCTTGCTTCAAGCCCTGATAGTTCCTGATACAAGTCCTATGGCTACCAGTGCTGTTTCTCCATGTCCTTTGTTTCCTCTTTGTTGACAACTGGAGAACCAGACATCACCCCTTAGGACAGGGCTGGGCAACTTGTGGCGTTCCAGGTGCTCTTGGACTGCAACTCTCCTTCCTCCAAATTAGTTCCACTGGATAGGATTGATGGGAGATGCATCCCAACAAGATCTGGAGGGTCAGACGTTGCCCACCCTCTCTTAGAAGCTGGCTCCAGCCTCTTAACTCTCAGCCCCATCCATTAAAATGTACTCTCACAGTTTAAACTTGCCCACAGTGGAGGCTGGTGGCTTCAATTTCAGTGGGGCCGCGAATCTGCTCCGGGTTTCAGTCACAGCTCCAAAGGAGCTATCCAAAGTGCCGAGCCCATTTTGGGGCTTGGGTTCAGCACCTTGGACAACTCCTTTAGAGTTCTGGATGGTTCTGACTGAAACCCAGAACAGATGTATTACGCCATCGACTTTGAAGCCACCAGCCACCACTGCTGGGGCCCCAATAATCAGTTGACAATCAGTTTGATGAACCTACCAGTTAAAAGTGGCAGCTCCAAGATTTATAGAACGTATCGATCTACTTCTGAACAGCAGACAAACACATTTTCACTGGAGGCTTCACTGATTCCAGCCATTCTTCTGTAGCGTGATCTCTCTTTCTCCCTAGGGAGACCTCTTCCTCTCTGGCCTTCCCAGCTGCTGGAGCTCTTGTGCCCCTGACCATTTTAAGTCTTTCAGTTCAGAGAAACGAGCTCCTCCGTCTCTCCTGCTCGACCTCCCATCTAGCTTTGCTTGCTTAATAATTTAAGAGACGACTCGCCAATCCGCCGCTTCTGATTGGCTGACTCAGCAAGGCACTTTAGGCCTTCTCTAAAAAATTCATAAGGCTTTTGAAAGTGGGAGCTGTTCGTTGCCAGTGCTGAGTCGGGACAATTCGATCCACCCACTACCTTTCCAGTGGTGACAGCAGGTTACACCGACCGTGCCAAGAAAAGCCATCATCCCGCACCAGGTGGAGTGACTTTAACAGGAAGTGTCCCTATTATGCCAATGATCACTGCGATCCCTCCGGGAGGTACCTTTCTGCTTGTGGTTCCAAGATTTGTAGAGAGAAGGGCGGATTGCCAGAAACAAAGGAAACCCTGTTGTTGCTAACTGCAAGGTGAAACCCATTTCACTATTTGGTGTCAAATGGTATACACCAATCCTCCCCAACTGGGTGCTCTCCAGATGTGTTGGACTGCAACTCTCATCAATGATGGGAGTTTCAGTCCAACACATCTGGAGATCACCTAGTTGGGGAAGCATATTTATTTATTTATTTATTTAATTAATTAATTTATATGCCGCCCCATAGCCAAAGCTCTCTAGGCGGTTTACAAAAGTTAAAAACAGTGAGCATTAAAAAATATGCAAAATTTAAAACCATCAAAAATATAAACACAACAGTATAAAACAACAGTATCCATTTAAACAACAACAGTTCTGGAGTCCATTAAAAAACAATCAAACTTAGCATATGTTGTTAAACGCTGTGAAATGCCTGGGAGAAAAGTCTTGACCTGGCACCGAAAAGATAACAATGTTGGCAAGCCTCATTGGGGAGATCATTCCATAATTGGGGGGCCACCACTGAAAAGGCCCTCTCCCTTGTTATCATCCTCTGAGCTTCCCTCGGAGTAGTCACTCAGAGTTGGACCTTAGATGTTGAGCGCAGTGAGCAAGTAGGTTCATGTCGGTAGAGGCGTTCCGTCAGGTATTGTGGTCCCAAGCCGTGTAAGGCTTTATAGGTTAAAACCAGCACCTTGAATTGGGCTCGGAAATGTATAGGCAGCCAATGCAAGCGAGCTAGAATCGGTTTTTTTCCAGCTCTAAACTTTCAATGTGGAGCTCTAGAGTAAAATATTTTTTTTAGTGTGTTGTGGCCCGAAACATTGCGAAGACGCTTCCTAAGGTCCAACACATGTTTTATTGATAGAAAGGAAGCATTTTACATTGCAATGGGAGAAGACATTATCCTTTTGCCAAGGAAATTCTTCTCTGAGGATTTCTGGGTGTGTCAGCTTTTTATTAGTCAATTCGACAAGAAAATAGAGCATGCGTAGAAAGCTGTTTGAAACAGCGGGAATCTCTAGCTAACCACAACTTTCCTGCCATTGATTTGTTACTAAGGCAACTTGGTGAAAGAGGAAATTCCTCCTCACCACAGACCCTTTTCACAGAAGCGAGCTACCAGCTTCTGTATGTGTGGGTGGAACACAGACAGTTGAAACTGTTGTTCAGCTATTATCGGTGCCTAATGTATGACTTTTCTATCTGGATTGATTAGATGGATCAAATATGGCTGTTCTAATGTCGATGACTGTCACAAGTGGCAAGCTGTTCTGGTTTCTTTTAAATACTCTGGGGTGTCAACCTTGTTTGATACAGTTGATGCAGAGGTGATAGAATCATAGAATAGCAGAGTTGGAAGGGGCCTACAAGGCCATCGAGTCCAACCCCCTGCTCAATGCAGGAATCCACCCTAAAGCATCCCTGACAGATGGTTGTCCAGCTGCCTCTTAAATGCCTCTAGCGTGGGAGAGCCCACAACCTCCCTAGGTAACTGATTCCATTGTCGTACTGCTCTAACAGTCAGGAAGTTTTTCCTGATGTCCAGCTGGAATCTGGCTTCCTTTAACTTGAGCCCGTTATTCTGTGTCCTGCACTCTGGGAGGATCGAGAAGAGATCCTGGCCCTCCTCTGTGTGACAACCTTTTAAGTATTTGAAGAGTGCTATCATGTCTCCCCTCAATCTTCTCTTCTCCAGGCTAAACATGCCCAGTTCTTTCAGTCTCTCTTCATAGGGCTTTGTTTCCAGACCCCTGATCATCCTGGTTGCCCTCCTCTGAACACGCTCCAGCTTGTCTGCGTCCTTCGTGAATTGTGGAGCCCAGAACTGGACGCAATACTCTAGATGAGGCCTAACCAGGGCCGAAGAGAGAGGAACCAGTACCTCACGTGATTTGGAAGCTCTACTTCTATTAATGCAGCCCAAAATAGCATTTGCCTTTTGGGTTTTGGGTTTTCACTCTGGTTGGGTTGTTGCAGTTGATTTGGGTCAATGCCATCCTGACTTAGCAACTTCCTCCAAGCAGGGCCTATGATCCCTGTACCAGAGCCTCAGGACTATCCACCCGCTGCGCCCCCTGCCTTCGCTGCCTTTTCCACATTCTGAAAAGTTGAAATGCTTCTTCATTCCGGGCAATATGAGCTTTAGGGTGGGATCCATGCTGGCTGGGGAATGCTGGGCGTTGTCAGACTTTCTTCTTCTTCTGCCTAGACATGCATAGAATGGCACCCTAAAGCTACCATAAGTTCACACAAAGGACACCGTCCCTCAGGAGATAAGTGATTTTATATTGTTATAAGAATTGCCTTGATGAAGGACTCGATTTAGTCCGAAACGTGTTGGCAATAAAAAATCCTTTCGGACACACATCTCCTGATTCCACCCCTTGCCTTTTGGCTTTTTTGCTCACTCATTATCTGGGGTTTCCTTTCTCTTTCGGCTACCCTAAAGCTACCAAAAGTTCATTGGAAGCTGGTGACTCTGAATTCAGTGAGGCTGTGAATCCATTCTGGGTTTCACTCACGACCAGCCAGAACTCCAAAGGAGGTATCCAAAGTGCTGAACCTATTTTGAGGTAGAGTATCTTTTATAAATACTATCTATTATACTAGTGTGAAGACCATGTCGCCATGGGCGCTGGTAGTTTGATGGCAAAGCATGCTGTTCCTTGACTCCTGCTGTGTCAGTTCTCCATTAACGCCATTTATCTAAAGGCTATGATCCAGGCGGTTTTGGAAAAGGCTGAGGCCCTGTACTGCCTTTAAAAGGGAGTGACACCTTGTACCACACAACTGTGGGAACTGTAAAGTCAGCCCAATTAAATCTTCAGGGAGCATACAGCAGCTTACATTAGCCACTGATGAAGACTTTGCGATGAAACGCATTTGGCCTGTTCATTTTATGTTGTTTATGTTGGATATTTGTTCCTGTGCAATATGCACTTTTAATGCAACATTATTGTTAATTCCTATTTTATTCTTGTACTTTAAATATTACTGCTTTATTGTACATATCCTTAACTTTTTGTTTAGCATTACTTGTTTGTTTGTTAAGGATTTCACCTTTCCTTGCTTTTGTCCTCCAGAAGCTACATGGAGGTTACTTTCCTTCAACACAACTGAGGAAGTTTGGCCCGATTTTCAGGAATTCTCTCTGTCTCTGCAAAAGAGGCATAGTTTTTTCTGCCTCTTTCACAGGGAGGGGGGAAATTTGGAGAATTTATCTCCTTGGGGAAAGGGAGAGGGTTTCCATATACCTTTTTTAAGTGTAGCTGGTTGGTTAGGGGACTTCTTCCTATTTTTTAATTTTTCAAAAAAAACCAAAAACCCCTCAGCACTTGGAGGAGCTCAGCAGTTCTTAGTGAATGCCTATGGAGACCATGTGCTCATTGTCACTTCAAGAAGGATGCAGACAAGCTGGAGCCTGTTCAGAGGAGGGCAACAAGGATGATCAGGGGTTTGGAAACAAAGCCCTATGAAGAGAGACTGAAAGAACTGGGCATGTTTAGCCTGGAGAAGAGAAGACTGAGGGGAGACATGACAGCACCCTTCAAGGACTTGAAAGGTTGTCACACAGAGGAGGGCCAGGATCTCTTCTCGATCCTCCCAGAGTGCAGGACATGGAATCATGGGTTCACGTTAAAGGAATCCAGATTCCAGCTGGACAGCAGGAAAAAACTTCCTGACTGTTAGAGCAGTACGACAATGGAACCAGTTACTTAGGGAGGTTGTGGGCTCTCCCACACTAGAGGCTTTCAAGAGGCAGCTGGACAACCACCTGTCAGGGATGCTTTAGGGTGAATTCCTGCATTGAGCAGGGGGTTGGACTTGATGGCCTTGTAGGCCCCTTTCAACTCTACTATTCTATGATTCTATGCATTGACTGTGTGATATACAAAACAAGCAATGCTAAAATATGCAGGTTACACGGCCTGGTGGACTATGGGAACCAAACCAGCCCAAGGAGGATAGAAGACAGATGTCCGCCAAAAGGTCATCTGAGATGTTTGTTCGTTAAGAGTGACGAAGGGAGCTAAATTTATATAATCCGGGGAAAGGAAAACTCAGGGGCAACATGGTCACAATCTAAAAATACCGTCAAGGTAACAACATAAATGAAGGGAGGGAATTGTTTGTGGTCCCAGCAGAAGCGAAGATACAGAACAACTGCTGGAAGGTAAAGAAGGGAATATTTACATTAGAGATTAACGGGGGAAAGTCCTTAAATGGATTCTGCCTCAATTCCCCTAGGTAGCTGAATAGCTTCCAGAGAGGTGGATACTCAAGGGCTATTTCATGAGAAGCAGTCTCGAAAATGGGCTAGAGGAGTCTCAGATGTACCCATTCTATGTTTTTTAAAAGTTTTTGAACTCTAAATGCCAAATCTGTCCCAAGGAGACATCCTACGTTCGAAACAGTTGCACTGCAGAAACGGTTAGATGTAGAGACAGGTAAGCACTCCCAAGTGCTCCCTGGATTAATTTGGAAATTCCCCCAAATTTGAGAAAAATCAGAAAAGAAAACCAGGAAAGACTTTGATATTTTTTCTGAGCTATGCAATATATATATATATATATATATATATATATATATATATATATATATATAAAAAAAAATTAAAATTATAGTGAGAGGAGAGAGAGTATTCCTTTTTCCCCTCATTCTCTTCTTCATTGCCTGGAGCTGCCACACTTGCTTACATCATACCTGGGTGCACATCAAACATTTTACAGACAACCTTCAGAAACTGGGGCCTACCAAAATACATCCACACCAACACCCAGAAAGCAGACATACTTAAAACATGTTCAATAGTCAGGAGATTCCTGAACCAGTAAAAGACAGCATGACTTAGCAAAGCCCATCATGTCTGTCTAGAAAAAAAATCACCACGAGCAAGAAAAGAGATGATAATAATTATAATAACATTAGCTTCCGGGCAAACTATAAAGTGTTGGTTATCACCTTTAAAGTAGGGGTGTGCACGGACCCCCCGCTCTGCCCCGTGGGCCGATCCGAAAATTTCGGATCGGCCCGCTCCGCGCCGCCCATACTCCGCTCCTCTTCGCCGCGGAGCTCCGGCTCCGAATCGGAGTTCCGCAGTGGAGGGGAGTGGTGCCAGGTAAGGCCGGAAGAGGAGGGCGGGGGGGGGGGTCTAGACTTCCTGGTTGAACTGCGGGCTCAATTGAAGAAGCCGACGGACCGCGGACGGAGGCAGGTAAGGGAGAGGAGGGCGGGGGGGTTACAGGGCCCTGCCGCTGTCGCCGCATGGGCGACAGCGACAGCAGCAGGGCCCGGTAAACCCCACTTACCTTTCCGGCGGAGCTCCGGATCGAGGCGAAGGATCCGCCTTCACCTCGATCCTCTTCGCCACGCTCCGCCGGCCCCCCAATCCTCTTCGCCTCCGCCTTAAGGGCAGGCGAAGCACCCTGCTCCGCTTCTAATTCGCCGGTCCGATTAGAAGCGGAGCACATCCCTACTTTAAAGCCCTACATAGTTTGGGTCCAGGCTACCTGCAGGATCGCCTTCTCCCGTACTATCCGCCCTGCACACTCAGGTCCCCTGGGAAGAATTTACGCCAGCCAACAAAAACAAGGCTGATGACTATTACCCAGGGGACCTTTTCTTCTGCCGCTCCCAGATTATGGAATGACCTGCTGGAAGAGATTTGTCAATTTAACAGTCTTCCAGATTTTAAGAGAGCTATAAAGACTGATCTCTTCCAGCAGGCCCCAGTTGAATTTTAAGATGCCTTTTAATACTGTGGTGCTTTTAATAATGTATTAGTTTTAAATGTTTTAATCAATTATATGTATTTTATGGCATTTGCCTTTGCGTTGTACCCTGCCTTGATCCAGAGGGAGAGGCGGGTAACTATTATTATTATTATTATTATTATTATTATTATTATTATTATTATTATTATTCTGTCCCCTAGTCAAAGCTCTCTAGGTGGCTTACAAAGATTTAAAAATAATTAAAAATACAGTATACAAAGTTTTTAAAAACTATTTACATAAAAATACACAGACAGTATAAACAGATGATAATAATAATAATAATAATAATAATAATAATAATAATAATAATAATAATATATTTCTTACCCACCTCTCCATTCTGATCGAGGCGGGGAACAGCAGCAAATGTAAAATACATAAAACTGAACTAAAACATAATATACATTGTTAAAACATTCTAAAAACTTCCTAAATATATATATAAAAACCACTTTGAGCAATCAACCCTAACCATAATACAAATGAAGGTCCTGCTTAAGACTCATCATTTGCTTCCATGGCCTCTGCATTGCGACCGAAAGGCCAGGTTTAAGATGAAGCTTCTCTCATGGGGCACCAGCCCTATAATTTTCTGCCATGGCTAAGACAGCCCTCCCCCCCCCCCCCCGTTTGAATAAACCTCTTGAAAAATAAGACACACACAGAATCCTAGAATAGCAGAGTTGGAAGGGGCCTACAAGGCCATCAAGTCCAACCCCCTGCTTAATGCAGGAATCCACCCTAAAGCATCCCTGACAGATGGTTGTCCAGCTGCCTCTTGAAGGCCTCTAGTGTGGGAGAGCCCACAACCTCCCTAGTAAACTGATTCCATTGTCGTACTGCTCTAACAGTCAGGAAGTTTTTCCTGATGTCCAGTTATGCCTTTACTGTTAAGAGAGCCTAAGGGCTAATCTACACCTTTCGCTACAGAAAAAGGATGCTCCACACAAAATTGGGTGGGATAGCTAATACCCTGGAAGACAGAAACAAACTTCAAAGTGATCTTAATAGGCTGGAGTGCTGGGCTGAAAACAACAGAATTAAATTTAATAGGGATAAATGCCAAGTTCTACATTTAGGAAATAGAAACCAAAGGCACAGTTACAAGATGGGGGGTACTTGGCTCAGCAATACTACAAACGAGAAGAATCTTGGAATTGTTGTAGATCGCAAGCTGAATCTGAGCCA
Source organism: Elgaria multicarinata webbii (assembly GCF_023053635.1). Classification (NCBI taxonomy): domain Eukaryota; kingdom Metazoa; phylum Chordata; class Lepidosauria; order Squamata; family Anguidae; genus Elgaria; species Elgaria multicarinata. The sequence continues at coordinate 210,184,251 of NC_086171.1, read as the reverse complement.
ACAGTGCGATATGGCTGCAAGAAAGGCAAATGCTATTTTGGGCTGTATTAATAAAAGTATAGCTTCCAAATCACGTGAGGTACTGGTTCCTCTCTATTCGGCCCTGGTTAGGCCTCATCTAGAGTATTGCGTCCAGTTCTGGGCTCCACAATTCAAGAAGGACGCAGACAAGCTGGAGCGTGTTCAGAAGAGGGCAACAGGGTCTGGAAACAAAGCCCTATGAAGAGAGACTGAAAGAACTGGGCATGTTTAGCCTGGAGAAGAGAAGATTGAGGGGAGACATGAGAGCACTCTTCAAATACTTAAAAGGTTGTCACACAGAGGAGGGCCAGGATCTCTTCTCGATCCTCCCAGAGTGCAGGACACGGAATAACGGGCTCAAGTTAAAGGAAGCCAGATTCCAGCTGGACGTCAGGAAAAACTTCCTGTTAGAGCAGTACGACAATGGAATCAGTTGCCTGGTGAGGTTGTGGGCTCTCCCACACTAGAGGCCTTCAAGAGGCAGCTGGACAACCATCTGTCAGGGATGCTTTAGGGTGGATTCCTGCATTGAGCAAGGGGTTGGACTCGATGGCCTTGTAGGCCCCTTACAACTCTGCTATTCTATGATTCTATGATCATTGACTACTAGTCAAGATGGCTATGTGCTACCACCACTATCAGAGGTAGTAAGTCTATGTACACCAGTTGCTGGGGAACAGGGGAGGGAGGGTGCTGTTGCACTCATGTCTTGCTCATGGCTACCTGGTCGACAGGTGGTTGGCCACTGTGTGAACAGAGTGCTGGACTAGATGGACCCTTGGTCTGATCCAGCAGGGCTCTTCTTATGTTAAATTCACAGCTGACACAAATCTATAGCATTCCACTATTGAGAATGTAACTCGCCCACTGGTCACCACTATTGGCCAATGTCACAGATAGGTTGCAAAAGGTATTTTGAGATATCTGGAGATTTATATTGGATATCTGTGGGTGCTTTGGTTCAAATGTTTTCTTGGCCATCAACTCACTCAGTGGCTTGAGGCTGAGGCAAACTTTTATTCTCAAAGAGACAGTGTCCCCTTCCTGTCACCTCTTCTGTGTGACTCACAGATTCCTGGAGCGGTCCAATAGATCAAGGATCACGTTATGCCATCCAGCTATGGCACCAAGAGCTGAGCAGGATGACACATTGCATCGGGAACGGCTATGCACCATTTCAACAGGTTCGTAGATGGCCCTGTTGATGCAGCCCATCCTGGAATATGACCTGGGCCCTGATCCAGAGCATGTGAGGGAGTCTGCATCCTCCTTCTGCATACGGCTCACAGATGGGAGGCTGCATGCTATCTATTCCTGCATTGAGCAGGGGGTTGGACTCAATGGCCTTTTAGGACCCTTCCAACTCTACTATTCTATGATTCTATGCTGGGCACCACCCCTTTGGCTCTGGGCTTCTGTTTGGATGTGCCACCCTCTCTGTTCATGGGCTCCGGGATGCTATCTAGAATGGTCTGGGGCTGGGGGTGGGTGGGTGTAGACCAGTCAGGGGCTGCCAGGTCCCCAAAGCTTCAGTTACTCCAAGCAGGGCATCTTCCCTGGTGGTAGTCCCAGAGGGTGTAAGCTGACTCCTCTTGAACCCAGTAGGTGTTAGGGTGGGGGTGTTGAACCTCATACAGCCCGAGGGCCAAATTCCATTTCAAAGAAGCCCTGGGGGGGGGGGCGCTTTCCAGTGGTGGGTGGGGCAAAAGGTAAAAATGAGTGGGGCCCAGTGGAGGCTGGTGACTCCGAGGTCAGTGGGCTGGTGAATCTGCTCCGGGGTTCAGTCAGAACTCTGAAGGGGCTTATTCCAGGTGCTCCTAACTGGGAATCCTGTGTGTTTTGTTTTATAACCCCCCTTTTGGCACTTATATGGTTTGGATCTTTTTTCTGTTGAGGCTTTGTACAAATGGCAGAGTTTAGCCTGAAGAATAATTCTGTGCAGTTTGAAAATTTGCTGTCCAAGGAAAGCAAGGCGGGTCTCTGGCTTTGTTAATAAAAGAACTGCTTGGTTTCTCTCCTTTTCTTCTCCGCCTAACAGGGAACGTTTGTGTCTCGCCTGAGACTGGGGACAAATCCAACTAACAAGTGACTTTTATCTTTTTAAAAATGGGGTGGGGATCAGCCAAAATGTTTTTCCTAAGGTTAAATGTGGGACCTGCACAACCCTCAGGTCTCCTCCTACACTCTGTCTTAAAGACTCCCGCCGTGTAGACATTGTGAGTTCAACATCAAATCACCCTTTTCTCTCTCTCCCCTATCCTGGTTTTGTGTAACAACTTGCTTAAGAGAATTGGAGTTCTCCAAAACGTTTGCCCTCATAATGTTGGATTGATGATCCCAACAGAGGTATTGCTTGGCTGTGGGTTCTGTAATTCCCCCTTATATACCAACACAGCTTCCGTTTCATTTGCACAATTTGTGACCCAAGAATCCCAAGGACTATGAATTGCAGAGAGAGGGTCTTTTTCAGCCCATAGGGCCATTCATGACGCCGCCTGCCCTCTCTGGTGGCAGAGGAGAAGGCCACCATCCGTTTCTATGGGTGGTTAAATTCACAGGACTCCAGATCTACACCAAGCATGATTTGACACTTTGAAAATGGTTTGAAATCTGTAAATAGAGTGTGTCCTGGGTCCCAACAGTTGTCAATACCTTTATAAACCATTTTAAAGCAGTAGTGTAGATCCGTTTCCAGCAGTTGCTGAGGCTCATGCGATGAATACATGGCTAGGAGACCCTTTGGGTTTTCAGAGGATGGGATTTTCGTTTTCTTTGTTTTGATTAGTTGGGATCTTTCTTCTGGATTCCACTATTCCCCCCCACCCCTTTCCATCCAGTGGGTTCTGGCTATGAAGGCTTGCCATTGGCCGAGAGAGCTACGCGATCAAACCGCAGCTGTACTCTGGGGACTAGCCTAGATGGTGTATATATAGATATACCTCTCTCTGGCCTTAATCCCAAATCTGCACCCCTGTGCAAACTTACTCAGGAGTCAGCCCCGTTGGAATTTGAAGGGCTTTGCCTTCCAAATGAAAATGCCCGAGGACCGGGCCATAAGATGATGAGGGGGGTACCGTAGGGCTCAGTCCTGGGCCCAGTGCTCTTCAACATTTTTATTAATGATTTGGACGAGGAGGTGCAGGGAACGCTGATCAAATTTGCAGATGACACAAAATTGGGCGGGATAGCTAATACACTGGAAGACAGAAACAAACTTCAAAGTGATCTTGATAGGCTGAAGTGCTGGGCTGAAAACAACAGAATGAAATTTAATAGGGATAAATGCCAAGTTCTACATTTAGGAAATAGAAACCAAAGGCACAGTTACAAGATGGGGGATACTTGGCTCAGCAATACTACAAACGAGAAGGATCTTGGAATTGTTGTAGATCACAAGCTGAATCTGAGCCAACAGTGCGATATGGCTGCAAGAAAGGCAAATGCTATTTTGGGCTGCATTAATAGAAGTAGAGCTTCCAAATCACGTGAGGTACTGGTTCCTTTCTATTCGGCCCTGGTTAGGCCTCATCTAGAGTATTGCGTCCAGTTCTGGGCTCCACAATTTAAGAAGGACACAGTCAAGCTGGAGCGTGTTCAGAGGAGGACAACCAGGATGATCAGGGTTCTGGAAACAAAGCCCTATGAGGAGAGACCGAAAGAACTGGGCATGTTTAGCCTGGAGAAGAGAAGATTGTGGGGAGACATGACAGCACTCTTCAAATATTTAAAGGGTTGTCACACAGAGGAGGGCCAGGATCTCTTCTCGCTCCTCCCAGAGTGCAGGACATGGAATAACGGGCTCAAGTTAAAGGAAGCCAGATTCCAGATGGACATCAGAAAAAACTTCTTGACTGTTAGAGCAGTGCGATGGTGGAATCAGTTACCTAGGGAGGTTGTGGCCTCTCCCACACTGGAGGCCTTCAAGAGGCAGCTGGACAACCCTCTGTCAGGGATGCTTTAGGGTGGATTCCTGCATTGAGCAGGGGGTTGGACTCGATGGCCTTGTAGGCCCCTTCCAACTCTACTATTCTATGATTCTATGAGGGTGATGATATGGCGGTTTACGCCACACCGAGCCCCCGGCGCTCTGCACGTGCTCAGAGGCGCGCTGTTTTTTTCTAAAAAAAAAACCAACGGAGGTCTTTTCAAGAGCCGCGAGAGAGCGAGCGCGCGCCAGTGCGGCCGACAGCTCCAGAAAGCGCTTCGGCCTCGGGGCGGGGATCTTTGGGGTCTTCCGCTAAGGCTGCCAGCAGCAGCAGCACCAGCGCGCGAAGAGTTAAGGGGGGGGGACGAGGGGAGGTGGCTGATGGTGGCCGGGAGGAGCTGCGCCAAAAGCAGGCGGCGAGGGGGCTGAGCCGGTTGCAGGCGCTTCTCCTGCTGCGCCTGCCCGCCTCCGCGCAATCGCCGCTCCGGCTCTTTGCAAAAGCCGAGCCGCAGCCGCAGCAGCCGCAGCGGCGCCTCCGCCTCCGCCATGCCGCTGCCCACCTCCGGCCCCGGGCAGCCCCAGCCCCCCTGCCCGGCGCTGCCCCGTCGGCAGCCCCTCTGAGACCCGGGATCGGCGCCGCCCCCCGCAGCAGGATGGTGCAGAAGTCGCGCAACGGAGGCGTGTACCCGGGCGCGTCGGGCGAGAAGAAGCTGAAGGTGGGCTTCGTGGGGCTGGACCCCGGCGCGCCGGACTCCACCCGCGACGGGGCGCTGCTCATCGCCGGCTCCGAGGGCGGCAGCAGCAAACGCGGCTCCATCCTCAGCAAGCCCCGCTCGGCCGTCTCCGGCAAGCCGCCCAAGAGGAACGCCTTTTACCGCAAGCTCCAGAATTTCCTCTACAACGTGCTCGAGAGGCCCCGAGGCTGGGCGTTCATCTACCACGCTTACGTGTGAGTAAAGGCGGCGGCGGGGGGGGGCTTGATCTCCCCCCCTCGCTTCCCACCCCCCCCCACCCCCACCCCCCAGCTCCAACACCGAGGGACTGCGATCGCCTTCGGCCTCTGCTCCCTGCCGGGATCGCCCATCGCCTTTTCTTCTGGATGCTGCGTTCCGAATTCCTCCCGAACCGAACCGAGCCCCTCTCTGGTTTCCAACACAACCCCACAGGCATGCCCCATCCGGACCCTCTCTCCGTGCAAACTCTCCGTGAATACATCCCCCCCCCCCCCCCGGCACCGGCTCCATAACTCCTTTTGTTCATTGTCTGCTCCTGGCGCGGTGTGTTCTACCTTTCCCGGTCTCAGTGCGCTCTCTCTCTCTCTCTCTCTCTCTGCTCCATTGCCTCCTGCCGCATTCTCTCCATTCACCCTATCTCTAGCTATCCACTCTGGGGACCACACTCTTTCCGCGTAAACATCCTCTATTTCCATTTATTCCATCCATCCATCCATCCATCCTTGCAATAGCCTATCACCTCCCCCCTTCTCTTCTCCACCATATTTCTTTGCAGCCATCCTATGTGCGAGATGCAAATCTCTGCCCCCTCCCCCCCAAAAAACCTTGAATAGGCATTTTCTCTTCCTCCCCGCCCCAGTTTTGCATGCCCTCCCTCTTTTCCTTCCTGGATGCCAATTTGCACAGAGGGGGCTGCTCACTAATTCGCTGGTTTTCCAATCACAGGGCTGCCCGGCTGGTGTGCCTCACTTGCAGAAAAAGGACATGTGTGCATTGGTGGACCTTAAGTTGAGTGGGAAAATGGGAAAGGAGATAGATGAAGTGCAAAGTAGTTGGGGTGAGGTGTGTGTGTGTGGAAGGAAAGGGAGGGTAGAAAAAAATGACTCAGATAAATGATTAGCATAAACAAACATCTGAGAGTCATCCATTGAAAGTGATTTACAGTGTATTTAAAAGAAAACGAATGGATGTAGTGCTTCTTGCAATGCATAGTTTACCTGTGGAACTCATTGCTTTAGTATGTTATGATAGCCGAGCCAGAGTATAAAGAGATCCAGGGAGGCTGCTTAAATCTCAGCTGAAGTCGGTGCAAGTTAACCGTTCTGTGTGGCATACTGGCTGGGAATGATGGGAGTTGCAATCCAACAGATCTGGAGGGCACCAGGTTGAAGGAAGGCTGATTTAAGTGGGACTTCTCACCTGTGAGTCATTTGGGGCTATTAGGCACAATGTTTCAAGGCCCAAGCACCCACTTTCAGAGATTAGAATAGAGGCCGGGTATCAGCAGACTGTGTTGTTTTGCAAAACTTCTCTGAAGAAGCCATGCTCAGCCTGTGGGCAGATAGAAAACTTAGCTAGGTTGGCTTGAACCAGTGTGGAAATTCTGACTTCATTTAGATGCATGTTTGCGTTGCTTGTATCTTCAATCTCTCCTGCCCCCAACTCCACTCCAGCAAAGTGACACCTGCCAGCTGTCACTTGTGTCCCACCTGGGTGGCTTTCTTTGCAAAGATCTGGAGCAATAAGGAGCAATAAACTAGAATGCCTTCCAAGGACTTCTTGCAACTCTACGATTGATGCTTATGGGGATGCTTCAATATGCTCATCTTTCTTCTCACCCTCCCTATATGTTAGCCCCAATGTTGAAAATTGAGACCCTAAGATGCAACCCATTGTGCCACAAATGACTGCACCCCACATTCCCTCCAAAATTATATCTGCTAGATGAAACATAGTGTGTGTTTTCTTCCTTTATTTGTGCAGGAAATGCTTCACCCCTTGGTCTGTATGTATCACCGGCAATGACTTGTATCTTGCTATTCTGGATTGGTTCCCATTGAATATGTGGAACAGTATTGCTAGTGCCTTTGTTCTGGCCTTGCTAGATATCACCATAACAATTCCCGCCAACTGAATGGCACAGAGACCCCTCTAATGTCCAACCAATGGCTTCTCGTCCCATTCTCCTACATCCTCCCTACACACTTTTAGATTACAGGCATCCTTCAGCTCTGTTTTCATCTGATGCTTGAAGTGCAGGCTAGATCGGAGACATCTTTGAGGCCTGCTTTTTCCCCCTCTCACTGCAGATGCTTGAGGGATGACTCTAGAAAGAAATACCAGCTAGAGTTGGAGGCTTTTGAGGGAAATGCAAGAACCAAAAGGCTGATTTTGACATTTATTTATAAAAGGAATTGTTGCACCTGATTTTTCAGTTGGAATAAGCACAGGACTATGTCTCTCTGTGTGTGCCACTGCCTTTTTTGCTGATTAAGTTATAAAAAGGCAAGCAGAACAGATACGAATAAAAGACACAACCACAATAATCAATCATAGGTTGTTTTTATGTTATATCTAATAAATTAGCCAATCTTATTTACTTAGAACATGGTCATTTATTTTTTAGAGATAAACAATACCTAGTCAGAGTGAATCGAAGTGTGTGTATGTGTGACTTTATATACTGAAATGTAAAAATAAATTATAACGATCTTAGACTTACTCAGAAGTAGGCCCCATTACGTTCAATGGGCTTACTCCTATGTAAGCATGCATAGGATTGCAATCTGGATGTTTATTAGGAATCAAAAGGCTTGTTTGGATTTTAGCCACTGCTGCTTCCATCAAACAGTGTTCCAGACTGATATCAAAACCTAGAGATAACATAAGATATGACCTGTGGTCCTTTCCTTCCTTCCTTCTGGTTTTTTTAAAATAGCATCAAAATTCCGCTGACTCGGACCTCCTCTATTTTCATATAAAGCTTTGTGGTTTTGTGTTAGCAATGGCATCAAAAACCATTGGGGCACTGCATTTTGGACCTCTGCCATTTTGCAAACTGATTTGCAAAATGTTCCAGAGAGATGTTTTATTAACTAATCCCAAAGAGATTGTTATGCCCAAAGAATCAGGGATCAGCAAAAGCTGAATCCAGCCGTAGATTCAGTTTCTAACAGAGCAAACTGAATTACTCACAAAGGCCTTCAGTGTCCCGTCCCCCCTACTCTGAAATGTCTTTGATTTGGGGGCAGAGATGTAAGCCCTTGCTGGCCTTATTGCCTTGTTTTTTAGGGAGTGCAACTTCACGTTTCATTGACATGTGGGGCAAGAAAAGATAGGGGGCAGATTGACAACAAAAGCCAAAGGTCTGCTTTTGTATATATCCATGTTTTAAACTGTGCCAAGAAAAAAAGGCAGTATATTTTAAGAGCATTTGTTGTGGTTTTATATCTCCTAAGAACCCAAAAGAGATGTCCCTATCTCATGTGTGGTCTGAAATACAGTGTGGGGGTAATTTTCTCCTTTTGCCATTCCTAAACGGATCACTATCTGGTTTTACCAGGTGCATCATACACTAGAACCCTACTTACATGAGTTGAAAATAATACCTTGGTACTTGTTAATTCTGGAAATGCTATGAATCTAAACTGGGGTTTGGGCCCATACTGGGTAGGGTGAAAAGGAGGACAGGGCTCCTGTATCTTTAACAGTTCTATAGAAAAGGGAATTTCCACTGGTATGCATGCAGCACCTGGTGAAATTCCCACTTCATCACAACAGTTAAAGCTGTTAAACAGTTAAACAATATTTAGCCTACTTTCAGTACAAATACTCTTAGGATGGCTAACAAATCTAAGGGTTTTCTCCCCACCCCACTTGTATCCTCACAACAACCCTGTGAGGTGCGCCTAGTGAAAAGTAGTGATTAGCCCAGAGTCACTTAGTGACTTTCTGTGGCTGAGTGGGGATCTGAACCTGGCCTCTCCTAGATGCCAGTCTGGCATGATAACTTCTCTACTACATTGGCTTTGAAGTTCTAAAATAGAGGCTGAAGATTAATGACTTGACCTAGGCCATGCAGGCAGTCAAAGGTTGAGAGGCGGGTGGAACCTGGTGACTCTGGTGGCCCTGTGTCATAGAGCTGCTGCACTGTTGCCATTTTACAGATGGGAAAACTGAGAAGTCTTTCAGACAGTGGGAAATTGTGTTTCCTTACCATTGCTTCCTGCTTCTCTTCTGAATTTGAAACATGCTGAATTACATGAGAAGAGAATAGCGACTACGTGCCCTGTAATTTAAAACCTCCCAGCCCATATAGTTCAATGGGACAGCGCCCCCTAGTGGGCATTTTATAGTGCAACTGCGACTGCACACAGCAGGAAATCATGTGTCTCAGAGTGGTCAAGATGGGTAGCTATAAACACCAGCTGCCCTTTGCTGCATCCTGACATGAGATACAATGCAGAACTCTTGCAAAGGTCCTTTGACATTGTTAGGTGGAAGGCAGAAGCGGAGCAAATAATGGTTTAAATAAATTGTTTTACAGTGTTTAATTTTTATATTTGGTTTTTGAGCAACCAGAAGTGAAGCGAGTTTCTGGCCTGGAGTTGGCTTTAATGAAATTACAGAACTGGAGATGCTGCCAGAAATAAGTCACTAGTCCTGATGAAGCTGTTTTGGTTTTGGTTCTTTTTCATCAGCATTGGCATTTCTGAAGGGAAAAGTCATGGGTTCAAGGGTGCATGGCTTTTGGCAGAAGAAGCTGTTGATCATCACAGCTTTTCAGAGCATTGAGCAACACTTTTCTGGACAGTTTCATTTGATGAGGCAAAAGGAATTGGACTGCAGATGTGGACCCGGTTAGTGAGGAAGTAGGTGTACTGCCCATTTTGGACATTGGTCATACTTCTCCTTAAGTCCAGTAATGCAGTTTTGGGGTTCTGCTCTTGGATTCCCAAGTGGCTGCGTTTTCTCAGAATGTCTTTTCTCAGCTTTTTCCTCTTCTGTAAAAGAAGGATCACTCAACACTGCCAAAGATGGCTAGGTAATTTGCACAGGGCTCATTCTGGAGGTGGTGGTGGGGTTATCCTTGAAGATAGTTAGGAGGCTTCACTATATTATAGTGAATTGCTCCGTTGATCCAAACTGGGTGGAAAGGCTGAGTAGAGATGCATCTCTATCGACCAACATGTCAGGGGAAGAAAATTAAGGATGATTAATCTAATTAACAAGATTACTAGTGACAGATCCTTTCCACCTGTGTATTTGGCTTAGGTTCAGCTTTGTGATCTGTTATGGGGACTTCGGAAGTACTGAGTCATACGAACAAATATTTAAATTGGGGAAAAATGCTTTTATTAAAGAATGTAATGTACGTACATGCCTTTCAGAATACAGAAATAGAAGGAAAAGAATTGGAGCTACTATATTCACCAGTGAATTTATTTATTTATTTATTACATTTTTATACCGCCCAATAGCCGAAGCTCTCTGGGCGGTTCACAAAAATTAAAACCATAATAAAACAACCAACAGGTTAAAAGCACAATTACAAAATACAGTACAAAAAGCACAACCAGGATAAAACCATGCAGCAAAATTGATATAAGATTAAAATACAGAGTTAGAACAGTAAAATTTAAATTTAAGTTACAATTAAGTGTTAAAATACTGAGAGAATAAAAAGGTCTTCAGCTGGCGACGAAAGGAGTACAGTGTAGGCGCCAGGCGGACCTCTCTGGGGAGCTCATTCCACAACCGGGGTTCCATAGTGGAGAAAGCCCTCCTCCTAGTAGCCACCTGCCTCACTTCCTGTGGCAGGGGCTCACGGAGAAGGGCCCCTGTGGATGATCTTAAGGTCCGGGCAGGTACATATGGGAGGAGGCATTCCTTCAAATAACCTGGCCCCAAGCTGTTTAGGGCTTTAAATGTCAATACCAGCACTTTGAATCTGGCTAGGATCTGGACTGGCAGCCAATGAAGTTGTAAAAGGACTGGTGTAATATGATCTCGCCGGCCAGTGCCAGTAAACGGGCTGCCCTGTTTAGTGAAGGATCTGTCTTCCTCCAAAGACCCTCTGAATAGAGCTAAAAGAAGCTCCAGGAACCCTGAATGAAGCTAGAACCCAAGCTGTGTTGTCATCTTTTATACCTTTGTACTATGCCAGTTTCTGCCCCCCCCCACCCTGCAATATATGGAAATGACAATGCTATGAGTTTGCTGATTGGTTACAATTAGTGCTGTGCTGAAAATAGCTCCCACATTTTTTCCCCATCCGTTCTATTTGATAGAAAAGAAATTGCTTCGTAGCCCTTGCTTCCTCAGTTCGTTTGACGCTCAGTGTTCGTATGGAATGATGGAGAAAAAGCATTGAGGCTGTCCCACTTAATTCGGTGGAACGTGGCAGCTTCAAGTCCTCTATCAGTGGCTGTTAGCCACGAGAGCTGAGTAAAACCGCCACGTACAGAAGCCGTGTGCCTTTGAATAGCACATGTTAGGGGACGGATGGTATTCCTTTCTGTGTGAGCTTTCCAGAGGAACTTTGGCTATTGGGCGGTATAAAAATGCAATAAGTAATAATAATAATAATAGTGAGAAAAGAGGTGTTGGACTAAATGGACTTTTGATATGATCCAGCAGGGCAGTTCTTGTGTCTTTAACGTGGGATCTATATCTCTTTGGAACATGATTATGTCTGTGGTAGGATCAGCTTGTAGGATAACTTTATTTATTGCCAAATTTGCATGCCACTGTTTAGGGCACGGGCACAGAACTTTATTTTAAGGTGGGGGCTGAATTGTCCACCACCCGTATTGCTTCACCCAGCTTTTTCTCTCTCTGCATGCTGGGAGAGGCACAGAGACAAGGGCCATGGCTAGATGAGGGCTTATCCCGGGGATCACCCCGGGATCATCCCTGTGCATCCAAATGATGATCCCTCCATTTCCCCTGGATTTTGCCCTACCCTTCTAGCCTGGTTTTTCCTCAGGAGCTCTGTGCCCATCGGGGGTGGGGGGAGCGTGGAAATTATTATTACTTTTTTACTGTTTTGCAGACGAGCGCTCGTGCGCTCCTTTAAAAACCAAAACAAAATGATGGCTGTGATGCCGCATGCCGCGTGTAAACGAGGGCGACGACCTCGCTATCATAAAGTCGCGAGATCGTCGCCCTTTCACCCCTCATCTAGCTGAGGCCAAGGACTCAATCAGCACTGCCCTAAAGGGTGTCATGTAAATATTGTCAGAAAGAGCAGCCCGTGTTGGCTACTCTTCCCAACTCCAGCAGAATCCCATGGTGCCTACACCCCCTGTTATCTCTGATCTCAGGTTGGAGATAACAGTGCATGCCCCACGGGGAGGGGAGTTTCTCCAGGGGACTCTGCGGGTTGGACTGGGTCTCCTCATCTCTCATTCTCTCTTACTGTCAATGATGTTACGCTTACTCCGGTCAAGGAAGCTCGTAGCCTTGGCTTTATATTCGACTCCTCGCTCTCCTTTATTCCTCATATTGGGGCAGTAGCTAAAGCTTGTCAATTTTTCCTGTATAATATTGCCAGGATTCGATCATTTTTGTCTGTCTCTTCTGCCAAGACGCTTGTTCATGCGCTGGTTATTTCACGGTTGGACTACTGCAACCTTCTTCTCTCTGGCCTTCCTTCTTCTCACATCAGTCCGTTGGTTTCTGTTCTCCACTCTGCCGCAAAGATCATCTTCTTGGCTCGCCGCTCCGACCATGTTACTCCGCTTCTGAAATCTCTTCATTGGCTTCCAATTCACTTCAGAATCCAATATAAACTTCTCCTGTTAACCTTCAAAGCTTTTCACGGTCTAGCTCCTTCCTATCTCTCCTCTCTCATCTCACACTATTGCCCCGCTCGTGCTCTTCGCTCCTCTGATGCCATGTTTCTCGCCTGCCCAAGGGTCTCTACTTCCCTTGCTCGGCTTCGTCCATTTTCTTCTGCTGCCCCTTACACCTGGAACGCTCTTCCAGAACATTTGAGAACTACAAGTTCAACCTCAGCTTTTAAAGCTCAACTAAAAACTTTTCTTTTTCCTAAAGCTTTTAAAACTTGATGTTGTGCAGACTTCTACTGTTACTTTCTACTGTTAGTTTTACCCTACCCTGTGCCTGCTTACCCTACCCTGTACCTGTTTGCATTCTCTTCCCCTCCTTATTGTTTTACTATGATTTTATTAGATTGTAAGCCTATGCGGCAGGGTCTTGCTATTTACTGTTTTACTCTGTACAGCACCATGTACACTGATGGTGCTATATAAATAAATAAATAAATAATAATAATAATAATAATAATAATAATAATAATCAGGAGACCAGGGTTCTAGTCCCCACTCAGCCATGGAAACCCACTGTGTGACTTTGGGCCAGTCACACACTCTCAGCCCAACCCACCTCACAGGGTTGTTGTGAGGATAAAATGGAGAGGAGGAGGAGGATTATGTACACCGCCTTGGGCTCCTTGAAGGAAAAAAGGCGGGATGTAAATTTCATTTCATTTCATTTATTGCATTTTTATACCGCCCAATAGCCGAAGCTCTCTGGGTGGTTTACAAAAATTAAAACTACAACATTATTTAACAATATACTAATCAACAACATAGCAATAATATTCAAAAATATACTAAATACAAGTTTACAGCAAAACAGAACAGGTAAGATAAAAAAGAAAAGAAAAAAAATCACAACTTGGTTGGAATAGCGTTTGGTTGGAATAGTGCCTCCTAACCTTCAGCTCCAGCCTTGCTTTGTAAATGCAATAATAGATAAAATAAATGAAATAAATCTACAGCTGTAGAGCTTTCTGTGGGCATTCTGGGTAGCTGAGGCCACCCTGCCGCCATAGCTCCTCGCCATCAGCAGGGGGCATTTCTGGCTCATCCTAACTCCTCCACACCTGTCTGTCGGAATTGCTGCCTTAGTCTCCAAGGGTAGCTCACATCATACTGAAACACAAACAATCCTTTAAAGTTCATCATAGTATAACCCAGTGGTTCCCAAACATTTTCTGGTAACCGCCCCCTTGGTTCCACAAACTCATGCCCAGTGCCCCCTGTTCCCCTTTAAATGGGAAGCACCCGCCGCAGACTTGCCGAGAGAGGGAGGGGAAAGAGAGCAAACGCCTCTGTTTTGCAGCCGGCGTGGCGGGGCACACCAAGCAGAGTATGTCTCTTCATTAGCGTTTTGGTGCTTTTGAAACATTTCAATTCACCGTTAAAAGGACTCTTCTTAAACGGTATTAATACATGCGTGGATTCTTCCCCTATATGGCTTGGGACCAAAACTACCTTCTCCCATAAAATGTCCCTGGGTTTTAAGATCTTCTGGAGAGCTGCTTCTCAGAAAAGGCCACCTCGAGTGCCCCCTTGCAGGAAAAAAAAGAAGAAGCAGAAAAAGCAGTGGAAAAACATGGGATGGTTACAGGCAGGAGATGTCTGGACAGCCAGCCGCCCGCGTAAAGTTCCATGAATGAGGCAGGGCGATTGCACAATAAAAGCCTCGTCTGGAAGCACTCATTGACACAGTTTAAGACAGAGGACTGCATAGGTTAATTACAGAGCATTACGCACGTTAATTAAAAGCAGCGTAAAATAGAGCGTGGAAACAGCCACCGTTGAAAACAATCCAATGTAATCCAAAGGCGGGTTAAAAAATCTCTTCAACGCTCATTAAAAACTGGGCAAAACAGGGGCCATGGTTAATATGGTGTAGCTCTTTCACACAGGCAGGTTAACACTTAAATAGGGACATAGGAAGCTGCCTTATATTGAGTCAGCAGTGTATTGGGTAGGGTGACCACATAAAAAGGAGGACTGGGCTCCTGCATCTTTAACAGTGGTATAGAAAAGGGAATTCAAGCAGGTGCATTTGGTGTGCATGCAGCACCTGGCGAAATTCCCTCTTCATCACAGCAGTGAAAGCTGCAGGAGCCCTGCCCTCTTTTGTATTCGAGCCAAAGAAACTCACACCACTGTTAATAGTATAATGCTTGTGGTTTTCAGCTGTCGTGGGGATTTCTTGGTAGCTTACTGAGGGATTCTCAGTAAGAAGAGCAAATAAAAGCACAGAACTAAAATTTTTCACTTGTTAATTTTTGGAGTGCTGTTCCTCCAAGGAGGTCACGACAAATATACACGGTTCCCCCCTCCCCAGCCCCCCATAGACTCACAACAAGCATGGTGAGGTAGATTTATTTATTTATTACGTTTCTATACTGCCCAATAGCCGGAGCTCTCTGGGCGGTTCACAAAAATTAAAAACATTCAAAGTATAAAACAACAGTATAAAACCATAGTACAAAATACAATATAAAAGCTCAACCAGATAAAAACAGCAGCAATGCAAAATTACAAATTTAAAACACCAAGTTAAAATTTTTTTATAGACTGTTAAAATACTGGGAGAATAAAAAGGTCTTCACCTGGCGTCTAAAAGCATATAATGTAGGTGCCAAGCGAACCTCCTTAGGGAGCTCATTCCACAGCCGGGGTGCCACAGCAGAGAAGGCCCTCCTCCTGGTAGCCACCTGCCTCACTTCCTTTGGCAGGGGCTCGCGGAGAAGGACCCCTGAGGATGACCTTAGGGTCCGGGCAGGTACATATGGGAGGAGGTGTTCCTTCAGATAACCTGGCCCCAAGGCAGATTATGCTGAGAGACAGTGATCAGCTAGAGGTCACCCAGGCCTAAGCTACACCTGCCAGTTATCCCAGAGTCAGCTCGAGGTTGTCCCTGTGCATCCATGGCCTCATCTACACCAAGCAGGATATTCCACTATGAAAGCGGTATATCAAAGGCAGGAGCCACATCACTGCTTTACAGCGGTATTGAAGTGCACTGACAATTGTTGGGCCCCAGTAACACAGACCATATACCACTTTCATAGTGTTATATCCTGCTTGGTGTAGATGTGTCCTGGGCCCCAACAGTTGTCAGTGCACTTCAATATCACTATAAAGCAGTAGTGTGGCTCCTGCCTTTGATATACCACTTTCATACCACTTTGATAGTGGAATATCCTGCTTGGTGTAGATGGGGATCCCGGGGTTAACCGGGATGACCTCTCAGTTGCCCCGGAATAACCAGGACCATGGTTTTCCTGATTTTTCCTGCTGTCCCAGGACAACCCTGAGGACCATGGGCAGTGTGGTGAGAGCTCCCGGATCTTCCCTCCTCCCTGTGAGGGCTCTTCAAATGTGCACGGGTGTGTGTGTCCATACCCATTGGGGTTGTGGTGGGGGGCAGCATTTTCGCCATCTTCGGAATGGCTGTCGGCGTTTTACGGCGCTGAGTTTTTTTAATTTTTTTTTTTAAAAGACACCTCACAGAGGTGCTGGATTGGGGCCCTGCAATTGTGCAATTATGTGGACGTTTCCTAAAAACACACGCAGGGCCCCTTCACTTCCGTGACGACGCGCTGCTGTTTAGATGCAGGGGGACAATCCCAGAAGCAGGTAAGCCTGGGATCCTCCCCTCCCCCATCCTGGAAGGTATAGATGAGGCCTCAGTGAACTTCAGTGAAGATTTGAACCCAACTCTCCTCAGTTCCCCCTGCTACACATTGGAATGGTGAGCCAGAATTCAGGGAAGTGTGAGTTGCTAAATGAACTAGACATGTTTGGTTTATTGTGCTGTCTGAAGCTGGAATCCTGGCTTGTTGCTCCTAAACAAGCCAGGATCATGAACCAGCATTTGCTCTTGGTTTACAAATCCTGGCTTGTTTGTTAGCAAGAAGCCAGGATTCCAGGTTTAGATGACACCCTAAGGGCACAAGCCTATGCATGTTTAGACAGAAAAAAGTACTACAACTCCCAGCATTCCCCAACCAGTCGTGCTAGCTGGGGCACGCTGGGAGTTGTAGAACTTTTTTCTGTCTAAACATGCATAGGATTACACCGTAAACCAACCTAATTTGGTTTATTTAGCCACTTGTACTAACAGGAGGAGTATTCTTTCACAGTAAGCCAGGTTCTTTCAGAGTAAGCCAGGATTCCCCAGATTCCTGGCTTGCTGTTCTGTGCAAACATGCCTGCTAACTCTCAATACTAGTTAATTCACCAGCATCTCAACCCTAATGCAGGTTATGCATCCCAGCTCTGTTGTCAAAAATGCAGAGCAAGCAATACAAGGTTTTTCATAATTTATCTTCTTCCCTCTCTCCAAATTGTATAAAGTGATAATAACTGATGAAGAAGGAAACATCAGGTATAAACATTGTAATGCTAAGGCAGACAACTAAGAAAATAAAGAGAGCAATACAGTACAGGAGTTCCCAAAAGCCTGTTCGGAGCTACGTAAAGATATGTTACTCATTACAGAATTAATAACTGGCTTCCAGGCTGGTGTTATCACATGGAACTTGGGGCCAGACCACAAGTGACATCAGACATGTGGTTTGGTGTTGTGGATTATCTCTTTAGGGTGGATTCCTGCATTGAGCAGGGGGTTGGACTCGATGGCCTTGTAGGCCCCTTCCAACTCTGCTATTCTATGATTCTATGATCATCCCAGAGTGCAGGACACGGAATCATGGGCTCAAATTACAGGAAACCAGATTCCGGCTGGACATCAGGAAAAACTTCCTCACTGTTAGAGCAGTACGACCATGGAACCAGTTACCTAGGGAGATTGTGGGCTCTCCCACACTAGAGGCCTTCAAGAGGCAGCTGGACAACCATCTGTCAGGGATGCTTTAGGGTGGATTCCTGCATTGAGCAGGGGGTTGGACTAGATGGCCTTGTAGGCCCCTTCCAACTCTGCTATTCTATGATTCTATGATCACCCCAGAGTGCAGGACATGGAATCATGGGCTCAAATTACAGGAAACCAGATTCCAGCTGGACATCAGGAAAAACTTCCTCACTGTTAGAGCAGTACGACCATGGAACCAGTTACCTAGGGAGGTTGTGGGCTCTCCCACACTAGAGGCCTTCAAGAGGCAGCTGGACAACCCTCTGTCAGGGATGCTTTAGGGTGGATTCCTGCATTGAGCAGGGGGTTGGACTCGATGGCCTTGTAGGCCCCTTCCAATACTATTTTATGATTCCATGATCTCTCTGTGTGTGTTTTACCATATAGGTGCTGGGGAGGAATTTGTATTGGGGCTGCAGTATGCAGAGAGGAAGGGGGGAGGTGACACTTTCCTTCTGTGCTGCAGTCCCAATGAAAATCATGTTCTTGAAGTTGCTGTATGACCCGGGGGAGAAGCTCCCTTCCTAGATGGGAAACAGCATCATTTCATATCCAAACCCTGGAAATAGATCCAGCTGCCTTTGCATAATTTTAAGAAGTTCTTGCCCATCAATCGCCAGGGAAAAAAAATCTATTCTAACTGCATCTCCCTGCTTGCATTTCTCCCTCGCTCTGCCACACAGTCGCCCCTCAAAGACATTGTCTGGAGGGATGTGCTGCTGATGCTGCATTTCAGTAAAGTTTGCCAGAAACTTTGGGCAGGTTTGGATTTGTCCTGCCTTGCTCTAAGGCGTGTGCTTCTCAGCAAAATGTCAAATCTCATTAGATTCCCCTTCTCCTCTGACGATGGCTGTGTCCCCAAGAACATCTAAGTGGTTCATCTTCTAAGAATGACACCGGCAGCACTTCTTGGGGACACCTGCTGGCTCCGTCTGGCTGAGATCTACCCACCCTTCAACTGATCCTCTCTTGAGCTCAGAGCGTTACTGCATTTTGGGGCTTTCTTCTTCCACTTCCAAGGGCATTTCTTGAGCTGGTGTGTGCCATAATATGACCGCACTTTGAAAGACTGTTTGTGTCTGTTGAGAATCCCTTTTCTGCCCCCATCCCTCAGCTGTCCCTGGAACCTTCTGCCCCATTTAGAAGGACAAGCAGATGAGGGCAGGAATGGGTAGGGAGCTGCCTCCCCTCCTATTGTATTAAGGCATTTAAAGAGCAGAGCATGGGTCTCCCCAGGTTGCGACCTTCCAACTCTACACACTGGAACAGAAGCCAAGTCGTCCATGGAATACGTGGTCGCCATTCGTTCAAGTTTACGTATAATTCTTAGAAAGCCATATTATATCATATGCATGCCTTGAAACTGATATATTCAGATTTATGTAGCTACTTTCCCTCGCTTTTTGTTTTGTTTTGTTGAAGTTTTCCAATAAAAAAAAATAATTTCAAACAAGAAAGAAATTGGTTGTACGCTGAGGACCAATGAATGAATGCAGCTTTTCACGCAGCAGTCATTGAACTGCAGGAGGTGTTGATAGCTTATGAAAGGGGTGGGCAACCTTTTTCCTTTCAAGGCTCACGTTACCCTGTGGGTAATCTGTCGGGGGCTGCATGATGGCAGTGGGCGGGGATGGAGCCAGCAGTGGGCGGGGCCAGAGCCAAAGGTTTCTCTTTCTGCCACCCCCTCCCTCTCTCCCCATCCCCTCCCTCTCCCCGTCCCCCTCCCCCTCCCCTCCCTCTCTCCCTTTCTGTATCCATGCATCAGGTTTCCAGGGAACGGACAGATTGCTTTTGCCAGAGGTTGGAACTGATCGCATGCGGAGGGTTTTTGAAATTAGGCTGAGGGCGTCTACGTGTCCCTAGGGCTGCAAATGTCCACCCCTGGCCTAGTACCTTAGATAGTTTAAAAAGAGGACTAGACAAATCCATAGGGGACAGGACTGTTGCTGTGGGCCAAGATGACTCAACATGGCACGTCCACATTTGGCGGAGGACTCTGAGGCCGCGGGCAAGCAACCATCTGCTTTTGATTTTCCTTCCGGCTTCTGGGGTGTTCCAGATGGATGACTCCTAGCATTGACTTTCCTTCCGTAACAGATTTTCTTTCTGTGGTATGAAAAACGGGGGAAGATGCAATGGGAAAGCACGGGAGGGTTATAAGCAGAAGATGCTGTTGCCTGGACCGCCTGTAAAATTCTGTGAGGGCGCAATCCTATGCATGTTTAGACAGGAAAAAGTCCTACATTTTCCAGTTATTGGATTTTTCTTTCTTTCTAAACATGCATAGGGTTGCACTCTGATTGAGGCAGGGCAGTTGTACCATAAAAGTATAGTGCCTTCTCCCTTATCAAACTGGCTGATCACTGAGGTCATTGGTGGCCATGCTCCTGGTGGTTCCACATGAATCTGGCCTGATTGGAGTCCACCAGGAGAAGAGCCTTCAGTGTGGTGGCCCCTTCACTTTGGAACTCCCTGCCTCTGGAGGTCAGGCAGGCACCAACACTGTGCTGCTTCTGGCACCTGGTGAAAACAGCTCTTTTCCAGGAAGCCTTCCTCAACTGACCAGCCACTGTTTTTATTGGTCCTTTCTTTTAAATTGAACAATTTAATTTGCTGTTTTTATGTTCTTCCTTTTTCTGTTTCATCCGTATGTGCACTGGTCCGGAATCTATGGAGCGGTATATAAATATTGTAAATAAATAAATACATAAATAAAAGCTGGGCTTAGAAGGACCTTGGTCTGAGCTAACCAAAGTGATTCATAGGTGTTTACTGCATAGTCTGTGTGGATTCTGGGTAGGTCTGCTGCTGTGGCGTCATCTACCAGGAATGCATGGGGGATCAGTGCATAATTAACACTTGCATACATGCATATTTCAGGCTACACGTTACACCTATCATGTGACAAGCAGTCCGGCTCTGGCTTGTGTAGAACACGGAAGTCTCCCTCTGGAAGCTGGTCCAACCAGCAGCAAGAGAGGAAGAGGCTGAAAGAACAGGGCATGTTTAGCCTGGAGAAGAAAAGATTGAGGGGAGACATGATAGCACTCTTCAAATACTTGAACGGCTGTCACACAGAGGAAGGCCAGGATCTCTTCTCAACCATCCCAGAGTCCAGGACACAGAATCATGGGCTCAAGTTACAGGTAGCCAGATTCCAGCTGCTGGACATCAGGAAAAACTTCCTGACTGTTAGAGCAGTACAACAATGGAACCAGTTACTTAGGGAGGTTGTGGGCTCTCCCACACTGGAGGCCTTCAAGAGGCAGCTGGACAACCCTCTGTCAGGGATGCTTAGGGTGGATTCCTGCATTGAGCAGGGGGTTGGACTCGATGGCCTTGTAGGCCCCTTCCAACTCTGCTGTTCTATGATTCTATGATTTTAAGTGCTCTAGAGAGACGTTGCGCATGACACATGCAAACAGGTAACTAGGTTAAAGCTCCCGATGTGTGCGCAAAGCTTTTAGATTAGCATTTTTAATGCACAAGTGCCTGGCTGAGCTCAGGAGAGCTCTCTTACAGCATTTTCTAGAGTCTCTTGTGGGTGGTGTGGGGGAGTCTCACATCCATGTCTCTGGTGCAGGATGGAGGGACTCTGTTGGAGATATGTGCATTCTCAATTAATCATGTAGCTTTTTACTTGATTCTGAGCAAATGTGAATGCCAATTCAAGAATAGAACATTCACACACAGAAATGGGCTTAAGTTACAGGAAGCCGGATTCTGGCTGGACATCAGGAAAAACTTCCTGACTGTTAGAGCAGTACGACAATGGAATCAGTTACCTAGGGAGGTTGTGGGCTCTCCCACACTGGAGGCCTTCAAGAGGCAGCTGGACAACCCTCTGTCAGGGATGCTTTAAGGTGGATTCCTGCATTGAGCAGGGGGTTGGACTCGATGGCCTTATAGGCCCCTTCCAACTTTACTATTCTATGATTCTGAAAGGCTTCAAGAATGGCCCTACCCATTATTGCTGTGTTCCCAGGAAGGACAGAGCTGTCTCAGAGAATTCCCCTTTGGCAGAACAGTTTGGTGCTAGAGTGAAGTTGTCGTTGGCCACCTGTCACCCTTGCTGTGCTTATGTTTCATAGCTATATTCCCTGCAAATAAGGGAGGGAGGAGGAGGAAGATTAGCTGAAAGAGGTAACAGTAAGGAGAAAGTCCAGACAGGAGAACTTAGAATAGAATCATAGAATCATAGAATAGCAGAGTTGGAAGGGGCCTGCAAGGCCATCGAGTCCAACCCCCTGCTCAATGCAGGAATCCGCCCTAAAGCATCCCTGACAGATGGTTGTCCAGCTGCCTCTTGAAGGCCTCTAGTGTGGGAGAGCCCACAACCTCCCTAGGTAGCTGATTCCATTGTCGCACTGCTCTAACAGTCAGGAAGTTTTTCCTGATGATCACTTGGTGATGATCACTTGGTGATCTATTTTTCTAGGAAGGAACTGCTTTGCTGAGGGTGTCTCTAATAGCTCCTTCCTTTCTAGGGCCATAAGGAGCAAGCCAGAATGTCAAGCTTTTCCACCCATCTCCGTCTGTAGGGACAGCTACTAAGGAGGCTTTAGTTGCCTGTGGAGCTGGGCTGCTTGCCATGGGAGTAGTGTTATGTGTAGCCGGTCCTCTTAATGTCCGTACTTTATATCTGAGAGCTACTGATATGAAAAAAAACTTGGCCTGTAGGAATGGCTGCTAGCTCAGCATGCTGGCAGCCTGTAAGGGGGAAAAATGTGGATTGATTCCATGCGCCAGCATCTTGGGTTTCATGCAGGGAATTGCAGAGTACAATTTGTTTCTGTACAGCATGCACAGTGTCACCAGGGCCACGATGCTATTGATGCTCACCCATCATCTCGAACTTTATTTCTGTGAATGCTCCAAGTTAAATAGTGATCAAGCGTTTGCACATGACGTAAACTGGAGAAAGTGCTTATTTATTTATTTATTTATTTATTTATTTATTTATTGCATTTGTATCCCGCCTTTTTTCCCCCCCTCCAAGGAACCCAAGGCGGCATACATAATCCTCCTCCTCTCCATTTTAGCCTCACAACAACAACCCTGTGAGTTCAGAGGAGGGCAACCAGGATGATCAGGGGTCTGGAAACAAAGCCCTATGAAGAGAGACTGAAAGAACTGGGCATGTTTAGCCT
This sequence comes from Elgaria multicarinata webbii, assembly GCF_023053635.1. Taxonomy (NCBI): domain Eukaryota; kingdom Metazoa; phylum Chordata; class Lepidosauria; order Squamata; family Anguidae; genus Elgaria; species Elgaria multicarinata. The sequence goes on along the minus strand of NC_086171.1, from coordinate 210,161,719 downwards.
GGAGAAGAGAAGATTGAGGGGAGACATGATAGCACTCTTCAAATACTTAAAAGATTGTCACACAGAGGAGGGCCAGGATCTCTTCTCCATCCTCCCAGAGTGCAGGACTTGGAATAATGGGCTCAAGTTAAAGGAAGCCAGATTCCAGCTGGACATCAGGAAAAACTTCCTGACTGTTAGAGCAGTACGACAATGGAAACAGTTACCTAGGGAGGTTGTGGGCTCTCCCACACTAGAGGCCTTCAAGAGGCAGCTGGACAACCATCTGTCAGGGATGCTTTAGGGTGGATTCCTGCATTGAGCAGGGGGTTGGACTCGATGGCCTTGTAGGCCCCTTCCAACTCTGCTATTCTATTCTATGATTCTATGATAGGTAGGTTGGGCTGAGAGTCTGACTGGCCCAAAGTCACCCAGTGGGTTTCCATGCCGAGTGGGGACTAGAATTCGGATCTTTCGACTCCCAGCCCAACACGTTTGCCACTGCAACACCACTCCTGTTCCAACATGCATGTACATGGCTCAGATTATTTGTCAATCGATGACTTATCACCAAATGTGTGAATACTGTGACGCCATTGAAAAGCCTGGGCTAGATCTACAATACTGCTTTTTGTCGGTATTGAAGTGTACTGATAACTGTTGGGGGACATTACGTATTCCATGTACTGCACATATTTCCAAAATACCGCCAGAGATGTCATTGTCTGTGCTACGAGGTTGTGTGTGTTCACAAGAGAGATGAAGCATCATCAGGATGGGATCTCGAAGTGTAGCTCTGGCCCTGGTATTTGTGATAATGGCTGTTCCTGGTGGCTGAATCATTGGGCCTGTTCAGACGACACTTCCGGCTATGTGGTTAGCGAAACTGGTTCTCTGGGGTTAGCACAAACCACAAATGGTGCAGTCACACATAACACTTTAAGCCACGGTTAGAGCCACTAACCCTGGGGCAGATGGTTAGTGAGTGAGCAGGATTTAGCGAAACGCATTGCACAAGACATCTTAAACCCTGCTGCTTAACCAAAAGCCTTAAACAGCAGGATTTAAGGTGTCTTAAATGCCACACTAGAATGCCACACTAGAGGCATTCAAGAGGCATCTGGACAACCATCTGTCAGGGATGCTTTAGGGTGGATTCCTGCATTGAGCAGGGGGTTGGACTCGATGGCCTTGAAGGCCCCTTCCAACTCTGCTATTCTGTGATTCTGAACAGGCCCAGTGTGACAAGCCACTGATGTTCATTAGCTTGCCAAGTGGATAGGGGGATCATTTTGCTTCATGTCACGTGGTGACCATATTGTGTGGGCCATCCGGCAAAATGCAGCGTAGATGTATGCCTGACTCAATGCCAAGACACAAATTTGGCTCATCAAGATTTTTTTTTTTTTTAAAAAAAATCTTGCATCTTGGCAATAAAAGAGAAATGATACCTCTTTAATCTTGAGGGACGTGTTGTGGATAGCTCCCGTCATAGTCTTTTCTCGACAGTTTTCCTACTGGAAATCTGGCTAGAGCACTTTCCCACTAAAGTGTACAGCTTTCTTTTTTATTTTGTCTATAGTAGTAGGCAGGGAGACTCGATTTAATCATGTGACTCCCCCCCCCAAAAGTGCGCTCTTCCTCGCTATAAGCTTAATACCGTATTTCTTTGATTCTAAGACGCCATCGATTGTAAGATGCACACTAATTTCAGTACCACCAACAGAAAAAAAAAGCTTAAGAAATAATAAACACACCCGCGATTCTAAGACGCACTCCGTTTTTAGAGATGTTTATATGGGAAAAAAAGTGAGTCTTAGAATCGAAGAAATACGGTACATATTTTACACAACTCAGAGTTACCAAAGACTCATTCTTGCTGGTATAATCTTAATATTTACAACCGGATGAAGGTTTCATTTTTAGAATAACAACTTTTCAGATTAGTTTTACAGTTATATGTATTAAAAATATACTGATTTGGTTATACTATTAGAAACACATCATAGATATATAATTATGAAATTATTGCGAGGTGAACTATCTCCAGTTTAATAGGTTAATCATTCATATTTGGACAACTTTTCTGCTGTATTTTATTGGAAGGAGAAAAATAATCATTACCTGAATGGATTAATGGAATTTATTTACCCAAAAATTTAAACTTTGCATGAATATACGGCCTCATGCTACATAATTAAAAACTAATCCTTATTTCATGATGAATAGCCTTTGGACTATAATGTATCTTAAATAGAAAACTATTTTTAGATTCTGTTTCTCCCCCCCCCCCAAAAAAAAATCATTGATTTTTATCCACTCTGGTAGTGGGAGAAGAACCTCTGGCCTGTGGGCCTAACCCAACTCCCCCCCCCACTCTGCATTTTTTATTGTGAATTTAACAAACCAAAACAAAACAATAAATTGTGAAAAAGAGAAACATAGGGATAACATCATTTTTTCATCAGATATAGAAAAAAAAGGGAAAAAAGGGGAAAAAAGGAGAGAGTTATACATAGGTTTCAAGAAAAGAAGGCCAAATATCCATGTGTTTATCCACTCACAAGTGGCATCTATATAATGCCTGTTCATATGTTGATAGCGTTGTTCAGTCCTCTGTCTATTGCATTATGGGAGGTGAGCATTTGTCCTACCAACGTGATAGTATATGTCTTTTAGCTGTCATAAGGGCTCTGAAGATCCATTTGCACTGACCGTGTGTTAGCTTCCAAGACATGCACATCCTTCCATATTAAAGATTGTTCCAATACTAAGTTTATCCTTATTATAACCTCCTCCCAAAAGGGGGCAACTACTGGGCATTGCCAAAACATATGAATTAAAGAAGCATTAGGTGCATTACAGCTCCATTAGTTATGCAAGTTAGATAGACCCTTATTGAAAATGCACTGTGGAGTCCAATAAACCCAAAATAAGATTTTTTTTATTTCTGAATAAGACGAAACCTAAGATTCATAGAAGCTTAAGATACAGACACGAGGACAGCAATCCATTGATTAGGCAAAATAGGACAGGGCTTAATCCAATTTATGAACATTGCCCACCTGTCCTACAGAGTTTTCCTGAATTCCTCCAAGGGGCAGGGCTTGGCATCCCTGCTGTTATCTCCCATTGAAGATAACAGTGGGGGATACCGGTGGGTAGCAGACTTCCCCTCACAGTGTCTTCCTCATTGGGGAAGCCATCAGATGGGTGAAGGGTCTGGAACTTAGCCAGTGGCTGGAAGAGTGCTGTCCTACCTGCCGACTCAGTCACGGATGATTCCCCAAGCCATTGGAGAAGCCAATGTGTGGGCGAAGCTACAATGATTGACCTCGGATATGGCCAGCATGCAGCAAAGCTACTTCCGGGCAGATGCGTCAAGAGGAGGATCATCCCCCTGACGCACCTGCTGGGGCCTAAAAGAGATCACACACACCTTTGATATCATGATTGACCTCCACTAGGTGAACAGGTTTGGGGTTAGTTTTAAAGTTGTAGTCACTGGAATACTGGAATTTGTCTGCCAACTGTATTGTTCTATGGTAGTTTGTTTTACTTATGGATTTCCCAACTTTGCACACTTTGAAATATTACTTTGTGAAAGGTAATACAACATGCAATTTGTGTGTTTTATTTATTGTATTTTCGACTCTAAAGCCAAGAGAAAATGGTGCCCTGCTTTGTTCAAAAAGCAGAGAAAATGGTGCCCAAACGGATGTTTTCAGTTTTCAGAGGCGATGGTGGTGTTCCCAGTATCTCTGATTCTCTGTACCTGTTCACTTTCACCACTGGTGTAAAATCAACTTGACTGTTTATTTTTGCGTCTCAAAAAAGAAGAAAAATCTCCAGTGAATTTTTGCAGGGAATTGTCAAACTGTCTGTGCTCCCTTGCAGAGAGATCTCCCCAGGTCTGCAAGCTACCCAAGTCCACAAGAAAGCCTTTTCAACAGACAGTAAACGTCAGTGAATGTTCATTGTTGAACCGAGTTCACAGCCAATTAGGCATTTGCCTCTGTGCCTGCAGGAAAGCAATCCCATTACGTTTTAAGACTGGATTGCTATTATGCTGTCTGTGCTGTCAGATTTGGAGAGCGAAAGCCTCCAGGAATGAGGACTTTGCTCCACATTTGCCGGAAAAACAACATATTTAATGTGACCTTATGGCTGTGAATGTAAATGCATTTATTTAAATTTCAGCTTCCACCAACATGGGTTTTTGGGTTGTTGTTTTTGCAATTGGAAGATCAGGATATACTATGCCTCCCTTGCATACCAGTCGACTAAGCTGCAGCTGACTTCAGAGCAACTGGAGAGATTCAGCATCTGTAGTTAACTTGGGAGATGATCAGATATTATAGAGAGCTCCACCTTAAATGTTTAAATTGTGTGTGAACTGTATTTGCACACTGTTAGGATGATCACCTAAGAATAGTTGGAGGTGTGTGGGGTGGGGGGTGAGAATGAGTGGGATCTTTTGGTAGAACCCACCCAGTGTAGTCTGTTGTGTTGGCCCAGGCTAGCATGGCCAAGACATCTGTGATGGGGTCCCTCAACCACTTGAAAGCTCTTCTGAGCCCAACGTGTTCACCCACAGAGGCAGCCCACAATATCTCTGTACAGTTCCTTGTTCTGGCCTTGCTTTCTTCCACTCGGGTCATTTTGCCCCATCACTGCATTGGGTGTAATTGGTGTAGTCAATCACTCCCAAGGCAGAGATGCAACAGAACTACACACCACTTCGGGAGAACATCATGCATCTCTGGATGAGTCACTGTTCTGCATGCTTGGCTCCTTCCAATCAGGAGGCATTGGTGTTTCATGCAGAAATGCAACGGGTAGAATTCTCCGTAGATGGGTATTTTTCCGCCAGGGAGCTCAAAGCAAATTTGTCGGAGACTTAGGTCCAGAAAATGGCATGGAGGGGATGGGATTTGGTACAGGCAGCAGTCTCGGGTGGGCTGGGTGCTTCAAAATGAGTCAGGAATAACAACTAAGGCCGTAGCTAGACCTTAGGTTTATCCCAGGATTGTCCTGGGGTCAAACCTGTTCATCTAAGGCCATAGCTAGACCTAAGGTTTATCCCAGGATTGTCCTGGGGTCAAACCTATTCATTTAAGTGCCACACAGGGCATCCAGTGCTCAGGCAGGGACGAACCCAGGATGATCCTGGGATAAACCTTAGATCTAGCTACGGCCAAAGTCAGAACCAGATGGCAAACTATACGTCAGAGCCACAGAATACCCAAGGATACAGGAACAAGCTCAGGGAAGACCTTCATGCCTCAAGCAAGACTCAACTGGAACAGGAAATAATTTTATACTCCTTCCTGTCTAGGAGGATCCAATGGGAAGCCTCAGTGGGTGGAGTTAGTCCAGGGCATGAAAGAACTTCAATGAGCAGTTTAATAGTTCACCACATGGGGAAGCTTCCCACAGATCCCAGCAGCTCTTGACAGGAATAAACAGCCAGTTATCTGTTTATGGGAATGATGGGAGTTGTTGTCCAACACTTCTGGAGAGCACCAGGTTGGGAAAGGTGGCTTTAGGACCTAAATGAAGCCTGTCTTGTTCTCTGGGTCTTTTAACGTATATGAAATCCCTGCCTATCTGCTGCTTTTATCTGTTTATATTTTATCTGCTTTTTTTCTTTGCTTTTTCATTGTCTTGATGGAATTGTAGATGTTGTATTTTATTGTGTAGTGTTTTATTATCACAAAGCTGCTTGAGGCTATTTGTGATGAAAGGCCAGGTAGGAATTTTATAACTAAATAATGATCTGGGCCCATGTTGCATTTTGTGTCTTAGGGTACAATCCTGTGCATGTTTAGACCGCAAAAAAATCCTACAACTTCCAGAATGCCCTTAGATTTCACTCTTAGCTTTCTTGTATCTCTTAGGCCAGACCTTTGAGAGTATGGGAAAAATTGGGCGGCATTTTTTTTTTTTAAAGGGGATCTAAGTTCTTTCAAAATTTGCTGCTTTTGTGGTCCTGCTCCACCAGATGTTGCGAGTCAGGTGAAGTAAGGCATAGTCAGAGATGCAGGCAGCCAAGTTTGGTGGGAGCAGTTCAATCATTTTTCATTCTCTAACAGCATTGGTGACAAATTAAATAGAGTTTAATTGTTGCTGCATTTTCTTTGTCTCTGCTCTTTCTTGGAGGAGAGTGATTAAATTAAGTCGGCACTGAGGAAGTCAGCCTTCCAATTAGTGCTTGGGAAATGGAAGTTGGGGCTCATGGGAGTGTGGATGGGTGTCGGAGTCCCTGTTGGGAATGACGCAGTGGCGAAAGATAGCTATGTGAGCCTGAGTGAGTCGTGGAGTGAAGGACAGATGAGGCCGGTCGGAGCTGAATTTGAGGAGCAAGTGAAGCTAATCAGTTGCTCTGCCAAAGAACATTTTTGCCTGTTTATGATCCTACGGTGACCCGAAATTAAGGGATGTCCCAAACTATGCACAGAGAAATATGCATTTATGTTTATATCCTGCCCTTCCTCCAAGGAGATATATCATTCTCTCCCCTGCTTCTTATCCTCACAACATCCCTGTGCAGTAGGTTAGGCTGAGAGTCAGTGACTGGGGCCACAGCTAGACCTAAGGTTTATCCTGGGATCATCCAGGGTTCGCCCCTGCCTGAGCACTGGATCCCCTGTGTGTCACCTAGATGAACAGGTTTGACCCCTGGACGATCCAGGGATAAACCTTAGGTCTAGCTATGGCCTGGGTCTGCACAACATGCTAACTCACACTTAGTGGTTGTGGGTGGGTTGTTGTTGAAACGTGAGTTGTCTGTTGAAATATGGGTTAGTGTGTTGTCTGAACCCAGGACATTTTCCGCAGGATGGCTTGTTAACCATGCAATGTACCTTATTTTTTCTTGAACAAGCCACCTTGAGAACCCATGGTTTGTTGTTGGGTTGTTCAGGGTGGTTAACAAGCCACCCTGTGGAAAATGTCCTGGGTTCAGACAACTCACAATTCAACAAACAACCCATGGTTCAACAACAACCCACACTCAACCACTGGATATGGTTAAACATGCTGTGTGAACAGCCTCAGTGGTTATCCCGAAGTCACCATAGCCATGTGGGGAATTGAACCTCAGTCTCTCCAATCATAGGGCTAATCTACACCTGCAGGCATTTCAGCATAGAAGAGGGATGCTTCTGAATGTTCCCTGCTTCTGTGATCGGCACTCACGGGGCACACAGCCCTGATGTGTACCACAATTTCAGGAGTGCCATTGCGGGAGCCTGTGTGCCCTGTTATGCCGCTTGTGCATATGGATCAGCACAAGTGGGCGGTGCTGGGCAGATTATGTGGTTATGGGGCAGAGATTTTTTTTAATGATTCGTGAGGCATGCTCATGAGCACAGATGTGCAGCAACACATGGAGGGGATAGGAACTCCGTCAAATATGCACTCCTGCGCAGAGATATGTTTGTATTTAAAAAAACCACCCACACACTTGGCAGTAAAACACACCAATACCCATCTAAAACATGTGGCAGTGGTGAACAGATCCACTCCCGCACACCTCCGGTACCCATGCACACATCCCTCAGAGCTGATTGGCTGTTCGCTGTGCCTGGGACTCCCGGAGATCAGCAACAACCTCGCAAAAGGGGACACACAGACACCCCCCTCCCGCAAACGTTCTTCGGAATGGAAGCGAGAGAACTGGAAAACACAACAAAAGCAGTCAGGGATAATCCGGGAAAACTGAGGGGTGGAGCTGAGATCACCCCGGGAGCAGGTGAACATCATGTACCCTGTTCGTGATGACTGCGATACAATCCTGCAATAAATGTCTGGTGTAGACGCCCGCTTAGTCTCATGCTCTAAGCCCAGCCCTTGCGCTCTCAAAGCACCTGTCCAGAAAAGAGTTTGCCTGCTGTCCACCTGCGTGATTTGCTGCTCTGGCTTTGCTTTCTTTCAATGAGTGTCTGACAGAGCAGGCAGTTTTGCCCCCTTATTGCTTTCGCCCTTTTATTTCACCACTCCCAAGGCAGAAATGACAGAAGAACTATGCACCCTGAGCAGAGGCTGCGTGATGCATCTCAGTATGAGTCAGTTTCTGGGCTTGCTTCCTTCCATTCAGGAGACACGACCAGCTGCATGTCTCATGCAGAAGCACAGGGAGGGGTGGGTAGTTCTTACTATTGTGCACACTGAAAGTAAACCTTTGTGGGTGGGTATAAGAGTGTAACCACAGTTTTAATGAAAAAACTACAACAATGAACTCTGAGAAACACTACCTTAAAATATTGCAGTGTTACCAGTGCTATTGGTTCAAAGCCTGCATCCGCCAATAAGTCCCTTAGGGCCACCTGTCCTTTTAGGTAACCCTAAAGGTGTTATCGGAGGATGCAGACTTTGAACCAGAACTCTAGATCTGCAATGGTTATCTACCACTCTCAGCTAACCAGTTTATAGGGACCTCTAGTGAATAAACACTACTGCTTTATAACGGTACTGAAGTGCACTGACAACTGTTGGGGCCCATGACACTTCCATATACCGTTTTCAAACTGCTTTCATAGCATTATATCATGCTTGGTATAGATCTGGCCAAAGCCTTATTAATATATGATAGATAGAAAACCTGCAATCTCAGCTCTGATTGGGCAGCACTAACCTTAGCTACAATTGGTTATGTTTATTTATAATAATATATAAGTTGTTATAGTGGTTTTAAATGTATGTGCATTTTGTATGTTTTTGTGGTTTTAAATTTTTGTATATTGTTTTTAAATGTTTTATCTTATGGCTATGGGGTGGTATACAAATGCAATAAATAATAATAATAATAATAATAATAATATAATTTAATATTCAAATATTCCACTGCATACTGAGCAACTAGGGGAAAACTGTAGTCCTAGTTTTTTTTAAAATGAACTATCTGCTAGCGCTTTGTTTTTATAAGGTTTTATAAGATCATAAGGTGGTGGGTTTTTTTACTCCTCCTGAATGTCTGTTGCTTGGACAGTTTCTGCATCTACGAATAAAATAATTTACTTGATCCCCTGACACAACTCACTTTTCCCCCATCCGCCTTTCAGCTTCCTTTTAGGGCTGTATGAATTGGTTTCAAAGTTCGCTAGAGAAGAGGGAGAGAATATTTGTCTGTGCAAATGTGCTCCAAGGTATTTAGCCTTATGCCAAACCTGGAAGAAATTTTAATGTGAAAGGTGGGCGCTAATTATCCATAGAATCATAGAATAGCAGAGTTGGAAGGGGCCAACAAGGCCATCGAGTCCAACCCCCTGCTCAATGCAGGAATCCACCCTAAAGCATCCCTGACAGAGGGTTGTCCAGCTGCCTCTTGAATGCCTCTAGTGTGGGAGAGCCCACAACCTCCCTAGGTAGCTGATTCCACCGTCGCACTGCTCTAACAGTCAGGAAGTTTTTCCTGATGTCCAGCCGGAATCTGGCTTCCTTTAACTTGAGCCCGTTATTCCGTGTCCCACACTCTGGGAGGATCGAGAAGAGATCCTGGCCCTCCTCTGTGTGACAACCTTTTAAGTATTGGAAGAGTGCTATCATGTCTCCCCTCAATCTTCTCTTCTCCAGGCTAAACATGCCCAGTTCTTTCAGTCTCTCTTCATAGGGCTTTGTTTCTAGACCTCTGATCATCCTGGTTGCCCTCTTCTGAACACGCTCCACATTGCCTGCCTCTCTGACGTGTATATATGGCGGATTTTTCATGATGTCAATGTACAATTGATGTCATCTTAAAATTCATTTATGACTCTGAATATCCAGAAATATCCATAGGTCATATTCAGTTAAAATCCCAAATGTTTTCTTATTGAACCAATATGAAAGCACCAAATTCCTTGGGTCCCCTTAGTAGAACATTCTGTCAAGAAACTTGTACCTTGCCTCGTCTCCTTGGTTCTGTTGAAAGGAAGCAGCAGGCCTATAGTTTGGGAAGGAAAGTCTCCTTGGCAACCAGGGCTGTGTGAAATGTTGCAGACTGGAATAAGTTATCATAATTAGGCTGTAGGAGTATTTGATGATGTTGGATTTTCTGAGATCAACCTGGTTCTGGAGATGTGCAAGAAAGCAGCTAGGTATTATCCAAGCTGGTTTATTTTATTTTTATTTTTTTATTAATGGCAGTTATTTGCTCAATCCAGCACTGGGGAATCTGTTAGGTCAGGAACCACTGGTAGATCTCTGGGTGATTCGCTGTAGATCTGCAAGGGTCCCGGGATATAGGCCTGGTCTAGCCATGGCCTTAGAATCCATGATCTGTAGTAATTCAGATATAGATTTGTCTTTGTGTTTTCTGGTCACCCCAAGGTATGGCTCATGGCAAATCAGCAATTAGTATTTTGGCTCTACTCCCTGGGCCACCATTTTGCATCTGGGTCCAGTTGGTGGATCTTGAGATTCTAGTAAAAAAGGAAGAAGTAAATCCTGCAAGCCTGACCTCCCTGTACTGAATTCGTCATGAAGTGTCAGTGATGAATTTTATATCATTAGGTAAACTAAAGCAGCTTGGCACACTGTTAAAAGGCAGCAAATGGTCAGTTACTTAATTTATTATTTCCCCACCCCAATGCAGGGATTGGTAGTGGGTGGAGTGCTATTTGGAAAATACCCTATGCAAGTGGTCTTCAACTGGTCTAGACCTGAGACCCACCTTGGACTCCCACCCTGCAACATGGGACACACTTATTATTATTATTATTATTTATTTATATAGCACCATCAATGTACATGGTGCTGTACAGAGTAAAACAGTAAATAGCAAGACTCTGCCGCATAGGCTTACAATCTAATAAAATCATAGTAAAACAATAAGGAGGGGAAGAGAATGCCAACAGGTACAGGGAAGGGTAAGCAGGCACAGGGTAGGGAAAAACTAACAGTAGAAAGTAACAGTAGAAGTCTGCACAACATCAAGTTTTAAAAGCTTTAGGAAAAAGAAAAGTTTTTAGTTGAGCTTTAAAAGCTGTGGTTGAACTTGTAGTTCTCAAATGTTCTGGAAGAGCGTTCCAGGCGTAAGGGGCAGCAGACGAAAATGGACGAAGCCGAGCAAGGGAAGTAGAGGCCCTTGGGCAGGCGAGAAACATGGCATCAGAGGAGCGAAGAGCACGAGCGGGGCAATAGTGTGAGAGGAGAGAGGAGAGATAGGAAGGAGCTAGACCGTGAAAAGCTTTGAAGGTTAACAGGAGAAGTTTATATTGGATTCTGAAGTGAATTGGAAGCCAATGAAGAGATTTCAGAAGCGGAGTAACATGGTCGGAGCGGCGTGCTAAGAAGATGATCTTTGCGGCAGAGTGGTGAACAGAAACCAACGGGCTGATGTGAGAAGAAGGAAGGCCAGAGAGAAGAAGGTTGCAGTAGTCCAACCGTGAAATAACCAGTGCATGAACAAGCGTCTTGGCAGAAGAGACAGACAAAAATGATCGAATCCTGGCAATATTATACAGGAAAAATCGACAAGATTTAGCTACTGCCTCAATATGAGGAATAAAGGAGAGCGAGGAGTCGAAGATAAAGCCAAGGCTACGAGCTTCCTTGACCGGAGTAAGCGTAACATCATTGACAGTAAGAGAGAATGAGAGATGAGGAGAAGGTTTAGGAGGAAAAACAAGCAATTCAGTCTTTGCCATGTTAAGCTTCAAGCGACGATGAAGCAGCCAAGCTGAGATATCTGAAAGACATGCCGAGATACGATCGTGAACATCAGGAGAAACTTCCACAACTTCCACAGCTTTGCTGTGACCGATCTGGACTGATCTCCTGACCCACTTTGGGGTCATGACCCACCAGTTGTAGACCACCGCCCTATGCCATCTTGGAACCTAGTCTCTGTTCTACCCAGAAAAATGTGATGGGGGGGGGGCAAGATAGTTTTTAATCTGTGTTTTTCCCTACTATGTATGTCCCCCCCATCCCCTTGAGTAGCACTCAGCCCACAGCCACCATGAGAACATACTTGGCTGCAACTGGAGGTGCTATTTCTTACTGAAACAGTGGGACAAAAGATATGTTAGCGTAGGAGATTTTGGCAGGATTCAGCAAGAGCTGAAGGCTTGGATAGATTCAAGCTGAAATGGGGTGAGGATGTGGGAACATTGTACTTTTCGGGCATCTGTTGTGATTAGGATGTTGCAAGAGGCCCAGAAGAAACGGATTCCTCACGAGTAGGTTTGAGTCTAACAAGGTTATGCTCACAACTTTTCTCTCCTTGAACCTCCCTTTCCCTTCTCCTTGGCAGAAATGGATAACACCATTTCCCCTCTGAGGATGTTGGGGCTTGTAGTCCCAGTTTGAACTTCAGCAGAAAAGGAAGCTCTGTTGGGATTGTGGAGCACTTGCTACCACCTCTCCCATCACCTGCCACAGGTGAGTTTTCTGGGCCCGGGGTGGGGTGGGGTGCAGAGAAGATGAGTTCTTTATTGAGTCTTCTCAGATAACCAAGTCTGTTGTGACACAATCCATTTCACGAAGCCCGTGTGTGGGAGACGTTTTGCGAGTCATCCTCGTAAGTGGGGAAATGTTTGATCGGTGATTCGAACATCTCCCTAAGTAAGTCTCGGCTGATGTGTGTTATGATGCAGGCCCATCCCCCCCCACCCCGGCTCTGTTTTTGCTGCGTTTAACTTTTATGCCAGAAAAAGACTTCGAGATAATGCAAGTGATTAATCTCCCGCTGACTCTGGGGTTAATTTCATAGAATCATAGAATCATAGAATAGCAGAGTTGGAAGGGGCCTACAAGGCCATCGAGTCCAACCCCTGCTCAATGCAGGAATCCACTTTAAAGCATCCCTGACAGATGGTTGTCCAGCTGCCTCTTGAAGGCTTCTAGTGTGGGAGAGCCCACAACCTCCCTAGGTAACTAGTTCCATTGTCGTACTGCTCTAACAGTCAGGAAGTTTTTCCTGATGTCCAGCAGCTGGTATCTGGCTTCCTTTAACTTGAGCCCGTTATTCCGTGTCCTGCATTCTGGGATGATCGAGAAGAGATCCTGGCCCTCCTCTGTGTGACAACCTTTTAAGTATTTGAAGAGTGCTATCACGTCTCCCCTCAATCTTCTCTTCTCCAGGCTAAACATGCTCAGTTGTCTCAGTCTCTCTTCATCGGGCTTTGTTTCCAGATCATCCTGGTTGCCCTCCTCTGAACACGCTCCAGCTTGCCTGCATCCTTCTTTACGGTACTCGGCTCGGTTGCTGTGGCACAATAGCGTGTTGGATGCTGTTCGTGGGGCGCAAGTGCAGCTTCGCTTGAAAGAAGTGTGGACTCTTTGCTTTGTTATGGCTTTGTTAAACAGCGCCTGGTTACTCAGTTATTGCTGGTGGAGAGGGATCTGAAATCGGCACTTAGTTTCAAAGAAGTGCTGATGGATGAAGCCTGCCATGCTGCCAAGTCACTTACTCCCAGTCCTTTACTTCCACTGAGGTTTATGTGGCCAATTCAGTTCCAGAATTACATTTGGAGCGTCTGTTCCTGTTCCAGGCTGAGGCCTGCAGGGATGACCTATGTAACGCTGTGGTTCTACAGGAAATGGTTCATTGTGGAACAAGGTACATCCAGCCTGGATACAAAGCACTCTAGCTGAGATGATGTTGCTCCAACCAGGGGCTTGTCTATACGGCTTGTTTACCCTGACCTAAATGCGCATATTTGCGTTTCAGGACACATGACGCAGCCGTCCATTCGCCGTAGCACCGGGTTTTTAACGCGACAATGCGCATATCTGCATTTGCGATTTACCGCGACTTTTGGATCACGTCCGAGTTTGCACCGCGTTATGGTTATGTGTCGTTGGGGGAGTTAAATCGCATTTTTACATGTGGGCAGGGCTTTGAGTCAGTATGTGTTTCACCCTCCCTCCTTGAATATTCCCTCCATGAAACAGACACAGAAAGTAAAGAAAATTGCAGATATGTCAAAAATCACTAAATTAGTTTGTAGAGATAAGAAAAAGAAAAAAGAAAGGGTGGGCATTTTTTGTATGAAGTCGGTTGGCTTTTATTAATTTCTAGAAACAGTGGTTTCAACTAGATTTAAATATGTTTAGATCTGCCTTCCACAACCTGGTGCCCTCCAGGTATATTGGACTATAACTTCCATAATTCCCTGGCTGAGAATTATGGGAATTGTGGTCCCAACACATCTGGGAGGTCACCAGGTTGGGAGAGATGGGTTTAGATGCTTTGCAGCAGTGTGCTACTGTTGGGATAGCTCATGTTTATATGTGTTTTGTTTATGGTATATTCCTAGTGCATTTAGATGTCTTGATTCTCGTTTGTTCCTTGCGCTTTTGTATACCATATTTCTTCCTTTGGGAAATAAAACAAGAGAGAGAGAGAGAGAGAAAGAGAGAGAAATTAATCACTACTGCCAGCTAAGGCTCTGTTCAAAGCTGTCATTAAACATCCCCCTCATTAAATAAATTTCAGTTTTCACTATCAGTAGAATCTTGGCGATCTGCCATGTCAGGCCTGTGTTCTGGCTGATGAGCTGATGAAGAAGGACCTGGAACAGATCTGCAACAACAATAAGAAAAAAAGTCAATAAAGAAGATGATTAATATTTAAGTTTTTTCTCTCCCCCCATACCACATTGACTTTCAAATTCCATTGGTAGTTTATAAACTCTGTCTTGTTGGACTGGAAAATATTTCATTTAGATTTCTTTCTCTACCTCAAGGATGAGCTGTGGAACATCAAAGTTATCATCACAACAACCCTGTGAGATGGGAGAGCCTTTCTGTTGCCTCACATTATGAGTGATGGACAGCACTCCTTGTGGTTGCTTGGCAACTCTAAAAGGGTTCTTCCTCCTTCCCTGTAGTGTCCCAAAGGCCACTTTGGGAAGGATGGGTGATTTAAGGATGGTGGAAGTTGGGCATGGCTAGAAGGGGCGATATCCCGGAGATGATCCCTCCCTTGGCCTGGGATATCATCCTACCCTTTTAGCCCGCTTTTTCTGCAGTCTTGGATTGATCCCAAGACCGTGGGATGTGTGGCCGGGCGTCACGGATTGTCCTGGCTCCTTGCGAGTAACCGTGAAGAGCCAGGGGGGTGGGGGGGGGGTGAGTGGGGAATTATTATTTTTTTAAAAAATTATGTTTTGCGCTTGAGTGCTTGTGCGCTCCTTCTCCTTTAAAAACAAAAAACAAAATGGCGGATGCGACGTCCTCTTCCTCCTGGAATGTCTGCCTCACTGTCTGCCTCACTGGTGTCATCCGGCCCGTGGAGGGGTTGGTTCTGCACCCCTCTGTGTCTCCATTCCCTGAACCAGCGCCTTCTTTCTGATGGGCCCGTAACAAATGTGTTGAGAATTGAGGTTAGTTTACTGCCAGACTAAGGGCGTTGCTAGACCTGCTGGAATAAGCCGGCAGGGAGGCGGGGCGACGGCGCGCTAACTTTAACGCGTGCCGCCCAGCCTCCTAGACGGCCGAGGCGCAGGGACGATGGAAGCCCTGCAGCGTCGGCCATTTTTTTTTTTTTGTTAAAGGGGCCACGTGCGGCCCGAAGACTCCGGAGAAGGTAAGCCTTTTTTTTTACTTAAACCTCCCCATCCGGTCCTGATCCCTTCCACTGCCTTCTCCCTCCATGTGTCCCATGTCGTCTGTGCTCCCTTCTCCCTCCGTGTGTCCCCCCCCCCGGCCGATGGGCACAGCGCTGAGCCCAGTCCGCAGGTTTTTGCGGCTACTCGCGAGTAAGCGAGTAGCCGCAAAAAACCACGGAAGTCTCTAGACGTTCCGCAGCCCCGGCCTCAGGCCGGAGCTGCAGAAAAGGCGCGCCATAAGCGACTTTGCTTATGGCGCGTAAGAGGAGGCTTCAGTGCGGCCTGTCTCCGGATTCCCCTGTGCATCATGTGGACGCACAGCAGGGAAACCGGCTCTCAAGGCGCGCTAAGGCCTCGTCTAGCAAGGCCCTAAGTGAGATGGGAGCAAATACAATTAAACAGAGGCAGGAGCTACTGAATCTGCAGTGCATTAGAGGTTTGAAAAAATATATATTTTACTTTCCCTTGAACTCAGTGAATTAAATAAATTGGCTGAAGATGAGCAAATGTGATTAATTGTGGCTTTCAATGGTTTTAGCTTCTTACTGCATTTTCTCCCCTTCTGCTAACTGAAGCTTTTTGCTTTGGAGTTTATTAGCCTTCGACTAATCAACGACACAATTTTATTAGTTTTTGCTGTCATTTGGGGAAACGGTGTGTGTGGGGGGAAGCCACACACACACACATAGAGAATTGGACTCATTTTGTATTCAAAGAGATTTTGCAAAGACTGTCGACATACAGAGTAGTACAAGTCCTTCCTCTTTCTTGAGAACTCTTCTGCAAGATCAAGTGTTAAAGCTTTTTCTGGACTGTACCACTCTAGGCTTAGACCAGTGGTTCCTAAACTTTTTCAGGTCACCGCCCCCTTGGTTCCACAAACTCATGCCCAGTGCCCCCTACCCTACCCTATAAAAAATCATTATTCAGAATAGTGGTTTTCCCATGCGATACGGTGGGGTCTTCCACACATATGTGGTGGGACTGTAAAAAGGTCTCAGTTTTTTGGGACCAAGTCTTTCTGGAAATTTCAAAAATAATAGGAGCAACTATAATTAAATCTCCAGAACTGGCACTTTTAAACTTATTCCATGGACAGCATAAAGACCTATTATATAAGAAATTGGTGGGATTAGGTTGACCATATGAAAAGGAGGACAGGGCTCCTGTATCTTTAACAGTTGCATACAAAAGGGAATTTCAACAGGTGTCATTTGTATATGTGGAGAACCTGGTGAAATTCCCTCTTCATAACACCGGTTAAAGCTGCAGGAGCTATGCTAGAGTGACCAGATTTAAAAGAGGGCAGGGCACCTGCAGCTTTAACTGTTGTGATGAAGAGGAAATTTCACCAGGTTCCCCATATATACAATTGACTCCTGCTGAAATTTCCTGTTCAATACAACTGTTAAAGACACAGGAGACCTGTCCTCCTTTTCATATGGTCACCCTAATTCAGACAATACGCTAAGCCATGGTTAGGCCGCTAACCCTTTTGTAGCAAATGGTTAGTGAGTGTGTTTAAACTATGGTTATGCAGCCACCATGGTTAGGAATGGTTCACATGACACATTAAGCCCTCGTGTTTAGCTCAAAATGCTTAACCACCATGATATAGTGTGTTGTCTGAACAGGGTCATAATTTGTTAGTCTTTAAGGTAGCACTGGCCCTTTTGTTGTTAATGGAAATCAGCAAAAGTAGTACAGATATAGATTAGGGTGACCATATGAAAAGGAGGACAGGGCTCCTGTATCTTTAACAGTTGCATAAAAAAGGGAATTTCAGCAGGTGTCATTTGTATAAATGGGGAACCTGGTGAAATTCCCTCTTCATCACCACAGTTAAAGCTGCAGGTGCCCTGCCCTCTTTTAAATCTGGTCACTCTAGTATAGCTCCTGCAGCTTTAACTGTGGTGATGAAGAGGGAATTTCACCAGGTTCTCCATATATACAAATGACACCTGCTGAAATTCCCTTTTGTATGCAACTGTTAAAGATACAGGAGCCCTGTCCTCCTTTTCATATGGTCACCCTAGGTGGGATACCTTCTAATAGCAGCGCGAGTGCTTATAGCCAGATATTGGAAGGATCTACAAGGAATCTCAATAACTAAATGGTATAATAAGGTATGGGAAATAGCACTAATAGAAAAATTAACTCAAAAGCTATGTATAGCAAAAGGACAAAAAAAATCAGATACATTTGCCACTGAATGGGGGACTTTTATTACATATATGAATAAAGATAGTAATACACATCCAGTTCCGAAAGCTTTTAGGAATATTTGGTATACATAAAACATAATCATTCCTTTTAATGTAATGTCTAGAGTGACCAGATTTAAAAGAAGGCAGGGCACCTGCACCTTTAACTGATGTGATGAAGAGGGAATTTCGCTAGGCTCTCCCTATATACAAAGGGCACCTGCTGAAGTTCCCTTTTCAATACAACTGTTAAAGATACAGGAGCCCTGTCCTCCTTTTCATATGGTCACCCTAGGGTAGGCCCACAGCCCAAATTAGACAGGACTATTCCCGTACTGGTTTGTGCTCCAGCCCCTGACATGCTCTCCTGGCCCTCGTTGACGCATACATCCGCACACCATCCACACATAGAAACACATTCACAAATCCAGCTTTCATGCATACACACAGGCTCCCAATTGAGCTGCAGGCTTGAAGAACGCTCCTCAAGGCCCAACTGAGTCTGGAGCTATTTCCCACCCTCCTTTCTCTGAGGGGACAGGGTTTCTGAGGGGGGCAGCCTTGGGGAGAGGCCTCACTGTAGGCCTTGCGGGCCAGATGGAGAGGCGTTGTGGGCCAAATTTGGTTCATGGACTGGAGGTTCCCCACCCCCAGTATAGGTGTGTTTGGTCCACAGAAGGAGAATTACATGCTCCTTTAGCTATAACTGTCCTCCTCTGAAGCCCACTTGGTTAGCTTGGTGTTGAGGGTGGCATTTTTGAAGGAGATTACTATCAGATAGAAAAGAAAAGAAGAATGTAGGTCAGAAATGCATGCTTTCCCCCCTTCTTGTTGGTTAACGCTGCTTTAAATTCCTAAGTGAGATATCCAGTATGAGTCATCTAAAAAGCCAGGCAGACCTTTCATAACCATCCATTGAGACTTCCCTTCCTCACCATGAATGATACACCCGGAAAGAGAAGTCCTAAATCCTCTGCTTTCTTTCTCTGTATGTCCTTTACAAGGCTACATGCAGACACTGCGATCTGTCACATGAGTTGTTTTGGTAGTGCTGGGCATTTGACTGGTCCAAAAGAGAAGGTTTGATCGATTAACTGGTCCAGCATTGCTTAAATATTTTAAAAGCCTTCATGTTATGAGAACTACAAAGTGTAGACAAGTTTGATACTTAGGACCAAACTAGATAGGATGCTAAATTACTTAAAGTGCTGTAGTTGTGGGTTTTAAAATTTTTTTTAATAGCTCTCATTGCAAGTTGGATGGGATTTTCATTGGGACTGCAGGATGTGGGGAGCGGATTAACTCTTTCCTCCCCTGCTGCAGTCACAATGAACACGTCCCCCCCACCTTCCCGATGGCTATTAGCTTTGAAGGCACACTCTCACAGGTATCTTTGGGAGCTCCCCTTCCTAGGCTAACAGCTGCTCTGGTGTGTGTATTTGCATACATTTCCAGTGGTTAATATTAGGGCTGTGCCCCGAACCGCTTCTTGGCCCAGGCCTCAGTTGAAGCCCGCGCTGGACCCAGGTAAGCCCCCCTCCCCCTCCCCCTTACCTGGGTCCGCCGCCGTCACCGCACGGACTGCGGTGACAGAGCCAGGTAAGCTCCCCTTCTTCCCACTTACCTGCCTCCATTGTGGTCCGGCGCTGGCATCAACTGATGCCCAGGCCTCAGTTGAAGCCTACGCCAGACCACGACAGAGACAGGTAAGCCCCTCTCCCCCCTGCCCCCTTACCTGGCTCTGCCGCTGCACAGACTGTGGCGGTGGCGCCAGGTCAGCCCCCTCGCTCCCCTTACCTGCGTTCGTTGCTCCGGTTGAAGGCGAACCGCTTCGCCTCGATTCGCAGCTCCCCCAACCCGATTCAGATCTGCCTTTGTTGGAGGCAGATTGGGTCGCTCCACTTCGGATTCGTGATCCGAATCGGAGCGCAGCACAGCCCTAGTTAAAATTTACCGCAAACCTATGTTTGTCTCTGACTGTCAATTACCCATTCTCTTACCGCACACAGCATCAAAGACTGGAGATGGAAGCTGGAATTAGATGCTGTCACTTTCTGCAGACTCCTGATTCTTAGCCTCTTTATGCCGACCCAATTCGTACCGCTTTTTGTTTGGTGTCTATAGGCAGAATAATCAACTTCTTAAAATCCACACATTTCTGTTGCGAGGATAAGAAAGTAGCAAGGACTAAGTTTGTTTAAATTTTTAATGTCTGAAATCTATGAGTTCTGGTGTAATTATTATATGCAAAGGTTGTAATCCGATAGAAAGCATCCTTATGGCTGTTTGTTCTGCTTCACGGTGACATCAACACTGGGCTCCATCACATCTGTTTTTCTCCTCTGGTTTGTCTCCGTGGTTTTTACCTCCGTTTCATAAGCGCGTCAAGGGCTCCATCACACACGGCCCCTTTCACGTGGGTTATCGCTTGTTTGCTCTTCCACTCCACCCCGCCCCTTCTCCTTCCTCCTCCACTTCATTGGCTGTGGTATTCTGATGGGCGTGGGCTCTTTTCCCCCCTGACTCTGGCTTTGTTATCTAGTGATTAATTTTAAGGTTTCAAAGGGCTTTTAAGGGCTCCGTTTCTGCGGGTAATGAGGGGGGGGGCAGGGCATCTGCAGCTTTAACTGGGAATTTCACCAGGTGCTCCATATATACAAATGACACCTGCTGAAATTCCCTTTTCAATACAACTGTTAAAGATACAGGAGCCCTGTCCTCCTTTCCATATGGTCACTCTACTAATGTGTGTACCTGTATGATACATGTTTTGCAATTTTTTTATTTAAAACATTTTAGGCCGCCTTTCAGGGCACAAACCTTCACAAGGTGGCTCACAATAAAATACATAAAAACAGTTAAAATATTAAAAGTGATAACAACATAAACACAATAAAATAGCAATAAAACAATAATAAAAGCCAACAATGAAACCAGCCACATCAGCAGCTGCCATAACAGCAGCAACAGCAGTCATATCAAGAGAAGGCGAGAGTGAAATATGTTTTCAAGAACTTCTTAAATGCCTGCAAGGATGGAGCATGGCAGACCTCTAGTGGCAGCTTGTTCCAAAGGTGTAGGGCCACTGCAGAGAAGGCCCTGTCAGGTGTGATCACCAATATTTACTCTCCTGGGCGGACAAATGAGAAGGGCCTCTCTTTCTGAGTTTAAAGTGCGGGCAGGCTGATATGGTTCAGGGCAGTCCTTCAAGTAACTTGGTCCCAAACCGTTTAAGATTTTAAAGGTCAAAACCAAAAGGTTCTATTGATCTTTAAGCACAAATAGAGAGTCTTTTGAAGGATGCTCAACGTTTTGTGAGTCTGCACCTAGGATGTAGTGATGGCCACCAATTTGGATGGCTTTAAAAGGGGGTTGGATAAATTCCTGGAGAAGGCGATCAGTGGCTACTAGCCCTGATGGTTGTGTGCGATCTCCAGTATCAGAGGCAGTAAGCCTGTGTGCACTAGTTGCTGGGGAACATGGGTGGGAGGGTGCTGTTGCACCATGTTCCGCTTGTTCATCCCTAGCTGACCAAACCCTTTTGAAGTTGAGTTACATCACTTCCAAGTCCTATTAATCCCAATGGTTTTATGGTTCTGTGAAGTTCAGGGCCAGCTTCCAGTCCGGCTGTGGCATGTAAAACAAATGAACAAAACAAACAAAATGCATCCAGTACCTGGAGTTTTCATCAACGCAAATGATTTTTAATAAGTTATTGATCAATCTAGGCTGACTATAAGTGTCCAAAAATACTGTTAATGAGGCACTGGGAGAATTAAGCAGGGGTGTTTCAGGCACGTTGTAAATGTCGGTCTCTCTTGCTTTATTGCCCTAAACGGCATTCTCTGAGCCAAAGATTTATGCTGAACTTTGGTATTGCGTGAGTTGTCAGCTGCCAAGTTGGTTTAATGTGACAGCGATCACTTTGTTGCTGGCAGGGCTGCTTTGAGGGTGAGGTGGTGGTAGGCCTCCGGGACAGAACACTCCGGGAGTTTCATGTCTCTATGTGTTCTGGAGTTTCTGTTGTGGAACCATTGCAATTAGGATATTTCCCTGCCAGTGGGTGAAGATGGTGGAAGTTCCAATATATCTGGACGGTGCCAGGGTTGGGGAAAACTGTTCTAATTTCTTATTCCAGTGGGGCCACATTATTCTCCAGACTATGTTGTAGGGGTTGGAAATGTACATTGCCCCTCAAACCAGTTCCATCACACAGACAGACAGACTGGCGTTCCACAAGTCACCCTATGAGGAGAGACTGAAAGAGCTGGGCATGTTTAGCCTTGAGAAGAGAAGACTGAGGGGAGACATGATAGCACTCTTCAACGACTTGAAAGGTTGTCACACAGAGGATGGCCAGGATCTCTTCTAGATCATCCCAGAGTGCAGGACATGGAATAATGGGCTCATGTTACAGGAAGCCAGATTCCAGCTGGATATCAGGAAAAAACTTCCTGACGGTTAGAGCAGTACAACAATGGAACCAATGACCTTGGGAGGTCGTGGACTCTCCCACACTAGAGGCCTTCAAGAGGCAGCTGGACAGCCATCCGTCAGGGATGCTTTAAGGTGAATTTTTGCATTGAGCAGGGGGTTGGACTCGATGGTCCTGTAGGCCCCTTCCAATTCTACAGTTCTGTGATTGTATGAATCTGCTTTGGGAACCTTGGGTGGTAAGTTCAGGTTGAAAACCTTAAAGTTGTACATAAAATAATATGTGGATCCAGTTGTTCCAGGATGGAGGAGAAGTAATGGGTGGAAAAAGAGAAGAAACCAAGTGTATACGAGAGATGGAGGGCTGTGGGGCTGTTTGTGTGTTGGAGTCCAGAAGGGGTAAATGTTGCATGAGCTTGGAGGGATTTGGGGGAGGGATTGCAAGAATCGGGACAATGGGAAGAGTTGGTGCAATGGATTATTATTATTTATATAGCACCATCAGTGTACATGGTGCTGTACAGAGTAAAACAATAAATAGCAAGACCCTGCCGCATAGGCTTACATTCTAATAAAATCATAATAAAACAATAAGGAGATTGATATCCTCTCCTCATTGGCGCAATTTCCTTTAGACACTAGAAATAAACAGGAAACCAACTAATGAACCCGTCCTCTGGTGCAGCCTCAGAAGTTACTAGCCCACCTGTCTATACGTTCACATCCTGAAGAGAAGAAAAGAACTCTTATGAATGCCAAGTTTTCTTGCCTGGTCGCTTGGGGGAGATTCTTATACACCACAGGCGAGCAATGGGCTGTAAGCCTGCTCTAGCATATAATGCAGACAGATGGTGATAACCCCAGTGTAAAACTAATTTACCCACAAATAAAAGCTGACAAGTGTAATTGGCGCACAAATCTTACCTAGCCCCAGGGTGGATAAAAATCAATTATTTTAAAAAAATAAATTAAAAAAAATCGGATTTTTTAAAATTTAAATTGGATTTTTTTGATTTAAATCAGATTTTTTTAAAATAAAATGCTTTTCGAGGAAAAATCTATCTAAAGATAGTTTTCTATTTAAGATTCATTATAGTCCAAAGGTTATTCATCATGAAATAAGGATTAGTTTTTAATTATGTAGCTTGAGGCTGTATATTCATGCAGTGTTTAAATTTTTGGGTAAATGAATTCCATTAATCCATTCACAATGTCATGCTCTTCCAGAAGTTTCTGTAAGATTATTGGGCAATTTTTCTTTCTAGAAGATATTATCACAGATGCTTGGTTTTACAGTTCTCAAAACTGTGAATTTGTGTCTGCAGAGATCACAGTCCCATTGTTCTTTTGCAAATCTATGTACACAGAATCAACCCCTGACCTCTTAAGTGCTAAGTTTAAAAAAATTCAATGAATAGAGTGCACTTTTTTTGGGAGGGGGGGAAGTCACATGATTAAATCGAGTCATTCTGAGTGGTGATTTAAATCATGATTTAAATCAAATCCACCCTGCCTAGCCCTGTGGCAAAATATTGCCAATGCGAAGGCTAGAGGCTTAGGTTTCTGGCAAAATATTGCCAATGCGAAGGCTAGGGGCTTAGGTTTCTGCCTCTTTGGAGAGCTATATTCCCTTCTTTTACGGCAGTAAGTGGAAACAGCTCCTTTAACGCTCCTGCCTTGTTATAATGCGTCAAATCTACTTACTGTATATTAACATCGGCCAGAGTGCATGATGCTGATAAAAAGTACCTTCTTTTGATATGTTGTTTGATACATTTTATCCTTCACACCTTTGCTGGTCTGTTTTCCTTCCTGGGCTGTCAAGAAGGATTAAGATGGCTAAACCCAGGCTTGTTGTTTTCTGTTCTAAATTATTTTTTCTCCCCTTGTTTATATGATTCGAGGCATATGATTTGATTTGTGCGCCCCATTGTGAACTAATTTGCTGGTCTTCATCGGTGTAATCAGCTGACATTAGGAAAAACAAACAGAAGATAATGCAATATACAGAATTTGTTATCGGTTTCTTACAAATTGTAGATATGTGGGCTGGGAAGGGCCCATGGAGTGATATTTCAAGAGAAGGGGTGCCTCATTGACAGCCCCTGCTGGAGGGATCATCATCAGAGGAGGAGCTAGAGCTTCCAGAGACAAACAACATCTGGAAGCAGCTAAGGTGACCATATGGAAAGGAGGACAGGACTCTTGCATCTTTAACAGTTGTAAAGAAAAGGGAATTTCAGCAGGTGTCATTGTTGTGAATGCAGCACCTGGTGAAGTTCCCTCTTCCTCACAACAGCTAAAGCTGCAGGAGCTGTACTAGAATGACAACAAACAAAAGAGGGCAGGGCTCCTGCAGCTTTAACTGTTGCGATGAAGAGGGAATTTCACCAGGTTCTCCATATATACAAATGACACCTGCTGAAATTGCCTTTTCCATACAACTGTGAAAGATACAGGAGCCCTGTCCTCCTTTCCATAGCATCACCCTAAACAACATCAAGAAGCAGCCCGTGACAGAAGAATAGGAGGAGCCTCAGCCCTTAGAGGAGGTGGCTGCGGGTCCATCTCTGGAGGAGGAGGGGAACTCTGCCTCTGAGACAGAGGCTGAGCGACTGCTTTGCCACCCCACCCCCACCCCAAGTGCATTGTTATCTCAAGAGCCAGGCCAGAACAGGTACTATGAAAAGGAGTGCCTGTTCGCAAAGGAAGCCTCCTCATGAGTAAGGAGGGCCCTACTCAGGAGAAGGGCTTCTTCCAAAAGCCTTTGATGTGCTGCTGAGTCCTGGGTTATGCTCTTATAAGCCTCAGTCCTAGGCAGGGGGAGCTGCTGGAAGAATACATTTATTTGAGCTCCTGATATCTTGCATCCTGGCTTTCCTAAGCCTGCTTCTCCTTTGGACAGATCGCTTGTCCTTCTGACCCCTGAACTCCTGCCAAACCCCTCTGTTCCTTGAATTGTGCTTGATTTGGACGGCTGGCCTGTGCTTGACTTTGGCTCTGCGTCAGACCCTGGTTTTGGATCGCCCTTCCTCTTGACCAGTACTGCTGGGCTTCTGAGCTCTGCTGCGTTCTGACTTTGCTGATTGGGTTTGCCCCGGGATTGAGCTTGACCCAGCCATAGCAGGACATCTTTGAGAGATACCCTCAGTAATCTTTCTTTGGGTCAGTTCACACCATCAAATCCTCCTGTGCGGTTATACAGGTGAGGTACAACAACCTGTGGACTGGTTAGCATGGGCAGGGGTTTGAGGGGGCCTTTGGAGAAGTGTCTTCACGAGCAGGCCACGTTGAAGTACTTTGGTGAGCTTAGCTGGTGGCGGCAGCGGAGGGCAGGAGCAGTGAGTGGCTTCTAGCCACCTACTATTTAAATGTCCCACAATGCCCCAGCGATACTGTGTTGGGGGCATTGTGGCATATTTCAAAGGTCTAATAACACAGGCATCCGCACTCTTCAGGTAGCCACTGCTCAAGAATACTGCAGGCCGAAGCGGAGTCTGAACTGAGCTGTATATGCAGGAGTTGCCCCCCCCTTTTTTTTTATGAAGGGTGGCACACAAATATCATGTACAAATCTTTCTGTGACTGGCTGCACTTTGGGCAGCTGCACATTGCTATGGCTGGGGGAAGCATTGATGGTTCCTGTAGGGTGACCATATGACCGGATTTACCCGGATTTGTCCGGGTTTTTGATGGCAAATCCGGGAGGGGGAGGGGAAATCCGGATTTTTTCCCAAAGAGCAGCTCTAATGGGAATTAATAAAAATGCTTATAACTATGTCATTTTTTTAAGATAAAGACATGAAACTTGGCACAATGGTAGCTCTTAGGAAGGGCTTTAGTCATACCAAATTTGAAACAGATCCGTTTATCCATTGATTTTTTAGGATTTTTTTAAAAATTGAGGTTTTAAAATTATTATTTTTAAAAACATCATTTTTAAAGATAGAGATGAAATGTTGCACCATGAAAGGATTTAGGTAGAGCTTTAGCCACACCAAATTTGAAACAGATCTGTTCATCCATTGATTTTTTAGGAATTTTTTAAAAATGAGGTTTTAAAATTATTATTTTTAAAACTGTCAGTTTTAAAGGTAAAGAGCAGAAAGTTGGCACCATGAAAGCTTTTAGGTAGAGCTTTAGCCGTACCAAATTTGAAACAGATCTGGGGGCAGTAGCAAACCCTGTTAACAACAACAGCAGCTTGCAATGAGTGAAGATACAGTCAGAAAAGATATTTGAGGGAAGGGGAGAATGTAACACACAGAGTATAGCAAAAGCTTCAAAGTACAGCAAAACCTACAAAAGTAGGAGTGAGTGAAGTTAATTTCAGATACATTGAATCTCTCACTTGTTCCTTATTTCAGTGATTTTAACATTAAGATGTTATGTAGAACAGATTTGTCTTAAATGTGTGCTGTAAAATCAGACATGTGACCAAGGCTATGTTCGGGTGGGCACGCCCCCTTGGTACTGGACACGCCTCCTTGGGGGCAACCATGTTGTCCTCCTTTTTGGTTTCCAAAATATGGTCACCCTAGTTCCTGTGGATGTTATAATATATGTGTTTACAATGTTTGGGACGCCTGTTCCCCTCTATTCGGCCCTGGTTAGGCCTCATCTTGAGTATTGTGTCCAGTTCTGGGCACCACAATTCAAGAAGGACGCAGACAAGCTGGAGCGTGTTCAGAGGAGGGCAACAAGGATGATCAGGGGTCTGGAAACAAAGCCCTATGAAGAGAGACTGAAAGAACTGGGCATGTTTAGCCTGGAGAAGAGAAGGTTGAGGGGAGACATGATAGCACTCTTCAAATACTTGAAAGGTTGTCACCCAGAGGAGGGCCAGGATCTCTTCTCCATCATCCCAGAGTGCAGGACACGGACAAATGGGCTCATGTTACAGGAAGCCAGATTCCGGCTGGACATCAGGAAAAAACTTCCTGAAGGTTAGAGCAGTACGACAATGGAACCAATGACCTTGGTTGTTCGTGGACTCTCTCACACTAGAGGCCTTCAAGAGGCAGCTGGACAGCCATCTGTCAGGTATGCTTTAAGGTGGATTTCTGCATTGAGCAGGGGGTTGAACTTGATGGCCTTATAGGACCCTTCCAACTCTACTATTCTATGATTCTATGATTGTCCTTACCCAGAGCATATTTACAGCGTTTGTTTGTTTATTTATTAAGTTTGTATACCGTCCAACTTGCAGATGCCCTGTTGTTTACAATCATCATCAACAACAAAAAATTAACAAATAAAACAATACAATGCGTCTCAAAATAATACAGTATTAAGCATTTAAAACATTGTTTAAAAATGTTGAGAAGCCAGCAGTAAAATGGATAGACCAACAGATTAAAAGTCAAATGCCTGCTTAAAGAGGAAGTTCTTAACCTGGTGTCTAAATGCATAAAGTGAAGATGCCAGGCAGATCTCCTTGGGAAGGGCGTTCCAGAGACGGAATTGTGGGGACCGCTACAGAGAAAGCTCTTTTCCTGGTAGCCACCTGTCACACCATTGCGGGCAGTGGCACCCAGACAAGAGCCTTGGAAGACTATCTTTGAAATAATGCAGGAATATACATTTAAAGATGCAAGTAGTATGTTTCCACCCTGACACCAGTGTAACACTGGTGTTTCTTGCAGAAACTGTGATGTCTATAGCTGCTCCCTCCTCAGCAGCTGCAGGTATAGAGATGGCTGCTTGCTCACTGCAAACACAGTGATGTGCACTCAGAAATAAGTCCCCTGCTGTATTCATTGGGGTTGACTTCCAGGTAAAGACGAACAGCAGAGGCCTGGGAGAAACAGGATATCTTTAGCCGGTGACAGAAAGCAGGCTAGCAGGAAAATCATTTGAAAGGACATTGTGTGGGTGCCTCAGTGGAATGGTGCATGTCATATGAAGTCTCAGGCCCTTTCTACACCTAAGGATTATCCCAGGCAAATGGAGGGGTCGTCCCTGCCTGCTCCCGGGATCCCCTGTGTGTTATTTGCATGCACAGGGATGATCCTGGGACGATCCCTGGAAAAGAGGCAGGTGTAGAAACGGCCTCAGGTGTATGTTTTCCCAGCATCGTCTTAAGGCGCATGAAATACTTCTAGTGGTGATGCTGAGTTGCTTGGAGGGTGGAGGGAGACGTCTTCGGAACATTATATAAACTCTTCTGAGCCCTTTAGATGGCAGGAGGGGACAGAAGTGCAATAAAATGATAGCATCTTGTAGGCTGGCTTTATTCATTTTCTTTTACTTCATTTTTCCGACTTGTGTGTGTGTGTGTGTGTCCTTAACTAGACCTGCTTCATAGTCCATGACGGAGGAGGGAAGATCTCACGTTGTGATTAACATGACATCCCTCCTCCGTTTACACCTGAGGTGAGACAACCTCAGGAGGAGAGGCGTCGCGCCCGCCATGTTTTAAAAATTTTTAAAGAGGAAGGAGCACACAAACGCTTGTGCGCTAAAGGTAAGGTTTTTTTTAATGTAAATTATTTTCCCCACTCCCCCCACCCTGCCCCCGATGGGTGCAGCACTCCTGAGGATCACTGCGCCCCATGTGCAGCTCCCGGCTCCGTGGCAACGGGCCACACGTTCCGCGGTCTTGGGCTCAGCCCGGGACTGTGGAAAAAGTGGGCCCAAAGGGGAGGGCGAGATCCCGGGGCAAGGCAGGGATCATCCCTCCCTGATCCCGGGATCCCCAGTGTGTCTTGTGGATGCACAGGGATGATCCTGGGGTTTGCCCCGGGATTTCGCCCGGTCTAGCTAAGGCCTGTGTGTTTCTTCCATCTTTTTTTGTATCATCCTTCTCTTCCCCTTTATTAATCAATTTTATGTACTTGATTTATATTGTATTGTTGTACTACCGTATTTCTTCTATTGTAAGACACCATCGATTGTAAGACGTACACTAATTTCAGTACCACCAACAGGAAAAAAAACACCCTAAGACACACCCACGATTCTAAGACGCACCCCATTTTTAGAGATGTTTATATGGGGGAAAAAGTGCGTCTTAGAATCGAAGAAATAGGGTATTGTTGTTCCCTGCCTCGATCCAAAGGGAGAAGTGGGTAAGAAATGTATTTTTATTATTATTATTATTATTATTATTATTATTATTATTATTATTATTTATCACCATTCTGCTTTTTCTTTTGCTGTTGAGCGCATTTCTCAATCCTCCTAAGTAGTTCTTCACAAATGATTATCTAGGTCAGTACAGGACTGGGTGACCCAAATTTCCACGGTGCTGCTTACCTTCTCCACAGGTACCTTTAGCAGTGTAAACAGAAGCACGGCTAGTAGCAAACCAGTGACAAAAGTATTTCCTTTTGCTTTTAAATGTTATCTGCCATAAGCCTTCAAGGCTAGGATAGCCCTATGCCTTTATCGGTTTTGTTTTGAATTCTCTTTTACTTAAGCATAGTTTTAGAAGGGATAAGACAAGACCACTTTTTTCCAAGTCTAGAAAATGTATTGTGTTAAGGCCAGTGTTTCTATACTATGTGCCAGGCAGTGATGCGGGGTGGAAAATATTTTCAAATGGAAAATATTCCTAAAAATGTTGAAAAAGTTCCTGGCGGTTAAATCTATTCAGCAGTGGAACGGTCCACCTATGGAGGTTGTGGGTTCTCTATTTTTGGAGGTTTTTAAGATGAAGCTGGACAGACAGCCACCTCTCATGGATGGTTTAATTGGTTTTCTTGCCCATTGCAGAGGGTTGGACTAGGTGATCCTTGTGGTCCCTTCCAACTCCACAATTCTATGATTTTATGATTCTTTTGCTGGGGTCGGAAGACATTCTTTTCAAATGACCAAGAGTGGGAGAAAACTCTGAAGAACGTATAATTATGTGTACAAGGCCAGTATGCATGACTTATATTGTCTCCTCCGTTACTTCTGCTGCTTTTCAAGAACAAGATTAGACCCCATTTTCCTAACCTGGGACATAACTGACTCTAGAAAACATTTTAATGTAATTTTCCAGTAATAACAGGAACTAATACAACCCACAGGACTGTTGTTTTGAAACTACTTTCTGATTGACCCTTATACTGCAGATGAAATCACGGAGCATGAAATGGCACAGATTAAGGCGGGGGGGATTTGATATATTTTTATAGCCCTTAAGGTCGCTTACGATATACAAAATCGAGGCGGGGTAAAAGATGCAGCAGGCTTTTGCCTTTGCTTATGAAAAGAGCAATCAGTGATTTCAAGTTTTCAAAGCATGTCATAGTTAAAGTAATGGTCTCTGAGTTGATAATTATTGGTTGTTGTTGTACTGATGGTCTGCTTGTGGTCATATGCAGGTGTCCTCTCACTCATCAGCGAACTTTGTTTTTGTAGAAAGAACAAACAAAAAATCTTGTAGAAAATATGAAGGCGCCAGCCAGACACATGCACAAAAGAACCTTGTAAATATTCAAAATTGAATTTGCAGCAGCGTATGGGTGAAGCCAGGGGGATGAATTATTTAATGCTTTTTACAAAAAGTGAGGGTTTTTTAGTTTATTTCCAAGCAGCTGCTTTGATTTTTGGAGTCTCCAGGACCATCGTTAGTAAATTAATTTACAGCGGCTTGCTTTTTTGACCCAGTATCCCTGCTGCCTGCTGATTTTTGACCTGTTTACTTGGGTCATTTTTGCCAAATAGGAGGAAATTAGTGCCGTGCTGAACATTTCTCCCATGAGATTTTCGACCATTCTCATTCAACTTGATAGAAAAGAAATTGCTTTCGAAAAGAAATTCAAAGGAGAAGAAATTTGGAGACATTCTCATAGGTTTGGTTCAGGCTTCTTGCGCTTACCTTACGTATGGGATGGCTGAAGAGTGTTTGTGAGTATTCCGTCTTTCATTGTACAGTTATCTCTCTTGTACAGTCGTCTGTAGCCTCCTTGGCTTCCTATACTTTCCACCTAGGGGAAGACATCATGAATGTATTCCTCCCATAGGGCCTTTTCAGATCAGGAAGTGCAGGCAGCCTGGGAGAGTGTAGAACAATGGTGAAATGTGTAACAGAAAGAAAAATACAGGCAGTACCTTCAACCACCTCACAGTGATTAGGTAAGGTCAGAAACACCACCAACGCGCATTAAAAATAAATCATAAAATGCCCTGAGAAGGAGGCACTAAATTGAAGGCCTCTTTCATGGAGGACAACAACTTTCAGGAAATTCCTGAGATTTTTCTTTTCTTACCTCCTAGAAACTTAAGAGATACTTTTCAGAATTTTCACCACATTTTCTTCACTGTCATTTTTGTGTGATGGTGGCATTCCCTCCCCTCAACGCCCTGGAGTGATGCTAGGTGTATGGGGCATTGTGGAGGATGCAGAATGGGGGCCAGGCTGCCAACACAGTTGATGTAGTAGAAGAAAAAAAAGGAAGAAGCTGTTTTACAATCCTTCCCAATGGTGATGCGTACCTGTGAGGAATTGTTGAAGAATTTCTCCTCCCTCTCGGTAAAATTGTCCCTCCAATTTCTCTATCCTCAAATGGAGTGGAGAATTTTGAGAGGCCGCTTTTGCACAGCTCTAGAAGAAATGCCCTTCTGAACCCTGCAGAATATACATCTGGGGGGTGTCCTGCAGGCGACTGCATTGATCTTCCCCATGTAGCAGTTCATGCCATAGGACAGCCTTCCCCAACCTAGTGAACTACAACTCCCATCATCCCTAGACAGCATGGTCAGTGTTTACGCTGACTCGGGATTATGAGAGCTGAAGTCCAATACATCTGGAACGTGCACTGTGTTGGGGAAAGTGACCATAGGAGGAGATCAGAACAACAGCAGTCAAACTGGTCT
This sequence comes from Elgaria multicarinata webbii, assembly GCF_023053635.1. Classification (NCBI taxonomy): domain Eukaryota; kingdom Metazoa; phylum Chordata; class Lepidosauria; order Squamata; family Anguidae; genus Elgaria; species Elgaria multicarinata. The sequence goes on along the minus strand of NC_086171.1, from coordinate 210,129,756 downwards.
TCCCAGACATTACCCATTGTGGTTGAGCAACTGGCCTTGATGGAAAGTGGTGAACCTAAAGTGCCATATGGATGTAACTCCAGAATGAGAGACTTCGTAGTCTTAAAATACTGGAAGCGATATGGTCGGTAGGGATGTCAATCTACAATGAATTCAAATCAGTTTGGATTTTTATGGATCGAACCTGCAGATTCTGAAGTAGACCAGCTATTTTCTGAGTTATGCAGGTTCTGCAGAATTATGGACAACCCCCCCCCCCACTTTCTTGGGGGATTTGTGCTAATGCATATGAGTGCTAATGCATGTTAACTAAGGCACATTTCCCACAAATGCACATTAGCACTCATGTGAATGAGTGCTAATGTGAATTAGTGCAAGTGGAACAAAATTCTGGTAGACATTTGATTCAGGCAGCTCCTTCAGATGGGGGAAATCGTGTTCCTTTACCGTGGCTCTGCTTCCTGCTTCTCTTCCACTTCTGCAATGAGCTGTAATTACATGAGGAAGAGAGCAGCGACCACATGGCTTGTACAGCCTCAATGCAGTTGAAAGGGGCAGCGCCCTCTAGAGTACAACTTTGCACATGGAAGGAAAACCCAACAAATATTGATATTTCCCAGAAGAGTCAGGTTTTCTTCGGTTTTCTTTTTAGTGCTAAAACCAGAAACTGGGTGTGTGTGGGGGGGTGAGACATACAGGAGGCTGACGTCATCATCAGAATAATCCACAGACATCTGTGTGTAGCCAGTAATGAACATGCTATAAAATTCTCATTTAAAGACACTCTGTCACTGAGCGGATGATGGAGCAAAAGACGTCTGAAAATCCGCGAAACAGATGGAATGGAATTAACAAAATCCATGCATTCCTAATTACCACTACTTCAGAGCTCAATTTTAAGATAAAGAGTCATCAGTTGGTAGGGCAGAGGCTTTGAAGTCACCTGCATCCGGGTGAAGTCACTAGCATCCGGACAGCTGACTGGGTAGATGCTGAGGTCACCCGGCCGCAGGCCTTTCTTACTCCGGTGAGATATATTGCATTTGTATTGAAATTACCGTCATTTTGCATCAATACATCTCAATTACCATATGGATATTTCGTGTGGATTTGTCTCCTTTTTTTAGCTTGCTTTTTGGCGGTGCACAACGTGAAACAAGATTTCTGGAGAGCAAATATAATGTTTTCTCTTGCAAACCTAACAAAATGATGCCACAGGAGACCGAAGGGTGGGACAAACTATCAGACACCGTGCAAGCTCTTACAATAGCTGAACTCAAAATTGCTGCCATCTTTGATTTCAGTTTTTTGCTTGTGTTCACAAGAACTGCTTCCCCCTCAGTGCATCCACTCATGCAACACTGTGGTTCCTCCTGTCACTACAATGAAAGGTGCTGGCCGAGTGCTATGGGAGTTGAAGGAGGCAGGACCAGTGATGTAGTGGGATGAAAATCAGAGGTTTGGAAGAAGCAGTGGTTGGTGGAGGCAAGAGGTAAAGATGGGGAAAGATGGGGCTAAAGGCTGTCTTCATACAGGGCTAAGGTTGCCACCTGTCATGACTAGGCCTGTTCCCCTTAGGCTGGAGGAAGGCGTTTCAGGTGATCAGTCAGAATCAGATTCTGAAGCAGAAAAGATGGTGTCAGAAACATTCCAGCCTATATGGGGAGTGGAGGAGGTGACTCTCACGGGCTCTTCATCAGCTGGGAATGACCCTTCGCCAGACCTTACCTCTGAAAGTGTAAACAAAGCACAGTCTGTGGGAAATCAGTATTCTTCCGAGGGGGAAGGCACTGACAGGCTAGCTGATCCTAGAGTTCCCCGCAGACTCAAATGGGCGGATTCCAATTCAATGTGCTGGTTTTTAACCTATAAAGCCCTACATGGCTTGGGACCACAATACCTGATGGAACACCTCTCCCGACATGAACCTACCCGTACACTGCACTCAACATCTAAGGTCCTCCTCCGAGTGCCTACTCCGAGGGAAGCTCGGAGGATGGCAACAAGGGAGAGGGCTTTTTCAGTGGTGGCCCCCCAATTATGGAATGATCTCCCCGATGAGTCTCGCCTGGCGCCAACATTGTTATCTTTTCGGCGCCAGTTCAAGACTTTTCTCTTCTCCCAGGCATTTTAACATTTGAACAGCATTTGAACAGCATTTAACAACGTTAAGTTTATTTTTAATGGACCCCAGAATTGTTGTTTTTAAATGGATACTGTTGTTTTTATACTGTTGTTTTTATGTTTCTGATGGTTTTTTAAATCTTGTATACTTTTTAATGTTTACTATTTTTAACTGTTGTAAACCACCCAGAGAGCTTTGGCTGTGGGGCAGTACATAAATGTAATAAATAAATAAATGAAGGAAGGAAGGAAGGAAGGAAGGTGAGAGAAGGTGGGCCCGGCTAGCTTCTTGCCAAAGGTGTCTACAGAACCAGGCTCCGTGAAGTCAAAGCGTTCTGGGAAAAGGTTTCCTGTTCTTGAAAGGACAATTGTCTTGCTTAGTTTGTATGGTTTTGCCTAGAGGAAAGTTCTTAGAGGTTGGACTCTCTTCAGGTGGGAAGAAATGTTTATTGCCTGAATAAAGCTTTGTGGATTACGTGGCAGACCTCTTTATTGTTTCCGAGTAAGGTGGGAGGTTTTGGGAAACATGACACCACCTCCCCTCCACCCGAAAGGGTTCCTTTGCCTTTAAAATAGGGTGACCCTATGAAAAGGAGGACCGGGCTCCTGTATCTTTAACAGTTGTATTGAAAAGGAAATTTCAGCAGGTGTCATTTATATATATGGGGAACCTGGTGAACTTTCCTCTTCATCACAACAATTAAAGCTGCCCTCTTTTAAATCTGGTCACTTTAGTATAGCTCCTGTACTTTAACTGTTGTGATGAAGAGGGAATTTCACCAGATTTCCATATATACAAATGACACCTGCTGAACTTCCCTTTCCTATGCAGCTGTTAAAGATACAGGAGCCCTGTCCTCCTTTTCATACGGCCACCCTATTTAAAAGCTTCATGGTTAATAGGAATTTAGTTAAATAAAACATTGATATCTCTGCTGTTGCTTGGGGAGGCTTATAAATATAGGCTGAAACAAGCAACCTAGGCCATAGCTAGACCTAAGGTTTATCCCTGGATCATCCAGGGGTCAAACCTGTTCATCTAGGTGACACACAGGGGATCCAGTGCTCAGGCAGGGGCGAACCCTGGATGATCCCAGGATAAACTTTTGGTCTAGCTATGGCCTAAATGAATGAATGAATGAATGAATACTGAATCGAAGGACCTAGGCCTTAGCTAGACCTAAGGTTTATCCCTGGATCATCCAGGGGTCAAACCTGTTCATCTAGGTGACACACAGGGGATCCAGTTCTCAGGCAGGGGTGAACCCTGGATGATCCCAGGATAAACTTTTGGTCTAGCTATGGCCTAAATGAATGAATGAATGAATGAATACTGAATCGAAGGACCTAGGCCATAGCTAGACCTAAGGTTTATCCCTGGATCATCCAGGGGTCAAACCTGTTCATCTAGGTGACACACAGGGGATCCAGTTCTCAGGCAGGGGTGAACCCTGGATGATCCCAGGATAAACTTTTGGTCTAGCTATGGCCTAAATGAATGAATGAATGAATGAATACTGAATCGAAGGACCTAGGCCATAGCTAGACCTAAGGTTTATCCCTGGATCATCCAGGGGTCAAACCTGTTCATCTAGGTGACACACAGGGGATCCAGTGCTCAGGCAGGGGCGAACCCTGGATGATCCAGGGATAAACCTTCGGTCTAGCTGTGGCCCTAGTCTCTTGGTCTGCAGCTACTCCACACCTTAGCCCTGTTTTCGTTTCTAAAACCAAAAGTTGGGGAAACAAATCCACCACCAGCTGCCGTATTAATTAATACTGTTGCTTTTTCTGTCTTCTTTTCATGCTATCCAGTTTTCTACTAGTTTTCTCCTGCTTGGTGCTTTCTGTCTTTTCAACCATTGATGAGTATGAGGAGAGTTCTGAAGGTGCCCTTTACATTCTGGTAAGTGAGATGCTTAAGTATAGATGTTAGGACAGGACTGGAGTGTGTGTGTGTGTGTGTGTGTGTGTGTGTGTGTGTGTGTGTATACACTCATGTGCATCTTACTAATATTCTCCTCTCTCAAGAATTGAGCTCTCTTTTTGGGAATCTTTCAAGGATGGCCTTTTTTGGTGACTATTTTTTGATTTTGTTTTGTTTTTTCCCTGAAGGGAGAGAATACTGTTGAGAAAAACCATGCCCCCTATATTTGGTATTCAGGCAGGGGCAGACGTGTGATTGACTCTAGCACCAAATAGTTCTTTGTCTTCCTAGAGCTTTCCTATACAAGGCATTTATTGTGCGCTTGTCATTCCCTATTCACAGTTGTCTACGGCTTCTTTAGATGATATTGTGACCCTCCAGTTTTGCTTCTGTGTCTAACCAGCATTTTTGGCGAGTTTTTGTAGAGCAGGGAAAATTCAGCATTTAATTGTGAAAGTGAAAGAAAGCTCAATTTCCTGTTGTGGTATTTACCTAATTCTGCTATACCACAGTGCCACCTAGAGGTTATGTTGCCAAAAAGCAGGAAAGGAACCACTCCTTGTGTAGTGCTCAGATCTAAATTCTGCGACAAAACCAAAAGTAGATGCAGCGGATTAACAGCCGATTAACATTGTCATGTACAGAAGCTCCTGTTTTATTTATTTATTTATTTTTATTTATTTATTACATTTTTATATCGCCCAATAGCCAAAGCTCTCTGGGCGGTTCACAAAAATTAAAACCATGAGGAACATAATAAAACAACCAACAATCTAAAAACCGAAATACAAAATACAATATAAAAAGCACAACCAGGATAAAACCACACAGCAGAAATTGCTATAGGATTAAAATACAGAATTAAAACAGCAAAATTTAAATTTAAGTTAAATTAGGTGTTAAATTACTGAGAAAATAAAAAGGCCCTAGTAACATAAACCCTATCAGTCAGGGTTTATGGTTTTTTTTGAAGAAACCTCAAAAGATAGTAAAGAGTAGCAAACCAGCGCAAAAAGTTAAGCTTTGGGAGGGGTGGGGGCATTTTGGGACTCCTGAAAGCCCCTTTCTTGCACCAGAAACATATGCAGGAAAACTTTGGTTTGGTCCTAATCATGGAAGTTATGAAAACTAAAGGAAGAAAAACCGCTGCCACGTGTAGTAAACTATGTAAGCTGAACTGCACAATTGTGACATCCTTTTTCTGATGTTTTGAAGCAATCTCATGAATTGTTTGAGGTATCTAGAAATTTCAAAAATGGCTGTCTCTGGGCACAATCGTTTGCAAATTTCGACAGAAAAAAGCCCTAGAACGTTGCAGGGCTTTTTCTGTCTAAATAGCCATAGGATTGCACTCTTATCCACACTCATAACTACCTGAACTTTCAGTACAGTAACTGGCAGCTTCTTACAGTACCAAAGAGACCATCTGTCAGGGATGCTTTAGGGTGGATTCCTGCATTGAGCCGGGGCTTGGACTTGATGGCCTTATAGGCCCCTTCCAACTCTGCTATTCTATGATTCTATGGCTCCACATTGTGCAGAGAGTCAAGGGCAGCTGTACCATTTGTAGTTTTGATGTTGGGTAAAAATAACCTTGACCATGAATTGTCTCAGTTCTTGCCACAATGCAGCCCAACCAAAGCAAGATGAAGTTCTCTTCCTTCCATGATTTTGCATCTCATTTGATCAGATGCAAAGCTGTCTAGTTTTTCATCTTTGAACAGCTTGGCTTTCTTTCCCACTGGCTGCCTGGCTTCTGGTGACATGCTGAATGATAGCTGGAAGAATTCCTGCTGACACAGACACTTTGCACATCTCCCAGGATGCTTTGTGCCTCCCGATCTTTCCATCCCATAACTTCATGAACTAGCAAAACCTTCATTAGAGCACTTACGATGCTCAGCAGAGAGCAGATATTTATTAATTTATTAAAACATTTGTATCCCACCCTAGGTCACTAGGATCACAGGGTGGCATACAGTTAAAATCAGAACAATGTAAACATAAATATACATAGCTAAAAAAGTATTCGCCACTAAAGACTGACAGTGTATGGTACTGAGCTCCTGAATTTTGGGGGATCCAGGAAGGATGGGGGTTGCCTGATCACTTACTCTAAAGGAGGGGTGGGGAACACCTTCTAGCTCAAGGGCCAATTTTAGGGTGATGCTATGGAAAGGAGGACAGGGCTCCTGTATCGTTAACATTTGTATGGAAAAGGGAATTTCAGCAGGTGTCATTTGTAGGCATGCAGCACCTGGTGAAATTCCCTCTTCATCACAACAGTTAAAGCTGCCGGAGTCCTGACCTCTTTTGTATCTTGTCACTCTAATATGGCTCCTGTAGCTTTCACTGTTGTGATGAAAAGGGAATTTCACCACCAGTCCTCTCCTCCTTTCCATAGGGTCACTTTAGCCAAATTCCATTTTGGAAAAGATTTTTTTTTGGGGGCGGGCTTTATTTATTTATTTATTTATTTATTTATTTATTACATTTTTATACCACCCAATAGCTGAAGCTATTGGTGGACAGGGCCTAAAGGCCAAGGAGGCAGGGCTAAAAATACCCTAAATACCAGCACATTGAAGCTTCAAGCTCTTACTGCCAGTAACTAAGCATTAGGGAAGGCATTTCAACCTGTTAGAATGGGGGGAAACTTAACAAAACCTGGGGAAGTGCCAGATGATTGGTCGTTGGGACAAAGGGGGTGGGGCATGATTGGGACAACAGGAGGGCCAGATTTGGTTGCTGGCCATGAGGTTCCCCACCCCGCTCTAATGACACTCCAAAGGTGTATGCATGACAAGCAATAGAAATAATCCACATTGCCGTGGCTTAGCATGTCATCTGAACAGAATCGGAGTGTGGAGTCATAGAATTTTGTTTGCGAAAAAGGGTTGACTGCATATTCTCGACATTGGATTTTTAAAGAATGAGGACTGTTTTGCAAGCGCCCGTGTTGTGACCAGTCCAGACGTCCCTGTTCCTCTCCGGGAGTCAAGTTCTGGAACCTCATTCTGCACGATTTTCCTCCTCGCGTGGCCATGTTGGATTTATTGCACTGTCTCCTCTGCAGGAAATAGTCACGATTGTGGTCTTCGGAGTGGAGTACTTTGTAAGGATCTGGGCTGCCGGTTGCTGCTGCCGATATCGAGGTTGGAGAGGAAGGTTAAAATTTGCCCGCAAACCCTTTTGTGTCATCGGTAAGTGCGGCCTTGTTGCTGTGTTGTCCACTGCTGGTTGCAGAGGGTCTTGCGCACTTCAGGAGCGCATCTAAGCATTAAGAAAGCATTAGGAAAGTGTGCTAGCATGCTGATCAATAGCGCATAAGGGTAAGCCAAGTCTGGGGCTTTAGAAGTGATGAGATGCTAGACTCCTGAGCATGTGAAGAGTGCCTTTCCGTCAGTACTGAGGAACAGCCTGGTCTTACTCACCTGGGATTAAGAAGAGCCACGAGGTCTTAAGTATACAGCATCCAGGTTGGTTTGAACCCTAGCCATTCCCATTTTGGAAATGAAACACTGGTCAGGGATGAATTATTTCGATTATTGGTCTTCATTTGGTGGGTTGGGCACCACTACTAGGTGCCTCATCCAGGGTAGTACTACCACCAAACGTATAGGTATGTTTGGGCTACAGGTGAGTTCAAAGTCTGAAAAGGTTGAAGATGACTGCTTTTAGACTTCTCAATCTGCGATGCTCACTTGCAGTCTTAAAACTATTAGCAATCTGCTTCATTTGGCGGAGGGAAGAGAATATTTTTAGAACAACTGTGTGGAGGGCAGAGAAGAGCAAGGAAGCCTCATAATTACTTTAATTGCCTTCGGACCCTCAAGGGTTGCCTTCTCCAATGTGCGCTGCATGGATGAATGTGTTAGTACCCAGAGCTGCCCTAGAAGATACGGTGGAGGCTGCAGATGGTGCAATGCACACATGACCCGTGTTATGGCTTTAACTAGTCTTCCGGGGTCTGATTTGGCTTCCTGTAGCGAACTACATATGGCCACATAATGAGAAGACAGGACACCCTGGAGAAGAGGCTGATGCTAGGGAAAGTGGAAGGCAAAAGGAAGAGGGGCCGACCAAGAGCAAGATGGATGGATGATATTCTGGAGGTGACGGACTTGACCTTGGGGGAGCTGGGGGTGGCGACGGCCGACAGAAAGCTCTGGCGTGGGCTGGTCCATGAAGTCACGAAGAGTCGGAAGCGACTGAACGAATAAACAACAAAGCGAACTGGGAACAGTCTAAGAAGCTGCTTCCGCTTTTAAAAGCCGTCGGACTTCTCTTGCAATGGTCTTCACAGAGGGACAAGATGCAAACTGTCTACTTTGCTCAAAGGCGACGGGATCCCGATTTTGTATTTGGCGTTGGACCATTCTCTTCGTCGGCAGTCTGAGTTTTCCCATTCAGATTCTCACGCTTCGGGGTACGACTCGGGGTGAAACTTTAGCATGGCTTGTCTTATGATGGTAGTTTGTTGGCAAAAGTGTGATTCCAAATGCAGAAAAAATGGAAATGGGAGGAGGCGCTTGCAGAGTAGGCTCGCCCACCTCATTGTCTGATTTTAGCCCTCGGAAGGGAATGCTGACATTTATTTATTTATTTATTGCACTTATATACCGCCCCCATAGCCAGGGCTCTCTGGGCGGTTTATAGAAATTCTAAAATTAAGATAAAAACAAGTATACAAAATTTAAAATTCTAAAACACAGAATGTAAAGCATTAAAAACCGTTAAAAAAACTAAACATGTGGGTGATTAAGATGTGCCGCCATATGCCTGGGCAAAAAGGAAAGTCTTAACCTGGCACCGGAAAGATAGCAGCGTTGGCGCCAGGCGAGCCTCGTTCAGGAGATCATTCCATAGTCTGGGGGCCACCACCGAAAAGGCCCTGTCCCTCGTTGCCACACTCCGAGCCTCTCTCGGAGTAGGCACCCGGAGGAGGACCTTAGATGTTGAACGTAGTGACCGGGTATATTCACGTCGGGAGAGGCGTTCCGTCAGGTATTGTGGTCCCAAGCCGTGTAAGGCTTTATAGGTCAAAACCAGCACCTTGAATTGGGCTCGGAAACATACAGGCAGCCAGTGCAAGCGGACCAGAGCAGGGGTTATATGGTCGAACCTTCTGGTTCCCGAAATCAATCTGGCCGCTGCATTTTGCACGAGCTGCAGCTTCCGAACCATCTTCAAAGGCAGCCCTACGTAGAGTGCATTGCAGTAATCTAACTTGGAGGTCACCAGAGCATGGACGACTGAAGCCAGGTTATCCCTGTTTAGATAGGGGCGTAGCTGGGTCACCAATCGGAGTTTGTAGAAGGCACTCCCCGACATGAGTTGGGGGATAATTCATCTTTGGTCAGCTGGCAGGGCTAAAGACCCTGTCCACCACAGATTTGGTCCCTAACTTAGCCTTCTGGCAGAAGTGTTGCTCTTTGGCTTTGTTGGCCCACCGCGACCCCTCTGCCCCTGCCCAGGCTCTGAGTTGTGCCACGGTCCGTTTTCTCCTTGCTGCATCGCCCTCCTACTAAGCCACATCAAATCTGGAGAAAGAAAGATGCAGTGCTTGGTTCGACACCTCATCTGTGCTGAAGCCAGACTTAGGGTTAAGCCAGAGTTAATCCTGTGGCCTCCCTCCACACTCGTTGGCTGCAGGCAGGTGGTAGCAAAGTGCCATTTGGTGTCCAAGCCCACTTCCAACACGGTGGATCAGCTGACCAGCGTCTCAGTGGCTTAGTCAGACCAGACCCCTGAGAGCCAGGAGAAGGAAGGTGGCGTCTCTATAAGTCAGAGTAAGTGGAGGCCGAAAGCCTCTCATTCCCCTCTGGAGGTAGGTCCTTATTCTCAGGCCTGGTTCTCTTGTAACACCAACAACTTAACACAGGATTAAATAAATAACCAACACACTTTATTGAAGTGAGATGGAAACACAAGCAGTCCTTTTGAGACTGCAAACAAAGCCCTATGAAGAGAGACTGAAAAAACTGGGCATGTTTAGCCTGGAGAAGAGAAGATTGAGGGGAGACATGATAGCACTCTTCAAATACTTAAAAGGTTGTCACACAGAGGAGGGCCAGGATCTCTTCTCGATCCTCCCAGAGTGCAGGACACAGAATAACGGGCTCAAGTTAAAGGAAGCCAGATTCCAGCTGGACATCAGGAAAAACTTCCTGACTGTTAGAGCAGTACGACAATAGAATCCGTTACCTAGGGAGGTTGTGGGCTCTCCCACACTAGAGGCCTTCAAGAGGCAGCTGGACAACCATCTGTCAGGGATGCTTTAGGGTGAATTCCTGCATTGAGCAGGGGGTTGGACTCGATGTTCTTGTAGGCCCCTTCCAACTCTACTATTCTATGGTTCTATGATTCTATGCAGCATGGAAACCTCGCAGAGGTTCTAGTCCTGATAAATCAGTAAGTTCAATTAGAATCACAGACTGGGTTTTAAATCCAGCAGTGAGTTCCAAGACACGATCCAAACAGAAGCTGGGAGCAGGATTCTGAAGTCTAGCGATGTAGTCTAAGACGGAGATTCAAAGGCACAGGTTTCTAGACTTACAAGAGTTCAAGTTACTGGAACAATTTCCAATACAAGGGGCATGTCTACACCATGCCTTATCCTGGGGATCGCCCTGGGTTCATCCCTGTACGTCCACATGAAGCACAGGGGATCCCGGGGGCAGGGAGGGAAGATCCCTGCATTTCCCCGGGATAACCGGAACAGCTTTAATCCCGACTTTTCCCGCGGTCTGGGGATCGTCTAGTGCCCGCTAGATACATTGAACAGAAAAACCCATCATCTCCAGACAGCTTGGTCAATGACCATACTGGCTGAGGATGATGGGTGTTTTTGTCCAAAACATCTGGAGGGCACCAGATTGGGGAAGGCTGGTCTACTTACTTGGTGCCATTGGAATTGTTTTTTTTATTTGGATGAAGTTGGGAGTTTCTTGTGTCTTTTCTCTCCAAAGGGATGTTCCAAAGCCAGGGATGCAAATATAAGCATGTTTTTCATTGTAAAAGCTCGAGTCGCATTAGAAACAGCAGAGAAGTCGGATTAAATGAGCGCTCTGCTTCTCTTCCATTTCTACAGACATCATGGTGTTAATCGCCTCCATTGCCGTGTTGGCTGCTGGATCTCAGGGCAACGTCTTTGCCACCTCTGCGCTCAGAAGTTTGCGGTTCCTGCAGATCCTGCGCATGATCCGGATGGACCGCAGAGGAGGCACTTGGAAGCTTCTGGGGTCGGTGGTTTATGCCCATAGCAAGGTGAGCCTCAGAGGCCTGGCCAAGCAGGCCTTCGTAGCCTGGAAGCTTGCCCTGAGGATTGGTCTTCAAGAGATTCAAGGGACTAGGAGCCCCCTTGAACCATTTTCATAGAACTTCTTGGAGGGACCGTGTGTTGGGAAGGGTGAATCGCAAAGGGACTTAGAGGAGAAAAGTTGCAGATTTTATGAAGAGAACTGGGCGTGTTTAGCCTGAAGAAGAGAAGATGGAGGGGAGACATGATAGCGCTCTTCAAATACTTGAAAGGTGGTCACACAGAGGAGGGCCAGGATGTCTTCTCGATCCTCCCAGAGTGCAGGATACGGAATAATGGGCTCAAGTTAAAGGAAGCCAGATTCCGGCTGGACATCAGGAAAAACTTTCTGACTGTTAGAGCAGTACCACAATGGAATCAGTTACCTAGGGAGGTCGTGGGCTCTCCCACACTTGAGGCCTTCAAGAGGCAGCTGGACAACCATCTGTCAGGGATGCTTTAGGGTGGATACCTGCATTGAGCAGGGGGTTAGACTCGATGGCCTTGTAGGCCCCTTCCAACTCTGCTATTCTATGATTCTATGATTCTATGCAGCATGGAAACCTCGCAGAGGTTCTAGTCCTGATAAATCAGTAAGTTCAATTAGGATCACAGACTGGGTTTTAAATCCAGCAGTGAGTTCCAAGACACGATCCAAACAGAAGCTGGGAGCAGGATTCTGAAGTCTAGCGATGTAGTCTAAGATGGAGATTCAAAGGCACAGGTTTCTGGACTTACAAGAGTTCAAGTTACTGGAACAATTTCCAATACAAGGGGCATGTCTACACCATGCCTTATCCTGGGGTATAAGAGTTATCCAATTCTGCTATTCTATGATTCTATGATTCTAAGTGTGTCCTGCAACTCCTCAGAACCCCAAAAGAGGTATCCAAAGTCTTAAACCTTATCAGCCCTTTGGTTAGCTCCTTGAGAGTTCTGACTGGTTCTGGCTGAAGCTCAGAGTGGATTCACTGCCTCACTGGAATTGGAGCCATCAGCCTCCAATGGTGGTGGTGGTGGTGGTGGCTGAATTCAGACCCTCCAATAGCAGCTTGCTATTTCTCAGTCTAAATGTCCCCTGCAGGGTTGTTGTGAGAATAAAGTGGGACATCCTTCATGTTCCATGTTCTGGGGCCCTCTGAAGAATGGTAGGATCCTTTCAAAAAAAAAAAAGAGGAGGGAGAGAGAGAGAGAGAGAGAGAGGGAGAGAGAGAGAGAGAGATCAGGACATGTGCAATAGCAGAGGGTCAGGAGGAAATGGAATTATTGGAAGCATAAAGGGTCAGCATAGTTGGCCAGGTCCTTGTGGGCCCACAGCCCAGCAGGGCCCCACTTATGAGAGGCCCCTGGATCTGTTCCTCCTTTTCACAATGACAACATGCTTGTTTACTTGCCTCTTACTCTGGCCATAGCTAGATGCGGCTTTATCCCAGGGTGATCCCCAGGATTGTCCCAGTGCATTCACATGACGTACAGGGGATCCTGGGATCAGGGAGGGATGATTCCTCCCTTGCTCCTGGATCTCGCCCTATATTTTAGGCCCGCTTTTTCCGCGGTCTCGGGCTGATCCTGAGTGTGGGTGGGCGTCACGTGTGGGCGGGCGTCAGATGGGGGGTGGGGGTAGCGGGAAGACAAAAAATAAATAAAAAAAGACTGTGCACGAGCGTTCGTGCGCTCCTTCCTCTTTAAAAAATAAAACAAAATGGCGGGCGCGACATCCTCTCCCTCTGAGGTTGTCACGTGTAAACAGAGGGGGAGATCTCGTGATGAAAATATTGTGAGATCTTCACCCTTCCCTCGTGCTAGACCAGGTAGATCTAGCTGAGGCCTATGGCCCCGATAAAGGAAATGAGAAAGAGGAACAGTCCCTGCCTGCCGTCTGGCTGTCTTCCTGGTAAGCTATGAGGTGATAGCAAGAAAAGAGAAAGAACAGCAGCAGCATCTGGTGACAATGACATTGAAAAGGTAGACTCACTAAGGGTGTCTTGCCCAAGGTACAACCTGAAACTGGCGCCGAGCACAATTATTTACTGCACTTCTGTGCCATGTACACCCATACCAATTCCTCCTCAATTGAACTTCCTGCGATCTTTGGTCATTGCCGCGTCTGTTAACAGCTCTGCGCTTTAATTCGTCCTGCCGTTCTGTCTCTGCTTTACAAGAAAGCCCTTGCGTTGGGGTGGGCGAACCCAAAACATCCCATGCTTTCCGTTTTAACTGTGTTGCAGGAGCTGATCACTGCCTGGTATATTGGCTTCCTTTGCCTCATTTTAGCCTCCTTCCTTGTGTACTTGGCTGAGAAGGGAGAAAATGAGCACTTTGACACCTATGCTGATGCACTGTGGTGGGGCTTGGTAAGTATTCACGGTAGATCAATTTCTTGCTATCACAATACAGCAGCTCCTTGGAGTGCTAGTAAAAACTAGCTTCTTATGCAGTTCTGATAGGCGGGTAGGTCTAATTTTTTACCTTGCGTACAGATCCCTGAAGACTAATCTTGTTCTTCTTTCCTTTGCCGTCCTGGATTGCTCTTCTGAGGTCTGATGTAGATGTGATGCGATCTAAATCTTCAGCTTGTTCCGTTTAAGCCAACATGCCCTGGTATTGTTGGGCATTATGAGACTTTGGGAAACTCAGTTTCAATTGATTTTGACTAAGCAAGTGTCAGGTTTCCCAGCGAGACAGGATACAGAGCATCACCTTGGAGAGCTCTGAGTGATACTGGGGCTGGAAGCCAGAGAGGTTGGCCTGTGAGTTGCGCCAACAAGCTGCAGATTGTGACAGAGCCTTAAGTATGGTTTTGGCTTCATTTAGGCTGGTTAGCCCCACCTCCCTATTGACTGAGTCTGTCTCCCTTAAAGGGGCCTGATCTGTTTCATCAGACCTGGGTTGCAATGACACGGAAGTGGCTGCGGTTGGGTGGTATCTGCATGGTTAGATTCCTCAGAATCCGAGAATGACTTCCTCCGAATACAGAAGTGCTGCTCCCTGGGCCTTCTTGGAGAATTTGGTCCTAAAGCAGGGAGAACTTCATGAGGCCCAATTCCTTAACTCAGCAGCCTCAGCCTCTGAGGATGAAGGGTTGGAGCCCTGGACGATGACATCACCTTTTCATAGCTGTTTTTAAATAAATAAATAAATAAATAAATAAATAAATAAATAGTAGGCATTTAATAAAGAATTGAACTGGATCAGGATGGTGGAGAGATCAGGGGGCACTTTAATCCTTTGCCATGGTTCCAGTCTGAATTGAGTTCCCTTGCAGCTGCTCGGCGCAATTGCAGAGATCCTATATGTGCTGTATCAATTTTCTTTTCTTTTTTAAAACCCTCAGCCCTGCAAGGGCTAACATTGAGTCTAGTTCAGCCCTAAATCACAGTCAGGGCACTCACATCATCCAACTGATTGTCTCCTGTGTGCTCCCTGTATGGATTGATGCAAAGGTGATGATTCACATGCACGATGCAATTCAAGAGGGCGACATGCGAGACTTGCTGGATGTTGTTTTTTTTAAATACTTTTTCTGTGCATTTATTTGGCAAATGCTGTACCCTTGATTTGTAATTAAAGATGACTGTGGATAGAGGACAATGTAGGGTTGGAGACCCTTGGATTGAGACTCCAAACCATGAAGCTTTATTGGGATTTTAGCGGTGTGGAGGGCAGGGAATTGCTCAAATTGGAGAATCGAATGTTGTCAGAAAGTGGCCCGTTCCAATTTTATCTCCTGCCGGAGCTTCCATTTACAGAAGGAGAGCCACGGAAATGCGAGACGGGACCTTTGACATTTGTTCCTTGACAGCTGGCTCCAACATGCATTTGTGGCTTAATTATTAATACTACTACCTCTTAATGCATTGCTTAATGCACCGTGAGTGTGCGTTGTAATATTAATGAAATCTTGGTAATAGAAGGGCATGGGTACTGGCAAACCTTAGTTCCCAACCAAGGAGAGATTACGCTTTCGTTTAGCCCTCGTCTTTCTGTGTGTGGATTATTGGATTAGGAGAGGAGTAAAGCAACAGTTAAGGAGGTTCCCTGGCCAATTTAGTTGCTGTTTTATTGGTTTCCTTCTGTTTTTCTGGTCTTTCGGGGAAGTAGTTTTGGCCATTGTGGCAAGGTGTCAGGATACCACAGACGGTGGGACAAATCAGCCCCCAAATGCAGGGCCGGCGCTTCCATAGAGGCCAGTTAGGCGGCCGCCTAGAGCGCCAAGGTAAGCGCCCCCGGAAGTCACCGTCTGACTGCCCTCCCCCAGCTACCCGGCTTGGTTTCGGCTGGGGGCTCCCAGCCAAAGACAAGCCAGGACGCTGGGGTGGGTGGGCGGTGAACGGACGGAAGGACTTCAGGAGGACTTCAGCCAGGAGGACTTCAGGCGAGGGACAGGTAACCTGTCTCTGCCTACCTGGGGTGGGGGGGATACGGTGTGTGTGTGTGTGTGTGTGTGTGTGTGTGTGTGTGTGTGTGAAAGCAGCTCACCTTGCCTAGGGCGCAAAAAAGCCTAGCACCGGCCCTGCCCAAACACTCCCAAATTTCGAAGGAAAATGGGATGAGTTGGCCAAGTTAGAGGATGGGGGAGACCAGCCTGTTTTCAAAGCTTTGAAAGTGGACTTTAATACAGTGCAGGGAAAAGGTCTGCAGAGCTTAATCGACGTTTTTACAAAGAACGGTTTTCTTGCAATGACGGGAGCATTGTTGTCTCGGCTGTCGTTCAAAACTTTCAGAAAAGATACACGTCCTCCATGCTGGCTGGGGGAATTCTGGGAGCTGTAGGACGTTTTGTTGTCTAAACATGCACAGGATTGCACCCTAAGGAAGTTAAAAAATGTTATTAAAATGTAACAAATGTTATAGAAGTTGTGCGAAGGGATTCTTATAGCTCATCAACAGGAATGTAATAAGCCTCATTCAGGAGATGCCAGTTTTACTGATGTAACTACATCCCATGCAGCATTCATTCATGTAATTGAAGTGTGGGGTGCGAAAGAAAATGCTGGCATTTTCCCAGTTCCAACATATTGTATTTCGATGTTAGGGAAATGTGATATTTTTGCATTTCTCTAGGGTTAGGTGTTTGGACTGCTCCCAACACCTCAGAAATCACTGCACCTTCATCTTTAAAACCCTGGTTGCCTGGACAAGCAGACCACTTTGCCACAAAGCCTGAGTCCTCTGCAAGCATAAAAAGGAACTGAGCTGTGTTGCAAAATGCTCATTGCCTTGCAAAGGAATCCCGAGCTGTTTAGCAAAGTGCTTTGCATTGGTACGGCAACCTG
The DNA here is from genome assembly GCF_023053635.1 of Elgaria multicarinata webbii. NCBI lineage: Eukaryota > Metazoa > Chordata > Lepidosauria > Squamata > Anguidae > Elgaria > Elgaria multicarinata. The sequence continues at coordinate 210,113,129 of NC_086171.1, read as the reverse complement.
GGTCGGCCTTAAATTCCATTGACATTGTTCAGGAAACGCAAGCGAAGATGGAAGTAGCAAGGAATGACGTGGAGTTCAGAGCATGAGATTTCTAAACTGGAGGGACGGGGAATTTTGAAACCGGAAGCCTCCCTCTCAAAGCGAGAGTTAGCAGTCCGGGTTGTGTCCCTGTGGGTCTCTCAGGTGTAACTTGCCCTGGATGTTTGTCAGACTTAAATCTGATTCACAGATTAAAACTGATGTCACAAGAGTGGACTTCCTGTCGTGCAATGGGGTTTCCCCTTGGTTCCAAAAAGGCAAATGCTATTTTGGGCTGCATTAATAGAAGTATAGCTTCCAAATCACTGGTTCCTCTGTATTCAGCCCTGGTTAGGCCTCATCTAGAGTATTGCATCCAGTTCTGGGCTCCACAATTCAAGAAGGATGCAGACAAACTGGAGCGTGTTCAGAGGAGGGCAACCAGGATGATCAGGGGTCTGGAAACAAAGCTCTATGAAGAGAGACTGAAAGAACTGGGCAGGTTTAGCCTGGAGAAGAGAAGATTAAGGGGAGACATGATAGCACTCTTCAAATACTTAAAAGGTTGTCACATAGAAGAGGGCCAGGATCTCTTCTCGATCCTCTCAGAGTGCAGGACATGGAATAATGGACTCAAGTTAAAGGAAGCCAGATTCCAGCTGGACATCAGGAAAAACTTCCTGACTGTTAGAGCAGTGCAACAATGGAATCAGTTACCTAGGGAGGTTGTGGCCTCTCCCACACTAGAGGCCTTCAAGAGGCAGCTGGACAACCATCTGTCAGGGATGCTTTAGGGTGGATTCCTGCATTGAGCAGGGGGTTGGACTCGATGGCCTTGTAGGTCCCTTCCAACTCTGCTATTCTATGATTCTATTATTCCTCTCCCCTGCAGCCCCTGGGGCACCCTGAAATCTGCTCTAAAAGACCCCCTAACCCTCTGGAGCAAATTAGGGGGAGCATTTGGGGCTACCAAGGAGAACAGAAATCCATTCCACCAGTGGTTTGCATTCTGCTGGTGGAGAGTCAGTATTGGATAAAACCCTGTGTATGTCTATGCATATATTTATTTATATGCTGTTTTCCAGCCAAGATTGGCTGCCAATGGTTGGGGTACAGTCCAGATTTCAAGGTTCTTCCCTCTTCCAACCCCAAAGGGAAGGGGCAGAAGGAGCTGCAGGTGGACTCAGGGGCTGGCTGAGCGTAAAGATACCAACACAGAGAAGCAGCAGTTCTGTTGATCTGTGGAGTCATCTGACCCTGGTAGTTGGTGATACAGTCCAAGTTCTAGGCTCTTCCCTCTAGAGGTCGTCCCCCCCAAATTTGGGGGCTCTTGGGCAGTGCACTTGAGGACCTTCCCCTTAATCTGCAAGAAGAGGGGTATGGAAGCTGAGCATTCTCATGCCGCTTCCAAGCTATGTTGAGAGGTTCTACACAATGTGGCAGTGGTGGGCCCTTTGGTGAATTGGGCCCTGCAGCCAACGCCCTTCTTCACCATCCATGCTCCCAAATAATCTTGCCCCTGCTGACTTTTTAGAGGAGCCTTTGGAGATTGACTACAGGGCTTGGTGGGTTTAGCTTAGTTCTGAAGTAAGTTTCACCCACTATGTCTGGTGGTACAATTAGCTACGTTTAGGCTGTGGACTTAATGGTTGTACCAGGATGGCCCCATTCAGAAGACACCTTAAACTATGACTTTAACCATGGTGAATAAAACAAAACCGTTATTCATTGTGGTTAAAGCCGTGGTTTAAGGTGTCTTCTGAACACGGCCTGGCTTTCTGGCTTTACCAGCATGGTTAAAGCCATGGTTTAAGGTGTCTTCTGAACACGGCCTGGCGTTCTGGCTTAACCAGCATGGTTAAAGCCATGGTTTAAGGTGTCTTCTGAACACGGCCTGGCTTTCTGGCTTAACCAGCATGGTTAAAGACATGGTTTAAGGTGTCTTCTGAATGGGCCTGGTGTGTGTGTGTGTGTGTGTGTGTGTGTGTGTGTGTGTGTGTAAAACACAACAAGATTTTAGATTAGTCTTTTTAGAGTAGTCTCTCAGAATAAAATTTTAGTGATGAAATTTCATATTCAATGGTTGTTGTTTTTTTATAAAAAAAAATCTCCCAATTTTAAATATGTGCAAGATCTTGTTTTGGCTCCAGCCCTGAGCCATCTTTATTCCCAATGGGTTGTATATGATGGTTTCTACTTTTCCTCAGATTACTCTGACCACCATTGGCTACGGGGACAAGTATCCGCAGACCTGGAACGGACGGCTGCTTGCCGCAACGTTCACCTTGATCGGTGTTTCCTTTTTCGCCCTGCCGGCTGTAAGTAGGCCCTTTGCAAGATACATTTTTATTTGAAACAAATAAATAAAAAAAAGCTGAATAGGGCTGCTTGCAGACAAAGGGCTCCTGGCACTAGCAATTGGAAAGGACTCTTGTAGTTGTTCCATTTTTTTCTTCTCCTTAATGGATTCTCTGTATTAAGGAAAAAGACAGAAGAAAACAAGGACCCCCCATGAATTTCTGTGAATGAGGCAGAGCTATAAAAGTCTCGTAGCTTATTTTTTTTAAATAGTCCACGATGCCCTGCCGCATGAATAGGTTAAGAAGCTGCTGTTTGTAGCTTATTAAGCTATTGTGTGTAATTTGAGTCATCCCCTGCCTCCTGTCCTGCTGGGGTCCTCTTGCCTGAGCATTCTGGTATCTCTTCTTTAAGCCTGTTTAAACCTCCTGCCCCATAGATAATTTTATTTATTTATTTATTACATTTTTATACCGCCCAATAGCCGAAGCTTTCTGGGTGGTTTAAGCTGTTCCCAATGCCGGTACCGCAGTAGTGCAGGGTTTTGTGGGTGCATCACGTGCCTCCCTCCCAGGGGAAGCTGGGTGTCTTAAGTTTTGTACCGATCCTGCAAAGTTCCAAGGGTTAACAGATGCCACCCCCGTTTTGGTGCACCTGGGATTTTTTGCCTTTAAGAACATAAGAAGTACCGTCCTGGATCAGGCCGAGGGTCCGTCTAGTCCAGCACTCTGTTCACGCAGCGGCCAACCAGCTGTCGACCAGGTAGCCATGAGCAAGACATGAGTGCAACAGCACCCTCCCGCCCATGTTCCCCAGCAGCTGGTGCACACAGGCTTACTGCCTCAAATACTGGAGATAGCATACAACCATCAGGGCTGGTAGCCATTGATAGCCTTTGCCTCCAGGAATTTATCCAACCCCCCTTTAAAGTCATCCAAATTGGTGGCCATCACTACATCTTGTGGTAGTGAGTTCCATAATTTAACTATGCGCTGTGTGAATTAATACTTCCTCTTATTTGTCCTGGATCTCCCACCAAGCAGCTTCATGGGATGACCCAGAGTTCTAGTTTTTTGAGAAAGAGAGGGAGAAAAATGTCTCCCTTTCCACCTTCTCCACACCATGCCTAATTTTGTACACCTCTATCCTGTCTCCCCTTAGCCTCCTTTTTTCCAAGCTAAAGAACCCCAGTTGATGCAACCTTCCCTCATAGGGGAGATGCTCCAGCCCCTTAATCATTGTAGTTGCTTTTTTCTGCACTTTTTCCAGCTCTAAAATATCCTTTTTTAGGTGTGGTGACCAGAATTACTTATTTATAGAAACATATGCTGCTAAATGCTGCCTTTGGGCCCTCAGAAGGGCCCCCAATACATTTTAAAAGCCTAAACATACACTCTAATTCAATAAAAACTGAGAGCATGAACCCGGTTCAAGTGGGCTGTCTTCATGTGGACAGTGGAGGTGGGGCTGACATCACCGTATTAAGCAAAGGGAAGTCCAGGTGGCTCTAAGAATCTGGATTCTCACCTTCAGGTTCCACTTACTCTAGACACTTGCAGAAATGTCAAAGAGTCTCGTGGCACCTTAAAGACGAACACATTTATTCTGGCATAAACTTTGCTCGCTTCATCAGATTCAAGGAATATTACGGAGAGTTTCAGGTTTATATACAGTGGCTATGGCAGTGTTGGTTGCGGGTGGGGTGTGCAAATGGTGAGGTCAGAAGGAAATTAAATGCAGAAGGTACTTATTAATAGACATCTTTCGCAGTACAGTTGTTGCTGATAACACAAACATCCTGGCACTCAGAAAGCCAATTAGCACTTCATTTCATTTCATTTCTATACTGCTCCACACCTAAACAGAGTCACATGTAGTCCGTCCCCTTTAAGACGAAGATAAAATGTCCGACGCGATGGGGCTTTTCTTTACCCCATCACGTCTGACATGTGGAAAGGAGCGACAGCCCGCGCTACTTCTAGCACGGGCTGGCCCCTCCTCACCACTGGATTTGCACGTAAGTCTAGCAAAGCCCTCAACCGTTGAGTGGAATTTTCACACTGCGTTGACTAATGTGTTGTCTGAACTGAGCCAATCTCTCTCTCTGTCTTTCTGTCTCTCTCCCCTCCTGCCCACCAGAATAAGGGATAGAATAAAGAGTCTGATGACAATCGAATGGAAATAATATTGTTCTTTATTCCAGGGTATCCTAGGTTCTGGATTTGCTTTGAAGGTTCAAGAGCAGCACCGTCAAAAGCACTTTGAGAAGAGGAGGAATCCTGCAGCGGGCTTGATTCAGGTGAGCAAGCAGAACGTAGGGACGCTTGGCTGCTGGTGGCTCAGCATCAGAACAGCTTCCACCTTGAGAGATGCCTTCCCCAAAGGCCGACAGGCATGTCTTAGCAGAGTTTCTGAGCCAGGTGAGTCCTCCACCTGGCTCCTCTGTAAAGCTGTTGTGGAGGGCTTTTGTTTGGGCCTTTGCAAAATGTCAATTAGCTTAGGGTGACCTTATGAAAAGGAGGAAAGGACTCATCACAACAGTGAAAGCTGCAGGAGCTATACTAGATTGACCAGATACAAAAAAGGGCAGGGCTCCTGCAGCTTTCACTGTTGTGGTGAAGAGGAAATTTCACCAGGTTCTCCATATATACAAATGACACCTGCTGAAATTCTCTTTTCTATGCAACTGTTAAAGATACAGGAGCCCGGTCCTCCTTTTCATAGGGTCACCTTAAATTAGCTGAGAGCACTCCGATGCAAAATAGCCCAGAGGGAAGGGAGTTGAGTGTCTTTACAAATATTGTGTTGCCTTAATTTTCAAGACACACACATCTATTTCCTAATATTTTAACTTCTCTCAAAATACTAGAACCCGGGGTCATCCCATGAAACTGATTGGTGGGAGATTCAGGACAAGATAAAAGGAAATCCTTCTTCGCACAGCACATAGTTAAACTCTGGAATTCACTACCGCAAGATGTAGTGATGGCCATCAATTTGGATGGCTTCAACAGGGGTTGGATAAATTCTTGGAGGAGAAGGCTATTCATGGCTACTAGTCCTGATGGCTATATGCCACTATCAGAGGCAGTAAGCGTACGTACACCAGTTGCTGGGGAACATGGGTGGGAGGGTGCTGTTGCACTCGTGTCCTGCTTGAGGGTTCCTGGTTGACAGCTGGTTCGCCCCTGTGTGAACAGAATGCTGGACTAGATGGACCTTTGGTCTTATCCAGCAGGGCTCTTCTGATGTTCTTATGAAGGCTTACCTAAGGCAACCTTCCCTAAACTGGTATCTTCCAGATGTGTTGGACTGCCACTCCCATGATCCCCTAAAGAACGTATTCTCCCTTATGAGCCTGCCCGTGCTTTGAGATCTTCTGGAGAAGCCCTTCTTTCAGTCCCACCTTCTTCACAGGCACGCTTGGTGGGAACATAGGAGAGGGCCTTCTCGGTGGCTGCTCCGGTGCTCTGGAACTCTCTTCCCGGGGAAGCTAGCCTGGCTCCCTCCTTGATGGGCTTTCCGATGCAGACTAAAACTTTTTTGTTCCAGCAGGCCTTTGGAGAATAATCTGGCCCTCCATCTATGTTAATGTCTTATAATTTTGTTGTGTATTTTAAATGTTTATGGTTTTGTTTCCCCCCCTCCATGTATATTTTAAACTTTGTAAGGCCGCCTTGAGGCCCAGCATTGGGCAAAAGGTGCGATACAAATAATAATAATAATAATAATAATAATAATAATAATAATAATAGTAAGGAAGTGCTCTAATACTCCCCTGCTCCACCTGCCTTTGCCTTGGTCCTGCTTGTGAGGCTAAAAATAGTGCTGGATCTTTTCTTTCTCTCTATGCTTCAAGCGTACTTCAGGGACTTAATGGAGGCTTTTAGGCACTTCTCCCCAGGGAATCAATTCCCATCTGACTCAGAGCCAGAGTTCCATGCTTTATTTCTTCCTTAGGAGGTGACACAAGCCAGCAAATCCTTTCCCTTGATTGAGAAATCCTACCAGCGGTGTGCAGTGTTTTTAAAAAAGAAAAGAAAAATCCGTACTCTATTCATACTTTGCATCAACACGCAATGAATGGTGTGCCAGGAAAATGCTGGACCTGCAATCAGTCTAGATTATGCCTGTCAGCATTTGGATTCATTCATCTATCTGCCTTTCCCCTCAAGATCAGGGTGACATACATGGGGTAATCTCATTTTGTCCTCACACCAACCCTGTGAGGTAGGACCGCCTGCAAGATGAGGTGGAGGGTTTGGTTTCAAGGTCATGTAAGTTCCAGCATTCTAGCCACTCTGCTTCTCTAGTATGAAGATTTGATTATTATTTTTTAAAGGATTTGTTCAGCGTCAGTTTTTTTAAAGCATTTGAATACTGCAAAAATGGGGTCATTTGGGAGAATGGGGCACAAGGAATAATGTTTACTTTTACTATTTACATTTGCATTTAGGTAGGAGAAGTAGGGTTAAGAAGAAGCAGTAAAAGCAATAGGATGATGATGACGATAAGTTCTGGCAGGAATGGACTATATGAACAGACACAATACGGCTGCAAAAATACTTCACCAACAACTGGCCATCAAATTCAATGTCATCAAACAACCTACACCATACTATACATACTCTCCCAAAACAATCTTGGAAAATGCAGACCATAAAATATACTGGGACAGAACAAATCATAAGGACAAGACAATACCTTGCAATCAACAAGACGTAACAGTTAGAGTCAAAAAAGAAAAACACACGTACCTCATTGACATAGCAATACCTAATGACAAAAATGTTGCAGAAAAGGAAGAGGAAAAGAGACTTCTACTGCTATGGAAGTCAAAGAACTATGGCAACAGGAGAAGGTTACAATTATTCTGTTAGTTACATCAGTCACCAGCATCCCATCAAAAAACTGTACAGAAAACCTACCAAAATACATCCATACCAACATCCAGAAAGGAGTCACACTCAAAACATGTTCAATAGTCAGGAAGTTTTTGAGTCAGTAAAGGACAGCATGACTTGGCAATGCCCATCATAGCCGTCTAGAAAAACTGCCACAAGTGAGAGCAGAGATAATAGTAATAATTTTCTTAGGGGGCAATCCTATGCATGTTTAGACAGAAAAAAGTACTCCAACTCCCAGCATTCCACATCCAGCCATGGGGAATGCTGGGAGTTGTAGGATTATTTTTCCTGTCTAAACGTTCGTGTGATTGTGTCCTTCGAAGCTTTTCTCAAAAAGTCTAAAGGCACCTTGCAACACTCTTCTGGTTGGAACCTGAAGTTGGGTGGAACGTTTGGAAGCATTTGTTCAGCTAAAAGATGCCACATGAAGACGGGCTACTGTGGGCAACAAGCGCCCCCTGTTATATTATTATTATTATTTATTTATATAGCACCATCAATGTACATGGTGCTGTACAGAGTAAAACAGTAAATAGCAAGACTCTGCCGCATAGGCTTACAATCTAATAAAATCATAGTAAAACAATAAGGAGGGGAAAAGAATGCAAACAGGCACAGGGTAGGGTAAGCAGGCACAGGGTAGGGTAAAACTAACAGTATAAAGTCTGCACAACATCAAGTTTTAAAAGCTTTAGGAAAAAGAAAAGTTTTTAGTTGAGCTTTAAAAGCTGCGATTGAAGTTGTAGTTCTCAAATGTTCTGGAAGAGCGTTCCAGGCGTAAGGGGCAGCAGAAGAAAATGGACGGAGCCGAGCAAGGGAAGTAGAGGCCCTTGGGCAGGCGAGAAACATGGCATCAGAGGAGCGAAGAGCACGAGCGGGGCAATAGTGTGAGAGGAGAGAGGAGAGATAGGAAGGAGCTAGACCGTGAAAAGCTTTGAAGGTTAACAGGAGAAGTTTATATTGGATTCTGAAGTGAATTGGAAGCCAATGAAGAGATTTCAGAAGCGGAGTAACATGGTCAGAGCGGTGAGCCAAGAAGATGATCTTTGCGGCAGAGTGGTGAACAGAAACCAACGGACTGATGTGAGAAGAAGGAAGGCCAGAGAGAAGAAGGTTGCAGTAGTCCAACCGTGAAATAACCAGTGCATGAACAAGCGTCTTGGCGGAAGAGACAGACAAAAATGATCGAATCCTGGCAATATTATACAGGAAAAATCGACAAGATTTAGTTAATTGCTAGGGAAGGGGTGGGTAATACGGGCCACGTACGTACCCCCCTGGCGTGCACTGCCCACAGCAATCGATATTTCAGTGGGGCGGAAGCAGAGACGCTGTCCGGGGACATGCCCAGGGGTGGAAATTTGCCCTGGATCCCCTGGTGTTGCTCACCCCTGCACTGGGCATCAGCCAAGAACAAATATAGGTTGAGCAACGTGCTCTTTCATGGGGCTAAAGAAGCCCTGCAAGCCAGTCCTGAGCTGGCGACAGCAGGGGATGAAAGAAAGAAGAGCAGACGGGTTTATTTAATTACATGAGCAGACTCAGGCTTTTAATGGCCCGAACATTCCTGCGCCCACAGTATGGTTCTGCAGCTATGGTGCTGAAACGGGGATGCAGGATTTAATTTTTAATTTTTTGCAGGAACAGATGCCTGTACATACAGCCTGAGTGCATTTGCATTTTTAAAAAATAATTATCGAGCTTAACACTTTTTTTTCATCGAGAAGAGTGCTAAAAACTTGGCAGAGAGAGAGAGAGAGAGAAGACTTGAATGTCTCATTGTTTCTGCCTTGCACTACCTATCACAAGGCAGTTATTGAAGGGATGATGCATCATACATTGGATTGCGGGAGATTTTATGAGGAAGAGGGAACAAGCAGCCGCAGAATGCATCCATGACTCTTTATAATATTTAGCTCCTGCTCTAAATGAACATAGGAAGCTGCCTTATCAGTCAAATTATTGTTCCATTAAGCTCAGTAACGTTTATACTGACTTGCAACGGCTCTGCTGGTTTTTTCCAGTCATAGAATCATAGAATAGCAGAGTTGGAAGAGGCCTACAAGGCCATTGAGTCCAACCCCCTGCTCAATGCAGGAATCCACCCTAAAGCATCACTGACAGATGGTTGTCCAGCTGCCTCTTGAAGGCCTCTAGTGTGGGAGAGCCCACAACCTCCCATTGTCATACTGCTCTAACAGTCAGGCAGTTTTTCCTGATGTCCAGCTGGAATCTGGCTTCCTTTAACTTGAGCCCGTTATTCCGTGTCCTGCACTCTGGGAGGATCGAGAAGAGATCCTGGCCCTCCTCTGTGTGACAACCTTTTAAGTATTTGAAGAGTGCTCTCATGTCTCCCCTCAATCTTCTCTTCTCCAGGCTAAACCTGCCCAGTTCTTTCAGTCTCTCCTCATAGGGCTTTGTTTCCAGACCCCTGATTATCCTGGTTGCTCTCCTCTGAACACACTCCTACCTGGAGATGATGGGGTTTGAACCCGGGACCTTTTGCTTACAAAACATGTGCTGGACCCACAGCCATGTGCAGGCGAGCTGCACCTTTCCTCTTTACATGTTAGAAAATCAAAATGACAATGGCTTTTTGCTTCTCCGTACCATGCAAAACTATCACAGCCCCAGGATACTGAGGGGCTGTTGACTCCTGTCAATTAGATTTAAGAAAATCAATACTATGAATCTAGGTCGCTCTGTCTAGTGCCGTGCCGAAAATTTCTCCCACGAAAATGTCAGCCTTTCTCATTCAGTGTGATAGAAAAGAAATTGCTTTTGAAAAGAAATTCAACGGAGGAGAAATTTTGGAGAAATTCTTATGGGTTTGGTTCAGGCTTCTTGTGCTTACCATACTTATGGGATGGCTGAGGAGTGTTTGTGAGTATTCCGTCTTTCATTGTACAGTCATCTGTAGCCTCTTTGGCTTTCTGCACTTCCCGCCCAGGGGAAGACATCATGAGTGTATTCCTCCCATAGGGCCTTTTCAGATCAGGAAGTGCAGGCAGCCTGGGAGACTATAGAGCAATAGTGAAGTGTGTAATAAAAGAGCCTGTGTGGTGTAGTGGCTAAAGCGTTGGACTGAGAGTCAGGAGATCTGGGTTCTAGTCCCCACTCGGCTATGGAAACCCACTGGGTGACTTTGGTCCAGTCACAGACTCTCAGCCCAACCTACTTCACAGGGTTGTTGTTGTGAAGATAAAATGGAGAGGAGGTTTATGTATGCCGCTTTGGGTTCCTTGGAGGAAAAAATGTGGGATATAAATGCTAAAATAAATAATAAAAAAATAAAAATATAGACAGTACCCTGAGCCACCTCACAGTGATTAGTTAAGATCAAATACACCACCAGCACATTTCAAATAAATTATAAAATGCCTTGAGAATGAGGCACAAAAATGAAAGCCCTTTCCTGAGATTTTTCTTTTCTTACCCCCTAGAAATAAAAGGACCCTTTTCAGAATTTTCTCTGTATTTTCTTCACTCTTACTGTTTTTGTGGTGGCTGCATTCCCTCCCCTCAATGCCCTGGAGTGATGCCAAGTACGTTTCCGGGGCATTGTGGAGGATGCAAAATGGGGGCCAGGCTGCCAACACAGTTATTATTATTATTATTATTATTATTATTATTATTATTATTTATTTATTTATATAGCACCATCAATGCTGTTGCTACTTGCAGTGGCAGTGCAAGCCCCCCCCCCCAAAAAAAAAACCCTTAGGGAAAAACGAGAGAAAGAAGCTGTTCTACAATCCTTGCCAATGGTGGTGCATAACTGTGAGAAATTGTTGGGAGAATTTCTCCTCCCCTTGGAGAAATTCGGTGAAATTGCGTCCCCCCGTTTTCTCTGCCCAAAAATAGGGTGGAGAACTTTGAGAGCTCTAGTTCTGTCTATCATCTTCAGCCTCGGCTTGACTCCTTTATTGTGAAAACTAGAGATTTTAACAAAATCTGCTTCCTGTCGTTACTGGAATTTGCTGGTTTTAACAATTCATGCCCACGTTTCATTCTTCCCCTCACAGGCTGCATGGAGGTTCTATGCCACTAACCTCACTCGAACAGATTTGCACTCCACGTGGAATTATTATGAGCGAACCGTCACTGTCCCCATGTACAGGTAGGAGTTCCTTTAAACCTGTTATTCCTCTTCTGTGGATATACATAGTTCCATTCAACGTGCTTATTTTTGTTTAAGCCAACATTTTTGCTTGCATTAAGTTAAAAAGCTCTCCAAGGGCTTCTGTTCTTGTTTTGTGTAAGTTTAATTTTCTTTCCAAATGCTGTAGATTTATTTCCCCATTGCGTTCATGTCCATTGTATTAATTTCTTTTTTTTTTTCTTGTACGTGTGTGTTTGTGTGTATGTCTTGTGTCGGTTTCCATCTTTATTTTTCTGCACCTGTTATCGGTGGTATTATTTTGTGACAGTTTCCACGGCAATGCCTGAAGACCACCTGAAGGGCTCTCCTGGAAAAGTAGGTAAAAGAAGAACAACCTTCTCTTCCAAATCCCCTGTAACATTTAGCATTTTGAGCTGTTCTGTTTTGTTAGTGTAGTGGGGATTTTGTCGTACTTCTGCCTTACTGTAAACCTTGACTGCTTCCAAGAACCAACCGGGAGTAGACTTTATTGACTCCAGTTCCTTTGGCTTCCAACATGGAAGAATAGAAAAAATGAAGATCCCCAGGCAATTGAACCCAAATTTTACTTGTAATTTGCTCCTAGCCAGAAAGCCAGGGCCGGTGCTTCCATAAAGGCCAGTTAGGCGGCCGCCTAGAGCGCCAAGTTCAGTGCCCCTGGAAGTCGCCCTCCCACTCCCAGAGCCGCTCTTGCCGAGTGAGGGCAGCTTCCGGGTGCCCCGTTCGCCCTGCTCCCCAGCGTCCCTGGCTTGGCTTCAGCTGAGCACCCGTCCAGCAGCCGAAGCCAACCTGGGACATTGGGGGGCGGGGGCGGGCGGCTCCACGTTCTGACATCCGGCGCGCGCCGGACATCAGAACATGGAGCTGTCTGACCGCCCTCCCCCAGCTTCCCGGCTTGGCTTCGGCTGGGGGCTCCCAGCCGAACCCAAGCCGGGACGCTGGGGGCGGGGGGGAAGGAACAGCTCCACGTTCTGACTTCTGGCGCGCGCCGGACATCAGAACGTGGAGCCGCCTGGCGGAGAGGGGTGACAGCCTGTAGCGCGCCGCCGGCTGCTCCTTCGCCCGGCGTGATTGCCTCCTCCTCCTCCCCCTCCTCCCCCTCCCCCCCCGCCACCCGCCCTTCCCTCTCTTCCCTCCGCCCAGCCATGTGGCCAGCCTCCCGCTTGCCGCTTCAACCCGGAGGACGGAGGCAAAGCGCAGCAGCCCGCCTCGACGCCCCTCAATGAAACTCCACCGCCGCCGCGTCCGGGAGGCCAGAGGAGTCGGGCGCCACGCGTAGCGCTCCTGCTGCCCAGCTCGCTCGCCTCGGGCCGGATCGGGGCACCGGCAGCCGCCCGCTTGCCAACGGTAAGCCCTGTCCCTGGCCCCGGGGTGAGCGGGCCGCGTGGAGCGTGTATGTGTGTGTGGGGGGGATACGGTGTGTGTGTGGGGTGAAAGCAGCTCACCTTGCCTAGGGCGCAAAAAAGCCTGTCACCGGCCCTGCAGAAAGCTAAGCACAGCAAGGGGGGAGGTGGCTTGGATGTTTTAACAGTGCGCAGAGAATTAGTTGACTATAGAAGGGTGTGTACTTCAATGTGGTTGGTGGTGGGTGAGGACAGACATGTTGTAACTTGTTTTACTTTTGGAAACATCTGATGCATTCAGCATATCTGACTTGTCTGTAGGGCTAATGGGAAACGTCACCCATTAGGGGCTGTCATATGCCCAGCTCTTTTGTAGAGCCTGTTCACACGATGGAAATGATAACGACACACAGATCTTACGGAGCACTGATGCAATTTAGCTGCAGCGGTTTCAAAAATAGACTCTGAGCCTTGCAAGTCTGTTAACAACAGGAAGTAAATATTTCTATTTCCAACGGTAGAGCTGATTATTCAACATCTGTGTTGAATACTTTGCATGCAGAATAGCATAATAATAATAATAATAATAATAATAATAATAATAATAATAATAATAATAATAATAATAATTGTTTTATTTCTTACTTGCCTTTCCATCGTGATTGAGGTGGGGAAATATAAAATATGTAAAAGTGAAGTAAAACATAATATACATTGTTAAAACATCCTAAAAACATCCTAAAAACATCCTAAAAATTCCACTGGATAGGTCTGCCGGAAGAGATCAGTCTTAATTGCTTTCTTAAATGCTAATACGAGCCTCGTGTGGCGCAGAGTGGTAAAGCAGCAGTTTCTGCAGCTGAAACTCTCCCCACGGCCTGAGTTCGATCCCAGCGGAAGCTGGTTTCAGGCAGCCGGCTCGGGTCGACTCAGCCTTCCATCCTCCCGAGGTCGGTAAAATGAGTACCCAGTTAGCTGGGGGAAGGTAATAATGGCCGGGGAAGGCAACGGCAAACCACCCCGCTATAAGGCCTGCCAAGAAAACATCAGCGAAAGCTGGTGTCCCTCCAAGGGTCAGTAATGACTCAGTGCTTGCACGAGAGGTTCCTTTCCTTTCCAAATGCTAATAGACTGTTAAGTTAACAAAAAAGTGTGGGAAATCCTCAGATACTTTACCTCCAGATATACAGAATTTCTGTGACTGGTTGTGCTCCCTTTATGTACATGTTTCAAGAGTATTTGCAGTGTGGTCTTGTACATTTACCTACCCTCCTACCTGTTCACACATAGAGAGAGAGTCAGCTTGAAGGCACAAGTCACACATATAGAGTAGAGTTGGTTGCAAGCTTTTCTACATGAGGCTGTTAATCTGCTGTATTTGCTTTCAGATTTATTTATTTATTTATTTATTTATTTATTTATTATCCTGCCCAATAGCTGAGGCTCTCTGGGCAGTTTTGTCACAGAATTGAGATCTGAGCTTTACACAAAGAGCTTTTCCTTTCCTGCTTTCAGGCTACATAACCTCTAGGTGGCGGTGTGGCATAGCGAAATAACACAACTATGTAAGTGAGGAAATGTGTTTTGTTTCTTTCCCCCCCCAAGTAATACTGCATTTTCCCTGCTCTCAAAAATCCCATGAAAGTTCTCTTAAAAAACAGAAGGGAAACTGGAGGGACATACCATCATCAAAAGAACCCGTAAACAACCGTAAGACATGATGAGTGCGCAAGAAATGCCTCTTGTAGAAAAGCTCAGCAATTGCCTCCTAATTCAGGGGTGGGCAGACTTCAGATTTGCAGGATTTACTTTGTTTTTGCTATAACCCTGAAGTCTGTCAATTGGAAACAGTTGCAAACTAGTGGGTTAGGGTTGCAGACACACACTGAAAAGGAAGGGACAAGGCTGCTTCAGAGCATATGTTCACCCTGGGAATTTGTTTTCGGTACTGGGAATGAGCTGAGAGCTGTATCACTCAAAACTCCACTTCTTTTCCCCAAACTCCTCAATCTAATCCACCTGGTCAATACCACCACCACCTTATACTCACTTACCTGGGAGTAAGCGCCATTGAGTGCCATGGAACTTCTTCCAATTAAACAAGCATAGGATTGCACGGTTGGAGGGGTGCCTTTTATAGCTCAATCCTATACGTGTCTACTTAGAAGTAAGTTCACTGAATTAGTGGAGCTTACTCCCAGATACGTGGGTATCCCCAGTTATTGTTACTGCTTTAGTAAGTTGTGAGTAGGAAGCTCTAGGCAATCTATGGCAATTCACCCAGAGATCTAAGAACATAATAACATAAAAGAGCCCAGCTGGATCAGACCAAGGGTCCAGCTGTCAATCAGGGACCCACAAGCAGGACACAGTGTAATAGTACCCTCCCACCCATGTTCCCCAGCAACTGATGTATATAAGATTAATTCCTCTACAGTTAGATCCCAGTAATAATCTACCTTCTGCCCAGCCCTGCCCTAATTGACAGTGGCTTTATCCTTTTTATCCTAGTCTGTTTAATTAAAGCTCTTTCGTACTCTAAAGTAAAATAAAGTAAAGTAAAATAAAAAATAATATCCTTCTCATATATCTTTGTGTGGCTGAATGCCAAGACTGAAAAGCCACCAGAAATAAATTGGATTTTGTGAGGTTGAATGGCAGCGATGTCGCTATCAGCCAGAGTGAGAGACGTCTGCTAGGAATCGAAATGCATCCAGTCTAATTCCTGAGGCATGGCCTTATCCAAGCAGACCATCTGAATGTATTTCTGACCGTGGCTATTGGGCAGTATACAGATGTTCGAAGAAATGCATATTTCCACATAATGGGGTTGTTTACAGGACACTAATCCTGAGAGAACACCACTGCTTTCTAATTTACTTCAAGGCATTCGGTACCATGGACTTTGCAGGATCCACCGAGGCAGGGTGGGTTAGGGCAAGGGAGAATAACCACAGGGGCAGAAGCAGCTGGTAGCCAGGGCAAGGAGGAGAGGGAGAGCTAGTCAGCACGGGCTAAGTGGGCAAGGGTAATGTGTGATAGGTGTTTAGTGGGAGAGGAAGGCTCATTCGCTTATGGCAGGGTTGGGGAACTTCTTTCAGCCTGAGACATGAATTCCATTTCGGAGAAACTCTCAGGGGCAGCATTCTGTCGTGGGTGGAGCCAGAGGCAATGGGGTGGGATCAACTTATTCCAAACCCTAGCATATTGTAGCCTTAGGAGAGGCCTTTCAACCTTTTAGAATGGGGAAAACACTGTACCAAAGTTGGGAAACCTCTAAACTTTGGGGGAAAGGGAGTGGGGCTAGTGGAAGGGATGGATTTGGGCCCCGGAGCCTGAAACTCCCCACCATTGATTTATGGCTTAAGGTAGCCTTCCCCAACCTGGTGCCCTCTAGATGTTTTGGCCTACAACTCCCAGCATTCCTGACCATTGTCCATACTAGCTGTAGCTGATGGGAACTGAAGTCCATAACATTTGGAGGTTACCAGGTTGAGGGAGGCTTGTCTAGGGTGTGGGGTGGGACTGTTTAACACAATGCCAGATTCCTCCCCCCTCTTTTTTTTTTTTATAGAAGAGACTGGCTTGCATTTAGATTTCATAAATAAACTGCGTTAGCTTATTCAGAGGTTTTCATCCCAGAGAAGAGGAAGATGAAATAAATTTTACCCATTTCATACAGATCTATCCCAGGATGCCACAACATTTTTAAAAGTCAGCTTTTCGAAGTTATGCCACTGTTTGCTTCATAGGTCATAAACTGTATATTTCAGCTGCACCCCTTCCTAGAGTTAGAAGACCTAAAGATGGTAGTGCACGTGCTGGTAACATTGAGGCTTGACTTCTGCAATGTGCTCTACATAGGGCTACCTTTGTGGCTAGTCCGGAAACTTCAACTAGTTCAAAATATGGCAGCCAGATTGGTCACTGGAACATCTAGGGGTGATCACATCACACCATTCCTAAAATCTCTTCACTGGCTGCCAATTAGTTTCCGGGTGAAGTATAAAGTGTTGGTTATCACCTTTAAAGCCCTACATGGTTTGGGTCCAGGCTACCTGCTGGATCGCCTTCTCCCATGCAATCCGTCCCACACACTCAGGTCCTCTGGGAAGAATCTGCTTCAGTCAGCAGACTAGGCTGACAACCATAACCCAAAGGACCTTCTCTTTTACTGCTCCCAAACTGTGGAATAGCCTGGCGGAGGAGACTCGTCAGCTTGACGGTCTTTTAGCATTCAAGAAAGCGATCAAGACTGATCTCTTCCGGCAGGCCTATCGAGTAGAATTTTAGGATATTTTAGGATGTTTTTAGGATGCTTTTAGGATGTTTTTAAACCGTGTATACCATGTTTTTAATCAGTATTTAATGTATTTTATGCTTCTTGTTGTTCCCTGCCTCGATCCAATTGGAGAGGCGGGTAAGAATTATTATTATTGTTGTTGTTGTTGTTGTTATTATTATTATTATTATTTCAAACATCTTTTGTTTTGCAAGTCAGTTCAGACAACTTGCATTCCTAATGCATTCCATTAACCATTTTGTGGTTAAGCAGCATGGTTTAGCATGTTGTCTGAACGGGGCCAGTGTTGTGCTTCAGTTTGAGGGATTCAGCCGAAAGGAGGAACAGCTGAGCCTGGGAGTGTTTGGGCAGCGGCCTGTCACAGAAACAGGCCGAGGCTAGCTCAGGCCTCTGCAGCTGACCTCGATCATTAATCACCAACATCCCTATAAGAAGAGAACCAGAAGCACTGAGCAGTGCTGGAAACAATTGTTGCTGCGTCTTTGTTGTTTTTGCATACCAGCTCCCTGATCTTGCCTTAACCTAACCTTGGATCGGACTCTGACTACTCTTTGGCGCATTCCTGAACACAACATTGTTTGACCCGGTTTCTGGCAGATACTTTTGGCTTTCGACCGTGGGCTGTTTATTGACGTTTCCAGCTTGCTTATCTCTCTAGCGGCGGTGGGTTACGACAGTCGGAAACCCAAAGAGAATAGCTATTATCGGAGAATAGCTATTAATAACTACTGGTTTATGTGGGTGTTGGTGGTTAAAAGGAGCCATGCTGTGGTTGCTTTTCAAAGTGTGGGTGAAATGGAGGGTGGGGAAACTCCCAGAGGCCACTAGCTGAGCAGCTGCAATATTTTCCTCCCAGAATGCCCCTAGGAGACTGCTACATCATGTCAATTGTGTTACTGCGATGGAAGCTTCAGAGATAAAATATAACAGCTCTCAAGTGTGCGTCTCTCACCCAACCCAATTTTGCTCACTTTATTTATAGGAAACAGCTACCTCTCTCTCCCCCCACCCCCAATTAAAAATGTCCAAGGGGGCTGTACTCCAGACTAACCTACCCCCGAAAGGCACCCCGAACTCTGATTTGGGTCTTGCCAATAGGGTAGGAGGACATTTTCGTTCCGCTGTTCTAAAGCTGATACTCAGACCTAGGCTACAGCTAGACCAAAGGTTTATCCTGGGATCATCCAGGGTTCACCCCTGCCTCAGCACTGGATCCCCTGTGTGTCACCTACATGAACAGGTTTGACCCCTGGACGATCCAGGGATAAACCTTAGGTCTAGCTATGGCCCAAGTCTATAATATAAGAAATATAAAGATGTCAAAGTGATAAAAGCCTGTTGGGAGCTGTAGGAATATTTTCTGTCTAAACGTGCATAGGATTGTACCCTAAATCAGTTTTATCTCCTGCATGGGATTTGAGGCTGCGGTCACATTTTTATGGATTTAATTTTTTTGTTTTCCTGTTTTTGACTTTTTAAAATTCTCTATGTTTTAAATCATGTATTTGATTGTTAAAGAATATAAACACCCCTTTTGTGCTTTTTGTTCGTCTGTTGTCACTATTGTATTGCAAACTTTTTTAAATAAATAAATAAATACAATATAAATAATGTACACGCACACGCGCATTCTTATAAAACCCTGGAACAGTCTTCCCTTGGGCATTGTTTCAGGAGTACTCTGGCAGAAGAAATCCAACATTTATAATTCTGGTCCAATTTAGTAAACCGAAGCGGTGCAATGAACAAGGGCTATTAATTAGAGAGCACAACCCTCAATCAGTCAGTGCTGAAACAAATCTTCGTTATTCCTGACCACTTAAGCGAGCCTTTTATTTTTGGTGATGCTATTTAGATGAGACGGTTTCCATTAGCGGAGGCTTCTGCTCCTTTAGAGTTCTGGCTGGGTCTGTCAGAAACCTGGAGTGGATTCACCGACCCCCTGACGTCGGAATCACCGGCCCCTACCGGTTTCCATCGATAGTAATGCATTATTTTGTGCCTCGACTTCTCTTTACAATTGCTGTTTACTTGGCCAGCAGAATAAATTCGCGCAGATAGCATGGGGAATCCCATCATGACGCTTTGGGAGGGGAATTTCCCAGAAGCAAGAATCCTTTTCAGAGGTCTCCCTAGCGTAGAAACAGGCTGTGTCATTTCCCTGCAGGCGGATGACACAATATGGCAGTCCTGAGCTTAGGGAAGGGGGAGGGACGGTTGGAGTATTTCCCTGGATGCTAAATACAGCAGGCGATGTCAGTTTCCACATCCGTGGTTTTCGCAATGTGCGATGCGTCCCCGGGCCATCAATGTGCAGGGCTCTCTTTCATTCTTAATGTGCTTATGTGAAACTGCATGAGACGCTCTGTGAAAATAGCATGAACCAACCGAGTCACGGCCTTACTTTGCTGCAATTTACACAAGGGGGCACATTCTCAAAGGTTACACTAAGCATCTAATACCTGAGTTAGTTTTTCTAGGAGATGCAGTGGTGGTGGAGCTTTAATACTCGAGGAGTTCATTCTTTGCAAATTCTTATACAAACTGACCTGATCCACACCACTAAGGGCATGTCTACACCATGTGTCCCCCCCCCCCCCCGGTCATCCCTGGATCGTCCCTGTATGTCCAAATGACGCACAGGGGATCCCGGGGTCAGGCAGGGATTGCCCAGTTATCCTGATTTTCTCCACGGTCCCGGGACCATCCTGAGGACTGTGGCTGGTGTGCCAATCGCTCCCGGGGCCTGAAACGGGCACGGAGCTGTGCAGGGTGGCTCCGTGCCCATGGAGGTGGGCAGCATTTTTGCCCTCCCAGAATGGCGCTGTGTGTGTGTGTGTTTGGGTGTTGGTTTTTTGTGTTTTTTTGAAAAACTTCTATTTCGCATGTGGGTCTCCTCTAGAAGAAGAAGAAAAAGTGGCCGCAACGTCCCTCTTTCCTTCTGGGATGTCGCGCTGCCGTTTGGACACTGGGGGAGGATCGCGGAAGCGGGTAAAGTCTGTGATCCTCCCCCATCCCTCCCTCCCTCTACAACCTTAGGAGTAGACATGCCCTAATACTACCGCACATGCAAGGGCCCGGAGGCTTTACCAGATGCCACCACTTCTTGTGGGGAGCGGGGGGGGGGGGGTTTGTTCGCGAGGCGCCCAACTTTGGGCCAGCTCCAGCTGCCGGTGCTGAGGGGCCTGTTCCAGGCATGGCTAGATAAGCCGTGGAAACTCCCTGAGGCGCGAAGGAGCTGGCTGCACGTGCACTGCCAGCCCAGTGGTGGTGGAGAGACCCCTCTGCCCCGCAGGCGCCCTGGGCTCCGAGTCCCAGAGCTCGCCCCGCCCGCACCCCAGGCCAGCAACTCACCTCCTGGGCGTCACCTCCGTCTTCCCGGCCAGCGCTGCTGCACCTCCTCCGCCGCACAGAACCAGCAGCCGCAGCTGTGGCAGAGAAGCCGGCGGCACCCGCCCACCTTGCACAACCCTCCGCGAGCCCTGCGGCGCCCGCCCGCCCGCCCTGGCCCCATGCGCAAGGCGAGGCGCGCGCCAGGCCCGACCCGGCTGAAGCCGCATAGCCAGGCCCACTGGGCCCAACCCGGCCGGCTGTGCTCGTGGTGCGGCGGGCGGCGCCCGCTTAGGGCTCGGAGCTCCTTTGGTGCGTGTATGAGCCCAGTTAGCTCTGGGGAGCACAAATAGGCCCAGGGCAGCCGCGGATCGTCGCTGAGGCCCCGAATCAGGCCACGCACATTCCCCAGCCTACATGGTGAGTGCAGAGCCGCTTAGGCGCTCAACAAGCCCTTGAGCCGCCTGGGCATCAAGAGCAGGGTGGAGGGATAACGGCACACTTTGCAGGCGATTCTAAGATGCCATCGATTCTAAGACGCAGCCCGTTTTTAAAGATGTTTATATTGGGGAAAAAATGTGTCTTAGAATCGAAGAAATATGGTAATTCTACTAATACTGATAATTAGAGGTGCAATCAAAGCCCTATGAAGAGAGACTGAAAGAACTGGGCATGTTTAGCCTGGAGAAGAGGAGATTGAAGGGAGGCATGATAGCACTCTTCAAATACTTAAAAGGTTGTCACACAGAGGAGGGCCAGGATCTCTTCTCGATCCTCCCGGAGTGCAGGACACAGAATAACAGGCTCAAGTTAAAGCAAGCCAGATTCCAGCTGGACATCACGAAAATCTTCCTGACTGTTAGAGCAGTACGACAATGGAATCGGTTACCTAGGGAGGTTGTGGGCTCTCCCACACTGGAGGCTTTCATGAGGCAGCTGGACAACCCTCTGTCAGGGATGCTTTAGGGTGGATTCCTGCATTGAGCAGGGGGTTGGACTCGATGGCCTTGTAGGCCCCTTCCAACTCTGCTATCTATGATTCTATGAATAGATTGAGGTGCTCTATGAGACCACTGATATAACCACTTTGTGGTGGCATTCTTTCACACATCACTTATTAACTAACTGATATGTTCAATGTGTTTCTTTGTCATCTGATCTGCACCTTTAATAATAAGTGGCAGGTGACCAGTTTTCATTGAGTTTGGGAGCTCCCCAGTAGGGCAGCTGGAGTAATCCGCCACATTCAATTTCTGACGTGGATTTTGCAGTTCTGCTGGAGCGGAAAAACATCCTGGGCTCTCCCTGGGTCCAGTTCTATCCAGTTTACTACTATCGCAGGAAAAAAAAAACCCAGCTAGATGTGCAAATTCATGAGCGTCTTGCTCAGCCTGTCTTGAATAAGCTGCTTTCATTCTTTTTATCCCTTGTGCTGTTGCTGACCAAGTCTTGCGGTATCTAAAGTATATGATAAGTGGCACATGAGCTTCATAAGCAGTACCACCGTGTGTATAATAAAAGCAGCTATGATAAAAATGAATGTGCATTTGACATGATATGCCAACATAAGTTAGGTGAGATCATTCATAGAATCATAGAATAGCAGAGTTGGAAGGAGCCTACAAGGCCATCGAGTCCAACCCCCTGCTCAGTGCAGGAATCCACCCTAAAGGACTGAATCAGGACTGAAAGCATAAGGATGGGAATGTTTTAAGATGGTGCTGGGTTGACTCAAATCTTGCTGAGGACATTTGGAGTTGACATGCATTGGCTTCAACGCATATCCACAAAAATCTGGTTTCGTTTTGAAAGTACATTTTTTTTTATATTACAGCTGCAATTGTCTGCAAGATTTGTATTGGACAATGTGTGTGACCTGTTCTGTTTAGCTCCTAGTTCATTTATTGAAATTGGCCACTTGGGCCTCAGCTAGACCTACAGGTCTAGCACGATGGAGGAGTGAGTATCTCGTGATATTTTTATCGCGAGATCTCCCCCTCTGTTTACACGCAGCGCGTTACGGCCTTGGAGGAACAGGACGTCGTGCCCGCCATTTAAAAAAAAACAACCCAAAAACCAGAGGGAGCGCATGAGCGCTCATGTGCTGAAAGTTAAGTGGTGTGTTTTTTTAAAAATAAAATTTTCCCTGCACCCCCCACCCCACCCCCAATGGGTGCAGACTGCAGAGCTCCTGAGGAGCTCTGTGCCCCATGCATGGTTCCCGGCTCCTTGTGAGTAACTGTGAGGAGCCGTGACAAACCGTGACAGCGGGCCACACTTTCCACTGTCTCGGGATCTTCCCGAGACCATGGAAAAAACACACCTAAAGGGTAGGGTGATATCCTGGGGAAAGGGAGGGATCCCTCCCTGCTCCCAGGATCCCCTGTGCGTCATGTGGGTGCACAGGGACGATCCCAGGACGATCCCCGGGATATCGCCCCATCTAGCTATGGCCTTGGTTTGTACAATTTTGGGTTGTAAGTTGCAATTAATGGACCCTTGATTTTGCATTCTGGCAGAAGCCTGAATCGTTCACAAGGATACAGCACTGATTCTGTCTTGTTTGGCCATCGTCCTTCAGGCCACATTCACACATTCTGTTTTTTGTGTTTTTTTTAAGTGTACACCTACGGTGTTTCGTATGGACATTTGAAAATGTAAAGTGTGAACAACAGACTAGTGGGGGCAATCTTGCATTTGCAGACATGTCCATTTTGGCTACATAATGTGTGAAAATCTTCCTCAGGGTAGCATGAAAAAACAGGCATGTGTTCCCTCACAGGGATGGAGTGTCACTTTAAGGCTGCTTGCAATTCAGACAGATGAATAGCTTTGGGGAGAGAGTCAAAGAGGGCCCAACGCTGCAACCTGCTTCTAGGGTGGGCAGGAGGCTTTGGTCACTGCTGTCTCTTCCTCAACACAGGTAGAAAACTGGTAGTAGGGTTGTTTTGTGCGTTTGAATAGGGGACCCTGCTTGCCTTAATACCGTAAGTGCCACCACCTCTCCCTTTCCCAAGACCTGGGGCTAATCTACACCTGCAGGCATTTTCAGCACAGAAGAGGGATGCTTCCGAATGTTCTCCGCTTCTGTGATCGGCACTCATGGGACACATGGCCCTGATGTGTACCGCAATTTCAGGAGTGCCATTGCAGGAGCCCGTGTGCCCCGTTATGCTGCTTGTGCATGTGGATCAGCAGAAGTCGGCGGTGCTGGGCAGATGACATGGCTACGGGGCAGGTTTTTTTTTTTTGCTGATTCATGAGGCATGCGCATGAGCGCAGACGTGCAGAAACACATGGGGGGATAGGAACTCCGTCGCATATGCGCTCTTGCGCAGAAATAGGTTTGTATTAAAAACACACACACTCGGCGGTTAAACACGCCAGTGCCCATCCAAAACATGTGGCAATGGCGGACAGCTCCACTCCTGCATGTCTCCGATACCCATGCACATGGCCTTCAGAGCTGATTGGCTATTAGTTGAACCTGGAACTCACAGTGAACAGCAATGACCTCTCAAAGGGGGGGGGGGCACACTGCAAAAGTTCTTTGGAATGGAAGTGAGAGAGCTGGAAAAACCATGACAAAAGCAGTCGGATATTCCGGGGAAACTGAAAGGTGGAGCCGAGATCACCATGGGAGCCGGTGAACATCATGTGCCCCGTTAGTGATGACTGCGGTACAACCCTGTAATAAAAGGCGGGCGTAGACTCCCCCCTAGTAACTTATATGGGGACATGGGAAGGAGTCAGGCAGCAGCTGTGGGTGCACCCAGAGTACTGATGGAGTGTCTTCCCCCGTCAGGGATGTGATTACGATTCCCATTCCCAGAAATGTCAAAAATCGCGGGCTCTGCAAGCCGCTTCGGGACTTACGCGAGCAACTGAACTGGATAAAAGCTCAACCTTTTCTGGTTTAACATTGGTATGCCTGTGCATCCCTTTCGTTTGGGCGTTTGTTTTCATGCAACAGCAGGTAAGCGTTGTAAAAGAGGTCTTGCACATCTTGATGTATAATCCTCAATCTTGTTCACCTTCAGAACACCTGCCTATTTAGCGAAAAAAACAGCAGCGTGAAACAGGCAGGTAAACAAGGCTACAACCGCATTACTGTGTTGGGAGGGGGAGGTTCTTGGCTTGAATTTGACCATGTGCAGATTCAGCACACACACATGCACACTATGTGCTGATCTGTTGGAGGGTAAGGCAAAATGCCTTGAATGTTGGAGTTCTCGACTCGCTCACGCAGCCTGTTGATCAGTGCTGCCTCGGTTTGAGTCTGTTGCTATGGCAGTACAATAATCTGTAGGACAGGGAGCCCGCAAAGACAGATGGAGCTTTAAACCCACCACCACCACCACAAGATGGTAGCCATATGCAAGGTCTTTTGAATCTTAAAAACCAGACGGGAACCGAGCAGGCCATCTGGGGATTTCTCTAGCTCTTCACATGTACTTCAGGCAAATCTTCGCTATTTGAACTAGTTAATGCAGTTACCTATCATGGTGAATATTCCCTGACTCTGGTGACTGACAGGAAGGGCACCCCTTTGAGGAAATTAAGAGCAGCTTCGTATATCAAAATATGCTTCAACTGGATGGATCTTGCTTCTTCTTCGGGTCTTCATTGATGACTGTATTTAGAATCATGAGTCGTTATATTGAAGGGTGTCTGGTTTTTATCGGCTTTCACCTATATAGCATGCTAGCTAACTCACTTACTGGAGCCTTCTGGAACTTTTGCTCTGCAGGGATCTACTGTTGTGTACTTCATTTTGTCTTGTGTGGATGCACAGTGTGCAGTCTGCTTGCAATACT
Organism: Elgaria multicarinata webbii; assembly: GCF_023053635.1. NCBI lineage: Eukaryota > Metazoa > Chordata > Lepidosauria > Squamata > Anguidae > Elgaria > Elgaria multicarinata. Next base: position 210,087,972 of record NC_086171.1, on the reverse strand, counting down.
CTAGTCTAAAATGTGTGAGCTCAACCTTTTTGGGAATTTGGATTAGAAGTTCTTGTGGTCCTTTCCTAACTCTATCTATGCATTTGGTGGCATGACTGCCCTAAATTCGGTGAATGTCAGCATTCACGGAGAATGCTGACAAATGAACAACCTAGGTGAAAATAAGTGTAGAATTTCTACCGTTCCAAGATATAGCCAAGCGGATGTTGACCATCACATTTAGGTGACTGTCAGCATTCTCAGGCATTCATAATTGAATATTGGATATTCACTGTAACATACAAGCTCTGTCCAGAAGACACCTTAAACCACAGTGGTTAGGGTGGATAAAAATCAATGATTTTTTTGATTTAAATCGGATTTTTTTGATTTAAATCGGATTTTTTTAAATAACAAAAAAGCCTTAACCACTATGGTTAAAGCCTTAACCACTGTGGTTTAAGATGTCTTCTCAACAGGACCACATTCAGAAGACATAGAATCATAAAATCATAGAATAGCAGAGTTGGAAGGGACCTACAAGGCCATCGAGTCCAACCCCCTGCTCAATGCAGGAATCCACCCTAAAGCATCCCTGACAGATGGTTGTCCAGCTGCCTCTTGAAGGCCTCTAGTGTGGGAGAGCCCACAACTTCCCTAGGTAACCGATTCCATTGTCGTACTGCTCTAACAGTCAGGAAGTTTTTCCTGATGTCCAGCCGGAATCTGGCTTCCTTTAACTTGAGCCTGTTATTTCATGTCCCACACTCTGGGAGGATGGAGAAGAGATCCCGGCCCTCCTCTGTGTGACAACCTTTTAAGTATTTGAAGAGTGCTATCATGTCTCCCCTCCATCTTTTCTTCTCCAGGCTAAACATGCCCAGTTCTTTCAGTCTCTCTTCATAGAGCTTTGTTTCCAGACCCCTGATCATCCTGGTTGTCCTCCTCTGGACACGCTCCAGCTTGTCTGCATCCTTCTTAAACCACGGCTTTAACCAAGATGGCTAAGGCTTTTGGCCTTAAGCACTGTGGTTAAAGCTGTAGTTTAGGGTGTCTTCTGAACAGGGCCATAGTTAAAAACTGAATACTGCCCTGCTGGAGAATCTTCCTCTTTAACAGTTGCTGGGAAGGGGGTGAAAACATGGTTTGATTTCGCGGGGAGAAGGCCTCACACAAGATCCTAGGCCTTGTATGCCATGAAGGCTGTTTCTAGGGGGAGGTAAAGCAGACAGTCACCTAGGGAGCCGCGAGATCCAGGGCATGAAGCAGTCCCCAAGCAGGCAGCAGCAATAGTGTCCAGGCAAGGCTGGGAACACAGTTAAGGAAAGTGCTGCATTGTCCAGTACTCGCTGTGGTTTTATGCCTCACTGTGTGAGGCAGTGAGCTGAACCCATCAACCCCCTAAGATTGGAGGGTGTGCAGCCAATGAAGACCTTAGAGCAGCTACAGGCCTCTTGAACCCATTCCATGCTGTTCAAGAACTAATAGTGGTAGTGTTGGAGGTGTGCCAAAATTCTACCTCACCTGTAGGCCATTAGGAGAGGAGGGTATGAGGAAGGAGGGGGAGATACTGAAAATCCTATCGGAATGGAGTAAGGTGGCTGGAGAGATGAAGGACTCAGAGGCTTGGAAGCCTGAAGACCAAAGTAGCATTTGGTAGCAGCAGTTGACTTGTGTATTAAGATCGGATTGCTTCTGAATCCCTTAAAATGATGGAGAGCTTTAAAGTGCAGTTGTGGTGGGGAAGCTCAGTGCTTCTCCTTTCTTTCTGAAACTGTTTTTTATGAGATACTTTTTCCAGGTGGGGTTCTGTGACTGGACGTAAATCCTGTTTGGATGAACATGGCTGAGATTTGTGTGTGTGTGATGTACGAAGCAGAGGTAGGGGGAAAACTCAGCTCCTCACTGGCACCTTTTTACTCTCCCCCACACATATTATAGGGATTTAGCACCACTCTAGTTGGATCACGTTATCAACATGCCTATTTGTTCTTTTAGGGAACCAGGTGCCCAAGGATGTAGTAGGTGGATAGTAAAATCCTCACACAGACCTTGGAGACAGTTGAAGGCGTTGTGGAGAGCTGAATTTTACACGTTTGTTCAACTCCCCACTTAAATGTTTAGCTTTAGTTTTCTGGTGGGTATATATTCAGGATCTCTCAACATTTACGGAATAACTAATCTGTATTAAGTGATTCTGTGTATGCTTTCTTGCTGAAGAATATAACTGTCTTATAGGATCAGTCTAGCATTCTTTGCAAGTATTTCAGCAACCAGCAGGTACTAAGGTAGGTGATCCACCGAAAATTAGGGACACTTATATTATTCCTTTTCCAATGTTTGCCTCAATTTCAGGGTGCCAAATGTCTGATCTCGTTTCCAGAATGGGAATAGTGCCTTAACCACCCACCTGTCGTTCTTCTCTTTTGATTTTTGAGAGTTTGTTCAGACCGCATCCCTGCAAAGTTTTACAACTTACAGGTTAAAATGACAGTGCAAGAAGGAATTGCGATGAGCTAATGCAGTCACATCAAGATTAATTTTTGCACTGGTTTAATGAATTCACTTAGGTGCACATTATTAACTTGTAAAGAGGGTGGGGGAAGACACAAAATGAAAACTGCAGCAATTTGCGCACATACCAGCTCCAAAATAAATTTTAGAAATTCTATATATTAAAACAAAAGGTAGTTGGAGTGGGCCATAATGAATCCGTGGAAGAATAAAGGAAGGGAAGGCTGGAAATTTGCTTATCCCTACTGGAAATTGGCTGGTGGACTATGGATTATGTTGTCTTAGGGCAGTGGTTCCCAAAGTGGGCGGTACTGCCCCATTAGGGGCGGTGGGATTGCATGGGGGGGGGCGTTAAGAGGCAAAGGGGCGGCAGGGGGGCGCTCGAGGTGGTCTTTTCCGAGAAGCGCCTCTTCAGAAGGTCTTAAGACCCAGGGACATTTTTATGGGAGAAGGTAGTTTGGTCCCAAGCCATATAGGGGAAGAATCTACGCATGTATTAGTACCGTTTAAGAAGAGTCCTTTTAACGGTGAATTGAGATGTTTCAAAAGCACTAAAACGCTAATGAAGAGACATACCCTGCTTGGTGTGCCCTGCTATCCTGCACTATGGAGAGTGGTTCAGAAGCTCCTGGTTGCATTTCCAACATCGTATTTGGTGGAATGTGGTTTTAGTGTGGTCTGCCTACTTCTCTCCAGGCAAAGAAATCAACTCCAGATTACTAAATGCGGTGATTTAAGACTCATGTTAAGTGACTTTAAGCCAGACATTATCAAGCCCAACCATCACATTAAGAATTTACAGAATAGTGAGGTACTCTACCCTAGTTACTAAATGTGATATCTAATATTTTTGCTAAATTACTATCAGACTTTGAAAAGATGATATCACTGGATCAAGTTAAATTGAATAAACTAAAGAAATGTAATTAGATTTTGAATAAATATTCAATTAATTGTTACTGGTTTGAATGTTATTGTCATTATCTTCCTTAGTGGGTTATTGAAAACCACTATTCTGAATAATGATTTTTATAGTGTAGGGTAGGGGGCACTGGGCATGAGTTTGTGGAACCAAGGGGGCGGTGACCTGAAAAAGTTTGGGAACCATTGGCTTAGGGCATGTCTAGACGGGGCAATATCCCGGGATCGTCCCTGTGCTTCCACATGACGCACAGGGCATCCCGGGAGCAGGGAGGGATGATCCCTCCCTTTCCCCGGGATATCGCCCTACCCTTCAATTTCAATTTTCCCGTGGTCTCAGGATGATCCCGAGACCGCAGTACGTGTGGTCCACTGTCTTGGTTTTGTCCTGGCTCCTTGCAAGTAAACGCAAGGACCTGGGACCCGGGCACGGAGATCCTCAGGAGCTCTGTGCCCACCGGGGATGGGGTGTTTTTTTTAAAAAAATGTACAGTTTGCGCAGGAATACTCCTGTGCTCCTCTCCGATTAAAAAACAAAATGGCGGTCGTGATGCCCTCTTCCTCCTGGGACATTGCGTGTCGCATGTAGATGAGGGGGACGGTCTCGCGATCATAAAACCGCGAGATCATCCCCCCCCAACCCCCGTCGTCTAGCCATGCCCTATATTTCAGGGGAAATGTGCGGGCAAGAAAAGGGCAGCGCTCCTCCTGCCCCACTGGGCATGTTGTGCGCTAAAACTCCTCACCCACTCAGGGATATTGCTTCATCCCAGTTTTAATACCTCCTCTGCTTTTCTGTGATTGATGCAGGCCAGGTCATAACCTTGATGCTCTTAGTTACGAGTTGACCCAGAAATATGGCTAACCAGTCATAGGCCAGAGCCCAGTTTTTAGAGGCAAAAAATACGACTACTCAATACTGATAGATTTATTCATTTTACATATTTATATCCTGCCTTTCTCCCAAATCTAAGGCAGATTGATGAGTCTCTCTTTCTTTATTTACAGTCAACAGACCAATATAAAACAAGAAGATACACCATTATATAAAACAATACGAAGTAGGGATAAAGAAAGAAGAGGTGTGGAAGGAGCCGAAACCACGGGTCCCTGTGGTTCGCTGAGTGGTGGTCACAGACTCTCAAGACACAATTTCTCTCTCTTTAGAAAGTTTATTACAAGCAGCGCTGCAGGGTGACAGTCTCAGAAGACCTGATGAACTGCCCAAGAATTTTAGGAAAGGCTAACATATTTATAGGGTCAGTTCCCCTTAGATACAATGGCAGAACTTTCCCACCAATCATAATACAGCTCTGTAATACAAGAACCAATGAGAAGCAAAGCATTTAGGCATGTACAGAGTTTAAGTACTTCTCTGACTAGAATACACTACATATATGGGTATTGCAACAGCTACAGGAAATGCATCTCTATCTGTTTCTTTTTTTCGGTTATCTTGCCTTGCAGACATCTTACTCCACCCTCCAACTGCTGGAGTGGACACCGCCTGTCTTGTGACATGGTTTCAGCATCAGCTTAATCGTGAAAGCAATTTCAGCATAAAAAATATGTTTTAAAGAAGCAGGAAGCCATGAACTTTATGGTTTATATAGCTAATGATTTATAGAGCTATTTTCCTATACTTATGGGCATAGTAAAAGAACCACCCAGCTTGATTTCCTCGACAGAGGGAGGGTTACAAAACCACTAAAGATACTAGATTGCTATTTTTTGGTTTTTGAAAAGGGAACAGAATTGGGTTATTGGGGGCTAGCATAGTGAGAAAAAGGAGGGATATATAGATAATAAAATTGCTAATTTGTGGATTTAAGCACAATCAGACATCCATAAGAGATCTGGTGCGGATGGCCAAATTCAGGAATTTGTCCACCTGCTCAGTGGTAGATTTACTGGAGCCCTGAAGTAGACTAATTAGAAGTGACTCAGGGGAGCGTCCAGGGAAACGTTGCATAATAGGACATAATAGGTCTTTCCTTGCCTGTTGGTAAAAATTGCAATGGAAGAGCACATGCAGAATGGATTCCACCTCGATGTTATTACATGGGCAGTATCTGTTTTTGGATGGAATTTTCTTATATCTGCCCTCCAGCAACTTGGAGGGGAGGACGTTAAATCTTGCTAGGGCGAAGGCCTTCCTGTATTTGGGAATGGTTAACCAACCCAGGTATGGCATTCCGTCTTTGCAAGAAGGGACTGGGAGACCCAATGATTGGGGGGGAACATGGTCCCCAGGCAGTTCCCCGGAGCTCCTGGTGGTCCGGTATCCAGTAGTAGATTGATGAGTCCTTTTCAGAGTTTTATGTGCTCAATGGAATTTACTTAGCTTATATGCTAATTTTCTTCGTTCTGTTTCTTTCCCCCTGCCTTCCTTTTCCTCTTTTTTTTTTTGTCTTCTCCTTTTCATTTCCCCCTTTTTCCTTATCCCATGTTTTCCTTTTCTTTTTGAAAACACTTGAAACCAATAGCTCGCAAACGCAGACTTATGGTGCTTCCAGGTATGAAGTGCATGAAAATCAAAGTCCGTGTGTTGTGTCGCTCCTTGCTTTTTGTTTGGGAATGAAACCTGCTAAGTTTTATTTTAGGGGGGGAAATGACACAAAAGAGAGACCCTCTAGGTCAGTGGTTCTCAACCTTCCTAATGCCGCGACCCTTTAATACAGTTCCTCATGTTGTGGTGACCCCCAACCATAAAATTATTTTCATTCTTCTCTACATGATCCATTGTCATGGGATGGTTTGCTAATGAAAATAATACATAATAGCTTTAATAATACAAAAGATGATACATGACATAGTTCAGTCAATACAGTTTCCTAAGACCATTGGAAATATGTGTTTTCCGATGGTCTTAGGCGACCCCTGTGAAAGGGTCATTCGACCCCCAAAGGGGTCCCGACCCACAGGTTGAGAACCACTGCTCTAGGTAATACAGTAACAAAGCCATATATCCACACACCCACACACCCACCCACACACCATGTACTAATAAAAGCTTAATATAATCCCCTCCACCTTTTCTGCAAACATCTCAGGTCTTGCTTTGCATAGAGAAAGGGGGATAAAGGAATTATTAAATGGCTCTTTCAAATTAAGACAAAAACTGGTGAGTACAGAGGGCTGAATCCAGCAAATATTTTAAGCGTCCTGAAACCATGCAGCTACAATAGTGACTGGCATTCCCTAAAATCTAGATGATTACTGGGGCCGGATCTACACTACTGCTTTAAAGCGCTTTATAACAGTTTTATAGCGCTTTAAAGCAGTTAAAGCACTTTATAACTGTTATAAAGTGCTTTAAAGCAGTAGTGTAGATCCGGCCTGGGTCTTCACCATCCGCTTGGCCTGTGCCCACAAATGGATAATCAAACATAGTTTACAGCTACAAGAGCAATCGAATTACTATAAAACTGGGCGCAGGGCTTTTAAATGTGTTTTACGTATTTGTTGATTGATGGCTTTTGTACAGTATCCCTGCCGATTCCGTCTATGCATTTTGTTCCCTACTAACTTTTCTCTCCTCCTTTCACAATCTCCACATTGTCTGTTTCTTTATGTAGCCATTGAACATATGAGATTGCCTTATATCTAGCCCATTGCTTGCTGGGGAATGCTTGGAGGTTTTTTTTTCCTGTCCAAACATGTATAGGATTGTGCCTTTCATCTATAACAAAGTTACCTTAAAATTGACCCCATTCCTAGTCTCAAAGCTGTGTAGGAGCCATCAAAAATTCACTTCCTCATCATTAGCTTCCATATAGCCTTGGTGACGTACAAAGACCAGTATAGGATTGGTCTTGATTTCTCCTGAAGCCAAAAAAAGACCTACCCAGCTAATCTGTTAAATTATTTACATGCCTTACAAAAGACATGGAAGCCGTCCTGCATCCAGTATTCAATTTGTAAACAGAAGAGATGCCAGGGCTTATATTTTCCAAGAAGCCATACCCTCTGGTGTGGAATACTTGATCCTTAATTTCAGTTACATGGTGACTGGGTGCAATTTACTCAGGTGCAAAGGAAAAGCACTCTGGATATGATCAGGGTGCTCTTTTCTCTAATCAGTCTGCAAATGCAGAGGGGGGAATCACTCTTTGCTAATAAACAACATAGCGGGACTAGATAAAACTCCTAAAACAGATTTTATATGCACAAGTTCAGCTTCCATGTATAAATTAGGCATTGAGATTGCTTCTCTTGCTTCTAAATATGCCAAGCTGCAGGATATCTTATGTAACATGATACTATTACAGAAAACAAAGCTTAGAAAACGTGTTAGCTAGAGCTGTGAGACCGCTATGTTTCAAGTATGAGAATTTTTGCATGCAACTATTATCACACATCCTATCTTTCGGACAGAGCCCGAAAACATCTTATGGCTCTTGTTTTAGTATTTTAAATTGTCCAGTAGATGGTGGCTTTGGTTTTGCCCTCCAAAAGAGGAGATATAAAAAGATTATATATATAATATTTAGTAGCCAATCTAGGTTTGAATAGATGGAGTTTGCAGACGTTTGAGTTTCACAGAATTCTTTATCAGATTACCTCAAAATCAAACTGCATAGTATGGAAAGATATGTTGCCTGATAAAGGATCTTATTACAAGCAAAGTCATGTATCCCCTACACTACCAGGAAAGGAAAGGAACCTCTCGTGCAAGCACTGAGTCATTACTGACTCTTGGAGGGACGCCAGCTTTCGCTGACGTTTTCTTGGCAGGCCTTATAGCGGGGTGGTTTGCCATTGCCTTCCCCGGCTGTTATTACCTTTCCCCCAGCTAACTGGGTACTCATTTTACCGACCTCGGGAGGATGGTGCCCTTCCATCTTTCCACCCTTGTAGCCACCTTGCAACTTGGGACAGTAACGCTATTCAGGCATTTGCCTGCTCACATGTGGGGCAAAATTGTGTAGGGGGGTATGGATGTGCAGGGAAGCCGCGTCCCCAGTGTCCCTGCACACTCCGCTTCCGGTTAGACCTTCGCATGTTGAGTGTGAAGATTTGTACAATGCTCTGAAAACACAGTAGCTCCATGAGAAGACAGGATCCACAGGCATGGAAGATCCATGAGCGCATTCAGCTGAACAGAGCCCTCTACAGACCTTTGTACTCAACATATGGGGGTCTAACCGGAAGTCAAGTAAGGGCTTACATGTGTGCTCACATCCCCCTACACACTTTTGTCCTACATGTGAGCAAGCAAATGCCTGAATAGGGCTAGTGTCTGTCTGTCTGTCTGTCTGTCTGTCTGTCTATCTATCCCCCTTCTCTTACCTCTTTCATTCACCCTCACCCTTTCTGTTCATCTCCCTCCCCTCGCTTTTCTGTTTGGATGAAGACAGATGTAAGATCTGTAAGATGTTAGACACATTGGGCTGTTGTTGTTGTTGTTGTTGTTATTATTATTATTATTATTATTATTATTATTTATTTATTTATTTATATAGCACCATCAATGTACATGGTGCTGTTCACCCACAAAGTGAACCTGGATTTGCAAAGAGCATAAGAGATTTACATTGCAGCTAGGTGAATGCTGGATCAGTTGTCATATGGGCTGTCATGCGTTAGGTAGGTTGTCCATCTTTCATTTTTCAATGGGCTATGTACATTTATTCATTTAAATGTCTGTCCTTCACCTTGTTAAAAAACACACACATACATTTTTAAAATGGTGAAACTGCTCCAGAATAGGGGACAAGGAAAAGCGTACCGGGGACATCTCAGGCACTAGCCAAGAGGCGCTGTCCACAGCTGGCTTTTCCTCATTTCAGAATGTTATATCTGTCTTCATTCTTTCTCCATCTCTCTCCAAAAGATATTAGTGGCTCCACTGGTGCAACCTCATCTTAGATAAGGTCATGATGACCCAACTGTTGATTATGGCTAGATCTACACTACTGCTTTGTAGCGGTATTGAAGTGTACTGATAACTGTCGAGGCACAATCCACATTCCATATACTGCTTTCATAACGTTATTACCTGCTTTTTAGTCCACATTTGTAATGATTTGACACAAGGTGTAGAACTGGCCTATGACTCAACAGTTGAAGAGCAACGTACTTTTATATATTCCTTTAAATGGATTCAGAAAGGATTGGTGCTTTTATTTGCCCAAGCAGTTTTTGAGCATGTATAGAAAGCACACGGGAAGCCAAGATAACCTGGACCAAATACTAAGACAGATTTAAGTAGATTTTTGTGCATTTTAGCTATTTGCATCCTGGCCTTCTCTTTTTCCTACTGTAAAATGGGTAAGTAGCTGTGCTTGTCCCATAGATTGTAGAATAGAAAGTATGAGGGTACCTTCCTTGTTAACCTTAGACGAAGAGTCGTCAGAATATTTGCATTCAGCTTGCAACAGCTATCCCTTCCCTTTCCTCTCCGTGATCCATTTCTCCAAATTGCTGTTTCTCCTCACTTCCCTTGCGTCCGGTCACGCCCACCCATGTGCTCTTGTAACTGCTTTATATAACAGATAAAATTAACCCTTTGTGGTGTGTGCACGCGTGCATTTGTGGGAGTGTGTATTGTTTTGTATAGCCCGTATTGTGTTTTTGTGTATGATACTGTAGCTGATTGCTTTGAGGCATGATCCAGCCGTTCTGACCCCGCCTTCATAATGTGTGTGCTTCTCAGTAATTGGTCATCTGTGTTGCCTTTGCTATGAGCAGTGAGCAATTGTAGTATTTTAATTTAGCAAGAAAAGCAGATTGTCGTATTTAATGAAAACTTTAGTTCTCCGTGAGCAATGTACATAATGAAGCCAGTGGAGGAGGCAGGAATTCGAATACTTGGTTGTGTTGCACTGTATTTTATTCTGGTGATTGTAAGCATGTTCCTTGCAAGCAAGATAACACCACTTCTAGAAAAAGTCAGTGAATATTATCCTATCAGAGAGTCCAAGCAACAAAACCAACTGGGCTAAATTAACCACAGAGAATTCTTGGACAATTTATTTAGTTCTCACTTCCCACATTTCTCTCTGAGCGATGCATTAAAATTAATTCTGAAGTCTTGTTGATGCATTCTAAGGTAATAATGTTCAACTTGGCAAATTTGATACTTCCACTTTATATTTTCAGCCAAATAACAAATCAGTTATTGGGAACGTTGAATGTGAGTTCTGGCTGGGAGATTTTTGCTTGAGAATCTCCCCCCCCTCACAACTCCCAATTCATTTCAGCTCTAAAATAATGTATACTAAAATAAATCAGCCCGGAACCGCAGAAAAAGCTGGCCCAAAGGGGGTAGCCTATATCCCGGGGCCAGGCAGGGTTGATCCCTGCCTGAGCTCGGAATCCCCTGTGTGTCATTCTGGACGCACAGGTGCGATCCCGGGTATCAGCCCGGGATATAGGCTGGTCTAGCAATGGCCTCTGTTGGGAATCTTACAGAGAGGATTAAAAAACCCCAAAGCAACAACTCTTTCCTCCCCATGATTTCATTGTTTCCAGACATTTTACATCTCTAGTCTTTCTATAAAAAGGTTCTTATTAAATAGTTGTTGAAAATCATTTTGGGGAAGTAAAGGCTGTGCAACAACATATAAATACTTTTTCGTAAATTCCAAAAGAAATTATTTCATAATCCAAAGCTGCTCAATGTTTCAGAAAAAAGCAAAAATAGTCCTCAGAATGTGTTTTTTTTAAGCGTTTTTTTTTAAATTTAATTTAATTTTTAAAAACCATCCATTTCTTCCCCCAGGCCTTCACATTTCCATTCCCACCTCAGCACCCTATCTTTTTAAAACCACTGAATCACACTAACTCTTCCACAGGGTAAACCTGTTATGCCACCCTTATAAATTCCCCCCAGCAGTATTTTTGTCTTTTTACAGCGTTCTCTTTACACTAAAATCTTCAGTGGATTCCTGGAACTGTGCTATCAGCCTTGACCTCCAACAAAGAGATTTATTTATTTAAATTATTTCTGGGCCACCTTTCAGGGCAGGAGCCCACCCAAGTTGTCTTACAACAACAAAATAGAACAAAACAATTTCAGAAAAAACAACAATACACACAAATGCACACATAGTCAGAAGAAGGCCAGAATAAACAAGTAGATTGTCAGGGCCTTCCTAAAAACCTACCTGTGAGAACAACAAATTCCAGTGGTGTGGGGCCACAGTGGAAAAGGCCCTCTCTCATGTACTTACTTATCTAAATACCCTCAAAAGATGGGCGAGTGAGAATGCCTCTGTTGTTATTCTTAAAGCGAGGGCAGGCTGATTGCTGATATGGGTGAAGGCAAGCCTTCAACTAATTTGGTTCCAAACCGTTTTAAGGCTTTAAAGGTCAAAACCAGCACTTTAAATGATGTGGAAGGAACGCTTCCTTCCTTCCATAATGTAAAGAGAATGCTATAAAAACGAGTGTAGGATGGGGAACCTTCCTCTAAGCATCAGTAGTGAGATACATTGGTGACTGCTGTGTTCTGCATTCAAAAGCCCTTGCAGTCATCTTCCTCCGGGTGTTAAAGTCAAAAGAATAGAGACACAACCCTTTTCCCCACTTTCCTGCCATTTTGCTCCCTCACTCCTACTTTAGGGTGTTACTTGAAATTGCCTAAGCTATCAAAACCTGTCCCCCTCTTTCTGTATTTGCAAGCTGTGTGACACAGGCAGAATTTCAGGGAAGGAAGTGGTTTTCAGGATGGGAAGTTCCTCCTTCTCTCTCTCTCTCTCTCTCTCTCTCTCTCTCTCTCTCTCTCTCTTCCTGAATGTGACTTTCTTTCCTCTTGTTTCTCCTCCTTCCAATTTAGACTCATTCCTCCTTTGAACCAGCTGGAGCTTCTGAGGAACCTGAAGAGCAAATCTGGATTAACTTTCAGGTTAGTAATATTGCTCGGAGACTTGCAAAATAAAAAGAGGATATGAGGGTAAGAACCCCAAAACCAGAAGGGACGTAAGCAAAGGAAACCTACCTCAGTGGGTGTCGAATTGACATTTGATTGAATTGAATAATGGGTTTTCTTCAAGGACAGTTCTCTCAGCATTCCTTGAGAGGCCTTCGTAATACAGCTCTTGGCTGAAATACGAGATAGAACTATTGCCTTTGAAGAAGATACATTGGTGACATGCATTGGGCATTTTTATTCAATGTAATTCATTGACCTTTCAGCATTAGTTTGAGGTTCATTTCTTTTTGCTTCCCTTGCCTTGTAAAATGCTTCCTTTCTTATACAGGCTGCTTTGTCTTCTATATCGCCTGCTCTCTCTGGCCATGGCTAGACTAGGCCTATATCTTGGGATCTTCCCAGGATCATCCCTTTGAATCCAAATGACACACGGGATCTCGGGAGCAAGCAGGGACAACCCCTCCATTTGCCTGGGATAATCCTTAGGTCTAGCTAAGGCCTCTCTCTCTATCACCAAGGGTTTCTTAAACATTTCCTTCCGAGAAGTTTCAAATTCTTTTGGGGGTGATGTGGGTGGGGAGGAATAGAACTCACGTTAGAAGTGACTATGGCCTAGAAGAGTATTCTTGATTTCCATTCACAAGACCAATGAATGCAGATTAGTTAGCCTTTAACATGTTTAAGTCACTACATTGTTCAACGAGTCTGGTCAATAAAGGGATGGATTTTCCTACTCTTCCACATGGAGAATGTGGATAGGGAGACATTTTCCTCCCCCTCCCATAATACTAGAACCCAGTGGGGTCCTCCCATGAAGCTGATTGGTGGGAGATTCAGGACAGATCAAAGGAAGTACTGTCCCACACAGCACATAGATGTAGTGATGGCCACCAATTTGAATGGTTTTAAAAGGGGGTTGGATAAATTCCTGGAGGCGAAGGCTGTCAATGGCTACTAGCCCTGATGGTTGTTTGCTTCCTCCAGTATCCGAGGCAATAAGCCTGTGTGCACCAGTGGCTAGGGAACATGAGTGGGAGGGTGCTATTGAACCCGTGTCCTGCTTGGGGGTTACTGGCCAACAGCTGGTTGGCCACTGTGCAAACAGAGTGCTGGACTAGATAGTCTGATCCAGCAGGGCTCTTCTTATGTTCTTAACGCCTGGTTGGGAGGGAGAAGTTTCTCAATTGCAAATGTACTACACAGATATTCAGACAAGACTTAAGGAGAGCTATTTTCTAGCTGTAATTAAGCTCCATACCTGAATTACAGGTACAGGGAACCTGCCCCTTTGTGTTGATTCAAACTTGGGATGCAGGAAAGGAGGATGACATTTTTGTATTAGCAGTAATGGGATATTGACTTGGTTCAAAGCTTTGCATACACTCTTGTGCACACAGTTCGTGTTGAGCACTGAGAAGAGAAGACTGAGGGGAGACATGATAGCACTCTTCAAATACTTGAAAGGTTGTCACACAGAGGAGGGCCAGGATCTCTTCTCGATTCTCCCAGAGTGCAGGACACAGAATTTTGAAGGCAAAGGGTGACAGGTGGGAGGCCTACAGCTACAGCTGAATATGAGTCAACAGTGCGATATGGCTGCAAGAAAGGCAAATGTTATTTTGGGCTGCATTAATAGAAGTATAGCTTCCAAATCACGTGAGGTACTGGTTCCTCTCTCTTCGGCCCTAGTTAGGCCTCATCTAGAGTATTGCGTCCAGTTCTGGGCTCCACAACTCAAGAAGGATGCAGACAAGCTGGAGCTTGTTCAGAAGAGGGCAACCAGGATGATCAGGGGTCTGGAAACAAAGCCCTATGAAGAGAGACTGAAAGAACTGGGCCTGTTTAGCCTGGAGAAGAGAAGATGGAGGGGAGACATGAGAGCACTCTTCAAATACTTAAAAGGTTGTCACACAGAGGAGGGCCAGCATCTCTTCTCGATCCTCCCAGAGTGCAGGACATGGAATAATGGGCTCAAGTTAAAGGAAGCCAGATTCCAGCTGGACATCAGGAAAAACCCTGACTGTTAGAGCAGTATGACAATGGAATCAGTTACCTAGGGAGGTTGTGGGCTCTCCCACACTAGAGGCCTTCAAGAGGCAGCTGGACAACCCTCTGTCAGGGATGCTTTAGGGTGGATTCCTGCATTGAGCAGGGAGTTGGACTCGATGGCCTTGTAGGCCCCTTACAACTCTGCTATTCTATGATTCTATGGGCTTCCCCAGGCAGGGAAAAAACAGGTGCAGCCCACTGTTCAGTACTGATGCATGATAGGCCTATCCCTGACACGTCAGAAAATAAAGAACTTATGCATACAAAACCTTTGTAGCCACATGAGAGCTTCTGCATGCAGAGAGAACCCCTAGATCTGACTGAGTAACATCTGTTTATAGTGATGGTGAGACACATACCATCTTAACAGCAGCCGAGTCTCAAGCTGTGCCCAACAATTGTATGATTCTAAGTCAGGGGTATAAAAATGTAATAAATAAATAAATAAATAAATAAATAAAGGGGTGGCGTACTATTGGGGGAGGGGAAACTCGATTTTTATTCTGTTATTGTTGTGTTTTTAATTGGGTTTTAACGTATTTGTTTTATTATTGTTTTATTAAAGTCTTATCTGGGATTGTACGCCGCCTCAAGTGCCGTTTTCTTGGTAGAAAGGTGGGGCACAAACGTAAAAGAATAAATAAGTTGATTTTGAAAAGTGCTTTAGCCTTGTCTTGTGTGATTGTCTATGTGCACCTGTTAGTTTTCTTCCTTATGGCTTTCGGACTCCTGACTTGTCACTACATTTTGTTTAGCTCTGAACTTTTTGTCTTTACTTCGAATGGTTTTAGTTTTTGTGAACCGCCCGGGGAGCTTCGGCTATTGGGCGGTATAAAAATGCAATAAATAAATAATAAACTGTGTATGTGGATCCTCCTTCTCACCTGACTCCATTGCTAATGTACTTTTGCTTCTGTTTAAGGAAAGAGCAGCAACCTGAGCCGTCTCCAAGGTCTGTATGTTCTCAGAGAGTCCATTCTCATGCATTCTCACGTCTCTCCCTCTCTCCCTTTCTAAGTTTGTGTTCCCGCGTGTCATGCGTGTGATGCTCGTGGCGACGAGGAGCTGAGAGCCATTCAAATAAACATTGTAAACCTTCAACTTGCTCGTCCCGCGCTGTGAGACCTATGTCCGCATGCCTTGTGCATACCCGTGATGGTGGTCCTTCGATCATGTTTTCCTTCTTTCCAATGGCAGTGCGCCATTTAGCTGAGTGGAGTCTCTGGAGCGGGGGCTGCGGCAGCATCAAAACCAAGGTTGAGATGTGGCATAAGTGCACTCAGAAATGGATCAAAACTCTTGGGTTGTAAATGTCCTGGGGAAGAGCTGGCGTGTCTCCACATGGGAAATGGAAGGGCCTTATGCAGTTTCTTGTTGCCCTTTTCAACTTGAGTTTCCCAAATTAAGGGTTTAGAGTGATAAAGAGGTGGTGGTCATTCTTCGCATTCCCTTCTTCCCTCACCTATATTTCTGCCTTTCTTTTGGTCCCAATAGCAATGAAAGAAAGGATATTCATGTACCCACCAACATTTGTCACACGTCATTGTTTTACAGCAAGTAGATCATTACTGCGAGAAGGTATCAGTTCCTCCAAGGCTAACGCACTTCACCAAAAAGCTATGGAAATTTTAATTTCGAAAGGTACATTCCCTGAGCATGTACACTTAGGGTATGGTAAGCTGGTGCTGATAGATCAGGCATGAGACTGCTGTAGTGATGGCTTCAGCCAAGTCTAGCACATGGGCATCCACCAGGGAGGCTTTGCTGGCAAGTATAATAATGCTAGTCACTTCTCTAGCACTGACGGTATGGATGGCTTCCCTGCCATCAATGTTTTGGAGTGTGGGCCAAGCAAAGTTGGCGCCATTGTGTCCATATTAGGGAGTTGGATAAGGGAGTTTTGTACTTGTCAGGTTGATTGAAACCATGGCTTTAACCATGGTGAATAAAGCAAACAGCCTTATTCACTGTGGTTAAAGCAATAGTTTGTGGTGTCTTCTGAACATGGCCCAGCTTTCTGGCTTAACCACCATGGTTAAAGCTATAGTTTAAGGTGTCTTCTGAACAGGCCCAGAATAATGCTTTAGTTGCTGTGACATTGTGCCTTGTAACTAATGATGATTTCTGAGTTCTGTGAGTGTTAGATACTGCAATATGTATATTTTTTACACTGCCACGTACATCTGGCTCCCAAATGTTGCCATTTGCAGAATTCCCAAAGTCCATAGATTATTTATAAAGTTTCCAGATCTGATTCTAAGGCAAGAAATCTAGTTTTCTGCCAACAAGATAGCTACAGGCTGAGGGTATGCTGAAGTATTAAGCCAGCTTGGTACTCAACAGCAACTGGCATGTTGACGTGCAGACAGTCTATTATATAGGTTCAGCTTATGGTATATGTTGAGCTAAAGACTTTCAGGACTTCCATCAACTTTGATTTAGGAAAGATGTAACATTGTTCCCATTTTTACCTTTATCCTTCATTTCTTTACCCTGTCAAACAGGGCAGGGAACTGCTGGCATGTTGCCTGGGTATTGTCCAAGGTGCCCTTGGATCTGGCCCACAGCTTTCCCTCCCCCATCCTGGGAGAGAGAGAGAGAGAAGAGGAGGGATGGGGGTGTGGAGGAGAAAGAGATAGATGGAGATGGAGAAAGATAAGGGCAGAAAGAGAACGGGGCAAGAAGGAAGCTGGTGACAAATATACAATACATATAAGATGGAGAAAGAGCGAGAGAGAGAGAGAGAGAGAGAGAGAGAGGATGTCAGAAAAAAATGGAAGGCCCACCACCAGCTGTGCTCACCCACCTTTGGATTTGGCTCTGCCCACCAGTGGCCCCCAAGAGATTTCTCATGAGGGAATGTGCCTTGACATGAAAAGGTTCCCCACTTGTGCTGTAAAGCTTCCAATGTTACTCAAAAGTTTTGTTGTGCCGGAACTGTGTATTTCCATATTATATGGTGTTGTTGCAGATCATAACCTTAAATATTTAGCTGTTACATCTGGTTAGAGGGTTTTCCTCTTAGTTTTGGCATAGGAAAAGAGCTGTGGTTTTTGACCACAACCCAAGCTGGCTCCCCAGTTGGTTATGGATCTGTGTTTAGAACCTCTTGGGGATAAAAACTGTGCTTGTAGAACTGCTGGGAGATATTCGTTTCGGAGAGATTTATGGACCAGTTTAGATGTTATGGGGGAAGGGTGGCTCCTGTCAACCTGTGTTTCCCCTGTGATGCTTGGTAAAATAAATGTGCAATGTCATTGTGCTCAGAGTTTTCCTGCCACCATTTTGATTCATTGGCTGCTGCTTGCAGGGGAGGGACTCTGAGCTCAGTGATGTGACATTTCTTTTACTGGAAATTACTGGGAGAATGTGGGAGGCAATGTTAGTTGATGGTAGTCATGTGGTCCACGTAATGTCTAGTTTGGCCTTATGATGTAGCTGTCTGACGTTTGCAGACGAGTTAACAATTACAAGTAAGAGCTTGCAACAGGCTGTGTACATCTCAGCCACAGGGCAAAAGTGGCACCAGCTTTATTTATTTATTACATTTATATGTGGACTTTCTTCCAAGGAAGTCCAGGTGATATACATGATTCCACCTGCTTTTATCTTGACAAATACTCTGTGGAGTGAGATAGGCTGAGAGATAGTGGCTAGCACAAGGTCACCCGGTGAGCTTCAAGGCCAAGTGGAGATTTGAACGTGGGTCTCGTCAGTTTTAGTCTGACACTTTAATCACTACAGTGGTTATCTTAGTACAGATGCATCAAATTCTAAAGCCTCTTCATATTTTGGAAGTCATTACTGTGCAAAAGACGGTTGGTCTTGCCAGTGGAGGCTGGCGGCTTGGATATTAGTGGGGCGGTGAATCTGGACTGGGTTTCACCCCACTGGCATCTGAGCCACCAGCCTCCACTAGCACTTGCAGAAAGTAGACATCCCTTTATCAGAGGCAAGTGGTCCATTAGGCAGCAGTTGCGTCTGGTCCCTAATGGATGAGTTGGTGGCTCCCTTGCAAAAATTCTGAACTCCGGCTGCAACCCACCCCCAGTAAAACATATTTTTTAGTGTGTGGCAGTATTTTATTTTAAGGTGTGAGTCCAGTAGAGATGGGCACAGCCTACATTTGGCTCACACTTACATGCACGTCTGCATGGACAGTGCCTTTCTTCAGTGCTGAGCAGCAGAGAAGAGCGCTTCCAAAGCATGGAGGCTGGCTCTAGCAAGAGTGCCTCTCCAGTTGAGAAAGCAAGCCTTGGAAGGCACGGATCCTGCTGGGATAGGGAGTTCTTTTCCTGCTCTCTCAGAATACTAGAGATTGGGTTCATCCAGTGAAGCTGAATGGTGGGAGATTGAGGACAGATAAAAGGAAATACTTTTTCACATAGAGGTATACTATTCAGCATGGCCGTTTCGACACCTAAGGGTTATCCCAGGAAAATGGAAGGATTGTCCCTGCCTGCTCCCGGGATCCCCTGTGTGTCATTTGGATGCACAGGAACGATCCCAGGGGAAAAGGCAGGTGTAGAAATGGCCCATGTCTCTTCTTCAAGAAGGATGCAGACAAGCTAGAGGGGCTTTAGAGGAGGGCAACGTGGATGATCAGGGGTCTGGAAACAAAGCCCTATGAGGAGAGACTGAAAGAATTGGGCATGTTTAGCCTGGAGAAGAGAAGATTGAGGGGAGACATGATAGCACTCTTCAAATACTTAAAAGGTTGCCACACAGAGGAGGGCCAGGATCTCTTTTCGATCCTCCCAGAGTGCAGGACACGGAATAACGGGCTCAAGTTACAGGAAGCCAGATTCCGGCTAGACATCAGGAAAAACTTCCTGATTATTAGAGCAGTGCAGCAATGGAACCAATTACCTAGAGAGGTCATGGGCTCTCCCATACTAGGGGCGTTCCAGATGCAGCTGGACAGCTACCGGTGAGACATGCTTTAATGTGGATTCCTGCATTGAGCAGGGAGTTGGACACGATGGCCTTATAGTCCCCTTCCAGCTCAACTATTCTATGATTCGATGCTTTTCTGAAGGTTCCCTATGGATTTTCCCTTATCAGGCAGTTTGGTTGCCTCTCTTAGGACCGTTTCTTGGCCTGAGAAATGCTTGGCTTCAGGAGCTTTGGAGATGGGAGAAGCAGACCAAAGAGAACAGAGGCTTCTCTTCTTGCCTGGCCAGCATAGAAGCACTGTACACTGGCTCCCTCTCTCCCCTGCCAGCATGTTGCATGCTTCCCCTCCTGCAAAGCCAGGATAGAAATGGGGTGCTCTGGACCAGGGGAGCTCCCCATTTCTCATTATTCAGCACACTCCACTGCTTTGGTTTATACTGGCTGCCCAGGAGCACAAGAGTCCGCCTGACCCACCAGGGCAAATAGAATCCAGCCCCTTCACGCGACCCACCCAACATCAAAGCTCCCCTTCAGGGGTATTGATCTTTGAGGGGGCTGATCTCTTAAATCTGCATAAAATTGCATATGACAAAAACAAGAGTCTAAAGAACAAAGTTCCCTTTGTTTTTAAATGCACCACGCAGGGTGTTGTTGCAGCTGGGATCAACTTAAAAAAGACACCACCCCTTTTAAGGAGAATAGAATGCCTGTTCTAAGATGAATTCTAAAATGCATATCAATATAATACCTTTACTAGGCCAATCAAGAGATCATAAAAATGTGCAAACTTTTCAGCTTCCCAGGTCTCTCTATCAGATAATGCAAAATTATTAATGCAGGGGGAATGGGGAGGGGAAAACCCTGGCTTGATGGTGAAGTCACAAGCGGGCCTGTTCGGAAGACACCTTAAACCCTGTTGGTTAAGGCTTTTGGTTAAGCAGCAGGGTTTAAGGTGTCTTGTGCGATACATTTCGCTAAACTCTGCTCACTCACTAACCACAGTCGGACTGTCTGCAGCAGGGTTAGCGGCTCTAACCGTGGCTTAAAGTGTTGTGTGCGACAGCACGGCTTGTGGTTAGCGCTAACTCCAGAGAACCACAGTTTCGCTCACCACAGAGCTTGAAGTGTCGTCTGAACAGGCCCAGTATCTGCATGGGCCAAGACGACGTGGGGGAGGAGACATCTGTAGGCCCTGCGCGTGATAGGATGGACACCAGGTTGGACCTGGAGCTGCCCCTGGGATCTCTGGGAACAAGAAAGAGAAAAAATAATAATGTTGGATCCGCCATTTTGAAATGATGATGGTGCTTAAAAACATTTTTTTTAAAAATCAGCCTGATTAATTGGGGACAGCTTTTTAGGGAATATTTTTTTCCCATTGGTTAATCTAATTGATTGATTGACTAAACATTGCAGCCCTATGGAGAACCCATTGTGAGAAATGTGACTGGTCCCCCCTCTGCCCCTTGCCCCAACTTGAAAAACGAAGCAGGTAGTAAACCGCTCTTGTGAAGGTGCCAAACTAGCCTCTTTGGGCAGGTGTGTTTTGTGTGCCTGAAGCAGTTTCTAGAGAAGGTAGAGCTGTTCCCTGACTTCTACCCTTTTCCAGCCTGGTTGTTTTTGTCTTTTATTTATTGTATTTATTTCATATTTATCCTGCCCTCCCTCCAAGATATTCAGCTTGTCGCTCCTCTTATCTTCCCTCTGTTTTCCTCAAAACAATTCTGTAAGGGAGCTTAGGCTGAGAGAAATTGGCTCAAGGACACCCAGTGAGCTTCATGGCTGAGTAAGATTTTGAACCCGGGTTTCTCTAGCCCCAGTCCGACACTTTCACCATATGTCTTAACCTTCAGAAAGTAAACTACAGACATATCCATGCTGTTCTTCATATTCCAGTTGATATAACACAGATGTTGGTGTGCCTCGCTTCTTAACCCTAGTTCAGCCTTCCCCCCCACCTGGCGCCCTCCAGCTGTGTTGGACTACAACGCCCATAATCCCCAGCCAGCACACCCACACTGGCTGGGGAGTATGGGAGTTGTAGTTCGGCATAACTGGAGAGCGCCAGATTAGGGGGAAGACTGGCCTGATTGATTTGGTTCCTGGCTGGTTAGTTAGATGAGTTCCTCACCCCAGGAGCATCTAAAAAGCTCTGCCCGGGTCATCTTGCTTTACAGCATGCGTCTGTAACATTCTGACATGCCTGAGCCCTTGGGAGGTCATGTTAGATGAAGATGCTGTAAAGCAGGGTTAGGAAACCTGTGTCCCTCCAGACGTTGCTGGGCTCCGACTCCCAGCAGCCTCAGTCAACATGGTCAGTAGATGATGAGATGTTGTAGTCCAATGACATCTTCAGGGGCCCATTTCTCCCATGCCTCCTGCGAAGTGTGGACAGGGATCATCCAGTTTATTTATACATACATATACCCTGTGTTTGAGATGAAATTGGGTCCAAAACTAGCTTACTATTCAAACTACTCATAGAGTTATCATTTTAATAGATACAATTGGTAGCATGTGTGCTTTGAGTCTTCTTGTCCCTCCCAGCTGATGCCATAGTCTAGTTTCCAGGCTCTTCCCTCCAGAAAGTGGGCGCAGAAGGAGCTGTAGACAGACTTGAAGGCTGGCTGATGGTAACGATGCCAGGCTACCGAAGCAACCCCTCCGTTGCTCTGCACAGCCTTTTGGTCCCTAGCAGTTGAACAACTTACAACATTTGTCATGTAATTGGGATGTCTGCAGGAGATTCGTGGTGTCTGTGCATGTTAGATAGCTTGACCCATTGGCCCAGGATGGCAGGAGCTGGGCTGGAACCACAGGCTATCTAATTTGGCATTGGTCTGCTCTCACACAAAGATTTCTGGCTCACTCTGAAAACAGCCTTCAGGCTGCCAAGTTCAAATTACTGCTCCCCCCGCAAGCCAAGCAGGGTTTCCCCTTCTGCATTTTAAATGCGGCCGAGAGGTTCTTATGATGGCTCTATTAGAACAGCACATTCGAAACTGCGAAAGGGATGTGTCTTTGGGCCAAACTAGCTGTTTATAAGAGACGTGGGGCATGTCTACACCAGGTGATATTCTGGGGATTGTGCCGGCATCATCCTTGTGCATCCATTTCCCCGGGATATTGCCATACCCTTTCTTTGAGGCTTTTCCCGTGGTCCTGGGATGATCCCAAAGACTGCAGGTGGTGTGGCCACCCATCCCGGCTTCTTCCCTCTTCTCCGTGGGGGTCATCAGAGGGAAGGATCTAGGATGGGAAGAGTCCATGGCCATCAGGGGTAGGGTGTGGAGCAGGGTTGGGGCTTTCCCACCCCAACTTTTTCGCTGGAGCGCATGCGCACTCCAGCTCCTCTTCTTTAAAAAGAATATATGGCAGGCACAACATCCTCCTTCCTCCCTGGACGTCGTGCGCCACGTGTGAACGCAGGGGGAGGATCCCACGATCAGCATTTCGCGAGATCCTCCCCCCTCCCTCCCGGAACACCGGGAGGTGTAGACATGCCCATGGCGTCTCTTTTGTAAAGTATCTAATAAAAATAACGTTAAGTGGCCCCAATGGTGCTTTGAGTCACCCTAACATTTATCAGCCAAGGATGTGCGGAGATGCAGTCCATGGTGCTTTCACATCACATCTTGTTTGTACTAGACACGGCCAGAAAGAAAGAGCAAAGAGAGATGGTGGGGCAGCAGCTGTCTTATAATGGCTCTTTTTGCCCTGTGTTGTGTGGAGCACATGTGTTAATCCGAATTACAGCACGTTTTACACAACAAAGAAGCCGGCCCCCCCAACCTTGGTTTTGCAAAATGTATACATTTTAGGCTGTGTGCTTTTCCCATGCTTTTAAGCACCTGTTGCCAGAAAAAAGATAGTAATAGTACAATAGGAGTGATAACACTCAACCACAAAGGTACTAAGAAAGTTTTATAGACGAATAATTCAAAAGATACCACAAATGTACAAAAGACAGGCATATTTACAAGATGTTCATCAAACATTCATAATGAAGCCTGCGATAAGTTGGCATCCATTAAACATTCATGACAATAATCAATGATCTCATAAATATGCGTCTAATAAATAATTTCATAAAGCGTCTAATAAACAGTAGTCCGGTACAAGTTCTGTTTCGAGAATTCTTCGTCAGTAGGACGCAACTGGTTCACAAAAGGAGCCACGGCTATACATTTAGAGTGGAACCCTCCAAGGTTTATCACCATATCATTTTCACGTATTCAAGCCAGAGCATTATCTGACGGCTTGAATACGTGAAAATGATGTGGTGATAAACCTTGGAGGGTTCCACTCTAAATGTATAGCCGCGGCTCAGAATCCAATATAAACTTCTCCTGTTAACCTTCAAAGCGTTTCACGGTCTAGCTCCTTCCTATCTCTCCTCTCTCATCTCACACTATTGCCCCGCTCGTGCTCTTCGCTCCTCTGATGCCATGTTTCTCGCCTGCCCAAGGGCCTCTACTTCCCTTGCTCGGCTTCGTCCATTTTCTTCTGCTGCCCCTTACGCCTGGAACGCTCTTCCAGAACATTTGAGAACTACAAGTTCAATCGCAGCTTTTAAAGCTCAACTAAAAACTTTTCTTTTTCCTAAAGCTTTTAAAACTTGATGTTGTGCGGACTTTATACTGTTAGTTTTACCCTACCCTGTGCCTGCTTACCCTACCCTGTGCCTGTTTGCATTCTCTTCCCCTCCTTATTGTTTTACTATGATTTTATTAGATTGTAAGCCTATGCGGCAGGGTCTTGCTGTTTACTGTTTTACTCTGTACAGCACCATGTACATTGATGGTGCTATATAAATAAATAAATAATAATAATAATAATAATAATAATAATAATAATAATAATAATAATTCTCGAAACTGAACTTGTACCAGACTACTGTTTATTAGATACTTTATGAAATTATTTATTAGACGCATATTTATGAGATCATTGATTATTGTCATGAATGTTTAATGGATGCCAACTTATTGCAGGCTCCATTATGAATGTTTGATGAACATCTTGTAATTGTTATCTATATGCCTGTCTTTTGTACATTTGTGATATCTTTTGAATTATTCGTCTATAAAACTTTCTTAGTACCTTTGTGGTTGAGTGTTATCACTCCTATTGTACTATTGTTATTTTCAACCACAGCCTTCTATTTTACTTTAGCCAGAAAAAAGATGCCAATATTTTCAAACACAGCAAGTGCCAATAATTAATAAGAGACAAATAAATATGTCAAGATAACTCAAGAGTAAGATGGAATATATGGTTAGAATGAGTTCAGTGGGGCAGTTACTCCCTTTGTTAAACAATTTTGCTGGGTGATTGAGTGAGTAGATTAAAAAATGTCAAGAATTAATATTTGGGAGTGGGAAAAACAGCAAAAATAACTCGAGAGCAAATACTGAATATAGAAATTAAATTAAATAGAGAATTGTCTCCCCCCTCTCCTGTTGAAAGATAGAATATACGCGTTTCTGGAACCATGGAAATTGCCAGCAATGATTAATATTTGGGAGGGGGGGGAAATCCCAAACAAAACATTTTGAGCACCTCCATACACCATTAGAGATCTTTCTGAGAAAATAATGTTCCCGTTTCTAATGCAGAAGGGGTTATTTGTAGTACTATTTTTAATTGCAAAGCTGTAACTTAGTCATATTTTGATTGCGCTTTGCGTAAGGTAGGAAAAAACATCCTAGATCCATAATATCCATAATGAATGTGGCCTTCCCAATTCCTTTCTACGGTTGATCAAAGTTTCCTGTTTGGCAAGAGCCATCTGGTCTAATTTTTCTACTTTCCCCTCATTTTCAGTAAAAGCAATCCGTGCAGAAAGTCACTTTGTGGATGCTGCTCAGGAAACTCTAGGTACCACGGGAATTGCTTCGCACTGAACTAATCCAAAGCTGCACGGCTCATCCTCTCTTTTTCTGTCTCTTCCTTTCCCCTACTCCCTTCTGTTCTGATCACTCATCTGCTTAATAGAGGTGCTCAATGAGCTAATGCAAAGGAAGACCCTGTGTCATGCCCTTTCATGGAAAACAGACATTGGCAGCTTTCTTGACTTCCCAGATAGACAAAATAGAGAAATGGTGGAAGGGGAGGCCATTTGAAATGTGTCATCTTGCGTAGCTAGAGTCTTTCTTAGCAAGCTAAAGACCAATGGCAATTAAAAGGATATGAATATTATCGGGGATATGAATACTATCCTAGAAAATATAGATACTGGAATCATTGGAATTAAATTGGGAATTCCGCAGTTTAATATTGATATTAGAAGTTGGAAATGCGTGTGTTGACCTGCATTGCAGGTCTACCGGAACATGGTTCCTTTAGATGTCACTGAATAGTTCTAGTGAATGGACTTCTCCTTTACGGATCTGGTTTGGCGGCATTTGAAAACAAGCCTGGCTCTTCTAGCACTTCTACTACGCAGCCACAGACGACTAATCTTCAACCCATTTTAGCTACAGGTCCTTCTTCAGTGGATGTATGCATAACTGCAGTTACTATTGAACAAGGTTTGGGCGCTGTGAGGAAACTAAACTCACTGAATCACAGATTCCAGTTCATGCATCATCTCTTACTCAGCTGACTCTGTGACAGTTAAATCAGCTTCAAAGACTTTGCAGTGATGTGGGTTTCCTGACACAGCAGTCTTGACGCTTCTGAGGAACTGGCAGCTTCCTTCAAAATGGTCAGAACTGACCCTGGTTTGTCTTTGAACCCTCCACACTATTTTTTTTTAAAAAATCAAACCCTTAGGTCCCTTAGGTACACCATATGATTACGAAATTACTAATTCTTCCCTTTGCATGCTTTGAATGGTAGACACTTGGGCCACAGCTAGACCTAAGGTTTATCCTGGGATCATCCAGGGTTCGCCCCTGCCTGAGCACTGGATCCCCTGTGTGTCACCCAGATGAACAGGTTTGACCCCTGGAAGATCCAGGGATAAACCTTAGGTCTAGCTATGGCCTTGGTTTGTTTTTTTCCAGTTAAGTGTGGACTTGCTAGTGCAAGGATGGGTTAGAATGCCACAGAATGCTTGCAAAATGTGATGGATGCATGTCAATTTTTGGAATCCAATTTAACTCCTAAAGTCATCAATCTTTTGTTTCAAAAGTGTCAAAGATCTGACTTTTAAATTAAGTACCCAAACATGTATAGCTCTTTCCTTTTTTTTTTTTAAAATACTAGCAGGAGGGAAGAGATTACATTAGGAAGACAAGGTTATGTTCACAAGGTTATGTTCACAAATCCCACCTCTAAGTGGATGTATTTTATTTATTTATTTATTTATTTGTTACATTTTTATACCGCCCAATAGCCGAAGCTCTCTGGGCGGTTCACAAAAATTAAAACCATAATAAAACAACCAACATGTTAAAAGCACAAATACAAAATACAGTATAAAAAGCACAACCAGGATAAAACCACGCAGCAAAATTGATATAAAATTAAAATACAGAGTTAAAACAGTAAAATTTTAATTTAAGTTAAAATTAAGTGTTAAAATACTGAGAGAATAAAAAGGTCTTCAGCATGAGAAAATGATGCATGCCCTAAGGCGTCATTGTAGCGTGTTCTTGGGCTAGCTGGATGCGGGAGCTGTAGAATCCTGAATTCTAATTCTCACCAGGTGTTTTATGCCAGATCTCACCTTCCCGTTGAGACGTCTTCTCTTGGCAAAGCAGGATGGCCAAGACTACTGGAAGTCTGATGGCTGCTTCCAACATGGCGACACCATTTCCAAAATGGCTGTGGGCCTATCCACCATTATTATTCTCAAGCGTGAGTGTCGTCACCTGAGCACCCTAAGTAATTTCTGACATGGGGGCAGTAAAATAAACCCCCTTCTCCACCCAGTGGCACCTCATGCTCTAATCCCTCAAAGGCAACTGGAAGTGATTCTCTGATCTTAAAGATGGCATTTTAAGGGATAAGGAAGACGCCCCCAAAGTGTAGATTAAAAATCTTCCAGATCTGTCTTAACTTCAGTGCTCCTTTCCTACTATGTACTGGTTATAGCTAGTAGTGTGTAAACATACTATCTTTCTCCTGGTTTTGTGGGCTCAGGTTCCACCCCTAAACCACCAGTTGCGTTCATTCGAGGCAGAATATAGTCTGGTTTTGAATTTCAAGCATGTGCACCATCTGCCTTCTTCTTTCACTGAGGTCTGCGTCATAAGCGTTTGTCTGTTTGTACTAGAAATAGTGGGCCTTAAGCTTTTGGACAGTGGAGGTATGTCAATTATTTCCCGGTATTTTGCTTCCATCTTTGGAAAATGCGCTCTCACAAATCCATGAGCTCAGAGCAGTGACAAATGTTTACTTTCCGAAGGGACTTACATGGTGCTTAGCGCAGTTTTGAATGCTGTATGATCATTAGCAGTTTTCCTGCTGTACCTTGGAATACATGATAAAATGGTGGTGTTTGAAAGAGTGACAATAAAATGTGGCCGTAGGCTTGTACATTGAAAGAATTCATTAGTCCTACTCCTAAAAGGAAGTCAATGGTGTTAGCAGTTATTAGGAACAAGTAGAAAATGTAGATAATGTTTTTTAACTGCTCTAAAACGCAAGCAAAATCTGGAAAACCCCTTGATGAAGTGATAGGAACATAAGGAAAGAAACAAAATGTCCCATGAGCTGCTGTACAGAGAGATGCAGTCCTTAGAGAGAGACTTGGGCCATAGCTAGACCTAAGGTTTATCCCTGGATTGTCCAGGGGTCAAACCTGTTCATCTAAGGCCACAGCTAGACCTAAGGTTTATCCTGGGATCATCCAGGGTTCGCCCCTGCCTGAGAACTGGATCCCCTGTGTGTCACCTAGATGAACAGGTTTGACCCTTGGACGATCCAGGGATAAACCTTAGGTCTAGCTACAACCTAGGTGACACACAGGAGATCCAGTGCTCAGGCAGGGGCGAACCCTGGATGATCCCAGGATAAACCTTAGGTCTAGCTGTGGCCTTGGTAAGAAAGTAAAATCCAAAGCACCCATTATTTTTTGTTATGTAAGGGTTGCAGAACTAAGAGTAAAATACTTTTGCTTCATGCTCCATTATAGGCTGTGCATCATTTTAATGAAATTTTCAGGAGCAAATGTTGAATTTATAAAACCAGCTATGTGTTACAAAGGGGGGAGGGGGGAGCGAATACAATATAGGAATGCATTTTTTTATCTGGCTGTTTCAACGTCTGCGGTAAAGTATTCATTAGCTCTAATAAGGTATTGGTAGGTTTTAGTCACTTTCGTATTTAATGGGGCACCATTTTCATATTTGGTTTCGAGTATCAACACACTATAACTGATCCTGCATAGGTTTCTACACCTTTCACATGAACCCAACAACTTCACACCAGAGCACAAACCCATCTTCACCTATCAACCTAAGTTGTTGGTGTCTCCGTATCCGCTCTCAGAGACAGTGTGCTTCACCTTGTTTAGATGGAACCATGGTCCTGAATCCGCTGCAAATGCTTGCCACTTCCCCCCTCTCCTGACCAGTTTAGTTAGCCTTCCCAATGGCATCGTACCCTGCTGAAATTTGCCTGCATGCTACTGCTAATTAACTTGGAAAACAGTTGTCTGGCTGAAGGAACCTTAACGTAGCAGTGGGTCTGGCTCTATCGTTAACGACTTGTTCGTTTTCTATGAAGCCAATTGCTTTGGAAAACATCCCACCTTCTCTTCATTCAGGCTTTCACAGATTGCATAGGAGTGCATCTGCAGTTCCACATTATTAATGTTCGATTTTATTTTTAAAAGGTGTAAGTACCATTGTGTATTTCATCCTAGCCTAATACGTAGTTTACTTTCCCATGTCCTCTGTTGAGTTCAGGGATATAACAGGCTGATATGCCAGTATTGATAGAGGTTTGTCATCCTCAATAGATCAAGTGGGTCAGTTCTGCCCTGCTAAGCTGTTTCTGCGTCTGAAATACTGACTGCCATCTCTGCTTTGGAGTTTGCTGCTGTAGGTAGATCTATGCAGGTTGAAATTTATTTAGGAAGGAGCCTCTAATTACCTCTCTTGGCTTATCCTATCCACATTTGATAAGAACATAAGAACGTAAGACGTGCCATGTTGGATCAGACCAAAGGTCCATCTAGTCCAGCACTCTGTTCACACAGTGGCCAACCAGCCATTGGCCAGGGACCAACAAAGCAGGACATGGTGCAACAGCATCCTCCCACCCAAGTTCCCCAGCCACTGGAGCACACAGGCTTACTGCCTCGGATACTGGAGGTTGCACATAACCATCAGAGCTAGTAGCCATTGATAGCCTTCTCCTCCTCCAGGAATTTATCCAACCCCCTTTTAAAGCCATCCAAATTGGTGGCCATCACTGCATCTTGTGGTAGTGAATTCCTATCTCACCCCCTCTCCATATTGGTTCTCTCTCAGTTTTAGGTCACAACACCTGCACAAACTTGAGATATGATATGGCAGCAGCCTGGTGGACATTGCATGCCATCTTAAATATCCTGTTACGCAGGATTTTCTGCAGTGATCATGCAGCACATCCAGTTTCCAAAGTTGACATAGCCTTGGGACTTCAGCCTCCACTAGTTCTCCACTTGTCTGCATGCCCTCCCATTGTCCCTTGCAAAAGAATGTTTGCTCTCCCTAAGGTGCCTCAACTCCTCCCCACAACCTGCCCCCGGAAGTATTCTTATGGGATGCTTCTGTCTGCAGCTGCCACTGCTTTACCCTCCACTAGTGAAACCATCTGAGAGTTGTTTAGGAATCCCATCAGGACCCTAATTTCCTCTCCACTCCCAATATTGCTAAGGAGTCTCCAGGGATCAGCACAGCCTTGGAAGATCCTTTCCTGGTTGTATTCCAAGCTTCTATATGGCCCTCCTTGACAATGGTTAGGAAAGCGTATTTAGCAGGGGACATAGCACAGTGGTCTTTTACATGCAAAAGGACCCATGTTTAATCCCTACAGTGGTCTTTTACATGCAAAAGGTCTCATGTTTAATCCCTACAGTGGTCTTTTACATGCAAAAGGACCCATGTTTAATCCCTACAGTGGTCTTTTACATGCAAAAGGACCCATGTTTAATCCCTACAGTGGTCTTTTACATGCAAAAGGTCTCATGTTTAATCCCTGGCAATGCTGTTGCAGAAGACCTTCAGTGAAAGTCAAAGCAGACAATAATTGGCTTCATCAGTGATGGGGAATTTGTGGCTGTCCAGATGCTGTTGGACTCTAGCTCTCATTAGACCCAGCCAGCATGGCCAACAGCCAACCATGATGGAAGCTGGAGTCCAACTGTCTATCTAGCTCCAGGTTGAGATAGACTAATGGCCTAATGCAGCCTTCATTTGAAATAAGTATCCAGCAAGTGACCCAACTCTTAGTACAATTCTTCTGTGGTGTGAGGAAGCTCTGATCCTAGGAAACCTTATACCAGGCTCAACTATTTATTTAGCCTAGCATTGTCTACTTTGACTAGCAGCAGTGCTCCAGGGCAAAGTGATTTTTCATGATCCATTTAGCTGGAGAAGCCAGGAATTGAACCTGGGACCTTCTGCTCACAAAGCACATCCCATTGAGCTGTGGTCCCTGCCCCTTGTTCTGGACTTGGACTTCCTTTAATGAAAGCAATAGCGATAACAATAACAGTTCTGTAGCATTAACAGCAATAGCAATAACAGCAGTTCTGGTTCTTCTTTATGGACAAGTCATGTGAAATCTTCCCCACCTAACCAGATTTCTCTCTGTATGAAATGTTTGATGTTTTCCAGTGCAAACGTGAATGTGTAAAACTATCTGCCTCTTCTTTAACACAAGTTACATGTAACACAGAGATGCACACAACAGAGCTCTAATAGTGGGTGGTGTTTTTTTTGAGAAAAGCAGCTGTGGGAATGGAAAATTTAGATTTGAGAAGTTGCAGAGTGGTGGTGGTGTCTAACATTTTCCCTGCCCACCACCTCTCTGGTCTAGATCACTCTCCTCCTAGGTTTTCCCACCATGGGACACGAGCACACACACACACACATTACATTGCAGGAGGAATACAGCTGGGAGGACCTAGAGCAGAAAATGCTGGCGGAAACACTTAAGTGTCCTCATACAAAACAAAAAGAAAGAAATAACAAAAGAAATTTCATGCTGGGCTACACCACTGGGCCACCAGTCTGTCTTACATCACTGATCATTCAGAAACCACTTAGAAGAATAGAAGGAGGATGACAAAGTTTGACCCAGAAACCTCAGTTGCATTGAGCTACTACAGACCACGTGCCGTGGCCTCAGAGCTCTTCTTTCGGGCGTAGAAGAAAATATTGGGGCATTAATCTAGTACTGAATGGAACAAAAAAAGTGGACTGAATTAACACAGGGTACAACATCAGCAACTGTGATTGGCAAGCAACATGAAACCTCTAGATTTGGAAAGCCTGGGTAAATGATGAAAGCTTGACCACCTGCTTTTTCCTCGTCAACAAAGAAACATTCTCTCCGCGCTGCACTTCTGGCATGAACTTAGGTTCAAGCACAGGGGAGCCTCCATTTTTAGATCTGGGCCCTATCCTGGCCCCAACAAAGAGGGTGCGTTAGCATTTCCCATAATCTCTCATTCATCTTAATTCTCAGGTGGAGGGTATAGCCCTGTCAGTTAATATTCAGAAATGAAGTAGGAGAAACCTGGCCCAGAAAGTCCCCAGAGAGTGCAGCTGTGTAGCCTCACACTTCCCGCTTAATTTTGTGACCGTGCACTTAGGCAGTGAGACCACTTTTTATACGTAAGAAAATATATATCTGATATTGAGGTAAAAATACATTGGCAGATGTTTGGGGGAGGGGTAGAAAGACAAGGCAATGTATCGAATAGTGGATGAAAACAAATGTTCACTAATACTTGTACAAAAGTCCTAAATGACCATTTTTAGAAGCTTACAAAATGTTCTTGAATCAAGTACCACAGGGGTTGGGTACATGTGGCTCTCCAGTTGTTGGCCTGGAACTCCCATCAGATCTACCTAGTATAGTCAGTGGTGAGGGATGATGGAGTTGCCGTCCAACAACTTCTAGAGGGTCACACATTCCCCATCCCTGTGGTAAGGTGAAGACTCCCAATAGGAATGTATCTATGAAATGTTCTCCAAGGTGGCCGCCTCCATTCCGACTATGATACATCACTTTGCGTTGTGGGTAGTGAAGCCACCGGAAAATGGACGCTCTGTTTCCTTCCCCCACTTCAGACAAGTGGGTGAGAAAGCAGGAAGGTTTTGAGCCTTCTGTCCACACCATATTAGTTGGGTTGCTTGATCCAGGTTCTCTAGACTAGGATGGTTTATGACAGGTATATCTTGGAGAAATGGTTTATGACAGGTATATCTTGGAGATTCTTTCTTCGCTATCCCCATCTAAGGACAGGAATCCAGGCCCAGAACAGGAGTAGTTGGTCCTAACACCCATTCCCCTGCGTACAGCTGCCTTGTTCCAATGCTTTTCACCAAAACGACCCCCTCAGTGCTTTCCATGTGCACTCAACAATATCTCACATTCCAAAAACCACTTTCTGTTTACATGCTCATTCCTCATTTTTCTCCTCGATTAACGACCCCCACCTCATCTTCATCCATCACCATGGAAACCTTCCCTGAAACGCCTTTTTGAGCCGATTTAGTGTTAAGAGCCACATCTCACTGCCGCTGCTTCTACCGCTGCTGCTTTGAAAGACAATTGATTTTTGAATGGCTGAAGGGGAGCCGCCATGGTGTTTTTGGAGTGACTTCCCCTTCCTGCTTGTCTCCTCTCTCTTTCTCTCTCTCTCTCTCTCTCTCTCTTTTTTTTTTTGGTCTTGTTTCGATTTGTCTTTGTGCACAGTCAAAAGGTCAGCTTGAAAGATCGTGTCTTCTCCAGCCCCCGAGGTGCAGCCACGAAAGGTAAAGGTTCTCCTCAGGCTCCGGGCCTCCGAAGATCCCCCAGCGCAGACCAGAGCATCGAAGACAGCCCAAGCAAAGTTCCCAAGAGCTGGAGCTTTGGAGACCGTAGCCGAGCCCGGCAGGCTTTCCGTATCAAGGGAGCCTCGTCTCGTCAGAATTCAGAAGGTGAGGCAGCTTGCGGGGGCAGGGGATGCCTCTGATTTCCCCCAGGCGCCTTCAATTGGAGGCTCTGACCATTGTTGGCCTTATCACGAGACAATGCTGAAGTCGGAAGGTTGGCCAGCAGACACCCAGGCCATTGCTAGACTAAGGTTTAGCCCGGTGTGAGGCCCGGGTTCCCTGCTGTGCGTGCAGATGATGCACAGGGGATCCCGGGGTCAGGCCGGGCTAAACCGTCCCTTGACCTGGGATAACTGGATCCACTTTTGGGCCGGTTTTTCCCACGGTCCCGGCCTTAGGTCGGGCTGAGGCCGGAACCGCGGGCATGTGGACCATTCTGCCGCTTTTCCTGGCTACCGCACTTACGTGTGAGTAGCTGGGAAAAGCGGCGGATGGGCCACAGCGCTCCTGCCCCCCCGTCCCCTAATTTCCCCCACCTCCCCTGGCCTTCGATCCCCCCCCATGTCCCCACCTGCTATTTGCCGCCGATGTCCCCAGCCTCTGTGTGCTGCCGCTGATGAGGACGATGTCCCCAGCCGACGTTTCCTGCTGTCGTCATGTCCCCTGGCCTGCAGGCATCACAGGCTGGGGGACAGACAGGCTGGGGGACAGGCACGCGGCCGCTTTAAGGCGGGGGGGGGGGAAATGGAGGACGCTACGGGGCTTCCCTCGGCCCCGTCACGCCTCAGGTGTAGACGGGGCCAACAGCCCCGCTACTTTTAGCACGGCCTGGCCCCTCCTCACCGCCGGATTCGATGGTAGGTCTAGCAAGGCCCACTGTTATGGTCTTCAAGGAACTAGGGAAGGCTCTTTAGTTTGTTTATTTATTTATTTATTTATTTATTACATTTCTATACCGCCCGAAGCTCTCTGGGCGGTTCACAAAAATTAAAACCGTGAAGGACATAATAAAACAACCAACAATCTGAAAACACAAATACAAAATACAGTATAAAAAGCACAACCAGGATAAAACCGCGCAGCAGAAGTTGATATAAGATTAAAATACAGAATTAAAACAGTAAACTTTAAATGTAAGTTAAAATTAGTTGTTAAAATACTGAGAGAATAAAAAGGTCTTCAGCTGGCGACGAAAGGAGCACAGTGTAGGCGCCAGGCAGACCAGATCTGACTGTGTTTTCATCGGGGAGTTTAAAGGCTGCTTCTGTTTTTCGTAAGATGCTGCTATTCTGTTCTCATCCTTTTAAAATGTAGTTGTTTAAATGGCGGGATTTTATATTTTATTGTAAGTCATCCTGTGGAGCTTTTAAAGCCAGGAGGAGGAATATAAATTTTAATAAAAACTAAGTAAATGTTGTCTTAACCAAGCTTAGAGAGAGAAGCAAAATGGATAGCCAAGCACAAACATACTTGCCTTTTCTATATTTCTTGCATCTTAAGAACATAAGAACTTCAGTAGTGCCCTGATGCTGGATCAGTCCAAGGGTCCATCTAGTCCAGCACTCTGTTCACACAGTAGACTACCAGCTGTCGGCCAGGGACCAACAAAGCAGGACATGGTGCAACAGCACCCCCTACCCATGTTCCCCAGCAACTGGTGCACACAGGCTTACTGCCTCGGATACTGGAGATAGCACCCAACCATCAGGGCTAGTAGCCATTGATAGCCTTTGCCTCCAGGAACTTATCCAACCCCCTTTTAAAGCCATCTAGATTGGTGGCCGTCACTCCTCCCATATGTACCTGCCCGGACCCTAAGGTCATCCTCGGGGGTCCTTCTCCGTGAGCCCCTGCCAAAGGAAGTGAGGCAGGTGGCTACCAGAAGGAGGGCCTTCTCTGCTACGGCACCTCGGCTGTGGAATGAGCTCCCTAAGGAGGTTCGCTTGGCACTTACATTATATGCTTTTAGACGCCAGGTGAAGACCTTTTTATTCTCCCAGCATTTTAACAGTCTATCAATAAATTTTAACTTGGTGTTTTAAATGTGTAATTTTGCATTGCTGCTGTTTTGATCTGGTTGAGCTTTTATATTGCATTTTGTACTATGGTTTTATACTGTTGTTTTTATACTTTGAATGTTTTTAATTTTTGTGAACCGCCCAGAGAGCTCCGGCTATTGGACGGTATAGAAATGTAATAAATAAATAAATAAATACATACATCTTGTAGTGAGTTCCATAATTTAACTATGTGCTGTGTGAAGAAGTTCTTCCTTTTATTTGTCCTGGATCTCCCACCAATCAGTTTCATGGGATGTCGCCGGGTTCTTCTGGGAATCTTATGTTCCTGGTCTTTCTGCAGCAATAAGAGGTGTACTAATTATGCTCCTTCCTTCCTTCCTTCCTTCCTTCCTTCCTTCCTTCCTTCCTTCCTTCCTTCCTCAGAAGCATGCCTTCCTGGAGAAGATATGGCTGATGCTGACAACAAAAGTTGCAACTGCGAATTTGTGACAGAAGATCTGACACCAGGCCTTAAAGTCAGCATCAGGGCAGTATGGTAAGGGAGGACTGTGTACATGGGGCACGGGGGTTGGACTGTGATAATGGGCCTGTTCAGATGACACGCTAAGCCATGGTTAGGCCACTAACCCTTTTGCAGCAAATGGTTAGTGAGCGTGTTTCAACCATGGTTATGTAGCCACCATGGTTAGGAATGGTTCACACGACACGCTAAGTCATGGTTCTCACGACATGCTAAGCCATAACGTTTAGCTCAAAATGCTTAGCGTGTTGTCTGAACAGGGTCAATGTTGAACACGCAGTGCTGAATCACACTGGGAACTCCACTGCTACTCCCAGGACTGTGAAAGGCTCTCTGTTGTCTTTAAAATCCAGCTGGGTTTGTCTTAGAGAATCGAGTTTGTCTTGTATTGTATGAGGCAAATCCGGATTTAATCTGCTTTTGTGGTTCCTTCCACCTGGTAAGGTTTGCTTCTTATCATAAGAACTGGCAGACCGTTTTACACAGTGGGATGAGAAGTGTAAATTGGGAAACTTCACATTTTGTGGAAGTAGTGGTTGTACAGCTGCATATCAGTTATTTCCTGTATACTGTATGTACGCAATGCAAGGGTTCATGATTGGTGCATGGTATTTGCAGCATGTATAGAGCTGCACTGGCAACCTCTTTTACAGCAGCGGAGGTGGTACAGAGATCGGAGATCTGCGAAGCAATTTGACAACTGCAGTGCGGGTGGGGAGTATTTGTGTGGAAAAGAAATTACGATACTGGGAGAGTAGGTATGGACACAGATAAAAGGTGATAGACGTTGGGACACCCCTATTGCAAGTTTCTGCTTGTCTCTCTGCCCCTTTTCTACCATAGTGTCATGAGATTTCTGGTTTCCAAGCGGAAGTTCAAGGAGAGCTTGCGTCCCTACGATGTAATGGACGTCATCGAGCAGTACTCAGCAGGACATCTGGATATGCTTTCCAGGATCAAAAATCTCCAGTCCAGGCAAGAGTCTCCCCTCTTTCAACATTCTTCTGCTGCCCACTGGGCAAATGTTACGACTCATGGGTGCTCTTATTCACAGTCACCGCCTAACATAGTTCTCACCTCCAGGAAACACTGGGTTTTGTGAATAATGATTGTTCGTATCCAGATTGTCACTACTAGGTGTGCATTGTAGAGCATGCGACTCCGACTGGCCCTTTAGATCTCATTTTCGTCCGTGGGTATGACCGGCAGTGAGTCTCTCCACCCCATATCTGCTTCATTGTTTCAAGGTAGCAACCCTGCAGGGAAGAAGAGCTGCATACTCTGGTCAGCGTTAGGGTGATTTCAAGAGTAATGTTTCATAGAATCATAGAATAGCAGAGTTGGAAGGGGCCTACAAGGCCATCGAGTCCAACCCCCCACTCAATGCAGGAATCCATCCTAAAGCATCCCTGACAGATGGTTGTCCAGCTGCCTCTTGAAGGCCTCTAGTGTGGGAGAGCCCACAACCTCCCTAGGTAACTGATTCCATTGTCGTACTGCTCTAACAGTCAGGAAGTTTCTTTATAAAGACAGCCAAAAAAGGCCTCAAAAGGGAGAGAGAAAAGAGATTTTAAAAATGTATTTCTCTCCAGTTGCAAAATTATTATTTTCCCGTTAAGAAAATTTGAATCCAAGCTTATGGGCTGCATCCAGAAATAGTCCTATTTAGAGTAGACCCCTTGAAATGAATTGGGTTTAAGTTAGGCCTAATCTACACCAAACAGGATATGTCATTATGAAAGTGGTATATAAAAGGCAGGAGCCACACCAAGCAGGATATAGCTCTATAAAAGCAGTATGAAACCGGTACATGGTATGTGTCAGTGGGCCCCAACTGTTGTCAGTGCACTTCAGTACCACTATAATTTATTTATTACCTTTTTATATACCGCCCAATAGCCGAAGCTCTCTGGGCGGTTCACAAAAATTAAAACCATAATAAAACAACCAGCAGTCTAAAAATACAAATACAAAATACAGTATAAAAAGCACAACCAGGATAAAAACCACGCAGCAGAAATTGATATAAGATTAAAATACAGAATTAGAACAGTAAAATTTAAATTTAAGTTAAAATTAAGTGTTAAAATACTGAGAGAATAAAAAGGTCTTCAGCTGGCGACGAAAGGAGTACAGTGTAGGTGCCAGGCAGTTGTGCAATATCCTGCTTGGTGTGGCTATAAAGTAGTAGTGTGGTTCCTGCCTTTTATATACCACTTTCATACCACTTTCATAGTGCAATATCTTGCTTGGTGTTGATTAGGCCTTAGACTAAGGCCGTAGCTAGACCTAAGGTTTATCCCTGGATCATCCAGGGGTCAAACCTGTTCATCTAGATGACACACAGGGGATCCAGTGCTCAGGCAGGGGCGAACCCTGGATGATCCCAGGATAAACCTTAGGTCTAGCTGTGGCCTATCAATGAATGCAACCCAATGAAACCGAGAAAAGCCTTTTGGAATTGCAAATTTTAAGGAAATGCATTTTTGTTTTGCTACTGTTTCAAAACTGCTACCTTTGATTTGGGTCAGCAGAGGTATCTCCTCTGATAAACAATACTCTTCTGTAGCAAGGCATTCCAATT
This sequence comes from Elgaria multicarinata webbii, assembly GCF_023053635.1. Taxonomy (NCBI): domain Eukaryota; kingdom Metazoa; phylum Chordata; class Lepidosauria; order Squamata; family Anguidae; genus Elgaria; species Elgaria multicarinata. Next base: position 210,049,625 of record NC_086171.1, on the reverse strand, counting down.
TTTTTCGTGTTAAGTGTATCTTATGGAATCCTGCCTTTATCCCTTCTCCTGTCTCCCAGGAGTCTTCTAACAGTCTGTTCTTGAATTGATCTTAAGTTAATTTTCAGACTTTTGATTTTGCAAAATGTTTCTTGCGAACAGGTGAGAATTGTAGTAGAGTGTCATCATTGAAGAGACTGTAGGATGGAAGAGAAGCTTAACTCGATAAACTTTCTTTTGAATATCAGGCTTCTTATCTCTAGGGGTGCTTCCCGATGAGGCTTTTGTCATGTGACCACTCTGCATTGTTCATGGAAATTTTATAGGGAGTCCAGATGATGACATCTTCATCTTGTAACACTCCCATGTTTTCCCACCACTTTCCCCATCTTTTTTCTCATTACGCAAAAAAAAAAAAATACATTGAGGAGGAAAAGGTGGAAGAGCTGCACAGTTTCTTTTGATTGGTAGCATCCTAGGTAAACTATAGAAGGAGGCTCCTTTCAGCCAAACTGACGTTTTGTAGCGTTCCCTGATTCTGCGAAGGCTCTGCTTTTTTCTTGCTCTGAGATAGCTGAACCAAAGAAAGAAAACAACATATTTTGCTCGCGTATTTGGATGCATAGTGTGTAGGTGGGGTGGAACATAGGGTGACCCTATGAAAAGGAGGACAGGGCTCCTGTATCTTTAACAGTTGTATTGAAAAGGAAATTTCAGCAGGTGTCATTTGTATATATGGGGAATCTGGTGAAATTCCCTCTTCATCACACCAGTTAAAGCTGCAGATGCCCTGCCCTCTTTTAAATCTAGTCTCTCTAGTATAGCTCCTGCAGCTTTCACTGCTGTGATGAAGAGGGAATTTCACCAGGTTCTCCATATATACAAACGACACCTGCTGAAATTCCCTTTTCTATGCAACTGTTAAAGATACAGGAGCCCCGTCCTCCTTTTCATATGGTCACCCTAGTGGGACAGAATAAGATTCTACTAATTTGAAAGGTAAAAGTTCATTCTTTCGGTTGCATCAGTGCAAGGAGAACATGGCACAGTCTCTTTTTTTGCTAGGATCTAAGGACCATTTACAGTTCTGCTTAGTGCCCTACGTGCTGTGACCTTGAATCCATGGGAAGAGGAGACTGGTTAGTAAAGATTAGGGCTGTGCACCGCCTCGGGTCCGAATCGGAAGTGGATCGGGGTGATTCGGACCCTCCCTAACCGGATCTGAACTGGTTCAGGCGAACTCCAAGGCGACCCGAAGCCAAAGCCAATTGACTCCGAAGCTTTGGGTCACTTCGGCGCTTCGGAGGCGGCCCCACCCCCCACCAGTCTCCTTGTCTGCCTCTGCTGTCCACTGCTGTCCACCGTCGCCCTTGCGTCCGGTGGCTTCCACTGCCGCTGACGCATAATGTCTTAATTTTGTAAACCACCCAGAGAGCTTCAGCTATGGGGCGGTATAGAAACGCAATAAATCAATCAATAAATAAGACAGGAAGTAGGTGGTGGCGGTCAGCAAAGCAGGGAAGGGGGGAGAGGGGCTTACCTGGTGCCTCTGCCATTCATGGCAGCGGACGGCGGAGGCTCCAGGTAAGTGGGGATAGTCTTCTGTGTGCCGGCTGCGCAGCCCAAAAACCTAGAAAACTCCAGAGTCGCCTCGGAGGGTCTGAATCTCGCCTCGGCTTCGGTGCCGAAGCAGGTCGACAACCCCCGAGGCAGCCCCGAGGTGGATCAGGGCTGCTTCGGGGGCTCCGGATTGGCCTCCGAGGCGGATCGGGGTGGTGGTGTCCCTGCACAGCCCTAGTAAAGATGGAAAACTCTGGCAATGCCTACGAATCCTCAAGTCTCTTGTAGGTGCTAAATTGCCCGCCGAAGACTGGAGGAATGCTTCATGCATTGCATGCATGTAAACAAGTGTTTATCAAATTACCAACAGCTAAGCCACTTGGCAGGCTGGTTGTATGATTCGTTCCACCAAACGGTGAGGGAAATTACCACAGTTCTGCACCTGACGAGAAAGACGGGGAAGCAGGAGAGGGCAAATTTGTCTTCGCCACTTGGCAGGACGCTGTGTACTATGGTATGTTACCACATGAAAAGTAATTGAATTTGAGCTGTGTCTTAAACAACGTATTACAGGTTGTTTTGTGTTTTTGTTTCGTTTTAAACCACCATCAGCCTAGGCGGGTTGCCATCTTGACCGGAGGAGGGGTAGCCTTCCTTGCTTATCACTTTTGCAGCTCAAAAATCACTTTCCCCATGCTGGTTGTTTTGCCTTGGGTAAAAGAACTGGGACCCTTGTCCCTTTCCTCGCCCTGGTGATTGTACATGTCTGATAAAGTTATCAAGACCATGCGTGCGCTTTTAAAAGTAGCTCCTGGAGAGCAATTTTGAGCTCAAAAATGTCTGGAAGGGAAAGAATTCAGACCCTTCAAGATCACACCTTGCTTAAGCCGAATCTAGAGTTTTTATGTGGTAGAACGAAACACAGAACTCCATGTAAATGGTGGTTTGAGCTTGATACTATTTGCAATAGGCTTCAATTTCTGCTGTCAGAGAACAATGTCATAATTTTGGGAGGTGTTCATATGCAATTCCTCCTTCACCACTCATACCTATTGCTGCTTTTGTGAAGTGTACCATAACATGGGTTTTTTGGGGGGTGTTCCCCCCCCCGTTTTTTGTTTAATATACCTTGTTTCTGTCTCTTGTCCCATTCCATTCATGGGTGTGTTTGTCTCCTTCAAAGCTTGTGTTACCCAAACCAGCTGAGAATGTGTGCCATGTATTGTGTCAGTAAGGAGTCTACATTTCCAATGGAATATTCCCAGAAATGTTCCAGCTTGTGTAGCATGTGTTGTTTATTCATTGCAGAGCAGCTACCCTTTTGAACAGAAGAAGGGCTATACCATTATTGCTTAAAAATTCTGCATTCGTTCAGTCAGTTGGTAAAATTTGGTGTGCTCCCAAATGATCAAGTTATATGATTACTGCCTTCTGTTCTGAGCAGAATATAATCTTCGACTCTGTTCTCTTTCTCCCTGTCATTGATTTTTTTAAAGTTGTTTTCTCTCTCTGTCTGCAACTTTCCAACCAACTTTTCCCCCCAACATGTTGCTTCATTATTGCGTTTTGCTGGTGTCTTTTTTCTTCTCATTTATTTTCGCCAGGATAGATATGATTGTGGGTCCCCCGCCCCCTTCAACTCCCCGGCATAAGAAGTATTCAACCAAAGGATCACCCCAATACTCGCCTAGGTTAGGATTTGCCAAAATGCCTCCTTTTTCTGAATCTTTCATTTGCTTCCTGTCAAACTCTTTTCATGCCACGTTAAATGACAGCATTTGTCACATGCTGCTGACGCATATTGCACCGAATGGCTTGCTCTTCTGGATGTGCTTCAACTTTTACTTTTAGAGACACCAAAGTGGTCCTTCACAGCAGTGCAAACTTGGAAATGGCCAGAGGGCACTTACCCGACCATTCATTTTCCTTTGATGGAACCATTCAAGACACTCTCAGCTTTTATGCTTGGAATGGTAAAATCATTGCATTGTGTTGCTGAAATTTCAGTCTCCGTGATAAAGCTTTTATAACAGTGAGAGCCATTTCCTTCTAATGGAGAGGACAAACCTTTGCTCAGAAATGTTTGCAGTGATGCTGAAATACTTGTAGCAGGCTTTTAACTAACCAAAGTCCCAAAGTTTATACACTGAGGCCTGGTTCAGACAACACGCTAAGCCATGCTGCTTAACCACAAAATGGTTCCGTTAACCATTTTGTGGTTAAGCAGCATGGTTTAGCGTGTTGTGTGAACCAGGCCAGAGAGAGGCTGAGTTTTAGCAGCTCCAAGGTATGTGTGGAGATCCATGTGCAGATCTATAGACCTCATTCTCTTTTGTGTTTTCCATCATAAAAGAGAAATCACTCTTCATATGGACCTTTGGATCATACCTATTATGGTTTTTGAATGATGTTCCTGGGTTCATTAGGTTAGAATAGGTTCTTCTATGAGAAGGTTACTCATGGAAGACAATCTTTCCTGAAAGAGAGCTTGCCCACAACTTCCAGTCATCCCATACAATCTGGAGATGTAGCGGAGTTAGGGTGAGCATATGGAAAGGAGGGCAGGGCTCCTGTATCTTTAACAGTTGTATAGAAAAGGGAATTTCAGCAAGTGTCATTTGTATGCACGCAGCACCTGGTGAAATTCCCTCTTCATAACAACAGTTAAAGCTGCAGGAGCTATGCTAGAGTGACCAGATACAAAAGAGGGCAGGGGTCCTGCAGCTTTAACTGTTGTGATGAAGACGGAATTTCACCAGGTGCTGCATGCTTACAAATGAGACCTGCTGAAATTCCCTTTTCAATACAACTGTTTAAGATACAGGAGCCCTGTCCTCCTTTCCATATGGTCACCCTAGTGCAGTGGTTCTCAACCTTCCTAATGCCACGACCCTTTAATACAGTTCCTCATGTTGTGGTGACCCCCAACCATAAAATTATTTTCGTTCTTCTCTACACAATCCATTGTCATGGGATGGTTTGCTATAATACATAACAATAGCTTTAATACAAAAGATGATACAAAAGACGATACAGTCAATACAGTTTCCTAAGACTATTGGAAATATGTGTTTTCCAATGGTCTTAGGCGACCCCTGTGAAAGGGTCGTTCGACCCCCAAAGGGGTCCCGACCCACAGGTTGAGAACCGCTGCCCTAGTGGAGTGTTGAGTGAGATTCTAGGATGCACTTGCATTTCACATGGGGGTAATGATGAGTTCTAATGGTGCTATCATTTTACAAGAACCGAGTATGCTTTACAAAACATAACCCAGCATTCCTCTGGCAATCAATATGGAAAGTTTCCCCGAACGTAGAAAAATTGAAAATCGTCATACTACAAAAAGCCTGCTGCTGTTCTCACTTGCTACTAATTAATAACATCTCGCCACTGTGTAGATTAGAAGTAGGCTTCCACAGTATTAAGCGCAGTAATTTCTCTGATACCATCAAAGCTTTGTGAACCACAGTCACCATAATGCAAGTTAAGAACATGCCACATTTCACAACCATGGCCTTTGACTGTCTCAGGCCTTACCTAGACTAGGCTATATCCCAGGGTAAACCCCAGGATCGTCCTTGTGCATCCACATGACACACAGGGGATCTCAGGATCAGGGAGAGATCATCCCTCCCTTGCCCTGGGATATCACCCTCCCCCTTGGGCCCACTTTTTCCATACTCACGCAGAGCCAGGAGCCGCGCATTGGGTGCAGCGGTCTTCAGGAGCGCTGTGCCCATCAGGGTTAGGGTGTGGGGAGTGGGGAAACCAAATTGAATTTAAAAAACCACTAGCCTTCAGCGCACGAGCATTTGCGCACTGCCATTGCTTTAATAATTTTAAAAATGGCGGGTGCAACGCCTCTCTTCCTGAGGTCGTCACGCCTTACGTGTAAATGGGGGAGAGATCTCGCATTAATCACAATGTGAGATGTCCCCTCCTCTGTCCCGTAACAAAAGGTAGGTCTAGCTAAGGCCTCAGCAGAAGAGCCATCAGCAACTGATCTAGTGGTATGTAACAACAGTAATCAAGATGACACATAGGAAGAGCCAGATGGTTGACTAGGGTGACCATATGAAAAGGAGGACAGGGCTTCTGTATCTTTAACAGTTGCATAGAAAAGGGAATTTCAGCAGGTGTCATTTGTATATATGGAGAACCTGGTGAAATTTCCTCTCCATCACAACAGTTAAAGCTGCAGGAGCTATATTAGAGTAACCATTTTAAAAGAGGGCAGCTTTAACTGTTGTGATGGAGAGGGAATTTCACCAGGTTCTCCATATATACAAATGACACCTGCAGAAATTCCCTTTTCAATACCACTGTTAAAGATACAGGAGCCCTGTCCTCCTTTCCATATGGTCACCCTATGGTTGACCAGTAATAGCAAACCAGTTTAAAGTACTTTAGCATCCCCTAAGTTGCAGATAGGGTTATGGGAGTTCTGAGGAGTGATATAATCCATCCATCCATCCATATCTGCTTCCAGCTTGTCTCATATTTACTGAATTCATACTCCATAACGTTTGCTGTCAGGTACCATTTACACTGGGTGATATGTTAACTCAGCATCTGAGTTCATAGAGGAATACATTACGCAACAAGATTGTTTCAGTGAGTAAAGCATAAAAGGCATAAAAGTTTATTAATTACATTTTTATACTGCCCATTAGCTGAGGCTCTCTGGGCAGTGCACAATTAAAACCATAACATAAAACAAGTTTCCAAATAAATTTAAAACGTTAAAAGATTTTTTTTTTTTTTAAAAAGGGCAATATAAAACCAGATAAGTTACAGTCCAGGGAAAGCCTGTGTGAAAAGGTATTTTTCAGGTGGCGTTCAAAGGATGTTAAGTTTTCCGCCTCCTGAACCACATGAGGGAGGGTTTCCCAGAGGGGGGGTGCCGCCCACTTTACCTTTCCGACTGTACACTGAACACTTCTTAGTTATACACCTAAAGCATGCAATGTGTGAATTGGCCCTATTACCTCCATTTTACAAATGGTGACCCTTGAATCTGAAAGTGTGGCATTGAGTCCATAGCTATGCTGGAACTTCAATCCAGACATCAAGCTTTTCCATTGGGTTGCTGAAATGCAAGAATGCATTTATTTACTTATTTATTTATTACATTTATTTATATTACATTTATTTATTACATTTCTATACCGCCCAATAGCCAGGGCTCTCTGGGCGGTTCACAAAAATTTAAACCATTCAAAGTATAAAACAACAGTATAAAACCATAATATAAAATACAGCATGAAAGCTCAACCAGATAAAAACAGCAGCAATGCAAAATTACAACTTTAAAACACTAAGTTAAAATTTATTTATAAACTGTTAAAATGCTGGGGGAATAAAAAGGTCTTCACCTGGCGTCTAAAAGCATACAATGTAGGTGCCAAGCGAACCTCCTTAGGGAGCTCATTCCACAGCCGGGGTGCCACAGCAGAAAAGGCCCTGCTCCTGGTAGCCACCTGCCTCACTTCCTTTGGCAGGGGCTCGCGGAGAAGGACCCCTGAGGATGACCTTAGGGTCTGGGCAGGTATATATGGGAGGAGGCGTTCCTTCAGATAGCTCGGCCCCAAGCTGTTTAGGGCTTTAAATGTTAATACCAGCACTTTGAATCGGGCCCGGACCTTTACTGGCAGCCAATGAAGCTGGAAAAGGACTGGCGTGATGTGGTCTCGTCGGCCAGTCCCTGTTAGTAACCGTGCTGCCCTGTTTTGTACCAGTTGAAGCTTCCGGACCGTTTTCAAAGGCAGCCCCACGTATAACCCATTGCAGTAATCCAAACGAGAGGTTATCAGAGCATAGATAACTGTAGCTAGGCTATCTCCGTCCAGATAAGGGCGCAGTTGGTGTATCAGCCTAAGCTGACAGCAATGCATTGGACATAAGTTCATTTCAGGTCTTATTATACCCACCAGTGTTGTTAGCAAAGACATGTAATTAAATGCTGTCTCTTTGGTCAAGTTCAACTAAGTGCCCATTTAAACAGAACAGTGAGGAGTCTGCTAATGAATATCCGTCCTTGTGAAACAGCCTGTTCAACATTATTTGTGTATATCGGACCTTAGTGATTCCTGACACTAGTATTGGCTAATCTTTTTGTTATGTAGGTAAATGAAACTAGTTTATTTTATTTTATTATTATATTTATATGCCACCTTTTTTCCTCCAAGGAACGCAAGGCGGTGTACATAATCCTCCTCCTCTCCATTTTATCCTCACAACAACCACCCTGTGAGGTAGGTTGGGCAGAAAGTCTGCGGCCATAGCTAGACAGGGCTTTATCCCGGTGCGAACCCTGGGATTGTCTCTGTGCGTCCACATGACACACAGGGGATCCTGGGATCAGGGAGGGATGATCTCTCCCTTGCCCCGGGATCTCGCCCTCCACTTTGCCCCCGGGTTTTCCGTGGTCCTGGGCTGAGCCTGAGACCGCGGAATGTGTGGCCAGGTACCACGGGTTGACCCGGCTCCGTGCGATTCCTCGCGAGGAGCCAGGAGCGCTGCACCCATCAGGGGTAGGGTGGGGGGAGCAGGGAAAATAAGTTAAATTTTAAAAAGGACTTACCTTTTGCGCATGAGCGTTCGTGCGCTGCTGGTCCTTTAAAAATAAAAAAATGGTGGGCGCGATGCCTCTCCTTCTGAGGTCGTCACGCGTCGCGTGTAAACAGAGGAGGGATCTCGCGTTAAACACATGAGGTCTTCCCTCCTCTGTCGTGGGATAACAGGTAGGTCTAGCTAAGGCCTGTGACTGGCCCAAAGTTATCCAGTGAGCTTCTTCAGCCGAGTGGGGACTAGAACCCAGATCTCCCAACTCCCAGTCCGACACTCTAACCACTACACCACACTGGCTGCTGTTTAATTTTCAGAGGGGTAGTCATGTTAAGTCTGTTCAAGCGAAAACAACGAATGGTCTTGCGGCACCTTAAAGACTAACAAACATATTAAGGCATAAGCTTTCTCCATGACAGCTTACAACATGATTTGTTAGTCTTTAAGATGTCACAAGACTGTTTGTTGATTAGTTTAAAATAGGAAACTGGAGGTCCCTACTCAAGAGCTGCCAGCGTTCTGGAGAAACTTCTGCATCCATGTAAACTCTGAACAGCCATGCAATGGCTTCCAAGGATGGTTTTTGTTCCCAATTGCTGAAGAGAAAATCACCACCACCACTACATTGCATGCACAGTCAAGTAGATTCTCACTATTTATCTCACTGGATTGTTGCCATTGTCCAGGATCCAAAGAATTATGGAATGTTTTCTCATTAGGCCAAGGAAGCTTTGGAATTCTCCTTGTTAAACAGCACACACTCACCTTGCCGCATGGCAAATGCATTTTGAAATGGAGGACAGTTTCAAAAGCAGATTTGGTTATGCAGTTGAAGGTGGTATGGCAGGAGGTTCCTGTTCGAAGAAGAAAACTTAAAGATCTCTCTCTTATTATTATTATTATTATTATTATTTATTTATATAGCACCATCAATGTACATGGTGCTGTACAGAGTAAAACAGTAAATAGCAAGACCCTGCCGCATAGGCTTACAATCTAATAAAATCATAGTAAAACAATAAGGAGGGGAAGAGAATGCAAACAGGTACAGGGAAGGGTAAGCAGGCACAGGGTAGGGAAAAACTAACAGTAGAAAGTAACAGTAGAAGTCTGCACAACATCAAGTTTTAAAAGCTTTAGGAAAAAGAAAAGTTTTTAGCTGAGCTTTAAAAGCTGCGGTTGAACTTGTAGTTCTCAAATGTTCTGGAAGAGCGTTCCAGGCGTAAGGGGCAGCAGACGAAAATGGACGAAGCCGAGCAAGGGAAGTAGAGGCCCTTGGGCAGGCGAGAAACATGGCATCAGAGGAGCGAAGAGCACGAGCAGGGCAATAGTGTGAGATGAGAGAGGAGAGATAGGAAGGAGCTAGACCGTGAAAAGCTTTGAAGGTTAACAGGAGAAGTTTATATTGGATTCTGAAGTGAATTGGAAGCCAATGAAGAGATTTCAGAAGCGGAGTAACATGGTCGGAGCGGCGAGCCAAGAAGATGATCTTTGCGGCAGAGTGGTGAACAGAAACCAACGGACTGATGTGAGAAGAAGGAAGGCCAGAGAGAAGAAGGTTGCAGTAGTCCAACCGTGAAATAACCAGTGCATGAACAAGCGTCTTGGCAGAAGAGACAGACAAAAATGATCGAATCCTGGCAATATTATACAGGAAAAATCGACAAGATTTAGCTACTGCCTCAATATGAGGAATAAAGGAGAGCGAGGAGTCGAAGATAAAGCCAAGGCTACGAGCTTCCTTGACCGGAGTAAGCGTAACATCATTGACAGTAAGAGAGAATGAGAGATGAGGAGAAGGTTTAGGAGGAAAAACAAGCAATTCAGTCTTTGCCATGTTAAGCTTCAAGCGACGATGAAGCAGCCAAGCTGAGATATCTGAAAGACATGCCGAGATACGATCGTGAACATCAGGAGAAAGTTCCGGAGATGACAGATATAGTTGTGTATCATCGGCGTACAGATGATATTGGAGGCCATGAGATTGAATAAGCTTGCCCAAGGGCAACATGTATAAGGAAAACAACAACGGGCCAAGCACCGAGCCTTGCGGAACCCCTACTGAAAGGGGAAAGGAGGAAGACGAGCTGCCATTAGTCAACACGCTGAAAGAGCGACCCGCTAGATAGGAGGCAAACCAGTTATAGACAGAGCCACAAAATCCAAGGTCATGAAGGGAATCTAAGAGAAGATCATGATCAACCGTGTCAAAGGCTGCAGTTAGATCAAGGAGAATAAGAACGGAATAATGGCCTTTAGACTTGGCAGTAAGGAGATCATTGGTGATCTTAGTAAGGGCTGTTTCGGTGGAATGCAGAGGACGGAATCCAGATTGAAATGGATCCAAAGGAGAGTTACTAGAAAGAAAGTCAAGACAGCGAGAGTAGACCGCACGCTCCAGGATCTTTGAAACAAACGGCAACAAAGAGACAGGTCGGTAGTTAGACAGAGATAGCCTATCAAGAGTAGGTTTCTTGAGAATGGGAGAGACTGTAGCATGTTTAAAAGCAGAAGGAAATGAACCAGAGGACAGAGAAAGATTAATAATATGTAGCAAGGAAGGGAGGATTGCAGGAATAAGATTAATAAAGACGCGAGAAGGAATCGGATCACGAGAACAAGTGGAAGGCTTCGAAGAGCGCAGTATTGTAGACAGTTCATCCGCAGAGACCGAAGGAAACGCAGAGAAATTTGTAGGAGGAGCTGACAGATGAGGAACAGGAACTGGAAGAGGAGCAGAGCTGGCCAGATCAGAGCGGATAGTTTGGATTTTAGCATTGAAAAAAGAGGCAAAGTTATTAGCAGACAGAGAGGCGGGAAGAGATGGCGGATTAGGCTTCAGAAGAGAATTGAAGGACGCAAAGAGCCGCTGAGGATGCCTAGCATTTGACTGGATCAGCGTTGAGTAGTACTGCTGTTTGGCCAGTGAGATGGCAGAAGAGAAAGAGGAGAGTACAAATTTGTAATGGACAAAGTCTCTCTCTCTCTCTCTCTCTCTCTCTCTCTCTCTCTCTCTGTGTGTGTGTGTGTGTGTGTGTGTGTGTGTGTATGTGAGAGAGAGAGAGAGAGAGAGAGAGAGAGAGCAGCCCTTGCATGCCCCTTAAGAAGTCCTTTGGAGGATTGGAATGCAAATAGCTCAGGCAGATTTTTTTTCCTGATAGTAATATTGATCAGAGTCCAAATCCTACAAGCTGGAGTCGTTCAGTTGCCTTAACGGTTTTCCTTTAGAACCCATAGTTTTGGGGATTGCATTTCTTCTGAGAGTTTGTAGCTAAGGAGACTTTTGCTTACGGGCTAGAAAGGTATATGTGGGTAACCTCAGAGTATAAAAATACATACATGAGAAAGGAAGGTGGCAAGGATTTTTGAAAGATGCCTGCCATAAAGGACAACAACCACAAAATTGGTCGAATTTAGTTTGATAGCACAATCGAAGTAAGGCTGAGGATAACTTTTCCTAATCTCACTCATTCTCATTAAAAACTAGTGAAGGATGTAACCAGTATTCCCTTTTGACAAAGAGGGAGTTAGAGAAGCTTACTGCTGAACTACATGTTCAGAAATATCACATAGTACAGCCCTCCTGGGAGTGTACTGATTCAAAATGCAGATGGGAGATCATTTCATTTAGGGTTCATCTCCCTCTCTCTCTGTCCATCCATCCATCCCATGGAAAGTATCTAACCTATCTCACAAGGTTGTAGTGTGTGTGTGTGTGTGTGTCGGGGTGGGAGAGGAGAAACATGTGTTGCAGAGCTCCTGGGAGGAAAGGCAGGATAAAAATGTGAGAAATTATAAACTGGGGAGAACAGTTCTAGTGCATCCATGACCCTGTTATTCTACCATTCCTCATATGCAGGAATTTTAGTAAGGGACCCTACACACAGGCAACTCTGGTGGCTGCATTCTGAAGAGGAACACTCAGTCCCAGGAGGGCAGCACCATGGGCTATTTGTGAACACGTACTGTGGTATTTCCAGGCCGGTGGGTTTTCATGCAATTTGCTACTGGTATTCTCAATTCTAAGCAGTACAGTCGCAAATAGTAGTGTTGCCAGATATACCTTATAAATATCTCAAGCCAGTCTGAGGGTAAGTAGCCAGTCATATGACGTGGATGAAGGGGGTGGGCACCAGTGCCTGATCTGTGCTCAAAAAGCTATATTTTAAAATATAATTTCCAAACTTTTCATTAAAAAGAAAACATTTCTCTCTTTCTCTTTCGTCGTTGTTGTTGTTTTTGCCCTATTTGAGCAGTCTTGATCTTTGCTGTCTGCTTTTGGCCAGAGGGTGAATCTACGGACACACCTCTTTGCATGTTTCCATAAGCATGGAGCATATTGAAGCATGAGAGAAAACTGCACGGTGTCTGAGCCAAAAGTTCATACATTTCTTTTCTTTCTGCATCACTTCAAAGAAGGAAAATCATGATTACAAATGATTCATATATAGCGGAGTCCTTTTCAAGTTATCATGAAAATGGATCAGGGTGCAATCAGATACCATCACTCTGTTACGTTTTTGTATTTATAGGTAAAATGTACCTAGTGAATGTAATTCATAATGGAGATTGTTGGCTTAAACTATTCCCCCCCCCCCCAATTTGGGTAGGTGCAGCCAAGATATACAGAAACCAACTGAAACTCTCATTAGTATGTCACAAATATAGCCCAGACTCGTTTACGTGCTTAGGAATATACACCTTCTCAGAAGCATTCACTCAGACCTCCAGGATCAAAGAATACCAGCAGCTGAGAACAGCAACAGGAGACAGCTGCTTCCTTCATGTCCTCCTTTTGGGCTTCCTAGAAGCACCTATTTGGCTACTGTGGGAAGTTGGATGCGTCTCGAGTAGATGAACCATTGGTCAGATCCTGTAGGTCTTCTTTTACATTAGAGTTCTAACTCCTCCTCTGAAGATTATGTCACCACCCACACACTTTGGGATTATGGACACACTTGGGAGCAAGTCACTTGCATTCTTCTTGGAGTTATTTCTAGGGGTGTGCTCTGCTCCGTTACGGATCCCTGGATCCGAAGTGGAGCAGGCCGATCTGGACCTCCTAAGCCCGGTTCCGGAGCGGATCGGGGGAGGTCCAGATCGGCCCGAAGCAGTTCGGAACAGTCCGAAGTGATTCAAACCATTCCAAAGCTTCGGAGTCAGGTAAGTAGGGAGGGGAGCTTACCTGGCTCCACCATCCACCGCCGCTGTGGTCCGTGCAGCGACAGAGCCATGGAAGGGGGGAGGGGGGCTTACCTGGCTTGGTCGTCCGCCGCCGCAGTCTGTGAGGCGGCTTCAATTGCTGCCCACGCCTAAGGCTGGAATTTCTGGCTTTAGGCATGGAAGGCAGTCGAAGCCGCCGCAGTGGGGGAGGGGGGCTTATTCGGCCCCCATTTTGTCCCTCCTTCCCCACTTACCTGCCTTCTCTGCCCACCGCAGAGGCAAGTAAGTGGGAAAGGGGGGCAAAATGGTGTCCGAATATCGATCCGGACCTCTGGATCTCGCTCCGGATCCAGTTCCGGAGCAGATCGGGGGAGGTCCGGATCGACCCGAACCAGTTCGGGCCCAATCCGGAAGGTCCGGATCAGGATCTGAAGCAGTTCGGGGAGAGCATGCACAGCCCTAGTTATTTCACACACATTGCACATATTGATCTGCCTGGGTTTGCTATCAAGTGCAATTCATACAGGGAGCCACGGTCAGTCCCAGCTCCCTGACAAATCTCGCTATATTTTCACATATTTGTAAATATATATTGGTCAATGTTCACGCCTTACGTTTTTAGGTGTGCACAAAATACGTCTTTTGTGTAGGATTCTTAAAATACATCATATGTGAATCAGCCCTCAGATTGGAAGTTGAGCTTCCCTCCTTAAAACAGCTGTGCAATTGTTTAAGAGGGGAGCAGAGAAGGCAGTGACCCTCTGTTTCTGTACCCAGCAAAAGGATCCACTGCACTGGTGGGATACTTGATCACATCCTAAAAGGATCAATATGAGCCATATTGGTTTTGGTGGGACTGAGTCCAAGTTCGTAACTGATTTATGAATCCCTTGAAAGTGCATTTGCATGTAAACATCTGCTGTATGAGAAATGTGTTCCATTTAAACCACAAACCCAAGTCATTCCCTTGTTTTCTCCAAATAAAAGGAGAAACCTCTTGAGATACCTTCTAACCTGTTGAGATATGTGCCCTGTGGCATCCTCGTTTTGCCTAGGAAACAGTACTAGATAGCGGTTTTCCCAGAAAGAGAAAACCTGTGACCCACTGACCAAAACCTAAAACAAAAACAAGCGTATGTTTCTGTACAAAAAATGTAGGAATGGTTGACTTTTGCAAGGGAATGTTGACAATCCCTCATGCGTCTGGTGACTGTCTAAAAATACAGCTCCGTCATAAGTATCGTCAACATTCACTAGCGTCTCTCCATAATTCTGGAAACTCATCAGATATATGCAGGATTGGCAAGCCTGTACAACTTACTGTACTCTTAGTGGTGAAAGAGTGGTGCCCCCTTCCCCTTCATCATGGAGATGATACATGAGTTGTGCTCTCCATGTTGATGGTCAGTCATGCAGGGGTCCTGCTTGTACGATTTTGCTATCTCAAAAAAAGGCCCTTTGGATGTCAGCAGGTCGCACCTGGCTTGGAGGTTACATCATATGTCTGATGAAAGGGAGGGGTATGCAAGTTTTCTACCACTTCCAAAGGCCCAGTAAATTGTATGAACTAGAACATCATTTATGGTCTCCATCGTCTGAATACACTAGTATAGATACAAATAAAACTCTAACCTTCTGGCAAATTAAGGCAACTCAGGTGGCTGTATTGTTGGAAATGCCTTGTGCCTTGCCTCTTTCCTTGGTGTTTGTTATGATGTGTAATTGAGAGAGCACTTTCAATTTTGCAAAGTGCATTACAACCTTTAGTCTTGTTAATCCTTTCTTTCCCTTCCTTTGTCTGCATTCAAATTCATAACTCTCATCCATCTCCTCGTGCATGGACCTGTTGCCTACACTTCAGAACTGCATAAGAAGTCTTGTTTTAGTTCCACTCCAGACAAATGACTTGGTGTCGGACAGATTAATGTACTTGATTTGTTTGTTATTGTTGTTCTGTTCTTTACATCACCTGTGCACTTCTGGCATATTATGCAAGGATAAAATTGTCCTGGGTTATTTAGTCGTCGTCGTGGTTGAGGCAGATGGCCAACTCTTAGGGTAGAATGAAGAATATGAGCTGTTGTGTTATGTAGCAGTGACAGCAGCTGTGCTCAGATGTGCCATATTCTAAAAGACATCAGGAAATAGAATTGACAGTGACTGATGTCATGTTCCCATTTGATAAAAGCCAATGGAAAAGAAGAGATAGTCTCTAGTGTTGGAAAACAGAAAAAGGGTTTTATTTTTTGCTACATATATCTTCAATCTTTAAAAATTGTATTGTTGTAAAAGGACTTATTGTATAAAAAGCTCGACGTTTCAGATCTCCCGATCCTTCTTCAGGAGCTTCTGAAGCAAAATACCATCCGTGAACCACAAGTCCAAATACAGTAAGTTAAAACAGCTAAATGCAGCAGTTTTTTTTCATTCTTTCTCTGCTGTAGACGTTCTTATGTTTAACACAGGACTTGGACTTGTGGTTCACGGATGGTATTTTGTTTCAGAAGCTCCTGAAAAAGGATCAGGAGATCCGAAACATCTAGCCTTTTATACAATAAGTCCTTTTACAACAATACAATTTTTAAAGATTGAAGATGTATGTAGCAAAAAATAAAACCCTTTTTCTATTTTCCAACACTAGAGACTATCTCTTCTTTTCCATTGGATTCGTATAGTGTTTTTTCCCCCTCCATTTTGATGAGTGCTCCCATTTGATAAAAGCCAATAATTAAAACGATATAATCCACTGAGTTGGGGAAAAGCACGATCAATTATAATGAAAAGAAGAAGAAGCTGTAGCTGTTAATGTTGAATGCTTCCAAAGAGTTCAGAGTGGCTCTCATCCAGCTCACTTAGAAGATCTGACCTGCTTAGCTTCAGCAAAAGAACTGTGTCACGTGGTCAAAGCATTTTTGGGGCCATTAACTATGGCATGGGGACAGCTTGTATCATAATAGCCCATGTATGATTTTTGCTTGTGCCCTTCCTATCTGGTGTAGGCTACACCTATCCTACAAATACTGACCTCTTTTAAACTTGTTTTTAACTGCCATGGTATCAAGCTAAGGGAATTTGGTTCTGTGAAGAGGCTAGGGATCTCTAACCAAAAGTGGCCATTATTTGTCATGTAGTTGCCCCAACCTCATTGGTTTTCAACCAGTGGGTTTCACCATGACTAGCATCAGCACCATATCTTGCGTAGGGTTCTTTAAAAAAGAAAGAAAGAAAGAAGATCAGTAAAACAGAGAGGTAGAATGCAAAGGAGGCCAGGGAGCTTCGGCTATTGGGCGGTATAAAAATGCTAATGCTAATAATAATAATAATAATAATAATAATAATAATAATAATAATAATAAATAGTATCTTAGTAGCATAGAAGAAGGAATAAGGGGCAGTTACGGCTTTTCTTACCTCCAACATGACAAACTGCACCTGCCAAAATTCCCTCTTCTGCATGACTTTTCAAAAGTTCAGAAGCCCTGCTGTCTTCTTTTGCATCCTAAAGAGAGGAGAAAGATGGGTTCCGTGTTGCATTTTGGGGTTAGAGCTGAAACTTGGGCGTGAAAAAGTTGTTGATTACCATCTTGGACACTAGGTTGTTATCTGAGGTTAACCTCTAAGACCTGAAAATCATTATTTGTATATATTTAGTAGGGGAATGACGTAATAAAAAAATTGCAATTGGACTAATGTTATGCACTTAACAGGGACAGGCAACCTGGTTCCCTCTAGATTACTACAACTTTCTACAATTCCCATCAGCCTGAAGTAGCTGATGGGAATTATGGGAGTTGCAGCCCAAATCATATGGGAGGCACTGAGTTGCCTATGCCTGAATTGTAGACAAATATATTATTATGCTGAAAAGAGATGCTAATTCATTTGGGGATTAACACGCTCGATATCAGATTCCTCCCAAGGGGCAAGTTTACTATGCATAATGTGCCAGATTATATCTCTAGAAACTTACCCAGTATATTTTGAACCAATATATATTTACAGAAATAGAAAGGTGTGTTTGCATCCCAATTTATAGTTAGTTGCCTCCTTCTCTGTCTGTGAATAGTTGTATGATACGTATCAGCTGTGGAAAAGGCATTTGCTTTGTCCTATAGATCAGTAAGAATTGAGCAGAGTTCTGAGTCCCAGGTTGTAGCTCACTAACTTCATGGCTTTTTCTGGGGTGGGGTTTGTGCTCCTGGTAGAGTTGACCAGATTGTTGGGCGAGGACCATCAATGACAGATAAGGACCGAACCAAAGGCCCAGCTGAAGGGGAGCTTCCTGAGGATCCAAGTATGATGGGTAGACTTGGAAAGGTGGAAAAACAGGTACGTCGAGTTTTCCTCAAGTATAACGGTTAGCCTCTTTGAATATGATTTTTGAGAAGGGGGCATGGAGGGAGGAGGGAAATAAAATTCTAGTGCCAATTCAAGACATACATAATGGCCAAGCTAAATGCCCACGGATAGAGATTGTTCAGGAAGGGTGAAGTCAATGTCATCTAGTCCCAGTGGAGCCAGTTGACTGGGCCTGACTTTCTCGCCTCTCTCTTGATACAGCCAGGTAGAATGGAGAACTGATGGAGGCAGTTATGGGAGGGGAAGAGCTAAATGGCAAATGGACTGATAGAGAAGACTTCTCTGACCCATCTCTCCCGATGCCTCACCTCCCTCTCCTTATTGGGGGAGTGGTCTGTCTGGCAGGGGTTACCAGGTCCGTAGTTTGGGGCATGTTCTGTGACCAAGTACTCGTGTTAGGTCAGCCTTCCTCAACCTGGAGCACTCCAGATGTGTTGGACTGCACCTCCCAGAATGCCCCAGCTGGCTGGGGCATTCTGGGAGTTGTAGTCCAACACATCTGGAGCACCCCAGGTTGAGGAAGGCTGTGTTAGGTGGTGTCAATGACAAGGGGCACCTTCTTCCAGCTTTGACTGGTTTGCTAACTACAACCCTTCCTGATGAAGTCGGACCTTTCCAACAGCTATTTCTGCCTTAGGAACCCCCCAGATTGAACTAGTGTTATGCACTTTACATAAGTCTTCTCTTTAAAAGCATTCGGAAACAGCAACTGGTATACAATACTGTGGCCGGGGTGCTTAGTCATATCATAGAATCATAGAATCATAGAATAGCAGAGTTGGAAGGGGCCTACAAGGCCATCGAGTCCAACCCCCTGCTCAATGCAGGAATCCACCCTAAAGCATCCCTGACAGATGGTTGTCCAGCTGCCTCTTGAATGCCTCTAGTGTGGGAGAGCCCACAACCTCCCTAGGTAGCTGATTCCATTGTCGCACTGCTCTAACAGTCAGGAAGTTTTTCCTGATGTCCAGCCGGAATCTGGCTTCCTTTAACTTGAGCCCGTTATTCCGTGTCCTGCACTCTGGGAGGATCGAGACGAGATCCTGGCCCTCCTCTGGGTGACAACCTTTTAAGTATTTGAAGAGTGCTCTCATGTCTCCCCTCAATCTTCTCTTCTCCAGGCTAAACAGGCCCAGTTCTTTCAGTCTCTCTTCATAGGGCTTTGTTTCTAGACCTCTGATCATCCTGGTTGCCCTCTTCTGAACACGCTCCAGCTTGTCTGCGTCCTTCTTGAATTGTGGAGCCCAGAACTGGACGCAATACTCTAGATGATGCCTAACCAGGGCCGAATAGAGAGGAACCAGTGGCACCCTGGACTGCCTTCTTCCATGTATTCCTCCCCTCAGGCTCTGGTCATCATCTCAGGCTCTTCTTCATAAGAACGTAAGAAGAGCCCTGATGCTGGATCAGACCAAGGGTCCATCTAGTCCAGCACTTGTTCACACAGCAGCCAGCCAGCAGTCGACCAGGAACCCACAAACTGGACATGGTGCAACAGCACCTCCCTGCACATGTTTCCAAGTAATTGATGTTTATGGGCTTACTTCGGTTGCCCTGACCCATGAAGTACTTGTTCCGTAGTATCACCTACCTTTTAAAATCATTTGCCTCTTGGAACACATGAGACCCTGATACTCTACAGTTTTCAAAGTTGATAAAAACTTGGCTTAAAAACAACTGATTTTTGGTGTGTGTGTGAGTCTCAGGTGGGATATGAATTTATTTATTTATTTATTTATTACATTTTTATACCGCCCAATAGCCGAAGCTCTCTGGGCGGTTCACAAAAATTAAAACCATAATAAAACAACCAACAGGTTAAAAGCACAAATACAAAACACAGTATAAAAAGCACCACCAGGATAAAACCACGCAGCAAAATTGATAGAAGATTAAAATACAGAGTTAGAACAGTAAAATTTAAATTTAAGTTAAAATTAAGTGTTAAAATACGGAGAGCTGGCGACGAAAGGAGTACAGTGTAGGCTCCAGGCGGACCTCTCTGGGGAGCTCATTCCGCAACCGGGGTGCCACAGCGGAGAAAACCCTCCTCCTAGTAGCCACTAAATAAATTACTACTACTACTACTACTACTACTACTACTACTACTACTAAGTGTTCTCTTTTTTAAATAGCTGCACTCAAAACTGTTGCTGTTTGTTGATTTGTTATATTAATTTGTGGGTTTGAAATTGTTTCTACTGTTAGAAATGAAGTGTGTGATATATTTTCAGATATTATGTGGTGTTCTTGTTTTTGTTAGCCAACTTGGCTAACCACAAAACCAAGTCATTCCCTTGTTTTCTCCAAACAAAAGGAGAAACCTATAGAGATATATATCCTGTGGCATCCTGGCTTTGTCTAGGAATGAGTACTAAGTGGGAGCACCTAGAGGCCCTCATGTTGCTTTGAGGTGGTACCAGCTGCCAGTAGGAAATTTTGTTATTTTAAAAATAAAAAGTAGGAGAGATAGGACACCTTAGTGCAGCCTTCCTCAACCTGGGCCGCTCCAGATGTGTTGGACTGCATCTCCCAGAATGCCCCAGCCAGCTGGCTGGAGCATTCTGGGAGTTGTAGTCCAACACATCTAGAGCGCCCCAGGTTGAGGAAGGCTGCCTTAGTGGGTATCAAGAAAGGTGCCCGAGGCTACCCCTGGTTTAGCATAGCCACTATTAAATCTCAGAGAAGGAAAGAAAAATTAACCCAGAATCTTGGAAGAATAACTCGTTGTTGCTGCTACTGTTGTTCTAATCAGTAGCAACAGTAACATGATAAGTCAGCGACAAAATGTTGGCATGTATCTCATGCATGTTACCTGAGCTGAGGATGCGTCTGTCGGAAAAAGAAAAAGGGGGGAAAAAACACACCTCTCAAAAGATGCCTGCAATGTGGGGCCAATGATCTCAGGCGTTTTAACAGCATTTAACAACGTTAAGTTTGTTTTTAATGGACCCCAGAATTGTTGTTTTTAAATGGATACTGTTGTTTTTATACTGTTTTTATGTTTTTAAATTTTGTATACTTTTAATGGTTACTATTTTTAATTGTTGTAAACCGCCCAGAGAGCTTCGGCTGTGGGGCGGTATATAAATGCAAATAAATAAATAAATTCTACACTTGCCCAAGAATTTGAAATTAAAAAACAGCTTCTCGATGTGAATCAAGAAATGATTCCTGCATTGAGCAGGAATTCCTGCATTGAGCAGGGGGTTGGACTCGATGGCCTTGTAGGTCCCTTCCAACTCTGCTATTCTATGATTCTATGGTTCTATGACCTATCCAGACAACCGAATGACTTTCTGTAGTTTTTATATCTAGGTATCTCTTCCTGCATCCTGTTTGTGCTACATTTCATTCAATGAATGGAGAAGGAAAGAAAGAGAGAGAGAGGTGGCAAGAGAGGGTTCCACTCTTAAAGGCGGACTAGAAATAGATTTATTTATTTATTTATTTATAACATTTATATCCCGCCCCATATCAATAAGATCTCAGGGCAGCATACAGATAAAAGCATACAGTATAAAGTATGGCAGAGGCAAGGGGGCTGCCTATGGAATTGGATAAATTCCTGGAAGCAAAGCCTATCCATGGCTACTAGCCCTGATGGTTGTGTGCTATCTCCACTATTCAGGGCAATAAGCCTATGTGCACCAGTTGCTGGGGAACATGGATGGGAGGGTGCTGTTGCACCATGTCCTGCTTGTTCATCACTGGCCGACGGCTGGTTGGCCGCTGTGTGAGCAGAGTGCTGGACTAGATGGACCCTTGGTCTGATCCAGCCTCAGGGCACTTCTGATGTTCTACATGGTCTGAAAGCCCCATAGTGGGTGTACAATGATGCCGCATCAGTTATACGATGCAGCAGCCACCTTGCAGCCATCGTGGGGCTTTCCTGTGAAGCCATGACTGTAAAAAGTTGGAGACTTACCCCGACTTTTCCCCCAGAGTGAGGCAAGTACGGCGCGTCTGTTGTCTATCCTCAGGAGTTGTGGCAGAGGTGTTCCCGGGTGGATGGCGACTCCCGATTGGTTGCCTTCTGTCCGGGCAGGATGTGAGCGAGGTGTGCCAATAGCTGCTGGAAACCCCCTGCCCTCCCTCTGCTGCTACCCCACTGCAGAGAAAGTGCAGGGTTTTGCTTAAGGCGGTGGCAACCCGGTGCTGTATAGGCAGCCCCGGAGGTAACAAGTGAAGTAGAGAAGCAGGTACATAGGTGCTTAGGCCATGTTTTAGTAAAGATGAGAATGGAGGGGTTTAAGCCCATTGAAAGGAAAGGAAAGGAACCTCTCGTGCAAGCACTGAGTCATTACTGACGCTTGGAGGGACGCCAGCTTTCGCTGACGTTTCCTTTGCAGACTTTGTAGTGGGGTGGTTTGCCATTGCCTTCCCCAGTCGTGGCTACCTTTCCCCCAGCTAGCTGGGTCCTCATTTTACCGACCTCGGGAGGATGGAAGGCTGAGTCGACCTGAGCCGGCTGCCTGAAACCAGCTTCCGCTGGGATCGAACTCAGGCCGTGGGGAGAGTTTCAGCTGCAGAAACTGCTGCTTTACCACTCTGCGCCACACGAGGCTCTTTTAAGCCCATTAAGGAGGGATAATATTTATTGTATTTAAAACATTTCTTGGTTGCCTTTCAGGGCAGAAGCCTTCACAAGGCGGCTTACGACAATATAGAAAGCGTTTGCATACTTGCATATGCTTGTTTGTGATCTTGGCATAATTTTGATGGCAGAATTTTAAGTCTCCTTGGGACTCAGTTTGACTTTACTCTTGGAGCAGAATGTGGATTCTTTTTTCTTTTTCTTTTTTTAAACGGCTTTGAGCATAATTTGTCTGCGAAATATATATTTTTTAAATGAAGTGTGGGTGGGTGGGTGGGTGAGTCCAAAGTTCTTTGGGTCTAAGATTTTGCCATAATCACGCCTTGGGATCTGTGTGGCATTTTCCAGGTACAGTCCATGGAGAAGAAGCTGGACTTCCTGGTCAACATCTACATGCAACGGATGGGGATCCCACCAACAGAAACGGAAGCCTATTTTGGGTCCAAAGAACCTGATCCAGCACCGCCCTATCACAGCCCAGATGACAGTCGGGAACACATTGACAAAAATGGCTGTATTATCAAGATCATTCGCTCCGCTAGCTCAATGGGACAGAAGAATTTCTCCGCGCCACCTGCCACGACAATGCCAAACAACTCATGTCCGCCTTCTACATCTTGGCAACCATATCAACGTCAAAGCCATGGGACCTCCCCGGTTGGCGATCCTGGTTCCTTGGTTAGAATCCCACCTCCGCCTTCACACGAGCGCTCCTTATCGGCCTACGGTGGTGGGAACAGGGCCAGTGCTGAGTACACCAAGAATGAGGACGTTACTGCTAAACATCCTGAACGTGCCCTGAGGGACAGTGACACCTCTATTTCTATCCCATCAGTTGACCATGAGGAACTGGAGCGTTCCTTCAGCGGATTTAGCATTTCACAGTCCAAAGAAAATTTGGACGTCCTTAACAACGGGTGCTACACCGCTGTCGCCAAAATCAGACCATACATTGCAGAAGGGGAGTCAGACACAGATTCTGACCTCTGCACGCCCTGTGGCCCTCCGCCAAGGTCAGCAACGGGTGAAGGACCTTTCAGTGACATGGGCTGGTCAACTCCTAGACAGTGAAGCAGGGGGCCATTTGAATACAACGTCAAGGGCATGGGCCAGTCACGCTCTCCACATATTGAACATGTACAGGAGTCTGAGAGCTAATGTTCTGTGACCCAGGAGTTGTGGATGTTTCATCAGAGCTCACTCTGGGAGTAAGGGACCAGATGCTGCACCTGTTCTCTACCAAAAGGGGGCACCGTAGCAGATATGAAGCACTGAAATGTCTGGATATCTTTCTTACTATCTTTCTAAAATTGATAGGTGAAACTATTATTATACTCCAGGGTAGGTAACCACAACTCTTGGTAATCTTTTAAGCTAAGAGGGCACAGGCATCACTTAAGAGAGCGCTGAGAAACAGTTTTGACCAATCAGAGGTAATGGCACTGAGCTATCACATCACACACAGATATGTTGGTGTCGTAGGAGAAACCTGTCATGAATTATGCCTTGGGGGAGGAGGAAACAGAACTACCCTATGCTTTAACAAATGGTGGTTTCATTATAATGACAGAGTAACTAGTAGTAGGACCCAGCAAAGGTTATACAGTGAATGGTTGGTGTCCAAATGGCACGTATGTGAATTTTCAGTAGCCGCAAAGAAAAAGATCTTGTAACATTGGAATAGCAATAGGACCACAGCTTCAATAGGAGTGCTTGAACTCAAAGAATAACACATTCTGTGGGAAGCAAGGCTGCGATCTCATGAGATTCTTCAGAATTATTATTATTATTATTATTATTATTATTATTATTATTATTCATTCACATCTGCAGGATGGCATCAAACCAGCTCTTGATCTGCATGCTCAGATGTTTAAATGTTTTTGCACTCTTTGGAATATTGTTATGTAATGCCAGAGAAAACACACCCCCTTGGGAGGGAACTCCATGCGTTGTGGTAAAGTCTGAGGGCCAAGAATGCTAATATTTAAGACCATGTCACTTCAAAAGAACAGGGTTATACAGTGCATCCACTAAACCATTCACACTGCATAGCCATATTTCTAGGGTCTCCTGTTCAAGTTCAGAATGGCTGTTTCTCACAGTACATGCTGCACTAGCTACGTTTGTGAGTTTAAGAGGAAGAGAGGCAGAAGGGCATTCTTAGCAGCACCCGCGGGATTAGCCTACGGGATACCTTCCGTTGTAATAATGCCTTGCAAAACCCACAAGGTCAGGTCATATAGGAAGCCTGTTGTTCCGTAAGATCAGAAGTCCCGTGATAGATGCAGAAGCAAGAGATCTCCAGTTGAGAAAGGGGCTTCCTCTCAGATGTAAGGAGTTGTAGGGTAAATTGAAGCTGAGGTCCTGGGGTTACCTCTGCATTTTGCATTGTGCCTGGATGCTTCAGCACACACCACACTTCCTGTGAAGAAAACTCCTTCCTCCTTCCAGTCCATGCCCACGTCAGATGGACACCCCCTGATTTCTGCATTGTTTCTGTTTTGTTAACCTTGTGCTGCAGCCAGGGTTGCTTGTCTTCATTTTTCCAGCTGTCTTTTTTACGAGTATCCATTTATGACTGCCGCCACTTGAAGTATGCTGACTTTTTCTTTTTCGTTGTTTTAAAATTCTGGTAATGTTCGTACATAGAATGACTGGAGAGAGAGAGAGAGAGAAGAAAGAGGTGTGGCTAGCTGGTGAGGAGAATTCCCAACGTCCCCTCTAAAATATTTGATGTAGATCAGGAAAGGACATTTTCTGTCTCCTCCCAGCTGCTTGTCCACATTGCATTCTCCTCCCAAGATGACTCCCCCATAGTTTTGGCATTGTCTGAATTACCTTAGGCTGCAATTGCAGATCCACTTTGCACAGAACAGTGAGAGAGCAACCCAATTCCATGTTGTTTGCTAGATTTCGCTTTGAAATATAAATGAAAATGAAGTAGAAATGAATTTGGCAACTTCCCGTTTGGTTTTTCAAGGTACCTTGTTGGAGGTATTTAAGCAGGTGGAACCTATGGAAAGAAGGACCAGGCTCCTGTATCTTTAACAGTTGCATTGAAAAAGAAATTTCAGCAGGTGTCATTTGTATTGCATGCAGCACCTGGTGAAATTCCCTCTTCGTCACAACAGTGAAAGCTGCAGGAGCCCTGCCCTCTTGACCACATACAAAAGAGGGCAAGGGCTTCTGCAGCCTTAACTGTGGTGATGAAGAGGAAATTTCGCCAGGTTCCCCATATATACAAATGACACCTGCTGAAATTGCCTTTTCTATGCAACTGTTAAGGATACAGGAGCCCATTCCTCCTTTCCCATATGGTCATCCTATATTTAAGACAATTCTGAAATCCTCTTTGTCAGCATAAACATTTCTACTTCCTTCCCTTTCCTCAAAGTCAGTTTATTAGACCCAAAGGATCTTAGCATAAAAGGCCCTCTTCATAGGAGGGCATTTGCCCCAGTGTTTAGTATTTCCCATGGTTGTTATGTTTATGAGACTACACTAACAGGAAGGAATGTAGTAAATGTCTCTAATTAATTGGAAGCCACTTTTTAATTGATTAAAAGATCTTTAATCAGTAATCAATCATCCAACAGTGCAGCCCTTACATGAACGGGTCAACGGTGTGTGTTTATTTGTGGTATTTCTATATGGCCTTTCTGCAACCAACCAAAGCAGTGTTTTAACGTGGTACAAATTTAGATTTGCCACTTAAATGTTCTGGGCCCGTCCTGTCTCCTGTCCTAGGAGATTGTGAAATAATCCATACCTTATTACTTAAAGGTCCCATTTAATCCTCAAAATATAGCTGTGATGTTAGTAGGTTAAGCAGGGAGAGGGTTACTGGGAAGAGTGAAATATGGGGCAGCATCCAATGATGACGTTCTGCAGACACAAATAGCTGTGCTGTGCAATCGTTCACACATTCTGCTTCCGCAACTGGGTGTACAACCATTTGCACAAGTGTAATATGCAGCTGGTTGCACAAATTACACAAGTGTAATACAGAAACACTTGGCCAATGAGTTGTGCAAGTGTAATGCACAACTGCTTGCACAGCTGTGGTGGCGCAATCAGGGCCGGTGCCAGACTATTTTGTGCCCTAGGCAGGTGAGCTGCTTTCACCCACCCACCCCCACCCCAGTGTACCTGGGCATGGGGTGCCATCTCGCCCGCCCAGCTGAACCGAAGCCAGGACGCTGGGGGTGGGGGGTGGGCAGCTTCGGAACGGCGCCTCCGGCTGGAAGCCACTCTAGGAGAGCGACTTCCGGGCACGCCATTCTGAAACCGCCCCCCTACCCCAGCGTTCTGGCTTCACTTCGGCGCCGACCCAGCCAAAGCGAAGCCAGGACACTGGAGTGGGGGGCCGGGCGGGCATGGCTTCGCTTCGGCTGGGTGGGAGCCCAGTCGAAGCGAAGCCAGGATCCTGGGGCGGGCAGGCGGCTTCGGAACAGCACGCCCAGAAGCTGCCCTCTCAGAGCCACTGTGGGAGAGCGGCTTCTGGGTGCGGCGTTTGGCGCCCCCTTACTTTGGCGCTCTAGGCGGCTGCCTGAGTGGCCTCTATGGTAGCACCGGCCCTGGGCGCAATGTCATTTACGCTAGTGGGATGATTCAGTTGGACAGTGTCCCATGGTCACATAAAACCTGTAATTTCAACTATTTTGCCTACAGTTCTATAAATGATCATTAGGACTGGAGCAGCTGTATAAGTGATCTTCTTGTGTGAGGATGACATTACATCCTCTGTGTCTCATGGATTTATCCATTTGTAAATAGCCTTCTTTTGGATGATGTTACCACTGCCAAGAGTTACTGCATCTGATTCTTGCAAACTGAAATCAGAACTGAATTGCCTGTGCAAATACACCCCAGGGCTTCCCTTTCTCTGGGTCACATTTTCTAGGTCAATGTGGTTTGTTACTCTTCCTCTAAGAATCGAGAGAGGAAGTAATCTTATACTATCAACAATTTTTGACATGTGACTGGCGTTAAAGGCACAACACAATGTTATGGTGTTGATGGAATCCCAGGTGAAATCCAGCCTTTGCCGTATACTCTATGAGAGAAGATTGAAGAAGGACTCTTCTATTGTCATCCTAGTAGATTCCTTAGTTCTCTGCTCTACAGGTAGTGATAACTGAATAGCTAGATGGATGCTTTTTGGTCAGAGCTAATGCTGAATATAAATACACCGGACCGCTGGATTTTAGCGCATTACGGATGTTGATGCTCCATCGGCACAATATTACGTGCCTTACAATATGTCTAAAGAGAGACAAACACAATCTTTTGATAGCTGATCAACAAGCTCGTATTTTTAGTTTGAAGATAATGCTACTCATAACCACCTTCCCTGTGGAAAAGTCCAAGACACAGCTTGTTTTACCATGTAGGAGAGTGTGCTTCAGAATAGCTCACATAATGCAGTCTTAGCTTTTGTCTGCGAACGCATGTCAGCTGAGACGAGTAGACACTAATACTGTGGTGTATGCGTTTGTGCTCTGAGAAGGTTACAAAGACAGCATTGCAAACTTTTATTGCTGTGCACATGCAAGCAAGCAAAATCCATCATGCTAGTAGATTCGACAGGTAACGCTGATATACTGACAGTCTGCAAAGTTAGCACGTGCCATATCTTCTGTAACAAAACATGCAAACTTTTGAGTTTTGTTACATGTAACACCATGGGATAAGCTGAAGCATCTAATATTTAATGAAAATAGTCACATCCATGGAGCACTTCAGAATGTTCAAAGTGCTTTGCATACATTATCTCAGTACGCTTTACAACGACCCCATAAGGTAGGCTACTATTATCGCCATATTGGTGTGGGGCCTGAGGCTAAAAGAATAGTGGTTTGCCTATAACCTCCTAGTGACTTTCTAACAGATGTGGGATTTGAACCAGGGACTTATGGTCCGGTCCATTTGTCTCTGAGGCTGTAGTTCATGTACAGAAAATCAGTAGAGGAAGTGAAATGGGGGTCTGGTTGTAAGGAAGCAGCATGCTGCAGTCAGTAATAAGGGTTGTTAGCCTCAGACTTCATAGAAGCTTTCCTTCTCTTGGTCTTCCAGGGTAGCAACATGGTCTAAACAAAAAAGGAACCCCGTATCCTTTAGATGCACTTGTAATTGAATTCCAAACCCACCCACCCCGTCCTTTGTTTTAAAAGGTAGTTTGTGGTTCAGCACTGGGAAGTACTGTTCTAAGAACATCAGAAGTGCCCTGCTGGATCAGACCAAGGGTCCATCTAGTCCAGCACTCTGTTCACACAGTGGCCAACCAGCCATCGGCCAGAGATGAACAAGCAGGACATGGTCCAACAGCAGCCTCCCCCACCGCATGTTCTACACATACATTGGGCCTGTTCAGAAGACACCTTAAACCCTGCTGGTTAAGGCTTTTGGTTAAGCAGCAGGGTTTAAGGTATCTTGTGCGGTGTGTTTTGCTAAACCCTGCTCACTCACTAACCACAGTCAGACCGTCTGCGGCAGGGTTCGTGGCTCTAACCGTGGCTTAAAGTGTTATGTGCGATAGCAGGGCTTGTGGTTAGTGCTAACCCCAGAGAACCACAGTTTTGCTAAGCACAGAGCCTGAAGTGTTGCCTGAACAGGTCCATCATCAATTGCTTAAGCAATATGACCTGTTCAGGATTGCAGCCATATTGTTTTGAATGGGATGCACATTTGGATGGGTACCTCCATTCAAATGAGTATCTTCATTCTCCTGCAACAAATCACATGCTGACCCCTTGTTTATATGAGACTAGAGGTGCATCAGGGCCTCTGTCTGTTGGAAGGAGTCCATGTGCACACAATCTTGTCAATTTTGTTCTTTAGAACTGGACTTTTTCTCCCTCCGCTTAAGATATTAGAATTCAGTATCACCCAATGAAATTGATGAGCAGTAGATTCAGGACAGAGACCAAAAAGAGTAATTTTCTTCACACAACGCATAGTCAACTTATGGAATCCACTGCCAGGAAGTGTGGTGATGGGTTTAAAAGGGGATTAGATAAAATTAGTGCACGATAAGACCTATCCATTTTGTTAGACAGGCTATGATAACTAAATGGAACCTTAATGTTCTGAGACAGTAATCTGATTCACACATAATGCTAGGCCATGGTGTGATTTGTTGAAATCTGACTTGGGATTGAGTCTGAACCTATCCACACATACATGGTTTGTTAACCAGCTATAAACCACAAATAGAACCCATGGCTTGTCATTGGCTTATGAAGTCTGGCTTGTTTAAACCGTGGCTTGTCGTGAAGTTTGAACCCAGAAACGTGGCTTATGCCTGGCTTGTTTGCACTGCTGTCTGTCCTGAAACAGGCACCCAACAAAAGCAGCTTGAATATGAAATCACTCTGAAGGCTGGCAAAATGGGCAGAGAGAAACAAGCCAGAAACACGGAAAACAAGATGCACTTTCTTTGCTTCTCTGCAAGTCAATTCATAGCTAAAGCAACAAACCATGGTTAACATAAACCATGGCTTAGCATTATGTGCAAATGCAACCTGTATGTCTCTGAGTACCAACTGATAGTGGATAAGAGTGTTGGACTTTATGATCCGTTTTAAGGCTTCCTGGAAGCATCTGGATGTTTCTTACGTAGCATCTCAGCTCATTTCTTTTAAATCTAGCAATTAAGTGCTTGCAAAATCTGGCTTTTCTAATTGCCAGTGACCTTGTTCAGGCAACTTAAGTGAAGGCAGAACTACTTTGTTAACTCTTTACTGATTGGGTTAACAACCATCTCAGAAGCTGTCTTCAACCTGCATTGTTACATGTAATAAACCTGCTTTTAAATTATTTCATAGACACTGTCAGATAACGCATACAGTATTAAACATTAACTTGTCAGTCGTACGTCTAGGCCATGTGACTGGGCAGAAAGAGAAATATCCTTTTGTTGCTTTTATGAGGAATGATGCATTTGAATGCTTTTATATACCTATATAAAAACAATATTTTACCAGAATGCAAAAATAGATGAGGCTGTTTCCTAACTGATTTTTTTTTTTTTAATGATAGGAAACGGCAAACATAGCGAAGGCGAAGAGGCTTGCTTGTCAATACTGTATTTCTGTTTATTCACCATTGCTTTTCATCGGGGCAGTTAATTACATACAAGATGAAATCTCTGTACAGTTTCTCTCTCTTATGTACTGCAAGAGAACAGCGGCACAACCCACCAGGGAAATTAACCACGGTACAATAATAAAAGAAGACCGAGTGTAGAATCCAGGGGGACGGGTTGACCCCTCTCACGATGTGTGGCAATTACGGGCACGCCTTTGCGAATGTGGCCACAGCAAGGCCTGTGGGAGAAGACGCTGGCATTTTGACCCTCCACCTACACCTCCTTGAACTGTGTTTCGTACTTTAAAACCGCTTTCCCTAACTTGCTGCTCTCCAAATATTTGGGGTTACAACCCCCATCACCTTCAGACAGTACAGCCACTGGCTATGCTATCGGATGATGGGAGTTGTAGTCCAACACATCTAGATAGCACCAGGTTGGGGCAGACTGCTCTCAAATGTATCCCATCTCTCTTCACCCATTTGAGGCAGCTTTTGAGCCAAATTGCAGACCCCTCCATAAGCCACTTAATAATTCTAGTATTGTTATTCATTTAATTTTATGCACCACAACTGCAAAAAGCAGTCTTGTAGTGACTTACACCCATAAATATTGAAATCTGAATGGTATAAACGGGGTGTGGGTAGGATCCAAAATCAGTATAAACTACAATCAGCGCAAACATACTAGAAAACATCATAAAATCAAATATAAAAACAAAATATCAAAAGTGTTCATCCGCATGTCACCCTGAAAATAATCTTTGTAAATTACCAAGAGAGCTTCAGCTAGTGGGTGGTATAGAAATGTAATAAATTAATGAATATAGAACCCACCCTAGAAAGAGTTCTACAAAAGCATCCCACAATGAACGGGCCATTATTATTATTATTATTATTATTATTATTATTATTATTATTTATCAACAACATCATCAATATTTATATACCGCTGCCTATCCGAAGATTTCGGAGCAGTGAACGAATAGAATAAATGAATAAAAACACCATTAAAAATTACATTTTTAAAAGAACAATGTTGTTGATTATTATTATTTATTTATTTATATCCCGCCTTTTGTCCTCAAGGCGGTATTACAAAATTTAAAACAATGTTCTTTTAAACCTAATGTTCAAATGCCTTGGGAACTAAATATGACTTTGGCACTGAAGGGAAAAAAAAGGCAGTGCCGACATCAGATGGGCTTTGGGCAAAGCGTTCTGTATCACAGAAAAGGTTCATCCTGAACTGCCATCACTTAAACTTGTCTTGGAGGGAGCACTCTGAGCTCAGGTAGAATCATAGAATCATAGAATAGCAGAGTTGGAAGGGGCCTACAAGGCCATCGAGTCCAACCCCCTGCTCAATGCAGGAATCCACCCTAAAGCATCCCCGACAGATGCTTGTCCAGCTGCCTCTTGAAGGCCTCTAGTGTGAGAGAGCCCACACTAGATAGGTAGGTTGATATGAGGAGAGGAGGTCTGTGAGGAATTGGGGTCTTGAGCTATGTGGAGATTTATAGGTTAAAACTAACACTTTGAATTTGGCTCAGAAACAAATTGGCAACCAGTGGTAAGCCAGGACCTCATTTCATAGTATCATAGACTAGTCGAGTTGGAAGGAGCCCTTAAGGCCATCGAGTCCAGCCCCTTCCTCAATGCTTTAAGGTATCCACCTTAAAGCGTCCCTGACAGATGGCTGTCCACCTGCCTCTTGAAGGCCTCTAGTATGGGAGAGCCCACAAGCTCCCTAGGTAACTGGTTCCATTGTCATACTGCTCTAGCAGTCAGGAAGTTGTATGTGCGCATCACCTAGTCCCAGGCAACAACCTGGCTGCCAAATTCTGCACTGAAACACCCAGAGAGCTTCAGCTATTGGGCGGTATAGAAATGCAATAAATAAATAGCTGCACCGTTCTATAAAACAGAAGGGAGAAATGATTTTCTGGCCAAAGCCTGCCCAAATGCATCACCCTTGAATTTCTCTTCAGAATATTATTATAAGGAGGTGTATCTCCCTTGTAGTCCCCTTCCAACTCTGCTATTCTATGATCTATGTTTCTATGATTCTAGGAGCTCCTTCTGGAGCCTTGGGGTTGCTGCAGGTAAGAATTTGCTTGGGATGCCCCTGATCTCCTTAGTTGGAGGTGTTGGAGCAGAGCTTAGTTGGAGCAGAGCTCCGTCTAATGATCTTAAAAGGTCTGATGTGGAGGGTGGGGTTGTGTTCCAAGGTATGCAGGTCCCAGGCCATGAAGGGCTTTCAAGGTCAAAATTAGCACCTTGAATTGGGTCTGGAAATGATAGAATTTATGCCGCCTTTTCTACTAGCTCCATTGGCTTCCATAGGGCTTGTGCCACATATTTTCCTGGTGAATTGTCCCTAGGATGCATGTATACACCTGTATCTACGTTTGATGTACACTTGCACAGAGACCTAATGGCTCAGTGCTCACTGAGGTGGTAAACCTGTACCTGAGGTGTACTAATTTAGATTGCAGGTAGGGAATCATACTAGTGAATGCTTTTACATAAAAAAATAAAAATAAAGTAATCCCACATAGAAAACTAGGTGTGAGGGAGAAGGCCTCTAGCCTTCCTGCCATACTCGTTTTCTGTGTGCCAGGACTGCCTTTTGGTTTGGAGGACTTTCAAGTATGTGAATCTTCCACCTGCCATCTAATTGCATCATCACACAGGGGAAAATCACATTTGCTTACCGTCATTTCTCCACCCATGCGTTTGTTCCTCATTACTTCCTCTTTTGAAAAAGGAAGTAAACCTGCACGTGGCCCATTCAGTGGGCCGTTTTGATCCCGCTGTTTCTCCTGCATACCATAGGAGATAGCGGCAACTTCTGGCTTTAAAAATAGGTCAGACTTACTGGGATGGGTTTTTTTTGTGGTGCGAAGGCAGACGACGTTGTGAGAGGGACCCACGAAAATCCACGAGTGCCCAGCAATGAGCGTGCAATAAAATACTCATCTGATGGAGCTCTGAAGCAGTGCAGGCCAGACACAGGTTTACCTGCCTAGGGAGAACTAGCCTGGCTCCACCAAGATCCTTATGAAACGGGGAGTGTGATGCCTTCCAGGCTTCAGCAATGGGGCTAACACTTCTTCATTCAGCCCAGTCTACTCCAAACTGAAGCAAGAAGCCCAGTTGCTTCAGAGTAGGAATTCACAAACAACACAATGCGTTAAACCAGCCTTCCCCAATCTGGTGCCCTCCAGATGTGTTGACTACAATTCCCATCATTCCCAGCCAACATGGGCAGTGGCCATGCTGGCTAGAAATGATGGGTGATGTAGTCAAACACATTGGGGGAAGCTGGTTTATACAAAGAGCATTGTGGACTATGATATTTGAATATTAGAGTAGTAATAAGCTTATACATAAACATTCAGAGCAAGTGACTCCTAACACAGAAGATAATCAGAATAGCAACCTCATTTTCATCTTTTTCAGCAGTCTGTTATGATCAGAAACTTGGAGTGACCAAGATGGCAGGGATTACATCACAACTTCTATATTTTTCATGGCGCCATCCATGGTTGATGCAATACCATTTCTACATTCTAATGATTATGTTGGATTTTGAGCCAGAGTAAAGTCGCTGTTGTATTAGGGTTGTCCACCATGGGGGTTCCCCCAGCCCTATCTACCACACGCTGTTCACCGCCCACACTCAACCAAGCATTAAATCTCAGATCGTCCTTTCGACACCGAAGACGGCATCTCTGCTTCCTTTTCTTAGCTCTGTCGCCTCGGCTTTCTTGCACATTTTGTTCCTGCTCCAAAGAATATTTCATAATGCCTTTGGTACTGATGTACAATTTTAAGACATTTTTGTAACGTATCGAACGGGACACACTTTATCTTGTATTATAGCAATTGGAACTTTATTATTTCGCCCTTGTTGAATGTGTAACTTTTACTGTAAATTTCAAAATGAAATTTAAACAAAACAAAACCTGACTGTTACGTTGAATTGTATCCCATCTCTTCTCAAATAGTGAACAACAGATTTTGGGGGTGGGTGGGAGAGTAATATAAGAAAATAGTTCTTATCCAATTAAAAATTACCCATCGCCTGCTTAGGCCTGACCATAGCAGCCAGCCTAAAACAAGAACATCTTAGGGGCAAATGAGACATGACACAGCTGTGAATTCTTTCCATGGCCATGTCTAGACCTACCAGGTGTAGAGGGTTGGTGGAGGGAGGATCTCATGATATGGTGATGTGAGATCTCCCCCTCTTGTCTACACGTGGCATGCAATGTCCAGGGAGGAAGAGGATGTTGTTGTTTTCATCGGAGAAGAGCACATGAGTGCTCCTGCACAAAAGGTAGGTCTTCTTAAAAAAAAGTATTTTCCCACCCCCCCACCCCACCCCCAATGGGCATGGAGCTCCGCGCCCCATGCCTGGTTCCTGCAAGGAAACGAGACAAACTGCGGTGCCCGGCCACACGTTTGGTGGTTTAGGGATCATCCCGAGAAATGCGGGGGAAAAGGGTATGGCGATATCTCAGGGCAAGGGAGGGTTCATCCTTCCCTGCTCCCGGGATCCCCTGTGTGTCATGTGAATGCACAGGGACGATCCTGGGGCAATCCCCGGGATATCGCCCCATCTAGCCGTGGCCCATGTATGTGCATGGTTGCGAATTTGCCTGAAATGCAGCCAGCTGGGACTGGGGTAGGGAAATTGTCTCATTCGATCAGAGCAATGAAAGGTTAAGCATTTTCCCATGGGCCATTTTGTTTCTGATCAACGCCCCTAGCTGCTTTTTCTCCCAAAAGAGAAAAGGTAAAAGGATCTGCCACGACACAGGCTCTGAACACCAGACCTCATGTCTGCCACCACTTATTATGGGGCGACACAGGCTCTGAACACCAGACCCGGCCGAGGCTACTCCCTGCTCAAGCTAAGCACCACCGCTTGATACGCCTGAGGCAAGGGATAAAGCCCACCTTCCTCCAAACTATGTGGAGAAAGGGGTTTAAAATGGAGAAGGATTTTAATATAGATAATAATGCGCTGTGAGTTATATCTGCTTAGGTGAATGATTGTCAGAGTGGGTGCTGAATGTGTAAACTTAAGATGATAAATGCCAAACAGACACGTGGGACTTTTGTGGTAGTTTTAAAACAAAACAATCAAAATTTATTTTTAAAAGTTCATAAGCTTTGTTTCAAATAACAACATTTAAAAACTTTTTTGAAACCTTTCATACAATCCTTTCGCCCATTCACATACACACTTTCCTTTCCCTCACACAATTACACTTGAGCTTTCTTTATTATCAGTATTGATTAATATACATCAACTACGTGCACACCACACCCTAAAGACACCACTCACTACACTGACCCTCAAATTTCCCAGAACTTAAGTACCATAAACACAGAGAACACTAAAGACTCTAAGAGTACCTAACAAGTCCCTACAATCCCCTCAGTCCTTCCCTTATATATCACTCCTCCCACCTCCCAAGACATTCTAACTCCGCCCACTCAGGCCAATATTCTAAAAACCACAGACTTACAAACTTCAGACATACATTTGGAATTGTCTTGTGGGGTGTAATGCCACAGGATCCCATTATGTTCCCTTTATAGACAGGAAAAAGAAAGGTAGACTCCGTATTTCCCCAGCTGTGGATTGGAAAGCAGTTGAAGAATGAAATTTAGTTTTTAAAAAGATAGGGGAGGGGGAGCACCCCTAACCTTGCTTTGATTCGTAGACTCCCATTTCACTTAACACCCCCCCTCCCCACGAAACAAACAAACATTGAGAAACTGTTCCTGGATCTTCCCCATCACATTAGGGTTTTCTGCAAGGCAAAAAGGCTCAGATTTTGCCAGGAATTCCCACCAAGAAAGGAAAGCCATCAAGAATGTCTTTCTGCACGACTATATTCTGTTCAACATTTTAGCATGGATGGTAGGGGTCAATATGTATGCATTTAAAGCATAAGGCAGAAGATGGTCGCCAAAGTACGTAGACCGTGGCTTCATATCTGCTCTTGTAGTGCACAACGCATTGAGTGCTGTCAATGGCAATGCACTTTTCTAATGATATAAAAAAGACATAGAATCATAGAATAGCAGAGTTGGAAGGGGCCTACAAGGCCATCGAGTCCAACCCCCTGCTCAATGCAAGAATCCACCCTAAAGCATCCCTGACAGATGCTTGTCCAGCTGTCCCTTGAATGCCTCTAGTGTGGGAGAGCCCACAACCTTCCTAGGTAACTGATTCCATTGTCGTACTGCTCTAACAGTCAGGAAGTTTTTCCTGATGTCCAGCTGGAATCTGGCTTCCTTTAATTTGAGCCCATTATTCCATGACCTGCACTCTGGGCGGATGCATTGCAAATCAGCCATGCATGCAGAAGGAATCCCCTTGCTGGATGGAGAAATACTTGGAATGTTACATTTAATAAGGAATGGCACCTGTCAAGGAAGCAAGGTTTAGCTCTCCATCACAAGAACCGTAGATACCCAATGACATCAAGTTACTTGATTGCATAGTCTCTAAAAGCGGCATGGAAATGCTGAGTTTTACGGATGGCATAAGGGACCCACAGTGTCTACCTTTACAGGCTTGTATACATGTGAAGCTTGGACAGATGGCATGCCCTTCTGGTCTTCGAAGTGCAGAAACTCAGGCTTGGTGGCCAGATTTGGCCTGGGATCCCAGACAGGCTCTCTCCTCATAAGGCCGCATCCCTTGCCCTGTGGACCCATAATACATGGTAAGTTTAAAAAAACACACATCCATCAATGACAAATGAAAACGAGAGACACCCCAAGAACTAAGCTTGCTTGGATCTCAGCCCCATTGGGGTTACAATGTAGGGTGCAGTCAGACACCCGTCCTTGCCCAATGCATTGACTTTTTCTGCAGTGCCCAACTTTGGGCAGTGAAATGGAACTAATTTCTCTGCAGAGGCCTATCAGCATCACCACCTGCTCTTGTTGGGAGCTGCTGTCAAAATCTAGTTTGACGGGGAGTTGGTTGAGGAACCTGTAAACCAACAGTCCTCAGGTTGTGGAATACATCAAATTAGTAGTCCTAGCTTGGGGATGTACTTATAAAAGATTTACATATGAATTATAGTGAACAGTGATCACTTGAGACAGACACTCCAATGTTTATATATCGGAGCTGGACCTGCACCCCTTGTGACTCACCAGACTGAATTCAGCCAAGTCCATATAGGCTGGGCAGCCAGATGGACTCAGCCCGATAATAATAATAATAATAATAATAATAATAATAATAATAATAATAATAATAATAATTTATTACGCGCCTCTTTCCCTGGATCGAGGCAGTGAACAACACAGAATACAAAACATTGTAAAATACATAAAACTGATTAAAACATATTAAAACTAATACATTATTAAAATAACAGCCAGCCAGACATCTTAAAATTCGACTGAGAGATCAGTCAAAGAGATCATAAAGAGATCAGTCTTTATTGCTTTTTTATATTCAGAAAGACTATTGAGTTGGTGGATCTCTCCCGGCAGGCCATTCCACAGTTTGGGAGCGGCCGCAGAGAAGTCTTTTGGGTAACAGTTGCCAGCCTAGTTTTGGCTGACTGGAGTAAACCCTTCCCAGAGGACCTGAGTGTGCGGGGCGGATTGTACGGGAGAAGGCGTTCCTGCAGGTAATCTGGACCCAAACCATGTAAGGTGATAACCAACACTTTATACTTCGCCCGGAAACTAATTGGCAGCCAGTGAAGAGATTTTAAGACTGGTGTGATATGGTCACCCCTAGGTGTACCGGTGATCAACCTGGCTGCCATATTTTGAACTAGTTGAAGTTTCCGGACTAGGTGCAAAGGTTGAGTGCATTGCAGAAGTCGAGCCTTGAAGTTACCAGCCGTGCACTACCGTCTTTAGGACTTCCAACTCTAGGTAGGGGCGCAGCTGGCGTACATTGTACATTGATGGTGCTATATAAATAAATAATAATAATAATCAGCCAAAGCTGATAGTAGGCACGCCTGGCCGTACCAGTACCAGGCAAAAAGATATGAAATTTCTGGTGAATTGCCAGATATTGGCTTGGTGCGTTGCAAGCTAACTTGGCCTGATCTAAACCGACTAACTAACAACAACAAAATACATACATAAAAGTATAATCAAAGCACATTGTTACATAGCCTAACCAAAATGGAAGTTCTTCGGAAATAATTCTCAGCTTGGGTTGCAAGTACATTGTGCAATGGACTACTTTAGGCAAATCAGTTCCATTCAACTCTCCCAGGCCAGGCAACTACAAAAGTCAATGCACATATGGATGCCACATCTTTTAATTGTTTTCTGCTTCTGCTCACGTTACATAGCTGATGTGGAGGAACCCGAAAGGGCAGGTTCCCTTGGTTCGCTGAGTGGCAGTCAAAGACTCTCAAGACACAATTTCTCTCATCTTGGAAAAGTTTTATTACGAGCAGCCAAGCTGGGGAAAAGCCAGTAGCATGTTGGCTAAGGGCCTTGCTAGATCTACCAGATAATCTGGTGGGGAGTCGGGGCGAGGCCGCGCTGCAGCTAGCGTGCGCCGTCGCCCCTAGCTAGATGTAAACATGCGATGGGGTAAGGGAAAGCCCCGTTGCGTGCTCCAGTTCTTTTCCTCTTAAAGGGCCATGTGCGCAGGAGTGCACCAACGGAAAAGTAAGTAGTTTTTTTTAAAAAATAAAGGGTTCCCTGCTCCCCCTGCCCCTGATTCCCCCCTGACAATGTCTGATGCCCCCCCGCCCACTCGCTCGCCCATCCTCCCCCCGCTTGCCATGCCCTGTCCCCGTCCCCCATGCCTGTCCCCGTTCTTCTTCCCCCCCTCCGCCATGCCCTGTCCCTGTCCGCCATGCCTGTCCCCGTCCCCCATGCCTGTCCCCGTTCTTCTTCCGCCCTCCCATCTCTCCTGCTGGGTCCACTCTTTCTCCCGCCCCCCATCTCCCCCCTGTGATTCCTCCCCCCCCCGGCCCGATGGGCACAGCGCTCCTATGGAATGCAAGTAAGCGAGCAGCCAGGAAAAGCCACGGAAGTCGCTAGACTTTCCGCAGCCCTGGCCTCAGCCTGGGGTTGCGGAAAAGCCGGGCCATAAGCGGATCTGCTTATCCCGGGTCAAGGGAGGACTTAGCTTGGCCTGACCCTGGGATCCCCTGTGCGTCATCTGGATGCACAGCAGGGAGCCCTGGCCTCACACCGGGCTGTCCTCGTCTAGCAATGGCCTAAGAGACCAAACTACCTATCACAAAGTCCCTGGTTGGAATATGGCCTCTCCCACATTTCTTCTCAAGGGGAAGTGGAGGACCTAGTGCCATATCTTCACACCAGGAAAGAAGAGAGTGGGCCCCATTTTAAGGCCCCACAGAGGCAAGTGGGTGAGATGATGTGAACCCTTTCTCTTCCCCACTGTTTGCTCGCTCACAGACCCTGGGTCCTTTTTTTCTCGGCCAAACTCACTTCCGGTTTTGGAGCCCTGGCGGGGGAGGGGTGGGGATGCAGGAAGGCAAGCGATGGGGTGGTGAAAGAGATACTGCATTCTGCACCCAGGTGTTTCCTTTGCCCCTTCAATCAGGCTCCCCTGCCCGCTGCTTTCTATGGCATTGTAGTGGATCTGCTCTTAGAAACACAGATCTGCTGCTGTCACATTGAGTTTGGCTTTTTTTTCACATTGAACAAGAATGTCTAGCATATTCTGGCTCAGCTATAAATATGAGGGCAGAGGACAAGGGGAATTGCTACTGCTCATTAATAAACACAGGCCAGCAAATCATTACTGCATTTCTTCGATTCTAAGACACACTTTTCCCCCCATATAAACATCTCTAAAAATGGGGTGCGTCTTAGAATCGCGGGTGCGTCTTAGAATTGGTCCTCTCAAACCTCTCACGCTGCTCCCCAAGCACTGCTTGAAGCTTTGCTGGGCCACTAACGGTGAAGCCACACTTCTCTCCGTGGTGTGTGCCGGCTAACTCCTCATGGTGTGGGCGCCTACACTGCGCCCAGTGCCTCACGCCAGCAGGGAGCATCCCAAACGCAGCCCTGCACGCGCCACTCACACCCACGCACAGCGACCCAGGCCAAACGGGATCTTTCGGGATCTTTTCGGGATCTTTTGGGGCGGCTCCAGCGTGGCCAACAGGGACTCGATGTAGGACACGGGGGGGGGGGAGGGAGGGCTGAGCCAGGTTCAAGAGGGTGGGGGCGCGGCTGGGCATTGCTGCCGCCACACGCACCATGCACTGCTGACACTTCCCTCCCTCTGACGCCACAGCCGAAACGCTGAGCCACCAAGCTCCCCAGCAGCTAGCCAAGCCAACCAGAAGGTCTGGAAGGAGAAGGCTGCAGTTGCTCCCAATTCCGGCTAAGCCGGGCCGTAAAAGATATCCTAAGAAATTTATTTTTTCTTAGAATCAAACCTTTTTCTGTTGGTGGTACTGAAATTAGGGTGTGTCTTACAATCGATGGTGTCTTACAATTGAAGAAATACGGTAGATGGGAGCTGTCCAAAGTGCTGATTGGTGCCTTCCATTCATTTCCAATGGTGCACAGAGCAGTTGTCTTCAACTTGGTACTCTCCGGAGATGGCATGACATCTAGAGCTGATATGGAGCCACAGTCCGTGTACTTTGATGACTATCTTCTGCATACCCTGTTTCCCCGAAAGTAAGACATCCCCCGAAAATAAGACCTACTTCCAGTTTTGCCTCTCGCTGTAATATAAGGCATCCCCCCGAAAATAAGACTTTTTTTTGTTCAACAATAAATGTGTACCGTATTCTTCTTCATGGAAAAATAAGACATCCCCTGAAAATAAGACCTAGCGCATCTTTGGGAGCAAAAATTAATATAAGACACTGTCTTATTTTCGGGGAAACAGGGTACGTATTGACCCTACCATCTACGCAAATTTTTTTGAACAGCATATAAGGACACAGAAAGACATTCCTGATGGCTTTCTGTTCTTTGCGGGAATTCCTGGCAAAAGAGAAGTAGAATTTCCCACTCTTTACCCCATTATGTGATAGTCATTTGACTAGTAGCCCTCAGCACTTCCTCTGGGAATTTTATGTTGATATTTTGAAATTGTGTAAATAATCAAATGTATATTTTACAAGGAATGGGTGTAGTTAAAGATTGAAAGTAGAGAAATGCAGCAGCAAATTAGGCAGGTGTCTGTAATGAAGGCAAGAAACACCTGAGTTGATTGATGTCAGTTTGCTAACAGTTTTAAAAGGCAGTGTCTTAAACAGTTGGTAGGGGGGGGTCAGAAGGAGGAAAAGAATTGACGAAAGGAACATTGCTGCAGAAAAGGAGGTGGAAGCAAGGTTGCTGATACCACATCGTTTGGCTGGCACGGGAGGAAAGCTTCAAAGCAAAAGGTCTGAAAACTGAAACTCCCAGAGACTAATTGCTGGTAGGAAAGATTGTTTAAAAGTTCTCAGAAGAAAGGAAGAAGAACTATGCAATCAGAATATGCAATGAAATGAATTGTATGTTGTTCTATTGCCAATGCTGAAAAAGTAAAGCTATACTCCTATTAACCTACTTGGTGTAAGAACTTATCTTTACAGCAGCGTGAGGGAGTAAGCTTGAATCTGTTGACTCCTTCCTCTCGGGTGAGGAAAGAGTATAAACACAACCCAACATTTTACCTCAACATTTAAGCCACTTTGGTGCAGATGGGAGAAGGGAAGAACCCAGTGCCTATTTTTCACATATGCTATATTGCTGCATTTTAGCCTTCCCGAACCTGATGTCCTCCAGATGTGTGGGACTGCAACTCCCATCGTTCCCAGTCAGCACTGTGGGAGTTGCAGTCCAACACATCTGGTGGGGAAGTCTGCTGTATTTGGATCTCCAGCCTGCCTTATACAAAGCACTTGGGGTGAGTTACAAATTCAGATATAACCAGTAGAATAGGGGTGCAAAACTGCAGGGGAAATACAACTTTCCTGGGGGTCTCAATCTGGCAGTTGGGGGCTCCCCAGAATGACTTTCTTGCTTACTGTACCAATCTATCTCTAAGAGTTATAATACACATCTAATAGAATCATAGAGTAGCAGAGTTGGAAGGGGCCTACAAGGCCATCGAGTCCAACCCCCTGCTCAATGCAGGAATCCACAGAGGAGGGCCAGGATCTCTTCCTGGTCATCTCAGAGTGCAGGACACAGAATAATGGGCTCAAGTTACAGGAAGCCAGATCCTGGCTGGACATCAGGAAAAACTTCCTGACTGTTAGAGCAGTACAATAGTAGAACCAGTTACCTAGGGAGGTTGTGGCCTCTCCCACACTAGAGGCATTCAAGAGGCAGCTAGACAACCATTTGTCAGGGATGCTTTAGTGTGGATTCCTGC
This sequence comes from Elgaria multicarinata webbii, assembly GCF_023053635.1. Lineage (NCBI taxonomy): Eukaryota > Metazoa > Chordata > Lepidosauria > Squamata > Anguidae > Elgaria > Elgaria multicarinata. The sequence continues at coordinate 210,006,933 of NC_086171.1, read as the reverse complement.
ATTGAGCAGGGGGTTGGACTTGATGGCCTTGTAGGCCCCTTCCAACTCTACTATTCTATGCTTCTATGATAAAGCATACCTGACAGATGGTTGAGAAATCTCAAGATTGGGTGAAGCTGGGTAAAAGTAAAATCAAAGGCTTAGGGGTGAACTATATAGGCAGGACAGTGGCAGATTCACTTCTGTAGACAGGCAATTCAATTACACAAACAGTAACAATGGTGTAACAGAAGGGCATATCAGAATCCACTTTATATCGCAGACTCTAAAGGCGCGCATCGCAACCATCGTTCATTGCCAAAGAGCAACAAAGCAAAGTAAAGGAGTGATTAGCAAGCGCTATTGCTGCCAGCAGAGGGCAGCAGGACTATCTCTACAAGCTAGAAGCAAAGAATCAATCAAAACCCGAACCTGAACTCAAAACCAGAACAAATGTTCTTTCCTAAACTGGAACAGACCTGGTCCCAAGAATAAATATTATAAAATCAGGATACCGGTTCAGCTTAAGGGTTTGGCTTAAAACATCTGATGTCATGTGGTACACTCATTAACTCCATGAGATAGAAGAAAAGGGTGGATATATTGGTGACCGTATCACAATCAATAATCACATATAATATTAGGGTAAATGAATAACTTTAATGTACTAAATAAAATTGCTAATCTATATAGTCATATATATCTATATATAATCTATATTCCCGACGTGAATATACCCGGTCACTACGTTCAACATCTAAGGTCCTCCTCCGGGCACCTACTCTGAGAGAGGCTCGGAGTGTGGCAATGAGGGACAGGGCCTTTTCGGTGGTGGCCCCCAGACTATGGAATGATCTCCCTGACGAGGCTCGCCTGGCATCAACGCTGCTATCTTTCCAGCGCCAGGTTAAGACTTTCCTCTTTGCCCAGGCATATGGCGGCACATCTTAATCACCCACATGTTTAGTTTTTTAATGGGTTTTAATGCTTTATGTGTGTATGTTCTGTGTTTTAGAATTTTTAAATTTTGTATACTCGTTTTTATCTTAATTTTAGAATTTCTGTAAACCGCCCAGAGAGCCCTGGCTATGGGAGCGGTATATAAGTGAAATAAATAAATAAATATAGTTCAAGTATATTTAAACTGTATAGTGTTGCATTAGAACATCAATAAAAACAGTTCAAGACCAAACCCTAACTCATTAACTCCGTCAGAACCAGGATGAATTGGGATGAGCACATAAAATAAAATGTAAATGTCTCGGTTGTGCAGTGAAACAATACAGATAAAATCAGCATTTCAGGTCGATTAAGAACTTGGAATTTATTTTTGGTTCTGTGCATGATTCATAGTACTTATTACTGATAGTTTTGCTGATGGATTTGATATTTTTAAATGGATGGTTGTTACGTGTAAGCCATGACTATGTGTTCGGCGTTATCCAACTTGGGTTGAGAAACGCTAGAAAAAAAGCATAACCAATCAATCAAACAGGGATAATGCCAATAGATTATTAAGTGGGGAGCAGTGGGGGGGTGATTTAGTCTCCCCCCCCACGCACAAAGGCTTATAGGCATTCTAGATTATGTGGCCAAGGCCATGAGTGTACAACCTTAACTGCTGTCCTCATGTGTAGTTAAATCAGAACTATCTAACACATTGGAAGCAACTGTGTGCATTTACTATACATGGCCAGGTAAGCCGTGACTGGTTATGACTTTTAGTGATTGGGGTAAAATTCGTTCAGTTCACATTTCAACATGAGAATTTACCCCATTTCACACATTCAAATCACTATGCAAACTAAGACTGAGTTATCCTTTGAAATTTGTACTTGTTTGGATTTTGCAATGGAGTTCTCCAATCAAAAATGAACGTATTAGGGGAAACAATGGTCAGAATGCATTATATTAGGAAAAATGCTTATGAATTTTCATGAGATATGTAAAACAACAACTCAACATTTGGGAGGAACTGAAATTAAGACTGGAGAAGTTCTCAGAGTTTAAGATGAAACAAATTTAAGATTGGAAAAATGAGAAAGTGAGAGAACCCCAAATTGACAGATTCAGATTCATCTATCATAGCATTTGGACACACAACAATCGATACTCAGCATCGAACCTTTCCCTTAAATGTAGCAAAATTCTGATATCTATAGTAGGCCTAACTTCACGTCCCACTGATGGAAAAATCGGATGGGTATTTTCCACTGTGCCATCCTATGCCCTTAATTCTCAATCCTTCCCCCTTTCTTTTATTGCACAGTTAACAGATCAGAGCGAGCTGGGAAAACATAAAATCAAGTGAGGGAGAAAATCACTGTGTCGCTGTAGGTATACATAAACCAGACAGATTGAAAGATTCAGTGACACAGATAAAGCCGCAGCTTTCATGCTGACATATGCAAAAGCCAACAAGCTAAGCTTGCTCTCTGCTGCTGACCTTGATATATCATTGCAGGAAAATAGGAAGATTTCGAATCAAGGAAGAAACAGATGTCGTTTGGAGTACTGTGCCCAGTTTTAGGAGCTGTAGGGGCAGCCCTCTCATGATGCAAGGTGAGGCACCTGCATCAGGTACAGGAGTGGCAAATTATGCTGCTCCCCTTGACTCCACCAGGAGGGCCTGCCACCACTACCCAGCCTCCTGTGCATGCTCTGGAGAACCTTGCCAGCCACTCGCCTGTGTGGCATTTGCTGCAGTGAGAGTGACAAGGGGGAGCTCTATGAAGCAGCCGTCCAACCTCTGTTTTCCTGGTTGGCCACCCTTATCTTTTCAGCCATAGAGCTGACACGGCAGGTGCAAAGGTAAAGGTAAAGGAAGGCGCAAAAGAAATACATGTGAAAACACCAGCGAAATCGGGGCAAGCGTTCGCTACAGAACATAATAAAGAAGCTCCTTGCAGATAGAATACCACCTTGGCAGATGGAACAGGAAGCTGTATCCCAAACCTGGGATACTGGCTGAAATATACTAGCCCAATACCTACTTTAAAAAGCAAGGGGCAGTCACATCTAGTGGTATTGGCAATTTGTAAATAACTACCTAGTATCTCTAAGTGTTTATATAGTGCAGCCTTCCTCAACCTGGGGCGCTCCAGATGTGTTGGACTGCATCTCCCAGAATGCCCCAGCCAGCTGGCTGGGGCATTCTGGGAGATGCAGTCCAACACATCTGGAGCGCCCCAGGTTGAGGAAGGCTGATATAGTATATGTGACCACTGAAGAAGACCCTCCTTTAGGGTTGAAACGCGTTTGGTCTGTTTATTTGTTTTTTAATAATTTCCTTGACTTTGAGTTTTTTTAATGGGTTCCTAGTATTTGTTAATGTGTTTTTAATGTGTTTTTAAATGTCGGACTACACAGCCCTACAGTGGCAATATACTTTTTTTCTGCACTAGTGAAGCTTATTAATTTATTAAAAGGCTTTTATAATACTTATCCACCTTTGTAGTATATGTGAACATGGATAGTGATACGATCCACCCCTTTCTCTTACTTTAGTGTCTTTACTTTAAGGGGCCTGGATAGCTATTTTGCTTATCTGTGAATTATAGCATGTGTCATTTTTGTGCATGTAGCATGTGGTGAAATTCCCTCTTCATCCCAACAGTTAAAGTGGCAGGAGCCCTGCCTAGTGTGACCAGATACAAAAAAAGGCAGGGCTCCTGCAGCTTTATCTGTTGGGATGAAGAGGGAATTTCACTAGGTGATGGCCACCAATTTGGGTGGCTTTAAAAGGAGGTTGGATGAATTCCTGGAGGAGAAGGCTACCCATGGCTTCTAGTCTTGATGGCTATGGGCTGAAACCCTAACCCCTTTCAATACAACTGATAAAGATACAGGAGCCCTGTCCTCCTTTTCATTTGGTCACCCTACCTAAAATGCTGAAAGTTTGCTATTATTTAGAACTACAACAGAAATGTCTTTGCAACACTTTTCAATTATCAATCATGCATTCATACTTAGTTTTGTTTTTACTTTCAAACTGTTGCACTTTATAAAGTTGAGCTTTTTTTTAAAAATTGAGCATCTTATAGGTTGCAAGACAGGAGCAAAAAATAGATATACAGATGTATTGGACTTCAACTCCCATCATTCCTGACCATTGGCTGTGTTGGCAGGGTCTTCTGGGAGTTGAAGTCCCAAACATCTGGAAATCTACCTTCTGCTCACCCCTGTTGCAAGATGCCCTAAATGGATTTTCGGAGACCGGTGGTGGTGGTGTGTGAGTGTATCAGTAAATGTGATTTATTTATTTATTTATTTATTTCATTTATATACTGCCCCATAGCCGAAGCTCTCTGGGCGGTTTACAAAAGTTAAAAACAGTAAACATTTAAAAAAGTATACAAAATTTAAAAACCATCAGAAACATAGAATCATAGAATAGCAGAGTTGGAGGGGGCCTACAAGGCCATCGAGTCCAACCCCCTGCTCAATGCAGGAATCCACCCTAAAGCATCCCTGACAGAGGGTTGTCCAGCTACCTCTTGAAGGCCTCTAGTGCGGGAGAGCCCACAACCTCCCTAGGTAACTGATTCCATTGTCGTACTGCTCTAAAAACAACAGTATCCATTTAAAAACAACAGTTCTGGGGTCCGTTAGAAAACAAACTTGGCATTGTTAAATGCTGTTTAATGCCTGGGAGAAGAGAAACGTCTTGACCTGGCACCTGAAAGATAACAGTGTTGGTGCCAGGCAAGCCTCATCAGGCGATTCAATTCAATTTAAATGGTAGAATTCAGTACCCCAACATGCCCTCTCGATGGCAGTGTTGATACACCAGAGCCAGGCTGCACGTCTGCTGCAGAGTTCAGGTGCATTGTTTTGCTATCATTTGCAGGGCAGCTGGTGGCACTGAGAAAGCCAACTGATTAAGCAAATGCACCTCTTGTGCGTTTTATTCACACTTTTATTTGTTGCATCAAAATCAAACCATTGATGTGAGTGCCAGTGACAAATGGGACCTGTCCTTGGGATTTTCCCTTAGGCTGTCTGACAGCATCAATATAAAATATCAGTCAAGACAAGGAGGGATGCCACCTGAATTCAAATTAAAGATATGAACGTTTCTACCTCTGGGTTCTGTTATTTCCTTCTTTAAAAACCCAACCAAACGCCTGGCACTGCAGGATCCAGGGAGCCATTAGCTGTGAGCTGCAGCTAATGGGTTCAGTTCAATTCCTGGACACGCCAAAGGGAATTCCACAGAAACTCATTCTTAAAGAATTAGGAGGAACAGTTTGCTGTAGAGATAATGACAAGATCATGAGCAGATGATTACTCCGAAAGCTCTAACTTCATGCCCATTTCCATAATCAGCGGAAAGCTAATTTGAGCCAAGCTGTAGAAGAAATCCGCCCCAGAGAACCTAGGCTGAATATCAGAGCTCAGTTTTGGAATGTGTGATGGAATTGCTTTTGCGCATATACAGAGTGCCTTTTCTTGTGATTAGGGAGCAGAACTTCCAAATATGGCTTGGGCTCCAAGAACTTTCTACCTCCCCTTGGTTCACTCTCATATAACTAGCAACCTGCTGGCAACACCATTCATCTGTCTCATTGCTCTGATGATGCAATGCCCTGCACTCTCTACATCTGTACCTGGGTTTCCTGTTTGCTCCTGGGTTTCTCCTTGCCCTGGCCTTCAAAACCTACCTTGGTCCTCACGATATCCTTGGCGTGAGGATCCTTGGTGTGTCTGTTTTCCCTTGACTTCTGATCCAGAATTTGACTCTTGCCTAGTTTTGAGTATGCACCTCCCTCGGCAGGGCCGGTGCCAGACTATTTTGCACCCTAGGCAGGTGAGCTGCTTTCACCCACCCACCCCCACCCCAGTGTACCTGGGCATGGGGCGCCATCTTGCCCGCCCAGCCGAAGCAAAGCCAAGACACTGGGAGAGCGACTTCCGGGCGCACCGTTCCGAAGCTGCCCACCCGCCCCCCTACCCCAGCATTCTGGCTTCGCTTCAGCACCCAGCCAGCCGAAGTGAAGCCAGAACGCTGGAGGGGGGAAGCAGGCATGGCTTCGCTTTGGCTGGATGGGCGCCCAGCCGAAGCGAAGCCAGGACACTGGGGCGGGCGGGCAGCTTCGGAACAGCATGCCCGGAAGCCGCCCTCTCAGAGCTGCTGTGGGAGAGCGGCTTCCAGGTGTGGCGTTCGGCACCCCCCTTACCTTGGCGCTCTAGGCGACCACCTGACTGGCCTCTATGGTAGCACCGGCCCTGTCCCCGGACACTTCTGGTCCTTGCTTGAGGCTCTGGAACCTGAGCCCTGTCTGTTCTGGAGCTTCTTCAGACGAGTATTTTATGGCATGCTTGCGACTGGCTATTCACAGTTCTTTGTGGGGCATTTTGATGATGCAGTAATCCTCCTGCACCTCTCCTGAGCCATCAAAAAAATAAGACCCAGAAAATCCTTTTTTTTTTTTGGCTATAATGAAACTTGCCACCATTTCCTGCTGTGTGCAGGAGAAGCAGCGTGATACAAACACCCAATGAATGATCCACATAGTCATTGTTTGCTTCCTCTTTCTTCCCCATGTCTTCCCCATCTCTACCCCTGTTGTGGGACAGAAGCAGGAGGCAAAGCAACAGGAGGGAAACCCAATTTCTCCCCTGTCGAATGATCCTCTTGGACCACACCCCTGCTTCTGGCCCACTTAGACTGGCAGGTGAAATGGAGGGCAGGGGGAAAGGCCCTCAAAAATGGAAACCAGAGAGAGAGAGAGAAAGACTCAGGTGCTGGAGAGTTCAAATAGCTTAATATGCTTGACATGTTTTGGACTCAAGGACAATTCCCCAGGAATGTAAAAGTTTTTGAAATTCCTGAACATCTTCAGATATAGCAGCCTAAAAACAAAAGAGCAACATTTTCTTTCTCTCATACCATCATGGAATTCTGGAGTTGGAAGGGATCTCAAGGATCATCCAGTCCAGCCTTCCTCAACCTGGGGCGCTCCAGATGTGTTGGACTACAACTCCCAGAATGCCCCAGCCAGGTGGCTGGGGCATTCTGGGAGATGCAGTCCAACACATCTGGAGCGCCTCAGGTTGAGGAAGGCTGATCTAGTCCAACCCTCTGCAATGTGCAGGAAAGCCAATTAAACCATTCATGAGAGATGGTTGTCCAGCATCTTCTTAAAACCTCTAGAGATGGAGAACCCACAACCTCCGTAGGTAGGCTGTTGCACTGTTGTACAGATATTATGGTCAGGAAGTTTTTCCTTCTATTTAATTGAAATGTGGGTAGCTGTAACTGATACCCATTATTCCGGGTCCTAGTTTCTGTGGCCATGGGAAATAGTTTATTTATTTATTTATTTATTTATTTATTTATTTATTTATTTAGTATTGCACTTATATACCACTCCCATAGCCGGGGCTCTCTGGGCAGTTTACAGAAATTCTAAAATTAAGATAAAAACGAGTATACAAAATTTAGAATTCTAAAACACAGAACATACACACTTAAAGCATTAAAAATGGGTTTTTTTTTGTTTTAAATAGTTCTTGACCATCTTCCCTGTGGCACCCTTTTATGTGCCTGAACACTGCTCACATGTCTCCCCTCAGTCCTCTTTTCTCCAGACTGAACACCCCAAGTTCCTTCAACGTGTCTTCATAAAAAAAAATTTTTTTTAAAGGGAAGTTTAATGTCAAAAAGAGCCTCGTGTGGCGCAGAGCGGTAAAGCAGCAGTTTCTGCAGCTGAAACTCTCCCCACGGCCTGAGTTCGATCCCAGCGGAAGCTGATTTCAGGCAGCCGGTTCGGGTCGACTCAGCCTTCCACCCTCCTGAGGTCGGTAAAATGAGGACCCAGCTAGCTGGGGGAAAGGTAATCACGGCCGGGGAAGGCAACGGCAAACCAGCCCGCTACAAGGCCTGCCAAGAAAACGTCAGCGAAAGCTGGCGTCCCTCCAAGAGTCAGTAATGACTCAGTGCTTGCATGAGAGGTTCCTTTCCTTTCCTTTCCTTAATGTCAAAGCAACTAAAACATGGCAAAAGTCTGTTGAAAATGCAGCTTTAAACATACCATTAAAAGTAAAAGCAGCAGCAGCTAAACTTCTAAAACTCCTGGGAGAATAAAAAAATGCCTGGCACCAGAATGCCGGGCAACTTTCGTTTTCCCTTCTTAAAATGAGGCATTGCATTGCGATCAAAATTACAGAATTGTTCTATGGAGCCCAGATTGCTGTAAACCCAATTACTCCCCTGACATCCACAAAGTTAGCTGTTAGTGTAGGGAGTTGTTAGTTCTGTATCAGGTGAGGCAGAACTACCTGAGCAGCAGATGTGAGCTTTAAGATGCTGACTCTGTGAGGCGGTCATTCTCCCATGACGACGGTTCATTACAACACCTAGTGCTCGCTGCAACCTTCCAGTACAGCATGAAAATCAAAAGCCAACGTGCAAACTTCTCGTCAAGTCAGCTAGATCAGATTGCACCTCAGCATTATTCCATATAATTTTGGATGACTACCCTATAATTGCCTGGGGGAATCAGGGTTCCAATAAAACAAAAACAAAAAAAGCACAATAAATGATCCCAATTCAATCACACCCAGAATAAGCTAAAATTGCAATCTCTGTTAAATTGACATCTCAAATAGAAAAATCTTACAAGCCTTTGTAAAGAGACCCAGGCTGCAATTTCTTCCTAGGAGGCTGGTCCAATTTTAATTGGATTTATTTCTGAATAAACTTTAATAGAATTGCAGTACCGTCAGGGTCTGGTAATAGTGAATCTCCAGGGGGAAGAGAGTTCCAGAGCTACGGATAAGCCAGTGACAGTGCAATCTTATGCATGCCCGGACCACTCAGAAATAAGTCCCATTTAATTCAATGAGACTTACTTCCAGGCAAGTGTTTATAGAGTTGTGGCCTGAAAATGTGATAGGTTTGTGCAAATAGGGAAAGGAGAGTGGGGTTGCTGCAGGAAAAACGCATCAAGCAAAGGCCGTTAAAATACTGTGAGAATAAAAAGGTCTTCAGCTGGTGATGAAAACAGTACAGTGTAGGCACCAGGAGGACCTCTCTGGGGAGCTCATTCCACAACCGGGGTGCCACAGCAAAGAAAGCCCTCCTCCTAGTAGCCACCTGCCTCACTTCCTTTGGCAGGGGCCCACGGAGAAGGGCCCCTGTGGATGATCTTAAGGTCTGGGCAGGTACATATGGGTGGAGGCGTTCCTTCAAATAACCTGGCCCCAAGCCGTTTAGGGCTTTAAATGTCAATACCAGCACTTTGAATCGGGCCCGGACCTGGACTGGCAGCCAATGAAGCTGGAAAAGGACTGGCGTAATGTGGTCTCGTCGGCCAGTCCCTGTTAGTAAACGGGCTGCCCTGTTTTGTACCAGCTGAAGCTTCCGGACCGTTTTCAAAGGCAGCCCCACGTATAACGCATTGCAGTAATCCAAGCGAGAGGTTATCAGAGCATGGATAACTGTAGCTAGGCTATCTCTGTCCAGATAAGGGCGTAGTTGGTATATCAACCTAAGCTGATAAAAGATTAATTAGTATATTTGTTTTATTAGTTATTTCTATTTTTTTCTTTCTCCCCTTTTTTCTCGTTCATATCCTTTTTTGTACTGCTTCCCCCTGCTAAAATTGTATTAATTAATTTTCTTACTTTTATATAACGGCTGTTTAGACATCAATTGTTAGGGGACTGATCACTTTTTGGTTACATATATGTTTTCTTTAAATATATATTTAAAGAAAACACTCCTTTAGCTCTCTGGAAAAGCTCTCTGGTTTTATTTTATTTATTAAAACATTCATATCATGTCTTTTGTTTGTCCACCCCTCCTAAATGGGGACCCTCAAAGTAGATGACAATCAATTAAAAACACAACATGCCAAAAATATAATTAATGAAACGTAACTATGAACAAGTAAGAATAAGCGTGCAAGAGAATTTTGTTCGAATTTGCAAATCACCCCCCAAATGCCATGTTCGCAGCCCTCAATGTGAATGGGAGCGCATGTTCTCCAAAAATATCCACAAATTCCAGAACATGCATTTGCAAAATGTGCACTTTTTTAAAAAATCCACCCTTTGAAAAATAAAATTAAAAATGCATAATTAAAGTTCAATATTTTAAAATTGCGCATTTTTATGCTTTAGTCAATGGACGGAAGTTCGCTCTTTGAAAAATGCTCACTTTTCCCTGTTCAAACAAACTGGGGTGGGACTGGGGGGGTGGGGAGAGACATCACAAATGAGAATGGGATAGAGTTTTGAAGTGAAGTTCTGAGAATTTTGCAGAACTGAAGCATCCCATCCCTATAAAGACAAAATAAAGGTTCAAAACTATAAAGCAGCACTAAAAATAAAGTAGAAAGTAGAGAGACAGGGGGGGAATCCGCACATCGTTCCGAGATCGCTTCTAAGCGACCCCAGTGCAGCGTGAAAGCGATCGTGTAACTGGCCTTTGGAAGAGCCGACGAAGAGACGTCCTTCCCGCTGCCGCCGCCGCCACCCACAGACCTCCTCGCCGACTGGCGAGGAGAGCTCAGCTGAAGAAGGCGGGGTTGAGAGCGGAAGAAGCTCTCCACCCCGCCTTCTTCCCCTGAGCTCTCCGTCCCAGCCGGCGAGGAGGTCTGCGGGTGGCGGGGGGCGGCGGGAAGGACGTCTCTTCGTCGGCTCTTCCAAAGGCCAGTTACACGATCGCTTTCACGCCGCACTGGGGTCGCTTAGAAGCGATCTCGGAACGACGTGCGGATTCCCTCCAGGGCATTTTCAAGAGCCAGCTTTGGCAAACACATAACAAAATGTTACTGGCCCTGTTCAGGAGACACCTTAAACCACGGCAAAAAGCCTTATTCGCCATGGTTAAAGCCATGGTTTTAGGTGTCTTCTGAACAGGGGCCACTGTCTTGTCCTTGTCCCTGAATGTAAAAATGGAGAGAGCTGACTGAATCTCTTGGGGCAGAAAATTCCATGGCCTGGGTGCCACCACGAAGAAGGACCTGTTTTGTGTATCAGCCTGCTGCATCTCAGATGGTGGAATGCCAGATTGGAATGCAGCTGAAGATCTAAGCACACAGGAAGACTTTCATGGGACAAGATGACCCTGTTGTGTCGTCCCATTCCAGCTTTATGTCCTGCCTTTTTGACTGTGTCTATACTAACCTTCCTGAGCTCTTTCCCCCCCAAGATAATTCATTTCCTCCACAAGAGGTAGGAGGTTATGAGACTAGCTGACTTAAGATGAATGGACCAGAGGTGATGACTTCATGCACCCTAGCAGCAACGGGCCTTGATCTCCTAATGTATATTTAGCATTAGCACCAAAATACTCAGCAAATACAATCACTCAAACCAAGGGATGTCGTAGGAGTCCAGGAAGGGAATGGAGTCTAGCGGACATCCCCACAATCAGCCCCCCAGACTGGAGTCCGTAGATCACGTGCTTGCTTGAGGCTGTGTGTGCCGACTCAGGCAAGCACAGTGGTCTCTGCTGAGCCAGCATTTGGCGTAAAAATGGTGTATCCTCCTTTTCCATAAATGGCCACTTACACAAATGGTGGTTGTGGAGGGCCATTTACACCAAATCACAGGTGTAAATAGTGCGTTTACACCTGCCATTTTGTGCAGATGGCCGCTTTATGGCCAGCATTTGCGGAAAATGGGCATTTGTGGAAAAAGAACAAGTCACCATTTTTACGCAAAAATGGCAGCTTGGCGAGGGATCAGTGCTGCGCGTCATTCACCAGGCAGCCGTAGACTGTTCAGCAGGCAAGCAGGGGTGGGGAGGCAGTAAGGGTCTGGTGAGCGGCATGCAACTATGGTGAGTTCGGCCAGCCCTGCTCAAACCAAGATTTGGAACAATGACTGGACGAAGAAGCAACGGTCAAAGGAAAGAGAGAGAGAGAGAGAGAGAGAGAGAGAGAAGGATACCCTCCAAAGCAGCTTCAGAAAGCTTTATTTCCTGATGTCCTGATTCACTTAAGATACTTTTTATCAGATTTACTGTGAGCCAGTTCTCTATTATGTTTCAATCACTTGAGTCAGCAGTCAAATAGAAGTGTATTGAAGGAGAATGAATTATTGGTGAGCCTGCAGTTTGGTTGCTAAAGACAGAAAGGGCAGGAGACCAGTGGACCGGCTGCACTTTCTGTCTTCCCTTCCTGGCAGGCTTGAGGGCAGAGGGAATCTTAAAACAGGCACCAACCCCCAGTGGACTCTGAGCTTCAGAGATCCCGTAACTAAGAACATATCATCGTTGGCTTTTGCACACACTTTCCTCTAGAACCTGGTGCCCTTCAGAAGTTTTGGATGACAACTTCCGTAATCACTGACCATTGGGTATGCTGTTATTGGAGGTGTAGCCCAAACAATATGGAGACACCAGGGACATGTCTAGACCTGGGGATATCCCGGGGATCACCCTGGGATCACCCCTGTGTGTCCACATGATGCATGGCAGATCCCGGGGCAGGGAGGGATAATCCAATCCACAGTATCGCCCTACCCTTTAATCACATTTTCCCCTGAGGTCTCAGGATTAGGGCTGTGCACAGACCCCCCCCCGAACCGCTTCATCGCCCGATCTGGAACTTCCGGATCAGGCCCGAACCGCTTTGGGTCGATCTGCCCCTCCCCCGCTCTGCTCCGGCCCCTTACCTCGCTCTGTTGTGGTCTGGCCCTCAGCTGAAGCCCGTGATGTACCGCGATGGAGGCAGTTAAGCCCCCCTCCCCACTTACCTGGCTCCGCCATCATCGCCGCATAGATGGCGGTGGCGGAGCCAGGTAAGTCAAACTCTCCCCCACCCCCTTACCTGTGTCCATCGCAGGCTTCAATTGAGGCCCTGGCTTGAAGCCGGAAGAGGAGGCCTCTTCCGGCTTGAAGCCAGAGCCTCAATTGAAGCTTGCAACAGACACAGGTAAGCCCCCTCCCCCCTTACCTGGCTCCGTTGCTGCACGGATTGCGCTGCCACTGCTGCCAGGTGAGTCCCCTTCCCCCCACTTACCTGCGTCTGGAGCTCTGGTTTGAGGCGAACCGCTTCGCCTCGATCTGCAGCTCCCCCAACCTGATCCGTCTCCACCGTTGGCGGAGGCGAATCAGGCTGTTCCGCTGTCGCTTCTACGAACCGAAGTGAAGTGGAGCACAGCCCTACTCAGGATGATCCCGAGACCGCGGGAGGTGTGGCTGGGCATCCTGTTTTCGTCTCGGCTTCTTGCGAGTAACCGCAAGGAGCCGGGAACTGGGCAGAGGCCACGAGCTCTGTGCCCATCACGGATGGGGTGGGGTGAGTGGGAAGTTGTTTTTTTCATTTAAAAAATACTCACTTTTGTGCAGGAGAGCTCCTGTACTCTTCTTGGATTAAAAAAACACCCCAAAATGATGGGCATGTCTTCTTCCTCCCGGGATGTTGCATGCCGCGTGTAGACTGAGGGGAGGATCTTACGATCATCATATCGCAAGATCACCCCTTCCACCCCCCTCGTCTAGCCATCCCCCAGGATGCACGCAGGCTGTCTTAAATCCGGGGCCTGATCCACTCAGGACCCACACCCTAAACAGATTTGGAGGTATCAATATGACTCAAGTCCACTTGTGTGAAAGAATGAGTTTTTTTTAAAAAAAAGAAGCAAAGATACACCTCCCAGCTCTCAGCTGTAGTCACTCTGGTTCCCAAAGGAGTGACGGGCACCATCCTGGGGCTGTTTATTTGAGCATCTGGTGCACCTTCCCCCTCTCAGACAAGAACAGGTAACAAGGCTCAGGATTTTATAGAGCTTGCCTCACTGAGTTAAAAAAACTGTCAGAAGGCATACACAGACTCTCTCTACCCAGAAGGAGAAAGAAGTGGGAGAGTCTTTCTTATTGGCCAGAAAACAATTTTCTCATAGTAAAGAAAGCGCATTACTGTGAAGAGCAGCTACTGTTCATTGCCTAACTTCTGTTAGTAGCAAAAAAGCACTGACCTTCACAGTTTGTGAATACAGCTAAGAGAATTAGGGCTGTCCAGGGACACACACACTCCCCAACCCACTTTGGAGGCTGATTCAGAGCTTCAATCTACCTCGGCCTGATTGGGGCCCGGTCTGTCTCACTGTCATGATCAGGCCTGTCCCCCTTAGTGTGAGGAAGGAGTTTATGAATGGCCGCTGTTGAGAAGGTAATAATTATCACTGTCTGTACTTACTGCATTTCAATTCCTTCTGACCTTACTATTTACAACCCTCATCCCCCCACCCACCATGTGATGATGATGATGATGATGATGAACATTTATATACTGCCCCATAGCCAAAGCTCTCTGAGTTTCAGGCTATCAATTGGAATCAGATTCTGAACCAGAAGAAACAGGACTAGAAACGTACCAGCCAATATGGGAAGTGAGGAGGAAATTCTCCCAGGCTCTTTGCCAGCCAGGGATGAAACTTCACCAGACCTTATCAGTGAAAACGTTAACAACTCAGAGTCTGTGGGAGCTCAGCAATCCTCAGAGGCAACTTCAGAGTGGACCGATTCCAGAGTCCGTTGTAGCTTCAAACAGGTGGAGCTAAAAGAAGATGAGAGGCGCTCAGCTCAGCTAGCTTCTTACCAACGGCTTCTTCAGAGGAATCCTCCTTGAAGTTAAGGACCTCAGGGAAAAGAGCTTCCCTTTTGTTGAAAAGGCAAGTGTTTCGCACAGGGCTCATCTACACCAAGCAGATATTCCAAAGCAGTATATAAAATGCAGGAGCCACACTACTGCTTTATAGTGGTATTGAAGTGCACTGAAAACTGTTGGGGCCCATGACATACTGCTTTCATACCACTTTCATAGTGTTATATCCTGCTTGGTGTAGATGTGTCATTAGTTAGCCAAGTTTTAGCCTAGAAGAAAGTTCCTAGTGTTTACACTCTCTTCAAGTACGAGGAGATGTTTGTTTGCTGAATAAAGTTTTGTGGATTACTTGGCAAACCTCTTTATTGTCTGAGGGCTTGGATATACGACACCTGCTTCAGATCCAGATCTGGACTGCTTCCAACTATGAATATTTTTCTTTCTTTCTGTCCTTCCTTTTTCTATAAAGCCAAGCATTTAAACAGACCTCCCTATAAAAAACAGCCCAGTGTTTAGGAGACTGAAGCTGGGAGCATTCTGCTCTTTTGCTAGCAGTATTTGAATTTTAAATCAGCAGACCATAGTTCAGAATGAAGCTTTAAATAATACAGCGTGACCGATAAATAAATGATCAAATAAGAGCAAAATGGTGTTGTCTGCTTCTCACTCACTTGCCCTTGATTTGAAGGGAAAGAGGTCAGGCAGGTCCTTCTGGAGGGATTGCATTACAGACACTCCCACAGGCCAGTTTGTCTTGATTCCAATTTGGGGTGGGAGGAGCTGCAATGGGATAAACTGGTCCAGTGGAGGCTGGTGGCTCCGATGTCAGCGGGGAGGTGAATCCGCTCCGGTTTCAGTTGGAACCACTCAGAACTCGAAAGGACCTATCTAAGGGGCAGAGCAGGTGTGAAGCACCTTGGATCACTCCTTTAGAGGTCTGACTTGTTCTGACTGAAGCCCAGGGCAGATTCGCCGCCCCACTGACATCGGAGCCATCAGCCTCCACTGAGTCTATTACTGAAAAGTTCTTTTTTTAAAAAATCTTTTATTGATGTGTTTTTAACTGTGTTTTTTATTTTTGTTTTCTTGTGATGTTATGTTTTAATTAAGACTTTGCTTTTGATTTGGTGCTGGTTTTGACCTATAAAGCCTTACAGGGCTTGGGACCACAATACTTGACGGAACGCCTCTCCCGACGTGAATATACCCGGTCACTACGTTCAACATAGAGAGGCTCGGAGTGTGGCAACGAGGGACAGGGCCTTTTCGGTGGTGGCCCCCAGACTATTATTATTATTATTATTATTATTATTATTATTATTTATTTATTTATTTATTTATTTATTTATATAGCACCATCGATGTACATGGTGCTGCACAGACCACACAGTAAATAGCAAGACCCTGCCGCATAGGCTTACAATCTAATAAGACTATGGAATGATCTCCCTGATGAGGCTCGCCTGGCACCAAGGCTGCTATCTTTCTGGCGCCAGGTTAAGACTTTCCTCTTTGCCCAGGCATATGGCAACACATCTTAATCACCCACATGTTTAGGTTTTTTTGACGGTTTTTAATGCTTTATGTGTGTATGTTCTGTGTTTTAGAATTTTAAATTTTGTATAGTCATTTTTATCTTAATTTTAGAATTTCTGTAAACCGCCCAGAGAGCCCTGGCTATGAGAGTGGTATATAAGTGCAATAATAATAATAATAATAATAATAATAATAATAATAATAATAATAGTAATAATAATAATAATAATAATCTGTATTTTATTGTTAGCTGCCTTGAGCACCATTTTTGGGTTGAAAGGTGGGATGTGTATTAATTAATTAAGAAAGGTCCCTCCCAAGGTAACTTATACTGTATCAGCCTGCCATGTACCTGTTAAAGATGAGGGTCTGAAATTCTGACATTAATAGATACTTCGTATTTGTAGACAGCTTTGGTTCATTGTTCAGTGTGGGCCATTCACGCTCAGAAAGGTTGTCAAACTAGCCTGTGAAAACCAGTCAGCCACATTTATTGCCTGTTTGTTAAGGCTATAACCTTGTAGTAGACAGGATTTGCACCTTGTGACACTTCTCTCGTCACAAAAGGAGCAGTTCTCCTCATGTCTATGAAGTAGGTCTATATGCTAGGGGTATTAGCATCGCACTGAAAATCTGGGGGTCCGACGGACCTCCGAAATCGCGGTGCGGTTAGGGGGTGGTTTCAAAACTGTTGGAAACCCCCAGTGCGGTTAGAAGATTGTTTGGAGCCTTGAATGGATCCATGGGTATCCGAAGGTTTTTTAGGCGATGTGAGGGCTCGTTTCATGTTGAAACTAACAGAACACTTCCATATTAGGAAGATGCTGAGGGATGAAGGAGGGGGGGAGTTTTGAGATTGACATCTGTGACTAACCAATAGCCACAGTCTCCTCCCTGTCTCTCCCCCCCAATCACATTGCTTAGTGGGAGGGATTGGGAAGGATATAATCCATTTTTTCCTGCCCTGGAACTCATTCCTTGTGGAATGTTCAGAAGGAAGGAGGAAAGATTCCGAGAGAAAGAAAGAGAGATCTCAATTTATTTAGCTGTGCTTGCTTGCTCTGTCTGCTTCATTTCTAGCTGCTGAGAGAGAGATCTTGCTTCCCCCCCTTTTTTTTTTGCTGGCTTGCTTTTCTTTCTGTGTGTCTGTTGGCTTTTATTTGCTTCTTGTAGTACCACCTCATGCTCACCCATTATTGAGTGTGTGAGTGTTCTTGTTTTACCCTATTACCCCCACTGAGACATTTAAAAATAAATTAAGAAAAAATTAGGACTGTGCACCGCCTTGGGCCAAATCCACGAAACCGAGGTGAGGTGGGCTGATTTGGCCCACCTCGTCTCGGTTCTGAGTCAATTCTGGGTCAGCCCAAGGCGCCCCGAAGCCAATCGGCACCGAAGCTTCAGGGCTCCTCGGGCCATTTTGGAGCGGCACTGGGTCATCCCTCCCACCGTCCCAGCTGTTCTATGGCCACAAACTACGGTAGCCATAGAGGTACTAATCAGAGGCCCCATGAGGTCTTGAAATCGCAGCCTGGTTCTCAGGGTTTCTTGGTCGCGGTGGGCGATGCAGCGATGCGGTGGGCAGCAATGGCGGTGGACGGTGATGGTGGCAGGAGCGATGCGGTGGTGGCAGGTGAGTGGGGAGAGCAGGGGGAGGGAGGTGAGTCCAATGGACTCATGGCTGACCTTGCTACTGCAGCCGGTACCCAGGGACTTGCAAGGCTGAGTCGCCTCGGGCCCCCCGAATCTCACCTCGGCTTTGGCACTGAGGCAAGGCGGGCAACCCCTGAAGCACCCTGAGTCGAATCAGGGCTGTTTCGGGGTCTCTGAACCGGCGTCTGAAGTGAATCGGGGGGGACCGTGCACAGCTCTAGAAAAAATCATTTATCTTTCCAACGTTACATTAAATCCCTGTCTGTCTGTCTGTCTGTCTGTCTGTCTCAGTCAGTGTGTTTGAATCCAAGTTGTTTCACCCCATTGCTGTGTGTGTTTTAATGTTACCCAGTCTACTCCCCCCAAACTATATTAAAAATTACAAAAAATCTCTTTATCTTTCAGTTCCAATACTTTATTTTACATTTGTGTGTGTGTGTGTGTGTGTTTGGTCTGCCCCTCCACTAATATATAAATACAAGAAAATAATAATCCATTTTGAGTTCTGTGTTGTGTTTTCTACAGTCTGTCTAGTTTGAGTGTATGTTGAGGCATGCATTTTTTTTTCAAAATTCATGCATAAGCAGCACACATTTTTCTCAATTATAAAGGTTTATTATTCCATCATGAGTTGTGCAATGGTGGGAGGAAAGGGGGGCATGGGGCATGGGCCCCCTCCTCCTCATGGGTTTGAGTGGGATTTTTTTAACCCTCCCTGTAAAAATCAAGGGATGAAGAGATCTGCTTTAACCTTGGCATGGCTAAAGCCCTACATAAGAGCTACCAGGGTGCCAAGTTTCATCTCTTTATCTTTAAAAATGACGATGTATGCATTTTTGTTTATTCCCATTTATGGTAATAGTATAGTTCTCCAAAAATGGAGCAGTTTTTCCACGAGTAATCTGGAAAGGGAGATTGACTACCTCTGCAAATCGGAGTGGGGAACCTGCTCAATGGAGCTCCACCCTGAATTTCGGGGCAGAGAAGAACCAGTATCAGAGGCAGTATGCCTATATTCACAAGTTGTTGGGGAACATGGGTGGGAGGGTGCTGTTGGAATCATATTCTGCTTGTGGGTTCCCCGTGGGCAGCTGGTTGGCCACTGTGAATATTACAAATTCAGTTCATCTGATCCAGCAGGGCACTTCTGATGTTCTTACCCAAACTGACTCTTGTCTTCAGGACACTCTCCCAGTTTCTAGTGACATTTCAGATTGAAAGTTGGGCGGGGCTTCCATTTGGGTCTGCGTGAGTCTCTGCTGTGCCAGAAAGGTCCCTTGGACATGGTCATTACATAGACCCTCAGCATGCTAATGTCCCCCGACCCTATTTGCCAACATTCATCTATTATATTGCCACAAAATATCTTTGAAAACCTGAAGCTTGCAAAGCAGAACCATGTATGTAAAAACATTCATCTTTCCCAAGTGGGCACAGCTGATTCTGATGTATTTCTTTGTGTGACATTTGAATTTATTTATTTTTTTAGTGGGAAAAATACAGAACCCTTTTAAGCCGGTTCCCAGAAGAGTTGTTATGAGTAGATTCAGAGTTCTTTTCTGTCTGGTCCATCACATTGCCAAAGAAAATAGGTTAGCTTTCTTTAGAAAGAAAACCCTTTTTGCAATATTCTTTAGGGTTTTAACCACAATGCATTTAATGAAGTTGGCAAAGAAAGTATTTCTATTAGGAGGTGTGTTTAAGAAGTAAGAAAAGAAAAGCAAACAATAAAAACCCCACAATAAAGGGAAGACAACAGAATCTCTATTTGTTTCTTCTTATATTTCAAACACTTTTTAATGTTCCTGTAGTAATACAAAGCCCTGTCATTAAGATATATTTTTCAAAGCTTGTTTATTAACGAATCATGCATTCATTTTCAGTTGGAAATGAAAATAGGAAAGTTAGCCAACTGGGAATTCTTGCAACTGTCAATAGCACACTATTTTGTCCGGCATCGTTATGCTATGGCAGAAAAGATTGTAGCGTTTTCTCCAAAAAATGTCATTTTCCTGCTGGATGGAAATTGCATCTCCAAAATCACTTCCATTCACAGTTGAAATGTAAAGTGAACATTTCGAAAGATGTCAATGGAACACCAACACCTTCAAAAACCAGTAGGGGCATATTTCAGCCTCCTACGACACTCTGTTGCTGACCTTAAAGGTGTCTGTTCTTGAACAAGGGGACTTCAAAGACAGATTGCAATGCAATGCAGCTCAGCTACAATTCGTGAAGGGGTTCAACTCCATTTCCCCTGGCTTGAACAGTGACAAAGGTTTCTTTCTTTCTTTTGATGAGCTAAGCAATGCAAGGATGCCTGTGTTATTATCACCCAACAACTCTTTTATGAATGGCTGCTGTTGAGAAGGTAATAATTATCACTGTCTGTACTTACTGCATTTCAATTCCCTCTGACCTTACTATTTACAACCCTCATTCCCCCACCCACCATGTGATGATGATGATGATGATGATGATGATGATGATGATGATGATGATGATGAACATTTATATACTGCCCCATAGCCAAAGCTCTCTGGGCGGTTTACAAAGATTAAAAGACTGAACATTTAAAAATCAATATACAAATTTTAAAACCATAAAAACAGCTAACATTTAAAACAATTTTTAATCTCTCAGCCAGGCCAAAGCTAGTTAAAACTCAACGTATGCTATTAAATGTCTGGGAGAAAAGAAAAGTCTTGAACTGGCGCCGAAAAGATAACAATATTGGCGCTAGGTGGGCCTCATCGGGGAGATTGTTCCAGAATTGGGGGGCCACCACAGAAAAGGCCCTCTCCCTTGTAGCTGTCCTTGAGCTTCCCTCGGAGTAGGCACCTGGAGGAGGACCTTAGATGTTGAGTGTATCGTACAGGTAGGTTCTTGTCGGGAGAGATGTTGTAATTCAGCATAGCATGCCATGTATCTAAAAACAAGCATCTTATGACACCTTAAAGACTAATGTATTTATTATTGCAGAAGTGGTAGTTATCTAGAGCCTCATTTATCACATACATCACTATTACTGCTACTACCATTACTACTAATTTCTATTTCAGTTTGTGAGTTGCTCTATAGTTGAAGCTCTCAGGTGGGGTGACCATATGAAAAGGAGGACAGGGATCCTGTATCTTTAATAGTTGTATTGAAATGGGAATTTCAGCAATTGCTATTTGTATATATGTAGAACCTGGGGGGAATCCACACGTCGTACTGAGGCCGCTTCCATGCAGCCCCAGTGCACCCCGAAAAAGATCGTGTAGCTTGCCTGTAAAAGAGACGAGGAAGAGGCGTCCTTGCTGCTGCTGCTGCCGCCGCCGCCACCCACCTCCCTCCTCGCCGGCTGGCTCAGAAAGCTCGGCAGAAGAAGGTGGGGTGGAGAGCTCTTCACCCCGCCTTCTTCCACCGAGCTCTCCTCGCCGACCGGCGAGGAGGGAGGTGGGTGGCGCCGGCGGCGCCGGCAAGGACGCCTCTTCCTTGTCTCTTTTACAGGCAAGCTACACAATCGTTTTCGGGGTGCACTGGGGCCACATGGAAGCGGCCTCAGTACGACGTGTGGATTCCCCCCAGGTGAAATTCCCTCTTCATCACAACACTTAAAGCTGCAGGTGCCCTGCCCTCTTTTAAATCTGGTCACTCTAGTATAGCTCCTGCAGCTTTAACTGTGGTGATGTAGAGGGAATTTCACCAGGTTTTCCATATATACAAATGACACCTGCTGAAATTCCCTTCTCTATTCAACTGTTAAAGATACAGGAGCCCTGTCCTCCTTTTCATATGGTCACCCGATCTCAGGGCAACATGAAAGCTGAACCCATAATAAATCTTTTGGTCTTTAAGGCGCCACAAGACTTTTGTTTGTTTTTGCTGCAACATACTAACATGGCTACACCTCTGGAAGACATTTTGTGGCACCTTAAAGGCTAATAGAGTTATCATAATCTTTCACTTGGAGCTAGCTTCATCAGATGCTTGCAATGACATAGGCTCTAGTTAACAAAAATGCCTGCCATAATGAATATATTAGTCTTTAAGACTCTGTGGCTTCAGCTAGACCTACGGGTCTAGCGTGATGGAGGGGGTGAGGATCTCGTGATATTGTTATAGCAAGATCTCCCCCTCTGTTTACACACGGCGCATCACAACCTCAGAGGGAGAGGATGTCACACCCGCCATTTTGTTTTTTTAAAAAAAAACCAGAAGGAGTGCATGAGCACTCGTGTGCTGAAAGATAAGTTTTTTAATAAAATATATAATAATTTCCCCACTCCCCCCACACCACCCCCGATGGGTGCAGAGCTCCTGAGAAGTTCTGTGTCCCATGCATGGTTCCTGGCTCCCCACAACTAACCGTGAGGAGCCAGGACAAACCGTGATGGTGGGCCACACGTCCCACGGTCTCGGGATCATCCCGAGACCATGGAAAAACCGTGACTGAAGGGTAGGGTGATAGCCTGGGGAAAGGGAAGGATCATTCCTCCTTGCTCCCAGGATCACCTGTGCATCATGTGGGAATGCAGGGATGATCCAGGGATGATCGCCGGGATAAGGCATCGTCTAACTATGGCCTGTGTTGTCTTATGCTGCAATAGCCAGACGATGCAATCCTATATACGTCTACTCAGAAGGACATCGCATTGATTTCAATGAGGCAACCTCCCAGATAAGTTGGCATAGGGTTTCAGTAACAAGTCTATTACATTGGAAAACACATTAATGTAATTCTGACGGAAGAGGATAAATAGGGTTTGTGTGTGTTAACTTCATTATATGTGTAATGATATTTGAATTTTATTATACTTCCAGATTGCTTAAGAACGATCACTTCGTTTCCTCTGAAAGATTATTACCTTGGGGCCACCAATTCTTTTCTCCATATTTATCAGTTCAACATTGCATTTTAGGATGAATCATGTTACAACAGCACTGGAAGCACTTGGGAAAGAAAGACTCTTATCAGCGGCAATCAAATTTAAAGGTCTGCTGGGCAAGATTGTATAACATCCTGATGAGCGTAAAATGAGCTGCTTATGAATATAAACAACACTGGGGACTTAAATAGAGGGATATCCTCAGGGCTGTGGAAGCCAAGGAAAAGTGGGAGTTTGGCCCAGCTATTCGATTTGCACCATTTTGATAAATGTCAGTGATACAATGGACAGGTTCGCACAATCACGGTGGTTTAAATAAGCCACCGGGGCTTGCAGGTACTCTTGGGTCCCCGTTCTCTAAACCAGCCTTCCTTGTAAGGTTGACATGTCCTACTAACTTGGAGAGGGAGGATGGTTGTTGTAGTTAACAGAGCACTGCGCCCATCGGGGGTGGGGTGGGGTGAGCGTGGATTTATTTTTTTTAAAAAAATAACCTTTTACGCGCAAGCGCTTGTGCGCATCTTCTCCTTTAAGAAAAAGAAACAAAATGGCGGGCATGACACCTCTCCTTCTGAGGTCGCTGCGCACCGTGTGTGAAAAGAAGGGGAGCTCTCACGCTAAAAATATCGTGAGATCGTCACCCCTCCACCCCGCTAGACCAGTAGGTCTAGCTGGTTCCTTGCGAGGAGCCGGGACCTGTGCACAAGGCGCAGAGTTCCTCAGGAGCTCTGTGCCCATTGCAGGTGGAGTGGGGGAAAGGGGGAAATTAGGTTTAAATTTGAAAAACCCTACCTTCCTGCGCATGACTGTTCGTGCGCTCTTCTTCTTTAAGATTTTTCTTAAAATGGCGGCCATGACATCCTCGCCTTCTGATGTTGTCGCGCAATGCGTGTAAACAGAGGCGGAGATCTCACGATAAAAATATCGCGAGATCTTCTCCCCTCTGTCGCACTAGACTGGTAGGTCTAGCTAAGGCCCTGGTTATTATTTATTTATTTATTTATTTATTTATTTATTACATTTCTATACCGCCCAATAGCTGGAGCTCTCTGGGCGGTTCACAAAAATTAAAAACATTCAAAGTATAAAACAACAGTATAAAACCATAATATAAAATACAATATAAAAGCTCAACCAGATAAAAACAGCAGCAATGCAAAATTACAAATTTAAAACACCAAATTAAAATTTATTTATAGACTGTTAAAATGGTGAGAGAATAAAAAGGTCTTCACCTGGAGTCTAAAAGCATATAATGTAGGTGCCAAGCGAACCTCCTTAGGGAGCTCATTCCACAGCCAGGGTGCCACAGCAGAGAAGGCCATCCTCCTGGTATCCACCTGCGTCACTTCCTTTGGCAGGGGCTCGTGGAGAAGGATCCCTGAGGATGACCTTTGGGTCCGGGCAGGTACATACGGGAGGAGGCGTTCCTTGAGATAGCCTGGCCCCAAGCCGTTTAGGGCTTTAAATGTTAATACCAGCACTTTGAATCGGGCCTGGACCTGGACTGGCAGCCAATGAAACTGGAAAAGGACTGGCGTGATGTGGTCTCATCGGCCAGTCCCTGTTAGTAACCGTGCTGCCCTGTTTTGTACCAGTTGAAGTTTCCGGACCGTTTTCAAAGGCAGCCCCACGTATAACACATTGCAGTAATCCAAACGAGAGGTGATCAGAGCATGGATAACTTTAGCTAGGCTATCTCCGTCCAGATAAGGGCGCAGTTGGTATATCAGCCTAAGCTGATAAAAGGTGCTCCTTGCCACTGAGTTCACCTGTGCCTCAAGTGACAGTTCTGGATCCAAGAGCACCCCCAAACTACAGACCCGATCCTTTAGGGAGAGTGCAACCCCATCCAGGACAGGGCAAACATCACCTCGCCAGACAGATGAACCATCCGCTAACAGTACCTCCGTCTTGTCTGGATTGAGTCTCAGTTTATTAGCCCTCATCCAGTCCATTACCGTGCTCAGGCACTGGTTCAGAACAGCCACTGCCTCACCTGGTTATGTGGAGAACAAGAGGCACTGATGGTGCTATTTAAGTACTAATAAAGACCGGGTCCTGATCTACACCAAGCAGGATATGACACTTTGAAAACTGTATCTGGAGTGTGTCCTGGGCCCCAACCATTGTTACTAATGTTATAAAACCTTTTAAACCAGTAGTGTAGATCCTGCCCGTTATTTTTTAAACCTTTACATGATCAGATGCTTTCCCAAAAGTTTGCTCATGGCTTCCTGTCACGTTCTTCTTATATATGCAACAGCACTGTGAAGTTTTCCTGTTGAAGCGGTAGCAAATGTTTCGAGGGAATTTTGAGACATCTCGTGCGTCGTCTTCTGCCAGCAGGACTGACTTGTTTTAAGTGTCGCTTGCAAAAATGAGAGATTTCCGCCAAGTCACCATTTGGTGAGAGGAGGATCATAAATATGTGTTTTACCATAAGCATCTGCTCGCCTCAAAAACAGCTCATGTTTTTCTATCTTAAAACAGTTCTTTTTGGAGGGAGTTTGGGGAGGAGCACAGCTTGAGTTGCCCAGGAGGACAATTGGGAATTGAAGCTGGGGTTCTCAGATGCTTATGAAAATATGAGGGATTGGTTCTGTATGTGTCCACTGCAAAAAGTGGAGAAGAAGCCAGCAGCAAGTGAGCAACAAACTCTTACTGGTTATCTTCAGGGCGGGCAAAAGGTAGATAAGAACGTAAGGGGAGCCATGGTGGATCAGACCAAGGGTCCATCTAATCCAGCATTCTGTTCACACAATGGCCAACCAGCTGTCTGCTGGAAGCCCACAAGCAGGACATGAGTGCATCAGCACCCTAACGCCCATATTCCCCAGCAACTGGTCTACAGAGGTATGCTGCTGTGGATACTGGAGGTAGCATATAGCCATCTGGACTAGTATGAATTGGTAGTCTTAGGCCATAGTTAGACCTAAGGTTTATCCCTGGATCATCCAGGGGTCAAACCTGTTCATCTAGGTGACACACAGGGGATCCAGTGCTCAGGCAGGGGCGAACCCTGGATGATCCCAGGATAAACCTTAGGTCTAGCTGTGCCCTTATACTCCATGAATGTGCCTCCCCTAAGTCACCCTCTTCCTAAGCTAAACAGTCTCAGGTGTTGTCATCTTCCCTCTTAGGGGAGATGCTCCAATCTTTGAATCATTTCCAACTCTACAATATCCTTCCTTAGATGCAGTGACCAGGGGGCTGTCTATAAATGGGGGGGTAGTTAGATGTTAGATGACGCAGGCACAACTTTGTAGCCACCACGGGGCTTTCCTGGGAAGCTGCAGTTTGAAAAAATTGGAGATTTACTTTGACTTTTTCAAACGTCAATATGACACTTCTGCCATCTGACGTCACTCTGGGGCCAATCCGGGGGTGGAGCCTTGTGGTAGGTGACCAGATGGCTGCCCAGAAACCCTGCGATCCCTCCTTGGTGTCAGAATTACCTGACACCACTCCGGGAAAGGGAAAGCCTGGGGTTTTAATGGGAGGCAGCACCAATCTGGTGCTGTGAAGACAAGCCCCCTGAAAGAACTGTACACAGTATTGGTTGCATCATGGACTTGTATAAGAGCAGAATGATACTGGCAGTTTTCTTCTAAATTCCTTTCCTTTATGCCTAACATGGAATTCAACTTTCTCACAGCAGCTGCGCGCTGGGTTGACATTTTCAGCGAGATGTCCCCCACAACCCCAAGATCTCCTTCTAGGTCAGTCATCGCTTGTTCAGATCCCATCAGCTTATATGTGAAGTTGTGGGTTCCCCCCCCCTCCAATATACATCCCTTTACAGTTGCTTTTGTTGCCAATTTGATGCCCATTCTGCCAGTTTGGAGAGATAATTTTGGAGCTCTTCACAATCTCTTTTTTCTTTTAACCACTCTAAATTTGGTGTCATCAGCGAACTATATCCTCCTAATTCCAGATCATTTATGAACACATTGAAAAGTCAGTGTGGTGTAATGGCTAAAGTGTCAGACTAGGAGTCGGGAGATCTGGGTTCTAGTCCCCACTCGGCCATGGAAACCCACTGTGTGACTTTGGGCCAGTGATAAACTCTCAGCCCAACCCACCTCACAGGGTTGTTGTTGTGAGGATAAAAATAGAGAGGAGGAGGATTATGTACACCGCCTTGGGTTCCTTGGAGGAAAACAGGCAGGATACAAACACAAAAATAAAATAAATAAAAATTAAAAACAGTGGTCCCAATACTAATCCCTCTTTCAACCCCACTGTTCACAACCCTCCATTGGGAGAATTTACAATTTTTTCCTACTGATACAGTATGTAAGATGACTTCTCCCCTTATTCAATGACTGCTAAATTTGCTCAGGAGTCTTTGGTGAGGGGCTTTTTGGAAGTTCAAGTAAACAATGCCCACCACATCTCCTTTGTCCACATGTTTATTGACAATCTCAGACTCTAAAAGAATAGTGAGCTATAACTTACCTTTCCAGAAGCCATGTTGAGTCTTTTTCAGCAGGGCTTGTCCTTCTATATGCTTATTAATATTATCTTTTATCATTGCTTTCAACGAATTTATCTGGATCTACTGGTAGATTTCTCCATAATTTGCAGTAGACTGGCAAGGATTTCTGGTTCCCAATTGCTTAACAATATCAACAATAAAAAAATGACCCTTAGCCCCACCCTAAATTATATTGCAAAATGAAGAAAGCTTTGGTTAACCAGGGGCGGATCTACACAGCGTACTGAAGGCGCTTGCATGTGCCTCCAGTGCGCCCCGAAAACGATTGTGTAGATCCTTGCCTACCTGGCCAGAAGAGGCAGAGGAGGAGGCGCCTTGCAGCCGAAGCCCGCTCCCTCGGCAGAAGCTGTTTCTATGGAGAAATCCGCAGAAGCCAGGATCTGGTCCGGCAGAGACCGGCTCCGAGGGGAGGTTCGGCTCACACCCTCTGTACCAGCAGCCTTCCTCAGCCCTGTGTTTCAGACTACAACTCCCAGCATCCCTGACCGTTGGCCAGGACATGGGAGAAGGCGGGTATTTCCTTTGAGGCTCGAGAACCGTGCCCGCTTTGACGAGAGGGCTCAGTCCTCGCTGAAGGGCAGAGGGCTCTCCGGAGACGCCGGCTTCGCTCTCTCCCGGGCCTTCGTTCCTTCTTCACTCTTTGAAGGCGAAAGGAGACAGGCACCTTGGACCTGGAGGGGAGAGAATGAGGGACACTGGGCTTTGCACCATTTCTGCCGGCAGCAGGAGGCCGGCAGGGAGGTGGGCGGCGGCAGCAGCGGCGGCAAGGACGCGGCCGGATTCCCTAGCCGCCTCCTCCTCCACCTCTTCCTCCGCCTCTTCCAGGGCAGGATCTACACAATTGTTTTCGGGGTGCACTGGAGGCGCACACAAGCGCCTTCAGTACGCTGTGTAGATCCCCTCCAGGAGTGAAGTTTTATGTGGAAATTTATCCAGATCTGCTACTCAAGACAAATTCTTGGCTCAGAATGCTTTAATTCTAAGTGAATGTCTTTTGCACTAAGGTCTGGTTGGTGAATCTCAAGATTTAAGTAAAATATCAAAGTAGATATTTTATATCTGAAGTCTGCTCAGCCCTGGGTTAGTTCATCTAATGTACCTGTGGTGTTACACCCTACAAGTCAGTTCCCAAATGTATGTCTGAGTTTGTAAGTCTGTGGTGAGTTTAGAATATTGGCCTGAGTGGGTGGAGTTAGAAAGTCTGGGGAGGGGGAGGAGTGATATATAAGGGAAGGACTGAGGGGATTGTGGAGACTTTTTAAGTACTCTTAGGCCAGAGCTAGACCTAAGGTTTATCCCTAGATTGTCCAGAGGTCAAACCTGTTCATCTAGGTGACACACACGGGATCCAGTGCTCAGGCAGGGGTGAACCCTGGATGATACCAGGATAAACCTTAGGTCTAGCTGTGGCCTTAGAGTCTTCAGCGCTCTCTGTGCATTAGCTCTCTGTGTTTAGAGTACTTAAGTTCTGGAGAATTTGAGGTTCAGTGTAGAGAGTGGTGTCCTTGAAATGTGGTGTGCACATAGTTGATGTATATTAATCAATACTGATAATAAAGAAAGCTCAAGTGTGATTGTGTGAGGGAAAGGAGAGCACGTATGTGAATGGGTGAAAGGATTGGATGAAAGGTTTCAAAAAGGTTTTTAAATGTTTTATTTTGAAACAAAGCTTGTGAACTTTTAAAATAAATTTTAATTATTTTGTTTAACTACCACAAAAATCCCACATGTCTCTTTGGCATATATTATATGAAGATTATTCATTTAGCACCCACTTTGACAATAATTCACCTCAGCACATATAACTCACAGTGTATTATTGTATATATTGAAATCCTTCTCCATTTAACCCCTTTCTCCACATAGTTTGGAGGAAGGTGGTTTTTGTCCCTCGCCTCAGGTGTATCAAGCGGTGGTGTTTGGCTTGAGCAGGGAGTAGCCGCGGCCAGGCCTGGTGTTCAGAGCCTGTGTCATGGCAGTACCCTCCAGAGAACACTTCCCTGCAGTCTTTTCACAAACACACAAATAAAATAAAATAAAATAAGGTGAAATTAGACATGGTGCCATTCATTAAAAAACCCAATAGCAGGCACAGGTGCCAGGATCCATCTCGGGATTCTGGGAGACATGGGATCGGGGGTCTTACCCTTTGCCTCTCAACATCTTTAATTGCACCGGAAGAGACTGAAAGAACTGGGCCTGTTTAGCCTGGAGAAGAGAAGATTGAGGGGAGACATGATAGCACTCTTCAAATACTTAAAAGGTTGTCACACAGAGGAGGGCCAGGATCTCTCCTTGATCCTCCCAGAGTGCAGGACACGGAATAACGGGCTCAAGTTAAAGGAAGCCAGATTCCAGCTGGACATCAGGAAAAACATCCAGACTGTTAGAGCAGTATGACAATGGAACCAGTTACCTAGGGACGTTGTGAGCTCTTCCACACTCGAGGCCTTCAAGAGGCAGCTGGACAACCATCTGTCAGGGATGCTTTAGGGTGGATTCCTGCATTGAGCAGGGGGTTGGACTCGATGGCCTTGTAGGCCCCTTCCAACTCTGCTATTCTATGATTCTATGAAAACCATTTTTGGGTGTGAAAAGGAGCTTTTCTTCCAAAGCAAATAGGAGGTGTGCACACATGGTGGTGAGGGATGGGAGAGCAAACTGCATCACAATCACAGTGGAGAAGAAAGTTCACCTATCCCCACCAGAATCTCAATCCAGGTTGGGCACCTTGCACCTGCTGTTTATTTATTTTTAAAAAACTGTTCACACAATTGCTAACGATATGAATGGTGTCACGTCTAGTTTATCCCTAGTGGTGCTCTAAAATGAATGTAGCATGTATACCCGCCACATTTTGACAATAGGCTTTCTCAAAAGGCAAAACACTCTGGCTCTGTCTTGTTGTGATGGCAACAGTTACATGAGCTGCAGCCATCAGAGTAAGATTGTGCTAAATTTTAGTGCTGTGCCAACAATTTCTCCCATGAGAATTTTGACTATTCTCATTCAATTTGACAGAAAAGAAATTGCTTTCGAGAAGAAATTCAAAGGAGAAGGAATTCCAAAGGAATTCTCATGGGTTTGGTCCAGGGTTCTTGTGTTTACTTTACTTATGAGATGACTGAGGAGCGTGCGTGAGTGTGCCCTGTCTTTCATTGTACAGTCATCTCTCTGACAGCCTGTAGCCACTTTGGCTTCCCACACTTCCCGACCAGGGGAAGACGTCATGAATGTATTCCTGCCATAGGGCCTTTTCAGATCAGGAAGTGCAGGCAGCCTGGGAGACTATAGAGCAATAGTGAGATGTGTAATAGAAAGAAAAACATAGACAAGTACCCTCACCCAGCTCATCGTGATTAGGAAAGGAAAGGAACCTCTCGTGCAAGCACTTCAGTCATTGCTGACTCCTAGAGGGATACCTGCTTTCGCTGACGTTTTCTTGGCAGACTTTGTAGTGGGGTGGTTTGCCATTGCCTTCCCCAGTCGCAGTTACCTTTCCCCCAGCTAACTGGGTACTCAATTTACCGACCTCGGAAGGATGGAAGGCTGAGTCGACCTGAGCCGGCTGCCTGAGAACCAGCTTCCGCTGGGATCGAACTCAGGCTGTGGGGAGAGTTTCAGCTGCAGTAACTGCCGTTTACCACTCTGCGCCACACGAGGCTCTTCATCGTGATTAGGTAAGGTCAAAACCACCACCAGCACACATTCAAAATAAATTATAAAATGCCCTAAGAATTTGGCAGAAAAATGGAGGCCTCTTTCATGGGGGACAAAAACTTCCAGGAAATTCCTGAGATTTTTCTTTTCGGAATTTTCACCACATTTTCTTCACCGTTATTTTTTTGTGGCGGCTGCATTCCTTCCCCTCAGTGCCTTGGAGTGATGCTAAGTATGTGGGACATCGTGCAGGATGCAAAAGCGGGGGAACAGGCTGCCAACACAGTTGACGTAGTGCAAAAACAAACAAAAACAAAACAAAAACCCATGGGGTGGGGGGAAGCAAGAAGCTGTTCTACAACCCTTGCCAATGGTGATGTGTACTTGTGAGAAATTGATGGAGAATTTCTCATCCCCCTGGAGAAATTTGGTGAAATTGTCCCTCCAATTTCTCTACTCTCATATGGGATGGAGAATTTTGGGACGCCGCTTGCGCACAGCTCTACTAAATTTATTCCTCATGTTCCCTCCATAGTGGAATCCAAGGTGGCAGATGCAGAGGCCCGAGGAGGTGTTCTGTCCAGGCACTGGCCTGACTCACATGGTTGCTGTAGCCCTTACTTAAGCCTTGATGGGTTGAGGTGCATGCCACCGGCCATTAGAACACAAGAAGAGCCCTGCTGGATCACACCAAGGGTCCATCAAGTCCAGCACTTTGTTCACACAGTGGCCAACCAGCCATCGGCAAGGGACCAACAAAGCAGAACATGGTGCAACAGAACCCTCCCACCCATGTTCCCCAGCAACTGGTGCACACAGGCTTACTGCCTGAAATACTGGAGATAGCACACAACCATCAGGGCTAGTAGCCATTGATAGCCTTTGCCTCCAGGAATTTATCCAACCCCCTTTTAAAGCCATCCAAATTGGTGGCCGTCACTACATCTTGTGGTAGTGAGTTCCATAATTTATCTATGCGCTGTGTGAAAAAGTACTTGTGAATGTTCAAGCCATCTTGTCCTTCAGCAAAAGCAGCAAACTGTTTTGGTCCAACCCTGCAGTGGCCCATTGCATGTGCATCCAATATTAGGGTGACCATATGAAAAGGAGGACAGGGCTCCTGTATTTTTAACAGTAGCATAGAAAAGGGAATTCAGCGGGTGTCATTTGTATATATGGGGAACCTGGTGAAGTTTCCTCTTCATCACAGCAGTTAAAGCTGCAGGTTCCCTGCCCTCTTTTAAATCTGGTCACTCTAGTATAGCTCCTGCACTTTAACTGCTGTGATGAAGAGGGAATTTCACCAGATTCCCCATATATACAAATGACACCTGCTGAAATTCCCTTTTCAATACAACTGTTAAAGATACAGGAGCCCTGTCCTCCTTTTCATATGGTCACCCTATCCAATATACTTCTGCCTAATTCATTCATCCTGGACACAGAATGTCTACTGTAATAAGCAATTCAATGGATATATATATATATTGGGTATGCATGTCAAATGCACAGATCCCTTGGCTTTTTAAAGAAAAGTAGACACATTGGCCATTTGTGATCCAGCCGGTGATGGGCAAGTTGCCAAGATTTATTTAGCTCACTGATCATTATAGATTCTTGCTCATCTATGCAGGAATAAATGAGACCTGCAGGCGCAGCTATGAATGTATCACATCTGACTAAGAAAGGCAGGGCAGGAAGGTGAAGGTTCTTGGGGTTCAGGTGGTGGTCTTGTCAATACTTCCTGCAAAAAGGTAGAGGGCTACCAAGAGGGAGAAGATGACTTCAGGTGGCAACATAGATGGTGTTGACAAGAAACATTTGGTTTCCTTAATGAAGGTCTACTGGCAGGAGGTAGTGTGCCTCCCAAGGGGACAAAATGTGCTTGGCAAAAGCATGGTGAACCTGATCAAGAGGGCTTGCACTACTAAACCAAATACAGGATGACAGGAGGGGTTGAGGGGGTGCCACAAAGCAAGTCCCAACATAAAATATCAGCAGAGACATTGGAACAGAAAATCCAAGTGTTTTGATGCTGATTCTAGGGTGACCATATGAAATGGAGGACAGGGCTCCTGTAACTTTAGCAGTTGTATAGAAAAGGGAATTTCAGCAGGTGTCATTTGTATGCATGCAGCACCTGGTAAAATTCCCTCTTCATCACAACAGTTCAAGCTGCAGGAGCCCTGCCCTCTTTTGTACCTGTTTCTTTGGTGGGACAACTCCCATGATCAGAATGAAGCAAGTGAAGGAGATCACTTGTTTAAAAAGAAGAGATGCAACAGGGAAAAAAAAAAGGGATTTAACAAGCTGCTTTGAAGATCATTCTAACTTTGTTCTCCTGAGTCAGAATTAGTCTAAGACAACAGGAGAGCATAGAGGAAAAGACTTGGAGGAGGATGCTTGAAATAACGACCGACCTTTATCTTTCCAAAACAGTAAGCCAGAAATAGCAGCTTTGCCCACATTTGGACATGCCATTTGACAGAGATAGATGCCTCTGTGTTCTTTGTCATTCAGGGCTCCTCATTTTTTTAACACAAATGGTTGCCTTGGAATTGCATTTGTAAACTTCTCTTCAACTGCATCTTTTCCTGCCAAACGAATCAAAGGAAAGCACGGAGCTTGCTCAAAGCTATGCTATGCAACCAATTTCTGCAACCTTGTGGTGCAGTGGATAGAGAGTTTGACTGTATTTTGTAAGGCCGCCTTGAGGCCCAGCATTGGGCAAAAGGCGGGACACAAATAAATAGAATAATAATAATAATAATAATAATAATAATAATAATAATACATTATACACTTCCTTTCCAGAAAAGATCCTTAGCTCAAGAACAGAGGTTCTGTAAATAGGAGGCCACCTCAAAAAAACCACCCCCCCCTCTCATTCGAACTGGTGTGCCATCTTTATTTTTGTATCGGGCATTTAATGGTGATTTCACTATTTTATTGATCTTTTCAAAGTTGCCTGGTGCGTTTCTTTTAAGAAGAGCAGCTCAGAAATTTCAAAAAATAAAGAATTATCTTTGGAAGTACGGCTCCTTGCATGGTTTGCACCAGAGTAGTAGGCTTTCATAGGAAAGTACAGCAGTGAATGAAATACACATTTGATAACATAGGTAAATAAAATGCACCTTTCTTTTTCAAAGGCTGGTTTTATTATACTGGCAAACCGTTTCCTGCATAAATATTTTATGCTAAACCCCTTGGAAGATTATACTCATATAGAAGTGTCTCTTTGTAATCTTTACTAAGGGTGATAGTTCAGAATTCTGTTTCATTCCACTGTGGAGAGGGAAATAATGGGGAGATCTAAAGGCTTTTTCTTCTTCTTTGGGGCTTACATATAACACACACACACACACACACACACACACACACACACACACACGCACACACACTTTTTGAGAACTGCATTTATGGAAATGCTCTTCTACAATGATCAGAACTTCAGCAGAAGGCTTGTCCTCTGCCAAGTGTGCTGCATTTTTCTTAGGAAGCGTCTTCCATTTCCCTAGATCTGAGGTGAAGTGGAAATTTCAAGCTGTGGTCAATTTCCTGATGTTGTAATTGACACAAGGCATTTTCTTTACAAAGTGAAATGGATTTTCTCCCCTCTCCACCATACAGGATGGTACGTACTTTTTTGTCCTTCTCAAAACTGATTGCATTCTTCCAGGCACTGCAGGCAATTCTGGAATGGCACTGGTATTCCCCAGATTGAGTCAGTGGCACAGTGGAATGTACCACCAAATCTTTGATGCCATGTGCTATTCAGATTCTAGCTATATAATTTACATGGGGGTTAATGGTGGTGTCATGCATTAAAACACACACATGATGGTCACAGAGCTTTCTGCTGGTGCCCAGTGGCCGTGTCCCCTTCCATCAGCCTGTTTAATAAAGTTTGTCTAACTCACCTAATTGTTGGAAGTGTCATACATTTACTGCTTCTTTTATTCATGTTTTGGAAATGGCCAATTGTTGCCTCCTTTTGGGAAGAAGTCATCATATAGATAAACTTTGTATTGGAAAGCTCTTTAATATTTTCTGATGTACATATTTTCTTAAATCATGTAACTTCTTTTTGGAATGTAACACATGGTCAGTGTAAATGGATTTTCATAGTGCAATATCCTGCTTGGTGTGGCTCCTGCCTTTTATATACCACTTTCATACCATTTTCATAGTGCAATATCCTGCTTGGTGTAGATCTGGGGCCTTGCTAGACGAGGCCTTAGCGTGCTGTGAGGCCCGGTTTCCCTGCTGTGCGTCCAGATGACGCACAGGGGAATCCGGGGTCAAGGCGCGCTGAAGCTTCCCTTAACGCACCATAAGCAAAGTCGTTTATGGCGCGCCTTTTCCACAGCCCCGGCCTCAGGCCGGGGCTGCAGAATGTCTAGCAAGGTCTGTGGCTTTTTGCGGCTACTTGCTTACTCGTGAGTAGCCGGGAAAAGCCACGGACTGGGCACAGCGCTCATACGAGCGCTGTGCCCATCGGGCCAGGTGGGGATCCCGGGGGGGGGGGGAAGGGAAGGCTGGACCTGGCAGGAGTGGGGGGGAGAAGGCCGGGCACCGGGATGACATCGGGGAGAGGGAGGACGGGCGACACAGGCATCAGGAGGACAGGCGACATGGGCATCGGGAGGACGGGCGACACGGGCATCAGGAGGACGGGCGACGCGGGCATCGGGGAGAGGGAGGACGGGCAACGTGGGCATCAGGGAGAGAGAGGGCGAGCGGGGAAAGAGTGGCCAGGGAGGCATCTGGGATGGCAGGGGGGGGATCAGGAGCGGAGGGGGCTTAATTTTTTAAAAAAAGGCACTTACCTTGTCCTGCGGCTTCGGGGCACACATGGCCCCTTTAACAACAACAATGGCCGACGCTGCAGGGCTTCCGTAGTCCCTGCGCGTCGGCCGTCTCCATGCAGGCTTATCCGGCATGGTCTAGCAAGGCCCCTGGTCTCTGAAGCTGGTTGTTCCATGTGTAATTTAGAATCCTGGGAGTTTCTAAGTCATACAGGGAACCTAGATGTCTAAGGCAGGTTCTCTGCTTTGGACCTTTTCTGCCAATGTGTGAAGGGTGTTGTCGTCAGGCAATGTGGACACAACCTAGGGTGGCACCAGCTAAATGTGGTCCCCTCTTCCCCACACACAAGTCTCATTGCTGAGGACTGAATGCCCAAATCGGGCTTTATTCTCTCTCCTTTATTCTCTGCTGACTTTGACTCTGGTTTAAAAATAATTTTGAAAACTCATTTAGAGACAAGAAGCAAGTGTGGCTCTGATGGATCATATGCTGTTCTTGAATTGCATTAGGTACGATAAAAAATTTTTGGAGTGTGTTTGCACATAAATAACATCATTTTGGCCTCCTTTTTTGGGTTTGTTACAGAGATCCGTCTCAAATGGGCACAGGGTTATATAGTATATTAGAATATCATCATTTTGGCCACAGGTTGAACTGATATCATTCAGCAGCTGCTGGAAAATGATCTCCTTTGACTGTCCTCCAGCACTGGGATGAGGTGTGACTTCCAGGCTTTGATGTGAAATAGCCTCACTTTGTCACACCCTAAGTGACAGGAGACATACTTTTTTTTTTTGGACGCCCTGCCCTTGACAGATCATGATGGATATCTACAGACATCCCCAGGGAGACAAAATGAGCATGCATGATAAAGGATGGAAGCCATGCATTTTGACAACCATGAATCTCCG
Organism: Elgaria multicarinata webbii; assembly: GCF_023053635.1. Taxonomy (NCBI): domain Eukaryota; kingdom Metazoa; phylum Chordata; class Lepidosauria; order Squamata; family Anguidae; genus Elgaria; species Elgaria multicarinata. The sequence goes on along the minus strand of NC_086171.1, from coordinate 209,970,446 downwards.
GTGGAGAAAAAAGAAAATCCTTCCAACACGACTTGCTTACAGTCACCCACAACTCTGCATGGTAGAATGGATGTGTCTGCCTTTGACTTAGCCAGCACTTTCTTGTCCTTCTGTACACTTGCAAAGAAGAGGAAAGGAACTGCACAGAGAAGCGAGATCTGTTGATCTGGATCCCTGAGCTGGAAAAAACTTGCCTTGAATGTCTAAGGGCCTTCCTAGACGAGGCCTTAGCGCGCCTTGAGAGCCGGTTTCCCTGCTGTGCGTCCACATGACGCACAGGGGAATCCGGCCCCAGGCCGCACTGAAGCCTCCTCTAATGCGCCATAAGCGAAGTCGCTTATGGCGCGCCTTTTCCGCAGCCCTGGCCTGAGGCAGGGGCTGGGGAACGTCTAGCTACTTCCGTGGCTTTTTGCGGCTACTCGCTTACTCGCGAGTAGCCACAAAAAGCCGCGGACTGGCCACAGCGCTGAGCCCATCGGCCGGGGGAGATCCTGGTAGGGAGAAGGAGAGACGACACAGCACAGACACACACACACACGGAGGGAGAAGGAGAGACGACACAGCACAGACACACACACACGGAGGGAGAAGGAGAGACGACACAGCACAGACACACACACACGGAGGGAGAAGGAGAGACGACACAGCACAGACACACACACACACACGGAGGGAGAAGGAGAGACGACACAGCACAGACACACGCACACGGAGGGAGAAGGAGAGACGACACAGGAGCGGATGTGGGGGGGGTTAACTAAAAAAAACCCTTACCTTCTTCACAGTCTTCGGGCCGCACGTGGCCCCTTTAAACTTAAAAAAAAATGGCGGACACTGCAGGGATCCGACGCCCCTGCGCGTCCCGCGTCTGGAAGCCCGGGCGGCGCGCGCTAACATCAGCACTCTGTCGCCCCGCCTCCCTGCCGGCTTATCCCGGCAGGTCTAGCAAAGCCCTAAGGCAGAGTAGGCACTGTCCAAGGGGTGGAGGGTAGCATTGGCTCCCTGGATCATCCCAGGTGATGCATCTTTGTCCCTGCTGCCGCCCCAAAAATTGCCGCTGAAATTGCAGCAGCAGCAAAACAACAAGAACAAGGCAGTGTGATATAGTATGATGTCGTGGTTAGAGTGTTGGGACTGGGAGTTGGGAGATCTAGCTTCTAGTCCCCACTCGGCTATGGAAACCCACTGGGTGACTTTGGGCCAATCACAGCCTCTCAGTCCAGCTTACCTCACAGGGTTGTTGTTGTGAGGATAAAATGGAGAGGAGGAGGATGATGACTATGTATGCCACCTTAGGTTCCTTAGAGGAATCATAGAATAATAGAATCATAGAATAGTAGAGTTGGAAGGGGCCTACAAGGCCATCGATTCCAACCCCCTGCTCAATGCAGGAATCCACCCTAAAGCATCCCTGACAGATGGTTGTCCAGCGGCCTCTTGAAGCCCTCTAGTGTGGGAGAGCCCACAACCTCCCTAGGTCATCGGTTCCATTGTCGTACTGCTCTAACAGTCATGAAGTTTTTCCTGATGTCCAGCCGGAATCTGGCTTCCTGTCACTTGAGCCCGTTATTCCGTGTCCTGCACTCTGGGATGATCGAGATAAAGGTGGGATATAAATAAATAAATAAATAAATAAACAAACAAAAGCAGCGATTTTGCTTGAAAAGAAGGTGTGGGGAGTTCACTCCAAGTTTTGGGAGTAGAATTACAGTCCTGGGAGGCTTCTGGGAGGGTGAAACTGTTTCTAAACAAGCCACACGCTCTTTGCTTACCTTGCTTTCAAGAAAAAAATGATGCTTTTGGGGCTGTTGCGGCAAATTCAGTGGTGGCAGGGGACGGCTGGTCCCGCAAAAAAGGAAAGGGGGCTGGATGAGGCCCACGGGCCCATCCATCCCTGGTCTGAGGAAATTGGACAACCATCAACAGTCACCCATTCAGTTTCCACCAGCAGCATCTCAGGACACAGCAGAAAACCTCCTCTTACGTATCCCAGCTTGAACAGCTTCGCCATGCGAATTGGAAAAGCTGCTTTCCGCTTAAACATTCATAAAGGATGAATGGCTCAAGCGGTTCCTTTTTAATACATCACTCTGTCAGTTTGATGAGGCTGTTTTTGTTAGGGATGTGCTCCGCTTCTAATCGGACCAGCGAATTAGAAGCGGAGCGGGGTGCTTCGCCTCCCCTTAAAGCGGAGGCGAAGAGGATTGGGGGGCCGGCGGAGCGTGGCGAAGAGGATCGAGGTGAAGGCGGATCCTTCGCCTCGATCTGGAGCTCTGCAAGAAAGGTAAGTGGGGTTTACCGGGCCCTGCCGCTGTCGCTGTCGCCCATGTGGCGACAGCGGCAGGGCCCGGTAACCCCCCCTCCCTCCTCTCCCTTACCTGCGTCCGTCCATGGTCCCTCGGCTTCTTCAATTGAGCCCGCAGCTCAACCAGGAAGTCTAGGCTGCACTTGCGGCCCAGACTTCCTGGTTGAGCCACGGGCTCAATTGAAGAAGCCGAGGGGCCGCGGATGGACGCGGGTAAGGCCCCCCTCCCCCTTGGTCCCTTACCGGGCTCTGCAGGTAAGGGAGAGGAGGGAAGGGGGCCTTACCTGGCGCCACTCCCCTCCACTGCGGAGCTCCAATTCGGAGCCAGAGCTCCGTGGCGAAGAGGAGCGGACTATGGGAGGAGCGGCGCGGAGCGGAGCGGGCCTGATCCGAAATTTTCGGATCGGCCCACGGGGCGGATCGGGGGGTCCGTGCACACCCCTAGTTTTTGTTTCCTCACACCAGTATTGATGATGGCTTTGAAACAACACCTCCTCCTATGTCAGCCCGGCGGGCACATTTTTTAATATGTTGGACTAAGCCACGAAGCTGTCAGGGTGACTTTGGGCCAGTCTCTGACTCTCATCTCAGCCCAGCCTACCTTGCAGAGTTGCTGTTGTGAGGTTCACAACAACAACTTTGCGAGGTGGGCTGGGCTGAGAGTCAGAAACTGGCCCAAAGTCACCCTGACAGTGTTGTGGCTCATTAAAGGGAAGGTGGGATATAAATGTAACATATCAGTTTGGTGTAGTGGCTAAGGTTGGGAGTTGGGAGATCCGGGTTCTAGTCCCCACTCGGCCATGGAAACCCTCAGGGTGACTTTGGGCCAGTCACAGACTCTCAGCCCAACCTACCTCACAGGGTTGTTGTTGCGAGGATAAAACGGAGAGGAGGAGGATTACGTACGCCGCCTTGGGTTCCTTGAAGGCAAAAAGGTGGGATATCAATGAAATAAATAAATAAAATATCAATAAATAACAATAAGTTACAAGAGGACATGCCAGTATAAATAAAAATCCTGGGAGGGACCAGAGAGTGGAAACTGTTGGGGCCTTGCTAGACGAGGCCTTAGCACGCTGTGAGGCCCGGTTTCCCTGCTGTGCGTCCAGATGACGCACAGGGGAATCCTGGGTCAGGCCGCGCTGAAGCCTCCCCTAACGTGCCATAAGCGAAGTCGCTTATGGCGCGCCTTTTCCGCAGCCCCGGCCTGAGGTCCGGGGGTCCGTGGCTTTTTGCGGCTACTCGCTTAACCGGGAAAAGCCACGGACTGGGCACAGCGCTCATACGAGCGCTGTGCCCATCGGGCCAGGGGGGGATCCCGGGGGGGGGGGGAAGGCTGGACCTGGCAGGAGAGGGGGGGGGAGAAGGCCGGGCACCGGGATGGCATCGGGGAGAGGGAGGATGGGCAACACAGGCATCGGGAGGACGGGCGACATCGGGCCGGAGGGATCCGGGGGGGGGAGATAGGGGGGGAAGGCCGGACCGGCAGGAGAGGGGGATGGCGGAGGGTGGCACAGGAGATGGGGAGGGATGGCGGAGGGTGGCATAGGAGACGGGGAGGGATGGCGGAGGGCGGCATAGGAGACGGGGAGGGATGGCGGAGGGCGGCACAGGAGACAGGGAGGGATGGCGGAGGGCGGCATAGGAGACGGGGAGGGATGGTGGAGGGCGGCACAGGAGACGGGGAGGGATGGCGGAGGGCGGCATAGGAGACGGGGAGGGATGGCGGAGGGCGGCACAGGAGACGGGGAGGGATGGCGGAGGGCGGCATAGGAGACGGGGAGGGATGGCGGAGGGCGGCACAGGAGACGGGGAGGGATGGCGGAGGGTGGCATAGGAGACGGGGAGGGATGGCGGAGGGCGGCATAGGAGACGGGGCGGGGAGGGATGGCAGGGAAAGAGTGGGCAGGTGGCATGGGGCTTAATTAAAAAAGGGTGGGGGGGCTTAATTAAAAAAACCCACTTACCTTCTCTGGAGTCTTCGGGGCGCACGTGGCCCCTTTAACAACAACAACAGCAAAATGGCTGACACTGCAGGGCTTCCGGAGTCCCTGCGCGTTGTGCGTCTAGGAGGCGGGGCGGGGCGCACTAAAGTTAGCGCGCCGTCGCCCCGCCTCCCTGCCGGCTTATCCGGCATGGTCTAGCAAGGCCCTTGGTTTATAGTGGGAGCCAAGCTAATAGTGAAAGGTTTCTGTTTGCTCCTGGGGCTACAAAGGTATCACTTTCTTTCCTCCCACCCACCCTGCCCTGGCATTAATGGTGGTAACTGTTCATTTCTTTCCAGCAAACTAGAGGCGATTTGTTTCAATATAGCAATGGGGGGGGGGGGAAGCAAAGCAAAGCTCTGTGCTGCATTGCATCAGCTCCACGGCTTCTTTTCTTGAGTTAAGACATTTGCATAAAAAAACAGATCCCCAAGCCTTGCACGGCTGGAACATCTGCAGAGGGAACTCTGAGGGCTGGCTGGCTGATGTCACAGTTGCCTTTGTTTCTGGAAGTGCATTAAGTTAGGTACATGATTGTGAAGGCTCTATATTTATCCGCTAAGCCTCAGCTGGTCACGCAACTTAATCTAGCAAAACAGTTATCGGCCGCCAGCAGGCTGCTCAGGGTGAGGCCTGGGTCTTCGGGGACCCTTCTCCCCCTCTGTCTGGTGTGTGCATGTGTATGGGACATCTCAACTCGCTGGTAGAGCTACTTACAATGTTGTGACACGCACAAAGCCCTGATGCTGGATGCCGTTGGTTAACTTTTCTGTCACTACCAAGTCCCATGCGTTGGCTTGAAGCCAAATGTGCAATTCTGCATGCCACCAGTTACAGGGCCGGGACAGTATCTTCTGCCAGAGGCCAAGGCCAAGGTTGCACCTAGGGACAGGTGGGAATTTCATTGCAGTTTGGTTTTGATGAGAAATTACTAACATTTACAAAGATCTTCATACCTGGGACGAAGGGAAGGGAAGGGAAGGAAAGGAACCTCTCGTGCAAGCACTGAGTCATTACTGACTCTTGGAGGGACGCCAGCTTTCGCTGACGTTTTCTTGGCAGGCCTTATAGTGGGGTGGTTTGCCATTGCCTTCCCTGGCCGTGATTACCTTTCCCCCAGCTAGCTGGGTACTCATTTTACCGACCTCGGGAGGATGGAAGGCTGAGTCGACCTGAGCTGGCTGCCTGAAACCAGCTTCCGCTGGGATCGAACTCAGGCCGTGGGGAGAGTTTCAGCTGCAGAAACTGCTGCTTTACCGCTCTGCGCCACACGAGGCTCTTTACCTGGGACGAAACGAACTTCAAATTAATTAAAACAACCACAACACTTCCGGACAGAATTCAAGGTGTTGGTAATGACGTTTAAAGCCCTAAATGGCTTGGGACCTCGATACTTGAGGAAGCGCCTCTCCTTATAGCTGCCTGCTTGAGACTTGAGATCTGTTGGAGGAGCCCTCCTCCGCATCCCACCAGCACAACACATTTGCTATGATGGGACAAGGGAGAGGGACTTCTCTGTGGTGGCACCCCGGCTGTGGATTGCCCTCCCCTTGGAGGCCCGATTGTTGCCGACATTGGTTTCATTTCAGCGCCAAGCTAAGACACGGCTTTTTAACCAAGCTTATAATGGCTAAATTCACCAAGCCTGTACGTAGTTTTAATTGTTTTCATTTGTTTTACTGTTTTAAATTCAACACCGGTTTTAGCTTATTAATGGTTTAATTCATTTTTAGCTGTGTATATTTATCGTTTTATATTGTTTGTAGGATTTTATTGGTACGCCACCCTGAGATCCTTGTGATATAGGGCGGGATACAAATGTTTTAATAAATAAATAAATAAATAATAAAACAGATTCTTTCACTCAGGCCCAGGGCTCTGAGTAGAGATGTTGCGGGTACCTGACTGGGTTCAGGAGTCTGACAGACTCCCCCATGTCCACGCCCCCAGACGTAGCTCACAAGAGAGCAACCCATGTGTTCCCAGCAATGGTGGAGATCAGAGAGAGAGAGGGAGGGAGGGAGGGAGGGAAGGGAACACCACTTTATGAACTTGGAGAACCACTTTCTAAATTAGATTCATTATTTCCAAATTTGCATTTCTACATATAAATTAGAGGATGCAAATATATGCAAATTGATGTTCTCTTTTTTTTCTTTTCGGTGCTGCATTTCCTCTATTTCGGTGATGCATATGTGGCCACCCTACTTGTGCAAAGCAGATTTTCCTTTGTCTGTCCTCAACACACTGCACATAGGGAGACTTATGTGGCACTTTCCTACAGATGTCACTGGAGCTGCATGTTCTTCTGCAATAAGGAACCCTAAATCATAGAATCATAGAATCATATCATAGAATAGTAGAGTTGGAAGGGGCCTATAAGGCCATCGAGTTCAACCCCCTGCTCAGTGCAGGAATCCACCTTAAAGCATCCCTGATAGATGGTTGTCCAGCTGCCTCTTGAAGGCCTCTAGTGTGGGAGAGCCCACAACCTCCTTAGGTCATTGGTTCGATTGTCGTACTGCTCTAATAGTCAGGAAGTTTTTCCTGATGTCCAGCTGGAACCTGGCTCCCTGTAACTTGAGCCTGTTATTCCGTGTCCTGCACTCTGGGGTGATTGGAAAGAGATCCTGGCCCTCCTCTGTGTGACAACCTTTCAAGTATTTGAAGAGTGCTATCCTGTCTCCCCTCAATCTTCTCTTCTCCAGGCTAAACATGCCCAGTTCTTTCATGTTACTCTGCTCCGGTAACAAATGAATCCAACTATTCTTATTTCATCCTATGCATTATCCTTAATACCTTGATGTGGTAGAACATCATGAAAAACATCCTAATGGTTAGAGCATCCAGACAATGAAACCAGCTGCCTAGGGAGGTAGTGGGCTCTCTGTCATTGGAGGTAGTCAAGGAGAGACTGGGCAGCCATCACTCAGGGATGCTTTAAACTGGATTATTGCACTGAGCACAGGGTTGGACTCAGTGGCCTAAATGGCCTTGTCCAACTCTCTGCGTCTATCGTGATCAATGCAATCCAACTGGTGCAGTGTTCCTGGTTGCAATCCACAATCAGTTATCCCTTTCCCTGTTGCTCTCCTTCCCATTCTCTGAGACACCAAAATGCTCACATTTCCATAATGATCCCTCCCTTTATCCCTCTCCCCTCCCCAAAAGCTTGATGGAATAGGCCGATTTGAATTTCCAATATGGTTTTCAAAACCCTCTGCACGTTGGATACCGTTAAACCAAAAGAGTGTTTTGCTCAGACCCTGCCAAAGGGATGAGACCTGTGGTTGATATGAATTACAGGGTCCTTTTTGGCCAAAAAAGAAAAAGAAAAAGCTGCCTTGATTTCACTTGATTAGCAGGAGGGGTTTCACTAGCAGGGCCGGGCTGCAGTTTTTCCGGCTGTCTTGAAGAGCTAGTAATTACTAATTTGTGTGCCCACGGCCGGCTCCCGATTCCAGGCCCTGTTCTAGGGCCAGAAGAGAATGACTGCGGAGGTTTGAGGCTGCTGTTCTGCAAGCCCACGTTCTCACTGATCAGACAGGCCTGCTCCAACTTGAAAACTGTTGTGCAGAAAATCTGCTCGCTGCTGCTGTCCAAGGTCAGATTGCACGGCCTCCTTCCTCTCCAGCAAAATCCAGTGGGCAAATGTAGGTAGCTGGGTTATGTTGTGAGGCAAAACAACATGAGGCCCAGCATTGGGCAAAAGGCGGGATACAAATATATTTATTTATTTATTTATTTATTTATTGCATTTCTATACCGCCCAATAGCCGGAGCTCTCTGGGCGGTTCACAAAAATTAAAGCCATAATAAAACAACCAACAGGTTAAAAGCACAAATACAAAATATAGTATAAAAAGCACCACCAGGATAAGAACCACACAGCAAAATTGATATAAGATTAAAATACAGAGTTAAAACAGTAAAATTTAAATATATTACATTTATTTTGTTTTAGCTTTCCACTAAAAGCAAGTCACTAGATCTCATGACCGCAGGCTCCACTGAATGCCCCTTCAGGCTCAGAAACTAGAACAGCAAAGACACAGGTTATCAAATTTCTCATGAAATGTGACCATCTCAGTAGGATGGTAGAGCACATGGTTTCTTATCTTACTTCTCTCATTTCGCTTTACCATCCCCCTTGTACCCTCCATTCTTCAAATGTTATGTTGCTCTCCTGCCCAAGAATGTTTATCTCTCTTGCCCGGCTTCGCCCATTCTCCCTGGCTGCCCTGTTTGCTTGGAATGCTTTTCCAGAGCAACTACGTACCACGAGTTCCACTGTAGATTTTAAAACACGTTTGAAAACTCATTTGTTTTCGATAGCTTTTGGTATTTTAGCTTGATCTACTGTTCTTATTACTATGATTATTCTCTTATTTCTGCTTTGTGAACCCCTTCCCCCTCTCCTTCATATGTTTTAATGCGATTTTAGATTGTAAGCCTCTAGGCAGGGTATCGCTGTTTTATTTGTATATTTTGTACAGCACTAAGTACATTGTTGGTGCTATATAAATAATAATAATAATAATAATAATAATAATAATGTTTTATACTGTTTGTTTTATACTTTGAATGGTTTTAACTTTTGTGAACCACCCAGGGAACTTCGGCTACCGGGCGGTATAAAAATGCAATAAATAAATAAATAAATAAATACAAATAAATAAATAAATAAATAAATTATTATTATTGCTAGACGGGGCGAAATCCCCGGGCAATCCTTGGGATCATCCCTGTGTGTTCACATGATGCACAGGGGATCCCATGATCTTTCCCTTGCCCCGGGATCTCGCCCTCACCTTTGAGCCCGGTTTTTCCATGGTCCCGTGTTGTCCTGTGACACCACGGAATGTGTTACCGGGCGTTGTGGTTTGTCCTGGTTCCTTGCGGTTCCTGGAACCCACGCATGGGGCACAGAGCTCCTCAGGAGCACTGCGCCCATTGGGTGGGGTGGGGGGAATGGGGAATATATATATATATATATATATATATATATATATATATCCTTCCCTTTTGTGCACGAATGCTCATGCTCATCTTCTTCTTTAAGAAGAAACAAAAGAAAACGGTGGGCGTGATGCCTCTCCCTCCTAGGTCGTCGTGTGCTACGTGTGAACAGAGAGGGAGACCTTAGTTAGACCTACCAGTCTAGCGGGACGGAGGAGTGAAGATCTCACGGTATTTTTATCGTGAGATCTTCACCCCTCCGTCCCGCTAGACTGGTAGGTCTAACTAAGGCCAATGTCTCTGGAAAAGCTGGTATGAATTTTTTTTAATTGTTTGTTTGTTTATTTATTTATTTATTACATTTTTATACCCCCCAATAGCTGAAGCTCTCTGGGCGGTTCACAAAAATTAAAACCACGAAGAGCATAAAAACAACCAACAAATTTAAAACACACATACAAAATACAATATAGAAAGCACAACCAGAATAAAACCACACAGCAAAAATTAATAGAGGTTAAAATACAAGATTAAAACAGCAAAGTTTAAATTTAAGTTAAATTAGGTGTTAAAATACTGAGAAAATAAAAAGGTCTTCAGCTGGCGACGGAAAGAAAACTATGTAGGTGCCAAGCGAACCTCTCTGGGGAGCTCGATCCACAACTGGGGTGCCACAGCAGAGAAAGCCCTTCAGAGAAAGCACTTCAAAGAACAGGCTGGCATGAACCACTGAGGTCACATTAGAAGTTTGAGATGGAAAATGGAGTGAAACATAGGGCTTATTAGATGAAAGGCTTCTGCTGTGATCATAAGTCAAGTACAAGGCTTGGGTATTGAAGGCATGCAGCAGCTTCCATCTCCCCAACTTAGAGAGGCACTAATAACCTCAAAGCTCTGAGGGCTAACACAGGAGAGAGAGATCAGTATTGTTCCATACTGCAAAGAAAACATATCGTGATTTAACATTATTTTGATACTTAGTCCTTATATTACATATTCCCTGATTTCCATTTTGTGCCATTATCGAGGTTGCATCCAGGGGAAGGTGTTTCTATCACTCAGCCTATTTATTTTATTAATTTACATGTAAATACCCCCACTCTTCAGTCCCAAAGGGTTCCCTGAGCTGCCTACAATAAGAGCAGTCAATAAACACCTTAGTTAAACTGCTGACAGCTATTAAATATCAATTTGTCAAGTACATCGAATTAGAAGTAGAGCTGAGCTAAAAGTTATTTTTAGAATTTTGCTGGCTTAAAAGTGGGCGCTTTGGGAGGGGAGGAAGGTTTCACGGAACTGCATATTTTTGCAGCTGCCTGCCGTGTGGTCCTGGTGGATGCAACTGGTTGCCTGGATGCTGTGGTGTGTGATTGATTTTTTTTGTTTTGTTTTTTACCCAGAAGACTTTGGAGTTAGAGTAGGAAACATTGCCCTCACTCTGAATTGCCTTCAGATGTCATCACATCATGGCATCACCAGGAAGCCAAATCAGAGTGAAGGCAATGCTTCGTGGCTTTACTCTGGAATCTTGTAGGTAAAAAGAATGCTGCCTATCCGCACCCAGGAATGCAATTGCCACCAGTGGTAAATTTGCCACTGTTTACTCTCCACCAAATTGCTGCAATCCCCCCTCCCAATTTTACAGCTTATAAGCAGGGAGGTGATGTTTGGGGGACATTTTTGTTCAGAACTACTTAGAACTGCTTCAGAAAAGATTTCCTTCCTTCTGCACTATGATGATGGAACCAGTTACCTAGGGAGGTGGTGGCCTCTCCCACACTAGAGGCCTTCAAGAGGCAGCTGGACAACCATCTGTCAGGGATGCTTTAGGGTGGATTCCTGCATTGAGCAGGGGGTTGGACTCGATTGCCTTGTAGGCCCCTTCCAACTCTGCTATTCTATGATTCTATGATTTTATTATTGCATGCCTAGGGCTGTTGATGCTAGAGGATGAGACACACAACTTGGTTATAGTGATACAAGTTTTATTAGTGAGCACAACAGAAAGACCACTGTAGCTATATGGATGGCATAGTATAGTGGCTGCAGCTTCAGGTGGTGGCCCAGCTATGCCCCTATCTGGACAGGGATAACCTAGCTTCAGTCATCCATGCTCTGGTAACCTCCAAATTAGATCACTGCAATGCCCTCTACGTGGGGCAGCCTTTGAAGATGGTTCGGAAGCTGCAGCTTGTGCAAAATGCAGCAGCCAGATTGATAGCTGGAACCAGAAGGTTTGAACATATAACACTGATTCTGGGCCGCTTGCATTGGTTGCCTATACGCTTCCAAACCCAATTCAAGGTGCTGGTTTTAACCTATAAAGCCCTACATGGCTTGGGACCACAATACCTGATGGAACGCCTCTCCCGACATGAACCTACCTGTTCACTGCGCTCAACATCTAAGGTCCTCCGCTGAATGCCTACTCCGAGGGAAGCTCGGAGGATGGCAACAAGGGAGAGGGCCTTTTCAGTGGTGGCCCCCCAATTATGGAATGATCTCCCCAATGAGGCTCGCCTGGCATCAACATTGTTATTTTTTAGCGCCAGGTCAAGACTTTTCTCTTTTCCCAGCCATTTAACAGCATTTAGCAACATATGCTAAGTTTGTTTTTAATGGACCCCAGAACTTTTGTTGTTTAAATGGATAGTTTTATACTGTTGTTTTTATATTTTTGATGTTTTTAAATTTTGTATACTTTTTAATGTTCACTGTTTTTAACTTTTGTAAACCGCCTAGAGAGCTTCGGCTATGGAGCGGTATATTAAATAAATAAATAAATAAATAAATAAATAAATAAATAAATAAAGCCCCTGGTTCAATTCTTGTCTCTGCCATGGACTCACTAACTAGTCTTAGTTAAGGCAATTTCACACCATCCTCCTGCCTCCAATACAGGAATAGCAATAGTGACACGAGTCTTTTCAGCACAGGGCTGTTGGTGCATCTACTTTTAGGGTCATCGCAGAAGTGAGATATGAGCACTATACAGGCAGCATTTCTTTTCCTGCTTTTCTACTACACAACCTCTAGGTGGTACTGTGGTATAGCAAAATAGCACAAATACCCAACAGGTAATTATGCTTTCTTGCATCATCAGAAAGACTACCCCATTTTCCCTACTCTAAAAAAGAAAAGTTCATGGAAAGTGTTCTTTAGACCCAGAAGAAAAACTGGAGGGTCACATCATCATCCATAGAACCCATAACAATTGTGAGTAGGATATTATGGGCACACAAGAAATGCCTTGTATTGAAAAGTACTTATAGGATTCTTCTAATGATTACAGAGTAGATGTGTAAAATATCATACTACACTTTCATTTGAATGCCTTGAATGAATATTTACAGAAAATGGTAAAGGGAAAGGGGGAAATAAAATGTGGAAGAACTGCATGTCCCATGATATTGTGAAATCGGGCCAAGTGGAGCTTATCCAAAGCAACACACAACAACAACAGCAACTATTTTCATTCTCCCAAAACTTTGCAATTGATTGATTTTTCTCTTTCAAAAGCAAACCACAAAGTAATTGAGCTGGTGCTCTGGTGGGATTATATTTCTGGAACCAAATGACAACCGTATTAGCCAGTCCCTTGACCGTCTTGGTTTCCTGGATTGAGTTAAAACTGTTTGTCATTCTTTAGTTTCTAAGAGATTGATAAGAGTCTGGTGGAGAAAGATTACATTTATGCAGAACTGTTGAAAGGTGGAGGAATGATTCCCAGAGGTAATACGGCCGCTGTACTCCCCTTGCTGACTCTCTAAAGCCAGGTAGTGTGATTAAAAAGCACATCCAAGGTGGGACCGGAACCGGGATCTGACGGCTGGCGCTACCTCTTAAATTGCTGTTCTGAAGTTGATTGAGTTACTTGAGTGGATTGGATATTATACACCTTGAGGTGGGTGGTGGGGGTGCCATTCGTTGCTTCGCCTCAGGCAGGAAAATGTTTTGGGACAGATCTGGGTGGCGGCATAATTAATTTGATCAGCAAATTGTTAGTTATTTAATTTGTTCTAATTTTAACGTTTTAATCTTATGTAAACCACCCAGAGAGCTTTGCCTATGGGGCAGCATAGAAATTATAATAATAGTAATAATACGGACTATATGGACAGACACATTACAGATGCAAAAATAATTCACCAACAACTGGCCATCAAATCCAACTTTATCCAACAACCTACACCATACTATATATACTCACCCAAAACAATCTTTGAAAATGCATATCATAAAATATACTGGGACAGAACAATTCATATTGACAATACAATACCTTGCAACCAACCAGACATAACTGTCATAGACAAAAAAGAAAAAAACCTATATACCTCATTGACATAGCAATACCAAATGACAAAATATGTTGTTGAAAAGGAAGAGGACAAGAGGGAAAATATACACCATTGGCCTGTTAGGAGTCTGATGTATTGCACTCCATCAGAGCATGCACAGAGTGCAAGCACATGTCAGCAGAGACAGAGGTCACTGGCAGCAGGCAGATGTTCACGAAGTGAAGGAATACTCAGACACAGCGTTTTGGACTACTAATCTAAGTTTACTTTATAAGTATTTACATAGAGCATAACATAGTTGAGGAACTTCACACAATAGCTCTTCACACAAACTCTCCACACTCTTCAATCACATGTCACATATTTATAGCATTGTGAGCCAATCATAGTGTCCACATGCAATATGAACACCGGATTGCATCACCAGGATTGTGTTGCTATGCCTCAAGAAAAAAACATGGGCGAACGGCCTTGGTCAGAGAGCCATCCAGCTGCACATCCTGGCCGCTCTCAAAGACCTTGAGATGACTATCTCAGAAATTATTCACTTTGTTCTTCAGTTCCAGAAAAAACTTCCACTTAGATATGAACACTTTCAAATCAAATACCTGATTTGTCATTCCTTAGTTTCTAAGAGATCGATAAGCGTCTGGTGGAGAAAGATTACATTTATGCAGAACTGTTGAAAGGTGGAGCAAAGATTCCCAGAGGTAATACGGCCTCTGTACTCCCCTTGCTGACTCTCTAAAGCCAGGTAGTGTGATTAAAAAGCACATCCAAGGTGGGACCGGAACCGAGATCTGATGGCCGGCGCTACCTCTTAAATTGCTGTTCTGAAGTTGATTGAGTTACTTGAGTGGATTGGCTATTATACACCTTGAGGTGGGTGGTGGGGGTGCCATTCGTTGCTTCGCCTCAGGCAGGAAAATGTTTTGGGACAGATCTGGGTGGCAGCATAATTAATTTGGTTTGCAATGCATTATCCAGAGCATGCCCTATAAAATATTGCTCTTTTTTGCATTCATTGGATACGGACAGTTCCCCTTTTCATGGCAAAGTGTGACTGCAGCGCTGGCCCTACCATTGGGCAGAGATGGGGCATCACTTTAGGCCTTAGAACTTGGGTGTCAAGAAAGATCAGCAAATTGTTAGTTATTTAATTTGTTCTAATTTTAATGTTTTAATCTTATGTAAACCACCCAGAGAGCTTTGCCTATGGGGCAGCATAGAAATGATAATAATAATAATAATAATAGTAATAATACGGACTATATGGACAGACACATTACAGATGCAAAAATAATTCACCAACAACTGGCCATCAAATTCAACTTTATCCAACAACCTACACCATACTATACAAACTCACCCAAAACAATCTTCGAAAATGCATACCATAAAATATAATGGGACAGAACAATTCATATTGACAATACAATACCTTGCAACCAACCAGACATAACTGTCATAGACAAAAAACAACAACACCTATATACCTCATTGACATAGCAATACCAAATGACAAAATATGTTGTTGAAAAGGAAGAGGACAAGAGAGAAAAATATACACCATTGGCCATGGAAGTCAAAGAACTATGGCAACAGGAAAAGGTCACAATTATTCCGTAGTCACATCAGTCACTGGCATCACATCAAAAAACTATACAGAAAACCTTCAGAAACTGGGCCTTCTAAAATACATCCACACCACCATCAAGAAAGCAGTCATACTTAGACATGCTCAATTGTCAGGAAATTCCTGATTCTGTAAAAGACAATGCCCATCATGTCCATCTAGAAAAACCGCCATGAGTGAGTAATAATAATAATAATAATAATAATAATAATAATAATAATAATAGTATTTTTACTGCCAGGGATTAGGAGAGGTTCTTGTGGGATTTTCTGCCTTATACATCAAAATATACGAGCTAGTGTAGTGTAGTCATTAAGGGTATTAGTCTAAGACTGGGGAGACTCGGGTTCTAACCCCCACTTTGCCATGAAGCTCACTGAGAGATTTTGGGCCAGTCACTGACTCTCAGGCTAACCTACCTCACAGGGTTGTCATGAAGATTAAATGGCAAGGAGGAGGTTTGTGTATGTCACCTTGGGTTTTGTGGTGGAAAGGCAGGATTTAAAGCTAAAAAATAAAGCATATGGCTGGCTTTGGGTATGATACACCTTGTCTTGGGTGGTGGATGTGCTGTTTGTTACTTTGTCTCAGGCAGGAAAATGTTTTGGATCAGGTCTGGGTGGCTGTATAATGTAGGCTCTTCATTTCAATGGCACGCTCAGGTCCGGTGAATTTATTGAACACTCTGAACACTGGAGCGTGTTCAGAGGAGGGCAAGCAGGATGATCAGGGGTCTGGACACAAAGCCCTATGAAGAGAGACTGAAAGAACTGGGCAGGTTTAGCCTGGAGAAGAGAAGATTGAGGGGAGACATGAGAGCACTCTTCCAATACTTAAAAGGTTGTCACACAGAGGAGGGCCAGGATCTCTTCTCGATCCTCCCAGAGTGCAGGACACGGAATAACGGGCTCAAGTTAAAGGAAGCCAGATTCCAGCTGGACATCAGGAAAAACTTCATGACAGTTAGAGCAGTACGACAATGGAATCAGTTGCCTGGTGAGGTTGTGGGCTCTCCCACATTAGAGGCCTTCAAGAGGCAGCTGGACAACCATCTGTCAGGGATACTTTAGGGTGGATTCCTGCATTGAGCGGGGGGTTGGACTCAATGGCCTTGTAGGCCCCTTCCAACTCTGCTATTCTATGCTTCTATGATTCTATTGGCATTGACCAACACACTGAAAAAGATGTAGGAAACATCTGCTGATAGATTGGTTGAGGCAGGGTGGGCAAATCTTTCTTCCTGATAAAATGTGATGGAATCACAGTGACTGACACCGTTTGTGTGTGTCTGTGTGTGGGACGTGCATCTGTCTTTGTGTAGTTTGAAAGTATATATGTTAAAAAAAACCCTCCAGTAATTCCTCACTGCTGGAAAACAACTTTTTTTTTTAATTGTTGAAGGTGAGTGGCACTGCAAAGAAAAGTCCTTGAAACGCTTCTCAAAGGAATTATCCCCCCCCCCCCATATCACCCCAACTATGCAGGACCGGTGCCAGACTATTTTGCGCCCTAGGCAAGGTGAGATACTTTCACCACCACCACCACCCAAAAATGCGAACTTTGATTTTTAAGAACATATGTTTCCTGGAAAAAATAAGAAGCACAAAACTTGAAACTGCTAAATTTATTTTAAAGTGCAAGAAATACATCACGCCGATTATAGCAAACAAATTGGAAAGGAACGTCTATGGGTCTAAAATGCATTATTTAATAGGAATATCACCTCCAAATCATCCCCCCCCAACTCACACACGCGAGCGCACACACACACACTCAGCATCACTCACTCCAAAAACACACAAGCATGAACACATGCATTCACTCAAAGACCCCATGCACCTCATTCACCCATACAGTCTCTCTCTCTCTCTCTTATAGGCGCGTTCCGGAAGTCTGAACGTGGAGCCTCCCCACCCCCACCCCAGCGTCCCTGGCTTCGCTTTGGCTGGGCACGCGCGCTGCGCCATCTCGCCCGCCCAGGCCCAGCTGAATCCTCGGGCTGGCTTGGTTCATAGCCAACGCACATGAGTACTGCGCTGTGCCTGGCACCCCACTTAGCTTGGTGCTCTAGGCGGCCGCCTAAGTAGCCTCTATGGTAGCACCAGCCCTGCAACTATGAATAACCCATTTTGTTTTTGCCTGAGTCATCTTGAAATTCACATAATCTGGGGTGGCTCACACTGTGTTAAACCCCAGCAAGGCTGTAACAGGAGCCAGATACTCACTTGGTGCAAATATCTGGGGCATGTCTAGACCAGGCGATATCCCCGGGATCGCTCCGGGATCATCCTTGTGCATCCACATGACGCACAGGGGATCTCAGGGGCAGGGAGGGATGATCCCACCATTTCCCCGGGGATAGCCAGGATGGCTTTAATCCTGACTTATCCCCTGGTCTTGGGATTGTCCCAAGACTGCAGAATGTGTGGGCAGCCATCCCGGTTTCTTCCTGGCTCCTCGCGAGTAAACGTGGGGTGGGGGTGGGGAACAGGATCTTAAAAAAAAAACACCTTATGGTAGTGATGGAGGACTCGTGCGCTCATTTTCGATAAAAAAAGAAAAACCAAAATGGTGGGCACGACATCCTCTTCCTCCCGGGACACCGTGCACCACATGTAGACTGAGGGGGAGGATCTCACAATCACCATATTGTGAGTTCCTCCCCCTCCCCTCTCTAGGTCTAGACATGCCCCTGGAGTCAGGTCAAGCTGTCTTGCTTCTCCAAGTGGAAAGTCAGTCTGTCGCATGCCGGAATGGAGGGGTGCTGGAGGATTTCTGTCATCCCGCCCCTTCCTCTGGCTTCATCAGTATAGAGTGTCTTCCCCATCACTATTTATGGTATAAGTGAAGAGGAATTAAAGGAAATGGACTGCAGTGGGGGAAATTAGGGGAACTGGCATATAGCTCCCCACAGCCCTACTCCATACAGTGCTGCCCCTGAAATGTAGGACAGGTTGAGTTTAGGAGAACACTTCATGCTTCTGATGAAGTGATCCCTACCCACGAAAGCTTATACCACAATAAATCTGTAAGGTGCCACAAGACTCTTTGATCCCCCCCCCCCCCACTGCTTTAGACTAATGTGGCTACCTCCCTGGGAATTGTTATCTGATATTGTCAAACATCAGACTTTAGATTCAAATATCATTGGAGTTCAAATACCTATATCAAACATTGGCTGAAATTTTAGTGAAATCTAGTGATGAATTTCATATTTCCTGGCTCACAAATATGCATCTCAGTAGTTTGCCATGTCTGCCTAGGCCTTCAAGGTACAGCTGGACAGCCATCTGTCAGGTATGCTTTAAGGTGGATCCCTGCATTGAGCAGGGTGTTGGACTTGATGGCCTTATAGGCCCCTTCAAACTCTACTATTCTATGATTCTATGAATTTGAGTCAGCGAAAAACCTAAGCCCTCCCTTCTTGCCTCCCTCACACCCTGACCTAGGTGGTCACTCCAGTGAAGTTCTGGTGAATATTTGACATCAAAATCCATAGAGGAGAATTTAGGAGAGCAAACTTATTTCAGATCTGGTTGCTGGTGAAGCTATCACAGGTGCAGAATACAGCATGGAAAATTATATAATCCCCCCCCCCCCCCCGCAAATTTAGTATCAAAAGCTGTCACATTCATTAGGATTTTGAGACATAATGTCCCTTTTCCCATTTCTAGGGATAATGTTGACATGTTCTGTCTTGGTTTGTGATGGATGAATACACCAGTTTTGCTTTCTCCCACATTCATTTTAAAAATAATAATAATCTCAAGTTCTTTCCATTCTACTTAGGAAGAAATTTGATAATTTTGATGAAATCTTATGAAACAATAAACCAAACAAAGCTCTCACTCATCACACTGGCCAAATTCAGAAGGATCACATCGTACCTGTCTGCCAGGTAGCATGAGTTCTTATAAAAATTAAAAACTAACCAGATAATATTGTCAGAGATCCCTAGTCTTGGGTCTCAATACTGGTCTGAATTCTGTTGATTTCAGCACAAAGGCCTTTGGTGGGCCTTGCTAGACCTACCTGTTAATCCGGTGGGGAGTAGGGGCGAGGCTGTGCTGCAGCTAGTGTGGGCCGTCGCCCCAGTCTACACGTGACACGCGACGGGGTAAGGGAAAGCCCCGTCGCGTCGGCCATTTTTAAAAAAACTTAAAGGGGCCATGTGCACAGGAGCGCACTAATGATAAGGTAAGTCTTTTTTTTTTTTAAAAAAAAGGGTTCCCCACTCCTCCCTGTCCCCAATTTCCCCCAATGTCTGATGCCCCCCGCCTGCTTGCTCACCCGCCCGCCCCCACTTGCCCACCCTGCCCCCACTTGCCCACCCCCTGCTCGCTCGTCCGCTCGCCCGCTTGCCTGGCCCCCCGCCCCCTCGCCTGCCTGCCCCCGCTCACCCCTCCACTCACCCGCTCGCTCCCCTGCTCGCCATGTCCGATGCCCCCTCTGCCCCCCCGGCCACGATCTCCGATCCCCCCCGGCCACGATCTCCCCCCCAGCTCCGCTCCTCCCCCCATCTCTCCTGCCGGCCCCCATCTCTTCCCCCCACCGTGATTCCACCCCACCGTGATTCCACCCCCCCGCCCGATGGGCACAGCGCTCCTATGGAGCGCTGTGCCCAGTGTGTGACTTTTCCCAGCTACTCACGAGTAAGCTGCGTAGCCGGGAAAAGCCATGGAACCAGCTAGACCTTTTGCAACCCCGGGCTAAACCCTCGTCCAGCATCGGCCTGAGTTGCAAAACTTTTACAGCTGTAGCAGGTTTCATCACTCCCACCGGCACGGCGTTGTGTATGCCAGACTGTCAGCTTTTGGCAAATGAACCTCAGCCCAGTGAGGCAGCCCTTGAAGGGTAAACACCCCCTTTCCTAATGACCCCCCTTGCCATGATAAGCCTTCAGGTCTGTTTACTATTCTAGCTATAACCTTTAGAGGGAGTCTACACCAGCCATTTACTGCAGGATTGTACTATAGTAGTCATCACTAATGGGTCACATGATGTTCACCTGCTCCTGTGGTGATCTTGGCTCCGACTCTCACTTTTACCGGAATATCCCTGACTGCTTTCCCCCCACCTTTCTCACTTCCATGCCGAAGAAAGTGTGTGATGTGCCCCCCCCCCTTTGCACAGCCCATTAGCTGTGAAGGGTGTGGGCCTGGGTATCGGTGTGTTCCAACTCCAGGCAGTTTTAGATGATACAGATATTCTAGACCCATTTCTAACCAGCTTCAGGGCAGGATATGGAGGAGACAGCTATTTATTTATTTATTGCATTTCTATAGTGCCCAATAGCCCAAGCTCTCTGGGCCGTTTACAAAATTAAGACAATTCAAAGTATGAGGCCACAGCTAGACCTAAGATTTATCCTGGGATCATCCCGGGTTCGCCCCTGCCTGAGCACTGGATCCCCTGTGTGTCACCTAGGTGAACAGGTTTGACCCCTGGACGATCCAGGGATAAACCTTAGGTCTAGCTATGGCCTAAGACAACAGTATAAAACCATAATGTAAAAGCACAACCTGATCTATTCCGGCAGGCCTAGCCAGTGAAATTTTAGAATGTTTTTAGGATGTTTTAAGGATGTTTTAAAGATGTTTGAATCATGTATGGTATGTTTTTAATCAGTTTTTAATGCGTATTTTATATCATGTTTTTATACTGTTTGTTTTGTACTTTTGAATGGTTTTAGCTTTTGTGAACCGCCCAGGGAGCTTCAGCTGTTGGGCGGTATAAAAATGCATTAAATAATAATAATAATAATAATAATAATAATAATAATAATAATGATGATAAAACAGCAGCAATGCAAAAATACAAATTTAAAATGCAAATTTAAAACAGCAAAGTTAAAACTAATTTATAGACTGTTAAAATACTAGGAGAATAAAAAGGCCTTCACCTGGCGTCTAAAAGAATATAATGTAGGTGCCAAGCGAACCTCCTTAGGGAGCTATGATCACCTTAGTGGATGATCTATGCTTGAGTATTGACCGGGGGGTGGGGTGGGGAGTCTGTCCCTACTGGGACTTCTGGATCTCTCAGTGGCTTTCGATACCATTGACCATGGTATCCTTCCAGAGCACCTGGGAGGTTTGGGAATTGGGAGCACTGTGCTTCAGTGGTTCCAGTCCTTTCTCTCAGGCAGGTTCCAGATGGTGATGCTCAGGAATAGCTGCTCATCAAAGAAGGAGCTGTTGTATGGCACACCACAAGGCGCCATCCTATCCTCCTGTTTAACGTCTACATGAAACCGCTGGGAGAGATCATGGGGCACCGGGGCAGGGTGCTATCAATATGCCAATGACACCCAAATCAATGTCTTTTATCAGCCAGGTCTGAAATCTCTTGGTCGCTCTATGAACTCTTATTTATGATAATTTGATAGTGAGTTTATGTATGTCAATCCCACCTCCACTTCAAAGCTAAAATCAGGAACATCACATGGCAGATGCCTTCCTGGCTCACATGGTAGATTGTAGCACTGTGGTTAGGGGATCACATGACTGAATTCAGCCCCTGCACCCCCTGTAATAAAAGCTCATAGCCTTGAGTGCCATTTTCATTTTTTGTAGAAAGGCAGGGTGCACAGAAGGAGGGCCTTCTCTGCTGTGGCACCCCGGCTGTGGCATGAGCTCCCTAAGGAGGTTCACTTGGCACCTACATTATATGCTTTTAGACGCCAGGTGAAGACCTTTTTATTCTCCCAGCATTTTAACAGTCTATCAATAAATTTTAACTTGGTGTTTTAAATTTGTAATTTTGCATTGCTGCTGTTTTTATCTGGTTGAGCTTTTATATTATGGTTTTATACTGTTGTTTTATACTTTGAATGGTTTTAATTTTTGTGAACCGCCCAGAGAGCTCCGGCTATTGGGCGGTATAGAAATGTAATACATAAATAAATAAATAAATAAATAAATAAATAAAATGTTGAAAACTGGCACAACAGCAGGAAGTTTCTAGCCTAATCCCTTTCCCTTGTTTTAATTGCTCAATGAGGGTTACTGAAAAACAAAGCAAAAGAACCTTACGAGAGCATGCGACCCACAGCGCATTTCTTGCGCAGTCTTGCAAAGATTCAACCTACAAAGTTGAATGTGTCGGCCAGCCTCTCTTCCAATGAGGTCCTTTCTTCACACACTCCTTTAATGCCTTCAAGACTAAGATGTTGCAGAAATGTATTCGCGTGATATTTTATTCATATGCTGCCACACTGTAGGCATAGATCGAAAGTGATGGCATAGCATCTGCCAGGCTGTAAGTGGAGAGGAATCAGAGGTGAGACAGCTCTGCTTGCATCTAGGTCCCTTAATGAAAACACGTCCAGGTTTCCAGCCCTGGGAGGTACCAGGAATCCTGATGGTATTAACACAACAACATTCAGGTATTGCCAACAGTCCTTTAAAGCAGCCTTCTCCATCCTGGTGACTGCCAGTTGTGATGGACTGGAACTCCCATCGGTGGTCGATGGTGGCTCCAATGGCAATGGGGCAGTGAATCTGCTCCAGGTTTCACAAAGCACTTTGGATAGCTTTCTTTAGAGTTCTGACTGAAACCTGGAGTGGATTCACCACCCTACTGACATTGGCGCCACCAGCCTCCACTGTCTTCAGCTAGTGGGTCACAAACCTCAGCTGGTTCACACCTGATTAAAGATGTCTGAATAAAATGCATACCAAAATGTGTATGTTAGTGAAAATAAGATTCAAAAATGCATGATGGAGATTGCTTGCGAAAATGTATAGATCGGGCAAAATTGCATACAAGAACGCATGTATTAGGGGGGGAAAGTGCTGAACGATGCCCATGGATTTTCATGCAAAACAATCTCCAGATGAACTGGATTTAAGATTGGTAAAATTTTCAAAAATTGGGATGAACTGAGCTTAAGGTTGGAAAAATGAGACGCTGGGAGAAACTGAAATGGAAAGATCATCTTCTTGGCCCGCCGCTCTGACCATGTCACTCCACTTTTGAAATCTCTTCATTGGCTTCTAATTCACTCCAGAATCCAATATAAACTTCTCCTGTTGACCTTCAAAGCTTTCCACGGCCTAACTCCTGCCTATCTCTCCTCTCTCATCTCACACTATTGCCCCGCTCGTGCTCTCCGCTCCTCTGATGCCATGCTTCTCGCCTGCCCAAGGACCTCTACTTCCCTTACTCGGCTTCGTCCTTTTTCTTCTGCTGCCCCTTACGCCTGGAACGCTCTTCCAGAACACTTGAGAACTACAAACTCAATCACAGCTTTTAAAATTCAGCTAAAAACTTTTCTGTTCCCTATAGCTTTTAAATATTGAGTTTGTTCTGACTCTATACTGTTTAGCTTCACCCTACCCGGTGCCTGTTTACACTTCCCTGTGCCTGTTTGCATTCTCTTTCCCTTCTTATTGTTTACTACAACTTTATTAGATTGTAAGCCTATGCGGCAGGGTCTTGCTATTTACTGTGTAATCTGTACAGCACCATGTACATTGATGGTGCTATATAAATAAATAAATAATAATAATAATAATAATAATAAATATTCTTCCATTCCTGGAGGAGAAGGGATGCTTAACTCGTCCCTGTTCTAAAGACAGGGCAAGAAACCCCTAAAATCTCACAGGAAGAAACCCCACATGAGGGGTGCAGGCAACTTGTAGTGGGGATGAGAAGTTATGTGCCTTCTACCCTGTTACCACTTTGCTTTGATATGTCAACATGTTCTTGCAAATACATAAGAACACCAGAAGTGCCCTGCTGGATCAGACCAAGGGTCCATCTAGTCCAACACTCTGTTCACACAGTGGCTAGCCAGCTGTCAACCAGGGAACCACAAGCAGGACATGGTGCAACAGCACTCTCCCACCCATGTTCCCCAGCAACTGGTGCACATGGGCTTACTGTCTCATATACTGGAGGCAGCACACAACCATCAGGGCTAGTAGCCATTGATAGCCTTCTCCTCCTCCAGGAATTTATCCAACCCCCTTTTAAAACCATCCCAATTGGTGGCCATCACTACATCTTGTGGTAGTGAATTCCATAATTTAACTAGGCACTGTGTGAAGAACTTCTTCCTTTAATTTGTCCTGAATCTCCCACCAATCACCTTCATGGGATGACCCCATTGGGTTCTAGTATTTTGAGTTAGGGAGAAAAATGTCTACCTCTCCACATTCTCCACACCAGGCATCATTTTGTACACCTCTATGATGTCTCCCCTTAGCCTCCTTTTTCCCCAAGCTAAATAATCCCAGCTGTTGTAACCTTTCCACATAGGGAGATGCTTTAGTTGCCCTTGCCGATAAAACACTTGCCGATAAAACAATCCCCATTCGAAGCACATTTGCTTGTAACTGTTGTCGATTGCCAAAGGGGTTTTGGATAAGGTTGTACACGAGATGAGATTTGTAAAGTAGCACCACTCCATGCATGAAGCCATAACGAGTGAAGGTGACATGCAAAGTTGAAGAAACCATTTTGTTATGCTTTTGGACTTTACTGGTGATAATTAGGGATGTGCTCCGCTTCTAATCGGACCGGCGAATTAGAAGCGGAGCGGGGTGCTTCGCCTCCCCTTAAGTCGGAGGCGAAGAGGATTGGGGGGCCAGCGGAGCATGGCGAAGAGGATCGAGGTGAAGGCGGATCCTTCGCCTCGATCCGGAGCTCCGCTGGAAAGGTAAGTGGGGTTTACCGGGCCCTGCCGCTGTCGCCCATGCGGCGACAGCGGCAGGGCCCGGTAAACCCCCCCTCCTCTCCCTTACCTGCCTCCGTCCATGGTCCCTCGGCTTCTTCAATTGAGCCCGTGGTTCTACCAGGAAGTCTAGGCCGCACTTGCGGCCCAGACTTCCTGGTGGAACCGCAGGCTCAATTGAAGAAGCTGACGGACCGCGGATGGAGGCAGGTAAGGCCCCCCTCCCCCTTGGTCCCTTACCGGGCTCTGCCGCAGTCGCCGCATGGGCGGCGATGGCGGCAGGGCCCAGTAACCCCCCCGCCCTCCTCTCCCTTACCTGCCTCCGTCCGCGGTCCGTCAGCGTCTTCAATTGAGCCCGTGGCGGCCCAGACTTCCTGGTGGAACCGCGGGCTCAATTGAAGACGGCGACGGACCGCGGACGGAGGCAGGTAAGGTCCCCCTCTCCCTTGGTCCCTTACCGGGCTCTGCCGCCGTTGCCGCATGGGCGGCGATGGCGGCAGGGCCCGGTAACCCCCCCTATGGTGGGGGGAACGGAGCTCCGATCCGGATCCGGAGCTCCGAGCGGAGCGGAGTGGGCATAGGCGGAGTGGGGGCAGGGCGGAGCGGCCCGATCCGAAAATGGCGGATCTGAAAGTGAAGCAGAGTGGGGGTCCATGCACACCCCTAGTGATAATATTTCGCCAGTACTTTATAGCCTAGTGGATCATTTGTCCGATAATTTTGGCTAAGGATTGGAAGGGAAGTGCTAAGCATTGCCTAAATAAGCATTTGGTGTATCATAGAAAGGAATATATGTACAGAGGAAGGCACAAAATGAACGGGCATACTATAGGGGAGCACTAAGAGCTGAAGTCCAGGGAATAGCATGTTTTCTCTGTTGTAGTCAGGTTTTGTTGGGGCCTTTGGGCAAGATGTCCTCAGTGGACCCCTATTTGAGTGGGTCCACCTCCTCCTCCTCCTCAATTCTATCCTCACTGCCCATTCATTCGACCCAACATGTACAAGTCCCAGAAGGAGATCAGAAGGCAAATGAAAGATGCTGGTCTGTTTCCTCACTCTGGTCACTGGTTTCATCCTTGGAGATGACAGGTGACCAAGTAATGAGAGCAAGGAGGAGCAATAAGGCTAGAAGGCTCGGAGGATTGACAGTGCGGCCCTTCCAGGGATGTGGGCCTCAGCCAGTGCCCAACAATGCCTACCTCTGAGTAGGGATGTATGGATTTCATTAAATCCATTCCATCTGTGTTTTGCGGATTGTCAGGCATCTTCTGGTCTGTCGTTTGCTCATTGAGCAAATCTGATCTTTCCCCCAAGATTTTGTTCTTTAGCTAGAGTGACCAGATAAACAGAGGGCAGGGCTCCTGCAGCCTTAACTATTATGATGAGGCAGGAATTTCACCGGGTGCTGCAGGCATACAAATGACACCTGCTGAAATTCCCAACTCTGAACTCCCTTCCTTTTCTGAGAAAAGCTGAGTCCCCATGGACTCTGAGTTGTTCGCATTCTGTCTGATAAAGTCCCATGAAGATTCATCCCTGGCTCCTGAAGAGTTTGGGAGAATCTCCTCCCCCATTTCCTATGTTGGCTGGTAAGTTTCTAGTCCTGTTTCTTCTGGTTCAGAAACTGATTCCAATTGATAGCATGAAAACTCTTTCCCCATACTAGAGAGAACAGGCCTGATCCTGACACAGATTCGTCCATTCCTTCAATAAATAGATACAGTGGAGGAAGAGGGTTTTATACTACTTGGAGCTGGAACTTTATTCTCCTAGGGTAAATCCCTTCCCACTACTAGGTAAAGCTACCCAATTTGGCATCTATTTGCTTTTTGTCTTCTTTATCATCCCATATTATCTCCAGATTATAAAAACTGTCTAGTTGCTCTCTACACCTGTATTCCAGCTACTAAGAAACCTGCGTAGTTTGCCTAAGGATGGAGATGGTTTTGAGTAACAGCTGGATTTTATTTATTTTTTCAAAATATTTGTTTGTTTCAACATCCCAACAGCCCCTGGCAGAGTCTAAGGTAGACACTGAAAAGATCTCAAGGCCTGATTGAGTCTAATTGAATATCTTCTACTCCTTCCCACATTCCATCTTCAGATATAGACTCTATGGCCTTAGCAAGACAGGGCAAAATCCCGGGGTGATCCCTGGGATCATCCCTGTGCATCCACATGATGCACAGGGGATCCTGGGATCAGGGAGGGATGATCCCTCCTTTGCCCCGGGATCATGCCCTCCCCTTTAGGCCTGTTTTTTCCACACACAGAATGTGTGGCCGGGCGACACGGTTTGTCCTGGCTCCTCACGATTCCTTGCGAGGAGCTGGGACCTGCACATGGGCCGCAGAGCTCCTCAGGAGAACTGCACCCATCAGGGGTGTGGTGTGAGGAAAGTAATTATTTTTAAAAAATCACTTAACTTTCGCGCACGAGCCTTCGTGCACTGCTGGCCCTTTAACAACAGCAACAACAACAACAAAAAATGGTGGGCGCAACACCTCTCTGTCTGAGGTCATCATGCACCGCATATGAACTGAGGGGGAGATCTTGCAATGAAAAAATCATGAGATCTTCACTGCTCCATCCCGCTAGACCGCTAGGTCTAGCTAAGGCCTATGGCTTGAACATCAGCCACTTGCCCCCTCCTTTTTCTTTTGTTTACAGTCTTGCCCATTAGGCAAGACTGTAGGGGCTCAAGTTAAAGGAAGCCAGATTCCAGCTGGACATCAGGAAAAACTTCCTGACTGTTAGAGCAGTGAGACGGTGGAATCAGTTACCTAGGGAGGTTGTGAGCTCTCCCACACTAGAGGCCTTCAAGAGGCAGCTGGACAACTATCTGTCAGGGATGCTTTAGGGTGGATTCCTGCATTGAGCAGGGGGTTGGACTCGATGGCCTTGTAGGCCCCTTCCAACTCTGCTATTCTATGATTCTATGATTTTGTGACCCCCCTACTCAAAAGCTTGCCCATTATTTCGTGACCCCCCTGCTTGACCTAATAAAAGTACTGCCCTAATACGGATTTTGGATTCTGGATATGGATTTCTGTTTGTCATTCCAGCGTCAAAATAATGTTGAATCGAGAAGAACTCATCTAGTAATGTTTGGCTACGGCAAGGGCCCAATGGGATCATCAAGACCCCGTTGCTTTCTCTCCCTCCCCTTCCATAAAGAGGTGATCCATTAAATCTCCAATAATAATAATATGACTTAAAGAGGTCAGGGCATGCCAAGCCACTGAGAGATCTAAAGACTTTTTTTTTTGTCTGGGAGCAGGGAATTGGATTAAGATGTCGGGCTGAAAATTCCATCCACTCGCTCGCATGAAATGCCATTTTCAGAGCTAGTGAGTTGTGACAGCCGCAGCAGTGGATCGCATCAGTGATGTTTGTTAACAAAAGTGCAAGGCTGGGGAGGTGGGGAAGAGAGAGAGACACACACAAAGAGAGAGTGGAGGGGGGAGAGAGGAGGAATGAAAACAGCTGAACTGGAAATACTTTGTATGTGTTTATTAATTTTTGATTGCTTGTGCCCAGAAAGGGGAAGTTAATAATGCATTACTGCCGACGGCGAGGAGGACATTGGAATGACTAAAGCAGTGAAGTGTAAAACGTGAACGCCAAGGAGGAAGGACAACAGCCAGTAAGTTTCCATCGCATGAGTTAAACCCAAAAACTAAACGCCACGGTTAGTGGCTAGGAAGATAGCAATGGCTGCTTACCTGACATCCCACTGAGGAATCCCACTCACCCCAGTAGATGTCACACTGGAGAAGGGGCAAAACTCTTCCTGCAGCATACTGGGTGATGTGATACAAAATAAGGAGAACCTGTTTCCTTTATGTGAGAAGAGGCCATTCACCAGCAGTGCCAGCTCCAGATTTTTTAGGGTCCTTGGGCAAGACACACATCAATGGGCCCCCTTCTTCGGTGAGTCTGCCTTCTCACCACCATTGTCACCAGCTGCTTTGGCTCCTCCTCCTCCTCCTCCTCATTGATGCCACTTGCTTACTTGACCAGGCCAACAGCCAGGGTGCAAGCAGGTGGTGGCATCTCCAGGTCCTTCTTCTCACCACCACCATTGTCTGGGTCAGAGTGAGAGTCAGGTGAACAAGCAGGTTGCCATGGTGAAAAGAAAGAGCAGGTCCAAGGAGGTCTTGTCAATGGGGCTTTGCTGGGGCATGGGCCCTTGGCAAGAGCCCAACCAAGCCTTCCCTTGACATCAGCCCTGTTGGCCAGCCTTCTGGCAGAAGAGAGGCTCCCGAGTAGGATGTGCATACAAGCAAGACTTGAGTTCACTGACGTTCTCCAAATTCCACCTCAAAGCTTGTTCCTTCTCAGGTCCATTTCAGATTGTACTCCTTATGTGCATATTTCCCCAAGTGGATGCATCAGTTATGCATGGCCAAGTTTGCCGATGACACCAAATTATTTAAGGTTGTTAAAACACAAAGGGGTTGTGAAGAGCTCCAAAGGGATCTCTCCAAGCTGGGAGAGTGGGCGTCCAAATGGCAGATGCGGTTCAATGTAAGCAAGTGTAAGGTGATGCATGTTGGGGCAAAACACAACAACTTCAAGTATAACCTAATGGGATCTGAGCTGGTGGTAACCAAATAAGAAAGAGATCTTTGATGAAAATGTCCACTCAGTGTGTGGCTGCTGAAAAGAAGGCAAACTCCATGTTAGGCATTATAAGAAAAGAAATTGAGAATAAAACAGCCAGTATCGTACTGCCCTTAAACAAATCTATGGTGCGACCACACTTAGAATACTGTGTGCAGTTCTGGACACCACACCTAAAAATGGATATTATAGAGCTGGGAAAAGTGAAGAAAAGGGCAACTAAAATGATTAAGGGGCTGGAGCATCTCCCCTATGAGGAAAGGTTACATCAACTGGGATTATTTAACTTGGAAAAAAGGAGGCTAAGGGGAGTCATGATAGAGGTGTATAAAATGATGCATGGTGTGGAGAATGTGGATGGGGAGACATTTTTCTCCCTCTCTCAAAATACTAGAACCTGGGGTCATCCCATGAAGCTGATTGGTGGGAGATCCAGGACAAATAAAAGGAAGTACTTCTTCACACAGTGCATAGTTAAATTATGGAACTCACTACCACAAGATGTAGTGATGGCCACCAATTTGGGTGGCTTTAAAAGGGGGTTGGATGAATTCCTGGAGGTGAAGGCTATCAATGGCTACTAGCCCTGATGGTTGTGTGCTATCTCCAGTATTCGAGGCAGTAAGCCCATGTGCATCAGTTGCTGGGGAACATGGGTGGGAGCGTGGTGTTGCACCATGTCCTTCCTTGTTGGTCCCTGGCCGATGGCTGGTTGGCCACTGTATGAACAGAGTGCTGGATGAGATGGACTCTTGGGCCATAGCTAGACCTAAGGTTTATCCCTGGATCATCCAGGGGTCAAACCTGTTCATCTAGGTGACACACAGGGGATCCAGTGCTCAGGCAGGGGCGAATCCTGGATGTTCCCAAGATAAACCTTAGGTCTAGCTGTGGCCTTGGTCTGATCCAGCAGGGCTCTTCTTATGTTCTTAAGTTGGAAGGTTAACTGAAAGTTTCAATCTCTGAGCTGCTTTTTTTAATGTACATTTTTGCTGAATCATCAGAGGCCTACAAAGACTTGAATTACGCCATTCTTTGGTATTGTAATTCATATGGCTGGATGATATAAATCCAATCCACAAAACTGCAGTTCAAAGCCCAAGAAACATAGGCCTTGGCTAGATCTAAGGTTTATCCTGGGATCGTCCCGGGGTCATCCCTGCCTGCTCCTGGGATATCCTGTTTGTCATTTACATGAACAGGGATGACCCCGGGACAATCCCGGGATAAACCTTATTGCTAGCTAAAGCCATAGTAATCTTAGAACAGGTCTTCAGCAATGCACCAGTAATGAGAAAGACTGGATGAATCCTACATTTCTGCACAAATGCAGAAGATGTAAAGAGTATGGTACCAGGTTGCTGAGTCCAGCATCCTAAAAGTCATAGCTTTTATTTTTGAACTAACAAATTTCCAGCTCTTAAGACTGCAAAGGTCTGTTTGAAAGTGAACCTGGTGAAATGAATATCAAGAAGAAGAGCTGAATAAGTGATCTCCAATCTTTATGAACAGGGATGTTACTGCCCTGCCTGGCTCATAGTTCATCTCCATGACAAATGGAAGCACCCCTTAATTATTGAATAACACTGAATGGATTCCTTAAAAAGGCTATTGTACCCTGAAAGTCACTGCCAATAATGTCTTGCATTCTCTCTGGCCAGACTGACAATGTCTCTGGTCAATCCTATTAGGAGAAGCAATCTGGAAGTATTTGAAATTATTCTTCTTCCAGGATGAAAAGGAAAAGAGGCAGATCAAAGATGCATAATGCCGGCTAAAAGCATCTCAGCTCCCATCCACTCCTAATTAAGATTAAAACGTAATCTCCATGAATGGAGCTGTTCTGCAAAACTGAGAAAGGAAACCTGGCAAATCGGAGGCCAAGACCTTTATTTTTAATATTATTAATGTATTATTATTATTAATAATAATAATAATAATTATTATTTTAAAAAAGTAGCTGCCATATACCATGAAATAGTCAAATTGCCCTTGAGGACCTCAAATGCATCAAGAATACAAAAAGGCATGATGAGACAGGAAAGAAAAGTGTCCCCCCACCACACAAAAAAGAATTAGATGGGAAATTACCAACTGAATAGACGGATAAAAAATAGTCTTTCCTCCTGTTCTCTTTGCCCAATGTTCAATAGCACTGCCTGTTTGTTTCATTTTCTTTTATTTAAAAGCCAGCGTTATCACAGCCACTCAGCTTTTCTGTGTGGTTTTATAAATTTTCCTGATCTTTGTGTGAGTGTGTGTGTGTTTTAATCAAAGGATCATTGAAAATATCTACAGGATCTTAGGCTTGTTGGTCCCAACAAGTGTTCTGAGATAATGGCCCATTACTTAACTCCAGTTTCTGTTTTTGTAGGGTGACCATGTGAAAAGGAGGACTGGGCAATATCAGCAGGTGTAATTTATATGCATACAGCACCTGGTGAAATTCACTCTTTATCACAACAGTTAAAGTTGCAGAAGCTATACTAGAGTGACCAGATTAAAAAAAGGAGGCAAGGCTCCTGCAGCTTTCACTGTCCTGATGAAGAGGGACTTTCACCAGGTGCTGCATGCATACAAATGACACCTGCTGAAATAATACCCTTTCAATACAACTATTAAAGATACAGAAGCCCTGTCCTCCTTTCCATATTTTCACCCAAGTTTTTTGTTGCATAATTAAAGGTAGAAGTGAATTATGGAATTCACTTTGGCCACCAATTTTGATGGCTTTTAAAAAAGGAGGGTTGTTTTTTTTTTGGACAAATTCTGAATTGTTGCATGGAAAAAACTAGTTCCATCCCCATTTTCATCCCCAAAGAAAATTAAGGCTACAATCCTCTCTAAACAATTTAATGGGAGTCCCACTGTGAACGCAGAGATACTTGCCTAGGATTGCATACCTAGACATGCCTAGGATTGCACTGTAGCTCTTTCACCTGCCATCATGCTCTTTTTGACGGCTTGAGGAAGAAGGAATGAGACGGAGCCTTAAAGCAAAGCATTCAACTGGAATCTGAGGCCTGTCCCCAGTGCTTTTAAAAAATGCATGTCTGACATTGTTGGGCATGTGCCTGTCTCTTTGAACATCCAAGCCTTTATAAAAAACACACACACCACAAACCAGCCGGCAGAAAGGCCTTGGGGTGGCAGCTGGGTCATCTTGCAGAAACCAGAGATAGATTGGAAGGGGGTTGGGAGAAGAGGGAGAGAGAGAGAGAGAGAGAGAGAGAGAGAGAGAGAGAGAGAGAGAGAGAGAGAGAGAGAGAATGATAATCATCCCCTGATATGGTGAAGGGGCAGAATTATCTTAATCCTTTTGTGGGGAGGAACTGGATAAAAATACCATAAGTAGAGATTATCTATTTCCAGAGCCATGTCCTGGGCTATACATTAAATACAAAAAACACCCTTCCTCCATGTGCTGCCAGTATATTAAAATGAAAGGTTAGGAAGATTGAGATAAGCTGGTGAAACACAGCAATTCTGAACAACAGCTCCTCTGAACTTCTATTATGTTTAGAAACTGTTAGGGGAGAGGAAAACATCCCAACCAACATGGGATTATGGAATCAGCAGGGGGCCTTATGAATGAATCTGTTCCATTACTGACCTCTGCCTCCTCAGTCTAGCTTTTGTGCGTAAAGGTAATGTTTCCGCCTTCCAGTCTGCTCTTGTCAGGCTGCTGGGGAAACCCCTGCTTAATTCATTTAATTATAGTTGATAAATTCAGCTTAAAAGTATTTGCAAGCAGAGACGAATGTTTCCAGCCACAGACTCCATCCACCCAAGAGCAGATTCAAGCATGCGAAGGGGGGGGGGGACAGGACTTCAGTAGCCCGGTGCGCGATTCCCTACAGGTAAAGTGCAAGTAGGGTGGCCCATAAATAGAACGTGAGTGCAATAGCACAATACCATCCTCCTGCTCATGTTCCACTGAAGGTATTATATGGCCATTGTGCCGAATCTACATTACTGTAGCTGTAACGTTACAGATAGCTCTGGATGACGTCAGTGATCACGTGATGTGCTCCCTGTATCGTTATACAGAAAGGTTTTGTACCGTTTTGCCTTTCGTTGTAACACTTCTGCGTCGTTAGACTTCGTTCAATGTGCTCCGTTGTTATGATGCCTTCTGTGTCGCATTGCAAAACTAATGTCACATGATCCCTCACCGGGCTTCCTGTCTGATGTAACTTCCTCTACGCACCTTCAGTAACCGTTGTTAGAACTAGTGAGTGGAATGTGTTAAATTTTTCTCATTTTTTAAAAATTATTTCCGTGGCATTACATGCAACCTACCTCGGGTAAAAACTTGTTTTAATTTTTTTTTATTAAAGGATGCACATATGCACATTCTTATTTTTTTTAAAAAAATAAATAAATTAAATTAGAAATGCGCATATGTGCATCCTTTAGTATATATATATGTATATATATATATATATATATATATATATATATAGTTTTTACCCGAGGTAGGTTGCATGCAATGCCACGGAAATAATGTTTAAAAAATGAGAAAGATTTAACACATTCCATTCACCAGGCATCCCTACACTTTCCTCAAGAGACAGACAACTCCAACAATCCACAAACCACTCTCTCTGAAGAACTCCCGCCACAAAGATTTGAAATTAAGAGCATGCGCATAAAGGAATGTTACCTAGAGAGGCGTGGAAAATACAAAAACAAGGAAGTGGGAGACGCAGAGAAAGGACAGTCTGGGAATTGCAAGGATCGCAGAAACGAGAAGAAGAAACAACACAGACGACCGGGCAACGAACAGTGTGCTTCGCAGCAACGCTACAAGAAAAGGTAAGTAACGCTACTGAGCAACGGTATACAAGGTACTGATACAAGTTACAACGTTACAAAGGCTCAAAACGCCCCCGATATAAGCAGAAGTGTAGATCCGCACTAGTAGAAGTGGAAAAGGGGACAAAAGCACCTATAACAACTGAAGAAAAGGGACGATGAATACTCTGGTGCTGAGAAGGTTTAAAATGTTCGATGGCGATTTTTTCAATAAAAAATAATATATAAATTTAAAAAAGACAGATTGACGAGTACACTATCTCGACGTTTCGGGCCGTTAGGTCCTTTATCAGGAGCTGTATCGTCGTCCAGGTGCGTTTATATAACTTACACTGAGTCTTTTTCACTGTATTGTCTTCAGGAGGAGTGCTTAAGCTGAAAAAGATACAAAGATGCACAGGGGATCCCGGGAACAGGGAGGGATGATCCCTACCCTTTAATCCCGACTTTTACCATGGTCCTGGGATGATCCCGAGACTGCGGGATGTGTGGCTGGGCATCCCATTTTCATCCCAGCTCCTCAAGAGTAACTGTGAGGAGTCAGAAACCGGGCATGGGGCACAGAGCTCCTCATGAGCTCCGTGTCCATTGGGGGTGGGGTGGGGTGGATCGGGATCAGGTTTTTTTCTTAAAAAAACCTTACATTTTGTGCAGGAGAGCTCCTGCACTCTTCAATTAAACAACAACAAGGTGGTTGCGACATCCTCTTCCTCCCGGGATGTCGCGCACCGTGTGTAGACTGAGGGGGAGGATCTCGCGATCATCATATCATGAGAGCCTCCCCCTCTACCCCCCCTCGTCTAGCCATGCCCACTTTCTACACTCTGGTGGCATGCACTGCAATACTATTTAAATTATAAAACTTATTTCTAAATTAGCACCCATAGATATCAATTTGCGTATGAACATATTATGTAAATCACTGTCTTCTTTTGTCCTCTTTCCTGGTGATGCATTTCTTCATCTTTTTCTCTTTTGGGGTGTTTCGTAAGTGACCATTCTGGGGTTTATCAAGAACGTTTTCCCCTGGCCCTTATATGGAGTTGATTGCTGTGGTGTTTCGTTTTGTTTCTATTGTTGTTTAGTTTATTTAAACTGTAGCATTTTATCAACGACTTAATTAATGAAGTCATTGGTATGTAAATGGCTGTAAATAAATAAAGGAAGGAACAATTGAATACATTCCCATACTCTGGGCTGTCCATTTGCTACAGAAGTGCTGGGTGTAGACTAATAGAAAGACGTAAGGAAAAAACACACAGAAGCCTGGCCAGAGTTGGGAAGAGATAGGAGGGATCCATAACCCATATGGTGGCCATCCAAGGGACATTGGAAGCTGACCAGCAGTGAATCCGCTCTGGGTTTCAGACAGAACCAGTCAGAGCTCTAAAGGACCGAGGGAACATACCTAACACAGGGAGTTGTCTTACACCATTTCAGATTATTTAGCCCAGCACTGCCTTTTCTGTCTGGCAGAGGGCTAAATAAATCTCTTTCCTGAAACATGATTCTTTTTAAACTGGAGATGCCTAGGAGTCAACCTGGAAATGTCTGCTATAGAACCTCCCCATTACACAACACAACACAACACAACACAACACACACACACACAGAGAGAGAGAGAGAGAGAGAGAGAGAGAGAGAGAGAGAGAGAGAGGGAGAGGGAGTGGAGATGGGGAAGAAATGCCTTGGAATAAATAACTTGGGAACGAAAACTCATTAAAAGTGCCCCGTATCTCTCCAGAAGTAAATGGAAAATAAATAACTATCAGGTGGCTTGAAAAAAATGTGAAGCTTTATTAGCTCTGTGCAGTGAAAAAAGAAGGGGGAAAGGTGTCTCTTTAAAAAAAAAAAATCAGTAAATATTGCATGCTATCTTTTGCTGGAGCCAAGATGCAGAGAAACTGACTGCAGGTTAATGCTGGGTTTGAGATTTGCAATGAAGCAGCAGCGGCTATTTTAAAAAGCCCTCTGGAAATAATAATGTTTGCCCATATTCCCAAGACCTGCAGGGGCATTAACCAATCAGGATACCTGCTTGACTGCCTATGACCATGTTCTTTCTTCTTTTATAGGGGGAAAAAATCCTTCAGGCAACGTATGTAGCCATGAAGCAGTCATCTCAAGTAGGTTGGGAGGTTTGGCTTTTTAATCCTTTATTGATGTACATTGGAGAATATAATAGACTAGTTCAATTCAGACAATGAAACGAAGATGGGGGAGGGGCCAAGGAAAACATGGCCATGCAAAGTGGGGCTGCCCTAATTTTGTGCCCATTTCGAATCTTGCTGAGAGCTATATGGCAACCGAGGATGGATAACGCATCGCAAAACTCTTTTCAAGGTCTGCTTCCCCCAGAATTACATAGAGCCAGGAGAACTGTACTGGCACACTTGTGAAAGAGGATGTTCTTGCAAGATTGAATTCCTTCCCTGAGAAGCTGGAGCAAGTTTGGTTTCTCTTTGACATTGACGGAGGTGCCAAGACATCATTCCTTTGTTGCAGGACTGGGCGACTTAGGCCTTAGCTAGTCCTAAGGTTTATCCCGGGATCGTCCCAGGGTCATCCCTGTTCATGTAAATGACACACAGGGGATCCCAGGAGCAGGCAGGGATGACCCCGGGATGATCCCGGGATAAACCTTAGGTCTAGCTAAGGCCCTGGTGTTCCTTAGACGCTTTGGGCTCCAATCCTCATCAATCTAAGCCAGCATGCCCAATGGTATGACTGATGGGAGTTGGAATCCAAAATATTGAAGGGCACCAGTTGCCTATACCTGCTTTATGGGTTCAGACTGCCCCATATCCTGCTTCTCCGAAATTCTGGTTTAACTCAAGATCATTTCTAAAATTAATTCCAGGATTAATCTTCCTTCCACAACAATAATGGCATGTGCCGGCACATTGATGCTACAATACGTCCGGGGGTGGAGGTGTTCACTGTTGCAGCAAAAATGGTGCATAGTCTTTTGGCAGCTTAAAGACTGACACATGTATAATAGCATAAGCTTTCGTGGAATAAATATATACATCTTGATGTGTTTGTATGTATGGTTGGTTCTTCAAGGTATCTTGTGTGCAGTGTTTATTAATGCACACTTGTGTCCATCTACATTGGAACATAAGAGCCTTTCTGGATCAGATCATAGGCCTATCTAGTCCAACGTTTTGTCCACACAGTGGCCAGCAAATGCCCATAAGAGGGATATGGGAGAATTTTGTTTGGGCTCATTTTTACTTTGAGTTTGCTCCATTAGTAACCTCAAATGGGAATGAGAATCAGAGAATGCAATTTTCTGGAAGAAGTTGGTCTTATCTTATTTTAAAGCCTATCACTACATCTTGTGGCAGTGAGTTCCAAAGTTTAACTATGCACCGTGTGAATGATTTTCTTGTATCTGTCCTGACTCTCCCATCACATGGCTTAATGGGATGACCCCTTTAGGAACAAGCATTATAAGAGAGGGAGAAAAAATGTCTTCCTATCCACTTTCTCCACATTACGCATAATGTTAAAAATGTATGTCCTCGCTTCCTTTTTTTCTAAGCTAGAAAGCCCCGAATGTCACAACAATTTCTTATAGGGAAGTTCCTTCGGCCCCTTGATAATTTTGCTTTTCCTTTTCTTCAACTTCTCCAGCTCTACAATGTCATTTTTGAGGTCTGGTTCAAGACTGAACCAGACCTCTGTGATCAAGGGATGTACAGTGAGCCAGTGTGGTGTAGTGGCTAGAGTGTCTGACTGGGAGTTAGGAGATCCGGGTTCTAGTCTCCACTCGGCCATGGAAACCCACTGGGTTACTTTGGACCAGTCACAGACTCTCAGCCCAACCCACCTCACAGGGCTGTTGTTGTGAGGATAAAGTGGAGAGGAGGAGGATTATGTACACTGCCTTGGGTTCCTTGCAGGAAAAAAGGTGGGATATAAATGCAATAATCAATCAATCAATCAATCAATAAATTTCTGATTCAATGTGATTCACAGATCCACCCACCCACCCAGTAACAACAACAACATTCGATAGCATGCATACATTTCAAAATTAGTACATTTCAAAAATATGTACAAATTGTCTTTAATCAA
This sequence comes from Elgaria multicarinata webbii, assembly GCF_023053635.1. NCBI lineage: Eukaryota > Metazoa > Chordata > Lepidosauria > Squamata > Anguidae > Elgaria > Elgaria multicarinata. The sequence continues at coordinate 209,932,051 of NC_086171.1, read as the reverse complement.
TGGGAGAAGAAAGTATATTTCAAAAATGCATACATTTGGAAAAATACTTGTGGAAATAGGCACGGATTTTCATGTGAAAAGAAAATAACAGAGCTCACAAGACGATATGGGACTTGAGTGAGAACGAGCATGGAGATGGAATTTGGAGAACTTCAGCCAGCTTGAATTTTACTGATTTGCGCAAAACATTTGTGTGGAGGAGCATTCACTCAGGTTAGGAGGAAGGGGCTTGGAGGTTTATACAGAGCGGGAGGACAACAGTTTGTGTCAATGACACCCATTTGTCATCCCATGTGATGGGAGTCTGAATCAATTCATATTGGCTCAGATTAAATCAAGCTATTTCCTGATGTTTATTTAGCTTAGAACCTAAGAAGAGCCCTGCTGGATCAGACCAAGGGTCCATCTAGTCTGGCACTCCATTCACACAGTGGCCAACTAGCTATCAGCTAGTAACCCACAAGCAGGACATGGGTGCAACAGCACCCTCCTACCCATATTCCCCGGCAACTGGTGCATATAGGATTACTGCCTCGGATAGTGGAGGTAGCACATAGCCATCAGGACTAGTAGCTATTGATAGCCTTCTCCTCCAGGAATTTATCCAACCCCCTTTTAAAGCCATCCAAATGGGTGGCCATCACGGCATCCTGTGGTAGCGAGTTCCATAATTTAACTAAGTGCTGTGTGAAGAAGTCCTTCCTTTTATTTGTCTGGATCTCCCACCTATCAGCTTCATGGGATGACCCTGAATCCTACTATTATAGGAGAGGGAGAAAAATGTCTCCCTGTCCATATTCTCCACACCATGCATTCTTTTGTACACCTCTATCATGTCTCCCCTTAGCCTCCTTTTCTCCAAGCTAAACAATCCCAGCTGTTGTAACCTTCCTTCATAGGGGAGATGCTCCAGGCCCTTGAACATTTTAGTTGTCATTTTCTGCACCCTGATTTGCCAATCTGCTTTGAGCCTTGCCCGTCATTAAATTCATCATCATCATCATCATCATCATCATCATCATCATCATCATCATCAACGAAGCAAGTAATCACTGAGCAAACGCAGTCGAGAGGCAACCGTGCCCATAGGAATTCGCTCTCCATTTTGGAAATGATAAAATTTATGTTTTCTTACTGCAGGTGGGGAATTGCAGCCTCTTTCTCAACTCTTTTCGCATCTCAGTTTGAGATTTATCGGCTTGTGCTAATTTCTACAAGAAAGCCAACTCTTCCCCTCCCCTACGCTTGGGGATTCCCCCCCCCCAAACACCTCTCCCCCTCCCACTGCCTCCCCATCGCTGAATAAATCTATTCTGTCTCCCCTGGTGCTGCTGACTCATTACTTTGTCATAAAGGACAGTCTGTGCTGCAGACGCTCAGGCCGCTCTCGGAGGGGCGTTTCTGAGGCCTTATCAAACACAGGATTTGTACAGACATGATGTAAAGCAGAACTCGGAGGGCGGGGGACACACAGCATTCCAGCAGAGATGAGGAGAGTAATATGAATGCTCAGAGGAACATCAGCAAGCGCTCGCCCTTATCTGGAAGTGGCTGATAGGTAGGAGCATGGACATGGGTCGGGAGAGTTGACAAAGAAGAGAACGGAAAACTACATACAAGGAAACAAAGTCCCCGTCAGCAACGCATTTCCCCTAAGGAGCAGGATAACAAGGGAGTGAGGCATGGTGAGACAGCATGGTTCTACAGCCATAGCCGTGTACCGTGCATTTCCTTAGGGTGTGCACCCAGGGCTTATTTTTTCAAGGTGAACATTGTGGTGGAACCCAAAAGGGCGGGTTCCTGTGGTTTGTTGAGTGGTGGTCACAGACTCTCAAGACACAATTTCTCTCTCCTTAGGTTTATTACGAGCAGCCTGCAGTGCTGCAAGGTGACAGTCCCCAAAGACCTGAGGAACTGCCCAACCATTTCAGGAAAGGTTAACATTTTTATAGGATCAGTTCCCCCCAGATACAATGGCAGAACTTTCCCACCAATCATTATACAGCTCTGCAATAACCAATGAGAAGCAAAGCATTTAGGCATGTGCGGAGTTTGAATACTTCTCTGACTAGAAGATACTACATTGCCACAGTTACAGGAAAAACATTATCTGTTTCGTTTTATGGGTTATCTTGCCTTGCAGACATCTTACTCCACCCTCCCACTGCTGGTGCTGACACCGTCTTGTGACGTGGCATTTATGTATGTGCAAAGTGCAGATAATTCTAAGACTAGAAAACCAATATGTAGATGGGTATTGTGATCTTGGAACATCTGTTCCTTGGTGGTTACTACTCTTCCTCTCCTCGCTGGGAGGCTCACACTCTGACTAATGTGTCAACACTTCTTGTTGGTTGAGCAAGTGTTGCTCAATATATTTTCAGCTACACTTTGCATCAAATTGCTATAGAACTTAATTTCTAATAGAAAGGGCTTACATCAAAACAGGGTGGGCACAGACAAAACAGCCCATTCACACATTTCCACGACAACATCATAAATCACATTATTTTTATTCATTCATTTATTAAACACTATAGACACTGATGCCTTACACCGCATTTGGCTTGCCTGGCAATGGAAGGGCCGTTGCAGGTGAGGAGGTAGTAATGAGGAGATGCACCTCAAGCTCCAGCATTGGTGGGGATTTGTAGTGACACTGGCCAGAGGAGGGGCTTAGGAGGTGAATCTAGCCTTCGGGGCCATTCCTCATGCCCTCTTTGAAGCATGGCTCTTGGCAGAGTGATTTCTTTTCACTCGTGCCACCTGGAGCAATGGTGTGCTGTTGGGGGCAGCGGAACAGCCGGAGGACATCCGGAGGACTGTTCCTGCTGCATCTGGATTCCCCTCCAGATCCCCACTCATGCCTCCCCCCAATTCAGCACTTATTGCTCGAGACATTAGGGTGTGCCTGGGCACACCCAGCACACCCCTCGGCACACCTATGTCTGCAGTCATGCCTTAAAGTGGCTAGCCAACAAGTTTTGATCTTACAGACACTTCTTCATGCCCTTTTTTGCCCTGAAGTTGACAGGGGGGGGCAGTAAAAAAAAGCCTTTGAAATAACACTGACCCCTTAAACTGGGGGTGGCCAACATGAAGTGGAGGCTGGTGGCTCCGATGTCAGTGGGGCAGAGAATCCAGCCCAGGTTTCAGTCAAAACCAGTCATAACTCTAAAGGAGTTCTCCAAGGTGCGAATAGCTTCTTTACAGTTCTGACTGAAACCTGGAGTGGATTCACTGCCCCACTGACATCGGAGCCATCAGCCTCCACTGGGTCTACCTATTCCCATGTAGGAAACTGCTTTATACTGAGTCAGACTCTTGGTCCATCTAGCCCAGTAGTGTCGGTTCTGACAGGCAGCAGCTCTCCAGGGTTTTAGTCAGGAATTCTTCCAGCCCCACCTAGAGATCCCAGGGATTGAACCATGGTGCTGCAGCTCAGGGGAGATTTTATCCCTTCTGGGGGCACATGACATCTTCATGTCAGTGTGTAACTCCTGGCCCATCTGTGTTGCCTTCCCAATGAATTGGTCATGGGGAAGCCAGCTGAGAGCTGTAAGAGGCACCCAGTCTTTCAATGCTAGCAACAGGAATCATCCGTGATATTCTGTGGCTTGGCTGACGTGCCTCTTCTGGAGCTATTGCCTTTGCAATCTCAATTTGCTTCGACTGGTCTGCGATTTGATGATTTTTACCTTTCAGCACCATGGAGAGCATTCTCCTCCAACGTCATTCAGCAGGTAACTTGAAAACACGGTGTCAACTTCTCGCTGGATGAATCAGACCTCACACTTAGCAGCCTCCTCGGGCGCTTCAACAATAGGGTGATTTTTTTTCTTCACCTTGCGTTGCCTACTGTTTTTACATCATCACCCCACCCCCCGCTGCTCCAACTACAGGAATGATTAGTTAGCAACAACCAGGAACTCAAGCAGCGGTTTATGTTCTTCTTAGGTGGTCAGAAATTGACCAAGAAGCGTGATCTTCCATTTGAATAGCAAGGAAATGAAGGGCATTTCTTCTTTGCCATGTTCCAAGGTGGAAACATGTTCCTTGGCCTAATCCATGGTGCTACTTTGGACGTTTAAGGCTCTGAATGGTCTTGGTATGACAGGGAGCATCTCTTTCCATAGAAGCCCAAGTCCCCCACAAATTAAGATGTATTTATCAGGCTCTGCTCCATATTCCATCTGTCAGAGAGTTCTGATTTTCATGGATGAGGAGCGGGGCCTTTTCAGCAGTGGCCCCTAAGCTGGGAAGATTCCCTGACTCTTGAGTTCAGCTTGCCATGTACCTTCCCTTGGTCTTTTTGGAAAACATAAAAATAACTCTTTATTTCACTTCTGTTTGATGTTACCTGACAGTATTGGAGTGTTAGTGATGTGCCATCATATTATCTGCTGCTTTCTCTGTCTTTGTAATTCCTGATTGTGGCTTCAAACTGCCGTGACTCAAGGCCAGTGAGGCCCTCGTTTTTTCCTTTCCCTTTTCTAGTGCCTCCAATGAGACAGACATTACTATACCAGCTCTGTTTGGGAACATGTAGAAGAAATGAGAGGATTAGTGGAGCTTTCTGCTAACATCCAGGAAGATAGTTTAACTACGCACTGTGTGAAGAAGTCCTTCCTTACATCTGACCTGTGTCTCCGGCCTTAGCTAGACCTACCTGTTAGCCCACAATGGAGGAGGGAAGATCTCACATGGTGTTTAACGTGAGATCCCTCCTCTGTTTACACACGACGCGTGACAACCTCAGAAGGAGAGGTGTTGCGCCTGCCATTTTTTTTATTAAAGGGCCAGCAGTGCATAAACACATGTGCGCAAAAGGTAAGTGTTTTTTTAAATTTAAATTACTTTCCCTGCTCCCCCCACCCTACCCCTTAGAGTGCCACCTTAGGTTCCTTAGAGGAATCATAGAATAATAGAATCATAGAATAGTAGAGTTGGAAGGGGCCTACAAGGCCATCGAGTCCAACCTCCTGCTCAATGCAGGAATCCACCTTAAAGCATCCCTGACAGATGGTTGTCCAGCTGCCTCTTGAATGCCTCTAGTGTGGGAGAGCCCACAACCTCCCTAGGTAACTGATTCCACCGTCGCACCGCTCTAACAGTCAGGAAGTTTTTCCTGATGTCCAGCCGGAATCTGGCTTCCTTTAACTTGAGCCCGTTATTCCGTGTCCTGCACTCTGGGAGGATCGAGAAGAGATCCTGGCCCTCCTCTGTGTGACAACCTTTTAAGTATTTGAAGAGTGCTATCATGTCTCCTCTCAACATCATACAGCCGAAGAAATCAACAGGTATAATTTGTGCATTCTTTTAAAATAGCCTCTTTCCCCAAGGAACCAGAAAGTATTATCAGCTCACATTAAGTGTCCCCTGATGTGATGTGTATCAAGTGCATTCCAGAAGTTTGCAGAGGTGAGATGCAGTCTGACAATGCGATTGCAAATAGCACTTCTTCCTACATGGCCTGATTTCATTCCCCCCTTCTATTTTAAGTTTTAGAAGAGCGATACAATCAGTCTATCAAAAATCAAATGCTATAATGAGGGTAAATAGATTTGACTGAAGAAAGTTTCTCTTGAGTAGAGCTACCAAGCAGGGGTAACGTTTGTCCCCATTAACTTTTTGTTCTTTCCCTAGAACCTTTAGCAAATGCCATAAGGAATAATGAAAATATTAGAGGCCTAGAAATTTATTTATTTATTTATTTATTTATTTATTTATTAATAAATAAATTATTTTATTTATTAATAATAAAATGGTTCACAAAAATAAATGGTCAAACACACGAGTTCAGCATGTTTGCTGATGACTTAGTAATACTAATTATAAATCCTAGGAAATCTTGGCCTGAATTAATGAAAGAGATTATTTATTTATTTATTTATTTATTTATTACATTTTTATACCACCCAATAGCCGAAGCTCTCTGGGCGGGTCACACAAATTAAAACCATAATAAAACAACCAACAGGTTAAAAGCACAAATACAAAATACAGTATAAAAAGCACAACCAGTATAAAAACCACGCAGCAAAATTGATATATGATTAAAATACAGAGTTAGAACAGTAAAATTTAAATTTAAGTTAAAATTAAGTGTTAAAATACTGAGAGAATAAAAAGGTCTTCAGCTGGCGACAAAAGCAGTACAGTGAAGGTGCCAGGTGGACCTCTCTGGGGAGCTCATTCCACAACCGGGGTGCCACAGCGGAGAAAGCCCTCCTCCTATTAGCCACCTGCCTCACTTCCTTTGGCAGGGGCTCACAGAGAAGGGCCCCTGTAGATGATCTTAAGGTCCGGGCAGGTACATATGGGAGGAGGCGTTCCTTCAAATAACCTGGCCCCAAACCGTTTAGGGCTTTGAATGTCAATACCAGCACTTTGAATCGAGCCCGGACCTGGACTGGCATCCAATGAAGTTGTAAAAGGACTGGCGTAATGTGAACTCGTCGGCCAGTCCCTGTTAGTAACCGTGCTGCCCTGTTTTGTACCAGCTGAAGCTTCCAGACCATTTTCAAAGGCAGCCCCACGTATAACGCATTGCAGTAATCCAAACGAGAGGTTATCAGAGCATGGATAACTGTAGCTAGGCTATCTCTGTCCAGATAAGGGCGTAGTTGGTATGTCAACCTAAGCTGATAAAAAGTGCTCTAGGGAATATGGAGAAGTGGCAGGGCTGCGTATTAACTACAACAAATCTGGAACATTATATATAAATATAAAACCTAAAGAGCAACTCAAAATTTGAAGTTGTGCAGGCATTCCAATATTCTAGAAGTCCTTTACATATTTGGGAGAGACATTACTACTGGGAACATGTTGGAGAAATGAGAGGATTAGTGGAGATTTGTGCTGTCATCCAGAAAGATCCCTGCAGGTGGACCTCCTTCTCTGAAGGCAGAAAGGAAAGTCCAGTGCACATAATAACCCATTGGTCAGCAACCCATTGGCTGACTGATTGACCAGCGTTGCCAGGCAACACAGGATTGCTCCCTTAATGGATACTTTAATTGTTATTAGTACTTTCATAAGCCATTTTGAGAACCATTATGGGCGCAGTGCAGTATGCAAACGTTGTAAATTAAGAAATAAACGTAGCCTCTGAGCATGAAGTGTTAATGCAGCTCATGTGGAAAGAACTGCTGATAGATCTCTCCTCTGACATGAAGGAGGGCTCAGGGCTCAGTGGGTAGAGCACATGCTTTACATGCCGAAGGACCCAGATTCAATTCCAAGCTTCACCAGGTAGGACTAGGAAAGACTGAAGACCCCGGAGAGTTGCTGATAGTCAGTGTTGACAATACTGGCTAGATGGACCAATGGTCTGACTCAGTATGATGCTTCATCTAGAGTATTGCGTCCAGTTCTGGGCTCCACAATTCAAGAAGGACGCAGACAAGCTGGAGCGTGTTCAGAAGAGGGCAACCAGGATGATCAGAGGTCTAGAAACAAAGCCCTATGAAGAGAGAGACTGAAAGAACTGGGCATGTTTAGCCTGGAGAAGAGAAGATTGAGGGGAGACGTGATAGCACTCTTCAAATACTTGAAAGGTTGTCACACAGAGGAGGGCCAGGATCTCTTCTCGATCCTCCCAGAGTGCAGGACACGGAATAACGGGCTCAAGTTAAAGGAAGCCAGATTCCGGCTGGACATCAGGAAAAACTTCCTGACTGTTAGAGCAGTGCGACGGTGGAGTCAGTTACCTAGGGAGGTTGTGGGCTCTCCCTCACTAGAGGCATTCAAGAGGCAGCTGGACAACCATCTGCCAGGGATGCTTTAGGGTGGATTCCTGCATTGAGCAGGGGGCTGGACTCGATGGCCTTGTAGGCCCCTTCCAACTCTGCTATTCTATGTTTCTATGATTCTATGATTCTATGATTACTGTATTCCTGATTTGCCTAATTCCTTAAATATAAAATATCTAAGACAGCAATCACCACCACATCTCATGCCAGCAAACTCCATAGTTCACAAGTTAAGATGGTACACACAATTGATGCTTTACTAAAGCCCAGGTGTTTCGTGGATGTGGCAGCCATTAAAACTTCCATTCAAGTTGTTTGCAGTTCTGAAAGGTCGTTCTCTAAGAACATAAGAGCCATGCTGAATCAGACCAAGGCTTCATCTAGTCCAGTATTCTGTTCACACAGTGGCCAGCCGGCTGTCAACCAGCAACCCAGGAGCAGGACACAGGTGCAACAGCACCCTCCTGCCCACATTTCCCAGGAAGTGGTGTATATAGGATTACTGCCTTGGATACTGGAGGTAGCACATATAGGACTACTAGCCATTGATAACCTTCTCCTCCAGGAATTTATTTATTTATTTATTTATTACACTTATATACCGCCCTCATAGCCAGGGCTCCCTGGGTGGTTTACAGAAATTCTAAAATTAAGATAAAAACAAGTATACAAAATTTAAAATTCTAAAACACAGAACATACACACATAAAGCATTAAAAACCGTTAAAAAAACCCAAACATGTGGGTGATTAAGATGTGCCGCCATATGCCTGGGCAAAGAGGAAAGTCTTAACCTGGCGCCGGAAAGATTGCAGCGTTGGCGCCAGGCGAGCCTCGTCAGGGAGATTGTTCCATAGTCTGGGGGCCACCACCGAAAAGGCCATGTCCCTCGTTGCCACACTCCGAGCCTCTCTCGGAATTTATCCAGCCCCCTTTTAAATTGGTGGCCATCACTACATCTTGTGATAGTGAATTCTATAGTTTAACTATGCACTGTGCGAAGAAGTCCTTCCTTTCATCTGACCTGAATCTCCCACCGATCAGCTTCATGGGATGACCTTGGGTTATCCCATGAGAGAGGGGAAAAATGTCTCCCTATCCATATTCTTCACACCATGCATGATTTTGTACACCTCTATCATGTCTCCTCTCTACATAACATAGCCAAAGAAATCAACAGGTATAGTTTGTGCATTATTTATTTTAAAATAGCCTTTTTCCTCAAGGAACCAGAAAGTATTATCAACTCATATTAAACGTCCCCTGATGTGATGTGTATCAAGTGCATTCCAGAAGTTTGCAGAGGTGAGATGAAGTCTGACAATGCGATTGCAAATAGCAGTTCTTCCTCTGTGGCCTGATTTCATTCCCCCCCTTCTATTTTAAACTTTTGAAGGGCAGGTGTGGGAATCAGCTATTTTAAATGCTCAGCTAACTAAGTGGGAAGTTTGGGGGGGGGGGGGTTAGAAACAGACAAAGCCCTCAAACATTGTCAGAACAAATTAACAGCCTGACAGATGACCCCGGGACTCAAAGGAATATTAATACCAGGTGTTGCCTGAGGTCAGAAGAGAGACTCAGTGCAGGGGCTACGTTGGATTGCTAATGTGGTTGACACCTAACAATCATGCAAGAATGAGGTGACTGCAGAGTGACTAACTGGATTTGTGTAATTATAATGTCACATCTTGGTGTTCTCAACGAATGTTTTTGCATTTGCGTCAAACTGTAGTCCAGAGCTGTGCACGCTCTGGGTTGTGACCTCTCTCCAATTATGCACGGAGTAAAACCAAATTTGGCACTGTGTATGCACCCATTTTGCAAATCCAGATTTTTTTAATTGTTATTAACTCTTTCTCGCTCATGGTGGTTTTTCTAGACAGACATGACGGGCATTGCCAAGTCATGCTCTCTTTTACAGTTTCAGGAATTTCCTGACAATTGAGCATGTTTTAAGTATGAGTGCTTTCTGGATGTTGGTGTGGATGTATTTTGGTAGGCCCAGTTTCTGAAGGTTTTCTGTAGTTTTTTGATGTGATGCCAGTGACTGATGTGACTAGAGGAATAATTGTGAGTTTTTCCTATTGTTATGGCTCCCTGACTTCCATGGCCAGTGGTGTATATTTTTCTCGCTTTTCCTCTTCCAACAACATTTTTGTCATTTGGTATTGCTATGTCGATGAGGTATGTGTTTCCCCCTCGAATGCTGTTGAGAATGCAAAATATACCCCTGCTTGCTGATCCTTTGGGCTATCTTGTATGGCCAGCCAGAATCTGTTTCAAGGACTGATGGCACCAGCATGAGGGATACCTTGCTGTTGATACTTTACAACTCCTACAGGGTTGGTCCCAGGACAAATAGCTTATTTGCCCAATGTCTGGGTTAAAGTAAAAAAAAAAGAGAGTAAAATCTACAATATGAAAAATGTTGATCTTGATTAAAACAGAATGAAATTTCATAGAGATAAATATGAAGTTCTACACCTAGGAAAAAGCAACAAAATGCACTGTTACAAGATGGGAGCCACTTGGTTCAGCAATACTACAAGGATCTTGAAATTCTTGTAGATCACAAACTGAATATGAGCCAACAGTATGATGTAGCTGCAAAAGAAGCAAATGCTATTTTGGGCTGCATTAATAAAAGTATAGCTTCCAAATTGCATGAGGTACTGGTTCCCCTCTATTCTGCACTGGTTAGGCCTCCAGTTCTGGGAACCACACTGCAAAAAGGATGCAGATAAGCTGGAGCATGTTCAGAGGAGGGCAACGAGGATGATCAGGGGTCTGGAACAAAGCCTTGTGAGGAGAGACTGAAATAACTGGGCATGTTTAGCCTGGAGAAGAGAAGATTGAGGGGAGACATGACAGCACTCTTCAAACACTTGAAAGGTTGTCACACAGAAGAGGGCCAGGATTTCTTCTTGATCATCCCAGAGTACAGGACACGGAATAATGGGCTCAAGTGACAGGGAGCTAGATTCCGACTGGACATCAGGAAAAATGTCCTGACTGTTAGAGCAGTATGACAATGGAATCAATGACCTAGGGAGGTCGTGGGCTCTCCCACACTAGAGGCATACAAGAGGCAGCTGGTCAGTCATCTGTCAGGAATGCTTTAAGGGGGGTGGGACTTGATGGCCATAGAGGCCCCTTCCAACTCTACTGTTCTATGAATCTATGATTCTACATATGCTGAATTAGTTGATTTGCATTTCCCCAGTATAATCTGTTGTGGTTCTTGAGTTCACAGATTTTATTAGCTCTAATATATACGGCCCCTGAGGTTGGGAAGTTTTGCCTGTTCCACAACCTCTTTGAACATGAGACTACTGTATTATTCACCACTTATTTTCTGCTTGAGGATCAAAGAACCTGGATGGCTGAGATCGCATTGTTAATAATGGCATAGGACTCTCCAGTCTCCACTGAACTACAGCAGCTTTCTCATTTCATGTCAGTATTGGCTTTCAGCCAGGTGGACCTGGCTTCTGACTAGGTAGGATCGGTTACTGGGACATGCTGGGAGCTATAGGCCTTTTTTCTGTATAAACATGCATAGGATTGCACCCTAAGCCTCACCTTGCAGGGTGGTTTCAGAGAGCAAAATTGTGACGAGAATATGAGATACACCTCCCCCCCTAAAATGCAAATAGGATGACTTGGTTTTTTTTAACTAAGTTTCCTAGCACTGGTGTGGTGGTGTAGGGTGACCATATGAAAAGGAGGACAGGGCTCCTATATCTTTAACAGTTGTACTGAAAAGGGAATTTCTGCAGGTGTCATTTGTATATATGGAGAACCTAGTGAAATTCCCTCTTCATCACCACAGTTAAAGCTGCAGGTGCCCTGCCCTCTTTTAAATCTGGTCACAGTTTAGCTGCAGTATAGCTCCTGCAGCTTTAACTGTTGTGATGAAGAGGAAATTTCACCAGGTGTGACATGCATACAAATAACACCTGCTGAAATTCCCTTTTCTATGCAACTGTTAAAGATACAGGAGCCCTGTCCTCCTTTCCATATGGTCACCTTAGTTGTGGGCATCATGTGATGGGTGAGATAGAGAGACAGGTGGAGGGGAGAAGTGTGTGTGTGCGTGTGTGTATGTGTAGGGTGCCTCTCTTCTTGTGAAGACGGATGGGTGTGTCTTATGTCTTTTCAGGGGAAAAGTGTGTGTGTGTGTGTGTGTGTGTGGGGAGAAGGGTGCATGCATATGTTGCACCCGCTGTGGGTCCTGGATCCCCACCCCTGGTAGACCAACCTACCAATGGAGCCCCGGAAGGATTCTTCATCCATCCACTCACTAAGGGTTGCCTGCTTCTGTTGTAGACAGTCCAAGTCATGTCCATGCACAACGCCATCTTGGAGATGCTTCTTTCCTGCTACTGATCAAGTATGGTGGGAGAGAAGGAAAGGGAGGAGGCCAGCTGGAGCGAAGTTAATTAGGGTGGCCCTATGAAAAGGAGGACAGGGCTCCTGTATCTTTAACGGTTGTAGAGAAAAGGGAATTTCAGCAGGTGTCGCTTGTATGCATACAGCATCTGGTGAAACCCCCTCTTCATCGCAATAGTGAAAGCTGCAGGTGCCCTCCTCTCTTTTGTATCTGGTCAAAAGGGCAGGGCTCCTGTAGCTTGAATTGTTGTGATGAAGAGCGAATTTCACTAGGTGCCCTGTGCATACAAATGACACCTGCTGAAATTCCCCTTTCTATACAACTGTTAAAGATAGAGGAGCCCTGTCCTCCTTTTCATATGGTCACCCTAAGTTAACTGAACGTTGTGACACAGGCTACAAAGAGGCTGAGGGTGGCCTGGTGCTGGGTAACATCCTCCTGAGACTACTCTGACTTGGGAAAAATCTATCAAAACTGTCCAACCTGTATGTGCTTCGATAGGCTATGGGTCTACTGTACTATTGCCCCCCTTGGTACAAAACGCTCAGCCTTTCCTCTTTCAGCCCAAGAAGCTTGTGGGTGGGGCCAGTGGTGGGTGGGGCCAAAAGCTAAAGGGAGCAGGGGGCAAAAATACCAGCCTATTTTGGCTTAAAACCCTACTGCCAGCAACGATGTCTCAAGAGACCCATTTCAAACTTTTAGAACAGGGAGCAACTGCACAAAAGCTGGGAACCCACCAAATGATTGGTAATTGGGGTGGGGCAAGGGGAAGGGGGCGTGGCTGGCTGAGGAACCCCTGAGGGGCCAATTGGGACACCATAGGGCTAGATCTGGCCCCCAAGTTCTGCAACCCTGAAGAGACTCGCTGGATCAGACCAAGGGTAATAGAATCATAGAATAGTGGAGTTGGAAGGGGCCTCTAAGGCCATCGAGTCCAACCTCCTGTTCAGTGCAAGAATCCACTCTAAAGCATACCCGACAGATGGTTGTCCAGCTGCCTCTTGAATTAGGGTGACCATATGAAAAGGAGGACAGGGCTCTTGTATCTTTAACAGTTGTATTGAAAAGGGAATTTCAGCAGGTGTCATTTGTATATATGGGGAACCTGGTGGACTTTCCTCTTCATCACAACAGTTAAAGCTGCAGGTGCCCTGCCCTCTTTTAAATCTGGTCACTCTAGTATACCTCCTGCAGTTTAACTGTTGTGATGAAAATGGAATTTCACCAGGTTCTCCATATATACAAATGACACCTGCTGAAATTCCCCTTTTCTATGCAACTGTTAAAGATGTAGGAGCCCTGTCCTCCTTTTCATATGGTCACCCTATCTTCAATGCCTCTAGTGTGGGAGAGCCCACAACCTTCCTAGGTAACTGGTTCCATTGTCGTACTAGTCCAGCATTCTGTTCACACAGTGGTAGGGTGACCATATGAAAAGGAGGACAGGGCTCCGGTATCTTTAACAGTTGCATAGAGAAGGGAATTTCAGCAGGTGTCATTTGTATATGTGGAGAACTTGGTGAAATTCCCTCTTCATCACCACAGTTAAAAATGCAGGAGCTATACTAGAGTGACCAGTTTTAAAAGAGGGCAGGGCAGGGCACCTGCAACTTTAACTGTTGTGATGAAGAGGAAATTCCACCAGGTTCTCCATATATACAAATGACACCTGGTGAAATTCCCTTTTCAATACAACTGTTAAAGATACAGGAGCCCTGTCCTCCTTTTCATATGGTCACCCTACACAGTGGCCAACCAGCTGCCCACAGAAAACCCACAAGCAGGACATGAGTGCAACAGCACCCTCCCACCCATGTTCCCCAGCAACTGGTTGACATAGGCTTACTGGCTCTAGTACTGGAAGTAGCATAGAGGCATCAGGACTAGTAGCCATTGCTAGCCTTCTCCCTGCATTTATCTAACCCCCGGATACCTGGTATCATTTTGATGGTACGTCTTGGGTTGAGGGATTGGTTTGAATTATTGTCAGGCAGACGGAGCGGTTCCTTTCCTTCCTTCATCGTTGGTCAAGTACTTGCAGCAGGGGAGGAAATGCAATGCGACTGTTAATCCATCAAGATACCAGAGCTGCGAGTTGGCTATCTAGTTCTGACTCTCCAAGGGGAATGGTGATGAGTAAGGAAGAACTTGACCGGAGGGGCAGCTCATCAGCATTGTAATGTCGTCAGGAAGGAATGCATGTTTGCATGGGGCTGAGCAATGCCTTTTCCCCTTCCTCTTAATGAATGAAGAGGGACTTCCTTCAACAAGATGTGGTTGGTGCCACACAAGAAGACTTATCAAATGCTGATTACTCACTAATCCCTACCGGTGTGGCCCAATGCGGGCAGGAAAGTCTAATGACATTCTGCTCACGGTGTGGGATTTAGGCATAATGAATCACACCCTCCAAGGACAAGCAATGCCATCTGAGCATAAAAGGAGTCGGAAAGGGGGAATCTGTTATCACACTGAGAAGATTTATAGTCCAGTTAGATCCTGGATCCCACTACAGTTTGGGAATCAGGTTGTAACCCAGCTGTTCGTTAGGTGTAAGTGTAATCAACTAGTTCTGCGTTGTATATTTGCTAAGTTGGCTGATCTTATCAAATATTATTTCCCTTGTTTCCAAAGCTGTTCAGCAATTTTTGGGGCCCCTCATGGCAATGCCATTTTCTCACTACTTTTTTCTTCTTTGACTGCTCTCAGCACCCTTGGCTTGATTTGGTCATGCCCCTGTTGGAGAAATCCTCTTCAGAGGAGGAGCTAGATCGCCAAGAGACAAACAACATCAGGAGGAGCTTGGGCCCTTGGGGAGATGGCCATAGAACCATCCCTGGAAGAGAAGGGGACCTCCACCTCTGTGACAAAGGCTGAATGATGCCCCTAGCCCCCCAAGAGTGGCTGTGTCTCAAGATGAAGGCCAGAACAACCCTACAAAGAAGAGTGCCCATTAACAAAGGAAGGCTCCTCATGAATAAAGGACTCCTCATGAGTAGGGCCATCCTCATGAGGACATCTTCTGGAAGCCTCTGATGTGCTGCAGCGAGTCCTGGATGGAGTTCTGGAAACTTCAGTTTATAAATTCTCAGTTGTGACCTCCTGTTTCCTGGAACAAAGTCTGAATCTCAGCTTCCTTGCATCCTAGATTTCTTGGGGCGTTGCTAGACGAGGCTTTAGCGCGCTTTGAGACCTGGTTTCCCTGCTGTGCGTCCACATGACGCACAGGGGAATCCAGGCCCAGGCTGCACTGAAGCCTCCTCTAATGCGCCATAAGCAAAGTCGTTTATGGCGCGCCTTTTCCGCAGCCCTGGCCTGAGGCCGGGACTGCGGAACGTCTAGCAAGGGCCGTGGCTTTTTGCAGCTACTCGCTTCGCGCGAGTATCGGGCCAGGGGGATCCCGGGGGGGAGATGGAGCATGGGCAACATGGAGGGAGAGGGAGGACGGCGACACGGGACACACGGAGGGAGAGGGAGGACAGGCGACACGGGACACACGGAGGGAGAGGGAGGACGAGCGACACGGGACACATGGAGGGAGAGAGAGGACGGGCGACACGGGACACACGGAGGGAGAGGGAGGACGGGCGACACGGGACACACAGAAGGAGAGGGAGGGAGGGGAAAGAGTGGGCAGCAGGCATGGGAAGGGATCAGGACCGGATGGGGGGGGGTTTAAGTAAAAAAAAGGCTTACCTTCTCCGGAGTCTTTGGGCCGCACGTGGCCCCTTTAACAAAAAAAACAAAAAAAACCAAACAAACAAAAAAATGGCCGACGCTGCAGGGCTTCCGCAGTCCCTGCGCGTCAGCTGTCTAGGAGGCGGGGCGGCGCGCGCTAATGTTAGCGCGCCATCGCCTCGCCTCCCTGCCGGCTTATCCCGGCAGGTCTAGCAAGGCCCTTGGTCTTGCTCCTGTGGCCTGAACTCTTGTGGTACTGAGTGCTGCATTCTCAGTAAGACCCTGTTTCTTGGATTATGTACCTGCCCGGACCTTAAGATCATCTACAGAGGCCCTTCTCCGTGAGCCCCTGCCAAAGGAAGTGAGGCAGGTAGCTACTAGGAGGAGGGCCTTCTCTGCTGTGGCACCCCGGTTGTGGAATGAGCTCCCCAGAGAGGTCCACCTGGCACCTACACTGTACTCTTTTCATCGCCAACTGAAGACCTTTTTATTTTCTCAGTATTTTAACACTTAATTTTAACTTAAATTTAAATTTTACTGTTCTAACTCTGTATTTTAATCTTATATCAATTTTGCTGCGTGGTTTTATCCTGGTTGTGCTTTTTATACTGTATTTTGTAATTGTGCTTTTAACCTGTTGGTTGTTTTATTATGGTTTTAATTTTTGTGAACCGCCCAGAGCGCTTCGGCTATTGGGTGGTATAAAAATGTAATAAATAAAATAAAATAAAATAAATTATGCTTGATTCCAACTGCTTCTCCGTGTTTGACCTCAGACCCTGTGTTTGGACTGCTCTCTGCTTGACTGGTAACCATGTATGTTTAATCTCAATCTTTGTCTTTGTTAAACTGATTTATCCCTAGTTTGCCCCAGGTCTGACCCTGATCCAGCCAAAGCAGGACAGGTTTGTCCTCAACTGTTCCATAATCTCATTGGCTGTGGCAACCCATGCGATTTTAATTACAGGCGTCCTTGATGCCATCACATCAGATGTAGCATTTTGATGACATCAACAAAACCACTCAGACTGAATAGAAAGGAAGACAAATCAGGCTGAGGTAGGGTGACCATATGGAAAGGAGGAAGGGGGTCCTGTACCTTTAACAGTTAAATAGAAAAGGGAATTTTAGCAGGTGTCCTTTGGATGCATGCAGCACCTGGCGAAATTCCCTCCATCACAACAGATAAAGCTGTAGGAGCCCTGCCCTCTTTTTGTATCTGGTCACTCTAGTATAGCAAAACATCCCAGAATCCTTTGTAAAAAAACTAACAGAGTTCCATGGCAGACAGCCAATGGTTCCTTGGTAAAGAAATCAATGTGTTGATTAGACAGTAACAGTGATGATTATATAGCTACAGCTCAGTTTCTTCAAAACATTGATGTAGTGTGAGAAAATGCAGATTTGAACCCTTCAGTTCCAGATCTCTTGTTGAACTTTTAGCCACAGATCCAAGATGAACACACACAAACAGGCGTGGCCTAAGGCAGGTCAATGCCTGAAGCAGGGATCCCCCTGCTGCCACGCCACCGTCGCCACCGCTGCCACCCCCCCCCTCTCCCTGCCCACCGACTTGCTTACCTTTCTGGGCACATGAACATGCATGCACCTCTGAAGAGCCTGCTTGCCCACCAACTGGCTTACTCCTTTTTGCATGCATAGATGCGCCCACCTCCCCAGAGTGCTCTCCGTAAGGGGTTTCCGCCTTCAGGAGACTCTTCCCATACTCCTCTGGCTGCTGCACCACCTTCCTACTCTTTCATCACTCTACTATAGCTCCTGCAGTTTTCACCGTTGTGATAAAGAGGGCATTTCACCAGGGGCTGCATGCATACAATTTACACCAGCTGAAATTCCCTTTTCTATGTAACTGTTAAAGATACAGGAGCCCAGTCCTCCTTTCCATATGGTCACCTTAGGTGAGCTAAAGAGGTTATGGGGGAGAAATAGTGAGGCTAGAGGTTGGGAGAGACCAAGACAAAGGGGTAGAGGCGAGAGAAAAAGCAAGGCTAAAGGCTAGAAAGGGAGGGAAAGAGGACTACCGCAACATTTTGCAAAGTATATATATATATATATATATATATATATATATATATATATATATATATATATATAATGTTTTGATGGGGTCAGGGTTGGAGAGCTCTATGGGTGCCTTTGGAGGCCCCTGCGGGTGCTGTGTTGAAGTCCCCCGACCTAAAGAGTCCTGTCTGTTTGTGCTCTTTCTCAGTAGGGCTGGGTGACCATATGAAAAGGAGGACAGGGCTCCTGTGTCATTAACAGTTGTATTGAAAATGGAATTTCAGCTGGTGTCATTTGTATATATGGGGAACCTGGTGAAATTTCCTCTTCATCACAACAGTTAAAGCTGCAGGTGCCCTGCCCTCTTTTAAATCTGGCCACTCTAGTATAGCTTCTGCATCTTTAACTGTGGTGATGAAGAGGGAATTTCACCAGGTTTTCCATATATACAAATGACACCTGCTGAAATTCTCTTTTCTATGCAACTGTTAAAGCCCTGTCCTTTTCATATGGTCAGCCTACAATAGGGAGAACCGACTTCCCCATCTTCGTCTCTTTTCTACTTCATCCCCGAAAATCTTGTGATTGCAACATCTCCTCCTCTCCCCCGACGTTGCTTTCAGGAACTAACGTTGCATCATTCGCCGTCATTCCGTATGTGGAAGAAGAGTTCCACAGTGCAGATGCAAGCAGCAGCCGTTGACACCAGTCATCTGATAAATGGCTTTGATGCCACTTAAGGAATTAGACTTGACAAGGAATCATGGCGCCTTAAGAAAGCAGAGCCGGAGCGCTAAGTGTGTTGGCAGGGGAGCTAGCGGCATCAGGCACTTCCAGTTTGAAGGTGCCACTCAGCTGCACGGCTGGTCTGTCACCGTGAAGGGATGTAAAAATGCCAGCGTTCGCTTCCAACTCGCTTTGCACGATTGCCTAGGAAAGCCGGCTCAAAACCACTCAAGACTCAAGAGATAGTGCTTCGGTCTTCAAACCCATCCACCTCCCCTCCCTGCTGCCTGGGGTGACCATATGAAAAGGAGGACAGGGCTCCTGTATCTTTAACAGTTGTATTGAAAAGGGAATTTCTGCAGGTGTCATTTGTATATAGGGAGAACCTGGTGAAATTTCCTCTTCATCACAACAGTTAAAGCTGCCCGCTTTTAAATCTGATCACTCTAGGATAGCTCCTGCAGCTTTAACTGCTGTGATAAAGGGGGAATTTCACCAGGTTCTCCATGTATACCAATGACACCTGCTGAAATTCCCTTTTCTATGCAACTGTTAAAGATACAGGAGCCCTGTCCTCCTTTTCATATGGTCACCCTACTGCTGCCCCCACTGTGGTCAGCTTCATTCATTTCCTCTGACTCTCAGAAACATTTCTAGGTTTCCCCTCATGTCATGGCAGGACAACTCCCTGCCTCAGACACCAAGCCTTCTGGGGCTATTAAGCAAGCAACCCCTCCTCATCCAGTGGCCAGAAAATGGAATGGTTGTTCAACAACCAGCGAAAAGTAGAGTGGTGTGCAAGCAGGCTGGCTGCTTATGCATTATTATTAAACAGCTGCTTTCCGCGTTTTTTTTCAGACCATAAACAGACTGGCCGCCTTCAACTGGAGGGGTTTTCTCCCCCGCAAGAAAGTTTTTTGAGGATGAATATCCTATAATTGACGGTTTAACCTGATATGGCGTTTGTTCCGAGGAAGCTTGAGCAGCGAAAACGGGAAGTTTATTGCAAAATCCTGTCAACAACTTACAACGCTGGAAAGAATAAAATATAATAAGAACAAACCTTATTTATAATATATCCGTGAACATATGTTTATGTACTGATGTATTGCCAAATGTGTTTAATAGACTAAAGTGTGTCAGTGTGTCTTTGTTGGGCTATATTATAGACTTGTATTGTCTTTTATTATTATTATTATTTATTTATATAGCACCATCAATGTACATGGTGCTGTACAGAGTAAAACAGTAAATAGCAAGACCCTGCCGCATAGGCTTACATTCTACTAAAATCATAGTAAAGCAATAAGGAGGGGGAGAGAATGCAAACAGGCACTGGGTAGGGTAAACAGGCACAGGGTAGGGTAAAACTAACAGTATAAAGTCCGAGCAACATCAAGTTTTGAAAGCTTTAGGAAAAAGAAAAGTTTTTAGCTGAACTTTTAAAGCTGCGATTGAGCTTGTAGATCTCAAATGTTCTGGAAGAGCGTTCCAGGTGTAAGGGGCAGCAGAAGAGAATGGACGAAGCCGAGCAAGGGAAGTAGAGGCCCTTGGGCAGGCGAGAAACATGGCATCAGAGGAGCGAAGAGCACGAGCGGGGCAATAGTGTGAGATGAGAGAGGAGAGAGGAATATAGTAGGAATAGCATTCCAATTATTGGTTTATTGTATTATAGTACCCAACACCACTATTGTCTAACAACTATGGGATACATCAGCTTTTTTGTAATTTTTGTATAATAATAAATGGGTTTCTTGTTAATCATCCTTCTCCACTAGTGGTTCGAGTAGTTGTGTGCGTTCTGGCACCTAATATATATATTAATTATTAAAAAAGAGGACATGCATCAGCAAAAAAGAGGACACAAATCCGCATAAAATTTGCATCTGCTAATTTACATATATAGATGCACATTTCCAAATAACCACTCTAATTTAGATAGGAATACAATACAACTCACCATCATGTAAACGACTATGACCAGGTGTATTTGTCCAGTTTCCTGTTCAGGTGCTAACTGTTGACCATCAAAGTTAAAGTTCCCTTCCTCTAACTTCTTATGGAGCCTTGACTTTAAAACAGGCTTGTGACTGGATAGCCCTTCAAACAGAGACACCTTCAAACAGAGGACTATCCTCTGTAAAGTAGGCCACCCTATCATTCTAATGTTCTCACAAAATTCTCCACCACATTTGTAGGCAGAAAAGTTGGACTGGGGGAGGACATTTCACTACATTTTTTTCAGGGGGAGGAGAAACTCCCCAACAACCAGGGCTCCACATTAGCACAGCTTTCTTTTATTTGACCCTTTTGGGTTCGGTGTTCCAGGCAGCAATTGTATTGGCAGCTTGGCCACCATTTTGCGTCCTCCCAAATGCTCACGAACTAGTGGTGGAGAATATTCAGTGAAAAGTCTGTGCAGTGGTCTGGGTTATTTTTGGGAGTGGGGAGGAAAGAGAAATCTCAGAAATGTTCTTATGGGGGGAAAAAGGCTCCTCAGAAATTTAAGCCCAGTTCCAGTGAAAGCTGCCTTTGAGGGAATCTACACGTAGTACTGAAGGCGCTTGCGTGCGCCTCCAGTGCGCCATCAAAACGATGGTGTAGATGGCGAAAGAAGAGACGGAGGAAGAGACGGAGGAGGAGGCGGCTAGGGAACCGGCTGCGTCCTTGCCGCTGCTGCCGCCGCCGCCGCCACCTCCCCGCCGGCCTCCTGCTGCCTGGGTAAGAGCCACCCAGGTCGGAGAGCTCAGCGCGGAAGCCGAGCTCTCCGACCTGGGTGGCTCTTAGCCCGGCAGCAGGAGGCTGGCGGGGAGGCGGCGGTGGCGGCAGCGGCAAGGACGCGGCAGTTCCCTAGCCTCCTCCTCCTCCGCCTCTTCCTCCGTCTCTTCTTTCGCCATCTACACCATCGTTTTGACGGCGCACTGGAGGCGCATGCAAGCGCCTTCAGTACTACGTGTAGATTTCCCCTTTTGAGGTGGGAGGAGTTCCAGGCCTCGTTGTCCGGCTTAAACTAGGGCCATGGCTAGACCAGGCCTATATCCCAGGATTATCCCTGTACATCCAAATGACACACAGGGGATACCGGGAGCAGGCAGGGACGACCCCTCCATTTGCCTGGGATAATCCCTAGGTCTAGCTAAGGCCTTGGTTTAAGCTGATCCTATGCTTATTTTTATTTATTTATTAAAACTTTTGCATCCCGCCCTATATCATTGGGATCTCAAGGCAGTGTACAGATAAAATCAAACAGTATAAAACAATAAATAATGTACACAGCTAAAAAGTATTAAACCATTAGCATGCTAAAAATAGCAGAAAATTTAAAAGCAGTTAAAAATGATTCAAACTATGTGCAGCTTTAGCCCGGAAAGGCTTAGATAAAAAGCCAAAACGAAGCCAGCGTCGATGCCAGTCGGGTCTCCATGGGGAGGGCATTCCGCAGCTTAGGTGCCACCACAGAGAAAGCCCTCTCCCATGTTCCACCATAGCATATGTCTCGCATTGGTGGGACGCGGAGGAAGGCTTCTCCAACAGATCTCAAGTCTCGGGCAGGCAGATATAGGGAGAGGCGCTCCTTCACTTATTGAGGAGAGGTATGTGTGCAGAAGTAGGAAACAGCTACATGTATTTCAAATGCACAAGGGGAAAAGTTTGAATGAACCTTTGCCCTTCAAAACAAGGCCCATAGCTAGATGGGGTGATAGCCAGGGGCAATCCTTGGGATCATCCCTGTGTGTCCACATGATGCACAGGGATCCCAGGAGCAGTGAGGGATGATCCCTCCCTTGCCCTGGGATATGGCCCTACACTTCAGGCCCACGTTTTCCGTGGTCTTGGGCTGATCTCGAGACCGTGGAACGTGTGGGTGGGCATCGTGGTTTGTCCCAGCTCCTTGTGGTTACTTGCGAGGAGCTGGGACCTGTGCACGGGGCACAGAGCTCCTCAAGAGCTCTGTGCCTATCGGGGTGGGGTGGGGTGAGCAGGAAAAATTATTTAAAATTTAAAAACCTTGTGACCTTTTGCGCACAAGCGTTCATGCGCTCTTCTCCTTTAACACCCCCCCCACACACAAAATGGCGGGCGCAACGTCCTCTCCCTCCAAGGTTGTCATGCACTGTGTGTAAACAGAGGGGGAGATCTTGCGATAAAAATATTGCAACATCCTCACCCCTCCGTCACGCTAGACCCAGTAGGTCTAGCTGAGGCCCAGATCTCTAGGGGTAATTCATAGAATAGCAGAGTTGGAAAGGGCCTACAAGGCCATCGAGTCCAACCCCCTGCTCAATGCAGGAATCCACCCTAAAGCATCCCTGACAGATGCTTGTCCAGCTGCCTCTTGAAGGCCTCTAGTGTGGGAGAGCCCACAACCTCACCAGGAAAATGATTCCATTGTCGTACTGCTCTAACAGTCAGTCAATCTCATCACAATTTGTAGGGGGTGGGGAATTGCAGGGTGAAATATCCCACAGCAAGTTGAAATAGATAGACACCCCCTTCTAAATGTGGCAAAAGTTTTACTTGGCATATTTATATTTCAAGATGGATAGGATCACTATTTCTGCCTTGTTCCTTTCGTTTATTCCCACTGAGTTATCTTGCCGCATATGAAATCTCTTTTAAAATGTAACCTCTTTGCTGCTCTGTGGGAATTTGACTTGCAGTGGGTATTTTGAAATGATAATGCATGCTTTGACTATCAGGCCTTGGAATTTAGTGCCAACGATGGCAGAAAATTCATTCTAGAGTGAAACAGCAGGGGGACCCAGAAAATAAAGTCAGATATCTTCTCCCGGGGGATGATCACTGTTGAATTTATGGGAAGAAAACATATTTATATGGAATAAATGCAGTGTGAAACAGGACAAAAGCATTATGGATTTGTAAAATTGGAGGTTAATTTTTAATAACAGTAGACAGCAAACTGCCCCAGTCTATATAACATAGTGACAATTCAGTAAACGTATAGACCTTTTAACTTTGATTGATGTCAGTGGGAGAATTGACATGTATCAAGGAGTAAATCCAAACACTCCCCACAAACACTCCCATACTGTGAAATTTGGAAGTCCCAGGAAACATAGGAGTCCTGTGTGGTGCATGGGAGTGCCTGTATGTAATTGACAGATTAGAGCACAGCCTTGGGTAATTTGCTATTGTGTTTTTTTTTTAAAAAATGCTTGTAATTCAAATATTGCAAGCAACTAACAATTAAAAAACAACATAAAACACCAATGGATAACCAAGGTATAAAACGGCCATTCCTGTTCACAAGATCTACAGCTGAAATGGAATTTTGAATGAACGTGAGATTTTTTGCAATTTGGATTACAAATGTTGAAATTTGGCCCTAAAATTAAATATTTTAAATCTGAAACCAACATTTTGCATCAATTTTTTTGAAATTTGCTTTTAAATTATTGTTTTTCTACTTAGGAAACTTCCCATTGAATGGTTACTGAATGAAGTAAGTACAGAATTTATCAAATGCAATTGCATGATACCACTTGTCTAGTGTAACATCTTGACGGTTACTGAAAAATCAATGGATGTCAAATGCTGACGTTGAATAACCAAGGTGTACCCAATATTTGCTGAATATTCACACATCCTGAGAATATTCATTAACAAAATTTACAGAAATTTTTTGAGAGGAGGAGTGTTGGGTGGAATTCATTTCAACTGTAACGATATCACTAGTAGCAAAACTCAGTTATAGGTCTAATCTACACCAAGCAGGATATAGCACCATTTGAAAGCGGTATATGGTATATGTCAATGGGCCCCAACAGTTGTCAGTGCACTTCAATACCGCTATAAAGCAGTAGTGTGGCTCCTGCCTTTTCTATACTGCTTTCATAGTGCAATATCCTGCTTGGGGCCTTGCTAGACCTACCAGATAATCCGGTGGGGAGTAGGAGCGACGGCGCGCTGCAGCTAGGGCGCGCCATCGCCCTTTTCTAGACGTAACACGCGACGGGGTAAAGGGAAGCCCCGTTGCGTCCTCCATTTTCTTTGGATCTTAAAGGGCCATGTGCGCAGGACTGCACCAACGGAAAGGTAAGTCCTTTTTTTTAAAAAAGTAAAGGGTTCCCCGCTCCCCCTGCCCCTGATTCCCCCAATGCCTGATGCACCCCCTGCCCGCTCGCCCATCCTCCCCCCGCTCACCATGTCTGCCCCGCTTGCCATACCCACCCCCTGGCCGCTCGCCTGTGCCCACCCCCTGGCCGCTCACCCGTCCTCCCCCCGTCCGCCAGGCCCTGTCCCCGTCCGCCATGGCTGTCCCCCGTCCTTCTTCCCCCCATCTCTCCTGCTGGGTCCGTTTTCCCCCCAGCCCCATCTTCCCCCCTGTTATTCCCCCCCCCGGGCCCGATGGGCACAGCGCTCCTATGGAATGCTGTGCCCAGTCCGCGGCTTAAGCAAGCAGCCGGGAAAAGCCACGGACCCTGCTAGACCTTCCGCAGCCCTGGCCTCAGGCTGGGACTGCGGAAAAGCTGGGCCATAAGTGAATCCGCTTATCCCGGTTCAAGCGAGGACTTAGCCCGGCCTGACCCCGGGATCCCCTGTGCGTCATCTGGATGCACAGGAGGGAGACCGGCCCTCACACCGCGCTAACTCCTTGTCTAGCAACGGCCTTGGTGTAGATTAGACCAGAATTTCTGCCTCTGAGGCATGGAAGGCTGCACAGATGGACATCAAGACAGCAGCATTTCATACCGCTTTCATAACACTTTCATAGTGCAAAAAAATATCCCGCTTGGTGTAGATTAGGCCGTAGACTCATCTAAAGAGAGAATCTCAGTTGCTCACTGGTTTCGTGGGGCTGAATCAACTGTGGCAAAGGTGCTAGCTGGTTCCCAAGATGAGAAGGTCTTCCACTGCTTCCTAAAAGTTACTGATGGATGAACCTGTCAAATTTGGTTTCTCGAAGTTTCTCATTTTTCCAGCCTTAAGTTCAGTTCATCTTGAACTTCAAGATTTCTTTTTCGAAATTCGCATGAAAATTCATTAGCATTTTTGGGCACTTTTCTCTTAATGTACATATTTTGCCCAGTATACACATTTTTGCAACCAATTTCCCGTAACATAATTTTATTTATTTATTTATTTATTTATTTATTTATTTTATTTACAATATTTATATACTACTCCCCATTCAAAATTTTGTACAAGATAAACTAATAATAATAATAATAATAATAATAATAATAATAACAGAATAAACCACCTTGAAATAGATTTTTAAAAGAAGCATAATGAAAAGTGAACCGTGAACCATGGCTGGTCATTAAGGAAGGGCTTCCTGGAATAATGACATTTTCAGGAGGTGCCAAAAGGAATACAAAGTTGGTGCCTGCCTGACCTCCAGAGGCAGGGAATTCCATTGGAGGGGGGCCGCCACACTGAAGGCTTTTCCCCTGGTGGACTCCAATTGGAGGATGGGTGTATGTGGAACCACCAGGAGCATGCCCTCGGATGACCTCAATGACCAGGCAGGGAGAAGGCGCTCTCTCAGGTATCCTGGTCCCAAGTTGTTTAGGGCTTTGTACACAAGTACAAGAACCGTAAACCTGGCCTGGTAGCGAATAGGCAGCCAGGGCAGTTCCCTCTGCAGAGGAGTTACGTGCTGGAAAGGGGCAGCTCCAGACAACAGCCGAGCTGCAGCGTTCTGCACTAGCTCCAGCTTCCAGAGCAGCTTTAAGGGTAGCCCCACATAGAGTGCATTGCAGTAATCCAACCTTGAGGTTACCAATGCCTGTACCACCATGGCCAAGCTATCCCTGTCCAGGAGAGGCCGTAGTTGGCGAACCAGCTGAAGCTGGTAAAAGGCACTCTGAGCTGCCATTTTGATAATGCATTTTGAAAATTATTTCCCCAAATGTATGCATTTCTTGGTTGAAGAACTTCATTGCAAAATTCAGAGAAATGTGGATTTCAAAGGAAATTAAGTACATTCACATTAAAATGCAAACTGAACTATCCCCTCCCTATCTACTAAAAGTTCATGGAGTGGGCTTTCCTAAGCCAGGGATGATCCAACTGATACTTCCTAGATTATATCCAGCCTCTCCCCAGTGCTCTCCGTAACTACTACCTCCGCTTGCCAGTTTGGAAGCAATGGTTGTCTCTCATCTGCTCCCAACCTATCAGGCAGTTCTCCCAGTGTGAAAAAGGAACCCCCAGAGGCAAAAACACCAGCTGTGTGACTAGCAGAAATTCAACAACTCAACTGTTTTCCTGCATCTATGCCAGAAAAAAAAACACCTTTCCCTGTTGCATTTCTGCCAGTCACAAAGCTGTTAAAAAACCGCACACCACAGTGAGCTTTACTAGCAATTTGGAAATAAAAGGTGGTGGCAGCCCCATAAATCACAGCTTTTGAAAAGCACTCCTCGACTCCTCGAAGATTAAAATGCATACATACAATCCTCTGCAGCTGATGACAATGTTTGGAGATGTCATTTGTCAAATGCTTCCCTTTTTCACATTTTCCGGATGTGTGTACATTTATATCTGGAAACAGAGTCTGTAAAGTGTTTAAAAAGATGGTGGGTTCTGATATTCCATTTGACCCCAAAATAGTACCGCTGGGATATTGAAAAGATACTACTGCAGATGACTGTCTTGAATTAGTAACGTGTTGGACTAATGACGGCAGCAATTGCTTCTCATTGGAAACCACAGACAGCAGCACCTATTGAGGCCTGACACCAGCAAGTTGGAATGGCAGCATTTCTAACAGGACTAATTCATTACAGAAAGAATGAATTAAAAGAAGATACCCCTCTTGGACAGATGAGTTGTAAAGTGGATTTTATTTATGAAGCATAGCATTGGAATTTCAAGCCGTTATACAAGCTTATAAGCTATTCTGTATTCTGTAAACAATATTTGTATCCTATAATGGTGAACATATCTCTCACACTTAAAGTAAAATAAAATTAAAAAAGGAAAAAGGAAATCCTTTTTGATTTGGATGTTGTCAGAGTTCCTCCTATGACCTGGACTCCCTGAACAACTCTTTAAGGATCTATACATTGAGTCCCACCTTCTTTCTTTTTACCTTTGCCTCCCCAGTAATGTGGGGTTTAGGCTGTAGATGTGGGCTAAGTTAGAGTGACCATATGATAGGGTGACCAACTGTCAGGATTTCCCCGGATTTGTCCTGGTTTTTGTTCTTTCCATGGTGTCAGGGGGGATTTTCTATAATTTTCAATAATGTCCTGGAATGACACACCTTCCCCTTTAAGGCTGCCATTAGCATGGCAGGAGGGAATGACATGCTTTCTTGAGGCACATCATTCCCCCACCCCGAGCTCCAATTGAGGTCTTAAAGGGGAAAGTGGCTCATTCGTGAACATTTTAGAAAAGGCCCCAATTGGAGTGGATGGTGGTAGTGCAGAATGAAATCCTTTCCCCTCCTTCACTCCAGTCGGGTTCTTTAAGGTGGCGGGGGAATAACGTACTTTCTGCAGGACTCAGGAAGCTGCTTCCCCCACACACACTAGGTGTCCTCTTTTTTAGTTTCCCAAATATGGTCACCCTACCATATGAAAAGGAGGACAGGGCTCCTGTATCTTTAACAGTTGTATTGAAAAGGGAATTTCTGCAGTTGTCATTTCTATATAGGAGAACCTGGTGAAATTCCCTCTTCATCACAACAGTTAAAGCTGCAGGTGCCATGCCCTCTTTTAAATCTAGTCACTCTAGCATAGCTCCTGCAGCTTTAACTGTTGTGATGAAGAGGGAATTTCACCAGGTTCTCCATATATACCAATGACACCTGTTGAAATTACCTTTTCTATGCAACTGTTAAAGATACAGGAGCCCTGTCCTCCTTTTCATATGGTCACCCTAACTAAGTGACTCTCCAGACATTTGTGACAACAGTTTACACAAACTGTTGTGTTTACACTAGTAAACACAACAGTTTACTAGTACCGTATTTCTTTGATTGTAAGACGCCATCGATTGTAAGACGCACACTAATTTCAGTACCACCAACAGAAAACACACACACCCTAAGACACACCCAATTTTTTGAGATGTTTATATGGGAAAAAAAGTGCGTCTTAGAATTGAAGAAATAAGTAAATTAAAACAAGCCAGTTACAATGAAAGATATTTAGTAAAAAGAGCTGAGTGGAACAAAGGGCTTTGCTAGACCTACCTGATAATCCGGTGGGGAGTAGGGGCGATGCCGCGCTACAGC
This sequence comes from Elgaria multicarinata webbii, assembly GCF_023053635.1. Lineage (NCBI taxonomy): Eukaryota > Metazoa > Chordata > Lepidosauria > Squamata > Anguidae > Elgaria > Elgaria multicarinata. The sequence goes on along the minus strand of NC_086171.1, from coordinate 209,903,268 downwards.
TAGCGCGGGCTGTCGCCCTTTTCCACACATAACACGCGACGGGGTAAGGGAAAGCCCCGTCGCGTCCGCCATTTTTTTTTAACTTAAAGGGTCATGTGCGCATGAGTGCACCAACGGAAAAGGTAAGGCTGTTTTTTTTAAAAAAAATAAAGGGTTCCCCGCTCCCCCTGCCCCTGATTTCCCCTCACAATGTCTGATGCCCCCCTACCCGCTCGCTCGCCCGTCCTCCCCCCGCTTGCCATGCCCGCCCCCTGCCCGCCCCCTGCCCTCCGGCCCCCCATCTGTGATTTCCCCCCCCCCCGGCCCAATGGGCACAGCGTTCCTATGGAATGCTGTGCCCAGTGAGCGGCTTCTCCTGGCTACTCGCGAGTAAGCGAGCAGCCAGGAAAAGCCACGGACCCTGCTAGACCTTCCGCAGCCCTGGCCTCAGCCCTGGGCTGTGGAAAAGCCAGGTCATAAGCGCATCCGGTTATCCCGGGTCAAGGGAGGACTTAGCCCGGTCTAACCCTGGGATTCCCTGTGCATCATCTGGATGCACAGCAGGGAGCCCGGGCCTCACACCGCGCTAACTCCTCGTCTAGCAATGGCCAAAGTCATTTAAAAAAGAAAAAAGAAAATCTGCAAAAACACAAATTCTTTTACCCTAGCCTCCTTCTTTCTGCTCCTTCCTTAAGGTCTTGTCTTCCTCTGGTCCTGGTCTGCCTCCTGGCTGGCTCTCTCACACTTTTATAGCCCCTTTCCTCAAAGCAGAGGAAGTAAAGTTCCCACTTTTAGGAAATGTAACTTAATTGGAGAAATGAAACTTAACCAGGGAATGAACATTATCTGAAGGAAGGAATCTATTCTTCTCAGGGCTACCCCCTCCCAACAGAAAACTCCAGGCCTCTACGGCCTGCCTTTATTATCTTGCCTCCGTGGGCTTCAAACCTTCACAGATGCCTAATGTAAAAGTCCACAGGGAGTCCTTAGTTGACACGACAAGACAAGTCCATGACTTAGCATCTATGGAAGCAGCAGACACGGCCACTGTGACAGTATGCAAGTGTGGGGGAGGGGGGGAGGAAGGGAAAGAAACCATCGGCTACCTAGATGAAAAGGCTTCATTAGCATTCCACAGAGGTGGCAGCTCCTGTACCAGCCGCACTGAGTGAAACGAATCAGCAAAGGCGAGGATTTTAAGAACACAGCTCAAATGACGCAGGGAAAGTGAGTGAAGTGGAAATCCTTGAGAGGAAAGAGTTAATTGCACCAGGATGTTTTGCTCCAGATCAGTTATTTTAGCATGAAAGGCTGTACTGTGTAGGGACAATTTCTTTTTTTTAAAGGGAGCGAGACAGAGAGAGCGAGAGCGAGAGAGAGCGCAGGGGGAAAGCAATACTCCCCTCTGGTGCTGGGTACCTCTTCTGTGATGCACCATAAACCAGGCTGAAGGGAATCAAAATTTCACCTATTGACTTCAGGCTTCTGGGAACTACTTTGGTTTTTATTAGAGTCTCAGGATCCACCAACTCAAAGTCAGATGCAAGAGAGCTTGCAGCCCTTTCACACAAAAATCCACTCCTGGTTGGGACTGGGGGAGAGTGGCTCTGGGGGAGCAGCTTCCGGGCAGCTAGAGCGGCTCTGGGAGGGTGGCTTCCAGGTGGAAGTCCGAACATGGAGCCGCTGCCCCACCCCAGCATCCCTGGCTTTGCTTCGGCTGGGCGGGCACGGGGCGCCATCTTGCCCGCCCAGGCCCACCTGAATCCTCGGGCTGGGCTGGGCCGGCTCACAGCCAACAACGCGTAGTGCCCCTCTTAGCTTGGCACCCTAGGCGGCCGCCTGAGTAGCCTCTATGGTAGCACCGGCCCTGACCACACTGATACAGTGTGATATGGTCATATTCATAGAATCATAGAATCATAGAATAGCAGAGTTGGAAGGGGCCTACAAGGCCATCGAGTCCAACCCCCTGCTCAATGCAGGAATCCACCCTAAAGCATCCCTGACAGATGGTTGTCCAGCTGCCTCTTGAAGGCCTCTAGTGTGGGAGAGCCCACAACCTCCCTAGGTAACTGATTCCACCGTCGCACTGCTCTAACAGTCAGGAAGTTTTTCCTGATGTCCAGCCGGAATCTGGCTTCCTTTAACTTGAGCCCGTTATTCCGTGTCCTGCACTCTGGGAGGATCGAGAAGAGATCCTGGCCCTCCTCTGTGTGACAACCTTTTAAGTATTGGAAGAGTGCTATCATGTCTCCCCTCAATCTTATCTTCTCCAGGCTAAACAGGCCCAGTTCTTTCAATCTCTCTTCATAGGGCTTTGTTTCCAGACCCCTGATCATCCTGGTTGCCCTCCTCTGGACACGCTCCAGCTTGTCTGCGTCCTTCTTGAATTGTGGAGCCCAGAACTGGACGCAATACTCTAGATGAGGCCTAACCAGAGCTGAATAGAGAGGAACCAGTACATCACGTGATTTGGAAGCTATACTTCTATTAATGCAGCCCAAAATAGCATTGGCCTATGTCGACAGTATTGTCGACAAAATAGCATAGTATCGACAATACTGGTCTCAATGGACCCATGGTCTGACTCCGTATTAGGCAGCTTCCTGTGGATTTTAAGATTCTCTTGATTGTTTTTACAAATGTTTTATGTGGTTTTTTCCCCCTCATCTATAAAGTTCCTGCCAGGTGTGTTTTCAGTACTGGTGGCTGAATTTCCAAGTAATTTCCTGCATCCAAGCAACATTGCCCAGGAGATAGCATGCTAGTTTGTATAAATGCAGAACTACCAGTGCCAATGTTATGAGCCAGGAAAGAACTCTTGGCAAAAACGATGTCCTCGTACTCTGGTTATTCTTCAGAGTAACCAGAATAAGGTAGTAGACTGAGGCCGTAGCTAGACAGGGTGATATCCTGGGGCAATCCCTGGGATCGTCCCTGTGCGCCCACATGATGCACAGGGGATCCCGGGAGAAGGGAGGGATGACTTCTTCCTTGCCTCAGGATCTCGCCCTTTTTCAACTGTGCTTTTTCCACAGTCTTGGGATGATCCTGAGACCATGGAATGTGTGGCCAGGTGTCGCGGTTTGTCCCGGCTCCTCGCGAGAAACCGTGAGGAGCCGGGAACCGTGCATGGGAGCTCTTTGGAGCTCTGTGGCCATCAGGGGTGGGGTGGGGGGAGTGGAGGAATTTCCAGCTGGAATCTGGCTTCCTGTAACTTGAGCCTGTTATTCCGTGTCCTGCACTGTGGGATGATCGAGAAGAGATCCTGGCCCTCCTCTGTGTGACAACCTTTCAAGTATTTGAAGACTGCTATCATGTCTCCCTTCAGTTTGCTCCAAAACTGCATGGGAGCTCTCAGCTTGCTGGGATTGAGTAGAACACTGCTGCTGCCCAGGATGGCTAAGAAAACCTGCTGGGGCTCACGAACATGGGAGAGGGCCTACAGATGTAGAAGGGGCCCCACCTAAGGATACTTGGGACCCCTTAAACCTGGAGTGCGCCCTGAAAGCAGGATTAAAAAATTCAATAATTTAATAAATAAGCATTCAGAAATGTGTGTGTGTGTGTGGGGGGGGACGAAGTATAAAGTGTTGGCTATCACTTTAAAGCCCTGCATGGTTTGGGTGCAGGCTACCTGCGGGATCGCCTTCTCTGTACAATCCGCCCCACACACTCAGGTCCTCTGGGAAGAATCTACTCAAGCCAACAAAAACAAGGCTGACAATTATTACCCAGAGGACTTTTTATTCTGCCGCTCCCAGTTTGTGGAATGGCTTGCTGGGAGAGATTTAATAAATCTTTAATAAAACCTGGCGGAACGCCTCTCCCGACGTGAATATACCCGGTCACTACGTTCAACATCTAAGGTCCTCCTCCGGGTGCCTACTCCGAGAGAGGCTCGGAGTGTGGCAACGAGGGACAGGGCCTTTTCGGTGGTGGCCCCCAGACTGTGGAATGATCTCCCTGACGAGGCTCGCCTGGCGCCAACGCTGCTATCTTTCCGGCGCCAGGTTAAGACTTTCCTCTTTGCCCAGGCATATGGCGGCACATCTGAATCACCCACATGTTTAGTTTTTTAACGGTTTTTAATGCTTTATGTGTGTACGTTCTGTGTTTTAGAATTTTAAATTTTGTATACTTGTTTTTATCTCAATTTTAGAATTTCTGTAAACCGCCCAGAGAGCCCTGGCTGTGGGAGCGGTATATAACTGCAATAAATAAATAAATAAATAAATTCGTCAACTTAACAGTCTTCCAGAATTTAAGAAAGGCATCAAGACTGATCTCTTCCGGCAGGCCTACTCAGTTGAATTTTAAGAGGCCTTTTTAATAATGTGCTGCTTTTAATAATGTATTAGTTTTAAATGTTTTCATTAGTTATATTTATTTTATGGTGTTTGCATTTGTGTTGTACCCCGCCTCGATCCAGAAGGAGAGAGGGGTAACAAATATTATTATTATTATTATTATTATTATTGGACATTTTTGTGATTAGCAGGGAAAAGGTCTTCTCCCGGATCAGCTGCTGCTTGGAGATAGCTTTTTCCTATGGGGAGAGGGAGTAGGAACTGGGGAGGAAGATGGGGAATCCCCACAGGCTCTATCTGGCCCACAGGCTAGAGAGTCCCTATACCCAGTGTTGGGTAACTCTAAATATCCTATATTTAGTGCTGTATCAAATGCAAAGTCCTGCACTGGGTGATATATTACCAAACTGCCTGGTCACTGAGGTCATCCGAGGGCCTGCTCCTGGTGGTTCCACATAGATCCATCCTCCGATTGGAATCCACCAGGGGAAGAGCCTTCAGCGTGGTGGCGCCCCTCCTGTGGAATTCCCTGCCTCTGGAGCTCAGACAGGCTCCAACCTTGTACTCCTTTCGGCGCCTCCTGAAAACATCTTTATTCCAAGAAGCCTTTCTTTAACATGCAGCCTTGGATCTCTGTTTTTGCTTCTTTTAAGTTTTGTTTTAACTGTTTTATTCTGTTTTTATTTTCATTTTATCGTGTACACCGCTCCGAAATTTTTCCAATGGGGAGCAGTATATAAATATTCTAAATAAATAAATAATAAATCTATATAAATTAGGGTGACCATATTTGGGAAACCAAAAAAGAGGACACCTAGTGTGTGTGGGGAGAAGCAGCTTTCTGAGTCCTGCAAAAAGTACATTATTCCCCCGCCACCTTAAAGAACCCGATTGGAGTGGAGGAGGGGAAAGGATTTCATTCTGCACCACCACCATCCACTCCAATTGGGGCCTTTTCTATAATGTCCACGAATGACCCACTTTCCCCTTTAAGACCTCAATTGGAGCTCAGGGTGGGGGAATGATGTGCCTCAAGAAAGCATGTCATTTCCTCCTGCCAGGCTAATGGCAGCCTTAAAGAGGAAGGTGTGTCATTCCAGGACATTATTGAAAATTATAGAAAATCCCCCCTGATACCATGGAAAGAACAAAAACCAGGACAAATCCGGGGAAATCCTGACAGTTGGTCACCCTAATATAAATAAAAATGTAAATGTCCATTCGAAACAGACGTTATATCTCCGAAAGTTCTTCACCGATTGCGTTGAAATTTTGACACAACGTTGCATTCGAATATGCAAGCGTTGTTATGTAACTATGTTCTATATGGGGTCAAAGGTTTGTCTTAAAATCGAAGAAATAGGCCTCCTCAAAACCAGTCCTGCTGATCATTGTGACATCGCCAACCAGTAGGCCAATCCGCTGCCTCTGACTCCTCTCCTATTTGCATGTTTTCTCACAATTGGCTGAGTGAATATAGATGTCACACCTGTGACAATTACACATTCTGAAGAAAGGTAACTGCCAGGAGTTTCCGCTAACCCTCTCACCGTAAAAACATCCTTTTTGAAAAACCAAACAATCTGCTTTACTTCATCCAAATAATGCCTCGCAGAAGATCACACTTAGGTCGTCGTACTCGCGGAGCGGAAGCACTGCGACGAGAAATTGCAAATCAGACTGAGGAAGAACGGGCATCAGCAAACGAGAAAAAAAGAAAAAGAATGCCTCAAATACGTGCCAAGGAACCAGCCAAGCAACGTTCAGCCAGACTTGAGGATGCACGGTTGCGAGCACGGCAATCGCGTTCTACAGCTTCAGATCTGCTTTGTTCTCAACAGAATGAACTCGACAGGCTGAGAGTGGCTGAAAGACGTCAACGAGAAACCGCACATCAGCGTCAAACACGACTCCGTGGTAAACAATCACACGATTACAATCGCCTTGCATTCCGGTACAACCCAGCTGATGATTATAGTTTGAGGCGGCATGTTCTCATCGGCACTATGACTGAAGTGTGTCCTTATTGCAAGGCTCTTAAATTTAATGGAGAAACAAAAGGAATGTGTTGCGCTGCTGGAAAAATTAAACTGCCTCAACTTGGAGAACCACCAGAGCCATTACAAACTTTGCTTGCCGGATATACCGCAGAATCAAAGCATTTCCTATCTAACATCAGGAAATACAACTCATGCTTCCAAATGATGTCGTTCAGCGCAGAAATCATCACAGCTCCATTTATGCCAACTTTCAAAGTCAAAGGACAAATTTATCATTAAGTCGGCTCCTTCCTTCCGTTTCAAGATAGTCAACATAAATTCCTACAAATGTATTTCATTGGTGATGGCAATGATGAATTGAATGCACGCTGCGGAATTTATACCGGCATAAAAAGGTCTGTCGTTTCAAAACTGCAACAGCTACTTCACGAAAAAAAAAAACAATTTAGTACATTTGTTCAAAACAGCAATTGACATGATGCCATCTGATACACACAAGATTGTTATTCATGCTGACAAAACGCCTGCTGGAGAACATGTGCGAAGATTCAATGCTCCAACTATAGACAAAGTGGCAATTGTTATAGTCGGAGATCAATCTTGACAGGACCTTTCAAAGGTGAAGATGTCCTCATTCCTCGCATTCCTATGATTCCAACAGATATGCCATTTCAATTTAAGAGATTGCAATTCCCAATTCGATTGGCGTTTGCAATCACCATCAACAAAGCTCAGGGCCAATCTTTAGAATTGTGCGGTTTAGATCTAGACACAGATTGCTTCTCACATGGACAATTATATGTTGCGTGTTCTAGAGTCGGCAAACCAGACAATCTCTATATCTACACAGACAATGGAACAACTAAAAATATTTTATATCCACAAGCATTGTGAAATTAAACATATTAGAAACATCCGCTTTGTCTTTTCTTTCTTTTCAATTTAACCAGACTGAGCCACAGCAACGCGTGGCCGGGTACAGCTAGTAAATAAATAAATATATGCACACAGCCAGCTTGCTGTGAGTTGGCCATGAGAAGACAATCTTGTTCCATCTGGTGGTTGCTTCAAAATAACCACACTTGACACTTATGGTGCAAGGAAGAGATTCCAATCATCAAAATTAGCGATGTCAGCAACTTTCATAACTAACCAGTTTGGTCACATATGAATGTGATCAACTCAAAATGATCAGCTGTATTATGAATCAAGTGCCATTTTCCCAAGAAGGTTTTCTTTGATGTGGAATTTTGAACTAAATTCTAAGTGTTTATCAGACTGGGCACCCAAAACTAGCCTCTTTGTAGGCACATTCCCACCATTTCTTTAATGCTAAGTGCTTACTCTCAATTAAGCTCTTCTTGATTGCTGCGAAGCTATTTGAACTACACAGTTAAATGCTGTGTAAATGCATGCGCAGAAGTATTTAAATGTTTAATGCTTACTCACAATTTAAATTCTTGCTGATTGCAGAGAAGCATAGAAGGAGACAAGGCAATCTAACAGCCGTTTGTTCAGTGAAGACCTATTCCCTGTTGCCCCAGGAAACAGGAATAGATAGATGATAGGTTTAAGATGCGGGAGAGTAGATTTCAGTTGAGCATTATGAGAAAGCCCTTGGTGGTAAGAGCACTTCAACAATGGGACAAATTACCTAGGGTAGTGCTGGGCTCTCCATCACTAGGCAGAGTTTGGACAGCCACTAGTTGGGATTTGGCTTTCCTGCATCAAGCTGGGAATGGTATTGTCTTGCCCAGTTCAGCTTAACGTCACGAGGGGAGCTGATCTGAAGCAACCACACTTACTAGAATCAAGACCAATGAAGCAGGACAGCTAGATAAGAGCTGTCAGGACCTTGGACAGCTCTATGCCAGCTGGAGCTCACCCAGGAAGAGTTTTTGTCTCAGCAATTTGCAGAGGCCTTCTGAGGCTTTATGACAGCTGGCTGATCTGGACCTGCTGTTAATCCCAGCCCTTCTGAGGAGCTGTCTGTCTCATAAAGGTCCACTGATTCTGCAGCCACTAGCTCCCCTTCTGCATGTAGGCTGTGAAGACAGCACTGGAGGGGTGCCCTCTGAGTCTGAGGAGTCTGGTAAAGCCATGTCCTCTAGACTGGAAGGCCAGAAGTAGCAGATGATGGGTTGCTGGGTGAAGCCTTCTCTCCTTTTGAATACTCCTCTGAGCCAAAGAGATGGAGAACATGATGGATGTACTACAAGCCCTCCTCCATCTCTATGGTTCATAAACTTGAAAAGACCGTAGCTCAGTGTGGTAGAGCATATGCTTTGCATGCAGAAGGTCTCAGGTTCGATCCCTGGCTCCTCCAGATAGGGTGAGGAAAGAATCCCGCCTGAATCCGTGGACACCAACAGAGACAAATCCGAAACACCACACAACTACACAAAGTATAAGTAACGATCAAAACACTGGGGTAAACAGACTAATATAATATAATATGTTAGCACGAAAGAAATTGCAACCAGATTGGAACATGTAACATCAATTACGTATATTTGGAACAGAGTGAAAACATTCAGAAGCAGTTGCATGTATTTAGTAATGAAATGCTGAAATGAAAAGAAACTGGCACACAGCGAGATAAGGCTTTACAGGACTCTGGATTTTGCACCTGTTTCACCGCAGCTTCTTCAGAAACTCACTATAGTTACTGGAAAACGTAACATAATGCAATTAAGGTTACACATAAGGCATTTGGAGATAAGGTAAAGGTAATACGAATACCAGCTAAATCTCAGCAACTCACCACCACTAATAAGCTTGTGCCCTGGGAGAAAAGGTGAGGCCTTTCTTAAGTTGTTCCTCTGCCCCAGAATCCCTGGGCAGCCATTGCTGCCAGTCAGTGTCATAGAATCATAGAATAGCAGAGTTGGAAGGGGCCTACAAGGCCATCAAGTCCAACCCCCTGCTCAATGCAGGAATCCACCCTAAAGCATCCTTGACAGATGGTTGTCCAGCTGCCTCTTGAAGGCCTCGAGTGTGGGAGAGCCCACCACCTCCCTAGGTAACTGATTCCATTGTCATACTGCTCTAACAGTCAGGAAGTTTTTCCTGATGTCCAGCTGGAATCTGGCTTCCTTTAACTTGAGCCCGTTATTCCGTGTCCTGCACTCTGGGAGGATCGAGAAGAGATCCTGGTCCTCCTCTGTGTGACAACCTTTTAAGTATTTGAAGAGTGCTATCATGTCTCCCCTCAATCTTCTCTTCTCCAGGCTAAACAGGCCCAGTTCTTTCAGTCTCTCTTCATAAGGCTTTGTTTCCAGACCCCTGATCATCCTGGTTGCCCTCCTCTGGACACGCTCCAGCTTGTCTGCGTCCTTCTTGAATTGTGGAGCCCAGAACTGGACGCAATACTCTAGATGAGGCCTAACCAGGGCTGAATAGAGAGGAACCAGTACATCACGTGATTTGGAAGCTATACTTCTATTAATGCAGCCCAAAATAGCATTGGCCTATGTCGACAGTATTGTCGACAAAATAGCATAGTATCGACAATACTGGTCTCAATGGACCCATGGTCTGACTCCGTATTAGGCAGCTTCCTGTGGATTTTAAGATTCTCTTGATTGTTTTTACAAATGTTTTATGTGGTTTTTTCCCCCTCATCTAAAAAGTTCCTGCCAGGTGTGTTTTCAGTACTGGTGGCTGAATTTCCAAGTAATTTCCTGCATCCAAGCAACATTGCCCAGGAGATAGCATGCTAGTGTGTATAAATGCAGAACTACCAGTGCCAATGTTATGAGCCAGGAAAGAACTCTTGGCAAAAACGATGTCCTCGTAAATGTCAGCCCCAACTCAAGCTGAGAGTTTCCCCATCATTAACAAAAAATGTGTTAGATGATGGCTGAGTAAGTTCATTGAAAATAAACACCCACTTTCCGGGAACCATCATTTGGATTAATTTTTGTCCCATCCTCTATATAGCATCTCTGTTTTAAATCTTCAGGTTGTTTAAAAAAAAAAAAAGGTCAGATTGGACTCCTGTCAGATGAACAAGGATGAATGGAATAGAGTTGTTCTGAAACTACTAATGATTACTTTTTGCAAATCTATTCAGTATTGACGAAAATCACTTCCCCTTTTCCAGCAGTTTTTGGCGCTCTTTGTGAAAATGTTCACATACATTTGTATTGCTCTCATTTGCCCTCATTCACCCTCACTGACGTCATCACTTAGACAAATCTGATTGGCTATGTTATGTTGTGTGACATCATCGTGTTCATTGTACGATCTCTGATTGGGTGGGATCATCTATAATCTAAGATGGTGACCATATTACACCAGTTTTAAAATCTGTTCGCTGGGTGCCAATTAGTTTCCGAGCAAAGGTATAAAGTGTTGGTTATCACCTTTAAAGCGCTACATAGTTTGGGTCCAAACTACCTGCGGGATTGCCTTATCCCATACAATCTGCCCCACACACTCAGGTCCTCTGGGAAGAATCTACTTCAGCTAGCAAAAACTAGATTAACAACTGTTACCCAGCGGACCTTCTCTTCTGCTGCTCCCAGACTGTGGAATGGCCTGCCAGAGGAGACTCGTCAACTTATCAGTCTACTAGCATTCAAGAAAGCTATAAAGACTGATCTCTTCTGGCAGGCCTATCCAGTGGAATTTTAAGATGTTTTTAGAATGTTTTTAGGATGTTTTTTAGGATGTTTTTAACAATGTATATTATGTTTTAATTGAGTATTATATATTTTATCATTTATCGTTGTTCCCCGTCTCGATCAAAATGGAGAGGTGGGTAAGAAATTATTATTATTATTATTATTATTATTATTATTATTATTATTGAAGAAACAGCAGTATCCAGGAAAACTGGCAATGAAGAAGCAAGCAGGTGAATAATTGCCCCAAGCTGTATAAAAATTGTAAATAGTTTTAGAGCCGGAAATATTTATTTTTCAGGAGATATGTTCCTCCTACTGAAATCACAAGTGGTGCCCTGAAAATCAAAACTGGAGCATATTTGATGGAGTTTTAAATTGGAGTGGCTTGTAGCCACATCTACCAGATGCTGAAGTGGTCCAGTGAGCAGACCTTAAATATTTTCAGTGATCTCTATGTTGGTGTGAGGTCAGAGAATTTTTTTTTAATGCTGGAGAATGCATAAGCCAGTTTAAGGACCCCTTGAAAAAAAGTATTCCTGTTGCTTTAAGATCGCAAGCTGAGAGCACATTTTAGTTGAAAACATTTTTAGAAAAATCCCTGGGCAATTTTAAAGCGGAAAAAAAATGTAATAAGGAAAAATATATATGTATTTTGTACAGGAGTGTATGATTCATACCAGACTTTATTCCCCCCACCACCCACACAAGAGAAAGTTACTTAAAAGCTTTAGCACTCTTCTTAGAGGATATATTTAACTCGGCACTAATAGATAAGGGTGGGGGAAAGTCCTGGGTACCTGTATTCTCTCAGGAATGTGAAACAACAGCCCCCAATGGTATTGATCGATGGGAGAGAATCTTTTACACAGCCTACAGTGAGTTACTGTTGATTAAACAGAAAGACAAAGAGAACCGCTACAATTCTAAACAGACTCTCAGAAACAGTTTTCCTGACTGACCTTGAGAAGATTCCCTCCCCTTTTTCTCAGACAGGTATTTCAGATGATACAGCAGCGGAGGTAAAAGGTAAGGGATTTTTAATGAGGGACAGAAGGAAGTTGCAGGCACCTTCTCATCACCAGATTGTGCTGAAGGTTATCTGTGATGACCTTCAGGGCTCCAATCCTGACAGAATTTGGCCAACTTTAAAGTGTTCTCCGCCCGCCCAACATGGCAAAGGTTGTCTTCAGTGGTTTGCTCTTCGATAAACACGTCGTGACTACCTCTCTTAAATAACACTGCCTGTTCTTCCAAGCTATCTCTTATGCCTGGCATTTCCTCCTAATTGGTACCACCACTTTTATCTGGTCTCTAAATTCCCTCTTTAAAAATCTTCTTTTTCTGTAGATATCTAGCAGTGTAGCCAAGTGCAAATTGTCAACCCGTGCCTTGGTGCCAACGATATTTTGCACCCGGCCAGACTGCTAGATATCTCAGAGCATGTGAAAACATGAATGTGTTGAACTGGGCTTTGCAGTCTCCTTGAACAGCTTTGGAATCATAGAGTTGGAAGGCCCTCACCTACCAGGCCTCAGGACATTTATAGCAGCTTGAGTCAGGTGATCCAGACGCTAAAGCTCCACCTCCAAACCTCAAACACGCTAGTGCAAATCCTGTGTTGCCACTGGGGCTAGCAGTCTGAAAATAATTGGATGAAAATGTGTTTGCCCATTTCCCTTATGACTGGAACAACTTTACACTTTTAAAATAAATGTACTAGAAATAAACCAGCAAACATGGAGCATAAGAACATAAGAAGCACCTTGCTGGATCAGACCAAGGGTCCATCTAGTCCAGCACTCTGTTCACACAGTGGCCAACCAGCTGTAGGGCGGGGACCAACGAAGCAGGACATGGGGGAACAGCACCCTCCCACCCATGTTCCCCAGCAACTGGTTTTTAAAAAGTTTTTTTTAAAAAGAAAAGGTAATTTACCATTTCTTGAAGTTTGAGGTCAAGGACATGTAATGTAAGTTCCACCCCCCCCTCTTCTCCCTCTGATGTCCTTTCAGCTCTTTCACCTAAGTTTCTCCCCCTCCTTCTCTAACTATCACCAACTGACTTTTCTTGAGCCCTTTCCCCAACATTCTGTGCCTGTCCTTTCATTGGCCCAACACTTTAAGAGCTCACAGGAGTAAGCATTATTACAAGCGCATACTCACACTGTGTTACATCATGTTACATTACATACACAGTGTGGGGGCATATCAAATATACAGGATTAAAATCACAATATAAAAATACAACCAGAATAAAACCAAGCAGCAATGGAGAGATTAAAAATACAGAATTAAACAGGAGAGCTAAAAGACGAGGAAGATAAAAGTCAAAATGCTGGTGCCAGTCTTCAACTGGCACCAGAAGGAGTACAGTGTAATTGCCAGATGAACCTCTCTAGGGAGCTCATTCCACAGCTGGGGTGCCACAGCAGAAAAGGCCCTCTCCCTAGTAGCCACCTGCCTCACTTCCTTTGGCAGGGGCTCATGGAGAAGGATCCCCAAAGATGATCTTATGGTCCAGTTGAGCCAGTTGCTCATCAAGGGTCAAGAAGTTCAGCCACAATGGCTTGCAGACTTTTTTTTTGAGAGAGAGGCAGTGTGGTATGGTATGCATGGTATGGAGAATATGGATAGGGAGACATTTTTCTCCCTCTCTCAAAATACTAGAACCCAGTGGAGTCATCCCATGCAGCTGATTGGTGGGAGATTCAGGACAAATAAAAGGAAGGACTTCTTCACACAGCACAGAGTAAAACTCTGGAATTCACTACCACAAGATGCAGTGATGGCCACCAATTTGGATGGCTTTGAAAAGGGGTGTGTGGATAAATTCCTGAAGGAGAAGGCTATCAATAGCTACTAGCCCTGATGGTTGTGTGCTATCTCCAGTATTTGAGGCAATAAGCCTGTGTGCACCAGTTGCTGAGGAACGTGGGTGGGAGGGTGCTGTTGCACCATGTCCTGCTTGGTCATCCCTGGCCGATGGCTGGTTGGCCACTGTGTGAACAGAGTGCTGGACTAGATGGACCCTTGGACTGATCCAGCAGGGCTCTTCTTATGTTCTTATGAGTGTTGGACTGGAACTAGAGAGATCCTGGTTCTGTTCCCCACTTGGCCATGAAGCTCACTGGGTGATTTTGGGCCAGTCACTAACTCTCAGCCTCAACCCTCAGCCCACCAGGGTTGTTGTGAGGATGAAATGGGGAGCAGGAACTTAGAAACCACCTTGGGTCTCTTGTAAGAGGAAAAGAGGTGGGATATAAATGTAAATAAATAAATAAATTTGTGTTGCCATTATTATTATTATTATTATTATTATTATTATTATTATTATTATTATTTATTTATTTATATAGCACCATCAGTGTACATGGTGCTGTACAGAGTAAAACAGTAAATAGCAAGACCCTGCCGCATAGGCTTACAATCTAATAAAATCATAGTAAAACAATAAGGAGGGGAAGAGAATGCAAACAGGTAGAGGGTAGGACCTCATCTAGTATGTCTGCATGGAAAAGGGTTTTATGTCAATTGGGTACAAGAGAATCCTGACATCAGTATGCTAGGCTCCCTACCCTACACTACAACAGCAGTTCATTGACCCCTCTGTCCTGTTCTGTAACCTAATCAAACAGAAGTCACCCTACTGCAGTATATAAAATATGGGAACTCTAGATGGGTGTAAATACCTTCATAACTCTCATGTCACTACCATGGTTGGACAACCCATGGAGGCACCTTCAAAATGGCCAACCTAACGGTGGGAAACATGGTCCAATCCCAAAGCATTCTCACGTCATGATAGATCAGCAAGTTAAAGCCCCACCTGGGCAGCCTCTGTGGTACCTGTGGTTCTCAGTAGCTCTGCCGAATTGTCTCTTGGAAGCATGGCCTAACAGAACACAGGACTTGATGGTACATCATCAAATTATAAAGCGAGTGAATATTTCCAATGCCTATATACCGTTTATAACCATCAGATTAATGGCATAAGAGCCATATCAGTCCTAATCATATAACATACATGACAAATGGAGGACAATTGACGGGACACATCAAAATATAAGGAAAATGAATATGTGCAAGGCATACATCCCATGTATGACAATCACAGCTATGTCATAAACAACCATATCAGTCACAATCATATTAATTACATCAGTCTATGGAACCCTGGTACATTCCCATTGTTTTTACAGTAGTCTTCGTCAGCAGGACCTATGGACAATTCTTTAAGATTCATAACAAACTCTAATAACAAACTCTAATAACTGATATCATTAAAAGTTTGTTTTATTTCCTGAACTAATGAATTTTCAATGGTGTAACAGTCAATGAGGCAAAATAGCCTATTATTTTCATAGCTTGTGGGCGAGAGAGTTCTTCTAGGAGAAAACTCCAACGCTGTATTGAAAGTAGAAATTGGGCTTTTCTCCAGCTCCCAAATTGTGTTGGCACTCCAAAAGCCTGTCATCAGATGAAAGATAAAGATCAGCCCAGCAGGCTCCTACACAACCCTGGAGTCACTCTAGTGTATCTTTTGTTCAATCACACCTTCAGTCTGTCCCCAAACGCTAAGGTTGCCCTTCAGTTGGCCACCTGCTGTGCTTTTTGATCATGGGACCCAATGTAGTACGACAATGGAACCAGTTACCTAGGGAGGTTGTGGGCTCTCCCACACTAGAGGCCTTCAAGAGGCAGCTAGACAACCATCTGTCAAGTATGCTGTAGGGTGGATTCCTGCATTGAGCAGGGGGTTGGACTCGATGGCCTTGTAGGCCCCTTCCAACTCTACTATTCTATGATTCTATGCAGGGACCCAACGTAGGCAGGGAAGCTCAGAAGACAGCAACAAGAAAGAGGACCTTCTCTGTAGTGGCCCCCCAATTATGGAACAATCTCCCCAACGAGGCCCACCTGGCGCCAACATTGTTATCGTTTCAGTGCCAGGTTTCCTTTTCTCTCAGGCATTTAACAGCATATGTGAACCGCCCAGAGAGCTTCGGCTATTGGGCGGTATAAAAATGTAATAAATAAATAAATAAATAAATAAATAAATATGTTGAGTTTTAACTGACTCCAAAATGAGCTTTGGCCTGGATGAGTGTTTAAAAATTGTTTTAAATGTAAGCTGTTTTTATTAGGGATGTGCTCCGCTCCGATTAGAAGCGGAGAATCAGAAGCGAATTGGCCTGCTCCGCCTTACCCAGAGGTGGAGTAGAAGCGGACCGGGGACCCGTAGAAGCACGGTGAAGAGAAGCGCCCATACGCGGAGCGCTTCTCTTTTTGCGGCGCGATCCGATCGCCATTTTGAAAAATTTCGCCCATAGGATTGCATTGTGGAAAAGAATAGGGGATAACTGTGTTGTTTTTTAAGCTATCTTTCTGAAACTTCTTGTGCTTAGATAGTCGTGGCTGGGGGTCATTTTGAGCCTACTCTCAGCTCTCTGTGTGCTGCGGTTCGCTTGCTAGAATTTTTTGAAAAAATCGGTTTAAAACAGCGGGAAAAGGTACCTTTTCGAAGGGCTGAGGGGCAGAGTCAACTCCCGGTCATGATCACATGATCCCAAAGTTGGAGGAGGGGATAGGCAAAATGGGTAACTTGGGATTCTGGGAAACTTATCTTTCTACTCTGAATGGAGTTTTCCCAGTGTTTTTTAAAACAGTAGCTCCACCAAATGCACAAACACAACCTGAAATCATATACTAACAGATAGGAAACACAGCACTGCTACCCACCGTAACTTTGGGGGACAACTGAATAGATGTGGTGCAAGGGGATGAGCTCCCCTAGGGCATGTGGATGTGCCCAGTGCACTCTCCTGTCCTTGGAGGGCCACCAGAGCCCTCCAAAGGTTAACCCGTGGAGAGAATGCCTATCATGAGTTGAAGTGAAAGTTTGCTTCTTAAAGACTATTCCCTAGACAGGGACAGTCAAATTGGCACCAATGATTCCCCCTCCCCCTGGGCACGTCCACTCCCCTCTTACTGGTAAAAGACAGATATAGCCTTTCAAAAAAAATTCTTCTTGTTGTTTATTCAGCAACACTGCTGCTTTTAATTCCACCCCTCCTTTGTTTATTTATTTATTTATTTATTTATTCAATTTTATATGCATTACTGGCTTTGAAACTATTCTTGGCTCACTTCCTCATGCCCCCAGAAATGTCTGCTGCCTGCCTGCCTTCCCTCCCTCCTCCCCTGCCCACCTCGCAGGGATGGTGTTTGTGTCTTGCTTTGACTCAGGGGAGAAGTCCTTCCTGCGCTCACTTAGAGTTTTGGAAGTTCCAAATCAATTTTTCAAGTGTGGAAGAAGATTCATATTTAGGTTTATCTCTACTCCCCAATTCATGGCATGTTGGGATTTCCTTCGAAATGGCCCCATTGAGCTGTCTGCAGCTTTAAATCCCTGAGATACTGGGGTGTCCGATTTTCATAAATTCCCCAAAAATCAGGGGATGGTTGGATTGGCTTGAGTCTTGGCATGCATGTGTATCCCTGGATAAGCTATCATGGTGCCAAGTTTGAGGTTTCTAACATGAAAATTGACAGAGATATCAAAAGGGGTGTGAATTGGGGTTATGCGTGGTGCGTTAGAGGTTAGAGCCCTGCCAAAAATCAGGGGATGATGGGATTGGCTTGAGTCTTGCCATGAATGTGGCTCTAGATGGCATCTGTGAGGGTGCCCACTTCAAAAAAAATTATCTGTCAAAATGTCGGAGAAAAGCCCATGTCTGAAAATGGGGTGTCCGATTTTCAAAAATTCCCCAAAAATCAGGGGATGATGGGATTGGCTTGAGTCTTGGCATGCATGTGTATACGTGCATGAGGTGTCATGGTGCCAAACGTCAGGTTTCTAACTGTAACAGAAAAAAAGTTGTATACTTTTTTGGATTTCAATGCAAGCCTATGGGGGGGAAAAGTGGAGCTCCGATCCGGATCCAGAGCTCCGCAGCGGAGCGGACTATAGGCAGAGCGAGGCGGAGTGAAGCGGCCCGATCCGCAAATTGCGGATCTGGAAGAGAAGCGGATAGGGGGGTCCGTGCACACCTAGTTTTTATGTCTTTGTTTTTAAATTTTGCATATTGATTTTTTAATTGTCAGTCTTTTTAATCTAATATTTTTAATCTTTGTAAACTGCCCAGAAAGCTTCGGCTATGGGGCAGTATATAAATGTAAATAATAATAATAATAATAATAATAATAATAATAATAATAATAATAATTAAATAAATAAATAAAAATAATTCTGTCATGTAGCTCCCATATCTACCTGGGCTTCCATTCCCCATGATCCATCCCTTGCACTCTACTTCTCTGGTGCCTAACCTGGAGAAGGGCCAGAGGTCCTTCCTTGTTGCTTGCCCCACCTTTCTGCCCTTCGTTCCCAAGGAAGATCCATTGCCTCGTATACCCCAGTGGAACTTCACCCCCTGTAAAGTGCCCATTGCTCATCAAGCCGGGTTGCCCCCTGCCCACACTGGTAGGCTAGTTGCTTGTCATAAGGGGACCTTCAGTGAGATGTGCATCCACATTTGTGAGACTGTGAAGCTCTGTGGTCTCTCCTCTTGGCTCTATGGGGTGACCATAGCCTTGCAGTGGGGCAACAGGGCTGTTAAAGTTGTGGACTTCAGTCCTGTTTTGGGAGGTTTTGTGAAAAGGCATTGTGTTGAGGCGTTTCAGGGTCAGGAGCCAAGTGCAACCCCATACTTAGCTCGGTTCCCTTCCGTGCCTTCTTTCCCTAAGTTTCTTTCCCTAAGTTTCTTTCTCCATCTTTGTTTTTTCTTCTTCAGGGAAGTCAGGATCTGAGGAGCGGAGCAGAACAAATCAGCAAAACTTGAGCTCCTTGAGGATCTCTGATTCCAACCCAATAAGGTCATATTGAATTGTGTCCGTATCAGATGGAGAACTTGGAGTTATTGTTTTTTCACACGGGCCATAGCTAGACCTAAGGTTTATCCCTGGATCGTCCAGGGGTCAAACCTGTTCATCTAGGTGACACACAGGGGATCCAGTGCTCAGGCAGGGGCAAACCCAGGATGATCCCAGGATAAACCTTAGGTCTAGCTGTGGCCATGGAAAGCTGGGGAAAAATGCCACTGGCGATGCTGTCTGGGAAAGACAGGAGTCACAGCCCAATGCATCAGGAGGGTGTCAAGCTGAATCACCAATGACCGATTCTAGGCTGAGGCACCTGTGGCACACACGTCAAGGATGTCATCGTTTTATGGTTAAGTCGGTTTCCGACTGTTTTGGAACTTAGTCCACCTCAGTTTGTTTGTTTAGATTTATGGGAGAAGAAGAGTCTACCAAAAGGCTCCTGCGGCCTCCAACTCTCTGACGTGTAATAAATCAGAAGAGAAACAGCAGCTATGTGATATTACTAAATAACCAGGTAACACTAATCCTTTCCCCTGCAACCAATTGTTCCCCAGTTGCCTATAAATCACTCTTAATAAAAATGCTTCTTCAGCAAACCCTCCCCCTCTTCTTTTATTATACCGGATGACTTGTAATTTTCCTCTGAAGGTCAGGAGGCATGAGTTATAGGCAGCAGACAGAGAGCAGAGTGCAAGGAGTTAGGAGCCGCGTTCTTCCTCCATTTCGCCGAAACCAACCTCAGCAAAGGAGTCAAAGAGCAGCTGGGGGTGGTTGGGGATTGTACAGGAACGAAGATCTAAACATCCCTCGGAAATCACAGCCTCCGGGCTGAGCGTGTGCTTCCTTGGCTAGTTTATTTGCAATATTTACACTCTGCCCTATAATAACAGATTTCGGGGCTGCTTACAGAATAATTAAAAAAATTGAACAGTTTAGTAACGCAGCAACACCAATAAAACGTGATGCTGCATTATAATCAACTCCAAATTAAGATCAAGCAAGACTGCAAGTCACACCATGTTTACTTGAGGCTTCAGGGAAACTACCCTAGAATTGTCCGAACATCACAGCAACTGGGATTGAGGGGTGGGGTGGGGTGGGGTGAGAACAATGGGGTGCAAAGGTATGTACAAAGGGAGCAATAATCCCTCAACTACATCCCCTCCCTGCAGGGCCGGTGCCAGACTATTTTGCGCCCTAGGCAAAGTGAGCTACTTTCACACACCCCGCCCCCCCAAAATGCCAACTTTGATTTTTAAGAACATTTGTTTCCTGGAAAAAATAAGAAGCACAAAACTTGAAACTGCTAAATTTATTTTAAAGTGCAAGAAATACATCATGCCAATTATAGCAAACAAATTGGAAAGGAACGTCGTCTAGACTATGGGTCTAAAATGCATTATTTAATAGGAATATCACCTCCAAATCATCTCCCCCCCAACTCACACGCGCGTGCGTGCCCACACACTCAGCATCACTCACTCCAAACAAACACACGCATGAACACATGCATTCACTCAAAGACCCCATGCACCCCATTCACCCATACATTCTCTCTCTCTCTCTCTCTCTCTCCCTCCCTCTTCCGGGCGCCTTCCAGAAGTCCGAACGTGGAGCCGTCCCACCCCCACCCCAGCGTCCCTGGCTTCGCTTCGGCTGGGCGGGCGCGGGGCGCCATCTCGCCCGCCCAGGCCCAGCTGAATCCTCGGGCCGGCCCGGCCCACAGCCAACGCGTGTGAGTGCTGCACTGCGCCCAGCGCCCCTCTTAGCTTGGCGCTCTAGGCGGCCGCCTGAGTGGCCTCTATGGTAACACCGGCCCTGCCTCCCTGACTATAGGCCTGCATGACAGATTTTGTAAATCTGTTCTGTGTTTGTTAACAGATTGTTGGGGGCATTTTGTTCTGTCATCCCCTAATTGGCAGAACCAGGTTTGTTCCAGTTTCCCAAATTTGTGCAAAAATCTTTTATCTTTGTATCTTTTATTGTTCCCTGCTCTGAAATCTCTCCGGATGTGGTGCGGCATATAAATGTTGCAAATAAAGAAAGACAGGGGTCTCAGCTGCAATTCTTTCCCCTAGTGAACCAGGGAGAGATGAACTGAAAGCTGGGAGTCCAGCCAAATCCGTCCAAAAATAGAGCCAACTGATAAATGCACATACAGACTTACAGGAAAGTAAGTACTGGCGGTGCAGATAAAGGAAGGGCTAGGTGGAGGTGGACGCTTGTCCCTGAAGACTGTATACTAGGGAATGTTGACATTCCTATTCTGCATAGCAGTAGCAAAAAATGGGTCTCTTTTAAATGGAGGCTTGAGACAGACAGAGGTTTAGGGCTACCACTAATTTGGTGAGTGTAAGCAGTAGAAGTGACGGAGCTTCAGCCCTGTCCACCCCATAACAGCGTGAAGGTTAGCAGGATACCTTCCCGGAGAAAGGGATTGGACAAAATTTGGATAGCGTATCCAGGAAGACCCAAACACTCAAGTGTCCTGCTGTGAGAGCAGGTGGAACCTGTTCATCAAACCACAGATCAACAGACAGGCACGAGTTGTAGTACAAAAACATCTGGATTTTTATTCATTTTAGAAAAGGGATTTGATGTCATGCTTGCATGACTAAACCTTAAACTATTATTATTATTATTATTATTATTATTATTATTATTATTTATATAGCACCATTTATGTACATGGTGCTGTACAGCGTAAAACAGTAAATAGCAAGACCCTGCCGCATAGGCTTACGTTCTATGAAAATCATAGTAGAGCGATAAGGAGGGGAAGAGAATGCAGACAGGCACTGGGTAGGGTAAACAGGCGCAGGGTAGGGTAAAACTAACAGTATAACAGTATAAAGTCCAAACAGCATCAAGTTGTGAAAGCTTTAGGAAAAAGAAAAAGAAAAAGAAAACTATACTATTGGGCGTTGACGATGGGTCAATTTGCATGGCATGAGGGTGGTTAATAAGCTAGAATGGCTTGTTAACCACCCTACACATGCTAGTCATGTGGCAACCCTAATTGCATAATTACCCTCACTGGGTGTGGCTTGTTGTGACATCCGAACTGAGAGAGCGTGAGTGGTGGGGGTGGTTACTAAACCACTCAGTGACCCCACAACAGGCCATGGGTTTTGGATGATTTGCTAACCACGCCAACGAACCACCCTTGACTGGTCTGGACATCACGATAAGCCATGTCCAGTGATGGTAGTTATTTATTTATTTCATTTCATTTTTATACCGCCCAATAGCCGAAGCTCTCTGGGCGGTTCACAAAGTTATGTTAACTGGGTAACAGTTGCAGCGAGTTAACAATAGGTTGGAGTATGATACTTGGATGGAGCCATTCTGACAATTCAGGAATGTTATGTGTGGATGGGTTATCCTAGGGTGACCATATGACAAGGAGGACAGGGCTCCTGTATCTTTAACAGTTGCATAGAAAAGGGAATTTCAGCAGGTGTCATTGGTATATATGGAGAACCTGGTGAAATTTCCTCTTCATCCCAACACTTAAAGGTGCAGGAGCTATATTAGAGTGACCAGATTTAGAAGAGGGCAGGACACCTGCAGCTTTAACTGTTGTGATGAAGAAGAAATTTCACCAGGTTCCCCATATATACAAATGACACCTGCTGAAATTTCCTTTTCAATACAACTGTTAAAGATACAGGAGCCCTGTCCTCCTTGTCATATGGTCACCTAGTTATCCAGCCTACTGATGGGTTTCTTAATGGCCTTACCTGCAAAATCCTTTTCAGCCCATTCCGCCTGGCGGGTATGTCCTAGCCGCTCCACTCTGAAACTTGCCTTTTGCATAGCTAATTTAAGCAAAACTAAATTACATAGTTTTTCCATAACTAAATTGCTAAGAACTGACTAATTTTGCATTGAGCCCATCAAAATACTATGTAACTTTGATTGAGAGGATGATGTATGCCTTCCCTTATGTACATGACCTTGTACATAAGATATTATCCTCCTTTGTTAAAGGTCAGACGTTTTACAATCATTTAGGGTGACCCTACGGAAAGGAGGACAGGGCTCCTATATCTTTAACAGTGGTATAGAAAAGGGAATGTCAGCAAGTGTCATTTGTATGCATGCAGCACCCGGTGAAATGCCCTCTTCATCACAACATTTAAAGCTGCAGGAGCCCTCTAGTATAGCTTAACAAGAAAAAAAAAGTCTGTCTTGATATTGAATCCATGAAGTCTGCATGGTCAAAGTCTAAAGATGGAATGGGGTAGGGTGACTAACTGTCAGGATTTCCCCGGATTTGTCCTGGTTTTTGTTCTTTCCATGGTGTCAGGGGGGATTTTCTATCATTTTCAATAATGTCCTGGAATGACACACCTTCCCCTTTAAGGCTGCCATTAGCATGGCAGGAGGGAATGACATGCTTTCTTGAGGCACATCATTCCCCCACCCTGAGCTCCAATTGAGGTCTTAAAGGGGAAAGTGGGTCATTCGTGGACATTATAGAAAAGGCCCCAATTGGAGTGGATGGTGGTGGTGCAGAATGAAATCCTTTCCCCTCCTCCACTCCAATCGGGTTCTTTAAGGTGGCGGGGGAATAACGTACTTTCTGCAGGACTCAGAAAGCTGCTTCCCCCCCCCCCACACTAGGTGTCCTCTTTTTTGGTTTCCCAAATATGGTCACCCTAGAATGGGGGGAAGAGCTACAGAGATAAATGGATTGGGCTTTACACCTAGAACGGTCATGTAAGGTTCAGGCTACTCCTAGGTCTGTTGTAACAAACATAAAATATTTGTGGTGCAGAGGTTAGAGTGTTGCACTGAGGGTTCTAGTCTCCACTTAGCCATGAAGCCCACTGGGTGACTTCAGGCCTGTCCCTGACTCTTTGATTCTTGCTTTCTTGTAGTTTTTCTTGCTCTTGTTGCTGCTGCTATATTGTCACTGCTACTGTTCTGTCTGATGCTTCAGTTGTCGTTTTTGTTACTGCTGCCGCAGTAGTGGTTCATCTGAGCCAGAACAGAAATTGGGGGTTAGGCTCACCTTATATTTGACAGGAGTCTTACAAATTGCTCTAAGTTCTTATTCCAAGCCAAGGAATTGCAAAACATCTCCGTGACATCTCTGCTAACGACCACAAATCTTTCCAGCAAGAATTGGGTTTATTTATCTTCTCCAGTCCCTAGCTCAGACTTAACAGAAAGTAGGCAAATTCAGTAACAAGGACTCCCTCCCTCCCTCCCTCCCTCCCTCCCTCCCTCTCTCTCTCTCTGAGCTGGCTTCATATTGCAGACAAGGTGCCCCACCGAAACCAGCCATCACAACTCATCAAACACTGCCTGTTCCTGACCTCAGCCATCTGAGCCCGGGCTGTCAGCTGCTTCTTTTCAAATCAAAGTTCCCTTCGTGCCAGTTTGTACAAGACGGAGGAAATGGAACAGCCAGTTAAAAGCTGCTGTGATACTAAGCACATTTATCTGGGAAGATGTTCTGTTGAAAGAATAGAACTGCTGCCAAGTAGCTCTGTTTAGGGTCATCAACAGGTATCACTGTTAAAGTTTTCAGGCTGTACCCCAGAGATCCACTCTATCTATTAAAAGCTAGTGATTAACCAGGAGACACAACCGCTGTGACTTCTCCAACCAGATCCTTTCTGGTTCTCTTGTCCATCTCTCTCCTGCATTTGCTGTATGACAGATATGGAGTCTTATACTCAATCACATCATTGGTCCATTTTTTAAAGTTAGCAACTCTGCTACTAGCTGCTACTAGCCATAAGTAGAAATGCAGCCATCAATCTGAGTATGAGATGCAAGAAGTCAGTAACAGATGATGCCCTGCTGGTGAACAGTCTGGGGGAATCTGATTGGCTCATTGCAGCAGACAGAATGCAGAAAAGGATGGACAATTGGCTGGACACCCCATGTCCATTTGCATGTGCTGTGCCATTAGCAGAAAGATCGCAGAAGAGATATCAATAACCTGCTCTGATGTTTGCTAATTTCTAATGTACTGCTGGCAGTAAGCATTATCCCAAATCTGTTCTGGTATTTTTATTGCACTATCATATCTTATCGACACAATGCATGTAAGACTTTTTGTTATGGCACATAACAAAAATGTGTGTGTGTGTGAGAGAGAGAGAACGAGAGAGAGAGAGAGAACGAGAGAGAGAGAGAGAGAGAGAGAGAGAGAGAGAGAGAAAATGAGAGAGAGAGAGAGAACGAGAGAACGAGAGAGAACGAGAGAGAGAGAGAACAAGAGAACGAGAGAGAGAGAGAGAGAGAGAGAACGAGAGAGAGAGAGAGAGAGAGAGAGAGAGAGAGAGAGAACGAGAGAACGAGAGAGAGAGAGAGTATATCACATTTATCTTCACTTCACACCTGCAATTCAAATGCTTGTTGGAGAATTATTTTTGTGCCAAGAACAGAAGTCTAACTTTCTGATAACTCACCAACTGTTTAGATAAACAAAGTCCAGCACTAAAACAAAAATCTGCTACTTAAAGCTCCTGCACACCTACCCATTTGTCCTGGTTTCCCCTCGAATTATCCCATAGCCTATGAAAGTTGTTGTTGCTGTTGCTGAGCTCCATCACACCTGCATCCGCACCCTGGGAAGGCTGGGCTGGGCTCCACGATGCTCGCTTTGGGGCTGCCCAGGGAGGCCCTGCACCTCGTCTTCCTGCTCCAGTGCACGCCCTGGGATGGCTAGGCCTGCTCTGGGCTCCAGGGTGCTTGCTTGCAGCTCTGCCCCTCATCATCCTTCCGTGACCCCAGTGGCTGCTTGGAGTTCAAGAAGAATCGCACTTTCCCAGGGGCAAAATACGTCACCAGGAAGGGGGGAAGAACCACAATCACAGCAGGACATAGTTGATGTTATCCGAGTCCTTCACCACGATAGCAGACTGAAAGGTGAACATCCTGGGAGTCTTTTGCATGAAATTCACCTTGAAAGCACACTATCAGCCTGGTGTGATGCAGCTCCCAGGCACAGATCTCGAGAACTGATTTGAAACAACAGATCACATCACACACACTGACACACACACACAGGTTTGCAATCGCTTTCTCTCAGATGATGGTGTTTTTACTGTCCTGTACAGAACAGGAAGTAGGACTGACCTATTATAAGTTATCTGGAGGTTTCCTTGTCCTGCTGATGCTCATAATTCACATCCAACAATGTGTCTCTTTCAGCTTTATTTATTTATTTATTTATTTATTACATTTTTATACCGCCCAATAGCCGAAGCTCTCTGGGCGGTTGTCATGCGAGGTGTGCTGCTTTTTGTGATATGTTTCAAATCTGTGATGGAAGTTTTGCCACCAAAAAGAAGAGATGCAGAACAGGACAGAGAAATCAAAGGCCTCTTTCGGGCCATTTCCCCTAGTGAAAGAATATAAGATGAAACCCTGGCTCAAATGTAAATTGGCTTCTTGCCTAATTTGAGTCCTTTACACTAAGGCCCTGGGGACACTGACCTCCATTCAGAGATGGGCAAATGAGGAGGAATGCTAAAGATGTGCATGTTGAGCTGCCAGAATGAAGAACTCTGGGATATTTGCCAAAGTTAGATTTGTAAAATCTGGCAGCAAATTCCAAGGGTAGTGCCTTTGCCCTGGAGGGAATGGAGTGTTTTCAAAGAGACTCGCATACATGAAGCGCAACTGAGCTTGTGCAGAGTGTTTTCCACATCTAAAAGGTACCTGCTTATGTTTTCGGAAGTGCATCAATAGGGCAGCTTTGTGTCCCAATCTTCTCTTCCTCACAAAGAGCTGCTTACATCTACAGAGGCTCTTCACGTGATTCCGAATACCAATTTTCCAGTGCCCTTGTCAGGGAAATTCCCTGATTCAGTAGGAAGGAAGCGATGTCCAGGCAAGTCCCAATACAAAGGCTTTTTATTCAAACTACACGTGTAGGAGACAGGCAGCCCTCAGTGAACTGAAGGAAAGAGTCTCTGACCAACACCCACGCTCAGCAAACATTTATACATTCAGAATTGCTGATGATGAACTCATATTTCCCCCTTCCTCCCCTGATTGATTACAAGTCCCATAAATGTTCCAAAACTATTCTACACAATGCCTTATTATGGCAGCTATTAGGTACAATTGTTACTTTTTGTTCCTGATAAATGTTGCCAAAGGCGGCTGGAAAGTCCCAGAGCCTGCTCTGAAACTTCCAAAATGTCCAGTCAGGGGTCCTGAGGAAGGATGTGTTCTTTCTGTCTGGCTGATATGAACTGGAGCCGAAAATGCAAGGTCTTCTGATATGAACTTCAGGGGAGGGGGCTTGGAGTCAGTGTGTGGGCGAAGGTGACAAGGAATCTAAAGCAGAATTTGGGTTCATAGAATCATAGAATGGCAGAGTAGGAAGGGACCTACAAGGCCATCGAACCCAACCCCCTGCTCAATGCAGGAATCCACCCTAAAGCATCCCTGACAGATGGTTGTCCAGCTGCCTCTTGAAGGCCTCTAGCGTGGGAGAGCCCACAACCTCCCTAGGTAACTGATTCCATTGTCATACTGCTCTAACAGTCAGGAAGTTTTTCCTGATGTCCAGCTGGAATCTTTCTTCCCATCTAGTCACCAAGTTAAGATTTTGTTCCCCGAGGCCTTTTCTGGTGCTTCCAGACAGGCAGCTCCGAGCACAGCCGACCAAAAGACACCGTGCAGGCATCCCCCCATTTCCTCCATAAGGGATTCTTCATGGAAACCATTAAGCAAGGAAGCAGTGGGGAAACTCTGAACCGAGTCAGAAGTGGAAGACTGTGAAATCCCATGACTGACACAGACTGTCTGGTTTCCCAAACTTCATGGATCCAGGGAAGGTGGGGGCAGAGTGTCAGAAATTCTGGGGTGCTTGCACACTTTTTGCATGAGAGGCAGAAACCTAGGAAAGACAACTTCCTTGTCACCCTGAATCACACGGAGGACTTCCATGGATATTGGGGGCCAGTAGCGCAGCAGTAAATTTTGAAGTGCAGGTGCTTCTCGTGACATTCCCCATTAAGCCAAGTCCCCAAGGAGAGTTCGAAAATGTAGGCAGCTGTGTTGATTTATAGCAACAAGCCAGTCCTAGGAGCTCCCAACTCTACCAGACGCAGGTCTTTTGTAGAGCTAATGGGTCTTAATTGCCTATTCAAGATGATGCCACACCAAAATATTTTACATTTCAACAGGGAACACCGTATTGTTGCTGGGGAAATTCATTCCGTCTTCCCCCAGCTGCTGTGAGGATTGCAGCTAAACTCAGAGCATAGGGGGAATTCTGACAGGGGTGGCGGATCACATTAGTGTCCCTGCTAATTGCAAAATGCTGGCAGTCTGACTCTGAGAGCCCTACTTTCATTACACCACTGCTGTAGGCTCTCCTCTTCAGAAAGTTGCCCTCTTCATGCAGAGGGCAACAAAAGGAATGACCTTTTCAGGGCAGGGCGAATGCACTCCTGCTCCTTGTATGTTTGCTCTATGCAGAATCAGGGTTTTTGAGTGGGGAGGAAGGGGCCAGCCCAGGTGGTGAAAGCAGCAGGAAGTAGGTGATGGGCTTATTTAGTAATGATGCCTCCTGCTAGAAAGGCTCTTAGCAGAGAAAAAGCAAAACTGAATGAGCATTTACCAGTCCCACCTGGGCACAGGCTAGCTTAGCACAATACGCTGTGGAAAGGATCCAAACATCAAAGAACTGTCTGAGTGTAATGAATAAGTCAATAAAAGGTGCTATACAGCTGGTGAACCTGATTGTTTATTTATTTATTTATTTATTTCTTACATTTCTATACCGCCCAATAGCCGGAGCTCTCTGGATGATTTACTTGAATGATTGATTTAACTTGGATGATTTACTTGAATGCTGACTTATATTGCATATATTCTGGGTGTGTAGTATATTGTAGAGTGTAGTATTTATGTGATTTATTTTTTCTATGCAGTGTTGATAGTATGTGATCATTGCTTCATATTGTTGTATCTTCATTGACTGTATACAGTAAGATATATGTATGTGTATCTCTATGTTAATTGAGGTGTTACACTTATCTGCACCTTTTTGAAGTGTTAATGATAGTCTGATTATGTATTTGTAAAAGAGGAGTTGCTAAATCTAATGGTGTCATTGCAATTGAATACACATTCATTTACATCATAGTAGAACCTTTTATTGACTTATTCATTACACTCAGACAGTTCTTTGATGTTTGGATCCTTTCCACAGCGTTTTCACAGTAGGGCTCCTCTCTATTTTTGGTAGCTTAGCGCAATAAGCAAGACTACACCCTTCATTGGTAAAGAAAAGATAAAACGGTTTTAGTCACAAATAATCTTGCATATAAAATGCAGGTACAGAGTAGAGTTTCAAAAACAGTTTGTTCAGTCCGTTTCCATTCCGTTACAGAGATAGGTGCGAGAGAGCAAACACAACTGCTCCCAGCAATGGAGGAAGTCAGAGGTGGGGGGGCAGAGGAGCAAATGGAAGAAATCAGTGGAGATCACGTTGTAGGCTATAGATGTGCCCAAACTTTCCATGGATTCGCTAACTACAACATTGCCCCTTCCAGTAACTTGCAGGTGAGGTTGCAACATTCCCAACAGTGGAGGTGGTGAAGATAGCAGCTTGTGTTGGGAAGGAGCAGAGGAAGTGTTATGTACTGCTTCTCCCTGTTGCTTCTCCTTTCCAAATCTCTCCCCAGGAAAAGCAGCAAAAGGGACTTTATTCCACTTGCTTATGGGGAATGTGCATTTGGGCCCAGAGCTAGAGGGGAACAGAAATACCATGTGTATTGCAAGGACTTCTTTCAAAGTGTCTAATAACCTTCCAGAGAATTTCAGAGAGTGGAAGCATACAATTTCTTATTGCATTAATGGGGCAATCCTAGGCATGTCTACTCAGAAGTAAGCCCCACTGAGTTTAGTCCAGGTAAATGTTTATAGGATTGCAGCCTAAGAATTTTGTTTATTTAATGTCTAGTGTTTATCCTTTATCCTCAAGAAAACATCATTCTGATTTGGTTTTGATGGATTCACCAATTTCAAAGAAATCCCAAGGCTATTTTTTTTAAAAAAAGATATCAGAATAAGCATAAATAGCTCTTTCCCCCTCGCTTATCATAACAACAAAGTACATAAATATGTATGCTACTCATTACAATATTTTTAGTCAACTGCAACGCTTTTAACTGATTTGTGTCTTCTAAATTCTATTTCAAATGAACACTGTGGGCTTCTGTTGGTGCCTGTTGTTGGATCGGAAGCCACAGTTTTGACATGGAAGTCAAAGTTGGGGACTACTGCTGTTTCCCAGAAGTGTCTCCATCTTCAGCATCTTGCTTGGTTTCATCAGAGAGAGCGACAGAAAGAAAGAGAGAGAGAGAGAGAGAGAAGTGAGACAACAAGGCCCCCTCCATCGGCCAGACAGGAACCAAATCCTCCTCCCATCCCAGAACTGCCTTCATCTGCAACCATTCAAACCTGGCTATGTCAGGGACAGCTAAGAAAGTGACACCCACCCACCCACCCGCACCCACACATACACATCAGTTCAGAGGGGACCAAGGCTGTTGCTAGACGAGGACTTAGCGTAGTGTGAGGCCCGGGCTCCCTGCTGTGCATCCAGATGATGCACAGGGGACCCGGGGTCCGGCCGGGCTAAGTCCTCCCTTGACCCGGGATAACCGGATCCGCTTATGGCCCAGCTTTTCCGCAGCCCCGGGCTGAGCCCGGGGCTGCGGAAGGTCTAGCGACTTCCGTGGCTTTTCCAGGCTGCTCGTTTACACGTGAGTAGCCAGGAGAAGCCGCGCACTGGGCACAGCATTCCATAGGAGCGCTGTGCCCATCGGGCTGGGGGGGAATCATGGGGGGGAGATGGGGGCCGAGGGAAAGAGCAGACCTGGCAGAAGAGATGGGAGGGGGGAAGAGCGGAGCCAGGGTGGGGAGATCACGGACGGGGGGCCGCAGAGGGGACATCGGACATGGCAGGCGGGTGATTGGGTGGGCATAGCGAGTGGGCTGGCGAGCGGGCAGGGGGGGGCATCAGACATGGCGGATGGGGGGGAAGAAGAACGGGGCCAGGGCATGGCGCGCGGGGACGGGGATGGCGCACGGGGGGAAGAATTACGAGGCCAGGGCATGGCGAGCGGGGGGAGGACGGGCGAGCGAGCAGGCAGGGGGTGCATCAGACATTGTGGGGGGGGATAAATCAGTGGCAGGGGGAGGGGAAACCCTTTATTTTTTAAAAAAAATCAGACTTACTTTTCCGTTAGTGCGCTCCTGCGCACATGGCCCTTTAAGTCCCCCCAAAAATGGAGGACGTGATGGGGCTTTCCCTTACCCCGTCGCGTGTTACGTATAGAAAAGGGCGACGGCCCATGCTAGCTGTAGCGCGGCGGCGGCCCTATTCCCCACCAGATTATCAGGTAGGTCTAGCAAGGCCCCAAGTGTCATTTGGTTCCCGGCTTCCTGGAGGGACCTCCATCCACAGCATCCCACCAGGTTGCATTAGAGGGAGAGGTGAGCTAGCAGCCCCCCTCCATCAGCTCAGAGGAAGTACAGAGTACAGAGTGCAGAGCAGAGATTGAAGGATTAGGCAGTAATCGAATAGACACCATACGAAAGGAAAAAGAGATGGGGAAGGAAGAGGAAGGTGATTATGCAAGGGAGTGATTGAGTAGTTTAATCATTTGGGTTTTGTTTTGTTCGACTATTACATTTTTATCCCACCTTTCCTCCAAGGAGCTCAGGGCAATGCACACGGATCTTTCTCAGGCTATTTCATCCTCACAACAACTCTTCGAGGAAGGTTGGGAGAGAAAGAAAGACCTTCTAGGACCTGGACAGCGGATGTGGAGAGGGAGCACATAGTTCAAGGCTCAAAGCCTACCAGGATTGAGCAGGGGGGTGGACGCAATGGCCTTATAGGTCCCTTCCAATGCTACTATTTTATGATTCTAGGATTCTAGGACTCATGCTGCTTCTGAACTAGGGCTGTACACGGTCCCCCTGATTCACCTTGGAGGCCATTTCAGAGCCCCCAAAACGTTGTGGGGTGCTTCGGGGGTTGCCCACCTCACCTCGGTGCTGAAGGCAAGGTGAGATTCAGGCACCCCAAGGCAACTCAGTCTTATGAGTCCCTGGGTGCCGGCTGCACAACTCCAACTCCTTGAAAGTTTGCAGGAATAGGATGAAATGGGCATGTTTAGCCTGGAGGAGAGAAGATTGAGGGGAGACATGATAGCACTCTTCATATACTTGAAAGGTTGTCACACAGAGGAGGGCCAGGATCTCTTCTCAATCCTCCCAGAGTGCAGGACACTGAATAATGGGCTCAAGTTAAAGGAAGCCAGATTCCGGCTGGACATCAGGAAAAACTTCCTGACTGTCAGAGCAGTGCGACAATGGAACTCATGACCTAGGGAGGTGGTGGGCTCTCCCACACTGGAGGCCTTCAAGAGGCAGCTGGACAGCCATCTGTCAAGGATGCTTTAAGGTGAATTCCTGCATTGAGCAGAGGGTTGGACTTGATGACCTTATAGGCCCCTTCCAATTCTACTATTCTATGATTCTACACTGACTTGCACCTGCCACATGTTTTTGTGGTAAACACATAGAGTGAAATATATATGGACATCTCATCTTTAGGGGGATTCAGTTTAGGTACGCTATGAATAGCTAACCTTTGCCTGTTAGAATTGTGTTAATGTTAAGCAAGCAGACCTTGGAAGAAGCTAAAGAGCTGTGGTGAAGGGAATGGAGATCTGGAAATCCTCCCCCTCCCCTTTCTGGCTCCAATTGTTGATTTTCATTGGTCTTGTCTCTTCTGTTAGATTGCTCTTGCTGTCTGGCAAAAGGTGAACGGTTTGCCTGATGTGAAGGGAATTGGGCCTTGAGGGAAAGGGCAGTGGAAGGGGGCGGGAATAAATAAAGATGGCAAGCAGAAAGTTTGAATTAGCAAGGTATTAGCACAAGGGAGGTTTTGTAAGCCTAATTAGAGATAATTAGAAATACTCGGAAGCAATCCATCAAAGCCCCAGAGAAAGTCAGAAAACAGACACAGGTGCCTGCAAGTTGAATTGGCTTTCATGAGAGTTGTTTCTGGAAATAATGGCTTGAACACTTACTGTTTAGATAGCATCCCCCCCCCACTCCACCCCCACCCCACCCCCGTACAATGCATTGCTATTTCTGGCATTCAACGTACCCTTACAAAATCTAAACAGGAGGGAAATAAGCTTCCAGAGAACCAAATTATACAAATGACAAATAGGTAAAATAGGACGTGTTAAGTTTCTTATTCCCCGCACCCCCAACATTTATTTCATTTGTTCTGGGTGCAGATTCTGCCTCCCCCCATTGATATCTCTTAGTTGTCGTTTAAACATTGTCAGCATCGTTTAGGTTTTCCTGCCTGTACCCGAAATGAAAATGCTCATTCTAAAAGAGGCAACAGTAATTTATAAATGGTGCAGGGGGAATAATCAAACCTAGATTCCCCAGTGGCTAGTTTCTGGAGACAGAGATTTGGGAGATCAAATCCGCCTGGTAGCTACATTGATAGGAATATATATGCTTTGCGCCTAACTTTAGACATAGGTGGGTGCACTGTGGTGACTCATTGCTGAGTGAAATGTACTTTGCATATGCTTAGATGCCCTCTCATCCTCCTCATTATTGCTTCATGATTATAAACATTCCAGAAATGTGAAACTGCTAACATCCCGAAAATATTCAATGCCCTTCATCAATGACCAGGCCAAAGGTTTTTCCCCCTCACTCAGCAAGGTATATGGAAACATATTGTTCTCTCCAAAGCTGTTCACACGACACGTAGCTACCTGCAGTACCTTGTTTTGCAAATGGCCTAGTGTGCCCTGCCACGACACAGCTCTGAACACCAGACCCGGCCGAGGCTACTCCCTGCTCAAGCCAAGCACCACCGCTTGATACGCCTGAGGCAAGGGATAAAAACCACCTTCCTCCAAACTATGTGGAGAAAGGGGTTTAAAATGGAGAAGGATTTTTAATATATATAATAATGCGCTGTGAGTTATATCTGCTTAGGTGAATGATTGTCAGAGTGGGTGCTGAATGTGTAAACTTAAGATGATAAATGCCAAACAGACACGTGGGCTTTTTGTGGTAGTTTAAAAACAAAACAATCAAAATTTATTTTTAAAAGTTCACAAGCTTTGTTTCAAATAAAACAATTAAAAACCTTTTCGAAACCTTTCATACAATCCTGTCACTCATTCACATACGCGCTTTCCTTTTTCTCACACAATCACTCTTGAACTTTCTTTATTATCAGTATTGATTAATATACCTCCACTACGTGCACACTACACTCTAAAGGCACCACTCACTACACTGACTCTCAAATTTCCCAGAAGTTAAGTACCATAAACACAGAGAGCACTAAAGTCTCTAAGAGTACCTAACAAGTTCTCCCCGAAAAGCTTTTTCCATCCCCTCAGTCCTTCCCTTATATATCACTCCTCCCCCTTCCAAGACATTCTAACTCCGCCCACTCAGGCCAACATTCTAAAACCCACAGACTTACAAACTGCAGACATACATTTGGAATTGACTTGTGGGGTGTAACGCCACATGCCCCCTGACACAGCATAGTTTATCCCCCCCACCCCTCCTTCTCCTGTAGTCCTCCTGCCCAGATGGGCAGAGATTCCAGCTTCCTTTGCGGATTTTTGAGTATTTGCCAGGTCCTCTTTCTCTGCCTGTGTGTAACAACAAAAAAAGGGGGAGGACTCCAACTCCTTGAAAGTTTGCAGGAATAGGATGAAATGGGCCTGTTTAGCCTGGAGAAGAGAAGATTGAGGGGAGACATGATAGCACTCTTCAAATACTTAAAAGGATGTCACACAGAGGAGGGCCAGGATCTCTTCTCAATCCTCCCAGAGTGCAGGACATGGAATAACGGGCTCAAGTTCTATGATAAAGACATCAGGAAAAACTTCCTGACTGTTAGAGCAGTACGACAATGGAACCAGTTACCTAGGAGGTTGTGGGCTCTCCCACACTAGAGGCCTTCAAGAGACAGCTGGACAACCATCTGTCAGGTATCCTTTAGGGTGGATTCCTGCATTGAGTAGGGGGTTGGACTCAATGGCCTTATAGGCCCCTTCCAACTCTACTATTCTATGATTCTATGAATATACAGGTTCCCCTTATGGGGAGCTACAACATGCAATACTGGAGAAATGCATTTTCATGGAAAAGTGAGGATTTATCCACACGTGAAACCATTTTGGAACCACATCGGAGGGGGGAGAACTTATTTGGAGTTGGAGATCCAATTGAATGTGGCAGTTTGCTCAGAGATCGCTCAGGAGGAGCAGAACAGTGGCATTATTTTGGCTGCTGTTTCCGAGCAGCCCTGTAGGTGATCTCTGTAACCCACTCTGGTGCAAGAGATGACACGCTAACCCACCTTCGGTAAAATAACCCTTACTGCAGACCATGGGTTCCGAAGTTGGCTTATTTGGGGAAAATAACCCACCGTGGGTGGGAAAAGAGTGCACAGGCGACACACTAAGTCATCATGGGTTAAATAAACTATTGTGGTTTATTTAGCCCATAGTGGGTTAACATGTTGTCCAAACCCAGTCTCTCTCCTGTGTAATGGCTCAAAATGTGTTTCAACACATATTAGAGACAACGGAAGACGTTGCGAAAATATGGATCGAATGGGGTGTGCTTTTGTTGGTGTATATGGGAAACACATCGTTTTAATGTTTCACTTTGGGCCTGACAAGGTGAAAAGGCAGCCCTGTGTTTGAGCAAGGGCTTTCTACACTGTTTATGTTCTTCTAACCCATGCCAGAAATGTTCTCAACGCTGACTGTGCATGGGCCAAACTGCAGTGATTTAAGCGTACTACCTCATTGCGAGTTCTGGCTGTTGCGACGCCACCATCAACAACTGTCGAGCAAGTAGTCTTATTGGGAAACAGGCGGCAGGCTGCCATATTGATTGTATTACTTGTGGCTGGGGAGGTGGTAGGGGTGGGAGAGAAATCTGCTAAGTGCTAATGGCAGATAAATGTCTTTACAGTCTGCTTGCTGCTCCAGCTAAGCAGATGGGGGGAAAGCCAAGATGTAAAAGATCCCTGGCTTTTCTTCAGCATTCAAAACAGGCTGGGTTAGATCCTCCAACTTACAGGTGGTCCTCCAAGCTGTGTACCTTCTTCTATTTGCGGGAAGGCAAAATTACTTGGGTTTCACCGGCTTCTTTCAAGGCCAAATATTACGATGAGAACTTAGGCTTGTCTTGAAAGGGTTCCATCCCCTCCATCATTTCACAGATGGAAAACAACAACAGGAGAGACACTGTTGTAATATCCCCAAGGACCACTGCCTGAGGGCTTTCCCCCACAGTTAGACATTGCTCGTGGCTCCTTGTCATAAGCATGCTGAGAAACCTTTGAATTTATCCTGCAAAACTCTCTGCAATGATTTTAAAGCAAAGAAAATGATCACTGTCCTACGCCATATAGCAACGTTTCCAAACGAACTCGCCCACGTGTCGGCATGAAAGGGCAGCTTATGTGTTTCATGGTGACTTAACGTTCATGTCCATGCTACTGCCAGCATGAGCATTAGAAACAAGGTGAAGTTTGTTACTGAAATTTAGCTTCTGGCCTTAGCTAGACCTACCGTTTAGCCCGCAACAGAAGAGGGAAGATCCCGCGATGTGTTTATCATAGAATCATAGAATAGCAGAGTTGGAAGGGGCCTACAAGGCCATCGAGTCCAACCCCCTGCTCAGTGCAGGAATCCACCCTAAAGCATCCCTGACAGATGGTTGTCCAGCTGCCCTTTGAAGGCCTCTACTGTGGGAGAGCCCACAACTTCCCTAGGTAACTGGGGGGGGATCTACACAGCGTCGTGAAGGCGCTTGCATGCGCCTACAGTACGCCATGAAAATCATTGTGTAGATCCTGCCAGAAGAGGTGGAGGAGGAGGAGGCGGCGGCAGCCCCGCATCGCCCCTCGCAGGGACGGGGTGAAAAGTTTCCGGGCTCGGCGGCTTCACTGGGGAATCCGGCCGCGTCCTTGTTGCCGCTGCCGTCGCCACCGCCCACCTCCCCGCCGGCCTCCTGCTGCCGGCGAAAGAGCCACCTGGGGTGGAGAGCTTGGCAGAAGAAGGCGGGGCGGCGGCTTCTTCTGCTGAGCTCTCCGACCCGGGTGGCTCTTTCGCCGGCAGCAGGAGGCTGGTGGGGAGGTGGCCGCTGCCGCCGGCAAGGACGTGGCCGGATTCCCCAGCGAAGCTGCCGAGCCCGGAAACTTTTCACCCCATCCCTGCGAGGGGCGATGTGGGGCCTCCTCCTCCTCCTCTTCCTCCTCCTCCGCCTCTTCTGGCAGGTAGGGCAGGATCTACACAATGATTCTCGGGGTGCACTGCAGGCGCACGCAAGTGCCTTCACGACGCTGTGTAGATCCCCCCCGGTTCCATTGTTGTACTGCTCTAACAGTCAGGAAGTTTTTCCTGATGTCCAGCTGGAATCTGGCTTCCTTTAACTTCAACCCATTATTCCGTGTCCTACACTCTGGAGGATAGAGAAGAAATCCTGGCCCTCCTCTGTGTGACAACCTTTTAAGTATTTAAAGAGTGCTATCATGTCTCCCCTCAATCTTCTCTTCTCCAGGCTAAACATGCCTAGTTCTTTCAGTCTCTCTTCATAGGGCTTTGTTTCCAGACCCCTGATCATCCTGGTTGCCCTCCTCTGGACACACTCCAGCTTGTCTGCATCCTTCTTGAATTGTGGAGCCCAGAACTGGATGCAGTAATCTAGATGAGGCCTAACCAGGGCTAAATAGAGAGGAACCAGTACCTCACGTGATTTGGAAGCTATACTTCTATTACTTCTATATACTTCTATATACTTCTATACTTCTATCACAAGACCCCTCCTGTCTAATGTGACACACGACGACCTCAGTAAGAGAGGCGTCACGTCTGCCATTTTTATTCTTTAAAGACATAGCAGCGCACGAACGCTCGTGCGCTAAAGGTAAGCATTTTTTTAAAAAATAATTTAATTTCCCTGCTCCCTCCACCATACCCCCAATGGGCGCAGCTCCAGGCTATGCGCGAGGAATCATGCGTGGTCAGGTCAACCCACGGCACCCGGCTACACGTTCCGCGGTCTTGGGCTCAGCCCGGGACCGCGGAAAAACTGGGCCTAAAGTGTAGGGTGAGATCCCGGGGCAAGGGAGGGATCATCCATCTCTGATCCCAGGATCCCCTGTGCGTCATGTGGATGCACAGGGGTGATCCTGGGGACCAACCCGGGATAAAGCCCTGTCTAGCTAGAAGAGCCAGAAGAAAGAGGTTTCAAACCTTAAGGATGGCAGGCCTATTAACTCACAATAGACTAAAATTAAAAATAATCACTACAATCCTGCCCCTTCCACAAGACAGAATAGGGACAAATTAAGGAATTGGACAGTTATTTATTTATTTAAACATTTGTATCCCTCCCTATATCACTAGGATCTTTGGGCGGCATACAGATGAAATAACACAAACAGTATAAAACCATAAATATACAGCTAAAAAGCAAATTATACCATTAATCAAGCTAAAACTAGTATAGAATTTAAAAGCAGTAAAACCAATGAAAACAGCCAGCAGTCTAGCTGCTGCATTTTATTTATTTATTTATTTATTTATTTATTTATTTATTTATTACATTTCTATACCGCCCAATAGCCGGCGCTCTCTGGGCGGTTCACAAAAATTAAAAACATTCAAAGTAAAAAACAACAGTATAAAACCATAATATAAAATACAATATAAAAGCTCAATTTTGCACTAGCTGCAACTTCTGAGTCATCTTCAAGGGCAGCCCCACTATGGGCACATCTACACCAAGCCGGATATTCCACTATGAAAGCAGTATATAAAAGGCAGGAGCCACACCAAGCGGGATATAGTACTATGAAAGTGGTATATGGTATGTCAATGGGCCCCAACAGTTGTCAGTGCACTTCAATACCGCTATAAAGCAGCAGTGTGGCTCCTGTCTTTTATATACCACTTTCATAGTGGAATATCCTGCTTGCTGTAGATGAAGCGTCTTTTATATAAACAGTAGTCTGGTACTAATTGCTGTTTCGAAGATTCTTCCTCAGTATGACGCAACTAAGTTTACAGAAGGAGCCACGGCTACACAATTAGAAAGGAACCCACCAGGGTTTATCACCATATCATTCTCGTTTCCTCAGGCCGACAGTTTGAGGAAACGAGAATGATATGGTGATAAACCCTGGTGGGTTCCTTTCTAATTGTGTAGCCGTGGCTCCTTCTGTAAACTTAGTTGCGTCATACTGAGGAAGAATCTTCGAAACAGCAATTAGTACCGGACTACTGTTTACATAAAAGACGCTTCATGTGAATAGTTCACTATACGTATATTAGATGTTGATATTGCAGGCTTTGTTGTGAATGTTAGTGTGAACATCCTATAAATATTGTTGATGTGCCTGTTCTTTGTACATTTGTAAAGTTTCTGAATTATTTATCTATGAAAGTTGTTTTGATGTCTTTGTGGTTTGAGTGTTATCACTCTTATTATACTGTTGTTGTTTCCAAACCACAGCCTTCTATTTTCTTTATATTTATGCTGTAGATGAGGCCATATAGAGTGCCTTTAACAGGAATGGGTTCCAGCCAGAAGGGACTTCGCTGGTAAAGAAGGACACGTGCAGTGTATGGAGTTTGCCAATGGCAAAAGGGAAGGTCCTGGACTAAATCTGGGAGTTTATTCTCCTTTCCCACTGTTCCAGTAGGGAAAAGCCTTTGATTGCAGGAAGAAACTGGCCACTTGGTAGGACCTTGCGGTCCAAGATGTGGAACTGAGATGGAATTAGGGGTGGAACCTGCTAGACTCTGGCAGAATCCTGTTTTAGAACAAAGAGCTAGTGTCACGGAGGTTAGGCATTATGGGAGTTGCAGTCCAAATCATCTGGAGGGCATCAGATTGGAGAAAGGGTACAACACTGGACCCGTGGACACCCAAGTTCAAATCTTGCCTTCAGCCACAAAGTTGACTTGGGGCTCATCTACACCAAGCAGATATTCCACTATGAAAGTGGTATATAAAAGGCAGGAGCCACACTACTGCTTCATAGTGGTACTGAAGTCCACTGACGACTGTTGGGACCCATGACGCATACCATATACTGCTTTCATACCACTTTCATAGTGTTATATCCTGCTTGGTGTAGATGTGTCATGGGCCCCAACAGTTGTCAGTGCACTTCAGTACCACTATGAAACAGTAGTGTAGATCCTTAAATGCACTTCAATATTTATTTATTTATTTATTTATTTATTACATTTTTATACCGCCCAATAGCCGAAGCTCTCTGGGCGGTTCACAAAAATTAAAATCATCATAAAACAACCAACAAGTTAAAAATACAAATACAAAATACAATATAAAAAGCACAACCAGGATAAAACCACGCAGCAAAATTGATATAAGGTTAAAATACAGAGTTAAAACAGTATAATTTAAATTTAAGTTAAAATTAAGTGTTAAAATACTGAGTGAATAAAAAGGTCTTCAGCTGGCGACGAAAGGAGTACAGTGTAGGTGCCAGGCGGACCTCTCTGGGGAGCTCATTCCACAACCGGGGTGCCACAGCGGAGAAAGCCCTCCTCCTAGTAGCCACCTGCCTCACTTCCTTTGGCAGGGGCTCACGGAGAAGGGCCCCTGTAGATGATCTTAAGGTCCGGGTAGGTACATATGGGAGGAGGCGTTCCTTCAAATAACCTGGCCCCAAACCGTTTAGGGCTTTAAATGTCAATACCAGCACTTTGAATCGGGCCCGGACCTGGACTGGCAGCCAATGAAGTTGTAAAAGGACTGGCGTAATGTGATCTCGCCAGCCAGTCCCTGTTAGTAAACGGGCTGCCCTGTTTTGTACCAGCTGAAGCTTCCGGACCGTTTTCAAAGGCAGCCCCACGTATAACGCATTGCAGTAATCCAAACGAGAGGTTATCAGAGCATGGATAACTGTAGCTAGGCTATCACTGTCCAGATAAGGGCGCAGTTGGTATATCAGCCTAAGCTGATAAAAGGTGCTCTTTGCCACTGAGTTCACCTGTGCCTCAAGTGACAGTTCTGGATCGAAGAGCACCCCCAAACTACGGACCCGATCCTTTAGGGAGAGTGCAACCCCGTCCAGGACAGGGCAAACATCACCTCGCCGGACAAATGAACCACCCGCTAACAGTACCTCCGTCTTGTCTGGATTGAGTCTCAGTTTGTTAGCCCTCATCCAGTCCATTACCGTGCCCAGGCACTGGTTCAGAACAGTCACTGCCTCACCTGGGTTTGATGAAAAGGAAAGGTAGAGCTGGGTGTCATCCGCATATTGATGACACCTCAGTCCACATCTCCGGATAACCTCCCCCAGCGGCTTCATGTATATGTTAAACAGCATAGGGGATAAAATAGAGCCCTGCGGAACCCCATGGCTTAGGAGCCACGGCACAGAGCAATAATCCCCCAGCACCACCTTCTGGAATCGGCCATCCAAGTAGGAGCGGAACCACTGCAACGCAGTACCTCCAACTCCCAGCTCAGACAACCTATCCAGAAGGATACCATGGTCGATGGTATCGAAGGCCGCTGAGAGGTCCAGGAGAACCAACAGGGTCGCACTCCCCCTGTCTCTCTCCCGACAGAGGTCATCCCACAGGGCGACCAAGGCAGTTTCCGTTCCAAAACCAGGCCTGAAACCCGATTGAAATGGATCTAGATAATCCGTTTCATTCAAGAGTGCCTGGAGTTGTCCTGCAACCACCCGCTCAAGCACCTTGCCCAGGAAAGGGATATTAGCCACCGGCCTGTAGTTGTTAACATCTTCCGGGTCCAGATTAGGCTTCTTCAGGAGTGGTCTAATTACCGCCTCTTTTAAAGAGGCCGGCACCACTCCCTCTCTCAAGGAGGCATTTACAACCTCCTGGACCCAGCCGGCGATCCCCTCCTTATTTGATGTAATGAGCCACGAGGGGCAAGGGTCAAGCACACAGGTGGTCGACCGGACTTGGCCAAGCACCTTGTCCACATCCTCGGGCCTCAATAACTGAAACTCATCCAATAAAACTGAGCCGGACGGCGCTCTGAACGCCTCTACTAGTGGTGCTGCATTAAGTGTGGTGTCCAATTCATGACGAATCTGAGCGACTTTATCTTCAAAGTGCCGTGCAAACTCGTCACAGCGTGCTACCGAGGGTTCAACTATCTCACGCCCTGGCCCAGAGTGTAACAGGCCACGAACCACTCGGAAAAGCTCCGCCGGACGACACCGAGAAGACGCAATGCTGGTGGAAAAGAACTGCCTCTTTGCCACCCTCACCGCCACAGAGTAGGCTCGATAGTGAGCTCTAGCCCGTGTTCGATCAGACCCAGCACGAGTTTTCCTCCACCTGCGTTCTAGCCGTCTCCCCTCTTGCTTCATCGCCCTCAGCTCAGATGTATACCAAGGAGCTGACCGGGCTCTGCTCAGAGGGAGAGGACGCTTGGGCGCGATCGTGTCAACCGCCCGAGTCATCTCTGCATTCCACAGAGCGACCTGGGCTTCGACAGGAGCACCGGCCATATCAGCAGGAAAATCCCCCAGAGCCCTCTGGAATCCATCGGAGTCCATTAGCCTCCGGGGGCGGACCATTTTAATAGGCCCCCCACCCTTGCAGAGGGGAAAGGCCGCCGAGAGTCTAAACCTCAGTAGGAAGTGATCCGACCATGACAAGGGGGTAGATGTTAGTTCCCCCACTTCCAGATCACCATCCTCCTGTCCAGTCGAGAAAACCAGATCAAGTGTGTGTCCCTTTGCATGTGTTGGGCCGATGACATGTTGAGACAGCCCCATGGTTGTCATGGCAGCCATGAAGTCCTGAGCCGCTCCGGATACAGCAGCCTCGGCATGGAAGTTGAGATCCCCCAGAACCACCATCCTGGGGGTCCTCAACACCAGGTCCGAGACAACCTCCGTCAGCTCAGGCAGGGAGACTGTTGGGCAGCGGGGTGGACGGTACACCAGCAGAATCCCTAATCTGTCTCGAGTACCCAACACACAGTACAAACACTCCAGACCAGCACTCGACTGAACAGGAAGCCTAGAGAGGGAGATTGTATTCCTATAGACCACGGCAACCCCCCCTCCCCGGCCCTCGAGTCTGTGCTGGTGCTGCACCGAGTACCCAGGAGGGCAGAGCTGGGTGAGAGCAACCCCACCCAGTTCACCCACCCAGGTCTCAGTGATGCATACCAGGTCAGCCCCCTCATCCACAATCAAATCATGGATGAGGGAGATTTTATTCTGGACTGACCTGGCGTTCAGCAGCAGCACCACCAGACCTGAGAGCAAGCTGATATGGCCACCAGGAACTATCCGGTTGGGGTAGGAACCAGAAGAGGGAATAGCTGTCAGGAATCTATCCTATAAAGCTGTCAGGAATCTATCCTATCCTATCCTATATCACTATAAAGCAGTAGTGTGGCTCCTGCCTTTTATATACTGCTTTCAAAGTGGAATATCCTGCTTGGTGTAGATGAGCCCTTCGTGATCTTGGGCTAATCACTCTCCGTCAGCCTAACATAGGGCCTTGCTAGACCCGGTCGAAAATCCTGGGGAGAGGAGGGGAGAACTCGCGTTATGACTAACACGAGATCTTGCCCTTATGCACATGTGAGCCGTGACGAGCTCTGGAGGAGAACCGTCGCGGCCACCATTTTTTTTTAGTTTTAAAGCGGCAGCAGCAGCAGCGCAGGAGCCAGGAAAGGTAAGTGGGGTTTTTTTTTTAAAAAAAATTCTTCTCCCCCCTCCATCCACGCTCTCCCCACCCTGTCCCTGTTCTCCTTTCCCCCCATCCCCAATCTCCTTGCCCTGGCCCCGTTCTCCTCGCCCTGACCCTGTT
The DNA here is from genome assembly GCF_023053635.1 of Elgaria multicarinata webbii. Lineage (NCBI taxonomy): Eukaryota > Metazoa > Chordata > Lepidosauria > Squamata > Anguidae > Elgaria > Elgaria multicarinata. Next base: position 209,859,545 of record NC_086171.1, on the reverse strand, counting down.
CTCCTTCCTCCCCGTCCCTGATCTCCTCGCCCTAGCCCCGTTCTTCTTCCCCCCATCCGCCATGTCTGATGACCCCCCTGCCTGATCACCCACCCGCCTGCCATGCCCGCCCAATCACCCACCCGCCCGCCATGTCCGATGCCCCTTCCACCCCCCGTACGTGATCTCCCCACTCTGGCTCCGCTCTTCCCCCCATCTCTCCCACCGGGTCCGCTCTTTCCCCCCAGCCCCCATCTCCCCCCCTGTGATTTTAACCTCCCCAGACCGATGGGCACAGCGCTCGGCTTCTCCTAGCTAGTAAGCCACGTAGCCAGGAAAAGCCGCAGAACCGGCTAGACCTTCCACAGCCCTGGGTTCAGCCTGGGGCTGCAGAAATACCGGGCCACAAGTGGATCCAGTTATCCCCGGGGCAAGGTATGATTTAGCCTGGGCTGACCCTGGGATCCCCTGTGCATCATCTGGATGCACAGGGGTGAGCCCGGGTATCAGCCCGGGATAAACCTTTGTCTAGCAACAGCCCTAATTCACAGAATTAGGTTGTGAGGATAAGATGGGGGAAGGATATATATATATACATACCGTATTTCTTCGATTGTAAGATGCCATCGATTGTAAGACGCCATCGATTGTGATGCATACTAATTTCAGTACCACCAACAGAAAGAAAAAACCTAAGACACATCCGCGATTCTAAGACGCACCTCATTTTTAGAGATTATATGGGGAAAAAAGTGTGTCTTAGAATCAAAGAAATATATATTATATATATATGATTTGTACACTACTTTCCTATCAAGAAAAATTGCCTACGGGGAATTCAGTGTGGTGTATAGGGAACTGATCCACATACAGAACACTGAGCACTGGATGAGAAATTAACTGGATGTGAAGTTTTATGCAAATTTACCAAATCCACATCTTTCTGGAATTTCGCACTTCAGTTCTCCATTCCCCCCCCCCAAAAAAAAAGCTTTTAAAAAAGCATACATAAAGGGGGTATCTGCCCCCAAACCCATAACTATGGAAAATGTGCACAAAAATACACACAATTGTAAAAATAAGGAGCAGAAATGCATTATAGGGGAACTAGCTTGTAAAAATGCCTACATCGGGAAAATGTGCACAAAAAACTATATATATTAAGAGCAGCACACACAAAAATACTCATGAACTTTCATACAGGCTTTATAAAAATTAACCTTTGTACATTGATGCAGAATTAGGCCAAGCCAAGCTTGAATGGAACAGAAATTGTCAGATTCAACCTTCTCTCAGCTTCCTTGAGGAAAGGTTGGATAAAAGATGTCATTCATAGTATTGGTCAGACCAGTAAAATGCTGGTTGATTGACCATGATGGGACTAGTTCTTAGTCATTTCTAACCCAATCTTGCACGCTCCACAACACATCTCCTTATTTATTTATTTATTTATTGCAGTTTCATACTGCCCAATAGCTGAAGCTCTCTGGGCAGTTTACAAAAATTAAAACCATAAAAACCATTCAAAATATAAAACAAACAGTATGAAAGCATAATATAAAATGCAATATAAAACCACAACCAGGATAAAATTGTGGTGAGAGCCAGTGTGGTGTAGTGGCTAAAGTGTCAGACTGGGAGTTAGGAGATCCGGGTTCTAGTCTCCACTCGGCCATGGAAACCCACTGGGTTACTTTGGGCCAGTCACAGACTCTCAGCCCAACCCACCTTCACAGGGTTATTGTTGTGAAAATAAAATGGAGAGGAGGAGGAGGATTATGTACACTGCCTTGGGTTCCTTGCAGGAAAAAAGGCGTGATATAAATGCAATAAAAATAAATAAAATAAATAAATAAAATTGAGCAGCAATGCCGAAATTAATACCGATTTAAAATACGAATTTAAAACAGCAACGTTAAAATTATGTTGCTAGACTGTTAAAATGCTGAGAAACTAAAGAAGTCTTTGCTTGTTGTCTAAAAGAGAATAGGTGCCAGGCGAACCGCTTTAGGGAGCTCATTCCACAGCTGGGGTGTCACAACAAAGAAGAGGAAATGGGATCCCCTTTGATTACCAGATCCTTCCTGCAGTGCTGAACTGAGCACCAGGATGTGGAAAAGAGAATGGCCTGGTTCAGACAACAACACGCTAAACCATGCTGCTTAACCACAAAATGGCCATTTTGTGGTTAAGCAGCATGGTTTAGTGTGTTGTCTGAACCAGGCCAATGGGAGACTAAGGCTGTTGCTAGATGAGGGTTTAGCCCGGTGCGAGGCCCGGGCTCCCTACTGTGCATGCAGACTACGCACAGGGGATCCCGGGGTCAGGCCGGGCTAAAACCTCCCTCGACCCGGGATAACCGGATCCACTTATGGCCCGGTTTTTCCACAGCCCCGGGCTAAGGCCAGGGCTGTGGAAGGTCTAGTTAGTTCCGTGGCTTTTCCCGGCTGCTCGCTTACTCGTGAGTAGCCGGGAGAAGCCGCGCACTGGGCACAGCGCTGCGCTGTGCCCATCGGGCTGGGGGGGGGGAGATCACAGACGGGGGGGCAGAGGGGGCATCGGACATGGCGAGTGGGTGAGCAAGCGGGGGTGGTGGACATGGTGAGCGGGGTGGTGGACATGGCGAGCGGGGGGGGTGGACATGGCGAGCGGGGGAGTGGACGGGCGAGCGGGGGGGTGGACATGGCGAGCAGGAGGGTGGATGGGCGAGCGAGCGGGGCGAGCGGGCGAGGGGGGTGAGTGGGGGGTGAGCGGATGGACGGGCAAGCGAGGGGGCGAGTGGGGGCATCATACAGTGTGTGTGTGGGAAATCGGGGGCAGGGGGAGCGGGGAACCCTTTTTTAAAAAAACAAGGACTTACCTTTTCGTTGGTGCGCTCCTGCGCACATAGCCCTTTAAAGTTTTTTTGAAATGCAGGACGCAACGGGGCTTTCCTTTCCCTGTTGCATCTTACGTGTAGAAAAGGGCGATGGCCTGCGCTAGCTGCAGCGCGGCCTCGCTCCTTCTCCTCTCCGCATTAACTGGTAGGTCTAGCAAGGCCCTAAAACTTGCAATCTGATGTGCCTGGGATCTCCCAAACCCTGCGAGCACAGAGCGATGGATGCAATCAACATGGAGGGTAGGTTTTTCCAAGGAGTTGCACATCACAAGTTTTGCATGAATGAAGACTCCAGTTTCACCAGCGAAAGGATTAATTTGTCAAAACCATCTTGTAGCAGTGAGCGTGGGTGGGCCATCATTGGCTTCAGCACGATAAAATAATGAGGAGAGGAGCATGAGAAAAGTAAATTGGGAGAAAGAGCTTTAAAGACAAATATGAGCTCTATCTAAGAAGTGCGAATAGCAAGCAGGAACCAAGGAAAATACTTCAAAAGAGAGAAGCCTGATCAAAAGGATGACAGGGATGAATTAATCTGACTGAGGCTTTCTGATAAGACTCAAGAGGCAACAGACAAAGGACAGTTGATGGGAGGTTTCAGTAATCAAGGTGAAAAATGTCCAGTGCAGGCCAGGGGTTGCGCTTGCCAGTTTTTCATGACATTCTCCTTCACAGTCCTGGAGAGTTGTGAAGATGTGGGGAGAGAAACCCTGAGTTCCTGGTTTGCAACTTCACCCACAACAGTAAATGACTCAGGGATGGGGCATACCTGGATGATTTAGCCACTCCAACTTGCAATGGGAATGATTGGGCAGTATTAAACAACGAAATAGAACCCTGGGTTGTCACCACGTATGAACTGGGTCACTGACTTAGAAGAGGCTCTTCCAGGTTTCAGGCAGGGATCCTTCCTAGCTCTTCCTGGAGATGAACCTGGAACCTTCTGCATGCAGGGTATGCGCTCCACCATGAAGCTATGGACTCTGTCCAAAAGTGCAGGCCCGTCACCAACTCATGGAAGACAGTGCCTCAAACATAGGGCCTTGCTAGACCTACCTTTAAATCCCGGCGTGTGGAGGGCCCAGCCCGAGCTAGAAGTAGCGCGGGCTGTCGCTCCTGTCCACACGTGACACACGACGGGGTAAAGGAAAGCCCCGTCGCGTCGGCCATTTTTTTTCCAGCTTAAAGGGGACGTGTGTGCAGGAGTGCACCAACGATAAGGTAGGCTTTTTTTTTAAAAAAAGGGATTCCTCGCTCCTCCCTGCCCCTGATTTCCCCTCTGTGATGTCTGATGCCCCCCCGCCCCCCCCGGTCTGATGCTTCCCACCTGCCCGCCATGTCCGATGCCCCCCTGCCTGTCTGCCATGTCTGATTCCTCCCCACCTGCCCGCGATCTCCGATCCTCTCCATTGCCCCTGGGCTGTGATTCCCCCCCCCCCCCCCGTCCCCTGGCTTTGCTCTTCCCCCATCTCTCCTGCCGGGTCCGTTTCCCCCCTTGGCCCCCATCTCCCCCCCCCCGCGATTTCCTCCCTGGCCCGATGGGCACAGCTTCTCCCGGCTACTCACGAGTAAGCCGCGTAGCCGGGAAAAGCCGTGGAATGGGCTAGACCTTCCGCAGCTCTGGGCTCAGCCTGCGGCTGCGGAAATACCGTGCCACATCCAGTGCCGGTTATCCTGGGCGAAGTGAGGATTTAGCCTGGGTTGTCCCCGGGATTCCTTGTGCGTCATCTGGATGCACACAGGGGTGAGCCCAGGTTTCAGCCCGGGCTAAACCTTTGTCTAGTAACAGCCGTAGAATGATAGAATAGCAGAGTTGGAAGGGGCCTAAAAGGCCATCGAGTCCAACCCCCTGCTCAATGCAGGAATCCACCTTAAAGCATCCCTGACAGATGGTTGTCCAATCCTATGCTCACACCTGAGAGTAAGCCCTATTGAACTCAATGGTAATTACTTCTGAGTCAGCAGGTACAGGATTGCACTGTGAGGCTATCAAGGTAGGGTGACCATATGAAAAGGAGGACAGGGCTCCTGTATCTTTAACAGATGCATAGAAAAGGGAAATTCAGCATGTCGGACCTGGTGAAATTTCCTCTTCCTCACAACAGTTAAAGCTGCAGGAGCTATACTGCAGCTATACTGTGACCAGATTTAAAAGAGGGCAGGGCTTCTGCAGCTTTAACTGTTGTGATGAAGAGGGAATTTCACCAGGTTCTCCATATATCCAAATGACACCTGCTGAAATTCCCTTTTCAATACAACTGTTAAAGATACAGAAGCCCTGTCCTCCTTTCCGTATGGTCAGCCTAATCAAGGGCTACCAGTCAGGATGTCTATATGCTACCTCTAGCATCAGTCAGCATATCTCTAAATACCAGTTGCTGGGGAACATGAATGGGAGGATTCCTTTGCCCTTATGCTCTGCTTGTAGGCTTCCCATGTGCATGTGGTTGGTCACTGCGAGAAATAGGATGAATCAGCAAATAGGCATTCAAGAAGCCTTCAAGAAGCCTTCAAGAGGTAGCTGGACAAGCATCTGTCAGGGATGCTTTAGGGCGGATTCCTGCATTGAGCAGGGGGTTGGACTCGATGGCCTTGTAGGCCCCTTCCAACTCTGCTATTCGATGATTGTATGATGATCAGGGGTTTGGAAACAAAGCCCTATGAGGAGAGAATGAAAGAACTGGGCATGTTTAGCCTGGAGAAGAGAACACTGAGAAGAGAAGCATGTATCTCGTAGAGGTTTACTCGTCTGAAAGCTGGAGCTGTTTGTGGCTGCTTGGTTAGTACATGGTCTGGAGGACCCATACCTGAGTGACCAAGGTTCAGAACACGCTTGGCATGCAAGCTGTCCCAGTTTCAATACCTTTCTGGCACCTCCAAGTAAAGGCTGTGAGATAGCAAGTGTACCATCCCACACTAGAGGCATTCAAGAGGCAGCTGGACAACCATCTGTCAATTGATGCTTTAGGGTGGATTCTTGCATTGAGCCCCCAGGGGGTTGGACTCGATGGCCTTGTAGGCCCCTTCCAACTCTGCTATTCTATGATTCTATGAATCAGTGGTGGAGAAATTCTATACCAAATGATGTTGATGATGATGACAATCAACCAGTTCTCCTCATTATGAATGTTATCATGACCATGTTGCAGAATTGCAGCCGTAGTAAAAATAAAACAAAACAAAGCCTTGTTCAGATAAAGCGCTTGGTGGTTCCGATCTTCTTGGCCCATCCGATTGCTCTCTAATTGCTTCTGTGCTGACTTTTATTGGCATCCTTGGATACCCTAGTGCTGACTTTACGGAACTGAGCAAGCGCGTTCCTTGCCTGTAATTGCTGTTAAATGGAGAATTTGTTCCAACATTCCATGCATGAGACGTCTTAGCTGGGTTTTCGTTGGCTTGTTTTTATTTTGCTTCCTCTGTTCATCCCTGCAACCCACGTTGCTCCGACTTGTGTTGAAAGCCACAGCAGTAAAGTCCGTTCTTCAACTTCCTTTCATCCCCAGCTCTTCCACCTTGCAAGCACCTTTGCTGAGCAGCAGGATGGTGGAAAACAACCCCCCCCACACCGCCTCTGCCTCCCCCCTGGCTCCAGGTTACATTTCTTGCCTTTGAAAAGGCCTTCGAATGCAGGCTGTTTGAGCTGTTTAGGATGCATTGCCAGTTGCGAATATCCAGTTCTTGTTGTTTGCAGGCAAAATGCAGAGATAATGATGATGTGAGATGAAAGAGAGAGTCTGGAGAGGGGAGGGGCCTGTTGCTCAGTGTCCTCTTCATTTCTAAGCCTCAAGTGTTAAAAACCTTGCTCTGATGATGCAAAACCCCATACAGAACCTTGTTTACTCTTTCTTTCATTCCACATGCGTGGAACTGATTCTATAAAAAGTTATTCTCTTTGAGGTTCCATGGAATGATTGTTCCAGGACGTTTAGCTGCCAGGGTTGCCAACTGATTAGAAGTGAACAGCTCCTCTGCTTGGAGTTTTCCCACACCAGGCTCTTAATCCACTATGGCCATAGCTAGACCTAAGGTTTATCCCTGGGTCGTCCAGGGGTCAAACCTGTTCATCTAGGTGACACACTGGGGATCCAGGGCTCAGGCAGGGGCGAAGCCTGGATGATCCCAGGATAAACCTTCGGTCTAGCTGTGGCTTTATATCTACTTTCAGTTTTGTTGAAGAATTGAGATCCGAGCACTACATGAGGAGCATTTCCTTCCCTGCTTTTCCGCTGCATGACCTCTAGGTGGCACTGTGGTACAGTGGAATAGCAGAACGCACAAGAGGAAGTCACACTTTCCTCCGCTTTCACAATTAAATGCTGCAATTGCTGTGCTCTAAAAACTTGCCAGAAGTGTTGGTAAGATAACAGAAGTGAAATTGGAGGGTCATGTCATTGTCTCAAGAAGCCATAAACAACTGTAAGTAGGGAATGATGAGTGTACAATAAATGCCTTGTAGCCCTTAATGGCAACTTGATTGGCTGGTGAAGTTTTTCATGATGGTAAACATGGTCCTTTGCTCATATCTGCGTTAGGATGCAGAAAAGTTATTTCTCCTGCTTCTAGCATCTTTTTCAAAAAAAAATGTGCAAAAACTGCCCTTTTGCTTAATCTTTTTCCTCTTCTGAACACGTGCAGATCCTTTGGTATTACGATTTCTGTTATCCTTTCCCATCTTTGTATCCTTTCTAATTTTTCAACATTCTTCTTGACTGGGGATGTCTAAGGCCTTAGCTGGACCTACCTTTTGTTCCGGGGGAGAGGAGGGGAGACCTCACATTGGGATTAATGCGAGATCTCACCCCCGTTTACACGTAAGGTGCGACGACCTCAGGAAAAGAGGTTTCGCGGCCACCATTTTAAAATATATTTTTAAAGGGAGAGGAGTGCACGAACGTTCGTGCGCTGAAAGTAGGTGCTTTTTAAAATTTAATTTCCTTTCCTCGCTCCCCCACCCTAACCCTGATGGGCGCAGCGCTCCTGAGGAGTAATCACGCGGAGTGGGGTCAAGCCTTGGAAACGGGCCACAAGTTCCATGGTCTGGGGCTCAGCCTGAGACCGTGGAAAAAGCAGGCCCAAAGGGGAGGGCTATATCCCGAGGCAAAGGAGGGATGGTCTCTCCCTGATCCTGGGATCCCCTGTGTGTCATCTGGACGCACAGGGACGATCCTGGTGTTTGCCCCGGAATATAGCCTGGTCTAGCTAAGGCCTTAGACAGAACACTACCATCAAAATGAGATGGATGGATGGATGGATGGATGGAAGAGGTGATGGAACTTCGTTGCTATGGATCTAAGACAGAATCTTTGTCCCTGTTCCCTAGCAATGGCCATCTTTGACTCCAGCCTTGATTTGGTTTCTTGACAGAAATACTGAGCTTGTCAGGCTTATGCCTACTCAGACAGTGTCTGCTTTACTGAGTGATCTCCCACGTCCCTTTCTGGTAGCTGTCGGCTTGCCTCTGGGGACGTCATTTCATGGTACCAAGCAATTTACACCTTGCTGAAATGATCAGAATATTAAAAACCACCTCACTTTTTGGTACTGGGCATGACTGAATTTTTAATACGCAACTGCCCTGGCATTGCAGTACGTAAAGATGTTCGATGAAAGTTCATCCAAACCAAATATTGAATTTCCCGAGGCTGTTTAAGCACCTCTTTCATGTTGTCTTCCAATGAACGGAAGTGTATTGGCAGAGACCTTAAAGTGACAATTAATGTTAAGCAAGTATCCATTTTGATGAATAAAGAGCAGCATGCTTTGGAGAAACTGGGAAAATAAAGAACAACCTGTTAGGAAAGAAAGCAAAACGCTCAGATTGTTAGACAGCCCGGTTGAACCACAAATCAGAAACACTTAAATTGCTGTGTTAAAAATCAGTTCATAATTTAGGCATAAGCAGAACGTATATTCCCCACCCACCATAATAATAATAATAATAATAATAATAATAATAATAATAATAATTCTTGGAAAATTGTACTACTCTTATCTAAAAACCCACTGGAACTTCTAGGGTGTCCATGTGTCCTCTTTTACAGAAGGCAATCCTCTTCATTCTCTTTTTCCTTTCGGGGGGTGGGGGGACAAACCTCAACTTTTACACAGACCCCTTTCATTCTCAGCAATCAGTGCCTAAACCCCCTTTTCTCAATAGCCTGTTACCACTGACCCCTCTGAATGCTCAATAACACACACACACACACACACACACACACACACACACACAGATCAAAATATTCACCGGGGCGCATGCCGTCGCCCTTTTCCACATATAAGACGCGATGGGGCAAGGGGAAGCCCCGTCGCGTCCGCCATCCCCCCCCCTTAAAGGGCCATGTGCGCAGGATCACACCGCCGGAAAGGTAAGTGCTTTTTTAAAAAAAACAAAGGGTTCCCCGCTCCCCCTGATTCCCCCCCACGATGTGTGATGCCCCCCCTGCCCACTCGCTCGCCCATCATCCCCCTGTCCACCATGCCCATGCCCGTGCCCTGTCCCCCATTCTTCTTCCCCTGCCCCATCCCCCGTCCGCCATGCCCATGCCTGTGCCCGTGCCCATTCTACTCCCCCGCCCCCCATCCCCGATGCCCGTTTCCGTTCTTCTTCCCCCTCCTGCCGAGTCTGGCCTTTCCCTCGGCCCCTATCTCCCCCTCTGTGATTCCTCCCCCCGGCCCGATGGGCACAGCGCTCCTATGAGTGCTGTGCCCAGTCCGTAGCTTCTCCTGGCTACTCGCGAGTAAACGAGCAGCCGGAAAAAGCCACAGAAGTCGCAGGCCGGGGCTGTGGAAAACCCGGGCCATAAGCGAATCCGCTTATCCCGAGTTAAGGGAGGTCTTAGCCCGGCCTGACCCCGGAATCCCCTGTGCGTCATCTGGATGCACAGGAGGGAGACCGGGCCTCAGACCGCACTATGATCTCGTGTAGCAACAGCCTACCTGGACTCGATCAAACATTCAGAATATGCATCCATGAAATTTTATCCATTTTTTTTAAAGTGCATGTTATTTTTCAAACAAAGCAGCAGCAGTGGAAGATTGCACTCTTATTGTTGTATTTCAAGCATCTTCTCAGTTTATGTGCTGGGGAAAGTGGCACAGAGCAGACTTTGGGATTGCAAAACCTCTGTTGTGAGCAGTTTCCAAACAGACAATAAAGGATCGTTGATTAATTTCTCTTGCTTCTTCGATGGCACATCATATAATTCTGCCGGCTCCATTATGATTGCGCCGAACGGCTTCCACTGGGCTTACATGAAAAATAATTAAAGTTAACATCAGCCTCACTGCTAACAATGGCCTATCCTTCTCCCGTGTACAATGCCATTATCTGCGTGTAATTCTCTGGAAGGCATCTCTGGAGTCCTATTTCACTTCCTTTTCAGCACAGAAAACCAATGCAGACTTCTGAACAGCTGACAGAGGCCACTGCCTAAACAGAAATCAAGAAATTACAGACACTTATCAGTGTTTCTGCTCCTAAAAAAAGAGAAAAGAGGAATAAAACCGTAATGGAATCCACGGCATTCCTGCCTATTTACCAGTGTGAATACCTTTTCTATAAAGCCTTTTCCACAGCTGGCAACACCTTCCAAACACACAGTATTGCTGCCACCAGGGTCAGGACAGATAAAAGGAAGGCCTTCTTCACACAGCGTAGAGTAAAACTCTGGAATTCACTACCACAAGATGCAGTGATGGCCACCAATTTGGATGCCTTTGAAAAATGGGGTGGATAAATTCCTGGAGGAGAAGGCTTTCAAAGGCCGCTAGCCCTGATGGTTATGTGCTACCTGTAGTATCTGAGGCAGTAAGCCTGTGTGAACCAGTTGCTGGGGAACATGGGTGGGAGGGTTCTGTTGCACCATGTCCTGCTTTGTCGTTCCCTGGTTGACAGCTGGTTGGCCACTGTGTGAACAGAGTGCTGGACTAGATGGACCCTTGGTGTGATCCAGCATCAGGGCTCTTCTTATGTTCTTATTTTATTTTATTTATTTATTTATTTATTACACTTATATACCGCTCCCATAGCCAGGGCTCTCTGGGCGGTTTACAGAAATTCTAAAATTGAGGTAAAAACAAGTATACAAAATTTAAAACTCTAAAACACAGAACATACACACATAAAGCATTAAAAACCGATTAAAAACTAAACGTGGGTAATTAGGATGTGCCACTGTATGCCTGGGCAAAGAGGAAAGTCTTAACCTGCCGCCGGAAAGATAGCAGCGTTGGCACCAGGCGAACCTCGTCAGGGAGATCATTCCACAGTCTGGGGGCCACCACTGAAAAGGCCCTGTCCCTCGTTGCCACACTCCGAGCCTCTCTCGGAGTAGGCACCCAGAGGAGGACCTTAGATGTTGAACGTAGTGACCGGGTATATTCACGTCGGGAGAGGCGTTCCGTCAGGTATTGTGGTCCCAAGCCGTGTAAGGCTTTATTTATTTATTTATTTATTTATCATACTTATACCCCGGTCCTCAGCCAAAAAAGGCTCTCGGAGCGGCTTACACTTGGCAAAAAAAGACAGTCCCTGCCCTCAGGCTTACAATCTAATAAAGACATGACACACAAGGAAAAGGAGTCAAGGAGGGAGGGAGGAGAGAGAAAGAGAGAGAGAGAGAGAGAGAGAGAGAGAGAGAGCGAGAGCGAGAGAGAGAGCGTCCAGCAGGAGCAGGCCCCGATGTTACTTCTGCCTGCTCCTGTCCCCTCGGTCCTTCTTCTTCCCCACAGGGCCAAGATGGCAGTTTGCCCTGTGGGGGGGTGGGAAGAGTCCAGCAGGAGCAAGCCCCGATGTTACTTCTGCCTGCTCCTGTCCCCTCGGTCCTTCTTCTTCCCCACAGGGCCAAGATGGCAGTTTGCCCTGTGGGGGGGGGGGGAAGAGTCCAGCAGGAGCAAGCCCCGATGTTACTTCTGCCTGCTCCTGTCCCCTCGGTCCTTCTTCTTCCCCACAGGGCCAAGATGGCAGTTTGCCCTGTGGGGGGGGGGAAGAGTCCAGCAGGAGCAGGCTCCGATGTTACTTCTGCCTGCTCCTGTCCCCTCGGTCCTTCTTCTTCCCCACAGGGCCAAGATGGCAGTTTGCCCTGTGGGGGGGGGGGAAGAGTCCAGCAGGAGCAGGCCCCGATGTTACTTCTGCCTGCTCCTGTCCCCTCGGTCCTTCTTCTTTTAGAAAAACAAAACAAAAACTATGCATCTTATTCAGCCTTGAAGATGAATTTTCAAGCAACTGCATGAAGTTATCACCTTGTCAAATTGATTGCTTTCACAGCAGGGTTGTACCCAATGTTAGTCCTATTTAGAGTAGGCCCATTGAAATAAATGGAATTTAAATTAGACGAACATTGGATACAGCCCCAAGGGTAGGTAATGTGTTGCCCTTCAGATGTTGTTGGAGTGCCCCAGCCAGCATAGCCAATGGTGAGGCATGATGGGAGTTGGCAACATTTGAAGGGCCACAGGTTGGTCATCCTTACGTTAGACCTTTATTTTAATTCCTCTTCCCTTCTTTATTCAACAGCATCCAGAACTGGAACAGTGCTGAAACAATGTTTTAAGGAATTATAATCACATCTGTTTTATAAGAATTTCCTTCAGATGTCTCCACCCCCCACCCCCCAAATTAATTCTAGCTCCACTGATGGTCCTCCATAAAAGGTTACAAAATCCTCCAGAAGAGGTAAAAAGGCTGATGGATGAAGGGAGAACATTTAGAGCTTGGCTGCAGGACACCCTTCTGCAATGGCAAACTGCGAATAAGGAACTACGAACAACTTCAACCCCATTAAATGGCCAATGCCATGTACCACTTGCCCGACAGGTGGGCCATCCCAATGAGATAATTATGCCACCAGAGAAGTGTGGTAAGGACAGATGGCAAACAGTCCCCTTGTACTAATTATTTAATAGCAGCCAGTACATGAACCAGTGGGAGGATGATTAAGCCCCAAGGTTTCAATAACACAGACAGACAAAAAAACATCCTAATGGGAAACACCAGATGCCGTCTTTCCCTGCTCTGTCAATAACATCTCTTCTTCTACAGTTGGGATGATAACATAGCATCAGGACGATTTCCAGAGGGTACCCATATTAGACAGATGTCATGTTGCAACAAAAGCAATCAAGAGCCCTGTGGCTCCTTAAAGGTAAAGAAGTGCATTATGTAGAAGCTTTGATGGCTTAGAATCCACTTTTGTTGGATCCTAAGGTGCCACAACCTTAAAGGGTGTCAGGATCAGGATCGTTCTCTCTGGTGTGTATCCCAAACTAGACTCAGAGCCTGAAGAAGTAGATCAGTTAAGACAGAAAGCAGTGGAGGAAATTCGCCAAGACTCTCCAGGAGTCAAGGAGGAATCTTCCCAGGAGCTTATCAAACAGGTGGCCCAGGCTCAGAGATCATCTTCCCTCTCCTCCCACTCTCTGGGAACTCAGACTTTGTTGGAGGGGGAAGGAACATCAAAAATTGACAGATCCCAGAGTCCTCTGCAGAGTCAAGCAAGCAGAGTTTAGAGGAGGTGGGAAGTGGTTCGCTAAACTAGCTACTCGCCAGGGGTTGCAACTTGAAGACCATCACTGAAGGCATGGTTCAGGAAAAGCTTCTTGGGCATAGCAGGAAATGGTCTTTCGAGATGATAGTCAACTGCCTTGCTTTGTTAGAATAATTAAGCTTATAGGATAGCGCCTGGCATTCACACTCTGTTCAGGTGTGAAGAGATTCTATTTACTGAATAAAGCTTTGTGCTTTACACGGCAGACCTCCTTATTGTCTCACATCTCAGTGAGAAGGCTTGGAAACGTGACAAAGGGTTGGGCAACTTTGGGAGGTCCTGGGGCCATTTTGTCCCCCTGACTCCCCATGGATGGAGTCTATGGGGCACCTCACAGTCCACAGGGTCCCCTACAACACTGCAAGATATATATCCAGTTTGCTTACAAAATTCAGTGTCAACCTGTTCTGTAGCGCTACAGAATGCTACAAGGGTAGCAAGCTACATTTAACCTTAATGCCACTCTGTACCTGCTATGGACTCCATTTTTTTTTGTTTAAATTTGGGGGCAGCCGCTACAGTGGGCGTGTGGGCCATGTGTTGCACTTGAATGCAGCTTGCAGGCCATGTGTTGCTCCCCCACTCAATGCTATGAGTGGAGAACATTTTGCTGTCACGGGCCAGAGTCCTTTGAGAGCGAATGGCAGTGGTGGATGTGGCTAAACCTAATACTGGGACAGAATCACTCCTTCCCTCTCTCTCTCTCTCTCTCTCTCTCTCTCTCTCTCTCTCTCTCTCTCTCTCTCTCTCTCTCTTTCTCTTTCTCCCTGGGCAGCAGACTGCCACAGAAGGGAAATAGCTCTTGTCAGAAGTCTGAATTGTTCATTTGCAGAGGGCTTTCAAAATTAGGTCAAGGGGCTCAGGTTGTCCACCCAGGCTCTATGCCATTGGAAGGAACTGAGGAAGAGAGCCAGTGTGGTGTAGTGGCTAAGGTGTTGGACTGGGAGTCAGGAGATCCAGGTTCTAGTCCCCACTCGGCCATGGAAACCCACTGGGTGACTTTGGGCCAGTCACAGACTCTCAGTCCAACCTACCTCACAGGGTTGTTGTTGTGAGGATGAAATGGAGAGGAGGAGGATAACTATTGGGGCACATTACGTATTCCACATATCACTTTTCTAATGTTATTTCACATTTTTTAGATGTCATTGTGTGTGCTACAAGGTATAAATGCTCAAAAGGGATATAGCATCACTATGATGGGACTGTACTGATATGACACAAGGTTTAGATCTGGCCAAGGCAGTCTATCAGTCTTTCTCTAACATATCAGGAATGTAGAAACAGTTGTAATTATGGAATGGCAGTGTGGTGGTGGGGAATACATGTTAGTTGTGTGCTTCATAACTAGAGTAATACACATGTACACATGGGCCATAGCTAGATAGGGCGATATCCCGGGGCGATCCCAGGAGCATGACGCACAGGGGATCCCAGGAGCAGGGATCCCTTCCTCTCCCTGAGATCTCGCTCTACCCCTAAAGTGCGCTTTTTCCACAGTCTTGGGATGATCCTGGACTATGGAACATGTGGGCATGTGGCGTGGTTTGTCCCGGCTCCTTGTTAAGAAAACAAAATGGCGGACGCAACGTCCTCTTTCTTCCTGGATGTCATGCGCTGTGTGTAAACAGGGGGGCGAACTTGCGATCATAATATCGTGAGATCCTCAGCCCTCGGTTGCGCTAGACCTGTAGGTCTAGCTGAGGCCAAGGTTTTCTAAAGCCCCCCTTCATAAGACCATTAAAATTCCTGCATTGAGCAGGGGGTTGGACTCGATAGCCTTAAATAAATAATAATAATAATAATATGATTCTATGATTGTATGAAAAGTGCAATCCTATGCATGTTTTGATAGAAAGAAGTCCTACAACTCCCAGCATTCTGCAGTCAGCATGGAATGTTGGGAGTTGTGAGACTTTTCTTCTGTCTAAACATGCAAAGGGTTATGCTCTAAGTCCAAATTCTGAAAAAATGTAGCTGCACTACCTAGTAAGACTTCTACATGTAAGGTGACCAAATGAAAAGGAGGACAGGGCTCCTGTATCTTTAACAGTTGTATTGAAAAGGGAATTTCAGCAGGTGTCATTTGTATATATGGAGAACCTGGTGAAATTTTCTCTTCATCACAACAGTTAAAGTTGCAGGTGCCCTGCCCTCTGTTAAATCTGGTCACTCTGGTATAGCTCCTGCAGCTTTAACTGTGGTGATGAAGAGGGAATTTTAACAGGTTCCCCATATATACAAATGACACCTTCTGAAATTCCTTTTTCTATGCAACTGTTACACACAGGAGCCCTGTCCTCCTTTTCATATGGCCACCCTATCTATTTGCAAAGGTGTGTGTGTGCATGCGCTCTAGCAGGGAAGGTGGAAGCATCTTTAATCTGTTTCTTTCCCCCACCAGCTTTCTTGGGTAGGGTGGCCGTATGAAAAAGAGGACAGGGCTTCTGTATCTTTGACAGTTGTATTGAAAAGGGAATTTCTACCTGGTGCTGCATGCATGCAAATGATACCTACTGAAATTCCCTTTTCAGTACAACTGTTCAAGATACAGAAACCCTGTCCTCCTTTTCATAGGGCCACTCTACCTTGGAAAATATGCAAAAGATTCTTTTTTTAATAAAGCATTTTCTGGGAAAGCTTGTAAAATAGATGAATGGATTACAAGATGAGATGAGAAGTGGGGAGATCTTTTTATTCCTACCATTTTTCCATGCTTGTTGGTGGGGAATCTCTTAGAAGTCTCAGTGGGTCAAGTACAGCGTCTGTGGGTGGGGATGCTCTCACAGGGTGTGTGTAATGTCGACGTTTCAGCTCTGGCGTGGATCCTCAACGTGTCAGTCGCCACCCGGCTTCTTAACAAAGCAATGGCAGGCCATTTTCCAAAGGGACCCCAAACTCCTGTCTCTAAGCGAAGGAGACAAACTTTTGTCAGCCGATCCCTTCCAGAATAAACTAGGAAACATTTGTCCTTTAGTAAAGAAAGGACGAGAGCCGAATTTAGCTCTCCAAAGCCGTGCAATGAAACCGAAGATATCCTTGGAGAACAAACTTGTCTAAAGAGACATGTTTCTTTTCTCTCATTTAAAACCCATCTGCTTGGATCTCCGGGGAAGGAAGGCTGCGTGTGTGTCTCTCTCTGGTTTCCTCCCCATCCTTTTGTAATAGTTGGCATTTGCAAAACAGAAGTTGGGACCATTTGTAATATTAAGTCTCTAATTGCCTGGGGAAATGGGGGTGCTTTAATGAAGCTGTCATTTGCCTTTTGACATCTTCGTCTCTGCAATGGCTCGGGTGTCCTTCTCCTTTCCCTTCCCTTTTCCAAATATGGTCATTATAGCCAGCAACTTGCACGGTGACCTTCTCTGTCATTTGATTCCAAATGAACAAACGGGACGAGGTAAGGAATGAACGAAAGAAAGAAAAATGCAGAAGTTCTGAATCATCACAAGGGCTTATTCATTTATTTATTTATTGCATTTTTATTAGGACTGTGCACGGACCCCCCGCTCCGCTCTGCACCCAATCCGCAAATTGCAGCTGTGGCCTGGTCTTCCTCTTTGAGTCCTCGGCCTCAGGTGAAGCCACCGCCGGAATGCAGACGGACGCAGGTAAGACCCCCTCCCCCTTGCCCCCTTACCTGTCTCTGCCGCTATCACCGCAGAGGCGGCGGTGGCAGGGACAGGAAACCCTCCTCCCTCCTCCTCCCTTACCTGCGTCCATCGCGGCCCATCGCTAGCTTCACTAGAAGCCGGCGATGGGCCGCGATAGACCAGGTAAGACCCCCCTCCCCACTGCCCCATTACCTTGCTCTGCCACCGTCACTGTACGGCCGGCAGCGGCAGCGGCAGGGCCAAGTAACCCCTCCTTACCTTTTTTGTGGAGCTCCGGATCGAGGCGAAGGATCTGCCTTCATCTCGATCCGCTCCGCTGCTCTGCTGCTCCCCTGATCCTCTTCGCCTCCGCCTTAAGGGGAGGAGAAGCACCCCGATCCGCTTCTGCTTCTCTGATCTGAGGAGAAGCGGAGCACAGCCCTAATTTTTATACCACCCAATAGACAGAGCTCTGGCCCAGTAAGCCCTGGGTTGGAGTCCAGTTAGTGATGCTGTTTGTGGTCTGGGTCCCATTCCACAGCAGGCCACTAAGCTCACCCACCTCCCACTTGGAGACAGAGTTAGCAAGAGGGGAGGGGTCCACTTGCACCCTCCTTCTCTTCCTCCACGCATCAGACAACCTTGGGAGTCAGGAGTAGGAAGATACGGATTTTGTAATACTTGTTCTGTCTGCATTTCATGGATTGTCAGGGGCCTTTCATTTTGTCATCCGTTCATTGATGGAATCTGATTTTTCCCCTTTCCCCAAATTTGTACAAATGGGCACCTGTGAAAATGCACACATCCCCCACCCCCATCCCCAAGGTGTGCATTTTTATACTTTAGCCTATGGGGGAAATGTACAGTTTTGGTTGGTGTTTTCAATTTTTTTGTATTTTTCTTCGACTACATGTGTGTAAAATTCTGGAAAGTATTTTTTTTTAAAAAAAATGGTCCACAAGTCCATGGAATCCATGTGACTCTGGAACAAGAGGTCCGCTGTGGAATCCGCAGGTCAACGTCATAGAAATTTGAACTCATTTCATTCCTTTATGGATTTCTCTGACATCCCTAGTCAGAAGGGCATCATCATCGTCATCGTCTTCCTCCTCCTCCACTGCTGTCTTGCTTTTGAAATATGTCCTGGCAGGAATTACAATCTTCTAACCTCTCCCCTGGATCTTGGAAGGCATCTGGACCTCAGTTCAGGAATTACCATGCCCTTGTTAGGGATGTCGTGAGCATCTGGTGGGGGACTCGAGCTCAGTGGGTTCCTGACAGTTTGCCCCCCCCCGACACCAGTCTGCAGACCCTCATGCTTGCCCAACTCAGCACGTGAGAGAGGCATGGCAACATGAGAGTTGAAAGGGGTGCATCATGGGGCTTCCCTCTCAGCTCCCAACCTGCTCCCTGTGCTGCCTAGGGTGACCATAGGAAAAGGAGGATTGGGCTCCTATATCTTGAACAGTTGTAGAGAAAAGTGAATTTCAGCAGGTGTCATTTGTAGGCATGCAGCACCTGGTGAAATCCCCTCTTCATCACAACCGTTAAAGCTGCAGGAGCCCTGTTCTCTTTCATATCTGGGGGGGATCCGCACGTCGCTCCCAGAGCGCTTCTATGCGACCCCAGCGCACCCCGAAAACGATAGTCTGACTTCCCTGTAAAAGAAACGAGGAAGAGCCGTCCATGCCGCTGCCGCTGCTGCTGCCGCTGCCGACGACGACGAGGAGAGCTCTCCGCCGGCGAGGAGAGCTCGGCAAAAGAAGGCGGGGTGAAGAGCGGAAGAAGCTCTCTACCCCACCTTCTTTTGCCGAGCTCTCCTCGCTGGCGGAGAGCTCTCCTCGTCGTCGTCGTCGTTGTCGGCGGCGGCATGGACGGCTCTTCCTCGTTTCTTTTACAGGGAAGTCAGACTATCGTTTTCGGGGTGCACTGGGGTCACATAGAAGCGCTCTGGGAGCGACGTGCGGATCCCCTCCTGGTCACTCTAGCAGGGCTCCTGCAGCTTTAACTGTTGAGATGAAGAGAGAATTTCACTAGGTGATGCAGGCATACAAATGACACCTGCTTAAATTCCCTTTTGTATGCAACAGTTAAAAATACAAGAGCCCAGTCCTCCTTTTCATATGTTGCTGCAGCAACAAACCACCATTGTGTGCAAAATGGCGGCTCGTCAGGGAAGTGGCGACCAATCGATGGGTGCCTGCAAATCTCTGGGCAGCTGGCATCCTGGTGAGAGACAGGGCGGGCGGGCGGGCGGAGGAGGTCCAATCAGCAGAGGGTGATGTGGCAGCAGGGGAGTTCAGCCATCCCTAGCCACTGTTGCTGGAGTGATGGAGCCACGCCTTGTCCTCAGACATTCCCACCTGCAGCATCTTCATTGCTGGGGAAACCTCCAGAACTTGAGCTGCCAACCCATTCACTCATGAGGGTTCTCCTGTTGCTGCTGCTGCTTGCCACTTTCGCTGACACTGTTTCCAGCTCCTGGCCAGTTGTTGGATGGGGTCCTGGGTTCATATTTTACTGGCCCAGCCTTTAAAATGATGTTCTGTCAAGTAACCAGTGTTGCGGTCTCAAAAGCTAAGAAACTCTAGATTCTGCAAGGTTCCACCTGCAAGGCTCTACCCATAATCCACTTGGCTCCACCTAGGGGTGAGTGAGAACTTTATTTCAGTTCACATTACGCCAAGCCAGAAAGATCTTCGTATTTGGGATGGAAAGACCTTGAAGTTGTTGTTGTTTTAAATCCAGTGTGGGTGAAACAAACACTGATGCATTTGTTCATCCAGGCCCAGGGGTTTGAGTCTCTTTGACTGTGTTTGTGCTGAGATTGGTTCCCACCTCTTTAACAGCTACGTGGCATGCAGGTACAACATGATCTTCTTCACGCTGGTAATATATCTGTAAATATTGAACTTGGCCAGTGCAGACAGGTGGAAATTTAGCTTGGAATCAGTTTTAAGATGAATTCACTAAGATTTCCAAATTTCTTTGGAAATTACAGATTACAGAAAGAATTTAATACTGGATTATAGAAAGAATTTAAAGATTAAACGATTCAAATGCAGGACAAAGCAGAAATGACAGATGCTTTCATTGGTAGCTCCCTACAAAGGATGACCTTTTCTTTGGTCTCTGAGCAAACCAGGGCCATAGCTAGATGGGGCAATATCCCGGGGATTGGCCCGGGATCGTCCCTATGCATTCACATAATGCACAGGGCATCCCAGGGGCACGGAAGGATGATCCCTCTGTTTCCCCAGGATTTTGCCCTGCCCTTTTAGCCCATTTTTTCTATGGACCTGGGCTGACCACAGTATGTGTGGTTGGGCATCACAGTTTGTCCTGGCTCCTTGTGAGTAAGCATGAGGAGCCAGGAGCTCTGTGCCCATTGGGGGTGGGGTGGGGGAAGGGCAAGGTGTGTGCGTGTGTGTTTTTAAAAAAGTACCCACGATTTTCGCACAAGTGCTCATGCACTCCTTCTCATTTAAAAACTAAATTCAAAATGGCGGCCGCAATTTTGCATGCCGTGTGTAGACCAGGGTGACAATCTTATGATCATAAAATCATGAGATCGTCGCCCTACTACTCGACTTGTCTAGCTGAGGCCCAGGTTTCATTTGTGCTTCACCCTTGGCTTACTTGATTCTTTCAGGCTGGCTCGCCAGGTGTGGGTCCTGTCTACCTCCCGGCCATGCTCAGAACCTCCACTGCTTTTCAAAAATATAAATGTTAGCAACCCAAGCCCCAGAGGAGGCAAAAGAAGGACGCAACTGTTTTGCCTGAAGTGTTTGCTCAGGGCAGAACGGAATTGGACAATTGTCAAATGCCACTTCTTTCAGAAACCCTTTCAAGTATATTAAAATTGTCACAACATATCCAGCGAATCTACGTACAGATGAAAGCTTTTCAGACACTTCGCATTGTCATGCTGTCATTGCCCAAAGTGCACATGCTCATTCCTCTCCCTATGACCGGCCACATACCCCGATTCAGCTCTGGTTGCACTTAAGAATGGCTTTATTTAACCATGGCTAATTGTGCCAGAATATGGATAGCGATGTGCATGCAAGTGAACCTGGATCCCATTGAAAGCAATGCAGTGTACATAGGTGGTGTCCACATCTGGTTGTGCTTTCCAGTGTGTATGTGGATACACATTTGAGTGATACATATGTGGAAACCTGTTTTGTATTATTTATGAGTATTAGAGAAAAGCTCTGCTTGATCACGCCAAGGGTCCATCTATTCCAGCAGGGCTTTATGGTTGCCAAAGTATTATTTGTTGGGCCTTTGGAATCATTGCTGGGCCCTTCTGACTGCAGGTTGCAGCAAGCACACTTCAAGAAGGACGCAGACAAGTTGGAGGGCAATGAGGATGATCAGGGGTCTGGAAACAAAGCCCTATGAGGAGAGACTGAAAGAACTAGGTATGTTTAGTCTGGAGAAGAGAAGATTGAGCAGAGACATGATAGCACTCTTCAAATACTTGAAAGCTTGTCACACAGATGAGGGCCAGGATCTCTTCTCGATCCTCCCAGAATGCAGAACACAGAATAATAGGCTCAAGTTACAGGAAGACAGATTCCCGCTGGACATCAGGAAAAACTTCCTGACTGTTAGAGCAGTACGACAATGGGACTGATGACCTAGGGAGGACGTGGGCTCTCCCACACTAGAGGCCTTCAAGAGGCATCTGGACAACCATCTGTCAGGGATGCTTCAAGGTAGATTCCTGCAATGAGCAGGGGGTTGGACTCGATGGCCTTGTAGGCCCCTTCCAACTCTAGTATTCTATGATTCTATGAAGAAGGAAGGCTCAGCTGCAACTGAGAAGCCACCATTGAAAATTTCCCACAATGGCTTGTGGCAATACTATGTCAGCTGCTTCAGGGCACTGTGGGAAATTTAAAATGGTATCAGTAAAGGCTGGTGGCTGCAATGTCAGTGGGATGGTGAATGTGGAGGAGCCGGGTGTAGGGTGACCATATTTGGGAAACCAAAAAAGAGGACACCTAGTGTGTGTGTGGGGAAGCAGCTTTCTGAGTCCTGCAGAAAGTACGTTATTCCCCCGCTACCTTAAAGAACCCGATTGGAGTGGAGGAGGGGAAAGGATTTCATTCTGCACCACCACCATCCACTCCAATTGGGGCCTTTTCTATAATGTCCACGAATGACCCACTTTCCCCTTCAAGACCTCAATTGGAGCTCGGGGTGGGGGAATGATGTGCCTCAAGAAAGCATGTCATTCCCTCCTGCCATGCTAATGGCAGCCTTAAAGGGGAAGGTGTGTCATTCCAGGACATTATTGAAAATTATAGAAAATCCCCCCTGACACCATTGAAAGAACAAAACCCAGGACAAATCCGGGGAAATCCTGACAGTTGGTCACCCTAGCCTAGTGGCACGCTGGAAAAGGTGCCAGATTGATGCGCCTTTTTCTCTGCTGCTGCCACTCCACTGAGCAGGCTTAAGGCACCATTTTGGAGGTTGCAATTTCTCTGGCTGGCTGGACCAGGAACCCAGGATTCTTGACTGACCGGCTGGGACATTTTGGCAATGCTTGGAAACCGTGACATTCCCGGTTTTCCAGGATGTATGGCAACTCTAGGTGTTTTAAAGGCAAGAGCTGCTGCAACTTCTGTTCAGTGGCAAATTCCAAACATGGAGGTTTCCATATTACCCATCCTGACCACTAGTCTTCACTAACAATCTTGTCATGATTAATAATCTTTTCACGCTAGTGATGGATGGTCTCCAAGGCCACAGCTAGACCTAAGGTTTATCCCTGGATCGCCCATCTAGGTGTGTTCATCTAAGTGACACACAGGGGATCCAGTGCTCAGGCAGGGGTGAACCCTGGATGATCCCAGGATAAACCTTAGGTCTAGCTGTGGCCCAAGTGTGACATCTCCATCAAAAGGAAGACAGAACATTGGAACTGTTTTCTTCTGTATAGAAATTGTGCTTGCTGTTTGGAATCCCTTTGTTTCCCACTAGGATCTTAGAAACAAACTTCTTTGTGCTGGAATTTGCTGGAATAGCTTTCTAGGCATAGAGGGTGATGGAGAGCCCTGCACTACAGCAGGTTACTGTGCAAAAATTCAAGAGCAGCAGGTTTTCTTGGAAACTGACCCCTGTCCCACCCCAAGTAGATAGGTTAGTGAGCAGTTGCGCCTTACACTGGATCAAATATTTATCCAGCCAGCAGATCTGTCCAATATTTCATTATTAACACACTTCCCTTGAGTGGATTTGCTGCACCAAGCCAGTCCCATTTGGTGCATTGGCAGAGCTGGCTGGGACAGGAATCTAGTCTGGTGCCAGTATTGCAGTGAGCTGTATATTGCTCTTCTGCTGGGAGATTCACAGCTTTTCCGACACCCGGATCCATTAAGTTAACACCTGCATTACAATGGGAAATGTGGCATGAATAAGAGGGTTCTAAAAATACATAAGAGTCAAGAAAATGTATGACTGGGCCTGAGGGCACACCGTTCTCTCTCATTCCAGATCTGTGGGAGGTGGCTGCGATTACTCAGTAGGGAAACTGAGCCTTCATCGAGGATGCACTCTGCACCTGCTCAGAGGTGAACTCTTTTTTGTATCGCTTTACACATTTCATCCCCTGGCAACTAGGGTGGGCATATGTCAGACATTACAGAGGACTGTCTTCTATTCGAAGAGCTGTAAGGGGGGTCAGTCCTCTAGTTGAAGCAGGCCATTGTTTCAAGGGCTGTCTGGTCCAAGTCCAATCTAAATATGGAGAACCCAAAGAAGGGCTCTGCGGAAGGACACCTCGAGCCAGGTATTAGGACCTGGCTGGGGGCCTTCCTAGACGAGGCCTTAGCGCGCTTTGTGGGCCGGTTTCCCTGCTGTGCGTCCACAGGACGCACAGGAGAATCCAGCGGCAGGCCGCGCTGAGGCCTGGTCTAACGCGCCATAAGCGAATTCACTTATGGCGTGCCTTTTCCCCAGCTCCGGCCTCAGGCCGGGGCTGGGGGAAGTCTAGTGACTTCCGCGGCTTTCTGCGGCTACTCGCTTACGAGTAGCCACGAAAAGCTGCGGACCTGGCACAGCGCTCATACGAGCGCTGTGCCCATTGGCCCGTGGGGGGGGGAAAGAGAGGGGAGGGAGAAGGATGGCGGGGGGGGTGGCAAGGGGGGAGGGCGGGTGACAGAGGGAGCGCCGCGCGCCGCCGCTGCCCGAGCAAGCAGGCGAGCGGCGCTTGCCCGGGCAATGCTGCCCCATGCCAGGCATTGCCCGGGCAAGCGCCGCTCGCCTGCTTGCTCGGGCGGCGGCGGCGTGCGGCGCTCCCTCTGTCACCCGCCCTCCCCCCTTGCCACCCCAATTGCCATCCTCCCCCACCATTAAAAAACACCCCACTTACCTTCTCCGGATTCTGGGCACACGCGGCCCCTTTAAAACAAAACAAAACAAAAAATGGCGGACGCTGCAGGGACCCGACATCCCTGCGCGTCCGACGTCTGGAAGCCTGGGCGAGGCGCGCTAACGTTAGCGCGCCTTGGCCCCGCCTCCCTGCCGGCATAAGCCGGCACGTCTAGCAAGGGCCTGGGTCTCTGAAGAGCCATGCCAACCTCTTTTCTGGCCCACATGGCTCTTCAAGAGAGTTTGTCTGCCCACTGCTCACTCTGAGAAGATCTACAGAGTGAGCAGTGGTGTCAGTGGCATCAACGGAGGATGGTGTGAAATGCCGTGGCGATGGGGCGTGGGTGGGTGGCGATATGCAGCAGCAGCAGGAGGCCCATTAGTACGGCCGACAGAAAGCTCTGGCGTGGGCTGGTCGATGAAGTCACGAAGAGTCGGAAGCGACTGAACGAATAAACAAGAACAACATGGGAAGGCCAGTCCTGGCAAAGGAGTTGATTTTCTGGGCACAACTATATAATATCCTGGGCACAATCCTTATTCTTTTATTCTATTCGTTGTTCACCGCTCCAAAATCTTTTGGATGGGAAATGGCATAGAAATATTGTAAATAAGTAAATAAATAAATCTGTTACTCTTTATCATTAGTTGAGACATTTTTGATTTAGGCCATAGCTAGACCTAAGGTTTATCCCTGGATCGTCCAGGGGTCAAACCTGTTCATTTAGGTGACACACAGGGGATCCAGTACTCAGGTAGGGGCGAACCCTGGATGATCCCAGGATAAACCTTAGGTCTAGCTGTGGCCTTACTGTCTTAGAATCATAGAATCATAGAATAGCAGAGTTGGAAGGGGCCTACAAGGCCATCGAGTCCAACCCCCTGCTCAATGCAGGAATCCACCCTAAAGCATCCCTGACAGATGGCTGTCCAGCTGCCTCTTTAAGGCCTTTAGGGTGGGATAGCCCACAATCTCCCTAGGTAACTGGTTCCATTGTCGTACTGCTCTAACAGTCTTTATTTCCCTCACAAGCCTGTTGAGCATAGACCACCATTTATTTATTTATTTTGCAGATGGGAGCCTAGTTGGAGACCTACCAGGCTGCAGGTCACTTGTGAAAGGGGCAATGAACACATGGCTCTTGATCTGGAAACAAAGCCCAAAAGAAACTCCCTGTGGCAAAGTTGGGGAGTGCTGACCACACAGGGATATCAGCAATCATTATTTTGTGGGTTCTCACCAGTGTCCGTTCCCACATGGCTCAGATTAAGAGTTGTGAAGACCTAGCACAGGTTCCCTCTTCTTTTGAGATAGCAAGGCGGCTGGTGAGAGAAGGGAGCCAGTTAGCAGGTGACCAGGGGAAACAACTTTATTCAACAGAATGCTGGCTGTGGTTGATGAGAGTTGTGGTCCATCACCTTGCAGGGGTGAACAGATTGGGGAAGGCTGTCCATGGCTGCTCCTTATCATTTGTTGGACTCTGTCTTCTATCTTTGCCTGTTCCATCCTGCCTCATCCTGTTACTTATTACCTCAGTTTTGGACCATTGGTCTTCCTTTTGCGCCTCATAACGGCCTGCTTTTTCTGACACCAGGGCCAGATCTACACCTAGCAGGACATGACACTGAAAACGGCTTGAAAGCAGTATATGGAGTGTGCCCTGGGCCAGGTCTCTACTGTCACTAGGACCTTCAAAGGCCTGGAAACTGAATGCCTGATAATCAATGACATCCATCAGAGGTGAGGGGGCTTTTTGTATAACAATATCTTCAATGTAAGAGCCAGGCTCTTAAATATTATTATTATTATTATTATTATTATTATTATTATTATTATTATTATTATTATTATTTTATTTAGCACCATCAATGTACATGGTGCTGTACAGAGTAAAACAGTAAATAACAAGACCTTGCCTCATAGGCTTACATTCTAATAAAATCATAATAAAACAATAAGGAGGGGAAGAGAATGCAAACAGGCACAGGGTAGGGTAAACAGGCACTGGGTAGGGTAAAACTAACAGTATAAAGTCAGAACAAAATCAAGTTTTAAAAGCTTTAGGAAAAAGAAAAGTTTTTAGCTGAGCTTTAAAAGCTGTGGTTGAACTTGTAGTTCTCAAATGTTCTGGAAGAGCGTTCCAGGCATAAGGGGCAGCAGAAGAAAATGGACGAAGCCGAGCAAGGGAAGTAGAGACCCTTGGGCAGGCGAGAAACATAGGCGAGAAACATAAAGAAATATAGGCTCAGTTTATATCAGTCTATACTGATCAGTCTATAGCTCCGGCTATTGGGCGGTATAGAAATGTAATAAATAAATAAATAAATAAATAAAATCTCCATGGGTACCTTACCATTCAGTGCTGTGGAGTACAAAAAGACTGAGAATTTCCTTCAATGCAATTTTTTGGACAAGTTACCCAAAGGTAGGGTGACCATATGAAAAAGAGGACAGGGCTCCTATATCTTTAACAGTTGTATCGAAAAGGGAATTTCAGCAGGCGTCATTTGTATATATGGAGAACCAGGTGAAATTTCCTCTTCATCACAACAATTAAAGCTGCAGGTGATCTGCCCTCTTTTAAATCTGGTCACTCTAGTATAGCTCCTGCAGCTTTAAGTGTAGTGATGTAGAGGGAATTTCACCAGGTTCTCCATATCTACAAATGACACCTGCTGAAATTCCCTTCTCTATGCAACTGTTAAAGATACAGGAGCCCTGTCCTCCTTTTCATAGGGTCACCCTACCCAAAGGTTATCTTGAAGACGAAGTGAATCTAGGGGAAAGGTGAATCTAAGAGGGAATCTACACGTCGTTGTGAGGGCGCTTATATGCGCCCCCAGTGTGCCCCCATAACGACTGTGTAGACCGAGAAAGAAGAGACGGAGGAAGAGGCGGAGGAGGCGGTGGCTGGGGAACCAGCCGCGTCCTTGCCGCCGCCGCCGCCTCCCCTCCGGCCTTCTGCTGCTGGGCTAAGAGCCACCCAGGTCAGAGAGCTTGGCTTCCGCTTCTGCTGAGCTCTCTGACCTGGGTGGCTCTTAGCCCGGCAGCAGGAGGCCGGAGGGGAGGCGGCGGTGGCGGCAAGGATGCGGCCGGTTTCCCAGCCGCCTCCTCCTCCGCCTCTTCCTCTAAGACAAAAAGAGAGTGGCTTTTGTCTTACAGAAGATCACTAGGCAGCTGAGTTGAAGCACGGTTTGCTTGGAGTTGTGTTGTGATTGTAGACCTTCATCCTGAGCACAGTGTAAATAAACCTTCATAAAAGAAACACCACAAGTCTCCAGTGTCCTCTTTCTAGGAAGCTGAAGACTGAGTGAGTGCTGAAGCTTCTGCAAGTTCAGCCTTCCCAGGACTGGGGTGCAGGAGCATAACAGGGGCCCTTCTCCGTGAGCCCCTGCAAAAGGAAGTGAGGCAGGTGGCTACCAGGAGCAGGGCTTTCTCCGCTGTGGCACCCCGGCTGTGGAACGAGCTCCCCAGAGAGGTCCGCCTGGTGCCTACACTGTATTCTTTTCATCGCCAGCTGAAGACCTTTTTATTTTCTCAGTATTTTAACATCTAAATTTAAACTTTGCTGTTTTAATTCTGTATTTTAATCCTATATCAATTTCTGCTGTGTGGTTTTATCCTGGTTGTGCTTTTTATATTGTATTTTGTACTTGGGTTTTTAGCTTGTTGGATGTTTTATTATGTTCCTAACGGTTTTAATTTTTGTGAACAGCCCAGAGAGCTTCGGCTATTGGGCGGTATAAAAATGTAATGTAAATAAATAAATAAATAAATATACATAGGGTGACCCTATGGAAAGGAGGACTGGGCTCCTGTATCTTTAACAGTTGCATAGAAAAGGGTATTTCAGCCGGTGTCATTTGTATGCCAGCAGCACCTGATGAAATTTCCTCTTCATCACAGTAGAGTTGCAGGAGCCCTGCTCTCTTTTGTATCTGTTCTTTCTAGCAGGGCTCCTGCAGCTTTAACTGTTGTGATGAAGAGGGAATTTCACCAGGTGCTGCAGGCATACAAACGACACCTGCTTAAATTCCCTTTTCTATGCAACTGTTAAAGATACAGGAGCCCTGTTCTCCTTTTCATATGGCCGCCCTAATGCTCTTTTAAAATATTTACAAGTAACAACATAAAAAGAGCCCTGCTGGATCCCACCAAAACATCTGTTCCTCATATCTCTCTCAGTTTCCCTCTCCTAAATGGACCCTTTCACAACTGGCCTTTTCTCTTTTGCAGTCCCCCTTCCCCCGCCCCCAACCTACAATCCAAACATTACACCAGTGCTGTGTTTGCTTCTGTTGAAGAGAGTTGGGCCATAGCTAGACCTAAGGTTTATCCCTGGATCCTCCAGGGGTCAAACCTGTTCATCTAGGTGACACACAGGGGATCCAGTGCTCAGGCAGGGGCGAGCCCTGGATGATCCCAGGATAAACCTCAGGTCTAGCTGTGGCCTTGGGTTCTCTTCGTTTCCCTCAATTTCCCAAGCATCCAGTCTCACATTTGTATATTAAAAAGTAGATGATGTACTGTGGCATTCCCTGTACCTCAGCATTCTTGAAAGGACAGTGGGGATAAACATCAGCCAGCGAACAGGAAGGAAGATGAAGCACTGTACGAGTAAAAGCTATCCTCTTCTGCTGCCGCATTGACTGGGAAGGTTGTTCAGCATCTGTTTGCTCATCATGCAGTTGAAATGCAACGAGGGAAGAAATTCAAACTGCAGATGTGCTGTGCAAGATGTCTCGGTGACTCATGCCTGCCTGGGCCTGGGTTTGCATTGCACAGTGTGCCTTCGGTTTGAGCCTTCTGCGTGTCCCTGACCTCGTATGTGCATAAGGGAAGTAAGACATGATCAGGAGTTCACTGGAGCGCAGGCCTGAAGTTCTAGGTGGGGTTGTTGCAATGGGAGGCGAGGTGATCTGATGCAAAGGAGGGGAAATGCAACTGGCAGGAGCCAATGGTCATATGCAAAGGTGAGAAAAATTAAATCAGTTGAAAAGCACTTCATAGACATTGTTAGGGATGTGCACGGACCCCCCGAACCGCTTCGTGGCCCGATCCGCAACTTTCAGATTGGGCCGATCCGCTTCGGGCCAATCCAACCCTCCCCCGCTCTGCTCTGCGGAGCAAGATCCGGAGGGGCAGATTGACATTTTGCCCCCTTCCTTCCTTCCTTCCTTGCCTCTGCGGTGGATGGCGGAGGCAGGTAAGTGGGGAAGGGGGGGCAAAATGGGGACCGAATAAGCCCCCTCCCCCTTACCTGGCTCTGCCACCATCGCTGCATGGACTGCAGTGGTGCCAGATGAGCCCCCCCCCCCACTTACTTGCCTCCAGCGAGTTCCAGTGCAAGATTCAACTGAGGGCCAGGGCTCAAACTGGAAGAGAAGGTCGTGGCCTGCTTTAACGGCTTGAGGCCTGGCCCTCAGTTGAAGCCGGTGCCGGACTGCAACGGAGGCAGGTAAGCCCCCCTCCCCCTGCCCCCTCCCCTGGCTCTGTCTCCGTCACCACACAGACTGTGCCACCGCTGCCAGATAAGTCCCTCTCCCTGTCACGGTCCAGTGCAGTCTTCAACTGAGGCCCAGGTGGCCTGCTTCTGCTTTGAGGCCTGGCCCTCAGTTGAAGCCTGCGCCAGACCACGACGGAGGCAGGTAAGCCCCCCTGCCCTGTTACCTGGAGCCGTCGCCACACGGACCGCGCCATCGCCACCACCAGCTGAGCCCCCCTCCCCCCTTACCTGTACTGGCAAGGGGACCCTCTCCTCCCGTGCACTCATCGCTAACAAGACATACAATTATGCATAGTGTAGAGAAAGTGGATATAGAGGTGTTTTCTCTCTATCTCATAATGCTAGAATCTGGGGTCATCTGATGAAGCTGAATGTAAGAACGGGTAAAGTGTAAGCAAGTGTAAAGTCAATGGAAGCGAGAGTAAAATGTTGCATGTTGGGGCAAAAAAACCACCCCACATCTTCAAGTATAAGCTGATGGGATCTGAGCTAGCATTGACTGATGAAGAAAGAGATTTTGGGCTTGAAGAAAATGTGAACCCAGTGTGCAGCTGTTGTGAAAAAAACAAACTCCAGGTTAGGCATAATTAGGAAAGGAATTGTGACTAAAACTGCCAATATCATACTCCGCTTACAGTAATCTATGGTGCGACTGTATTTGGGAAACTGTACAGTTCTGGTCACTGAAAAGGATATTGTAGAGTTTGAAAAAGTGCAGAAAAGGTCAACTAAAATGATCAAGGGATTGGAGCAACTCCCCTCTGAGGAAAGATTAAAAGCTGTGAGTAAGGGGGGGGGGGAGAGACATGATAGAGGTGTACAAAATTATACTGTGGAGAATGTGGATGCAGAGACACTTTTCTCCCTCTCTCATAATACTAGGACCGGGGGTCATCCCATGAAGCTGATTCGTGGGAAATCCAGGACAGATAAAAGGAAGGACTTCTTCACTCAGCACGATAGTTGAACTACAGAACCACAAGATGTAGTGATGGCCACCACTTTGGATGGCTTTAAAAGGGGGTTGGACAACTTCATCAATAGCTGCTAGTCCTGATGGCTACATACTACCTCAAGTAGGGTGACCAACTGTCAGGATTTCCCCAGATTTGTCCTGGTTTTTGTTCTTTCCATGGTGTCAGGGCGGATTTTCTATAATTTTCAATAATGTCCTGGAATGACACACCTTCCCCTTTAAGGCTGCCATTAGCATGGCAGGAGGGAATGACATGCTTTCTTGAGGCACATCATTCCCCCACCCCGAGCTCCAATTGAGGTCTTAAAGGGGAAAGTGGGTCATTCGTGGACATTATAGAAAAGGCCCCAATTGGAGTGGATGGTGGTGGTGCCGAATGAAATCCTTTCCCCTCCTCCACTCCAATCGGGTTCTTTAAGGTGGCGGGGGAATAACGTACTTTCTGCAGGACTCAGAAAGCTGCTTCCCCACACACACACTAGGTGTCCTCTTTTTTGGTTTCCCAAATATGGTCACCCTACCTCAAGTATCACAGGCAGTATGCCTATGTACACCAGCTGGGGAACATGGGTGGGAGAGTGCTGTTGCAGTCATGCCCTGCTTGTGGTTTTCCTATGGTCAGCTGGTTGGCCATTGTGTGAACAGAAGGCTGGACTAGACAGCCCCTTGCTCTGATCCAGTATGGCTTTTATGTTTTTATGAACGACAGGAAATTTCTCGTGGAAATCAGCATGCCAGCTAACACTGTTGGTGGTGTGCTAGGCCTTAGCTAGACCTACCTTTTGTTCCATGATGGAGGGGGGAAGATCTCGCGTTGTGATTAACGTGAGATCCCTCCTCCATTTACGTGTGAGGCGTGATGATCTCAGGAAGAGAGGCGTCGCGCCCGCCATTTTTTATTTTTAAAGAAGACGGAGCGCACTAACGCTTGTGCACTGAAGGTAAGGTTTTTTAAAAAAATTAATTTAGTTTCCCCACTCCCCTCACCCTACCCCTGATGGGCGCAGCTCCCGGCTCTGTGCGAGTAATCTCGTAGAGACGGGTCAAACCACGTAAACGGGCCACACGTTCCACGGTCTCGGTCTCAGACCATGGAAAAAGCAGGCTGAAAGGGGAGGGCTCTATCCCAGGGCAAGGGAGGGATAATTCCTCCTTGATCCCAGGATCCCCTGGGCGTCATCTTGACGCACAGGGATGATCTCGGAGTTTGCCCCAGGATAAAGCCTGGTCTAGCTAAGACCCTAGAGTTGTTTGCACTAGTGCAAAGTAATTTACATTAGCGGTTGCATCCCATTGGATATTGCCTGAATATACATGCTACAACAGTTCTGATGTTATGAAGACCTGTTCCCAGGTAAGATGGCATTGCTGTCCAACACAGACAAGTGTTTTCTTGGCTCAAATTGTGAGCCTGAAGGGCACAGACGTCTTTTTTTGAAGGCAGAGAGAGAAGGGAGGAATTTGAAAGCGAGAGAAATCTGCAATTCGGTCAATTATTAAAGGGGAACAATAGGATAATCTATGCAAGAGGCAAGGACATGATGGAATACCGTGAGCCACAATCTACTGCTCATCTTTTAGTTTGCTATAAATTATGTCAGAGGAGATCATTGCCAAACATCCGATTGCAGGCTATCTAGTCATTATTCACAGGGTGAAAATTTAATTTTTCAGTTCAGATGCTGTAATCTAATGTTTTACACCCCTGGCAATGCTTCCCCCCCCCCCCCCGGTCTCTTTTCCGGTCTCTTTTCTGTCTTTACTGTCAGATTGTCATAATGAAAACGTTTCAGTAAAAAATGAGGCATAAAAGAAAGTGAAATGGATTTGCGTTCTGGTCTCTCAAAAACTGATTATTCAGAAAAGGGTGTTGGTGATGGTGGGAAATAATAAAATATCACAAGCTTTGGATAGAAAAGAAAGAACAGTCTGAGCTGAATCCCGAAGTCCATTTAACCCAAATTCTTGGATTGACATCAACTACAGAGTCCCATTTTACTTGCGCCAAAACCAAAGTAGCTGCAATCCAAGAATTCTGGCTGAACAGAGTTGAGTTTCAGCCAGGCTAGAAGCCTTATTTTATTTCTGACACTTGCCTTGTTCATTTCTTACCAGTCCCATAACTACAAGTTATCACCATGTGCAGAATTCGGAAGACTTGCCTTCCTTTCAACTGTGTCACAAAGATGGGAGCTCATCCCAAAGCAGCTGCTGCATTTCTTACCTGGTAGCTTCTGGGCAAGTGCAAGATGATGAAAGTCGATATTACATCCTTAACACCAAGGTTAGATTGGCTACCTACTTGGAAGTAGGTAGGATTCCTGTGGAACTCATATTTCCAGGCTTAGAAGTGCAGGTTTCCAGTGCAAGGAGTGGAAGAGTCCAGCATTAGGATCCCTGAATTTTTCTTTTGCTCAGATTTTAATCTGAGTTCAATGTGTCTCTTGGTCCTTCTGTCCCAAGCACCCACTAATTCCCTAAACACCTCCTCTCTTCTCCCACTTGCCATGGCAAGCAGCAGGGAGAGGGAAGGAAAGAGGTGTGTGTGTGTGTCTTCCCCCTCTCCTCTCTGATGCCTAGTGTGCTCCATAGCAGCACATCGCTAATAATATCAAGTTCAACAATAAAGAATTCTTTAAATATATCAGAAGCAGCAAACCAGCTAGGGAAGCAGTTGGACCGTTGGATCACCATGGAGTTAAGGGAGTACTAAAGGAGGACAGGGAGATTGCAGAGAAGCTGAATGAATTCTTTGCATCAGTGTTCACTGCAGAGGATACAGGACAGATGCCTGTGCCTGAACTGGTTTTCAGGAAGGGAGTCTGAGGAACTGAGGCAAATAGTGGTGTCTAAAGATGAAGTTCTCAACCTCATTGACAAATTGGAAACAAATAAATCACCAGGCCCAGATGGCATCCATCCTAGAGTTCTCAAAGAACTCAAATTTCTTGGTGAAATTTGAACTCACGGCGTTACTACCCTCCTGCAAGGGTGAGGGACCCATTCGGCTGGTCCGCCCCAGGAGACTGATGGAATCCAATGGATTTCTGAATGCTCTTGGGGATTTTCCAGTGGAGAGAGCTGGTGATCCAGCTGAGGCCCTAGCCTCACTGTGGAATGGTGAGATGCGGAGGGCCATCGACTTGATCGCACCTGAGTGTCCTCTCCGGTCCTGTAGAGCCCGCTCTGTTCCTTGGTATACTAAGGAGTTGCGGTCAATGAAACAGGCTGGATGTCGGCTGGAGCGCAAATGGCGCAAGACTCGAAGCGAAGATGACCGAGCACGCTGTAGAGCGCATAATCGTGCCTATTGCGGGGCAGTGCAGGAAGCAAAGAAGGCTTATTTTGCTGCCTCCATTGCGTCCTCGAGTAGCCGTCCAGCGGAGCTCTTCCGGGTGGTCCGGGGGCTGCTAACATCCTCCCCAGCAAATGGGGCCCTGGCTCCGTCAAGGACCCGCTGTGACCTTTTTGCATCACACTTTGAGGACAAGATCGCTTCTCTCCGCAGCAAGCTTGACGTTGTTTTTAGTGCAGCTCCAGTTGAGGTGTCCGATGCCACCATCTGCCCAATTTTGTGGGATCAGTTCCAGTTATTGTGGCCTGATGATGTAGACAAGGTGCTTGCAGCAGTGCGGCCAACCACTTGCCCTCTCGATCCCTGTCCCTCCTGGTTTATAAAAGCAAGCCGAGGGGGTCTGACTGGGTGGGTCCAGGAGGTGATAAATGCTTCTCTTTGGGAAGGGGTGGTCCCTGCTGTCCTTAAGGAGGCAGTAGTGCGACCACTCCTGAAGAAGCCCACCCTGGACCCGATGGTATTAGGCAACTACCGCCCAGTTGCTAACACTCCTTTTTTAGGGAAGGTACTTGAGAGGGTTGTGGTGGAGCAACTGCAGGCACTCTTGGAGGATACTGATTGTCTAGATCCATTCCAGTCTGGATTCCGATCTGGTTACGGGACTGAATCAGCCTTGGTCGCCCTGATGGATGACCTTTATCGAGAGAGGGACAGGGGGAATGCAACCCTGTTAATCCTGCTCGATCTCTCGGTGGCTTTTGATACCATCGACCATGGTATCCTCCTGGATCGACTCTGTGGGATGGGCATCGGAGGCACTGTGTTACAGTGGTTCCGGTCCTACCTACGGGGTCGTTTTCAGAGAGTAGCATTGGGTGACCAGTCCGCGGCCTCCTGGCAATTGAGCTATGGAGTGCCGCAGGGCACCATCTTGTCCCCAATGTTATTTAACATCTATATGAAGCCGTTGGGAGCGGTCATTAGGGGATTTGGAGCTAAATGCCATCAATACACTGATGACACGCAACTCTATCTCCCTGTGACAACTGAATCAGCTGAGGCTGTGCAAGTCCTGGACCAGTGCCTAGACTCAGTAATGGGCTGGATGAGGGCCAATAAAGTGAGACTGAATCCTGGCAAGACGGAAGCCCTGTGGGTGAGTGGTTCCCGAGTCCAGGAGACAGGCTCATTGCCTGTTCTGGATGGGGTTGCTCTGCCTCTGAAAGAACAGGTTCATAATTTGGGGGTACTCTTAGACCCATTTCTGTTGTTGGAGTCTCAAGTAGCCGCCACGGCTTGGAGTGCCTTTTACCATCTTCGGTTGGTTCGCCAATTACGGCCTCTCCTGGACAGGGATAGCTTGACCACGGTGGTACAGGCATTGGTAACCTCAAGATTGGATTACTGCAATGCGCTCTATGTGGGGTTGCCCTTGAAGCTGCTCCGGAAGCTGGAGCTAGTGCAGAATGCTGCAGCTCGGCTGTTGTCTGGAGCTGCCCCTTTCCAGCATGTAACTCCTCTGCTGAGGGAACTGCACTGGCTGCCTATTCACTACCGGGCCAGGTTGAAGGTTCTTGTACTTGTGTACAAAGCCCTAAACAACTTGGGACCAGGACACCTGAGAGAGCGCCTTCTCCCTTACCAACCTGCCCGGTCACTGAGGTCATCCGAGGGCCTGCTCCTGGTGGTTCCACCTAGATCCATCTTCCGATTGGAATCCACCAGGGGAAGAGCCTTCAGCGTGGTGGCTCCCCTCCTGTGGAATTCCCTGCCTCTGGAGGTCAGGCAGGCTCCGACCTTGTACTCCTTTCGGCGCCTCCTGAAAACATCTTTATTCCAAGAAGCCTTTCTTTAACATGCAGCCTTGGATTTCTGTTTTTGCTTCTTTTTAAATTTAGTTTTAACTGTTTTATTCTGTTTTTATTTTCATTTTATCTTGTACACCGCTCTAAAATTTTTTCAATGAGGAGCGGTATATAAATATTCTAAATAAATAAATAAATAAATAAATATGAAATTGCGGACCTCCTCATAACAATATGCAACATGTCCCTAAGCTCAGCCTCTGTACCAGAGGACTGGAAGATGGCCAATGTAATGCCAATTTTCAAAAAAGGATCCAGGGGGATCCAGGAAATTACAGGCCAGTCAGTTTGACATCTGTTCCAGGTAAATTGGTTGAAAGCATTATTAAAGACAAAATTAGTAAGCATATAGAAGGGCAGGTCCTGCTGAAGAAGAAACAACATGGCTTCCGCAAAGGCAAGTTCTGTCTCACTAATCTACTAGAATTCTTTGAGAGTGTCAACAAACACGTAGATAGGGGTGATCCGCTGGACATTGTTTTCTTGGATTTCCAAAAGGCATTTGATAAAGTCCCCCACCAAAGCCTCCTGAATAAACTTAGTAGACATGGAATAAGAGGAGAGATCCTCTTACGTATCAGTAACTGATTATCTCTACAACCTGTGAGAGTGGGCATCCAAATGGCAGATGCGCTTCAATGTAAGCAAGTGTAAGGTGATGCATGTTGGGGCAAAAAAACCCCAACTTCAAGTATAACCTAATGGGATCTGAACTGGCGGTGATCAAACAAGAAAGAGATCTTGGGATTGTGGTGGACAGCTCGATGAAAATGTCCACCCAGTGTGTGGCCGCTGCAAAGAAGGCAAACTCCATGTTAGGCATTATAAGAAAAGGTATTGAGAATAGGATGGCCAGTATCATACTGCCTTTATACAAATCTATGGTGCGACCACACTTAGAATACTGCGTACAGTTCTGGTCACCACACCTAAAAAAGGATATTATGGAGCTGGAAAACGTGCAGAAAAGGGCAACTAAAATGATTAAGGGGCTGGAGCATCTCCTCTATGAGGGAAGGTTACATCAATTGGGATTATTTAGCTTGGAAAAAGGGAGGCTAAGGGGAGACATGATAGAGGTGTACAAAATTATGCATGGTGTGGATAGGGAGACATTTTTTCTCCCTCTCTCAAAATACTAGAACCCGGGGACATCCCAGGAAGCTGATTGGTGGGAGACCCAGGACAAATAAAAGGAAGGACTTCTTCACACAGTGCATAGTTAAATTATGGAACTCACTACCACAAGATGTAGTGATGGGCACTAGGGGTGTGCTCCGCTCCGTTACAGATCCCTGGATCCAAAGCACAGCGGGCTGATCCGGACCTCCGAAGCCCGGTTCCGGAGCAGATCGGGGGAGGTCTGGATCGGCCCGAAGCGGTTCGGAATGGTCCGAAGTGATTCGGACCGTTCCGAAGCTTCAAAGATAGGTAAGTGGGGAGGGGAGCTTACCTGGCTCCCCCGTCCACTGCCGCCGTGGTCCATGCTGCGACAGCGGCAGAGCCAGGTAAGTGGGGAAGGGGGATGGGGGGCTTACCTGGCTCCGCCGCCGTAGTCCGTGCGGCGGCTTCAACTGCAACCCAGGCCTAAGGCCGGAAACAGCTTGGAGCATTGATGCTATCCCAGGAGGGAGGGGGGGTTACCTCTCTGTTCTCCCCTCCCCCACTTGCCATCAGAATGCCACACTAGGCCAGTAAAGGCAATATGGTCATGGCATGTGAATGGAGGGAGCGAGCCGGGTTTGAGGGGTGGGTGTTTTCCTTCACATGTTCCCTCTGTCCCATTTTCCTAGCGAATCCTCCCCTCTGAATCTCCTATGTTTGTTTTTTCCTGATGGGACACAGAGCAGCATTGGAGGGAGATTTTAACTGGGGAAATTGTGCGTCTGGCGCTGGTGCTGTGGTTGTAATCATAATCTGTCTCTGCCTTAGGGATGTACAGATGCTGTTAAGTCTCTCCGTCTGTGTTTCACGGATTGTCAGGCGTCTTTCATTCTCTTGTCTGCTCCTTGACAGACTCAGATTTCTTTCTTTTTTAAAAAAGCATAATTTCACTCTAGTTGCATTGATTCACATAAGTTGTCATGTGCACTTGCGCAAATGCAAATGAGCGCATATTCCCCCTCCCCCCCACACACAAAAAGTGGGTGAAAAAACGCTCGGCAAGTCCAGGGAACCCACATAAAGAGCTGGTCCGTTGCAGAATCCACGGGTCCGATTCAGAGAAATCCACTCATTCAAATTCATTGTGGATTTCTCTGACATCCCTACTCTGAGCAGATTTTGTTGTTGTTGTAGCAACAATAAATTAGAGACAGGATGTCTGATTGTGGATCTCCACCATCTTTTCTCATTTGGACTGTGCTCGCTACCGGAAACCTCAGTCGGAGGGAATATAAAGGAATGCTGCAGAAAACAATTAAGTCTGGTCAGGAATGTGGACAAATAAATGGCGGTAGGAAATTATGGGGGTAGGGGGATTGTCTTTTACCTTCTGCAAAATATTTATCTAATTCCCCCCAGGCGTTGTTTTGCTGCAAATATCTCAGAGGAGTGGTAAATATAATTTGTTTGCAGTGATGGCCTGGGTAAATAATACAGGAATGCAATTATTATTGATTCAGTATAATTTGCCACCTGTGCAAATGACACTTTATAAAGCAAACAGAAAAGGAGCTTCCGCCATGCAGAATTTGCTATAGTAATACTAATGTGTGAACGGCAACCTGAAAACTAGGTGCCACACAAATAATGCAGGGCTGGCTAGGACATTTTGCTGCCTAGAGTGAAGATGGTGCCCCCTCCCAATCCATGTATGAAAATCAGCTGCCACCTCCCAGGATCTGCTGCCTGAGGCCACGGCTTCACTCTGCCTAATGGTAGGGCCAGTTCTGCACAAATGACACAGGGATACCTGATGAACCTGAAGTACTTCTTCACACAGCACGCAGTTAAACAAGATGTAGTGATGGCCACCAATTTGGATGGTTTTTTTTAAAAGGGTTGGATAAATTCCTGGAGGAGAAGGCTATCCATGGCTACTAGCCCTGATGGTTACGTGCTACCTCCAGTATTCGAGGCAGTAAGCCTGTGTCCACCAGTTGCTGGGGAAGATGGGTGGGAGGGCGCTGTTGCACTGTGTCCTGCTTTGTTGGTCTCTGGTCGACAGCTGGTTGGCCACTGTGTGAACAGAGTGCTGGATTAGATGGACCCTTGGTCTGATCCAGAATGTCTCTTTTTAGTGGTTTATCTGGTGTGAAGGCATGGGATACTGCAACCTTGATGAAGCTAAGCAGGTCTAGGCCTGGTCAGTTTCTGGAAGGGTGACTACCTGGGAACCCCATGTACATCAATTCCTGCATTGAGCAGGGGGTTGGACTCAATGGCCTTGTAGGCCCCTTCCAACTCTACTATTCTATGATTCTATGTTGGAGAACTTTGAAATGAATTGGGATAGTCCACATGCTAGGGGTGGGTCAGAATTCTGTTCATTTTGTTTTTATAAGAACTTACCAAATCCCCACATTTCTTCTTGAATTTGAATCACTGCTCACCCACCCCCAATAATTTGCAAGGGGTGGAAAATTCTGGGGAAATCTGTTACAACTTCACTAACCCTTTGACATCAGTTTTGATTGACATCACTATGGCTGCTGAGCCACAGGCATGCCAGGATCTTCTGGGCAATTCAGCTGCTTCTGCTTGCACAAGTGGGAAGATGGCAGCCAGGAACCATTCAAATTGGTGTTGCAGGGGAAGCCTTAGCACAGTGCCATGGTATGTGTGGGTTGCACCTCGAGTCCAGATAGGAACTGTATTAAATATCACATCTTTCCCTCAGCTTTAAAACAAAGATCCGTCTTTCTCGTTTGCTCAACTCCTCCAAAGAAATCAATAGGAGTTTATAGCTGGAAGGTGAAAATGAGTTTTAGGTTAATAATGTTCTCAGCAGCCCTAAAAGACTTCAGAACGTCAAACAAGCAACCTTGCCTTGGCAAATCCACCAATGACTTAATCAGAACACCGTGCCAATAACGGAAGACTTTGTGAAATATTGTGTTCCCCCCCCCCCCTTTTAGTTTTCAATAAGGTGCCAGATCCTTGGCTGTCAACCCTTGACCTTCACACTTGGCAACGTGAAGGGTTAAAGATCAGAGCAGTCTTTACACGGGAGATAACAGCGCTGATTTACTGGACTTCTAATCGATTCCCAAGGACACATTATGATCGTTAGGAAACTGCCATTTCTCATGGCAAACATCTTGGTGACAATGCTTGTGTGGGCAGTTATGTTTACAGGAGTACAGGATTTGTCATGGCCGTTGGACCATCGATCAGATATAATTAGTCTGGTGCCTTGTTCCTCCTCCTGGTTGCAGATGTGTGCACCAGGCACGTTAAGCATACATGGAGAAAGAAAAATGGTAATAGTGCAATTGAGGATTGTATGTTTTGAAACTCTAGTGCTGACCTTCTTCTTTCTCCTCACTACCTTTCTTGGCAAATCCCTCTTTGAAACCCACTTTTCCAGTTATACCTTTGGCCTACTCCTTAATTCTCATCTCCAGCTGTAACCAAGCATAAGGAAATGTAAATGCATTTTTACTCTTCTGTTTTTACCTTGGACTTTTCTATTCCTTCCCATCCTCCAGTGATGTTGCTATCTCCTTCAGTGTCAAAATTTGGATTGTGTGCTCCTTTGGGCAACCAATTGAAGGTAACTGTGTTCCCGTCCAAAACAACAACAGTACCCCAGGACAACTTAAGGAATAACCCATTTAGGGCACAGTCCTATTGGACTGATGCCCACTATATCATCATCATCATCGAATAGTAGAGTTGGAAGGGGCCTATACGGCCATTGAGTACAACCCCCTTCTCAATGCAGGAATCCACCCTAAAGGATACTTGACAGATGGTTGTCCAGCTACCTCTTGAAGGCCTCTAGTGTGGGAGAGCCCACAACCTCCCTAGGTCACTGGTTCTATTGTCATACTGCTGTAACAGTCAGGAAGTTTTTCCTGATGTCCAGCCGGAATCTGGCTTCCTGTAACTTGAGCCCATTATTCCATGTCCTGCACTCTGAGGTGATCGAGAAGAGATCCTGGCCCTCCTCTGTGTGACAACCTTTTAAGTATTTGAAGAGTGCTCTCATGTCTCCCCTCAATCTTCTCTTCTCCAGGCTAAACCTGCCCAGTTCTTTCAGTCTCTCTTCATAGGGCTTTGATTCCAGACCCCTGATCAACCTGGTTGCCCTCCTCTGAACATGCTTCAGCTTGTCTGCATCCTTCTTGAATTGTGGAGCCCAGAACTGGACACAATACTCTAGATGAGACCTAACCAGGGCCGAATAGAGAGGAACCAGTACCTCACACGATTTGGAAGCTGTACTTCTATTAATGCATCATCATCATCA
This sequence comes from Elgaria multicarinata webbii, assembly GCF_023053635.1. NCBI lineage: Eukaryota > Metazoa > Chordata > Lepidosauria > Squamata > Anguidae > Elgaria > Elgaria multicarinata. Next base: position 209,818,103 of record NC_086171.1, on the reverse strand, counting down.
TCATCATCATCTGTTGGCCACCTTTCAGGGCAGAAGCCCTCCCAACATGGCTTGCAAGAATAAAATACATGAAAACAGTTTAAAACATTAAAAGCAATAAAAACACAAACAGTAAAATAGCAGTTATAAGACAATAAACACTAACAATAAAAGCTAACAGTAAAGCCATCAAGAACAACAAGAGCAATAGCAGCAAAACAGTATTCATTTATGAGATAGCCATGGTAAAATAAAATGGTTTTAAGGCCTTTTTAAAATGGAACAGATCCATTCATCCATTGATTTTTTAGGAATTTTTTAAAAATTGAGGTTTTAAAATTATTTTGTAGAACAGATTTGTCTTAAATGTATGCTATAAAATCAGACATGTGACCATGGCTATGTTCGGGTGGGCACGCCCCCTTGGTGCTAGACATGCCCCCTTGGGGGCCGACCATGTTGTCCTCCTTTTTGGTTTCCAAAACATGGTCACCCTACGGAGGGGTGAAGATCCTGCAATATTTTTATCGCAAGATCTCCCCTTCTGTTCACACTTCGCACGTGACAACCTCAGAGGGAGAGGTGTCACACCCGCCATTTTTTTAAAAGAGGCAGCAGCGCATGAGCACTCGTGCGCAAAACGTAAGTCCTTTGTTTAAAAAAATATTTTCCCAGCTCCCTCCACCCCACCCCCTATGGGCGCAGAGGAATCGCGAGGAGGCAGGACAAACCGCAATGCCTGCACAATGTTTTACGGTCTCTGGCTCTGCCCGAGAGCGCGGAAAAACCGGGCCAAAAGTGGAGGGCAAGATCCCGGGGCAAGGGAGGGAGCATCCCGCCCTGATCCTGGGATCCCCTGTGTATCATGTGGATGCACAGGGATCCACACTAGTGCTTTAAAAGCCCTTTATCACAGTTTTGACAACTGTATATGGAGTGTGTCCTGGGCCCCAACAGTTGTCACTACTGTTATAAACCATTTATAACAGTAAACAGATCGCCCCGGGATAAAGCCCCATGTAGCTAAGGCCTGAATCTTGCAAGAAAATACTTGATTTCCCCAAACTAGGAGTTCTGGTTGGAAAACAATTAGATATTTGAGGTTTAAACACCAAAGCACACTATGATGACTTATAGTTGAACAAAAATAATTTTTTAAAAATAGAAGAGTACATTGGAAGCAAGCAACCTCCCACCACCACCAGTATTGGGAGAAACCTAAATGTTGCAAAAACGTCAGGTAGAAGTTCAAATAGTGAAGCAAGATGATTCGATTTACAGAGGTGTGCCATGCAGTTTGGCCACTGAGACAACCTTGTACTGAAGCTGGTGTTCAATGTATATATGGGAAGTGATGGGAATTTCTTTTGGGAGCAGTGATGCAGAAAGGAGCTGGCAGTGAGATTTCTCAAGGTCAGCTCAAGGTAGAAGCAACCGTTGTAAACTACCTTCCTTCACCTCCCCCCATGCTATCTTCTAATGTAGGTGTGTGTGTGTCTGTGTGTACGCGCGGCGGGGGTGGGGGAGATTAAACCTTTCTCTTCCACAGAATGACAACCCCATGATGAATGTCTCCCAGGGGGGATTCCATTTTTTAATCAAAATTATTTATAGGATTAACCCCAAGCCAACCCTTGCACTCTAGATTTATTGAGAACCAGTGTGGGATTTTGGTGTGTGTGTGTGTGTGTGTGTTAGAAGCAGATGGAGTATGACAGCACCTAAGGGATGCTGCAAAGAGCCAAGCTGGTTCCGAACATGAGCTGGAAATTCCCACCTTACCTGTGCCATGGACTCAAGAAGTCCTTTAGTCTAGCTACTGGAAGTCCCCCAGGTCCTCATCTAGCAGAGGCTGGTGGCTCCGATTCCGGTGGGGCTGTGAATCCCTTCTGGGTTTCAGCCAGAATTCTAAAAGAAGTATCCATGGTGCCGAACTCTGCCCCCCCCCCCCAAATAGGTTCAGAACCTCAGAGAGGTCCTTTAGAGTTCTGGCTGATTCTAACTGAAAACCCAGCATGGATTCACAGTCCCACCAAAATCAGAGCCACCAACTCTACTTTCACTGGGGTGCAATTTTCATCTGCATCAAGTATAATATAAACTCTGGCTCTTCCTTTCAGGTTATTGTATGTGGGGATTCTCAACTCCACCTATCTCTGTCTCCCCAAGCAAACAGCTGTTCACTTTTCCTGAGATGAAACAGAAGCAAGTTAAAACACACACACACACACACCACCTATTTATTCAGGGGCTCTTTTACATGCTTTCACAGCCTCCCCTCCCCACCTCTGATTAATATCAATATCACACCACCTAATCTGAGGTTACCATGAGTTTTGGGGTTGTTGGTATGAGAAGACTGTTCCAAATATGCATGCATCATTCCTGCTTCCGAGGAATCTTTTCTCCATTTTGCACCTCCTTAATATATTCATTGTTTGGGATCCTCTTTGTAGACCTGAGGCTTTTCTACTGGCCCTTTCCCCCTTTCTCCAGCCCAGTCTATCCCCTCGTGCATGTAATCCTTTCCGGACCTGATTCAAAGTGCTGGCATTAACATTTAAAGCCCTAAATGGCTTGGGGACAGGCTATCTGAAGGAACACCTCCTCCCCAGGGCCGGTGCCAGACTATTTTGCACCCTAGGCAGGTGAGCTGCTTTCACCCACCCACCCCCACCCCAGTGTACCTGGGCGTGGGGCGCCATCTCACCCGCCCAGCTGAAGCAAAGCCAGGACACTGGGAGAGCGACTTCCGGGCGCTCCGTTCCAAAGCTGCCCACCCGCCCCCCTACCCCAGTGTTCTGGCTTCGCTTCGGCACCCAGCCAGTCGAAGTGAAGCCAGAACGCTGTAGTGGGGAGGCAGGAGTGGCTTCGCTTTGGCTGGATGGGCGCCCAGCCGAAGCGAAGCCAGGACGCTGGGGCGGGCGGGCGGCTTCGGAACAGCATGCCTGGAAGCCGCCTTCTCAGAGCTGCTGTGGGAAAGCGGCTTCCAGGTGCGGTGTTCGGCGCCCCCTTTACCTTGGTGCTCTAGGCGGCCGCCTGAGTGGCCTCTATGGTAGCACCAGCCCTGCTCCCCCCATATGTACCTGCACAGACCCTAAGTTCATCCTCAGCGGTCCTTCTCTGTGAGCCCCTGCCAAAGGAAGTGAGGCAGGTGGCTACCAGGAGGAAGGCCTTCTCTACTGTGGCACCCCGACTGTGGAATGAGCTCCCTAAGGAGGTTCGCCTGGCACCTACACTACACTCTTTCTGACGCTAGGTGAAGACCTTTTTATTTCCCCAGTATTTGAACAGCTTGTCATCTTAGTGTTTGTTTTTTTAAAAAAAACTATGATGTTTTAAATCTGTATTTTAAATCTGTATTAATCTCTGCATTGCTACTTGGTTTTATCCTGGTTGTGCTCTTATATTGTACTACTGGGCTTTTTATACTGCCGTTTGTTTTATACTTTGGATAGTCTTCACGGTTTTAATTTCTGTGAACTGCCCAGGGAGCTTCGGCTGTTGGGCGGCATAGAAATGCAATAAATAAATAAATAAATAAATTAGAAGAAGCAAGAATTCCTCCATAATCTCCCTATGGCCTGAATTACTGCGTGTTTCCTCGGATGGATGCCACAGGCCAACATCTGCTGCTTGTGGCACTCTTAAATAAACTTGATGGCGCCTCCTGTGCCATCCGCTATCTGTTCCCTAGGTAACCAGCTCCCGAGGCATTGAACCCAGCTTTATTGAGGTGGTTGGAGTTAAAAGGAAAGCTGTGGAGCATATACTTCCTTTGTGCACCCCCGGACCCTTAGACAGTCCACAGAGTATTCCTTGCAATATAACACATATCAGTGGAAACCATATATTGTGGATAATGGGAAGACGGTGAAATACTATTCCTTAGGTTTCCAGACTAAGGTGAAAATAAACTGCTATTACATGAGGACCAGATCATTTCTATCTTTTCCTCACTCCTTCAGCCTCCCACCCACCACCCGCCCCAACACAGGGCTCTGTTTATTTAGGGATGCTGTGAAGTTTCCCCAGGCAGAGCCAGCCTCTCACCTGTACATATTTAGGGATGAGAAAACAGGCCTACCTCAAAGCATTCATAGAACTGTTGGCTTGGAGGGGTTCTTGGAGGCCATCTAGTCTGACCCCCTTCTCGCTGCAGGAAACCTAGAACTAGAGCCTCTCGCACAGATGGCTGTCCACCCTTTGCTGGAAGACCTCCAGTGAGGGAGAGCCCGCCACCCCTTGGGGTAATCGGTTCCATTGCTGAACTGCTCTTACCACCAGGATGTTCCTCTTAACAGTCAACCCAAATCTTCCTTCCTGTAACTTAAGTCTGTTAAATCCAGTCCTTCCCTCTGGAGCAGTGGAGAACAATTCTTTGCCCTCTTCGATGTGACTGCCCCTTCTGGCATTTGGGGGTTTCTATTGTGTTGTCATTCCTCCCCGCTTCCAGTCTTCTCTTCTCCAGGTTAAACGTACCCAGTTTTTCAAATATTTCTTGCTTCCGGCACAAGAGCAGTGGTGGGGGTGGTAGTGGTCAGGAATCCACAACATCACAGGATTGCCCAGGCAAATGAACACAAAGGTCAAGAAAGCTGGAGACAGAGGAACCCACCCTCCCTTTCTTCACCCCTGGAATGAGGCCCCTGGGAGCTCTTCCAAAATTGAATTCCGCACTCAGGCTTAAAGAGGTTTGACAGCCATATTTTACAGCTAGTGAAGGCTGGTGGCTCCGATGTCAGTGGGTGGTGAATCCGCTCCAGGTTTCAGTCAGAACCAGTCAGAACTCTAAAGAAGCTGTCCAAGGTGCAAAGGATTCGCCGCCCCACTGACATCGGAGCCACCAGCCTCCACTGTTTGCACCTTCATTCTGCACTGATTACTTTAAAGCAGGAAGCCGTGGCGGCTGTGGGATGGCCTGCATGTAGTGCAACACTGCTGTGTGTTCACGTAAGAGAGCCAAATACTGCCTAGTCCATGCATGTGCCAGCAACCTCTGAATCTCTCTAAAAATGGGGGTGTTCTCCACATGCACAAAGATTTGCTACCTAGGAATGGGGAAACCCTCCATACCTGCAGAATATAAATTATAGCAAGCCCTGGCACATGGACCTCTTGTTTCTTAAGCCATAGTTAGCCCTAAGGTTTATCCCTGGATCGTCCAGGGGTCAAACCTGTTCATCTAGGTGACACACAGGGGATCCAGTGCTCAGGCAGGGGCGAACCCTGGATGAACCCAGGATAGACCTTAGGTCTAGCTGTGGCCTCAGTCAGCATAAGTTCATTTCACACACATCCCTCCTGCAGACCACCACTGCTTTGCAATGAGTTCCATTGATAGAGGGCTTTGCTTCTGAGTAGCCCTATGAAACCCTATGAAGAGAGGCCACAGCTAGACCTAAGGTTTATCCTGGGATCATCCAGGGTTCACCCCTGCCTGAGCACTGGATCCTCCGTGTGTCACCTAGATGAACAGGTTTGATCCCTGGATGATCCAGGGATAAACCTTAGGTCTAGCTATGGCCAGAGACTGAAAGAACTGGGCATGTTTAGCCTGGAGAAGATAAGATTGAGGGGAGACATGATAGCACTCTTCAAATACTTTAAAGGTTGTCACACAGAGGAGGGCCAGGATCTCTTCTCAATCCTCCCAGACTGCAGGACACGGAATAACGGGCTCAAGTTAAAGGAAGCCAGATTCCAGCTGGACATCAGGAAAAACTTCCTGACTGTTAGAGCAGTACGGCAATGGAATCAGTTGCCTGGTGAGGTTGTGCGCACTCCCACAATAGAGGCCTTCAAGAGGCAGCTGGACAACCATCTGTCAGGGATGCTTTAGGGTGGATTCCTGCATTGAGCAGGGGGTTGGACTCGATGGCCTTGTAGGCCCCTTCCAACTCTGCTATTCTATGATTCTATGATTCTAATGCAATTCAGATTGAGACATTCGTCATCAGTTTGGCTGTTTGGGGACAGAAGAAGACCCTCCTTCATTTCAGGAAATGACTGGGGTTTGGGCAGCACTGATTTGGACTTTTTAGGATTTAAACAGTTTGGACTCCCGCAACATTATTTATTACATGAATAGTGGCATTTCAGCTTTGAGTGAGGTTTGCTGAGCAGCTTACTTTCTGATGAGCTGAGAAATTTCCCCACAGATATTACTCCAGGTTGGACAAGACATGAGTACTGTTGACTGCTGTTGGGGAGGGTGGGGGTGGGGGCTTGGATTGTGGATGACCCTATTGTGAATGATGGCGTTAATGAAGGTGTTGAACTAATGTGGTGTTTTGAGGCCTATAAGAAGCCAAATCTCTTCTCAATCACTCCCAAGTGCAGGACACAGAACCAGGGGCTCAAGTTACAGGAAGCCAGATTCCGGCCGGACACCAGGAAAAACTTCCTGACTGTTAGAGCAGGGGGTGGATACACATGACCATTTTCTAAGTGATGACTTACTGTATATATGGTTAGCTGGATATCTGATTATCATGCAAGGAATCCTGCCATGCTGTTGCACCTGATCAGAACTTCTTGACTGTTAGAGCAGTACGACAAGGGAACCCATGACCTAGGGAGGTGGTGGGCTCTTCCACTCTAGAGGCCTTCAAGAGGCAGCTGGACAGCCATCTGTCAGGCATGCTTTAAGGTGGATTCCTGCATTGAGCAGTGGGTTGGACTTGATGGCCTTAGAAGTCCCTTCTAGCTCTACTATTCTATGATTCTATGAAATCCTACCCTTAGATGATTTCAGATCTTTCTTCTCCATGTTAGGAGTAGATTGTTGTTGTTGTTAACTGGTGTAAAGCTCTGGTCCTGCTCCTTTCTCACTTATTTGTCCCTCAGTCCCCTCAACACAGAAGGGTCTGATGGGTTGTGCAAATGTGAATCCTCCCTCCGAAATGTGAATGGGGTATATGGCCCCTCCCCTTCCCTCGAAGCCTCTGATTGCCTGCCTCCACCCCCTTTCCCCTCTCCATTGATGGTGACAGCCTAATCACATGACTGGGCTTGGGGCCCACCTTCGTGCCACACTGATTGGCCAAGCATGGCTGTCTATCACCTGCTGGAGGAAGGGATGCCCTGCCTGTTTGGCCCAGAGGAAATGAATTGCCATTAAAATTCAAGCTTTGAACTTTTTCCGAACTTTCAATTTTTTTTTGCATGTCTATATTTCTCAAGCTTCAGTTTAAAACAAAAATGAGCAAAATTGGTCTGGCAGATCTCTAGTAATCAGCATTACACTACCATATTCTTATATAAGATTATTATATATATTTTTAAATGTGTGTTTCTAAATATAATCATTCACCACGGTTACAATATCAGTTACAGTATCTCAGCTTAACAGAGATACAACATTTCTAAATCTCCTGGTGTAAGCCTATTCCAATAATGAATGAATGGACTCCCGCTATTAAAACATGCCTGAGTGGAGTTCATTCCTCTCTCCCATATCAGCTATAGCTTGTTATTTTGTTCATCACCATGAAAGTCCAGATCTTCTTTTTCCCACTGGGCAAGGGATGCTATGTGTGCTGTTTGCCAAACGTTTGCTACAAAAATCTTTGCAGCTCTTAAAAGATAACTCACCACTGCCAATGAGCCTCTAGGGACCTGGTCTTTAATATCACCCAGGAGTAATAGTTGTTGGTGTTAATTCTAACTCAATTTCTCGAATACATTTGTTATCTCCTTCCAATATTCCAGTGGAGGCTGGCGACTCTGATGTCAGTGGGGTGATGAATCCACTCCAGGTTTCAGTCAGAACTCTAAAGAAGCTATCCAAGGCTGGATAGCTTCTTTAGAGTGTTGATTGGTTCTCACTGGAACCTGGAGTGGATTTATTGCCCCACTGACATTGGAGCCACCAGCCTACACTGCAATATTCCTTAACTTTAACTACACAGAGTCTCCATGTGTAGGGGATTATTGTTAAGGCTAAGGCTCCTTTGCTACTGTTACTTTTAGTCAAGAGAGCAGGGCTCCTGCAGCTTTAACTGCTGTGATAAAGAAGGAATTTAACCAGGTGCTGCTTGCATACAAATGATACCTGCAGAAATCCCCCTTTTCTATACAACTGTTAAAGATACAGGAGCCCTGTCCTCCTTTCCATACGATCACCCTAGCCAACTAGGGATATGGAGAAATCCACAACAATTGGGTGACCATATGAAAAGGAGGACAGGGTTCCTGTATCTTTAACAGTTTTATTGAAAAGGGAATTTCTGCAAGTGTCACTTGTATATATGGAGAAACTGGTGAAATTTCCCCTTCATCACAACAGTTAAAGCTGCAGGTGCCCTGCCCTCTTTTAAATCTGGTCACTCTAGAATAGCTCCTGTCCTCCTTTTCTTATGGTCAACCTACACAACAGATTCAAATGAGTTTGGATTTCTATGAAACTGACCTGGGAATTTTGGAGCAGACCAGTTTTTCTTGAGTCACAGGGTAATTCCACAGCATTGGGCATGGGCTTTCACTTTGGAGGGGAGGGGATTTCTGTGAATTTTTGCATTAGCACTGATTAGTATTAACTAATCCTCATTAGCACATCTTTACGACAAATTCACACATTAGTTAATGTGAATCAGAGCAAGCAGAATGAAACTCTAGTTAAGAAATCTGATTCTGTCAATGAGTGAATGACAGAACAAGAGATGACCAACCATCCATGAGACACAGTTGGAATGGATCTAACAATTTCTGGGCATGTTTAGTCTGGAGAAGAGAAGATTGAGGGGAGACATGATAGCACTCTTCAAATACTTAAAAGGTTGTCACACAGAGGATGGCCAGGATCAGTTCTTGATCATCCCAGAGTGCAGGACACGGAATAATGGGCTCATGTTACAGGAAGCTAGATTCCAGCTGGACATCAGGAAAAACTTCCTGACTGTTAGAGCAGTACAACAATGGAACCAGTTACCTAGGGAGGTGGTGGGCTCTCCCACACTAGAGGCATTCAAGAGGCAGTTGGACAACCAACTGTCAGGGATGCTTTAGGGTGGATTCCTACATTGAGCAGGGGGTTGGACTTGATGGCCTTGTAGGACCCTTCCAACTCTGCTATTCTATGATTCTATGAACATCCCTGGTGCTGCTGACTGTATTATAGTTTAGGCACATGTTAACGGGTTGTTGTTGTTGTTGTTGTTGTTTTAAACTCCCTCCACATTTGTTGATCTGTGACACCCGTCTTTCTGATTTTAAATTCATAGTTGCTGGTTTTATTGTATAGTTGATTGTTTTAGAGTGCAATCCCATAAGTTCCACACTTGATGATTGTAAGCCTCTGAAATCGGAGATGTACAATTATCCAGATGTAGAGCAGGAGGTGCAACACAGATGTACTTCGCCTCATTGTCCTCCTGCTTCTCATTTTGGCTAGACGGGCTTTTTTGCCTGTCTAGCTGGGACACTTCAGAAGTGGGTGGGTGGAAGGAGGCTGAAGAAGCCTCAGGACAGCTCATATCTGGCCTCTCTGCAGGCAGTTTTCCAACCCTGGAGAGGCAGCTGGTAGAGTTCTCTCCATGACAGCTGCAAGTGTTAAGGGTGGGGCATGCTGATTCCTGGCTCCGAGCTTGGAGTGATGCCTCTGACCTCAGATCCAGGAATCTGAAATAGCCTGTTGTCCCCAAACACTGTCTAGGGGCAACAGGGTTGCTCCCCCATCGAATTTATATTTGTATTGTAGTTTTATCCTGCTAACCACCTGAATATTTTGTAAAGGACAGACTGAACAGAAATATTTTAAGATAAAATACATTCAATACAAGCTTGCCTGGAAGTAAGCCACATTTAATTTAATGGGATTTACTTCTGAGTATACATGTATAGGATTGTGCTAATTAAATATCCACTCTTGCATATATTCAAGATGAAATTGCCTCCCAAAGTAGCACACTTTGCTAGTTTTGATTGCTTTTTATACCTCACATCAGCTCAATGCTGTTATCAGTCAAAATAAAACATATAAGCTGCCCCAACGTTTTGTAAAATAAAAAATAGAGACCCCCCCCCCATGACATGCATATTTATTACACAAGCTCATTTCATTGCTGGTAACTAGAGTAACTGAGGCTGAATGCAGTTGTTTTTGTGAGAGTTGAAGGTCATATGACAACATCCACAATGAACACACTAACTCATTTCTTTCACCCATTGTCATACAACCAAAGCATTGGAAGGGACATCAAAGGTCATCTAGTCTAGCCCTTACTGATGCAGGAAATCCACTACCACAGCATCCCTGATATGTGTCTATCTGAATTCTGCTGAAAAACCTCTTCCAAAGGAGAGTCCATTGCTTTCTGAGGCACTCTGCTTGTCAAATAGCTTGTACTGCCAGGATGTTCTTCCTAATGTTTAGTTGAAAAGCCCTTTCTTGTAATTTGAATCCATTGGCTGAGGGCCTGCCTTGTGGAGCAACAGGAAGCAAATCTGCTCCCTCATCTATGGGGCAGGCCTTCATGCCTGGGTCAAAGAGGGTTTGTGGATTTTTGAAGCAAAAGGGAATCCCTCCCTTTTTCTTTGTTGAGCTCCTTCGCCATGGTGTGGAAATTTGCACTGCAAGTTCTTATGATATCAGAGTGCTTTGACTAACGGGCTGCATAGAAATGCAATAACTAAATATAGTGCATAATAATAATAATAATAATAATAATAATAATAATAATAATAATAATAATAATAATAATATATTATCTTTGTTGCTGTAGTTGTTGGAACGTTTGGTCAATTAATTAGCTTAATCTATTAAAATCCTTTTGATTAATTAAAATTTGATTTCATTAAATATGCATGCCTTATTAACCAGCGGGCAGATAGTTTAATAATGGTTGAACTATCCTTAAGATTGGTTCTGCATTCAGATTTGCATGGTCTGAGGGCACGTGATTCTTCAGCCACCGGGCTGAAGCTAAGTAGGTCTGGTCAGTGTCTCTCAGGTGGGAACCCCACTTATGTCGCATCATGCAAGGAAGTGGGAGAGACACGGAATGACTCCTTATGAAAAAATGTGGGTGGGAGGTGACATTTCAGAAGAAACATCCCTCCTCCTTTTTTGCTTCTTGCATCCTGGTCAGATACAACTGGGTTCTTCTCACGTTTCTTAAGAAGAACGCTCCTGTATCAAACCAAAGGGCCATCAAGGGATTGGGCCCTAAAGTCCTGTGGAAATCAGGGCTTGCTTCTGAGTAAACCCTGCGCAAGATTGCTCTGCATCTGGTTAAAAAAAAACACAAAATCAAGTTGTGTCTTAAATCGGAGGGAGAGAGAGAGAGAGGAGAGCCATAGCTAGACCTAAGGTTTATGCCTGGATCGTCCAGGGGTCAAACCTGTTCATCTAGGTGACACACAGGGGATCCAGTGCTCAGGCAGCGGTGAAACCTGGATGATCCCAGGATAAACCTTAGGTCTAGCTGTGGCCACAGGGGATCCAGTGCTCAGGCAGCGGTGAAACCTGGATGATCCCAGGATAAACCTTAGGTCTAGCTGTGGCCACAGGGGATCCAGTGCTCAGGCAGCGGTGAAACCTGGATGATCCCAGGATAAACCTTAGGTCTAGCTGTGGCCACAGGGGATCCAGTGCTCAGGCAGGGGCGAACCCTGGATGATCCCAGGATAAACCGTAGGTTTAGCTGTGGCCACAGGGGATCCAGTGCTCAGGCAGGGGTGAACCCTGGATGATCCCAGGATAAACCTTTTGTCTAGCTGTGGCCGAGATAAAGCATAGTGTGACGTTCTGTGTGGTGTAAATCTGTTGGGAGTTAACTCCAGACCTTTTCCCCACCAAGTCTTTAATCCGTGGTCTCCCTCCTGGAGTTTTGCGTAATTTTTGTGTGGGATCTCCGTCCCTCCTCCGCTCTCTCTCTCTCTCTCTCTCTCACCCCCCCCCCACTCCCAAATAGAGGATGAGGGTCGCTCCCGCCGGCTGAAACACACACACAAGCGCGACGCTCCGCTTCTCTGCCCAGCGCGGCCAAGGCAAAGCCGGCGACTGGCTGCTCTTCGCCTCCGCCCGTCCAATCTGAGCGCAGCGAATTCAAAGGGGGAGAAGCCGCCGCCGCCGCCGCCTTCGATGTGGCCAAAGCGAGAGAGGGAGCCCCAGTCGCCTGCCGAAAACTCCGCGAGTCCAGTCCGAGCCGAAGCAGGACAGGGCAGGGCGGACAAAGGCGGAGAAGCCGAGGCAGCCCTGAGCCCGCGGGGCCAAGAGTGGCCACCGATTTCCCTGCTTTCAGTGGCGAAGGCGGCGGCTGCCTTTCAGCATCGGGAGTCCTGCCGAAGAGGGACCAACCCGAGGATACGGAGGACTAGCAGCTCGCGGCTCGGTTTTCCCGTTCTTTTATTTTTGGAACGGGCGTGGTGAACGAGCTTGCCAGAGGCAGGGCGATCGCGGAAGGGGCTCCTGGGGAGGGGCGGGGGACGATGGATCGGGACCCCGCGAGGATGGCGAGGGGGGCGAAGTCGACGAGAAAGGAATTGGTGCGTTGACCGAAGCGGAGGAGGAATGGCTTTACGCGGCCGTGGGCGCCCCGCGATGGGATTTCTCGCGTTTCAGGAGCGTCTCCTCTTACTGCTCTGCGCAAACTTCTTCCCTGGTAAGTTTCACGCGGAGACGCTATTGCGCTCTAGTCAATTTCTCTCTTCCCACGCAGCGGCCCGGGCGCTCTTCTCGGTCGCTTTGCAGCAAGAGGATTGCATTCTCCACCCAAATCATTTGCCTTCCCTTTCCCACGTCCCATTGCACATCATCAGACGCCTGTCTGAAGACTATCCTTTGCCTCTGCCTGGGATATAAACACGAATGAAATTTTGTTTCTTGTTTTTAAGACTTGTGCAAGGGGCTGATCGGGGTTACTCAGCAGCAAAGGAAAGATTGAACTTTGCACATGCTCAGTGGCTCTCAGTGGGATGTTCTAGGATGTTTTAATAATGTATACTGTGTTTTTAATTCAGTTTTATGTATTTTATACTTATTGTTGTTACCCGCCTCGATCCAAATGGAGAAGTGGGTAAGAAGTAAATTATTATTATTATTATTATTATTATTATTATTATTATTATTATTATTATTATATTCCACAAGTGTCTTCCAAAGCGCAGCAGCAACAGTCACAACAACTCTGCGAGGTAGGTTAGGTTGAGAGGTGTGACTGGCCCAAGCTAGGCACCATGGCAGAGCTGAGGTCCTCTCCACCACAAGGGCTCTCAAAATGTAACTTCTTCACATATGTATGCTGTCCTTCCCACAAGGAACTCAGGAGAGTAGGCACAGGGCTCCCCCGTTTTGTCTTCACAACAGCCCTTTGAGGTAGATTAGACCGAGACACAATGACTGGGCTAAAGGGCATTGCTGAACCTGGGTTGCAAAGAAAGTTACGTAGGAAGCATCTCCACGTCAGGTCAAGCCACCTGCCCATCTAGCCTCACCTTGTTCTACTTGACCGGCTGGCTGCTGCAGTTTCTTAGGGTCTCAGGCAGAGAGTGGCTTTTCCCATCACTTGCTCCTTGAGTGGAAATGAACCTGGGACCTTTGGCATGGCAAGCCTGTGCTCTAGGACTCCCTTCCCTGGGTCCTCATAGACTAACCCATATCAATGGTATGTTCCAGCACTTCCTTGAGGCTTGCACCACACTTATTGAAACAAATTCCCTCCGGGAGATCTAGATCGCCTTGGCTTCAAGGAAGCTGTAGATGAAGACACATGCAGAGTGTGATTTGGAAGGGGGTAGCATTGTCCTACATTGGCAGGAAATCTCTTACTATGTTCTAACGATTAGTCCCTCTGATTATAAATTTATGGAGGATCCTGGAATATAGATGACAGTCTCTCCCCCATCCCCCATCACATCAGACAGTTTCTCTGTATCAGTCTTCCCAGCTTAGCACCTGCCAGATGTGCCGGAGTATACTCCTATATATTGCAGTTGTTTTGCATTGTGTTTATTTTTTGTTGGAGCTGCGGAGTGGCTGGGGGAAGCCCCCCCTCCCCAGAGCATTTGCAGAGTCCCCTTGTCCTGTTTCTGAATAACCAGGATAGCAGGCATCAAGATAGCCATGTCAGAGAGCATGTTATAAAGGCAGATAGGAGCCATATGCACTGACAGGATGTTTGCCCCATCTTAGAGTAGCATAGCGGCTTAGAACGTAAATCAAGAAGTTTCTCACTAGGAAGACATAGGCCATAGCTAGACCTAAGGTTTATCCCTGGATCGTCCAAGGGTCAAACCTGTTCATCTAGGTGACACACAGGGGATCCAGTGCTCAGGCAGGGGCGAACCCTGGATGATCCCAGGATAAACCTTAGGTCTAGCTGTGGCATAACCAACAACACTCTTCTCAGCCTCAGCTTCCCTCCCTGATCTGCGATATAGGAGCAATGTTTCTGACCTACCTTGCAGGGTTGTGGTTGTTGTCATTGCATGCATCAGAATCTGATATATGTGGCACATTTTGGAATATGCAGAATGTACCAGATGATGAATGGTAAGTTGGTTAGCCACCAGGGGAGACTTTTACTCTAAAAGACAGGATGCAAATACATTCATTATCATAAAAAAAGACCTACCCATTGATGCTAAATGCAACCTTTTCTTTGCACTCCAGGCTGCAAACATATATATATATTTTAAAGGTGCTGGAACAGGTTATGCGTGGCTCAATTTGGAATATTGCTATCCTTGTCAGGGCTCTTCCTCTCTATAACAATCCCTCTTTTCTCTCTCTCTCTCTCCCCCGTCACAGTGTTTTAATGTACCCCCTTCATGTAGCCCCAGCTCTGCCTTACAATTCCCTGAATGGCCTTTCCTTTCTTGATTTATTTAAAGAAAAGCTAATATAATCACAGGCTAAAGAATGAAAAGCTTTGCTGCTGGATGCAGCAGTAAAGATCCCAAATGGAAACTGTGGCTATGATCCTTGGTCTGTTTACACTGGAGCAGCCTCATTGGCTTTAATGAGATCGCCGTTCTAGTGCTGCAATTCTAGCCATGCTTGCCTCTGAGTAAACCCCATTGAATTACATGGCAGCAGGCATGTGTAGGATTGCGCTATAATGACTGCGTGAGCGCCTCATCTTGTTCATTGCATGCCTGCAAAGAGCGAAAGCTTATTCTTGGCGGGTTCTCAGCAAGGCAGAACACGGCTTTATTTATTTATTTATTTATTTACTTTCCAAAATAAGCCAAGATGCACTCCAGGGATCTCCCTTAATGGTTCAGCAGCTGCCTCAAACTTTTCAAGACATCGCTAAGAACCAGGGCAGTGCCCTTTACTTAATTCTCACCCAGGAACGGATTATCTGCATCCCATAAATGCGCTGGGACAAGAAACCGGCCAAGGAGGACTAGTTCAAAGGAATTCTGGCACTGCAAATCTCACCCCTTCTATCCTAAGTTGGCCAATCTCTTGATGAATATTTATCACTGACAGAGCACTTCGATTTTGCAAATGCTTGGTCACATTGCAAAATCCTTGCTTGTGTATGCTCATCCCAAAACAACCAACAACCTTGTGAGGTAGGCCGGCTATAATTACAAATGGGCAATTGAGGCTGGGAGATGGGGGTCATACATTGAATCCATGACAAAGCTGGGACAGGGATCTGTTACAGCCCAGTCCTAAGCATGTTTACTCACAAGTAAAACAAAGCATGCATCTTTCCATCTGATAGGCTCAGGAAAACTTTCCTGGCTGCGTGGCATTATGGGTATTTTAAGAAGGACAATAAACAGGTATATTAATGACATCCCTATGGTATAAGACGTAATCATAGCTGGTCTCTGCCCCCATCTTTTCCTCCCCCTTTCCCCTGAATCTCCACCTCTAACTCCCAATTGATAGTAGCTGCAGAAGAAGCAACAGTAAAAATATCAAATGTTCCAGTGAGTTCAGTGGGATTTATTTCCTAGCACCTCCGTTGAGGTTTCCAGACTAAGATCTGATCCAAGTCTTCCTCTCGGATTATTGACCCCACAGTGACTCCACGCACACATATTTGGCACCTTTCAATCTGATTATTCCCAGAACTATGTTTTTTAAGTGGTGAACTGGCTTCCTGATGTGTTTAATAAATTTCATGAATGGATTTTCACAAGGGATCAACAAATCGGGCACAAATCCGGGTCAGAACATGCTATATCCTAACAAACGTCTAAAAGGGAAATGCGTTCCAATTTGTCGTTGACTTTCTGGTAAAAATTTAGCCCTGAAAGAGAGGTGAATCAAGGCATGCAGAAGCAAGCGTTCGCATATTAGCTTGTCCCCCTATGTTGCCTTAACTACACGCAAACTGACCGAGTGAATTTGCCACCAGTGTCAGTTCTCAGAGCTGCTTTTCGTTGGTGTGAGTGGCAAGTATTCCCTGGATCTGACCAGTGCACTGTAGATGCCTGGACCTTGTGCCAGCCATCTGATGCCACTGAGGAAGCTAAACTGATTTTGTTTCTGCTGGCTCTGGAGGGGAATCCCTTGTTGGAATGCTTCCCCATGTGAAAATGTTCCCCCAGCCTGTTGTGGAGAAGGGTTTAAATTCAGCTTCTTCCCTGACTTGGTAGCTTGCCATGAGCAGGGAGTGTTCTTACATGGAAGTGCATTCATGACCCCACCCACCCACTACTCTCTAGCTTGCAGTGGTACACTCCAGGAAGGTCTGTGCTATTTATTTATTTACTGGACTTATAGACCACCCAACAGCCAAAGCTCTCTGGGCAGTTCACAAAAATTAAAGCCATAAAGTACACCTCAAGTATAAAACTAGGGTGACCATATGAAAAGGAGGACAGGGCTCCGGTATCTTTAACAGTTGTATTGAAAAGGAATTTTCACCAGGTGTCATTTGTATATATGGGGAACCTGGTGGAATTTCCTCTTCATCACAACAGTTACAGTTGCAGGTGCCCTGTCCTCTTTTAAAACTGGTCACTCTAGAATAGCTCCTGCAGCTTTAACTGTGGTAATGAAAAGGGAATTTCACCAGGTTCTCCATATATACAAATGACACCTGCTGAAATTCCCTTCTCTATGCAACTGTTAAAGGTACAGGAGCCCTGTCCTCCTTTTCATATAGTCACCCTAATAAAACTTTAGGAAAAAGGAAAGGAACCTCTCGTGCAAGCACTGAGTCATTACTGACTCTTGGAGGGACGCCAGCTTTCGCTGACGTTTTCTTGGCAGGCCTTATAGCGGGGTGGTTTGCTGTTGCCTTCCCCGACCATTATTACCTTTCCCCCAGCTAACTGGGTACTCATTTTACCGACCTCGGAAGGATGGAAGGCTGAGTCGACCCGAGCCGGCTGCCTGAAACCAGCTTCTGCTGGGATCGAACTCAGGCCGTGGGGAGAGTTTCAGCTGCAGAAACTGCTGCTTTACCACTCTGCGCCACATAAAACCACAATCTAAAAACACAGATAGAATAAAACCGAGCAGCAATGCAGAGATTTAAAATACAGATTTATAATACAGATTTAAAAAATTAGGATAGTGAAATGTTAAAATACTAGGAAAATAAAAGGTCTTCACTTGGTTTTGGAAAGAGTACAACATAGGTGCCAGGCAAACCTCTTTAGGGAGCTCATTCCACAGCCTGGGTGCCACAGCAGAGAAGGCCCTCCTCCTGGTAGCCACTTGCCTCACTTCCTTTGGCAGGGGCTCATGGAGAAGGACCCCTGGGAATGATTTTAGGGTCTGGGCAGGTGTATATGGGAGGTGTTCCTTCAGATAACCTGGCCCCAAGTCACTCAGGGCTTTGAATGTTAAAACCAGCACTTTGAGTCAGGCCTGGGCCTGGACTGGCAGTCAGTGAAACTGGAAAAGTATTGGTGTAAGGTGGTCTCATTGGCCAGTCCCCGTTAACATTCTTGCTGCCCTGTTTTGGGCCAGCTGAAGTTTCCTGGACCATTTTCGAAGGCGGCCCCACATATAATGCATTGCAGTAATCCAGATGAGAGGTTCTATGTTCTATTTGTGCATTTCTGAATCACTTTTAGTGACAACCAGAAGCATGAGCATAAACTACCCTTTGGTGTATATCCAGAAACACCTGTTACTGCAGGGGTGTTGAACCTCTTTCAGCCTGAGGTAGGGTGACCATATGAAAAGGAGGACAGGGCTCCTGTACCTTTAACAGTTGCATAGAAAAGGGAATTACAGCAGCTGTCATTTTTTATTTATGGAGAACCTGGTGAAATTCCCTCTTCATCACAACAGTTAAAGGTGCAGGAGCTATACTAGAGTGGCCAGATTTAAAAGAGGGCAGGGCACCTGCAGCTTTAACTCTTGTGATGAAGAGGAAATTTCCCCAGGTTCCCCATATTTATTTATTTATTTATTACATTTTTATA